>NC_045777.1:85731901-87225801 GCF_008692025.1 Phocoena sinus | reverse complement strand
GAAGTTATTTCCCCTGATAAGAAGCCGTCTTGTTGCCTCATGTCAAGCCAGACGACAAAGCCTGCCAGGCTGGTTATTGTTCGTACTCTTTTCTTTTACAGGGAGAGGACGGAAAGCCAGCGTGCGGCTTTGATAAACGTTTGCCCAATTGGATCGCATTCAAGTTGGTGTGTAAAGCAGTGGGTCCAGAGTGGTGGGTGGGGCTAGGGAGGGGGCAGGATGAAGTGGAAAGAAACCCAAGCCCTGCCCCCAGGCCCTGGCACTAACTTGCTGATGACCTTGGACAATTCCCTTCCCTGCTCCGGGCCTCTGTTTCCTCATCTGTAAAATGGGCAGATTGGCCGGGTGGCCTCCAGGTGCCTCTGTTCCATTCCTCTGTGCTCCAGCCCTCTGATGGGGACAGGGCCCTGGGGGATGGACTGGAGTTGGTTTTGTCTGAGCAGGGAGGGAGCGGAGTGGGCTGGGAGGTCGGGCCCACCTTCCTGAGGGCCCATTCTGTGTGTGTGGGCTGGGCCCAGGGCCTGTACCACATGGAGGTTCTGAGAAGGTAGACTGGGCACAGCACATGGACTTTCTGACCAACAGAACTTTCCAGGAATGCCAGGGCCTTCCATGGGAGGTGGTGATCGCCCTCCCTGTGGAGGCGTTGGGACCAGGTGGTCATCGGGGCTAAGGACGGTACCAGGATGTCTGCGCTGGGGAGACTGGACTCGAAGTGTTTTTTGTTTTTTTATTTTAATTTATTTATGTATTTATTTTTTTTTGGTGTTGGGTCTTCATTGCTGCACGTGGCCTTTCTCTGGTTGCAGCGAGCCAGGGCTACTCTTCGTGGTGGTGCGCGGGCTTCTCATTGCAGTGGCTTGTCTTTGTTGCGGAACACGGGCTCGAGGCACATGGGTAGTTGTAGCACACGGGCTCAGTAGTTGTGGCTCGCGAGCTCTAGAGTGCAGGCTCAGTAGTTGTGGTGCATGGACTTATTTGCTCCGCGGCATGTGGGATCTTCCCGGACCAGGGCTCGAACCTGTGTCCCCTGCATTGGCAGGCAGATTCTTAACCACTGTGCCACCAGGGAAGCCCTGGACTCAGAGTGTTTTGAAGGCCTTTCCAAATCCCCGTGTCTGTGGTTCTGTGTGTCGAGGTGAACTGATGACCACAGAAGATGTGGCTAAATCCCACTAGAGTGTCCCCAGCAAAACACACAACCAAACTCAACAGGGTCCGGCCACACCAAGTGCTGGCAGGAACCGGGAGCAACTGGAGCGTCGCTGCCTTGCTGCTGGGAGGGCCAATCAGGGCAGGCACTGTGAAAAGCAGTTTAGCTGCTTCTCATAAAGGGGAATATACACCTACCATGTGACTCAGCAATCCCATTCCTGGGTATTTACCCAGGAGAAATGAAAATTATGTCCACACCAACAATTCTGTTCATAGTGGCTTTCTTCATAGTGACCAAAAACGGAACACAGCCCAAATGTTTCCAGCAGGTGAACGGATAACAAACTGGGGTCCATCCACGTGATAGATCATTTCTCTGGGCACGTGACAGTGTGGATGGACCCCAAAACAGTACAAGGAAGGAAGGAAGCCAAGCACAGAAGGCAGTGTGCTCCGTGAGTCCATTCATGTGATGTTCTGGAAAAGGCAGGATTATGGATCAGTGGCTGCAGAGTGGGGGTGAGGGACAGGTTTGAATGCAAATGGGGGGGCACCAGGCGATGAGGGATCTGCTGTGTCTTGGCTGTGACGGTGTTTGCAGGACTGTGTATTTGTCTACACTCTTGGAACTGTGTGTCATGAGTGAATCCTAGCTGTGTAAATTGAAGAAGGGCAAGTAAACAATTCAAGCAAAGAGCAGACAAACGATAGGAAACTCTCACCCCAACCCAAAGCAGGCGCCGCCTTTGAATGCAGGCCTGCCACACCCATTAGGATGGCTAATGTGCGAGCACAGATGTAGAGGAAGCGCGTGTTGGCTGGGGTGTGGAGGAATCGGCGCCCTCGGGCACTGTTCACGGGCTGTAAAATGGTGCGGCCGAGGCATGAAAGCCACATGGCAGTTCCTCAAAGCACCGTGATCCAGCAATTCCACTTCTGGGTTTGCCCAAAAGAATTGAAAGCTGGGTCTTGAAGCGATATGTCAACATGCACACCCACGTTCACAGCAGCATTATTCACTGTAGCCAGAAAGTGGAAGCAACCCAAGTGTCCATGCACAGATAGACGGACACACACAGTGTGGTCTGTCCCTACAGTGGGAAATCATTCAGCCTTAAGAAGGAAGGAAATCTTGACACCTGTTACAACGTGGATGGGCCTCTTTTTTTAAACTTTTTTTTTTAGTGGCTTGAGAGACGGCAATTTTTAAAAATTAATTAATGTATTTATTTTTGGCCGCGTTGGGTCTTCGTTGCTGCGCGCAGGCTTTCTCTAGTTGCTGAGAGCGGGGGCTACTCTTGCAGTGCACGGGCTTCTCATTGCAGTAGCTTCTCTTGTTGCGGAGCACGGGCTCTATGCACGCGGGCTTCAGTAGTTGTGGCTCGCGGGCTCTAGAATGCAGGCTCAGTAGCTGTGGCGCATGGGCTTAGTTGCTCCGCAGCATGTGGGATCTTCCGGACCAGGGCTTGAACCCGTGTCCCCTGCATCGGCAGGTGGATTCTTTTTTTTTTTTTTTTTTTGCGGTACGCGGGCCTCTCACTGTCGTGGCCTCTCCCGCTGCGGAGCACAGGCCCCGGACGCGCAGGCTCAGCGGCCATGGCTCATGGGCCCAGCCGCTCCGCGGCATGTGGGATCCTCCCGGACCGGGGCATGAACCCGCGTCCCCTGCATCGGCAGGCGGACTCTCAACCACTGCGCCACCAGGGAAGCCCGGCAGGTGGATTCTTAATCACTGCGCCACCAGGGAAGTCCTGGATGAGCCTTTAGAATATTGTGCTCAGTGACCTAGGCCTGTGTGGGTGCCGAGGATTCCAAGGGCCCTGTCCTGTAGCCCATGGTGGGGAGGGGGGCAGACACGGAACCAGGACTGACAGGTGTGGCGAGCACCGGGGGAGCAGTGTGGGGCTGGGGCCCAGGTTCCAGGGCTCTTCGCAGCTGGGTACCGCCAAGCCGTCCTCAGGAAGCTGCAGCTCAGCCGGGTCCCAAGTGATGTCTGGGGAGTGGGCAGCTGAGTGATGGAACAGGTGGGCAAGCGTCTGGCGCTCGGAGGTTTTGGATTCACTTTTCCACACCTAAGTCCCAGTAGATGGAGTCTTGTTTCTTTTCTTCTTTCCTGAAATTTACTGATATCGTTGTTGTTGTTAGAATAGCTAACATGTTCGTACCCTACAATATCCCAGTACACAGAGGGATCCAGGGTGAAGCCAGCCTCTGTGCACAGCAGGTGTGGCCAGTGTCCTGCCCAGGTGCTGTCACCTCAGTTCCTCAGTGCTCACAGGTCTGCTTCCCACTGCCTGGGCCTGCACTGCATCGCTGGGGGCTTTCTCTGAAAGTGCTGAGGTCGCTCATCCGTTCATCCATCCATCCATGTGTCCATCCATCCGTCCATCCATTCTTCCATCCATCCAGGGGTGAAATGTTTGCTTGGTCACTCAGTCAATGAACATTTTCTGTTAGGAGCTGGTGTGAGGGGACCCCCAGATGCCCACCACCTCACTGCAGAGAAGAGACCCGTGATGAGCAAACAGCTGAAGGTCAGGGCAGTCAGGGAGAAACAGGAGTAACTCCACCCCGACAAATGGAACAGGCAAGATTTCAAAGGAGGTTGAAAGCAAGGTGGAAATACTCCCCTAGGAAAACAACTTTGAAAAATAAGATGGACCTATAAGCAAAGAGGTCCTAGAAACACAGGATCTACGCCTGGCGAAAAGGTCAGTCATGACACTTTGTCACAGACGTGACATTTTGGCGTGGTGGGGGTGAAGAACTAGTTGGGACTTTTATCAGTTTCCACGGTCACACATTTCTGTACTATTTGAATTTTTAGCATATTTCAGAAAAGAAATAAAAAGGGGAAAGAAGGGAATGTACTCCTGGCCATGGTGGCAGGGGATTTTGCACCGTGTAGACGCACCCAGAGCCCCCAGCCGAGCCCAGGCCGGGATCTGAGTTGGGTCTGGCAGGAATGAGCTGCAGGGCGGCCCCCAGCCCCCGGGAGAGCTGGGTGGGGAGTGCCTGCGTTACCAGAGAACACCTCTGGGGGGCAGCAGAGGCCACAGAACACTCTCAGCGTGCGGAGCAGGGACAGGGCTGAACCCAGTGTGGGCGGAGGAACGGAGGAGCCCTGTCCTCCTCTGCGCCGGGGAAAGGGGCGTCCTCCTTCCCTCGAGCCTTCCTACCCCCATCCACACTAGGGCAGGGCTGGCCCCCTGCCTCTTCCCCAGAGGCCCGGAGCCAGTTCTGTTCTCGGTCTCTCTCCCCTGCCCACCCCTCTGTCTGTCTCTCCCCACCCCCACTCCCACCTGCTTCTCTGCGTGTCTCCCTCTCCCCATCCAAAGAGTCATCTTAATGACAAACCTCTTTGTCCTTCAAAGGTGTCGACATCTGTCATTTACGTCACAGGCACTTACAGAGCTTGTCCTGAGGGCCGGACCCTGAGCTGTGCACTGTAGGGCTAGCAGGAAGTCCAAGTCCAACCCCAACCCCTGGGGAGACCGTAGGGCACTCACAGCTAACAGGATTATAAATCAGACCACAGCATGAGCGTTAGAGATCAGGACTAGAGAATACAAGCTGGGCTGGACTGTCAAGGCCGTAATGAAACAGAGTGGGTGTGCATGCTGGCCCCTGGGTCCTCCACAGTCGCTATGATTGGGCCTCAGGTTTAGCTTTGAGCTTCCTGGTAGCCACAGAGAAAAAGGAAACAAGATCAGGCACCCAGGTACCTACCTCCCTGCTCATGGTCAGAAGCGCCAGGCTGTCCAGACTCCACAGGGAGGACTGTCTGTCCTCTCCCAGGCTTTCTGGAGGGGCCACTGAGGTGTCAGGGCAACACCTGGGCACTCTCACTGCCCCTTGCTGGGATGTAACCCCAAAGCATCACTCAGACAGCACAGGAGGGTTGGAGGGATGGAAAGCAAGGACCCAGCCTCCCCCGGGGCTAAACCTTGAGGAATTGAGGGCCTTGACATTCTCTGAATAAATAGCAGGGCTCTAAGCCAGGTTAGGTTTATATTTTTATAACTTAAAAAAATTGAGGCATGAAGTACATGCAGTAGATGCACTTGGTGTGACAAACGCGTGTGATTGTATAACCGTGACCACGGTGCCCCATCTGCCCAGTTCCCTCCTGTCCCCCAGCACCCGTGACCCCTGGTCTCTTCTCTGTCCCTGTAGTTTTGCCTTTTCCAAAATGTCATCTGAACAGAACCCCGTGGTGTGTGCTGGCAGGGCTGTTGAGGGCTGAGCTGTGCAGGCATGCGTGTGTAAGTGTTTGCATGTGTGTGTACCTGTGCGCGCGTGTGTTGCCGGTCCCTCCTCGTGCGCCGGTGGCCCTGTCCACCCACCACCCTCTCTGCCTGACTTGCCACCTCCGCTAGGGATGAGCTCCCTTGGGAATGAACCTCCATCGCTCGTCAGCTGACAGTCCCCCCTCGTTTTCAAGTGGTTCCTAACTGCCAGCCTCCAGTGAAGGGCATGGCCCCCACTCCACCTCCTGGGCACTGCTGGGCACTTTCGTAAAGACACATGAGTGACGTCGGAAAGTGAGGCTGTGGCGCGGGGACCCCGTGGGTACAGCCCCTGGAGGGGCCCTTGTTCTGCTGCGCCTCGTGTCCGTCCTCCCCGCGGGACGCTGGGGGCGAGCGGGGCCATGCGGGTACCTCCGTCCTGGCTCTTGGCATCCGGCTGTCCTGGCGACCCTCCAGCATGAGAGAAGTCAGACCTTCGGGGGTGGGGGGCACACAGTGGGGGCTTCTTAATTCATCCAGGTTGTGGTTCTACTGAACCGTCCCAGGCGGCCAGTCAGCTGCCACCAGCAATCCCCCGATGTCCCGGCCACCCGCTCTGGGGGCAAGTTCTCTGCGTTCCCGCTCAGCTCACCTTCCCCGCTCCCGCCTCCGCGGCTGGCCAGGAGCCCCGAGCCCCGCTGCGGCCGCTGGAGGAGCCGAGGCCCGAGCCTTTCCCTCCCCACAACGAGCGTCAGGCTGGCTGTGTCCTGGTCCTGGGAGGACGGCAGGTTTTGCAGAGCGCGGCTGGGATGCTGGCGAGGAGGCTGGCAGTGGCCTGCCCCTTACTGTTACGCTTGCCCACGCGCTGGGCCTCGCGTCGCCTCGGGCCCTTAGAGGGGCTTCTCCGTCCGCCGCGTGTCCGGGGAGGCTCCAGCGCCCCGGCACAGGGCTGGGGGCCGGGGAACTCACTCTGGGACGAGGCCCTGCAGAGCAGGCCCCTCCTGGGGAGCCCGGGTCTGGGTGCGGGCGTGTGGGCGGTGGCACTGCAGGGCGAGGAGAGGGGTGGGTCTGCCGCCAGCTCCTGCCCACCCCCCTGCACATCAGACTTGGCTGCATCACCCGGAGGCAGTCTGGCAACAGCCTCCTGCACCTTCTCTCCGGTACCGGCAGGGCGTCCCTGCTCCCGGCCTGTCCTCTACCCGCTTCTCTCCCGCCGCCGTGGGTCTGGTTTCCCTCCGCAGCCCCCAGGGCCGAGGCCCGCGAAAGCCTGCACTCTGGGAGCAGAGTGGCCTGAAACCAGAGACGTGAACACCGGGGGATTTGGCTTAAACGCATTAAACGCCATGAACCCGCTGGCCGAAGGATCCCAGCCTGCGCCTGCCCGGTCTGTTAATCTCGTCTGGGCCTCGGGCTAATTTGTTTAGTCCTGCCGGTCAGTTGAAGGTTGACTCAATTGGACTGGGGTTATTTATTTGTGCCCGGATTTGCTAAGTGTCATTGCAGGTACGTGAAGTCTTCATTACGGTGGCGAGATGGCTTCCTTAGGGTGACGGCCGCTCCTGCCCTCCCCCGACCCCCCTTCTCCGAGCACCCAGGCCCCCTCCCGCCTAGGGAGAGCGTGGCAGCCTTGGGGGGCTGGTTCCCTGGTGCAGCCTGGCTTGGGGGGTGAGCACTGCGTTGAGGGTCCAGAGACCCAGGTTCTGATCCATGCTCTGCGTTGACCACCTGTGGCTCTGCTCAGGAAATGGTCACTCCTAAATGAGTCTGGGTGACCTGCTCTCCTGCAGTCATCCCCCTCGAAGGACCCTAAAGGCATCCACCTCCCCAAGCCTCAGTTTTCCCATCCACAAACTGGGAACACCCATCTTCCCTCTTGCCGCCTCCGGGGTGGGCTGCATAGTCTGCGAGCCCCTGTGACTTGTGCGCCAAGGTCACGGGGAGGGCAGGCGGGGTCCGCGGGCCAGCAGAGCGCACTGTCCAGAGCTAGGCTCTCTCTCCAGGCAGCTGGGAATGATGGATGGTGCTGCGGGGCCGCCCTGGATGAGCAGACCTGGCAGTTTGCCGCTCTCCTGCCCCGGGGTCAGACGCCCGGCTGGTTCCTCTTCCCCGTTCTGTGTCCTCCTAGCCCATCCTGGGCATCGACTCTGGGCTTGTGCCTGGGGCCGTGGGCGGGCAGGTGGGAGGCCCCATCCCTGTGACAGGGCTGCTCTCTGGGTGCCCCCCTCCCAGCCAGCAGGCTCTCTGGCACAGAGCAGGCACCGAGGATAAGAGAGTTCTGGGTGGAGCTGGAGGGCCCAGGTCACAGGCTAGAGCGACTGAGGTCAGCGGAGGCGAGCAAGGGGTGGGGGTGCCCGCCAAGGAGTACCCGCCGTGCCCCGAGATTGCCAAGAGGGCTGGAGTGCTGGCCGTCCTTCCCCATCGCTGACGTAGGAGCCCAGAGCAGGGCAGGGTGGGCAAAGGGTCCGGGGGAAAGATCCTGCCCACGCTCCCCACCCAGGGGCACCCCGGAACCAGCGGGCTTGTCCTTCCATCCCTTCCAGGAGAGGAACCAGAGCCATAGACAAGCGTCCCCCTGGGTGGTATTTCCTAAGCGAATACCCTGTGTTCTAAGAGCTCAGTGGGTCTCAGCAGCTTAGGCTGATCCCTTACCTGAACCTGGGGGGATCTGAGGCCCAGAGAGGGGAAGGAGTGCCCCCAAGGTCACACAGCGCACCAGGGGCAGAGCAGGGACCACCGTTGAGGGTCACACGAGGAAGAGACTGGTACTGACCCAGGAGCCCATCCCTCCATCTAAAGACGTCAATTTGTTAAGGCTCAGAGAGGTTAGGTGACCTCTCTAGAGAGGTTGTCCGGGGCTGCACAGCTGCTCCACTGAAGAACTGACTGCAGACCTGTCTGCTTCTACACCCATCCCTGCACCTCCCCGTGCAAGACAGGCATCAGGGCTGTTCTGGGAAAGACTTGGGGATCTCCCTGGAAGCCAACCCTGAGAGGAGGGTCTGAGAAGGAGTGCTGTCATTGGGAGGTCCTCTCAGGGCAGGGGGGAGTGAGTCAGGGAAGGGTACATGTCACCCTGTGGATGGCTGCGGCTCCCCCCTGCTCAGGGTCCTGGGCGACACTGTGGAGCATCCCTCAAAGCCATCCACCTCCAGGTATTGGAGGCATTTCTACACCAACTCCATCAGGCGCTGGTGAATGTCTGTGTCCTGGACCATCTCCTCCTGGGATGTCTCGTGGTCCTCATGTCACCAGGAGGAGACACCAGATGGAAAAACTGAGTCTCAGAGAGTCTTGACTGGGTCAGAGCCCAAAGCAGCCACGCCAAGAAGGCTTCCCTCCTTTTCTCCAGCTGGGTCCCACCCCTCATCAGGCTCCTGTCCCACCAGGCCGTGAGCCCCCCAGGGAAGGGTTTGTTTCTAACTCACCCGAATGTCCCCGGCTGCCCGCATGCTCTGGGCCCCAGGAAGGGGTCAGTCGTGTCCTGGGTTGGTATCTGGATGGTCTGTCTGTTTTACCATGTGTCCCAGTTTGCTGTATGACAAACCATACAACAGTGATTTTACTATAGCTCATGACTTTGTGGGTCAGGAATCCGGGCTGGGCTTGGGTGGGCGGTTCTTCTGCTTCACATGGTGTTGATGAGAGGCCACCTGGGCAGTGTTTGTCCTGTGGCTGGCTTATTTCACTGAGCCTCATGTCTTCCAGGTTCCTCCATGCTGTAGCAGGCGTCAGAATTTCCTTCCTTTTTAAGGCTGAATCATATCCCATTGTGTGGACGGACCACATTTTATTATCCATTCATCCACTGATGGTCACTTGAGGTTGTTTCACTTTTTGGCTATGGTGAATAATGGTGCTGTGACCATGGGTGTACAGGTATCTGAGTCTGAGTCCCCATACGCTCTTTTTTTTTTTGTGGCCATGCCACGTGGCATGTGGGATCTTAGTTCCCTGGTCAAGGATCCAATCCGTGCCCCCTGAAGTGGAAGCGTGGAGTCCTAACCACTGGACCACCAGGGAAGGTCCCCCACCATACACTCTTGAGCGCACAGATTAAGGGGAGGGGGTGCAGGCTCCACATCAACAGGAGGAGGGCAGGGACTTGCAGCATCTTTGGTCCACCACGCTGTGCTGTGCAGAGAGAGGGGTTGCCTGGACACTTTGGGTCACGTAGCAAATAGGGAGGCAGCAGAAGCGACGGCAGATGGTGGGGGAAAGGGGAGCTGGGGACCTGCTGTCTGGGGTCTGGGAGGATGGGTGGGAAGCAAAAGTGGCCTGAGAAGTAAAAGCAGGGGCTGGAAGCCTCTGGAGAGGGCGGGGCTGTGGTCCTCAGGTCTGGCCCAGGGGGGTGTGGTTTCAGAGGACACAGGTGGCCTGGGTGTGAGTCTGGGCTCTGCCGTCCAGGAGCTTTGTGACCTGAGCTCTCAAATGTCCTCCCTTGGGAGATGGGGGGAAATAGCACGGCCGCCCTCGCAGGATGTAGAGAGAATTCAGCGGGGAACTCCTGCAAGCCTCTTGCCTGGCTCTGTCAACCGGGTGATGAGAGGGCCCGTAGACTCACCTCCAAGGGCCCAAGGTTATGCCCACATGGATCAAAGTTGGCAGGGCTGGGGCCTGGGGGTGGGTGGCTTCCCAGAGGACCAGGCAGAGAAGGGCTGGTGGTTCCCTGTGGTGTAGCAGGGCTCACCCACCTGCAGCAGCATCCCGGGAGCCTCCCTCCCAAGGCCGTGGTGCTGGGCCGGCTCCCTTCCGGGGGCCCCTGCCCTCGGAAGCCTGGACCAGCTTCCTTACTGGGACAGGGCCGATCGGGGGAGCCTTCCAGGGCCTTCTCACATCAAACTTGGGAATGGGTAACATCAATCCCACGCCATTCCAGGGGCAAAGCGTGTCGTAGGCCTGGCCCAGACCCACGGGAGGGGAAACAGACTGCTTCTTGGTGGAGAGAACCACTGTGGCCGTACCTGCAGGCAGCTCCCCCAGAGTCCCGGCCACGAGAGTGCCGGGCGTGATGCCCCACCACCATGGGCTGGGGCCGGGAGCCCCTGACTCTGGCGGGGGTGGGGACACTGGGGCCTGAGCAAATAGCACCGGGAGCGTCCGCAGGCGCTCGGTGTATGCTCAAGGTGTGATGTACGGGGGGGTGACTAAGTCAGCCAGGCTGGACCCGCCGGCCAGCAGTGGGTGTCCTGCCCTGGCACCTGGAGGACTGAGGCTGGCGGGGGGGCACCTTCCTCGGGTCGCTCCCTGCCCCCCACTCCCCGAGCAGAATCCCGCCCGCACCGTCTCCCTGAGCCTTTCCTTGCACGTCAGCCAAGTTCCCACTCCCCCAAGGCTGCCTCACCAAATATTCCTTCTTTCTCATCACCATAATTGTTCATTTGTAGGTTAAGCTGCACCTGGGGTTCTCAGAAATCCACTCGCTCCCTTGCAACTTGCCAACTTCTCCAATGTCTCGTCCTCCTCTGCCTCATTCCTTCTTCTTCTGGAGGAGGAACCTGGCCACAGTGGGGGGGCGTGGGGGGCGTGGGGAGGGTGGCAGCTCCCGGTCCAACCTGTAGGACTTTGCCTGGAAATGGTGGGACTCAAGCCATGCTCTCAGCTGGAGAGAAGGCAGCCCGATCTGTCTGTCTGTCCTCCCTTTCCAGGCACCGTGGACTAGAAAGATTAGTCAGGCTTGACCAACATTTTCCAGCACCTTCCATGTGCCAGGAGCTCTCTTCGTGCCCCGGTGATATTATCTTGTTGAACACTGAAGACCACACCCCCTGCGGTCCGCATTTTGTCCCCAGAGAACCAGGCTCAGGAAGGCGTGTGGCTGGCCCCAGGTCAACTGGACGGTGATGAGCAGAGGTGGGATTCCAGTTTAGGTGGGATTCCAGTTTGGCTGGGAAGAGGAGACCAGTGGATAGGAAGCTATGGCGCAGAGGGCTCATGGCCTTGGGGTGGCACCCCCGGCAGGGGCACAGCACTGGCAGAGCAGGTGGTAGGGAAGCTCGATGTCCCGTGAAGGAGTGGAAGCCAAGGCTGGGGCTGGGTCCCGTCCTCCGTGCAGCTTGTCAGAGCCCCCGGCCTCAGGGGACTCTGCTCACCCGCAGCGGCGCCCGGGACGTTATCAGGAGGGCGGCAGGACCTGTTGGTCAGGCCGAGTGCTGGCGGGGCGGAGGCAGGAGCCCTCCGGAGACTGGGAACAAGGCCAGAGCCCAGGCGGACTGGGCACCTCGGGGCCTGGGGAAGCTGTCACCTAGCAGGGCTGGCAGAGGGCCGCACAGGAGAAGAGGCCTGATTGACTGCAGACCCCAAGCCCAGAGGCACCCCCGCTGCTATTCCGCCAGTTCCTGCCTTTCTGAGATGGTCCAGTGTCCCCCTCCCGCCCTGCAGCAAGAGGGCCGGAGCCCCAGGCCAAGGGTGCTGTTTCCTCCCTCCTTCCCTCCCTCCCATCCAAGCAGCCAGCGCACATCAGTACAGGGAAGGAGCTCTGCTGGGCGTGGGGATATGGTGGTGACGTGATCACAAAAGCCACCGTTTAGCAGGAGAGGGAACAAACAGGAAACAACAGGTCCGTAATGTGTGCTCCGGGGGCTGAGCCTTGTGGGAGGAATAACGGGGCCGCCGGCTTGGGTTGCAGGCCTGGGGAGTCCCTGCTGAGGGGAGATGAAGGGACATTTGGGCTGGGGCAGCGGGGAGGCGAGCAGGCCATGGGGATGGAGACGAGGAATCAGCTGTGTGAGGGCCTGAGGATGCGGGGTGGGGACACAGGTGAGATGGGAGGCTGCCATTCGCTGAGCAGCTGTGTCCTGGGCCAGCAGGTGGGGTGGGGCAGGAGCAGGGCCCCTCACTGCACTGTCCCTTCCCCCGGCCCCCACCGGCATCTCCTCATCCAGCACACCTGCCCGCCCCGGCTGGAACAGGCCTGAGTCCTGGGGGAGGGCCGTGAAGACACAGACAAGCCTCTCTCCTCGGATGACAGTATCACTGTCACTGACAGGAAGCAGCTCTGTGCTTCCCACAGACCCTGAGGGGTTGGGCTGAGTGTTTTTAACCCATCATACAGATTATTATTCCATTAGTGGAGTCACACAGTGGGGGCAGCGGGACTTTCATCTCCTAAAGGCCTTGCGAACATTGATCACTAAAAATTAATTAAAGCATTCTAATCTCCAAATGCCTCTAGGCTGCAATATTTCAGCTGAGAGAAACACAGCCCCGGTTACGGGAAGCTCCTGGTGGGGGCATTGTTCACAAGGCAGTGGGGCAGACGTCAGACACGTGGGGAGAAGGGGTGAGCGGCCCTGTCCCCCCAGCCCCAGTCCCTCCGGCCGTGCTGTACTGGGGATGGAGCCCAGTTCTACGCTGAGGTCTCGTGCCTCCTGCAAGGAAGCCGTTTGCCAACCTTGAGGGCTGTGTCCCTCTGCTTCTGCTACATCCCCGGGGGGATTTGAGAAGAGGCTGCATGATGCTGGACGGCCCCCCACCCCGGACCTCCATTCTTCATCAGTTACTTGGTCTCTGGGACCCCTTCGCATCCTGATTCCCCCAAACCCGAGAGAAGCTTCTGGCACCCTGCTGCCTTGCCAGGCTGACTCTCTGGTGCAAACTCCAGTTCAGCCAGAAGGTTGAACTAATAATGCAGGTTCTCTGGATTCATTATGTTCCCTGGGTTTCTCTCCCCTTGGGAGCCCTTGATGTCACATGAGCAGATTTGGGGAAACAGAGTGGCCAGGCGGCGGGCCGTCCTCGGGGTGGACCAGGGCAGGCTCAGTAGGTGTCGGATGCAAAGACCCGGGGGCCTTCTGCCTGGGTGCTGTGTGCCTCGCGTGTGGACATGTGTGTGCACGCTGTGTGTGGCCCCTACAACCCAAGATTCAGAAAGCCAGGGCTGTCCAGGCCTTCATGGCCTGACGGGTGCTTGGGGGTGGGCATGCCCGGCCACGTGCCCCAGACACACGGAGAAGGGGTCAGGCGTGGTCTCGGGGCTATTGGGAGGGTGCTGCTGAAGCACGGTTTTGCAGGCCCCAGCTTGCCGGGGACGGTCCTGGCTAGTCCTGACTTAGCAGAATGCAGGGGGTCAGGGGACTCTCAACCCGGCCGCAGGGTGGTCCAGCACCTTGGCTGGTGGCAGGACTGGAGTGGACATCTGGTGAGCAGGAGGCCGTGGCTGAGGGTCCCCATCGGAGACCAGGGTGGGGCGTGCTGGTCCAGGGCTCCAGAGAAGGGCTCTGACGATGGTGCCACCACGCTGGCTGTGACTGACGGCTGTTGGTGTCAAGCTTGTGGGTGTGCGGGGTGGGATTCTGCGGAGTAGCGATCAGCAAGGGAGGCTCTGGAGTGACGCCGGGAAGGCCATGCAAACCGGACCCCAGTCAAGAACTGGGAACCAGAGCCTTGCGGAACGAGCCGCAGTGCTGCGTCTGGGGTGAGGGTCGCCTGGCCTCCCATCCCGGCACGGCCTCTGAGGCACTGCACGCCCGCGGGTGAGTCAGTCCCTGTCTCTGAACGGCAGCGCCCTTGTAGGCAAGGCCTGAACTCTGAGGTGCTCTAAGAGGTAGAAATCGTGCATGTAAAACACTGGCCCAGGGCCCGCCTGGTCCAAGGAGGGACACAGCCCATCGGGGTACTTAGTGGCTGATCACTGACCTGTTTACGGAGCGGGCCTCCTCCAGGGCTGGGGAGCGTGAGTGCGCACGGCTGCCTTCCAGGAGCTTACCTCCTCGCCGAAGGGACAGACGTTCAACAAGCAGCTCCAATCTAGTGCACTCAGTGCTGTGATGGGGAAAGAGGGGCTGTGGGTGCCCAGAACAGGGGGTGGGGTTCTCAGGGGAAAGTTCCACGAAGAGCTCTCCCAGCTTAGACCTAATGAGTGAGTAGCTCTTCTCCAGGTGAAGCTGTGTAGAGAGTTCTGGAAGGAGGAGCCGGCGTGCGCATAGGCCTAGGGAGAACGGGTGTGGGCAGACCATGAGCTGATAATGGTGGTGACGGTGACGGTGACGGTGACGATAGAGGTAATAGTGACGGTGGTGGTGGAGAGGGTAATGAGGGTGTTTATGGTGATGCTGGAGGTAATGGCGACAGTGGTGACGGTGGTGGCGACGGCAGTGATGATGAGACAGCAGTAGCAGCAGCGTCCTCCACCCCTGGTCAGGGGTCCAGGTCAGCTGAGGGGACCAGAACAAGAGCGCTGGCTAGTTAGGGATTGGCCGACTTTGCCTATGCACCTTTGCTCTCTGATCCCTCCGCCTTTTCCATGGTCCCGTGCAGACTACACCCCCCTGGGTTCCTCCTGCCTGTCTTTAGGCAGGGCTTTGGTTTATGCCACGTCCCATCCCGGGGATGAGGACCACCCAGGCTTCCATGTCCCTCAGCTGTACCCCAAGCCCTCAACGGGTGGCCACTCCCGGTCTGGTCAGTTGAGGGGGGTGAGTCTCCATCTTGGAAGGGTAGGCCACCTCTCCCTGGTCCCCTCACCAGAGCAGCCCCTACAATGAGGCGACAGCAGGCAGCTGCTGGACCGCTGTTTCCAAGGCTGGCTGCAACCAGGGGCCTTATCAGGCAGGACTGACCCCTCTGACTGTCCCCTAAACCCATCCTCCTGGACCCAGCTACATCTTCCAGCTTCTTCCTTGAGAGCAAGTAATTGGGATTTGAAATTAAGACCAATTTGGAGGTTCTAGAAATCCCGTAGGGACCCCATGCGGTCATGGTGCAGTTTCTATTGGAGATGAACCAATCTGTGAGCTTCTGCCCCTAAGTGGCCCCCAGCCCACATGGGCACTGGCTGGGGAGCCCATGCTCCCCTTCCACCTGTGACAAGGAGCTGGCTGAGAACACAGGACACAGGCCCTTCCCAGAGGTGTGGCCTGATTATTCTCCCCACGCTTTCTAGTCTCCTCCAGACCCTCCAAAGGAGTCCACGCCCCGCCCTGGCCTCCTCCCTCACACCTCACACCACACCCTGCATCAGGCACTCGGTGGGTACCAGGCATGGGGCTACGCTCACCTTTTTACGGATGACGGAACTGAGGCCCACGAGGCAGACCTCTCCAGCCTCTGAGCCCGGATGCTTAGCCACGAGGCCACGGCCCCAGCTCACTTCCGCCTCCCACTGCGTTCCAGCCACATGAGCTCCCCTCAGCCCCGCTCACGTGTACTGGTACAACATTCTGACACTAGCAAAACAATCATCCTTTCATGTTCCCTTGATGCCTCCCACCTCTGGGGCTGAGCCCTGAGCTGCCTCGAGGCCCCTGGGTGGGGAGGAGGGAGGATCCCATCCAGGACAGACAGGTGAAAGAAAGGTCAGCCCAGGGTGCAGAGCCAGCTCACAGCGAGGAGGGGAACGGTTGGGACAGCCAGGCTCTGTGAGTGAGAACATCCTCTCGGTTCCCTTGACTCCTGTTTAGCATTTCAACGGCCAGGGCTGGCAGTGATGTCCTTGAGTCTGGCTGGTGAGCGAGGGCGAGCGAACCCTGGATGGGGTGCAGTAGAGGGGAGTTCTGGTCCTGGTGACGGTGGAGAGGCAGGGAGGTGGGGAGGGGGTCGGGGGGAGTAGCCAGGACCTCTGGCGTCCAAGGGGCTTTGGGTGTGGGGACACACGAGAACTTGGGGGCTTCCGCCCTGGTGCAGCGTGGGGAGACTGAAGGCCCCTCGGCTGTGCCCTGCCCACTTCTGACACAACATAGGCAGGAAGAAGCCAGGAAGATGAGCAGGACAGGGTCCTGGCTCCGCGCGCCCTGTGTGGGTGTTCGGTACACTTGGAAGTCCCGGAGGCTGCAGATCAGTAGGGAAGGGCCATCAGGGATGGAGAGGCCACAGCCTGGGCGGACGTTGTGACCGGGGCAGACGGCCTTGAGAGAGGACGATGCGGAGCCGTCCTCGTGCACGTGGCAGCAGCGTGGATGCCCGGCCCTCCCCACAGACGTCCCCGCAGGACCTGATACGCGCACCAGCTTGGCAAGCAGCCCCCAGCTTTTAATCTGTGGGAGAAGCGACCTTTTATATTTCAGATCACATGAAGTTAATTTGCACTCCAAGTTCAAGAGAGCTCCTGAGAAGGTACAAATGTGATTTCTTAACAGCTGTTCCTGTAGGACTCAACATGACAGAAATGATGAGAAGTGAGGATTCATTTTTAGAGAGAAAGAGATGCTCTCTCCCCAGAGCCAGCCCTGGATGGCGGCCATCAGATGAGAAGAGCTGCGGGAGCGTGGGGGGCCAACTGCTCACCCTGTACGATGTTCCTGACCCACAGCTATCCTATTGCTGCTTGAATACCACCAGTGATGGAGAGCTCACCACATCGAGGGCAGCCACATCTAATGCTGGTCGGGTTGGCTGTGGGAAGTTCTCTCCAGTGTTGGGTCAAATCTGTTCCGTTGATTGTGCTCTGCCCTCTGAAGATGTACAAATCACCGCCCCCCTCCTGTCTGGTGTCATCCTCCCCTTCTGCTGACCACCTCCAGTTCCTTAACCATGTGTCCTAAGCTGGTGTCCGGGTCCTCCCATCCTGTCCCTGGGGGTGTTCTGATCTGCCAATGTCCCTAAAGTCAGGCACTCAGAACCAAGCAGAAGGTTCCTTTTTCTGACCAACCGGCCAAGAGTCCCATCACTTTCCTGCTTCCGGACACCGCACCTCCAGCCGAGGTGCGCTGCTGGCCCACCTGGTTGACATCCAGGGAGAAGCCACATGTGACCGGTTCTGTGCCAATTGCTGTGGGAGGTTGGGCAGGGGACGTGGCTGCAGGAGCGGTAGGTCTAGTCCAGGCACCGAGCTGACACTGATGTGGGCTGTGGTTTTAGGGTGAGCCCAGCTGTCACGTCTTCCCTGCCATCCCGCCCCATACCCATCTGGGCCCTGACGATTGGGCCAGGGCCGGTCACCTGACTTAAGCTAGACCAATCACATCAGCAGTTGGGGTAGCAGGTCAGTCCCAGCAGGTGGCTGTGGGGCAGCTTTATTCCCATGGGGTCTGGGAAATCTGATGTCCATTTGCAGAGAAAGAAGAGAGATGGGGTGGGGGAAGCCATGCGGAGAGAAGAGTAAAACGTGAAGCAAATGCAGAGAGGTGGGGGTGGGCGCACACCCCCAGAGCCCCCCTGTGACACCCGCCCTCCCAGCCACGTAGACCCACAAGGTCCCACAGGGAGGGAGAGGGGTGCTGGGGGTCTGGCCCTGAGCCCTTCCCGGTGCCAGGATTCTCCAACGTCCTTGGGACCCACCTCAACCTTGCGGAAAGATCCAAGGCAACCCAAAGCCACCACCTCTCAGGGTCCCACCCTCCTTGCTGCCCAGGGTGACACAGGCCAACAGCCAATGAGGGGCCGACAGCCCATTGCCTGGGGCTCCTGGAGGCTGTGTCATCTTGTAACTTTTGTAATTTTTTCCCGCCACTCCTTGGGGATGTTTACTGGCTACTGGACCTGTACCTGCCCAGGTGTGGAACCTGCCAGTTGGGGCCAGGGGAGGATTGTCCAGGCTGAGGTGGCACGATTCAATGCTTGGCCAAGAGTGGTTAAGGCCAGCGTGGGCTCAGCCTTTCCTGGGCCCTGCTCTGGCGTGAGCAAGGGGCCTGCCCTCTCTGAGCCTCCAGTCGCTCCCCTGCAGAAGGGGGACAGTTATGTCTCCCACCTCACAGGCCTGCTGTGGCTGCTCTAGGAGCTCTAGGAGCCAGTGTAGACTGGCAGTGTAGACTGGCACAGAACCAGTCCCGTGGAAGGCAGGTCCCCGAAAGGAGGATGCCTTGCAAGATGGTGCACTCACGTGGCTGGCAGGGGGTGCTGGCAGAGGGCCAGAGGCCTTGGTTCCCCTCCACGTGGGCCTCCCCCCGGCCCCCACTGCACCACCCCTGTGTTCTGGCGGCAGGCTCATCGCCTTTTATGATACCAGCCTCAGACGTCAGACAGCATCTGTTATGAGCGGAATTGCGCCCCCTCCAAATTCGTGCGCCGGCGTCCTAACCCCTAGTAGCTCAGGATGCAATTGTGGTGGAGAACGGGGTCCTTAAAGAGAGAATTAAGGTAAAATGAGGTCACGTGTGTGGGTCCTAATCCAGTCTGACAGGTGTCCTAGTAAGAAGGGGAGATTAGGACACAGACACACACGGAGAGACGACCACGTGAGGACACGGGAGAAGACGGCCGTCTGCAAGCGAAGGAGGAGAGAGGCCTCGGGAAGAACCACCCTGCCCACACCTGGATCTTCGGCCTCCAGAGCTGAGAGGAAATAAATGTCTGCTGTTTACGCCGCCGGGTCTGTGGTATTTGTTACAGCTGCCGCGCTGACCGAGAGCATCTCTCAGCTGCACTCTATCCAGAGGGCAATCGGAGGCCTGCCCAGGCTGAAAGAGGGGCCACAGGTGACCCCACCCCTTCATGGGAAGGTTCTGGAAGAGCAGGTGGTCCAGGAATATCGATGGTGGGAAAGACCGTGTGCTACACTGACGCACGCGGATTGCCCAGGAGCGGGGCTCAGGCAGGTACTGCGGAGGGGCAGGCCTCCGCGAGGAGGCCTGCTGCGTCCTAGACGCGGGCCGAGGTGGCGCGGGGCCGAGCGGGGCCTCCGCAAGCCGCCTAAGCTGGGGGCTGCGAGGGTGGTTGACAAGAGGCGGCTGGGCCCAGGGCCCAGCGTGTAACACCTGAGAGCACAGTCCCGCGGCCCCGGAGGCAGGAGGTGCAGCCGGAGAGCCGGGCGCTTCCCATCCTCTGCGAGGCAGAGGACGGGGAGGTCCCTCCGAGGACTGCCCACCCCGGCCCGGCCCCGCCCCGCCCCGCCCCCAGGCACCGGCCCCGCCCCGGCTCTGCCGTCTCCGCCCCCGCCACGCCCCCTCCGCCACGCCCCCCCCGCCCCGGCGCCGCGTCCGGGCTGTGCTATCTTTGCCACGCGCTTCCGTCCCCCACGAAACCCCTGTAGGCCGCCCGCGGCAGCCTCAGGTTTTGTGTGCCGTGCTGGGTCACGTCTCAGTGGGTTTTATTTATCTCATTATGCTGTTTAACAGGCTGTTACAGCCTCTCAGACAGCGTGGGGACGTGTTGTCAAAGTGAGAGGCTGGAAGACAGTGACTTAGGCGACGGAGGGGCTTCTGGGCTGCGATATCCCGGAGCAAAGCCGAGGCCCCAGGGTGGGCGGGCGACAGGAAACAACTGCTGAGAGCCCCTCGGCGGGGTCTCCTCCAGGTCCCACCTGAGTGCACATGGGCTCGGGCAGTGCCCAAGCCGAGCTCGGCTTCAGGACTGGAAAACCAAGACTTCTCCCCTCTTTTGTCTGTTTCCTCTTCTCCCAGGTCCCTTGGGTCACCTCATTCATTCATTCACTCACTCATCCATGACAGGGCCCTTTGGTGCCAGAGGACCCAGAAATGAATGAGACAAAAAAATCCCAGTTTCCTGGCACCGACCAGACACAGCACAGACCCGTGCCCTAAAGCACCACTCTTGTTTCCTTTCTCTTATCTTCAAAATTGATTCGTTTTCAAGCAGTCCAGCAGTTCAAATGGTTAAACACAGAATTACCCTACGACCCAGCAATTCCACTCCTTGCTATTTGCCCACAAGAAAGGGAAACACACGTTCACAGCAGCATATTCACAGCAGCCAAAAGGTGGAAAGAACCCCAATGTCCATCAGCCAATGAACAGATGATAAAATGTGATCTGTTCACACAGAGGAATATTATTCAGCAAATAAAAAGGGACTGAGGTCCTGATACGTGCTTCAGCCTGGATGAATCTGAAAATGTGGTGCTCAGTGAAAAAAGCCCTCCACACAAGGCCCCAGAGTGTGTGATTCCATTTATGTGAAACGTGGTGAGCAGGGCTGGGAGGGGTGGGGGAATGGGGTGATGGCCGAGGAGTGCAGGATTGCTTTCTGGGGTGATGAAAATGTTCTAAAATTGATTGTTGGTGGTGGGTGCACACCTCTGGACAGGTACTAAAAACCTTCGAATTATGCGCTCCGAGTGGGTGATTTGTGCGTGAGTTATATCTCAGTAAAGCTGTTGGAAAATCACCATGCCTACCTTCACAGGGGTGTTAAGGATATTAGTTACTCTCTGTAAAGTATTTAAAATAGTGCCTGGCACGTGCTAAATGCTCAGTAAATGTTAGCTATTTAAAAATAGTAAATTCCTTTTAAGCACTTGAAACCCCGGGCGCTGGTGCCTCACCTTGCCTCCTGCTGTCCATCAGAGACACTCTCCCCTTTGATTTTGAATATCTGGGTTTCATAACTGGCTCCTCTGCCCGTGTTTTTTTTTTAATGAAGTTCTATTTTTTTAAAAAATTTATTTATTTTATTTTTGGCCGCCTTGGGCCTTTGTTGCTGCCCGTGGGCTTTGTCTAGTTGCCGCGAGCGGGGGCTGCTGTTCGCTGCGGTGCGTGGGCTTCTCATTGCGGTGGCTTTTCTTGTCGCGGAGCGCGGGCTCTAGAGCGCAGGCTCAGCAGTTGTGGCGCACGCGCTTAGTTGCTCCGCGGCATGTGGGATCTTCCCGGACCAGAGCTCGAACCCGCATCCGCTGCACTGGCAGGCGGATTCTTAACCACTGCGCCACCGGGGAAGCCCCTGTCCGTGGTTGTAGTATCGCCTTTGAGGGGCCCTGGCATGGCCTCCCCCCCCCACCTTCCCCACCGCTCCACAGGACCCAGATTCTCGGCTTACGTGGCCTTTTTGGGGGCGGCCCCCTCCCTGTCCTCCCCCACTCACTCGTCCCAGACCCCAGCGCCCCTTCCTTCGAGGCCAGCAGCCTGCCGCACACGCGCTCACACGCTCGCAGGCCCGCCCCCGTGCTTTGCTTGCTCCCCGAGAGGGAATCTGGACGGACAGGCGCCCTCGAGGCTGGCGCTGGGTTTGGCTCCCGGGACCCGGGCTGGGGGCCGCCTCCACGAAGCTCGTGGATTTCTGACCCAGAGGACAGGCTGGCAAATCCATGCGTGAACTTTGGCAGATACCAGTAAACTGACAGAAAGGCTAATAATTTACATGATATTAAAACCGAGCGACTCTGTCTGAGTTAATTAGAAGGGTAAAATGAGATTTATTAAGGGCAAAGCGGGAGCAATCCGACAAGAGAAAGAGTCAGAAATAGAAAAGGCAGGAGTTTGGAACAGTGTTAAGAGCCACGGAGAAGTACTGGGAGGTGGTGTCTGATGAGAAACGACATGTTAATCATGGTAATGACCACCTCTCCCCCTCGCCCCGGGGAGCCCAGAGCAGCCCAGGGGCCTCGGCTGAGCCATCCTGCCCGGCTCTGCGAGGCAAGAGGGCAGCCTCTTGGTCTGCTCTGGCAGCTGGTGTCACTGGCCAGGGGCTGGGGCCTGTCACAGAGCTCCAGTTCCCAGGAGAGACCAGGGACCCAGCCAGATGAGCGGCCCTTGGAGCCCCAGCAGCATCTTTACATGTACTGAGCACCTACTGTGTGCCAGGCAGGGGCTGGAGCACGTTAAAATACATTTGTTGAGCGCTCACCGTGTGCCGTATTCAGGAAGTGCTGCAGTGACCGTGTAAGTCAGGTTTGTGGGTGAGTAGCCGGGCTCGGAGAAGGTCAGCAACTTGCCCAAGGTCACACAGCCAGGAAGTGGCAGAGCCAGGGCCCAGAGCTGCTGGATTCTGGATCCCACAGTTCTCCCGGCGGTTCAACAACGGTGTGGCATGCCTGCTATGCAGGGAACTGAGGGTGCAGGGCTGGCAGGGCTCCTGCCCCCAGGTGGTGTGGCCCAGAGGCCGAGAAGAATGAGCCAGTGGGTAGTGATGGGTCCCCTGCTGGGGTGAACCCAGGGGCTGCAGAGGCGCATGCAAGGTCCTTGAAACCCACCCTGTCCTGGGTGATCAAGAAGAATGGCCGGAGCTTTAGCGGAGCCAGGGGCGTGTGATATGGCGGAAGTGCTCCAAGCCGACGAAACAGCAGGTTCAGAGCCAGGTGTCCTTGGAGAGCTGCCAGTCACTCCTTCCCAACAGAGCCTCTGGCATGAAGGGACAGGGGGTACAAGTGTGGCTGGGGGTGGGGCTGGGGAGAGATGTGGCTTGGAAGCCGTGCCAGGGAACACTGGGGACCCCTGCCCACTCACGCCCCTGTCTGAGGACGAGGGTGAGGAGAAGGGCCCCTGGGAGAAGAGAGGGGCCCGGCCTGAGTGGGCAGCAGGCCAGCTGAACCTCATGGGTTCTGAGCAGGGTCGCCAGGCAGCTCAGGTGGCCCCAGGCTGGAGTCTCCCTGACGGAGCTGGTCGCTGTCCCCGGCTCCCGGGACGCCTCACAGCCCCATTCTGCGGGGCCTGGTCCCAGCACACCGACACAGCTCTGGGCTTCCTCACAGACCCCGCGTGCGGGGCTGTGCCTGGACTCAGGCTGTGCTGGCTGGTCGTCCGGAGCTAGCCGTGCCTGTGCACCCAGCCTGGACACCCGCAAAGGAGGGCACGGTGGGGCCCGCACCCCTCACACGTTCCTTTGTCTTTCCGAGGGCCTGGCCATGCACTGAGTGTGGCCTGCCAACAAGCTGGGGGAAAGGCTGAACCAGCAACTTTATCTCCATTTGCATTTGAGGAAAGTGAGGCTCAGAACAGGGTCGGGAGCTGTGTACTGAGAACTTAATCAGGGGAAGCCACGTGGGCCCGATGCTCTGGTTGGTTTTCCCCACACACTTAATGAGGTCCCCGTCAGACCAGCTGAGGCTGACCCAGGGAGGCAATGCTGGCGATGAGGGAGAGTAGAGACCTCCCAGCACCCCAGAAGGGTGGGGATCTTCGCAAGCACAGGACCCGGGGCCCCCTAGGAGCCTCAGAAACAGCTGCCCCAGACCCAGCTGTCAGAGAGAAGACTGGGGAGGTGGGGTGGGGTCTGCCGGGCCACGGCTCCGGGGGTGCAGGGGTGCAGAGCTGCCTGAGGAGCTCTAATGATGGCTCATGTCAGAGCCAGCCCTCGGCTCTCACCGCCCTGCGTCTCCAGCGGCACCACGCCAATTAAGAATGAGTTGAGTGTATCGTTAGTTTCCGAATCGTCAGGATTCCAATTAGGGGCATCTTAGATCCACTTGAGCGGCTCTGCTCATCACCCAGGCTGGAGAAGTTGGGCTGGGCTGGGGGTACCTGCTGTATGCTGACAAGCTGTAATGGGCTTTGCCAGTCAGGGGGCTGGATTAAATTGGCACAGCGAGGCTGAATTCCTGGCTCCACCTGCATGCCGAGGGCCTTGGTCTCCTGACTGGCTGTTGCGAGTGTCCTTCTCCTGGGGGTGATGGGCCAGACTGACTGGAGGTCCCCTGGGTGGCAGTTCCAAATGTCACATTCCCATCAGACCTGGCCCTGAGGGGCCATCTGGTCTACCCCTTCATTGCCAATGGGAGAAACGGAGGCCCCTCAAGGCCACAAGAGACCCTAGAGGTGGACCTGATCCAGACCCTCAAGCAGATTGGCATCCCCTCCACCGTCCCAGCCAAGTGACTATTTACTTAGGCCTCTTTTATGACAACAAGGCCACTCCTCCTCCCATCAGGGCTTGTTCCCTGTGTCCATTGGGGTTCTTTATCTGTAAAGGTGACTTTGGCCACGTGCAGATCTGGAGGAAGAGCTTTCCAGGCAGAAGAAATAGCAAGGGCAAAGGCCCTGGGGTGGATCAGAAACGCGGGTCAGAAATGTGGCCTGTGGGACTTTCCTGGTGGCGTGCTGGTTGAGAATCCGCCTGCCGATGCAGGGGACACGGGTTCATTCCCTGGTCTGGGAAGATCCCACATGCCGTGGAGCAACTAAGTCCGTGCGCCACAACTACTGAGCCTGTGCTCTAGAGCCCGCGAGCCACAACTACTGAGACCACGTGCTGCAACTACTGAAGCCCGCACCCCTAGAGCCTGTGCTCTGCAACAAGAGAAGCCACCGCAATGAGAAGCCCGTGCACCGCAATGAAGAGTAGCCTCTGCTCTCTGCAACTAGAGAAAGCCTGTAAGCAGCAATGAAGACCCAACGCAGCCAAAAATAAATAAATAAATAAAACTATCAGTAATAAGATAATTAAATTGAAAGTCAAGTTTGAAAAAGAAAAACAAAGCAATGTGGCCCGTGTGGCCACTGGAGCAGGAGGAACTGAGGGCAGGGAGGTAGAGGAAGGAAGCCCTGAGGCTGGTGGGGGGGAGGGACGTGAGAAGCCACGGGGCGCTCAGCTGCGAGGGATGTGATCTGTGCTCTGAAGGCTGGAGCTGCCTCCTCACTGGGGAGTGGAAGGCGGGAGAACATGGAGATCCCGGCGTGGCCACTGGCTGGAGGGGGGACTGGGGCTCCTGGACTTGCTCTGGCCTTGGGGGCGTTGCCAGGAAGAGGGTATGATCAGAGGTTTTGGCCTGAGCCGTTGCCGAGGAGCAGAGAACGAGGCACTCTGTTTGAACACATCCCGTTTGAGCAGGTCTAGGGAAAGGGCAGTGGATCTGAAGGTCTGGTGAGAGGCGGGGGCTGGAGCTGAGAAGGGAGCAGGGCGGAGAGGTAAACCATCCGCACGGAAGTGTCGCCTCCACCCAGGAGCATGAGATCCAGCCCAGCAGGTGGCGGGTGGTGGTGGAGTGGCCTGGTTTGGACCCAAGCTCAGTTCCTCCCCAGCTGAGTGTGGCCTCATGGGGGTCCTGTGTCCTCCTGGGGCCTCAGTTTTCTCACCTGTGAAATGGGAGCACACCCCTCCTTTGCAGGCAACCTCTCTCGGGCCACCAGCCTGGTCCCCCTCTCGTGGGCGTGGCTCCCTAGCTGGCCAGCTCCTTCTGCCCACAGGTGGCTTCTGGGGCAGGTGCCAGAGACCCCCGCCCTTTGCAAACTGCAATGCCTCAAGTGCTGGGCGTGTGGGTGCTGCCCCCCCCAGCTGTCTCCTTCTCCCCTGCGCAGACACATCCAGGGGAAGGGGCTCCAGGGCCCATGCTGACATCTGACCTCCTGGGTCGCCGACCTGGGACCACCTCTCATTTGACCTGCTCTGGATGAGGACACGTCTCACCTGAGCATCCCTCATGGCCTCTGACCTGGGACTACTTGCCCCGGGTCCCACCCTCCACACACCTCGGGGGGCTTGGGGTTGCTGCTCTGCGACCTCCGGGTCAGGAGGGTCTCGACACAGCCCAGGCACTAAGTGTGATTTAAACCCAGGTCTGGTGTAGGTAGTCCGTGTCTGAGGCGGGGGTGGGGCTGTGGCTCCCAGGTGAGAAGCCCTCTCCTCGCTGCAGGGGGACGAGGGGAAGAGGCCCTGCTCGGGACAGAGACACGGAAGGGGTTGGAGCAGAGCCGGGCCTGCGCTTGACCTGGGAATGGTCAAACCACTCCTGGAATAATTAGGAGAATTCTCCGCTGGCTGAGGGGCAGACAGTGACGTGATGAACACCTGTGAGCCCGGCACCCAGGCCGAGCAGACGTAACATTCTGACACATGCCCTTTTCTCAGATCTTTTTTCAGCATGGCTCAGTCCCACAGTGTTTCTGTATGTTTACAACACATGCTTACATCCCAGCAGCCTGCAGGATCAATGTTTAAACTTGACATAGACGGTACCTTGAGTCCCTGACATTCAGCATTGCTTTTCTGCTCAAATATGACCCTCCCGAGGCTTATCCGAGTCGGTCTGTGTCTGGTTCGTCGATCGTCTGTTTACATTAACCGCTGGCCAGGGCAACCGCGTGAACGCCATTCATTCATTTCCCGTGAAATACACACGGTGCTCTTCGCGGCGCTTCTTGATCACATGCCAGTCCCAACACACGTGGGCGAGGGGTTCAGGCGCGCGGCCAGGAGCTCAGCAGCCGGGTCCCGGGCAGGTGTGTGCAACTCCAGGAGAAACGGCCGGACGGATTTTCGAAATGATGGCACCTATCTGCTGTTCCGCCACTGGGAGAGTTCCCGTTGCTCCAGAGCCTCTCACCAGCACTCCATTCTGTCGGACCTGAATTTTTGCCCAGCTGGTGGTTCTGAAGTGGCATCTCACTGAGGATTGAATCTGTGTTTCCCCGGTGATGCCCGCGGTAGACAGCATGTGCCTCCCACTCAGGGGCAGGAAGGTCCCCTGGGTGTTGCCCAAGGCCCCAGTGGAGGGTCCTCTGCCCCCGACACCCCCATCACCCGCAAAGCAAGCCCCATGCCCCAGGCATCACACCGGCACAGCCCTCTCGAACCCCAGAACACCCACCCCTCCAAAGGCTCAATGCAGGTAATGGGGCCAGATCCCAGCTGCCCCCGAACCCCTCTCCATCCTCTCCCGTGACCCTTCTCTGTCCCCACCCCCCCGTTATGGGCTGAACTGTGTCCCCCACCAACTTCATGTGTTGAAGCCCTACCCACAGCACCTCAGCGTGTGACTGTGTATGCAGACGGGGCCTATAAAGAGAATTACGGTAAAATGAGGTCACATGGGTGGGCCCTAATCCAGTGTGTCTGGGGTCCTTATAAGAAAAGGAGGCTAGTACTCAGACGCACAGAGGGGCGACCCCAGGAGGACACAAGGGGAAGACGGCCATCTGCACGCCAAGGAGAGAGGCCTCAGAAGGAGCCAGCACTGCTGATACTTTGATCTCAGATGTCCAGACTCCAGGATGGGGAGAAAATCAGTCTCTGTTGTTTAAGCCGTCCAGCCTGTGGTGCTTTGTTAGGGAAGCCCCAGGAAGCAGACACCCCCAACCCAGGGCTCCAGGACTCCTGCCCGCCCAGCCTCCCAGGCAGCCCCTGGTTTCCTATCTGAGCTGCCAGCCCCACTGGGCACTGTGGTGTGAGGACTGGAGCTGGTGGCTGAGCCGGGGGGGGGGGGGGGACCAAGGTGGGGAAGGCGATTGGGAGGCAGTGTCACCAGGGGGTCCGAGTGTCCCCTCCCCGAGGGCTGGGGTAGCTGTCCTGCGCGAGAGGGGGCCCCAGCTGGGAGCCCGGAGTCCCAGGCCTGGTCTTCTCTCCTGTAACTCTGTGTGGCCTTGAGCAAGCCCCGGTCCCTCAGCGGGCTGGGTGACCCCCTCCAGCAGGTGGATGGTGAGGCTGGGGCCGAGGTCAAGGGCAGGGAGCCCTCTGCCCCGACCCCACTTCACAGGTGGGGAGCCTGCAGGAGGCCAGGGTCTCAGCTAGCAGGGCGGCTGGGCCTCCTGACTCCAGGGCCTGTGCTTTGCCCGCCCCTGCCCCCCCCCGCCAGAGGCCTGACCCTCACACAAGGCTTCTGTGTGCAAAGGAGGTTCGTCACAAGGGTTCGGGGTCCAAGGAAGCTTCTATCACAGAACACAGACATCCCAATGTGGCCCATCCCTCAAAAGTGTCCCATTTAACTGTTCAGCGTCCCCAGCGCCCCTCCCCCAGGAATCCTCCGTCTGCCACATGGTCCCAGCATCCCAGCCGCCTCCACCTCAGTTGGCCTCCTTGCTCCCTCAAGGCCCACTCATCTCTCTCCTCTTCCACATTTCCCCTCCCCTAGGGCTTCCAGGAACTCAAACCACCCCATTTATCACAAGGGGATGGTGGCTATACTAATCAGAGGGAAAAGAGGGATCAAGCAATAAGGGACCTGGGAAATCACCCCCTAGACCGAAATCACCAGGTGAGACCCCACCTCACATCACTATGAAATGCGACCCCGATAGTTAGAGACCTAAGTGTGCAGGGAAAACTTTTTTACCATCTCCGGGTGGAGAAAGACTTCTTAAACAAAAAATGAAGGGAAATATTGATAAATCCAACCAGAGCAAAATTAGAAAACTTGGTATGACAAAGCACACCGTAAACACAGCAATAAGACCACCAGACACAGAGGAGATATTTAGAATACGCATAACCAACGAGGGATTAACACCCAGGCTACACAGAGGACTCCTGCACATCAATAAAAGGACAATCAGGGAGCCGGCCAGGGATGGGAACAGGACGTCCCAGCAAAGCAGAGAGAGCCCTGGAGGCCATGTGACCACAGGGACCAAGGTGACTTGTGGGGTCTTGAAGGACATGGGCCACACCCGAGGGCCATGGGGCAATGCCCCAGGGCAGGCGGTGGTGAGAGCGGCCCCTCTCCACACACACAGAAGAACTCAGACCCACGTCTGCGGGGAGAAGCGAGGGGAGCTCAGACGGACAGCAGCTGAGTTCCCGCCGTGGGGCAAGCAGTGCCTCAAGGCCGAGCTTCAGCTGAGTCACAGAGACTCATAAATCGTCCTTTCCTTGCACACCTCAGCCTGGGGGCCAGTGTCTGTGTTTTATTGCTTCTCCTGGGGGCCACGTATTTTCCCCAGAGCCTGGGATTAAGTCACCAACAAAGACCAGGGACCCCAGGCGGGCTGGAAGGGGAGGGGTCCCGGATGCCCATCATCTCCCCGCCTGCTCTCTCCCGGGCCTGTAATTCGATCTGGAGCCTGAGAGCTTTGGCCTGGGGATGGGGGCGGATAATGGGATCCAAGGTCTCGGGCTCTGGGCTAAGCCTTGGGTGGGGAGAGGCCGGGGGCCACAGAGCACAGAAGGCCCCCCGTGTGGCCTGCACCCCGGTCCCACGGGCCCTCTCTAGGCTCCGGGCCCCTCCAGCTCCGTGTGAGCCCTGGGTGGGCCTGCCCGCCCGTCGTCACGGGAGATTGGGTGTGAGGCGGGCCTGGCTGCCTTCGAAGGCCAAGGCCGCTGAGCCCCTGGCATTAGGCCTCTCCTTCATCACCAGGTGACACACGGGGCTGAGGGCTGACTGGCGGTTTCTCCGTGGGGTCTGGGCTTCCTCACAGTGCGGGGGCCGGGCAAGCACCCGGAGACAGTGCCCAGCACAAGCGGTGTCCTGTCTGTGACCTAGCCCAGAACATACAGAGTGCTTCTCTGCACCGTCCTGGCTGGTGGAGACATGGGTCCCCACCCAGATTCAAGAGGAGGGAGCACAGTTCAAAGGGGAGTAGAGTCCTGACCACCACCAGGGACCAGGAATATAGCCGTGGCCAGTTTTAGAAACTACAGCCAAGCACATCTTTGAATCCATGGTGCTCAGTGAGACCTTGGCGCATGGATAGCCGCCCGCGATCTGGGGCCCTAGTGGACAGGAGCCCGCGGGGCAGAGCTCCTTCTTCCTGCGGCCTGCCAGGTGTCTGAGCTGTTGTGCCCACCTTTAGAGAACCCTCATTCCTTTCCCACCTCTCGGGCTCTCTGGATACTAGGTCCCACTTGAAGTCCCTTTGCGGTTGGGCCCCCCTCCTCCCCAACCTCCAGTCCCTGCAATCACGGATCTGTTTTCTGTACTAATAGCTTGGATTTTTCTAGAACATTATATAAATATAATCATATAGCATGTAGCCTTATGTGTCTTTTTAGGATTTTAAGCAAATCCGGAATAGGACTTGCCTATTTGGGCATTTCATATCAATGGAATCACACGATATGTGGCCTTTTGTGTCCGGTTTCTTTCATTCAGCATCACGTTTTCAAGGTTCCTCTAGGTTGTAGCGGGTGTCAGCACTTCATTCCTTTTTTTGTGGCAGAAAAATATTCCATCATATGAACAGACCACATTCTATTTATCTGTCCATTCATCAGTTGATGGCCATTTGAGTTATTTCCACCTCTTGTCTAGTGTGAATAATGCTGCTATGAACGTTTATGTACAAGTTTTTGTTTAAACAACTCTTTTCTGTTCTTTTGGGGTCTGTACCTAGGCATGTAATTGCTGGGTGACATGGTAACTCTGTGTTGAACATTCTGGAACTGCCGAAGTGTTTTCCACAGCGACTGCACCATTTTACACCCCACCAGCTTGCACGAGGTTCAATTCTCTACATCCTTCCGACACCTATTCTTTTCTTTTCTTTTTTATTATTGTGGTCAAACTAGTAGGTGTGGAGTGGTACCTCACCGTGGTTTTGATTTGCGTTTCCCTAACTAATGATGCTGAGCATCTTTTCATGTCTTGTTGACCATTTGCATATCTTCTTTGGAGAAATGAATGTCTATTGAGATCCTTTGCTCATTTTAAAAATTGGGCTGTCTTTTTATTCTTGAGTTGTATGAGTTCTTTATACGTTCTGGGTACTAGACCCCTACCAGATATGTTTTGCAAATATTTTCTCCCATTCTGTCATTTCACTTTCTTGGTGGGGTCCTTTGATGCACAAAAGTTTTAAAGTATGATGAAGTCCAATTTATCTATGTTTTCTTTTGTTGCTTGTGTTTTTGCTGTCATATCTAAGAAACCATCGCTAAATCCAAGGTCATAAAGATTTGCCTCTGTTTTCTTCCAAGAATTTTATTGTTTTAGCTGTGATGTTCATGTTTTCAAGTTTATTTTGAGTTAATTTTTATATATGGTGTGAGGTAGGGGTCCAGCTTCATTTTTTTCACGTGTGGCTCTCCAGTTGCCCCAGAACCATCCGTTGAAGAAACTATTTACCCCCATTGAATAGTAGTGGCCTGCATGTTGGAGATCAGTTGGCCAGAGATGTATGAGTTTTTTCTGGACTCTCACTGATCGTTATGTCTATCCTCACATCAGTACCACGTTGTTTGATTACTGTAGCTTTGTAGTAACTTTTGAAATCAGAAAGTGCGAGTTGAATCCTCCACCTTTGTCCTTCTTTTTCAAGATTATTTTGGCTATTTGGGACCCCCTTGCAATTCCATATGAACTTTAGAACTAGCTTGTCCATTTCTGCAAAAAAGGCCTTGGAATTTTGATAGGAATTGCATTGAATCTGTAGATCAATTTGGGGAATATTGTCATTTTAACATTATTAAGTCTTCCAATCCATGAACATGGGATGTATTTCCATTTATTTAGATGTTTTATAGATTTCTATGTTTTATAGATTTCCTTATATCAGTTTGTACCTACGACCTTGGTTTACTTAATTTATTATTAAGTATCTGATTCTTATTATTAAGTATTTGATGCTATTGTTAATGGAATTGTTTTCTCAATTTCCTTTTCAGATTGCTCATTGTTAATGTATAGAAATACCACTGACTTTTGTGTGTCGATCTTATATTCTGCAACTTTGCTGAATTTGTTTATTAGCTCTGTTTCTTTTGTGTGTATAGATTCTTTAGGATTTTCTATGTATAAGGTTGTGTCATCTCTTAATAGAGGTAGTTTTACTTTGCATTATTTTTTTTTGAGATTTATTGGTGATGTTGTGTGTATCAATAGTTTATTCCTTTTTATTGTTGAATAGCATTCCATTGAATGGATATGTCACAATTTGTTTATTCACCTGTTAATAGACATTTGGGTTGTTGCCAGTTTAGGCTACTGCAAATTGGGCTGCTATGAAGATTATTGTACAATTCTTTGTATGGACACATCTTTTTATTTCTCTTGGGTAGATACCTAGGAGTGAAATGTTTTGGTCACATGGCAGGTATGCATTTAACTTCCACCTTTTAAGAATCTGCCAAACTATTTTCCAAAGTGGTTGTACAGTTTTGTGTTCACGTCAGCAGTGTACGAGCGTTCCAGTTCCTCTAAATCCTCACTAACGCTTGACATGATTGGATTTTTTAAAATTTTGTCATTCTAATAGGTGCTGAGAGGTATCTCATTGTGATTTTAATTTGTATTTCCCAAATGATTATTAGCTTTGAGCTTCTTTTTCAGGTATTTATTTGCCATTTGCATATCTTCTTTGGTGAAGTATCTGTTCATATCTTTTGCCCGTTTTAAAATTGACTTTTTGGTTTATTATTCTTGAATTTTGAGAATTCTTTACACATTCTGTATATAAATTCTTTGTTAGATATACAATTTGCAAATATTTTCCCCCGTTCTGTGAGTTGTCCTTTCATTCTCTTTACAGTTACCTTTAAAGAACAGGAATTTTTACTTTTTTTTTTTTTTTTTTTTTTTGAGGTACGCGGGCCTCTCACTGTTGTGGCCTCTCCCGTTGTGGAGCACAGGCTCTGGACGTGCAGGCTCAGCGGCCATGGCTCACGGGTCCAACCGCTCCACGGCATGTGGGATCCTCCCAGACTGGGGCACGAACCCGTGTCCCCTGCATCGGCAGGCGGACTCTCAACCACTGTGCCACCAGGGAAGCCCAGGAATTTTTACTTTTGACGATGCCCAGTTTATTAATTTTTATTTTTTGGATCATGCCTTTGATATCGTTATCTAAACAATCCTCACTTAAGCAAAGGTCACAAAGATTTTCTCCTATGTTGTATTCTATAAGTTTTATAATTCTAGGTTTTACATTTGGGTCTATGATCCATTTTGAATTACATTTTGTATGTAGTGTGAGATATGGATCAAAATTTTTTGTTTGTTTTTTTTAACATATGGATATCCAAATATTCCAATATCGTTGGCTGAAATGATTGTCTTTTTCTCTACTAAGTTGCCTTTGTCCCTTTGTCAAAAATTAGCTGTGTATGTATGTGTGCATCTATTTCTGGACTCTACTCCATGCCTGTTTGTCTGTATTATACCAATACCCCACTGTCTTGATCACTATAGTTTTATAATCTGTCTTGAAATCAGGTTGTGTTAGTGCTCCAACTTTGTTCTTTTTCAATCACTTTGCCTCATCTAGGTCTTTTGCATTCCCTGTGAATTTTACAAATCGCTTGTCAATCTCTCAAGACAAACAAAACCAGACCTGGTGCAGCCTTTGCACTGATCTCTGAGAGTTGGCCGTTGTTATGGTTTATATTGTTTCCTCTCCTGCAGGCTGAACTTTGCAGGAACTTCTCCTGCTTTTCCCTGATGTGGTCTGTCCATCACTGTGTCCACTCTCTGAACTAACATACTCAACGTTTGTTGTCCCCCATATAGAGTTGCCGGGCCCCTTGCATTACCCACTGAGTTTCTTGCGGTGAGGGGATCATCACTTATTCTCCACCATCTATGAAGAGCCCGTCGGAGCTGGGTATATGGAAGAGTTTTTCCTAAGGCTTTGGTCATATTTCCAGACAAGTTCATTACTTTATGGACTAAAATTAGGGTGCTAGTGGGAGGCCTAATGCTGTGAGTTCCCATCCACCCAGGCATTATTCACGTATTTACCCATCCACATTCCCATCCATCGAACCATCCATTTTTCACCCATTCATCCATCCATACTCCCATCTATCCATCCATCCACCCCACCCATCCTTCATCCATTTACCTATTCATCCAACTATTCATCATTTACTCATACATCCTTCACCTATTCACCCACCCATCCACCCACCCATCCTTCACCCACATCCTTCCCTCTTCTACCCACCTTCACGTTCCCCTACCCATCCCTTCCCAATCACCAACCATGCTGGACACTGGGGTTTAGAAATACCTTCCAGGACCTAAGTTTCTCTCTTTTTTTTTTTTTTTTTTGCGGTACGCAGGCCTCTCACTGTTGTGGCCTCTCCCTCTGCGGAGCACAGGGTCCGGACACACAGGCTCAGCGGCCATGGCTCACGGGCCCAGCCGTTCCGTGGCATGTGGGATCTTCCTGGACCGGGGCACAAACACACGTCCCCTGCATCGGCAGGCGGACTCTCAACCACTGTGCCACCAGGGAAGCCCCTAAGTTTCTCTGTCTTTAAACGAGCAGGTTGAATGAAGTGATTTCCCAGGGCCCTTCACACTCTGGTTTTCTTTGACTTCCGTACAAGGACAGTCAAAATCTGAAGCTGACGGGGTTACACGCCTTCCCCAAGAAGGATGAGGGGCTGGGCCAAGTCTGAGGGGGGTTTTCATGCCACTGACTCTGGGACAGACACAGATCACCATTTGCACCTATTTGTGCCAAGATCCCAGGAGCTCAGGTCCCCATCACAGGGCAATGCAGTGGGGGCCCCAGACATGTCCCCTCTTGGTGCAGGTGGCATTAACTGGGCATCCAGGGGTGCCCCTCACTGTCTGTGTCCAGTGGAAGCCTCCAGGTACCCCGAGGAGGCAGTGGCTAAGCACAGAGGACAGAGAGGCGAGCAGTGGGGGCCACTGAGGCCCAAGGGGCAGGGCAGGGGCCTGGGGAAGCCTCAGGTTTGCTCTCCCCTCTGAGCTGATGTCAGCAGTGAACTAAAGCCCCGCTCTGGCCACCACCGTACCCCCCACCTCACCTGTGCACACCGAGGGCCGTTTGCACCGACACGTGTGTCCCTGGCTAGACAGAGCATGCAGGGCTGGCAGGGCTAACATCCCAGGGGGTGGCCTCCGGGCTGGCGGGAAGGCTAGGGCTGGGGGCCTGGGGGAGGCAGCTGACCCCGATCCACCCACCGCGGCTCCGCCACCACTGGGTCCTGGGGCTCGCCTGACACCCTGGCAGCCTGGGCCCACTTGTGACAGCATACAGTCTGTAGTTAATAACGGAGGTTTTTGTCTCTTCCACAGTTTTCTTGTTTCTCTGTGGCCTCTGCCCACTGAATCGGGGCCCCGGCTGCCTCAGGGGGGAAGCAGACACAGCGAAGAACAAAGAAATCAATTGACTTTCTGGATGAATTTTTAAAAACTCTCAGCAGAGGTAAGATTCCGAAAGTGCAGAGGATTTCTTTTGCAAGGGCAAGGCTTTTTGAGAAAGAAAGCGTTTTTGAGTGAGAACAGAGACTTGATTGCATAAGCCATGGATGGGGGAAACCGTGTGAGGGCTTTTCCTGCTGAAAGGGGCAATAATTGGACCGGGGGGAGGCAGAGAAGGGGGTCCTGAGACCCCCTTCCAGCCCCTGCCTGGGCGAAACGACTTGGAGGCAGCTGCTGGGCGATCTGGGTGTGTGGGCATTCTCAGCGCGCGTCTTCATGGGGAAGCCCCACCCGGCGCCGTCACGGTGGCCCCCGGGGGCAGCTCCAAACCACTGCTCCTGCAAAGATACTTTATCATTGTTATTATCATTATTTTTGGTTCACAAAGCAAATGGTTTGTGTATTCGACATCTCTTGCTACATAACAAATCTCCCCCAAATTTAGTGAAGTAGAACAATGCGTATTATCTCCCATAATTTCCGGGGTGAGGCATCTGGGGGTCGCTTAGCTGGGTGGTTCCAGCTCAGGGGCTCTCACGAGGCTGCATCTGAAGGCTTGACTGCGGCCGGAGGCTCCCCGTCCAGGTGGCTCAGGGTCAGTAGTGGCCGAGGCCTCGGTTCCTCCCACCTGGCCCCTGCTCAGGCCGAGTGTCCTCACGGCACGGCGGCTGGCCTCCCAGAGCCAGTGACCCAAGATGGCAGGGAGGGGAGGTGCAACGTTTCACGGCCCTGGGAATCGGCCCATTCAGCACGGGAAGAGCCGGGCGCAAGGGCGCCGATAGCGGGAGGGCGTGTCCTCAGAGGCTGCCAGCGCGCGAAGCGCTTTCCAGGTTCCAAAGCGCTCTGCACCCACAGCAGACACGTGCACACGTTAGCTCATAGGCCCCTCCCTGAGATAGTCCCATTTCTCCTACGAAGGGACTGAGGTGGGGGCTTTGTGAGTCGCTCTGGTCCTTGTTGTGTCCCAAGCTGGGCCTCCAGGGTTTATGGGGCCCAGGAAGGCATCCTGGAGGAGAAGTCCAACCCAGCCCCAAGAGCAAGCCCAGAGCTAAGAAGGATGGGTCAGTTGTGGGTCAGCGAGGGCCAGAGCACCTGAGAACTCTGCCGGAGTCGTACAGAGGGCCTGGGATACCCGGCTGAGACGTCGGCCAGCAGAAACCGTGTCCCCATATGTCCCCTCCTCTGCGTCCCCAGCGCCCAGCCCAGGGCCTGGCGCCCGGACAGTCTGTGGAATTGGGGGCCATCCCAGGTTTTGGAGTGGTGGCAGGGGGGCTGCTGTGTCGCCAGCTCCTGTGGGAGAGGCCTGGAGGCAGGGAGGCCCAGTGGAGACTGAGAAGCCCCCTCGCCTGGTAGGTAATGCTGGGGCTGGCCCTACCTCACCGTGGCCCCCCTGTATGATTTGGGGGCCCCCCTCCCTTCTTGGGCCATCCGTGAACCAGGGTAGATGCCTTCTGAGGGTATGACCAGCCTAGGGGACCCATGCCCCAGTCTGACCTTGGGGCCGAGGCAGGGGCCTGTGAGGTCCCATGAGGTGCTTGGTGGCGGCACAGAGCCTGTGCTGAGTGCCCCCCGGGTCCCCAGCTGGCCCCCACATGTGCCCAACTCCTTGTTTCTGGGCCAGGCTTCTCTCCCAAGGCCACCTCCTGCCGCTTCACGGGCTCTGACAGTCTCTGCTTCCCAGCCTTCCTGGGACCCCCCAGCCCTGCAGCCACGGGGCACACACTCAGTCTCTGAGCCTCAGAACCTCCCCTGGGGCCAGACCCCTGGCTGCAAGGCTGGCGCCACCACTCAGCAGTAGGGGTGCATCGCTGGGCAGTGCTGTGGCCTCCCACCCGCTCGGTAACCAGTGGGGGCCGGACAGTAATTTGGATAAGATTCTGAGGCCACAGAGCTGAGCAGGGAGCGGGGTCACCCCAGGCGAGTCCTTTTCTTCCCCTCACCACACTCCTGCCCAGACTCACAGAGGAAAGGCAAGATGCCTTAGCCCTTCATGTCTCACTCTTCCCATCTTTAAAGTGGGCACCACAGTGTCTTTTGAAGGGCAAACACGTTAAATATTCATCAAGTCCACTTTATTTTACAATCTGTGCTTTTTGTGTCACATTTGAGAAATGTTTGCCAAACCCAAGGTCCCTAAGTTCTTTTCTCCCACGAAAAGGCACGCTGCAGACTAGAAGAAAATATTTGCAAAACATATATCTGATGAAGGACTTGTATTCAGAATATATGAAGACCTTTCATAACTCAGCGATAAGAAGACTCAGAGCCCAGTGTTTGAAATGGGCCGAGTATTTAATTTATTTATTCATTTATTTATTTTTGGCTGTGTTGGGTCTTCGTTTCTGTGCGAGGGCTTTCTCTAGTTGTGGCAAGCGGGGGCCACTCTTCATCGCGGTGCGCGGGCCTCTCACTGTCGCGGCCTCTCTTGCTGCGGAGCACAGGCTCCAGACGCGCAGAGCTCAGTATTTGTAGCTCACGGGCCCAGCTGCTCCGTGGCACGTGGGATCTTCCCAGACCAGGGCTTGAACCCGTGTCCCCTGCATTGGCAGGCAGACTCTCAACCACTGCGCCACCAGGGAAGCCCTGGGCCGAGTATTTAAACAGACATTTCAGCACATTGAAAGGATGCTCAGTATCATTAGTCACTAGGAAAAGGCACATGAGGACTGCAGCACGGCGGCGCCTCACGCCTCCTGGAAAGGCTAGAATGAGCAAAGACCCACCACAGCGGGTGTCAGCAAGGGTGTGGTCAGCTGGGGCGCTCGTCCACTGACGGTGGGTGGGAAGCGGGGCAGCCACTTTGGGAAGTGAAACGCCTGCCCTCGACCCAGACCCAGCTGCTCCGCTCCTAGGTTCTCACCCAAGAGAGACGCACGCGTATGTCCCACAAAAATGGTGCGCGGATGTTCCCAGCAGCTCCCTGTAACCGGGCAGATCGAGCACCCCCTCCCTGGGCTGTTGGCAGGATTCCTGTTGCTGGTGGATGCTGTTACTTGGGCCAGCACGTGGCAAGCACTGAACGATTATATCTCCCCGTGTCGTCTTCATCTCGCCCAACTCCGTCAGGGCGCAAATGTGGAAACTGAGGCCGGGAGTGGGGCGGGGTGTTGACTGGGATTGGCCAGTGGGTCAGTGGCAACGCCGGACCCAGCAGCCAGGCCTCTTACTGTGGCCAGTGGGTGCCCAGTTCCCTCTTCTTCCTTCGCCTTGGTGGGGTTGCTGAACCTTCAAGGGAACGGGGGAACGGGGGTGTCTCCGAACTTCCTCTTGGCTGGTTTGAAGCAGCATTACCTGGGCAGACGGAGCAAATACCCTTCCCTGAACCGCCCAGCTAATAAGCTCCTCATTAAATCTCCTAATGAGGAGATCCCTTGCTGATTTGGGCTAAATTAATCCAAAAAGAGCGTCATCTGATGCTGAGGCGGGCTCTTCTGGGCAGCCTGGACGGCAGCAGAGAAGAGAGGGGGCAGAGGGAGGCGGAGCTCTGAGCCTCCGCACTGAAAACTGGAGCCTTCAGTTCCAGGATGCGGACCAGAAGGGAAAGGAGGCAGAGGCAGCCCCGGCCTCATCTCCTCCCGGAAGCCGCTTACGCCTGGAGCCGGGGGTGGGAGTGGGGGCAGAGCCGGGGAGCTGGGGCACAGCTTGGACCACTGCAGCCCAGCCCCACCCTGCTCCCCCCGTTCTGATGGTACTGTTGCTGCACCACAAAGTGCCCCAAGCTCAGTGGCCTGAAACAAGAGCGCTTTATTCTGCTCCCAGATCTGCACCGTGGGCGGGGCTGGGCGTGGACTGGACGCTGGTCTCTGCTGGCCGAGGCACTGGGTGGGGCATCCTGCCCGGGTGAAGGGGCCTCATCCCAGATGGTGAGCTGCAGCGGGGGCAGTCTGTGGGCGGAAGGGGGTGTCTGTGTCCCCAGGACAGAGCCAGGTGGCAGTGGTGTCGCCGTTTGTGGCCAGCGTCCGGAGTCACAGAGCATCACTTCATCACGCTGCGTCCTGGGGACCACCGCAAACGCAGGGCTGGAACGGACTCCACCACTCGGCACGGGAGTGGAGGGTTCTGGAAGGGCGTGTGGGACATGAAAGTAGTGAGGCGACCATTTTTAGAGCTGCACCTGCATGGACCCCACACTCTGCAGGCAGAAAGGACCTTGATTCACCCAGCCCAGAGCCCCCCAAGAACGCCAGCCCTGCCAGATGCTGCCCCATGGCCTCTGAGGGCAAAAGCTAAACCCTGCGTTAGCTTTCCAGACCTGCAAAGTCCTCGAGCTTGTTAACTCGGAGGGTCTGAGGATGGAGGGGGAGGGGCGGCTGCCGAGGGGGCGCGGCCTGGCGGGGGAGGGCTCTGTTCACCTGCATCAGAGGCTGCGGCACTTACCTGATGAATGGAAAGCCTTTCTCTTTCATTTTTATTTATTTATTTTTGGGCTGCGTTGGGTCTTCGTTGCAGTGCGCGGGCTTCTCATTGCGGTGGCTTCTCTTGTTGCAGAGCGTGGGCCGTAGGTGCATGGGCTTCAGTAGTTGTGGCTTGCGGGCTCAGTACTTTTGGCACACGGCCTCGGTAGTTGTGGCTCGCGGGCTCTAGAGCGCAGGCTCAGTAGTTGTGGCGCACGGGCTTAGTTGCTCCGCGGCATGTGGGATCTTCCTGGACCAGGGCTCAAACCTGTGTCCCCTGCATTGGCAGGCGAATTCCTAACCACTGTACCACCAGGGAAGCCCGAAAACCTTTCTCTTTAATGTTTGATTTTCTCCTTCCATTGTTAATGGAATTGATTAGACTGGAGTTAGACCCCCCTCCCCGCCCCCCATTCACCTGGTCCCTGAGCTATAGGAGGTCTGAGCTGGGCAATACCGGGAAACAGAATTACACACTGTCCTCAAGCAATTGTGCTCCAAGTTCAGAGTCACCAGAGTCACCATGGTGTCCCCATATCTGCCCTGGGACTTCCCCAAAACCTCAGGGGCCCTCCGGGACCCTGCCTGTCCCCGTGAGATTTTGCTGAGGCTCGGAGTGGGAAGCGGGCTCTCCCACCGCACACACCTGGCAGCTGTGCGGCTGGGCCCCGGCCACACCCCTCTCACCTGTGGTCAGCAGTTTGCCTTGTCTTGCCGGCCACAAACAGACAGGACCTGGCCTGGGCCTTAAGCCACCAGCAGGGGCCTCCTTGACCACTGGGGGTGTGCACAGCTTGGCAAAGCGTGCACTGTGCAGGGGTGAAGACCGGCTGCAGTCCCGGGCACCCAGGGAGAGCAGGGCAGGCCGGGCCGGGGACAGCAGATGGCCAAGACCCCATGTTAGCCTCCACCCAGAGGTTGTCCCCAGGACAGGAGCCCTGCTGCGGAGCCACCTCCCGTGGCCCCGGGCGCGTGGCTGCTCCTACGTCCTCCCACTTTCCTACCCACAGGAAGGGCCTGCCGTCGACCCTGCCCCCCACAAGCTCCAGGTGAGGCCCAAGTGACACATGTCGGTGGCAACCCCAGGCTTCTTCCAGGGGAGAAAAGACAGGCCCCAGTGTCCCTTGGCTGAGCCTCTGAGCGTCAGACCGGCTTGGCCCCATCGAAGTCTCCAAGTTAACAAGTTCAGTCCTGGTGATTATTAACTAGATTCACAAAGTTGATGAAAAAACTCGGGATATAAATAAATATTCCTGGAGATGTTCCACCCCCTGCAGGCATGAACTTTGAATAATTGGAGAGAATTATGCTGAGGACTGATCAGGACTTTTTTTCTCTCACTAATTACCTCTGGGCTTCATCAGTGTCAGAGTCTAATCAACTCCAGACGTCCTAATCGACCCTCGGGCAATGTTAGGCATGGGGGGGGCTTCGGTGTTACGTGGAGGGGGGCGGGGAGCCGGGCGAGGGGTGCCGGGGTCCTGGCTGCAGATCCACCCTGGTCTGGGGTGGGGACGGGGGCTGGGGAGCGGGGGGGGGGGGGGGAGCCGCCTCACGGGCCGCCACCTCTGCTCAGGACGATGGAAGCCCATCCTGCACTGCGGGCCAGCTTCCCTCCTCTGCATCCTTCCGGTGGCTCGTTGCTTTGTCTGCCCTGGCGTTCCTGGGTTAGATGGATAGGGCCCGGGGTGGGGGCTGGCACTGGGGCGGCCCCCAGTCATGGGGAGAGGCGTGTGAGGGCCGTGCTGGGGCCCAGGGCCAGTTCAGGATTCCGGGCATCTCTGGCGGGGAGGGAAGCTTTGCTCCCCTCCCTCCAAGAAAGTCATTTGCATCTGTTGAAAAATTCCTCCAGTGCTTGAGAGGAGAGGCCCAGGCCGCCAGTGACTGATGGCTCGATCGCAGTGGTTTTCTCCAGCGTCCTGAACGCAGGGGCTCAGGAGCTGTGACAGCTGGGCCGGCACAGCCTCTCAGCTCCTCTGAGCAGGGCGCCCACCTCCTTGGCCTCGCTTGCTGGCTGGGCCTCATTCCCAGGGCCTGGTTCTGTCTCCTTCCTCCTTCGCCTCCCTGTTTCCCGAACCCAGGAAGGCCTTTAACCAATTTCAGAGGGAAAACTTAGTCGTGTGGAAATCCACCTCAACTTCCTCAAGAAACCAAAACCCCACCCAGAACCCTTCAGGCAGTCACGCCCCCATCCTTGCAGAGCGCCCAGGAGATGCTGCTGGTCGTGGTCATGGTCACTGCCCTTCCAGGCCCCCTTTGCAGTCTCCGAGCATGGGCCCTCCCTGCAGACCCCACAGAGACTTCTGCAGCCAGCAGGGGATGGGCGCAGCCCCACGGGGTTGGGCCCTAGGAGACAACTGCCTCGTGAATCCCCAAGCCCCGAAAGGATCCTGGACTTGGGGTCCCGAGACCTGGCTAGGGGACTTGGGCGGCCTGCACCCTCCCATCCGGGGGCCCACATAGACCCAGGATGGCTGAAGTGGTGTGTCTGGGACACTCTTCTCTCCCTGGGGTCCCCGACAGCTCCCCGCAGCAGGCAGGTCCTGGCCGTGGTGGTCGGGCGGGCAGTTCCATCCTGTCCTCACAGCCCCTGAGGGGCCGGTTCTGACCCCCCCCCCCGTGTTTCCTGGAGGAGCCCAAGGCTGTGACTGCAGCACAGCTCCCCGCCCTGCATCCCATGGTCGGCATGGACCCCAAACCCTTTCTCCTGCAGCAGAGGGAGAGGACTGTGGGTGGGAAGTGGGGTTCCCAGAGCATCAAAGCCTAGGCTGCTTCCCTCCCAAGCGGAGAGGGGGCGTGGCCTCTCCCCCCAGCTCTGCTCAAAGTGGCTAAGAGGCTGCGGAAGGGGGTTTGCTCCTATTCGTCCCAAACTTTCCAGAAAGGGGGTTGAGATCGCCTTTAATTACAGAGCAGAGGGGTGCGGGGAGGATGCACCAAGGAGCACCCTGCCCAGGGAGGCAGGGGGCCCAGGGGTGGGAGGACAGCGGCGCCCAGAGGGACCCTGGGAGAGCAGGGGTCCTGGGAGGTGGAGTCTGGGGAGGGGTCCTGGCGTCTCTGCCTCTGGCTCTCTCCTTGCTTCTCCAGGCCTAGCCTCCACCTTCCCGTCTTCCTGTCTCTCCCCACCTGCCGTGCAGGGGTCTCAGGTGTGCCGCTGAGCCGGGTGGCCCAGGGTGGGGCTGGCTGGACCGCTCCCGTCGCTTGCCCGTCCTGGTGCTGGCTGACCAGCTGCCCCTGCAGCCCCTGGCAGGGAGGGAGGTGATGTTCCGACTGCTTCCCGTCTCCCAAGGTCCAGAGGGGTTCAATAGGCCCGGACGCCCCTGAGCCCGGGCCACGTCGCTCCTTCCTGCCACCCTGCCACCTTAGCCAGAACTTGCAAGTCGATTTTGTCTGATTCCACGCAAAGACAGGGTAGATGGCCACTGACCTGAGAGATTCTGGGTTCTCTTTTTTTGTCTTTAGACACGTCAGGGGTTAGCATCTTCTGCTTCACAGGAGGGACCCCCAGGTAGAGCCCCCTGAATGGCGTGGTGCCAGAAGCTCCAGGGCCAGCCGTGGATGCAGAGGGACCCCTGCCCTGTGCCCGGCGCTGCGCGCCGGCCACCTTCCACATCCTGACGGGACTTGTGTGCCGGGGGACTTTCCTGGGGGGGAGTGGCTGACTCGGGATTCACACCCAGACTGGATCCCCAGCCCGTACCCCTGTGGGGAGGGGGGGCTGCTGCGGCCGCCGGCTTGGCAGGAGCTGGTAGGAGGTAGCGAGGTCTCCCGACTCCTCCCTGAGGGAGGCCTGGATCTGGGGGTCCAGCTGCTGCTCCGTCCCCACCTCCCCTGTCCCCAGGGAGGCCCATGTTCCTGCCTCTCCCTGACCCTGGATTGCTGTGTGACTCTGGGCCCCGGCCTCCCCTCTCTGGGCCTGTTTCCCTTCTCTCATCCAGATTGGATTCCACGAGCCCCAGGTCCTTCAAGCCCAGACACCGTGTAACTTAGGCTGCCCAGGGCCACCAGAGGCTGTCCCCACTCTCCCGGGGACCTGGGCTCCTGCTGGGCCCGCGGCTGGCCTGGCCCCCGTGTCCGCAGCCTCCGTGATAGATTATCCGTCCCTCTTCCTCCCGCCCTCGTGCTGTTTCGGCTGCGGAATAATGTTTATCACTTCACACTACATGACACCCTCCCTTCCTCCTTCCTTCCGTCCTTCCCTCCCGCCACCGCCAGCAGACATCAGAAGATTTTCTTGGGCTATTTTCGTGATTTTAATTTTCCATTCCCCATCTCTCCTCTTCCCCCTTATTACATTTTGGGCTCTTTTTGGGCTTCTGGAATGAGCCTACATTATCCCGGTGATACTTTTTAATAAAAACCATCATTTATGATTATTTTAGTCCCCCACAAACTGTCAGCCTCCTCATTTGATTTCCTATCAACGTGGTGTCCTGCCTGCTTTGTCACCATGCAGATGGACGTGTGTGCTCACCCTTTCAGCCTCGGGATTTGCTCCAGAGACTCAGGCCTCCCTTGGCCTTGGGACCCTCCTATCCACCTGCCCTGTCCTGTCTCAGCCCAGCCCTGCCGCCCTCCGCTCTCAATGGCCCTTGGTCTCCTGAGTCTTCTGTTTTCCTCCAGGTGAGTATCACCTGCACACCTTTCTCAGCTCCGTGTATTAGAAGGGATTGAGGTCACAGAGAGGCAGGGCTGCTAGCGGAGTCTTCCCCGCTCCTAATGGCTCAGGATCGCCAAAGATGGTGGTTTTCCACAAAGATCCGTGTCTAACCTGCAGGCATTACCCAGTGAGACAGGGGCTGACCCATCGTGCCCTCCAGCATGACCTGGGACGGGGCCCTTCCTCTGAGACTCGGTTCTCCCTTTAAAATACAGACACACGTGGAGCTGTGGATCATTCATTCATTGGATATATACAAATTGAGGGCCTACTAAGTGCGGGAAGAATCACACACCTGTCCTAGGGTAGGAACCAGCTCAGGTGTCACCCTCCTGCATACCAGAGCCCCCACCCACACTTGTACACTCACAGAATGGAGCCCTGGACTGCCTCATGGTTTTGCTGTGTGACCTCGGGCGAGTTTCTGACCCTCTCTGAGCCATCCTGGCTTTCCTTCTCTGGGCTCCCTCCACCCCTGACATTAGTCTTGTCCTCATCAGCCCCCAGGCGATCCTGTTTCCAGCAGCTGCAGCCTCTTCCCAGCTCCTTCTGGCTGCTTGCCAATTACCCGGAGGAGCCAGACCCATCTTGAGGCACCCAGCTCCCGGCCACTCCCCCCACACCCCCCCCCCGCCCCCGCCCCCTCCCCCGCCTGCCACGCCCAGGCATCCGTGACTAGCTGGGCCCGGGAGCCCACGCCCATGGCAGGGAGAGGCCATGTGGCCCTCTCACCCTGGCCAGGCCCTCGCTGGCCCCTGCTCCTTGTCAACCTTTGGAGAGGGGTCCCTGTTGGGCCTGCTGGTGGATGGGCCGCAAGGCCCAGGGCCACTGGCCAGGTTCTGGCCCCAGGTTGGCCAGACAAGTGAGTAATGGATTCTCCCTCCCAGCCCAGCTTCTCCCTTATCAGTGGTAGGAGATTGCTATGAATATTCATAGGACTCATGAATACTCACGCGGGTAATGACGCGCTCCTCTCCACCCCCTTGCCCTTGAGCACCTCCATAGCTTTCCAGGCTCCCTGCACCCTCTTCTCTCCTTGACCCCTGCCTGAGGGGGCTTTACCTCCATTGCAGTGAGGCTGGCAGGAGACCCCGGGTGGGAAAGACCCCTGGCCTGGTGTCCAGGGGGTCTGGGTTCCTGTCTCCACTCTGACCCCATTCTGCATGGGAGGGCTGGCTTCCCCTGGGCCTCAGTTTCCCTTCTGACCTCCATGGGCACCGAGGGTCCGGCCAGGCTGACTGCCCCTGGAACAAACACATCCTCTGATTCCACTTTCTGGGCGGGTGCTCCATTGTGTGGGGACAAAGCTGGGGGCTTGGGTTCTCTGGGGGTGAGCCAGGCAGACTTTGGGTTACCCAGGTGGGTAACCAGAGACGCCTGGGGTCCGATGTCACGGGCCCGCGGCCAGGGCCTGCTCAGCTAGCTGTCCCTTGGGACTGGGGAGACACAGGTGGGTGGGTGCACTCACCAGGAGGGGTGGGGTCAGCTGACAGGATAGCAAACGCGAAGAGCTGCTGAGCAGGCAGAGGTCCTGTACTGTGGTCTGTGTTCAATACCCGTGTCCGCAGGGGAGACCGGAGTGTTTACCTCTAAGATGAGGTCCATCTTGAGAGAGTCACCCTCACAATGCAGTAGAGACACTGGAGGGAAATAGGGGACGAGGGGCAGAGATACCGCAGGAGAATTCAGATCTGGAGGCTGCGGAGGGGGTGGGGAAAGGGGGCGGGAAGACCTTCGAGGTCAGGGTCAGGGTGAGCTGGGGCTTCCCTCTGCCCCAGCTTCCCTCCCTCTGGAGGGAGTCAGGCTCCACTGCTCTCGCTGCGTGGCCTTGGGCAGGCCGCCTGGCTCTGCATCTCAGTGTCCCTCTCTGTGCATGCCTTTTCCCGGTGTTTTCAAGGCCAGCTACCCTTGCCCTGCGTAGGAGGGCCCCACCCTGGGGCATCTGGCCACTTGTCCAGAGGGGAGCCAGCTTGGGGAGCCGTGACACACCGCAGAGCCCAAAGCTTTGGGATTCCAAGAGGGCAAACCCCGCCTCTGCGTCTGCCCAGGCTCCCTGCCGCCCCAGACCTCTGGGGGCGCTTCCTCTCCCGGCACCTCCGCCCATGCTGAACCCCAGTTTCCTTGCAGCTCCCTCTTTGCTTGTCTGACTCTCACTGGGCTGCAAGCCATGGGCATCCAGGGCGCCCAGCCCCGTCTCCTGCTGATGGACTCCCCCAGGGCAAGGAGTAGCTCCTGGCCTGCAGGCCTTTTGCAGGGGTGAGGGTCTCTGGCAGGAGCACAGCGGTGGCCAGCTTGTCAAGGAGAGTAAGCCCTGACCAGCGCCTTCCAAGAGTTCCAAGACACGAGGCCCCTTCTGTCCACTGGTCACCAACTAGACTCCACGGACAGCGGCCTCCTTTGCACGTGAGCAAACTAAAGGCTCTGGGGGTCCTGATCCCTGATCCCCGTGCTTCCAACACACACTCTGACCCCTGTCCTGGGGCCCTGCCCTGCTCCCCGCAGCCTGGAGTGGAGGCTCGGAGTGGTCCGGCGCTCGCCCAAGGTCGTGCAGGGAGCAGGTGAGGCCAGGCCCCCACCCACGCGCAGTCTGCACCCCGTCCCACCTTCCCGGGTGGAGGACAGACGGCGGGCCCCTGCCCACGGGTCTCACTCGAGCTGACCCCGCATGAGTTCCTTCTCCGAGACCCAGCCTTCTCCGTGCTGTTTGCCTAGATTTATTCAACTCAGTCTTCCCACAGGAGCCCCACGGCCACTGTCAACATCTGTGGGGACACAGCCGAGGAATGCCTAATGAGGGCTCGGCGTGGCCCCGCCATGGAGCACAGGCTGGGACAGATGGTCCATCATTACTCATTTTTATTAATTACTAGCTCCGCACGCCGCGACTGGCCAGCCAGCTCCAGGCTCCTCGGAGGTGCCACGGGCCCAGCTCTTCTGGAAGAAACGGCCCTTCATTTAGATCAGCGTGCCTCCCGGCCTCCTTTGAGCCACAGACATTTCTGGCTCGCGCGGTCCCTGGGGTGCTGGGCCGGGCGTGGAGCAGCCACCTGCCTGAGGGGACTGGGAGAGGGGCCTGAACAGGACAGGAACAGGGGGCTCCTGGGGACCCCGGCCCGGGGCTCGGGCGGGCAACGAGGCTCCAGGACCCCCAGGAGCCAGCTCCGGGCTGCGGCCGCCTCCTGAGCCCTCTCCCTGCTGGCCTCTAGCCTGCGGGGCATAACCTGCCTCAGAAGGAGCCTGTCTTCCATCTCTGCCCTGCTGGCCTCGTGAGGGCCTTGGGGCCCGCAGACCCCTGGTGCCGGGGAAGGTTGTGCTCTGGGTGTTGGTCCGGTTGGAGCTCCACAGCCATCTGCAGATGCTCCAGACCCCAGCTTGATCCCTCCCGGGGGCCTCTGGGGTCCCATAGCCTTGGGTCCCAGCCCAGTATTGCCTCTGACTTGCAGGGATGCGGGGTAAATCCCCCCATCCCTGGACTTAGCCCCAACTGCAAGATGGGGGCACGTCCTCCTTGAACGCTGAGTGGTGGGCGGCCCCAGAACCTGCGCTTCTACTGATGCTGCAGAACTAGGACCAGTTCTGCTTTAGGCAAGTCCCTTGCCACCCGCAGCCTCCGCGAGGGGTGATCGTGTCCTGCCGGACCCCCGACAAGAAGGGGGAGAAAGTGCATGGGGGACAGTGACCCGCCATGTCAGACAGTCCTGGGAGGGGTTCACTGATGCTGGGGGACGACTGGGGGCCCCAGGCTGCGTCGGGCGCCCTGGGAGCCCGCGTCTCCCTGCGGCCAGGACACCGACTTCCCTCCAGCTTCAGTGTGCGGCCTGTTAGCCCGGGAGATAATGGGAAATGAAGGACAAGACTTCTAGTCAATATAAAGGCGCCGTGGAGGCTTTTTATATCTTGCTTCTGTCACACTGGGTAGGCGTTTTATCTGCTGCCCACTTGACAGTACATCATACAGCTGGGTCCCTGCCCTGCTGGTGTCCATCACAGCCTGTCCCGTGCTGCTGCCCATTAGCCCGCGAAGCCCAGACTCCCGAGAGGTCAGCTCCAGGGGGCACTGGTGGCCGCAGAGCCAAGAGAGCTGGGGACACCTTTGCAGAGATGCAGGGGAGGCGAGGAGGTGTGGGTGGAGGTCACGTGGGAGGGGGCAGGCAGGGCTGGGCCGAGGACTGAGCTGAGGCCAGGAGCCCTCAGAGGTGGGCCCACCACAGGCTGCCCTGAGATGGCCCGAGGAGCCGCCCTGTCTGGGGCAGGACGGGGTGCTCAGCTCTTCTCAAGACAGGGCCAGGTGGGACATGTAGGTGCATAAACCAGCAGCTGCCAGGGCTGAGTAGTGAGCTCCCTGACATTGGAGGAAATCAAGCACATCCTGATGCCCCACTGGGCCAGGAGGCTTGAGTGGGAGAAGAAAGGACAGTAACACAAGGGGCGGTGTGTATTTTTCTCAAAAGTAATTGAGCGGGGGGGGGCACGTTGTCCTGCAAGGAGGTGGTGGAGGGGCCACCTCCCACACTAGTTGGTGCTTTAATGGAGGCCCAGGGGCTGGGCAGCCTGGAGGGATCTGAGGCCTGCAGCTGTAGATCCCAGGCTGCCCTGCAGAGGCGTCGACGTGGACCCAGGAAGGGGTGGACCAGGGTGGCTGTGAGGAAGGCCACCCCCTGGACTCTCGTCCACATGCCTCTGACCCACGGATCAGGCCAGAGGGAAGGCGCTCGGCCAGGAAGGATGGAGGCGCTGGCCTCATTCCTGGAAGAAACTCAATCAATCGTTCCCTGCAGCAGGGCACCTCCTGGCCCAAATCTCCTACTTTGCCTGGTTTTCCATCCTGACGGGGGCTCAGGGTAAGTGGCCTGTCTGTGGGGGCAGAGGGCCCTCTGGGAAAGGAGAGCAGCTGACACCGAAGCAGGAGATGGGACAGTCGGTTGGCATGGAGACTGCCAGGGGGAGGGGCGGAGTTGGCCTCTGTTCCCTGGACCCACTTGCCTGTCCCTCCCCTGGGATCCACCCCCCCTCCAGCCAGGTCAGTTCAAGTCCTGTGAGGGGCACTGGGACTCGGGGGCACTGGCACAAGCCCTTTCCTGCAAGGTGATCCCCGACCAGGAACCACGACCCCGGCCCAGGTGATGGGCGTGCACGGGCACCTGAACCGGCCCAGGACACCCAAGCTGGGCCTGAAGGGCAGAGGCCTGGGGCAGGCTGACCAGCGTGCTGGACAGCATGCCACGCAGGGGCACAGGTGTAAGCACAGGCCTGGAGGTGAGGAGGCCACACCCTCAGAAGGGGACAAGCGCGCGCTAGGATGGTGCCCACTGAACCCAGACCCGCTCTCCTGCCCCCGGGCTCCTGCGCCCCGGGGCTGGGCTGCAGCGGGTCTCCCAGGGAGAAGGGTGGGCATTTGGGGCCCCCACCGAGCAGGGCAGCAGGGCTACACGCTGACGGCCCACCTGTGAGGAAGGGCACGCCTGTGGCTCGGTCCCGAAGCACCTACTGTGAGTACTTTGCCCAAAGGTGACACTGCTGACTGGTCCTGACCCCAGGGGCTCACGTGAGAAGTGGGGGAAGGGCCGGTGCTGCAGCCGCTTTCACTGTGTCGGCAGGGGTCCACATGTGTTCAAGGCCACGTCCACTTGGGGCCTCCGATGGCACCTCCATCTTGGAGTCCCTGGAGGGACCTGGCGGCCCCCCTGGGGAGCTGTGGTCCCCGGCCTCTCACGCTGTAGGAGAGCAGCTCCAGCCCTCAAAGCACGAGGGGGTGCCAGCCCCTTTGGGACAGCTTTCCTAGCCCCACCTCTGCAGCCCCGGGAAAGGCGGCACATTAGTTCCCAGAACTTGGAGACGCAATGGACCCGACTCAGGTGTGAGGCCCCCTCTGTCTGTCCGTCCATCTGTCCTTCCTGCCCGCATCCAGTCTGCAAATATTGGCTGCTCCTTGATGGTGGCCCTGGGCCGCGCCTGTCAGGGACACAGACCTGACATCTCAGGGTCCCTGAGGGCAGGGTGCCTCAGCGCGGCCCGGCCCGAGCTCCGACAGCCCCGGCTGTCGTAATTCACATTCCTAATCGTCAAGAGGGACAATTCTGGGAAAAAAAAAAAAAAGAGAACGAAAAGCACCATCATTTGGCCAGGTCTTACTTCTATGCACACGTACATTTTTTCTTTGCGAAATTGGAATTGAATTTTCTATGCAGTTAATACTCTGTTGATTTCTCCACGCAACAGCCCATCGTGTGGTTTATCCCAGACGCGTGATGCCAACAAAGACGTGCATTTCTGCAGCCTCTGGCTTCCAAGGAGGCGACACGGCCCCCATTTCCTCCGGTCGGTGTGCAGCTGGCCCCGAGGAGCAGGTGGGGACACAGGTGCGAACAGAGGTCACGCAGGTGAGCAGGAGAGAGGCCAGAGCTGAGGCCACGGGGGAGCAGCGTGGCGTCTGAAGGCTGGGCAGATGTCTCTGCCTCCCTCAGACCGAGAGACGCCATGGGGGTGGCGCTGTGAGGCCTCCAGGCGCCCAGCCCCACGATGGGGAAGAGCGGCCGTGATGTGCGAACGACTCAGCGCCACTCAGCGAAACGGCAGCCAACGGACACACACCTTTGGACGGGGTGGAAGGAGCCAGACCCAGGGAGGGCATATACTCTATGACCCCAAGTTTATGAAATTCCGGAAGAGAGTAAGCCAACGTACGGTGGAAAAAGTCAGAGCCAGGGTGGCGCGGGGGGCTGGGGCACGTGGGCATTTTTGGAGCGAATGTTCTGTCTGTCAGTGGGGGTTTGGGCCGCAGAGCACACGTTAGAGCATTCGATGGTCCCCCTGATGTTTCTACATTTCATTATCAATTTTACTCCAAAGAATGAAAAAATCCATAACGAACATTGAACTGTAGTTTGTGCTGTGCGCGCTGCCTGTTTAGGGGTGTCGTGTACGGACATCTGCAACCAACTGGGAAACTGGTTGATTCCTGGGGGCTGGAGACAAAGGTGTTAAAGCAAGTGGAGCCAGACGTCTGCTGTGGGCGTTTGGGTGTCACCCTAAAATTCTATCAGCTTTTCTGTATGTTTGAAAATTTGCAAGATTACATGTGAAAGCCAATGGAAGAGCCCAGGTGCTGTAGCCAAGCGGCTGGACCGTGGTAGCTGTTCACTGACCGTGTGTGTGAGACCTTGGACTAGTTTCTTGGACTCCTGGTGCCTCAGCGTCGCCATGGCGTGAAAGAATTAACGAACATCAAGTACTTACACGCAGTAAGTACTGGCGTACAGTAGGTGCTTGAAAAGTGCGCCCCTTGTTGGTAGCAATTCCACTGTTGGTAATATTGAGTTATCAGGGCTCCCACATGTGCTGGAGGCAGCCGGGAGGCTGAGGGATAAGCCAAGGGTTTGCATTGAGTTCAAGAGCAAAGGGCCCCACGCAGTGATTGAGAGTCCGCCTGCCAATGCAGGGGACACGGGTTCGTGCCCCAGTCCAAGAAGATCCCACATGCTTGCGTACCGCAAAAAAAAAAAAAAGAGTAAAGGGCCCCAAAGAGTCAAAACGATCTTGCAGATGAAGAACGACGCAGCGGGTTCCCACGTCCCACTGTCAGGTTCTACAGGGACCGGGACAGAGGGGTCTGGCAGAAGGATAGAGACATATACACCTATGGGGTAGAACTGAGGGTGCAGAAATAAACCCTTGTATTTACGGTCACTTTATTTTTGACAAGGGGGCCAAGATGATTCAATGGAGAAGGAACAGTCTTTTCAACAAATGGTGCTGGGACCAACAACACGGGTAAAGAATGAAACTGGACCCCCTTTTCACAGCATCTGAAAAATAACTTAATGGATCAAAGACCTAAATATAAGGGCTGAAGCTATAAGACTCTTAGAAGAAAACACAGGAGTAAATCTTCACCTCAGGCAGGGGCTTCTTAGGTACGACATCAAAAGCACAAGCAACGAAAAGAAAAAAAAAAATTGGACCTCATCAAAATGAAAAACTTTTGTGCTGCAAACAATTCCAACGAGAAAGTGAAAAAACAACCTATAGGAAGGGAGAAAATATTTGCAAATTATAAATCTAATTAGGAACTTGTGTCTAGAATATATAAAGAACTCTTACAACTCAATAATAATAAGATAAATAGCCTAGTGGCCGTGGACAAGGACCCTAATAGACATTTCTCCAGAGAAGATTTACAAAGGCCAAGAAGCTCATGAAAAGATGCTCAACGTTATTAGCCATTGGGAAACGCAAATCAAAACCACAGTGAGACACCCTTTCGCACCCACTGGGATGGCCAGAATCAAATAGACATAAAAACAAGTGGTGGTGAGGGTGCAGAGAAGTTGAAACATACACACTGCTGGTGGAAATATGAAATGTTGCATCCACTTTGGAAACAGTTTGGGAATTCTTCAAAATGTTAAACACAGAGTCACCATATGACCAGCAATTCCACTCCTTGGTATATACCCAAGAGAAATGAAAACATATGTTAATGTAAAAACTACGTAAACGTTCATAGCAGCATATTCGTAATATCCCCAAAGCGGAAACAACCCAAATGTCCATCAGCTAATGAATGGATAATAAAATGTGGTCCCTCCGCACAATGGAATATTATTAGCCAATCAAAAGGAATGAAATTGCGACATATGCTACAACATATATGAACCTCAGCTTTGAAGTTCCTGCAGAAGTCTTCTGGGCAGGCGTTGGGCCAGTACTGCGGCACGGCAGTGGAAATGGGAAGAGAATGATTAATTCAAGATGGCATGTGTCAAAGGATGCAGGCATGGATCCTCCCTTTCCCTTCCTCTCCACATCTTGCCTTCCCTCCATCTTCCCTTCCTCTCCATCTCTGTAGAAGTAGGAGAGGGATCTAGGATTCTAAACCATGTAGGCCAAGTATTTGTCAGAAGGAGAAGCAGTGGAGTAGGAAGGAGGGCATCTAAATTTTCATCGTAGACTTGCTGCCAACTAACATTTGTCTCGGGCAAGAAACCTCACTCCGTGGCCTCATCTTCCTTGCCTGGGAAATGATGCTGATTCAGACCCTTTCTCAGGCTCATTCAGCTCGTCTTCCGCTCTTTTATTCCAAATGCCTACGTGACAGGTTAACATGATTTTAAATAAACTCCGTATCTGAAGAAAACGAAAAACAGAAAACAAAAAAACCCCCCCTGCATTTTACCACTAAGACAATACCACTAAGTGAACTTAGCCGGTCACAAAAGACCACAGAGCATATGATTCCATTGATCTGAAGTGTCCAGAAAAATCAAATCTACAGAGACAGAAAGTAGGTCGGTGGCTGCCTAGGGTTGGAGGTGGTGGTGGAGAATGGGGGTGACTGCTAACGGGTGCTGGGGTTCCCTTTTGGGGTAAAAAAATGCTCTCAAATTAGATGGTCGCACAACTCTGAATATACTAAAATGCATTGACTAGCACGCTTGAAATGGGTGAACTGTATGGCATGTAAATCATCCCTCAATAAATCTGTTGAAACAAGAGAGCCTTGGGTTCAAGTTCTGACTCGGCTCTCTGGGGCAAGTCTCTGTCATTCCAGGAACGAAGTTCAGTCTGATACGTAAAATGGGGCTGGGACGATTTGCCTTCCTGGGTTATTGCGGGGACCAGATGAGATGACAGATATGAAACAGTTTTTCATTTTAACTTCTGTATTTAAACGTATTACAAAAGGAAATGTATGCACATTGTACAAAATTCAAATGGCAGATGTGGGTACTCAGTGAGAAGTCTCATTTTCTGGGGCGCTGGAACTTTCAATATCTTGATTGGGGTGGTGATGACACAGATGTATACATTTGTCAAAACTCGTGGAATTGTACTCTTAAGGAGGTTGAATTTCATTGTCAGTAAATAATACACACAAGCAAGTAAAATGTTATTTTGTTACACCCTTTTTGTACTCGTAAAAAAAAAAAAAAAAGTACTACATACACTGTTCCTCTCCTTGTTTGTTCCCCTAAAGACCATTCTGGGAGATGGACTCAAACCAGTCTGTGCTTATCCAGCTGCACGCGCCTCCATGTGGATGTGTCCCAGCGCTCCACCGCCAGCCGGTATTTAGGATGTTTCCAATCTGCTGCTATTACAAAGAGTGCTTCAGTGAATGACCTTGAATGCAGTAATATATCATTTTTCACGTTTGTGAGCAGTCTCTGGAGGACAGATTCCTAGAAGTAAATGCTGGGCCAAAGGATATATGTATTTGTAATTTGGACATTGTTTCAGATGTTCCAAGAGTGCCTGCTTCCCTATACCATTGCAACATGGTGTGTCATTAAACTTTACTCTCTGCCCATTGGATCAATGAAAAATTATCTTTGAGAGTAATTTTAATTTGCATTTCTGTTGTTAAGTGTGAGACTGGGCACTTTTTGTATATATAAGTGTTATGTTTATTTCCTTTTCTGTTCATAATCTCTGCTCAATTTTTCCCTCTTGGGTATATTTTTAAATTGATTTGTAAGAGCTCTTTACATATGAGGATAAAGGATCTTTGCTTGGATGTAAGTTGGACACATTGCTTCTTTTATGGCTTTTGGGTTTTATATTGTTTGTTGTTGTTACTGTGAAGTTCTGGGCACAGGAAGAGACAGTCTCCATTTTTCTCTGGGTACCATCTCCCAGGATGGGGGTGGGGAGGGCTCTTCTCCACATTAATCCCGGCCACTTGTGTCCCTCTGCTCTTTCCCTGCGTACTCTCAGGTGGCTGGCTGACCTGCCTGGGTCAGCTCCTCCCAGCCAGGCCATCGTTAGAGGAGAGAGGAGCCATGACAGGGGTGCGGAGAAATGTGAGACCCTCATCTATTCTGAAACTGCGCTCAGTCACCCCTCCTGTGCTGGTCGGGTGTATGGCACCTGGATTCAGAGGTGGGTCAGACTGTCCTGCTCTGCTGAGTTCACAGTCTGGTGGAAAATCCAATGTGGTGAGTACTTGGCCGGGGGAATCTCAGAGTGTCCGGAGGAAAGAGGCGGGGGGACACAGGCATGGTGGGGGGCCCTAGCAGCTGGGGAAGGTGGTGGCCCCATAGCCCCAGGCCCGAGGGCCCTCACTTCCTAGCTTGCCTCTCCCCAAAGAGCACTGGGGTGAATCCAGATACGGCAGTTGGTTTGTTACAATAAAAACAAGAATCTTGCTGACCCAGTTCCTGTAGAGTTCAATCCTGGCCTCCCTGTGAAGCGGGAGGTGTTAATAGTGCTCATTTCTAGGGTGGCCGCGAGGATGAACTGACGCGTGCAGCAAGCACACGCCTGACACGCGGAAGTGAAGTTTATAATTCCACATGGGTGCGCGTGAGTGCGTGTGTTAGGTGTGGACTCGGGATTCCACGTGGGTGCGCGTGAGTGCGTGTGTGTTAGGTGTGGACTTGGGATTCCACGTGGGTGCGCGTGTTAGGTGTGGACTTGGGATTCCACGTGGGTGCGCGTGAGTGCGTGTGTTAGGTGTGGACTTGGGATTCCACGTGGGTGCGCGTGAGTGCGTGTGTTAGGTGTGGACTTGGGATTCCACGTGGGTGCGCGTGTTAGGTGTGGACTTGGGATTCCACGTGGGTGCGCGTGAGTGCGTGTGTTAGGTGTGGACTTGGGATTCCACGTGAGTGCGTGTGTTAGGTGTGGACTTGGGATTCCACGTGGGTGCGCGTGAGTGCGCGTGTTAGGTGTGGACTTGGGATTCCACGTGGGTGCGCGTGAGTGCGTGTGTTAGGTGTGGACTTGGGATTCCACGTGGGTGCGCGTGTTAGGTGTGGACTTGGGATTCCACGTGGGTGCGTGAGTGCGTGTGTTAGGTGTGGACTTGGGATTCCACGTGGGTGCGCGAGTGCGTGTGTTAGGTGTGGACTTGGGATTCCACGTGGGTGCGCGTGAGTGCATGTGTGTTAAGTGTGCACTTGCGGTGTATTTGACTTGAGGGTGCTTGGAGCAGGATGCCAGGCTATACCAGCTACAGCTTAAGCTGGGCTTCTGTGAGGGTGGAGCGGTATCCCGCGTTCCCGACCAGATAATGCCTCGTGGTGGAGTGGGCTGGTGGGTGAGGTTGCGGCTGCCTATAGACATGAGGTGTGTGGGTGCAGTGTGTCTACAACAGAGGCTGGGCGGGGGGGTTCTCAGGAGGAGAGGAGTGTCTGAGAGATGAAAGAGGGAGGAAGAAAGAGAGAGGGAGGTAGAGAGAGAGGGAGGGATCTTGCCTCAAAGGAGACACACCAGAGAGAGAGCCCTCCGCCTTTATTTAGCCCAGAGAGAGATGGGCCTCCCTCCTCCCTCCGGGTCTGCCCTGGGGTCTCCCATTCCCAGCCTGAGGCGGGTCTGGCCTTTCTGGGGGGCAGCAGCAGCCAGGCTCTGCCCTCTTAGAGCAAACAAAGGCATATTTCCACATCTCAAGATGCTGGAGCAGGAAAGGCCTGGGTATCCGGCAGGAGTGCTCCCCTAAGGCAGGAGCATCGCGCCTGGCGAACCAGGTCACCGAATTGCAAGGCCCTGGCGAGTTGGGGAGAAAGTGGGAACGGGGGCTGTGAGCCGGCCTAGGCTACAGAGGGGCAGTGCACCTCTAGTAGGGACCCTTGGCAAGAGAGACACCCCCCCCAAGGCAGCCTCTGCCCCCACCTCTCGGTCCCAGGAGGTCTGAGCACCCCTCAAGGACAGGACAGCCAAAAGACAGTGGCTCCGACATTGACCGTCATCCTCTAGGCGCAAGGGTCCAGGGGCAAGGTGGTGGCCTATCCTCTATCCCGGACCCCTCTGGGGTCTCGGCTCTCCCGCGGAGACGTCGAGTCTGGTGGAGGCGCGGGTGGGGTTGGGAGAAGCTGGAGGGCGGCAGCGGGCGCCGCAGGCTGGACGGAGTTTATGGGCTGCGGAGAGGCCGCTGGACCGGACCCCGAACCGGAACCCAGGGCGCCCATCCTCGGCCTGGCCAGCCTTTGGCCGCGCTGCTCGCAGCCTCACGCGCCACTCCCACGCCTGTCCCGGCGCCTCCTCCCGGGGGGGTGGGGCGCCCCTCACCCTCCAGCAGCCCCCTCCCCTATGCCGCGCGCGCCCCGCGGCGCGCAGGTCGACCCCGCCGTCTCTGTCTCCCTTCCCGGGCCGGGGCAGGACGCGGGGCAGGGGCGCGGCGCAGGACGCGGCGCCCGGAGGGTCTTGCCCCGCGCGCCCGCCGGCGTCCCGGCTCCCGGGCTCCGACACAGCGGCTCAGGAAGCAGCGCGCAGGCCGTGCCGGGCGGGGGCGCTCTTGAGTCTGGTTTGGAATTCTCACCGAACACGCAAGCCGCAGGCTGGGCAGCGGCCGTGAGGAGCGGGAGCCGCCCCGGGACGCGGTGTGGACGCTGGGTGCGGGCTCAGGGAGACCAGGGCGCTGCGGATTTAGAGCCCTGTTTAGAGGCCGACCGAGAGATTTCAGTCCCCCGGGGGTTCGGGAGGCGAATGTAAGGGAAGGGGATCGGTGGGAGGAAAATCCGCTAAACCGAACCTTCCGGAATCCGAAGAATCCTGGCTGATCCCACACACCCTCCTCGGCCCTCCCCCTAACCGAAAGGGGGAGCGGGGCCGAGCAGTGGGAGGGTTAGTGGGGGTCAGCAATCTGGGGGAGGGCAAATCCTTTAGGGCGCGACCCCCAGCAGGTGCAGGGCCCTCCCCATCCCGGAAACGCGCGCCCCTGCGGGCCGAGCAATTGCACTCGCGGACGCGCGCGCCCACACAGGGTCTGACTTCGGGTCAACTTTCACGCGGTTCCCGGGTGTGTGTGCACAAGGCAGTGCCCGCACGCGCGTGCACTTCTCCGCCCCAGGGGCCCACCTCCCATCTCCACCCAGTGTCCCGACTCCTAGGCCTTCGGGGGCTTCTGCTCTAACGTGGCCTGGGGCGGGGCGGGGGCGCGCAGAGCGAGCCGGAAAGAGGGGGCGAGGATGCCGCTGGGCTCCCCACGCCGCCCCCACAGTACGCTCCAACTTTCCCTCCCGCCTCACCTTCCGGACACCCCCAGTCCACCGACGTGAGGGATCGCCACCGCCGCGCGCCCCCGCCCGCGTCCCCCACCCCTCCTCCAGCCCTCCCCGCTCGGGCTCCTCCACGAAACCTTAGATCACGCTCCGAAAGAATGTGCTACAACCTCGGCGCGGCCGCGGCCGCCACCACCGCGCCCGCGCCGGAGCCGGAGCCGGAGCCGGAGCCGCCGCTCCCCCGCCTGCCCGGCCGGCCCAGGGCTCGCCACGCGCTGTCCCCGCCGCCGCCCCGCGCTCGCCCCGCGCTTGACGCAGTGAGCGCCGCAACCCGGCTCCCGCCGGCTCCGCTCCTCTCCCCGTCGCAGGCGGAGCCCAGCCCGGCGGGCTCCGGGAGTGGCGGGCAGGGCGCGAGGGGGAGGAGATCTGTCTGGAGCCAGCGAGGCCGGAGGAGGAAAAGCTGGAGGAAGGAGGGGAAGCCGCCGCCGCTGCCGCCGCCGCCGCGCTCCGGGGACCTGGGCGCGCGCGCTCCGCTCGCCCGTGACCGTGCCTCCGGCCCCTGGCCCGCACCCCGGCCCAGGTAGGAAGGGGCGTGTAGGGGAGGGTGCTGCGGCTTGAGGGTCGCTTCTACCGCAGCTGCAGGGCCAGCGGGTCCCAGCCCCTGGGGGAGGCAAGGAAGATGCTCTCCCAGGCGGCAGCGGGGGCGGGCGCGGGGTCCCCAGTGGCTCTCGCAGCCCGGGCCGCTCCAGTCCCCGCGCCGTGCCCTGAGCGTCCGCGCCGGGGCCGAGTCCCCTCGCCGGTGGGGCTTTGGTTGTGGCGCGTTGGGTCCGTCGGTCCTGGGCGTCCCCGCTCTCGGGTTCCGAGGCGGGCGCACTCGAAGTTAGCAGTCGCCGAGCCCCGGCTGGACAAACTTCCCTCCCCGACGCCGCGGCCCGAAGGCCCGGGACTCCGGACCCCTCGGGCTAGGAGGCGCCGCGGGGACCCCGAAACTTTCCTGAGCGCTGTGAGCACGAAGGGCGGGATAGGCAGGGATCGGGCTAGGGAGGTGGTCTTGCCTGCGAGGGAACAGTGGTAGCCGCGGCGCCCCAAGTTGACGCGGAGACTGCCCCCCATCTGGAGCCCCATCTTGTAGTCGAGGACGGGCAGGGAGCAGACTGTGGGCGCCTAGCCTTCGCACGGCCGGCGTGGAGGGAGCATTGCTCCGCCCCCCGCCGCTGGAGCCCTTGGAGGGGGTGTTACAGGACCCCCCCCACTTCAATCCGGTCCCCCGGCTCTGCCCGCCGCTGCCATGCTCGCGGGAAGGAGCCGGCTCCAGGCTATTAATAGGCGCCTATAACCCGCACCTGTCTCCGCCGGGGAAGCCGTGAAGCTAGGCTTGGCTGCGGGGTGTGGCGGGACCCCAGGCCCGGAGCTGCCCCCCGACCCTCATGGTCCTCATCCTGTCGCTCTTCCCTCCACGCCCCCCCGCCTCTCCCCTCATTCTTTACTCTCCGGTCTCGGGCTGTCGCCCCCCCCCCAACTTTTTCTCTTCCCAAACTGCATGGTGTGGCCTGTGACCGCCCAGACCGGCGCGATCCTAGCACAGCCCTCACCCGAGCCCTCCGGCGATGGGTGGGTGTGGGATCCCTGGGGCCGGACTGCCGGCGGTGAGCGGGAATTCCTGCCGAGCTCACACTGGTGCGCGGCCCATTCACCCGCCCCATCTGAGCGGCGGGGGTAGTGCGGTGGTCGCCGCGAGCAGCCGACGGGGTTCTGGAGAGTGAAGGGGACCCGCGAAGCTCCTGAGAGGGTTTTGGGGTGTAGCTACAGCCTCACGTGCAGGGAGGAGGCGATGTCCTGGTGGCCGCCACTCCAGCGTCGCCTGCGCGCACCCCGAAGGCCCAGGAGGACTCCATTTCCTCCCCCGCCCCCGGTCCACCCACCCCCAACACTCAGACCGGATCTTGAGTGGATTTGAGGATTTGCGGGACGGGGGACACGGGGTACTGGTTCCCGTCTCCCCGTCTGCAACACCCAGCCCCCAGGCAGCGGGGGGGGGGTGTCTTTGTCCCCAGGGCTGGCCGCGGGCCCCGCCCCCTCCTTCAACTCCGGGACCCCGACGCTCTCCAGCGCTCATTTGCTGCGCTCCAGCGATCTCCGAGCCTCGGTGAGGTAGGATCCGCATCCTTTCCCCCGCTCTGGGTCTGGGGGTGGGCTAGGGGGCGTGGAGCGCCGTTTGTGGTCCCTGACAGATGTCCTCGCGGCGGCGCCGGCGTCTCTGTAACAGAATTAATGACTTACACGCAGGCCGCCAATCGGCGCGGCCACGGGGGAGGGGCGACCCAGCTGAGATTCAGCGGACGAGGTCGCAGCCCTAAGGTGCAGCCTCCGCTTGGGGTGGGGGGTTCAGCGGCCAGGACCCGGAGTCCCGCCTTCCGCCCCACCTCCAATCCCCTGTGCCCCCAACTCTGCGATTTGCTCTCTGTGGGGCCGGCTCACGGATCCCCCGGGTGCCTGGACCCTCCCTGCCCCTCCCGTTGGCCTCTGAGCCCCTCCACAGAGCCCTAACCCTGGGCAGCCAATACTTGCCTGGGGGGGTGGGGCAGTGCCGGTGAGGGCGCTCTAAGGCCTCTGGCCTTGGCTTCTATGCCTTAGAGATGGGCTCGTAGCCCCTGGGCCTGGGGAGCAAGCAGCAGGAGGTCGGGATGTAACTCTAGGCAGGCCCTAGCTTGGTCCCTGGCATACCCCAGCGGCCCATCCCAAGCCAACCGGATCCTTCCTGAGCCCGAGCTGCTTGGCCAGCGTAGCCCTGGGGGAACCAGCCAGAAACGGGAGTCCGTCACCTCTGGCAGAGGCTTGCCTGGGAAAGAATGCACGGGAGCCTCGGCTCCCATGCATTCCCTGCACAGGGCTGGTGAGGCCAGAGGCTTGAAGGTTGATTTCTTGGACCTTCCAGGAGTGACCAGTGTCACTCTGGGGGAGGACCAGTTTCTCCCCAGTCCCAACTGCAGCTGTGGAGGGCCTCTTAGACAACAGGGAGGGGTAGGGGATCCTCTCACCAACCCCTCCATTCCCTGGTCCCCAGGCCTGGCACATCTGAGGCTTGCAGTATATGTGGTGATAGCCAGGGCCTGCCCTTGGCCTGAGGCCTGCTGGGACAAGGGTCCAGGTAGGAGGCAGCCCAGGGAGAAAGGCTGCAGCTCAGATGCCCCACACGGCCCCACTGCCTCCTTCCCTGTGCCTCACCCTGACCCCCGGAGCTGTGATACGTTTCTGGACATACCGCCCCCCCAGTACATAACCACGGGGCACCCTTGCTTTTGTCCTAGCACCCCCTTTATGGCTCTGAGGCACCCCCTCACAAGGGAGCCCCACCTGGCAGGCAGGAGGGGGCCACAAAGCACTAAAGTCCTAAATTCCCACCTGGCAGGGGGAGGGCAGCGTAGAGCCCACTCCCCACTTCCTGGCTGACCTTCCGTGCCCAGGTGGTGCGGGGCGAGGGGGATCTGCCGGTCCCTACAGGAGTCGCTGGTGCTGTGGGCGTTCATTCACATTCTCTCTCCGGTCCCCACACACTATAGGATTTATCTTGATTTGCTGTCTTTGAATTGAGTCAACTCTTTTGTATGCTCGGTGAATTGCCCAGCTGCTGGCGGGGAGCGGAGAGCGTGCCGGGGGTACTGAGGCCGGGAATCAGAGGCGGGCGGGGGACAGGAAGCGGGGAGGGGGCTGCGGGCGCCGGCGGGGACGAGTCAGGCTGCGCGGGGACACGAGCGGCCCGAGGTACGGGCCGGGCAGCCCACCCGGGCGGCCGGGGGCACCGCCGAGGCCTGCCCGGCCCCAGGGAGGAGCCCCGAGGGGCCAGGAGGCTCAGACCTGGGGGCAAAGCTGCCCTTCGGGCTCTGCTCCGGACCTGCTGTGTGACGTGGGGCAAGCCTCTGGGCCTCTCTGTAACTTGCGGAAAGGGGGCTTCCGCACACGCAGGTTGTGAGGGTCAAACTAAGAGGGAAGAGTGCGCCGAGCCTCTCGGAGTTTTCCCAGAGGTTGGGGTGAGTGAGGGAAGGAAGGGGGGCCAGGACTGGGGAGAGGGTGCCAGCCCTACCTGTCCGCCCCCCGCCCCTCACCCCCCCCCCAGCTCTCTGCCCCCGGATCCCTACCTTCTCCTAGGTGGGCCGGACAGCCGGGCCGAATCGGGTCCTGAGGACGCCCGGTCTTTGCTTAAAGGGGAGGGGTCGTGGGTGGCTCTTCCCGGCCACAGCTGTTGCGCGCTCCCCTACGCAGAGGGCGGCCCCGCCCCCACTCGGACGTGGGTGGAAGGGCTGGAGAGGGGCCGAGAAGGAACCCTCCTGCGCTTTCTAGTACCTCCCCCTCCCGCTGCCCTCCCCCTCCCCCTCCGCTCGGCGGCCGGAGGGCAGGAGCGCGGCCGTGAGGAAGCCGGGCGAGCGCAGGGGGTTCTGGAGGGAGGGGGGAAAGGGGAGGGCGCGAGACTCCGAGCCGGACTCGAGCAGGGAGGAAGGGGGGTGGGAGGGCGCGCGCAGGGGAGGTGCGCGAACACCAGCCACGCTGCCCGCGAGGCGAGGGGCGGGGCGGCGCGCGCGGATCGATGGGCGAAGCTGGGGAGGAATTTCAATCCCCGGAGCGAAGTTAGAGCTTGAAGGACGGCGGCGGTGGCGGCGGCGGCGGGCGCAGCCCCGGAGCGGCGGCCGGGCGAGCAGGTAAGTGCGGAGCCCGCGGAGCCCGAGTCCACGCGGGACTGGGGCCGAGCCTGGGCGCGCGGGAGTCCAGCCACTCCCGGGAGCGGCGCGGCGGGCCCCGCACCTCAAGTCGCCGGCGCGCTCTCCCTACGCCCCCCGGCCCTAGTGCGCCCAGGCCCAGCGCGCCCTCCGAGCGCAGCGGGCAAAGTTGGAGGAACTTGGCGGCGGCGGCGGGGAGAGCGGGGTCCTGGATAGGGGTACCGCTGGCGCCCCCGGATTGCCCCTGCCCCTCGCACAACTACTCCTCGCTAGGACCTGCCCCTTCCCCAGCACCTCTGCCCCCTCGTCGCCCCGCATCCCACCCTCGCCCAGAGCTGCTGCTCCCTGCGGTCGACCCGGCGCGGCCCTTGCCCTTCCCCAAACCTCCTCGGCCGAGGGTCCCTGAGCCCCGTCGGTGCCGGTGTCACCATTCCTGCCCTGTCTGCCCGCTCTCCGACGTTGCGCGCCTCCCCACTAGGCACCCCGGGACGGTCCAGCTTTACTCGGGGGAGGGGCCGCATTCTGCGATCGGGGAGCCAAAGCCCTGGCGTAGGGGTGGGGGCGGGGGCCTTTGCTAAGAACCTGGTGGATGTTCTCCACCCCTCCCCCACCTCGGACCCGTTCTCACTGTCATCACTTGGGGGAGGGGTGCCGAGCCTCCTTGCCCCAACCTGCCTCTAAGGACGCAGGTCCCCCCTTCCATCCTGTAAAATCCGCAGGTCACCTGCTCGCTGCTCAGGGTGGGGCCCCTTGCAGGTGTTCCCCCTCCAAAACAGACCGACAAGCCTCTGCCATCAAAACCAGACTCTTGCCGGCATCAGCTGTGTGACCTTGGGGCAGGTAAACCTCCCAGGGCCTCAGTTTCCAAGGCTGTAAAATGGGGGTACATTGAAAACGTGTGCCTTGTGGAGGGAGCATCACAGGGGAGGCTCAGCACAGGCAGGGCCCCTGGAGGCCTCTCCTCCAGGCGTGGGGAGATCAGGCCAGGTGAAAATGTGCGCCTTATGGAAGGAGCACCACAGGGGAGGCTCAGCACAGGCGGGGCCCCTGGAGGCCTCTCCTCCAGGCGTGGGGAGATCAGGCCAGGTTTGCAGCCCCAGCAGAGCCTCAGGTGTGAGCCATCTTCCCTGAGCCCTTGCTTGGATGCAGCTGGGTCTGCCTCTCTCTCTCTCTGTTGGGCTGGGGGCTGGGAAGAAAGCATTAACAAGATCTAAGATCTCAGGAGCCTTGGGGGCAGGAGCTTTGGAAGGCTGCAGGGCGAGGGGGGATACAAAGGTGGACTTCCCCAGTCTCCTCTCTCTCTGGGGGGGGGGGCTGTCTCCGGTGAGGCCCCAGCCCCAGAGGAAAGGAGCAAACGGGGCTTACGTTGGTTTGAAGCCACACATAGTCTCATGTTTCCTGCCCAGCCAGCCCCCTGGCCTGCACCCTGGGTCGTTGCAGCTTTCAACTTTTAATTGAACGAGCAATGGGGGAGACACACTCCCAACCTCATCTCAGGTCTGCATCCTGCTTCATCAGAAGAGGCAACTCAGAGGCAGAGGGACAAATTGCAGGTGGCCCGTGCGTCAGAGGGAGTGCCCACCTGCTCTCTACATTCGGGGGTTGGAGCCGGGCCGGGACCCCAGCACTTGGGTGCCTCACTTTCCTGGGCTCTTGTTAAGGGACGGCTGAACACGCCCTGGTCTCTGGGTCAGGAAGGTTGGCAGTCATACAGTCGGATCCTCTTGGACCCTCTCCTGCCAGCAGCTGTTCAGTCCCCCTGGCCACGGCAGCAGGCCGGCTGCCCGTGTATCATTTAGGATGACATAGCAGCCACAAGCCTGGAGTCCTGACTAGGAAAAGCAGGGATGGGCATCTTATCCTGAGACCTGGCAGATGTGGGCGGTGGGCAAGGGATGTGGTGGGCGCGTGTACCTGGGCCAGGGGATGAGAAAGCCTGATGTCCCTTCCCCAGAGCCCCACAGGAGTCCCTCTGGAAAGCTTAGCAGTTCTTCACAGAGCCTTTAGAAGCTGACGCCCGCCACCTGAGCTGGGGAGAGGCTGCTGCTCCCCCAACTTCCTACCCCCCAAAAAAAAACCCAGGTGGCCGGGGCCCCCAGGAGAAACTTGGACCCAGCAGCCCCTCTCTTAGACCCTGGGAATTTGAATCTAAATGTCTGCTTGTCAACATCACCTGCTCCAAGAGAGAAATTAGTGGGGCCAGAATCCTGACAGTGGCTTGGATGTCAGCAGGGTAACACGCGAGTGCCTGCCTGGTCCCGCGTCTGTGTGTGTCTCTAAGACACACACACACACACACACACCAGCTCTAGATTTCAGTGGGATTTCCTAAACACTCAGGAAACTCCTCAGATCCCTCGGGTCAGGGCCCCTACCCCTACCTTGCAGTCCCCATCCCCTTAGAGGCCCAGAGCCCATTAGCAGAGGACCCTGTTTCTGAGGGCACGTAGCAGCGGGAGAAATTTACGAGCAGAGGTGCTTGGACTGGGGTGTTCATATATCTCCGCAGGAAACAAACAGGCAGACCCCGTGGGTGCCTGGGCTGGTGGTGGATAATACACATTGCGGGAGGGCGCAGGATGAAAGATGCTGGTGACTGACAGGCAGGAGATAGATCTCCAGGGCCGGGTGATGGGGCCATAAATTTCCAGGCGTGCACCTGGAGCAGATGGTGGCATTGCTGCGCCGTGGACATTGGATACATTTGTCATCTTGCCAGCAACCCCCCCTCATGCCCCCTGCATCGCCCTTCCCTTTTTGTCTCCCGTCATGGATTCCGATTTCTTCCAACAGAAGCTTGGGTGTCACCTGGCCTTGGGCAGGGCTCTGTTGGGGTGGCTGATGGTGGAGCTCATGCAGGGGACTGCAGCCCTGCTGTGGAAGGGACTTTGGTATCGTCCTTCCCAGGACCCACTGTACGGATGGGGGGACTGAGAGACTGAGGCCAGAGTGGGGTGGGGTACTGTCTGGGGATGCACAGTGAGTGGGAGCAGCGGGTGGCAGAGGGGCTCCTGTGCCCCTGCTGTGTTGGTTCAGTTCTGGTATTTGAGCAGGGCAGGCCAGCCTCGGACACTGCCAGGTACCCTGTGTCAGTGGGCGACTACGTAGGTGAGCAGGAAGTGGGGCGGCGGGTGTGGACACTCACCTCCTCTTTCTGGCCTGCCTGTCACCCTCCACCTGCCCTGCCTGTGTGTGGCTTTGCCGAGCTCTCCCGGGGAGGGGGAGGAGTGGGGTAGGAGAGACCACCTGGGACCCAGCAGCCACATGGGGGCAGCAACCGAGGCTCTTGGCCCTCTGAGCTGGAGGGTCCCGAAGGTTATCCAGCAGACGTGTTGAGGGTCCGCTGCGTGCTCTGCTGGGGTCTGGGGATGAGACTGTGTGAGGCCCCGGCAGTGGGGGGCTTGTGTCTGGGCTGGGAGACAGCCGACAGACATGAACACACAAGTACATGTACACCATCCTTCCCAGTGGAGGTCAGCCTGTCTGGCCCCATCTTTCAGAAGGGTCCAGCATCACCCAGGGTCACACGGCAAGCACGTCACGAGGCTGAGGCTGGAATCCTTCTGGGAGCCAGGCCTAGGCTGGCCTCGGGCTTAGAACAGAGGCTGGGGGCAGTGGGGGGCCCCAGAAGGGCCTGATAGCCTCCTTAGGGGGTCAAGAGGGGGCTGCGTGCTCTGGGCCCTGGGGACTGAGGAAGAGCTGTGGAGAAACTGAGTCACCAAGGCTGGCCTGGTGTCTGAGCACTGGGCCCCGCCTGCCCCCAGGCCTCTCCTAATGGCGTCTGCCACCCACCCTGCAGCCGAGACTCCTGGGCTGTTCCGTGCTGGGAGACCCCGAGTCTCTGACTCATCCCTGCTGGGGCACCTCCCTTCCTGTCCCAACAGTGAGCCTTAGTTGCTAAGAATTTGTGGCCAGTCTGGCCCTCGGGGTTCCCCACCCCGTGAGTGGGCCCCAGCTCCTCCTTGGGGGGCTGCTCTGTCCCAAGCATGGGGGCTCCCAGAAGACGGGGTCCGGTGGGCCCTTAAGCATTTAGATGATCTGGGAGGAACCGGCCCCCCAGATCACCAGCAGGGGCCGGGAGCAGCAGAAGCTGAGGTGCTGACCTGTAGAAGGGGATGAGAAGAGAGGGGCGTGGTCTGGGAGCACCCAGCAGCCCCTCCCAGCCGTCAATGTGGGGCCATTGAACTTGGTGGAGCCTCTGACTCAACCCCTCCATTAAACAGATTGGGAAACTGAGGACCAGACAGGACAGTGACAGCAAGCCCGGCTCAGCCCTGCTCCCGCGCTCTGCCGCCCCGCCTTGGAGAGGGCAGGGGGTCTTTTTAGACCCCCCCTCCTTGCCTGGCAGGTGGGGCCCCAGCGGCCCCGTCCTCAGCTCTCCAGCCTCGGGGGAGGGTGTGCATGCAGTGGACCAGCCACGTTCCACCCCTGCTGCCTCTGGGCCCACATTGGTCCGTGCCCCTCTTTAACACTGTCCCCCTACCCCCAAGCACAACTCTACAGCCCCCCCCCCCCCCGGTCCCCCGCTCCAGCGGCTACTTCCATAGAAGAGCCGGTTGGATAACAAGCATCTACGAAGCCCCCGCCGTGTTGAGAGCTGTCCAGCAGTGCTGGAGAGGTGGACGGCACGACAGACGGCCCAGGGTCTGACCCTGAGAGTGAGCCACTGCGCCCCTGCATTGGAATGCGGTCGGGTCCAGTCAGAGTCTCCCTCGGGCAGGGAACCCGGGGAGATGATTGATGGCCGAGGCTCCCTCATGTTTGCTGATAGATCCTGGTTTATTTTCGGCAGGACCGAACCGGGCACCTCTTCCTCCTTGGTTCCCGGTAGCTGAATAAACGTAGACACAGATGCAGGGGCGCCTCTTTGCACGTGGGGATGGCGGCGGGCTGGGCTGGCCTCAGGGGTGGGGGACCAAGAGCCCTGTCTAGAAGGGGGCTTTCTAGATCCTAAGGACACACAGTGGGCGCTCCAGAGAGAAGGCTTACAGAGCGTGCAGTGAGGAAGTGCCACTGGTCCTGTGTTGTCAGGACAGAGCCTGGAGGACTTCCTGGGAGGGGCAGCGTGGATACCAGAGCTGCCCTCTGCACCCACCCCCCCAGGCTTCCATGCTGCCCTGGAAACCCGAGGGCCAAGGGGATGTGCTTCTGAGCCTGTGTTTCCTGTTCCTGGCCTCTGCCATCCCCACTGAGGTGTCTCCCCTACCTCTGATAGCCCTACAGAAGTTTCTGGAAGGGCCCAGCTGCAGTTCAGGGGTAGCTCAATGTCTGCTCTGCGTCTGGCTGGCCATGTGAGCTGGTGGCTAGCTGCCTTTCTGCTTGTGCCTCAGTGCTTTCGTCTGTCAAATGGGTCTAGAGCAAACGCCCTCCCAGGGTGTTGGGGCTGGAAGTAGAGTCCGGGGCCAGATGCATGGTCCCCGGTCAGGAGGCCCAGGCTGTGGGGTGGGTCCCTTCTCCTCACTGAGCCTGTTTTCTTCTGTGTAAGGTGAGGACTGGGGTGCATGGCCAGCTGTGGTGAGTCTGAAATGGTGATACAAGTTCTGTGAAAGGCAAAGTTGCCACTGATGCTCATGGAATCCTTGGGCCTTTGGTTTTGTCCTGTGGGACCCTCACTCAGGCCTGTGGACCCACTTCCTCTGGCTGCACAAGCCTTGGCCCTCCTGTCCCTTTGCACTTTGCTGTGCAAAGAGGCACAGAAAGAGGAAGCTGGGAGGAGGACAGCAAGTGCAAAGGCCCTGAGGTAGCGAGCACCAGGCTTGGCGTGTTGGAGGAGGGATAAGGCCCACCTCCAGAGGTGCGAGGTCAGAGGGAGACAGAGCCCATCGTGCCTGGGCTGCAAGGGCACTGGAGTTCTTGGGAAGAGGTGGATCTCATTCTGTTTGCCTTGGGAAGCTTTTGGGGAGTTTGATCAGGTAAGGGACGGAGTTGGCTTCCATGTTTGAAAGGTCCCTCTGGCTGGAGGGGAGGGGAGGAGTCTTAGGGGCATGTGTGAGAAGGAGCCTCCCGGTTAGGAGTGTATGCCAACATCTGGGTGAGATGGGGCAGCCCGTAGCAGGCTGACGGTGCTGGCGAGGAACAGACAGGGAGGCCTGCGCCATCTGTTTTGACATCGCTTTAAAAATTGGAGCTGTGTTCCTGTAGAGAAAAACATCCTGTAAAGCAAAACCCGTATTCCCGTTTATATCGAAATGAGGGATGCATTTGAATAGAGACTGGGATTGCGTTAAGTAAATCCTGTTTTCCGCTGACATCCATTAACATTTCAGAGATGCCTTTCCAAAGGGAGAGGAACCCCCCCCCACCCCGCAAAAAACAATGGGTGGGTGTGAAACCAGGGGGTGACTTGGCGCCGACCCTGGGGGTGCCGGGTGCAAGTGGCGCTCGGGTTGTTTCCCCAGGCGGCTGGCAGGCGCCTCCTTTCAGAGACGCACTTGTCAGGTCTTAGTGTGCGCGCCCGTGTGTGTGTCTGTGTGCCCAAGTGTGTACACGTGCATGCCTCCCAGGGACGCTGCTCCTTTGTCCTCTCGGGGACCAGAACAAACAGCAGGTGTAGTCTCACGAGTTACGTTGCCGATGAAGGGCAAGTTCCAATCTCAGATTCCTGTCTGAGGGTTGAAGTTCTGTAAAATGAATTTGTCGCCTGCTTTTTTTTTTTTTTTAGCCAATTCAGTAGAGCGGACTGAGGTTTTAAAAGCAAGGGGCATGGAGAGTTCCCAGGGGCCCCCAGTGGCCCCCACGTGGGCCTGGAGCTGGCCGGCTCTGCATCCTGGGGGAGAGGCCAGGGCAGGGACGAGACTCCGTCGGGTTCATTTTGGCTTCTCCACAGAGCAGGAACAGGCTAGATCTGAAGGACGTGATTCACCAGAGACAGCTTTTTAGAAAAACATCTCTCCAGAAATCCAGAGGTGCACCCCCCGTCCCCGGCCTCACCCACACGTCAGGGCTGAGACGCCCCAGCCTGGGCAGCTGTACCCAAGCCCTGAGGACACGTGGCTGACACACCCTCGACCTCACCAGCCCCCACACACAGCCACAGGGTCTTATGCCCACACAGCCCACTCTGGATGCACAGGTGCAGCCTCTGACACGCACGTGTGCCCGCAGAGCACGCGTCATACACGTGCACTGACACGCAGGCTCCCATCTTCCAGTGCGCGTCCAGACACGCCCGGGGCTTGCACTGGGCCAGGTGCGCCACCGCCTCTGCAGTGCCCTGGACCCCGCACACCTGCACGGCTGCTACAGCCCGCGCTCCGTTCGGTGTGTCCTGTGCGTGCTGGCACACAGGACAGCTGTGACGCTGTTTGTCTCCGGGGTCTGCGGTTGGGAGGAGTAGTCCTGGGGGCAGTGTGTGTGTGTGTGGGCTCCCCTCCCAGAGCCCCACCCACCTCCGGCCAGGGGACCTGCTGCATCGTGGACTCACCTTTGCCGTGCCAGGTGCCGCTGCTGTGCCCTTCCTTGTGGGGTCCTTGGGAAGCCAAAGGCCTGGGAGGGTGGATAAGGCGGACGGTGCTGACCATTGGGGAGGGCACGTCTCCAGGCCGTGCAGGGGTGTCTCTTGAGTGTAGACTGTGGAGCCGCAGCCGCCCTGGGCAGGGCTGGGGCCACATCGCTGAGGCGCCCCCAGGTCACCTGGTATGGGCTCTGCAGAAGGTAATGGGCCGTGGGGAAGCCTGGATCCTCAGTGACACCTGCACCTCCCAGAGTTGTATGGCCACGAGGTCGTAGGAGCCAAATTCCGGTCCTTTCAGGTCAGAAGCCCTTCCATCTCCCACCTTCCTCTTGGGAAATGTCTGGAAGTTCTAAATTCAAGGAGAAAACCCCCATTTCTGGGGCCAGGAGGTGGCAGATGTGGGTACTTGGCAGAAAGGACAAAGGCGGCGACGCTTCACACCCAGAGCGTTAGGGCTGTTCCAGCTCCCTCCTTCCGAAAGGGGACACTGAGGCTGGAGGGGCAGGGCCTGACCCCTGGGTGCTCGGCCCCCACTCTCTGGCCTCCTCAGCCTCGCAGGGAAGGCGCCTGGGCCTCGTGGGGCACAGCCCCTCCGCCGCACGGGACCCCTGGCTCCTTTTCAGCCACCTGCCGCGAGCCTGGCCTCGGGAGGGTCCTAGAACCACAGAGCTCAGCGCCTGTTTGGGCGCGATGATCCCGACCCTGCCTGGCCCCATGCCCAGTGTGGCGGCCCCAGCACCACTGGGAATCTCCCACAGCCGGGGAGGGAGGTGATTGGGCCCAGGCTCGCAGCTCACAAGTGCCAGAACCCAGATCCTTCCGTCTCTGACACCCCCTCGCTCCACCCCGTCGCAGCAGCCCCTCTGCCCATTTTACAGATGGGAGAACTGAGCCTCAGAGTGGAAGGCATCACGGGGGAACTGACTGTTGACGGCTCTGGGCCCTTGACTGCGGAGGAACTGGGACCTGCCCGGAGTTGTGGGTCTGGGGGAACCCACCTGGCTGAGGAGCTTATGAGGTCCAAGCTGCCCGGGTACACCCCCCTGCTCCCTTTCGCTTCCTGCCCAGGGTTCTGTGTGCGCAGAAAGGTACCCCGAGGTCATGGGAGGGGGTCCTTCTGTTTGAGTGAGATCTCAGGACGGCAAAGAGCCTGACGGCCTTGGGGGCTGGTAAGTTGTCCTGAAGGCAGTTCTTGCCTTTGGGATAAGGCTGGTCGCCTAGGTGAGGGCGTCCAGTGGAGGTCCTGGGTAGCGCGTTCAGAGCGCGCCGGCCTGCTTGTTATTTCCCGTTCCCCGCTTTCTGGACGTACCGTGACCGCCTAACCACGTTTCCAAGCCACTGGGAAGGGACTGCTCAGTGGCTTGTGCACGTTTACAGATGTGCACAGCCATGGCCACAGGCGAGTTTCAGACCCTTCCCATGGCCCTGGAAGGTTCCCCACGTCCTGTCCAGCGGTGGGTGGTCCCCGCTCCCCCCAGGCACTGGTCTGCGCTCTGTCTCTCTAGGTTTTCTTTTCTAGGCGTTTGGAGAGGGTCAGCCCCACGTTCCCGCAAGGCTTGGTGACGTTGGTCTTTTTTATTGCAGGTGTGCAGGCTGGTGAGCTGTGGTAGCTCACTGGGGTTTTGCTTTCATTTTCCTAATGAGCAGTGAAGTTGGACATTTTTCTCATGTGTTCCTCAGCATTCATATTTTGTTTTTGACAAAATGTCTGTCTAAATCTTTTGCCCATTTTAGTGTGTTTATTTGTCTTGCTGAGTTTCAAAGTCACTCCGAATCGTCGTGAGAGTTCTTTCTACTTTCTGGATATAAGTCCTTTATCAGAAGTATGATTTGCAAATATCTTCTCCTGTCTGTATCTTGTCTTTAATTTTCTTCATGGTGTCTTTTGGAGCACAGAAGTTTTTACTTATAATGAAGTGTGATGTACCAGTTTTTTTTCTTTTATGAATCGTATTATTAGTGCTATATGTCTAATCCAAGGTCACAAAGATTTCCTCTGTGTTTTCTTCTAGGAGTTTATTGTTTTAGCTCTTCCTAGGTTTATTGCCCATTTTAAGTTAATGTTTGTAAATGCCGTGTATGGGTCTAAGTTCATTTTTTTGGTATATGGGTATCCGATCGCCCCAGCACCATTTTTTGAAGAGACTGTATTTTCTGCGTTAAGTTCTCTTGGGACCACACACATAAGGGTTTGCTTCTGGACTCTCAGTTTCGCGGATGGACATGCCTCTTCTTTTGCCAGTACCACATTGTCTTGATTACTGTAGGTTTGTGGCACGTTTGGAAAGTAGGTAGTGTATGTAAGTCCTCTAAATTTGTTTTTCTTTTAAAAATATTTTTGGCTATTCCGAGTCCTTTACATTTCTGTGTAAATTTTAGAATCAGCTTTTGTCAATATAAAAAAGCTTGCTGGAATTGTGATGGGTTTGTTTAATTTATAGACCAATTTGGAAATACTAAGTCTTCCTATCCATGAACATGGACTGTCTCTCCATTAAGTTAGACCTTTATTTTCTCTAAGCAGTTTTTTGTTGTTTTCAGTGTGCAAGTCTTGCTAATTAAATTTCTTTTGTTAAATTTATTTCTAAGTTTTTTTGATGCTATTGTGAATGGAATTATTTTCTTAATTTCATTTTCAGGTTGTTTGTTGCTAGTACACAGGAATAAAGTTGAGTTTCGTATGTTGATCTTTTATTCTGCGACCTTGCTGAATTTTGATATTAGCTGGTTCCAGCAGACTTTTGTGGATTCCTTAGGGTTTTCTACATACAGGATCATGTCATCTACAAATAAGGGGAGTTTTCCATCTTCCTTTTCAAACTGGATACCTTTTTTTATTTTTCTTGCCTGTTGCACTGACCAGAACCTCCGGAATAATGTTGAATGGCAGAGGTGCTGACCTTAGAGGAAAAGCATTCAGTCTGTCACCATTAAGTATGATGTTAGCCGTGGCTTTCCTAGATGGCCTTCATCAGCTTGAGAAGTTCCTTTGTATTCTCGGTTTGTTGAGCATGTTTTCTAAAAAATTTATTTATTGTATTTATTTATTTTTGGCTTCGTTGCTGCACACGGGCTTCCTCTAGTTGCAGCGAGCGGGGGCTACTCTTTGTCGCGGTGCGCGGGCTTCTCACTGCGGTGGCTTCTCTCGTTGCGGAGCACGGGCTCTAGGCGCGTGGGCTTCAGTAGTTGTGGCTTGTGGGCTCTAGAGCGCAGGCTCAGCAGTTGTGGTGCACGGGCTCAGTTGCTCCACAGCATGCGGGATCCTCCCGGACCAGGGCTCGAACCCATGTCCCCTGTGTTGGCAGGCAGACTCTCCACCGCGCACCACCAGGAGAGAGCCCTTATTGAGCATTTTTATGAATGAGTGTTGGATTTGGTCAGATGCTTTTTCTGCATCTACTAAAATGATCGCGTGGCTTTTGTCCTTTTATCTTACTAGTATGACTTTAGTCGATTTTCAGATGCTAAACTAGGCTTGCATTCCTGGGATGAATGCCACCTGTACCATCCTTTTCCTTTGTCACTGGATTTGGTTTGCTAATGTTTTGTGAAGGATTTTTGCAGCAGTGTTCATGAGATACATGGGTCTGTTATTTTCTTATGATGTCTTTGTCTGGTTTTGGTATCAGGGAAAAAATTACTGGTCTCATAGAATGAGTGGGGAAGTTTTTCTCCTCTTTTTTTCTGAAAGAATTTGTGAAGGTTCAATATGATTTTTAAAAAAATAATTGACAGACTTTACCACTAATGCTACCTGGGCTTGGGCTCTTCTTTGTGGGAATATTTTAAATTAATCATTCATGTTTAAGAAATGGCTATAAGCTTGTTCAGATTTTCTGTTGCTTCTTGAATCGGTTTTGTTAATTTGTGTCTTTCTACGAATTTGCCCGCTTCACCTAAGCTGTGTAGTTTGTGGACATAAACTTGTTCATAATATTCCCATATACTCCCGTGGATTTCTGTAGGATTGGTAGTGATGTTTTCTCTTTAATAATAACATCTTCTTCTGGTAAGAAGAATTTTGGTAATTTGTGTCTTCTCATCTTTTCCTTAGTCTAGCTAAAGGTTTTGTCAGTTTTGTTAATCTTTTCAGATAACTGACTTTTGATTTTTTCTGTTTTTTCATCAGTGTTAGATCTTTTTTTTCCTCGTGCCAATGTTTTTCAGATTCCACATATGTGCGTTAATATACGGTATTTGTTTTTCTCTTTCATGAGTCTAGTTCTAATTTGTATTATTTCCTTTATTCTACTTGCTTTGGCTCTTTCTAGTTTCTTAAGGTAGATGTTTAGGTTTTGAGATTTTTATTCTTTTCTGATGTGCACTGAAAGCTGTACATTTCGGTCTAAGCCCTGCTTTAACGGCAGCTCATAGATTTTGATATGTTCTGTTTTATTTTCATTTAATTAAAGACATTTTCTAATTCCCTTTGTGATTTCTTTAACTCATGGGCTATTTAAAACTCTGTTGTTTACTTTCCAGATATTTGGGGCTTTCTCAGATTTATTTCTTCTGTTGATTTTTATTTCAATTCCACTGTGGTTGGAGAATATACTTTCTGTGGTTTCATTCATTTAAAATGTATGGAGGTTTGTCTTGTAGCCTAGAATATGGTCTTTCCTGAAGAATGTACCTTGTGTGTTTGAAAAGAATGTGTATCTTTGCTGGATAGGATTTCTACCAACGTCAGTTAGGTTAAGTGGCTGTGGCTGATGGTGTAGTTCAAGTCGTGTGTATCTTTGCTGGTTTTTTCTGTCTAGTTCTCTCAGTTATTGAAAGTGGAGTATTGACATCTCCAGCTATCACTGGTGAATTGTCTGTTTCAATTCTTTCAATTTTCTTAGTTTTTGCTTACTATATTTCAGAGCTCTTTTGTTACAGGCATATTCATTTATAATTGGCATCTCTTTCGAGGTATTGACCTGTTTATAATCATGAAATATCCCTCTTTGCCTTTGGTACATTTCTTAAAGTCTCTTTCGCCTGAAGTGAACTTACCCGTTCTGGCTCTGATATGGTTACTGTTTGCAGCATTTTTCCATCCTTTTACTTTCAGCGTAGTTGTCCATTTGGACCTGAAGTGTATCACTTTTGGACAACATATATTTGGAGGTTCTTTTATTCCAGCCTGACAACCTCTGCCTTTTGATTGGAACACTTACTTCATTCATTTCTCATGCAGTTTTTTTGGAGGGATTACAATATGCATCTTCATTTAATACAAATGATTTCAGATTAGCACTGACTTAATTATGGTAAAATATGGAGACTTTATTCCAGTATAGCTCCATTTTCCTCCTCCGTCCTTTGTGCTATTATTGTCACGTGTAGTACACCAATATATGCTAACTGGTTATAACAGCTATACAGCGTTATCATTCTTGCTTTATATAATCTTATGTTTTTAAAAGAAGCTAAGGGAAGGAAAGAGAAAATAATACATTTAAGAGTCCTTTATATCCATCCACGCATTTATCATTTCTGGTGCCCTTCGTTTCTTTCTGTGGATTTAAATTACCACTGGACATGACCTCTTTCAGCCTGAAGGACTTCCTTTAGTACTTCTTGTAAATCAGGTCTGCTGGCGCCAGATTCTCTCAGTCTTTGTCTGTCTGTGAATGTCCTTAGTTTCCCTTCATTTCTGAAGGATAGTTTCATGGGATGTGGCATGCTTGACATTTCTTCTTTCAGCACTTTGAATATGCCATTCCACTGCCTTCTCACCTCCATAGTTTTGGATGAGAAATCAGCCATTGATCATACTGTCTGTATCCTGCATGAGATGGATCACTTTTGTCTTTCTATTTTCTCAGTCTCTCAGCAGTTTGGTTATGATGTGTCTAGGTGGGTTTTTTTGTTTTTATCTTGCTTGCAGTTTGTTGATCTTGCATATTTTAGATTAATGTTTTTCATCAAATTTGGGGGCTTTTCAGCTTTTATTTCTTGAAGTATTCTCTTACCGCTTTCTTTTCTCTTCTCCTGGGACTTCCATCACATACCTATTGGTGTCCTTGATGCTGTCGCACAGATATCTGAGGCTCACTTTATTTTCCTTCCCTATTTTTTTCTCTCTGTTCTTTAGATTGGATACTTCATTCTGATCTACCTTTGGGATCACTCATTCTTTCTTCTGCCATCTCAGATTGACTGCTGAGCCCGTCATGAGTTTTTCACTTCCGTTATTACACTTTTGAATTCCAAAACTTTGTTAAATAATTCTTCTCTCTTCATTGAGGTTCTCTGTTTTTGAGCCACTGTCATCATACTTTCCTTTGATCTGTAAACATAATTGTCTTTTGTGTTTTTTTAAAAACAGATTTATGATTGCTGCTTTGAAGCCTTTGCTATACACAGCATCTTGTGACATTCAGTGACAGTTTTTACGGACTGCTTCTTATTTTGAGTATGAGTTCCCTTCTCCTCCTCCTTTGCACATCTTGTAATTTTGTGTTGAAAACGAGCAGTTTACACAACGTACGTAGCACCTCTGGATTCTGAATTTTTTCCCCCCAGGAGTCGTTATTGTTGCTGTTTTTTGCTTATTGAGTAACTTGCCTGGACTAACAGTTTGAAAGCCATTGTCCCCCGGTGTGTGATGACTGATGTCTCTGCTTAGTCTGCCTTTTAAAACAATTCCTGCTTTTATTTTAAATTTTGGCTTCCTGTGGGTCACGTCTGTGTCGGCTTAGCTTAGTGGCCAGGCACTTATTGGTCAGAGGTCGTGTCAGGCTCTCGCCGTCTGTCGATGGCTCTGCATGTGGGTTTAGGAGCACATTCAAGGACCAGGCGGTTTTCGAGTCTGCTCTGGCTTTTTTACTCTCTGTCAGACTCTTGCATCTCCCCTGCATATGTGCACAGGCTCTCGGTGGGCCAGGGATGTGTGAATTTCTTGGGCTCTGCCTGCTTTCCCTGTCACATGCTACCCATCAGCCGGGTGTTTGTGGAGAGCTTATCCAGCACCTCTGTGACTGTCACATTGCATGTCTTTCTCTGTCAAGTTTCCAGTTAGTGCATTGGTCTGTTGCTGCCCCAGCCAGGATCACAGTCTCAGCCTTGCAGCGTCGCTGGCTTTTCCTCGTTCACTCACCACTGAGGTTGCTACTCATTATTGAGATCACTGCTGCTGAGCGCGAGTTCGGTGCCTCCTGCTTTCAGTCAAATCGGCCTCTGGCAGTGAAGCTTCTGGTTTTCACAGCCTGCCCTGTGCTGTCCTGTTAGGATGACGTGCCATCCGAGCTGGGAGTGGGGAGATGGAAGCAGTTCCAGGTAAGAATGTCATAGCTTCTCCCTGCCTTACTCAAAGTTTAGTACTTTTTCTTGGATAAATGTCTTTGGGTCAATCTCTAAGATATTGAAATGGTTATTTTATCATGTTGACAGTTTTTATAGTTCTGGAGAAGGGATTTGGCAGCCCTCTTCCTCCAGCGTGCTGGAAGTCCCATCTCACGGTGCCGTCTTCTAAAAACAAAACTTCAAAAATCAGGCAGCTCCATGAATTATCACAAAGTGGAATTCATCTGAGAACCAGCTAGTTCAAGAAATAAGACATTACGTGCGTCCCAGGACGTCTTCGTGTTCCCATATGATTGTTACCCCTCTTTTCTCCCTAAACGGAAACACCTTTCTGATTTTTTTTTTTTTTGCAATCTACGCGGGCCTCTCACTGTTGTGGCCTCTCCCGTTGCGGAGCACAGGCTCCGGACGCACAGTCTCAGCGGCCATGGCTCACGGGCCCAGCCGCTCCGCGGCATGTGGGATCTTCCTGGACCGGGGCACGAACCCGTGTTCCTGCATCGGCAGGCGGACTCTCAACCACTGCGCCACCAGGGAAGCCCACCTTTCTGATTTTTAATCCTATGGTTTTTCCTATTCTTATGCTTTATATGAATGGAAGCACACGACATGTATTCTTTTGAGGCCAGCTTCTTTTGCTTTTGCTTTCGTTTTTGCGAGCTCCGTCCGTGTTGGCGGTGTACATGTAGTTTATGTTTTTAGACAGTATCCCTTTCGTCTTCACTGTTGATGCACATTTGGGTTGTTTCCAGTCTCCAGCAGCTGTGGCTAGTACTGCTATGAACACTCTTGCACTTGCCTTTTGGTGGACACGTGCACTCATTTCTGCCGGACAGATACTTAGCAGTGGGGCTATAGGTGGTACCCGTGTTCAATTTGAGTAGATATTGCCAGACACTTTTCAAAATGGTCGTACGAATTTATACTCCCATGAGTGCGCCCCGCCTGTCAGCACGCATTCTGTGCTGGTTTTTCTGCATCCTTGTCAACACTTGATATTGTCCGTCCTTTTCATTTTAGTCCTCCTGGTGAACACCTTTTCATAAGTTCAGTGACCATTTGGATATTCTCTTTGGTGAAATAATCTGTTCAAAACTTTTACCCATTTTTTCTCTTGAGATTTCTGCCTTTATCTTATACATCTGTAAGAATTCTTTACATATCTGTAAACTCTTCCAATCTTGATTATATAGGTTGCAAGTGTCTCCTCCCGCTCTACTGCTTGACATTTCCCTCTTCCGTTCATGTCTTTTAATGAGAAGTTCTTCATTTTAATGCAGTCCAAGTTATCCTTCTGAGTGCTTTTTGTTAGCTCATCACAAAATCTTTTCTCACCTCAAATTTTTGAAGAGCCTCTTCCATGTCGTCTTTTAGAATCTTTTTGTTTGACATTTGACATTGACTTTCCACTTGGAATTCATTTTTTATCTGTGGTGTGAGGTAGGGATTCAGCTTCATTTCTTTTCATATATATTAATCCAGTTGATCTTACACCTTTTATTAAAAATACCACCCATTTTCAGTGGCATTATTTCATTTATTTTAAATCAGAAATTTTATTTTGAGATCCATTGTAGAGTCCCGTGCAATCATGAGAAATAATTTGGAGAGATCCTAGGTACCTTTTATCCATTTCTCCCCAGGGGTGCCGTCTTGCAAAACTATGTGACAGCTAGGATATTGACAGTGATACAGTCCAGATACAGAACATTTCCATCAATACCAAGATCCCTCATGTCACTCTTCTGTAGTCACACTCAGCTTCCTCCCCCCAACCTCATCTCTAATCCCTGGCAAACACTGATCTCTTCTCCATTTCTATAATTTTGTCTTTTCAAGTATACTGTATAAATGGAGTCATACAGTAACTTGTGGGGACCACATTTGTTTTCACTTAGCAGAACTTCCTGGAGGTTCATCCAAGTTGTGCTTTTCAGAAGCCCGTTCTTTTGGTCACCGAGCAGTGACATTAGTTTTTAACCTGTTCTCTCTACACGGCTCTCACTGGGTGTGTTAATTACGCACGTGAACGTGCTTGCCCGCATATAAGCACAAGTTCAGGGTTGTACAGGATCTTGGCCTCTGTTCCATTCATGTAACGTGTCTGAGGTCTGACAGTACAGATGGACAGCGAAGGAACCAAAGGATGAGGGGACACACGGGGAAGGAGACACAGGCACGGGTCGCTAAGGAATCGTGCATATGTCTCTGGGTGTTTGGTATCATTTTGGGGTTTCAGATTGTCCTTGTTGCCTGAGATCTGCAGAGGGCTGGTCTGGGCAGGCTGAGTCCGTCTTAGCTGGTGGCTGGAACCTGGTGCACCACAGACCCTCGGGAAGCTGTGGGATTGGTGGCAAGGGCAAAATGTGTCCTGTCCCTTTATTTTTCATTGTTCTGTTGCATTCCCTAACCACGTTGTCCATTTACAGCCAGTTTCCCTGGTGTGGCCCAATGTGAAGCCTCTGCAGTCATGTGTCTGTCGCAGGTCGGGGGGTTGACCAGGTTCACGTAGTCCTGAAGTAGGGCCCGCGGTGGGGGCTTCTCCGGTCCCTTAGCTTTCCGTTATCTGCAGGAGCCCTCCAGTGGGGCTGGGAGCCCTTCCTCAAGCCGGCAGCGATCACAGCCAATGCCAGTGACAGAATGGGTACTCCTTGAGCCGTTTGAGTACCCAGCAACCTGGAAAGGGCCCTGGGTCAGGATTTGGGGACCTGGGCTCTAGCCCTGGCCCCGGACTGCTTGATATATCCTTCATAATTAAATGGATGGGTAGATGGGTGAGGTGGTGGATGTGTAGATGGATATGGGTGGATGATGGATGAATAGAGTGGATGGATGATGAAACGGATGGATGGATGGAAGGGCGGATAGATGTGTGAGGGGTAGAGGGATGGATTGATAGATGGATGATAGATGAATATATGTAAATGGATGGCTGAAAGACGGATGAATGGCGGACGGGTTAGGTGATGGATGAGGTGCTGATGGTAGATGAATGGATGATGGATAGATATACCTACAGGGACTGCAAAAAGACAGTGTCAGTATGGACAGAGGCTTGGAAGAAATGGGAGTAGAGAAGACCCCTGGCTCCGAGACAAATGGCACCGGATGGCAGGTGGAGACCCTGAGGCCCAGGAAGTGTCTTGGTCAGCAGGCTCATGGAGGCAGGTAGTAGCAGAACTGAGACTGAGTCCACATTCAGGCCTCTTTCCAACACGTTCCCCCCCGCAACCCACAGAGGCAGGGTCTACTTGAGGGGTCAGGCCGCCTCACACGGAAGCCGACAGAGGTCAGTTGGGCCTCCCAGGCCAACGCAGTGGACCTGGGGGTCTGGGGTCTCCATCCGTGGTTGCCGCTAACTGCTTTGCAGCCTCGGGTGCGTTCCTCCTGGCAGCACACCTGCTCGGTGCCCGGCCCTGTGCTGGACCCCATGGGACCCAGAGTTGGGTAAGACCCCGTGGTCGCTGACGTTAGGGGATTCGCAAGCCCCTCCCTCGGTTTCTGCTCCGTGAAGTGGGGTGGGGAGGTTAGGATGGACGATCTGAAGGCTGCACTGGGGTGAGGTTCCTGCTGCCCAGTCGTGTCCTCCCCGATTCGGTGCCCCACAGGTTGGCTGCGGGGGTCGGTTTTCTGTGGACACCCGCTGGGCAGTGAGATGCTGGGGGTGGTGTGGCGTCCGCGTGGGCCACCACGTGGTGCCAGGGAGCCCGGAAAATGTTTAACTTGAAAAATGGACCTTCACAGCTCAGTAGGCGTTAACCCGCGTGGCCTGGCGCCTCAGGTGACTTGGGAAGAGGAGGGCGCCGCAGCGTGAAATCACTGGGGTATTTAAAGACCAGCTTGGCTGCCCAGCGCAGCAGTGCTGGGCTGCCCGTGCATCCAGCAGGGTAGCGCCTGCACCGCGTGCAGCGATCTGATCCCCCGCCAGACCCTCCTGGTGGCCGCCATGCCCTGGCTCCGTGAAGTGGACAAGCCACTTGTGACTCTGGGCCTGGTTCCCCTGCCTGCGCCGTGCCTCGTGTGCCGAGTGGAAGGCGTGGTGGTGGGGAGGCTGGTTATGCGCTGCTGTGAGGTGTGGGGAGAGGCTGCTGGCACCCATCCCCCGCCCCCATCCCGCCCCCACCGTGCTGCAACCACACCCCAAACCCGCCGAGCTGGTCACTGGGCCCCGGACAGCTCCGTCCAGCCTCCTGGCTGAGTCTGGGCACTCAGAGGACCCCAGTGGCTCTAGGGCCGGGCCGGGCTGCTCTGTTGACCCCGGGCAGAGGCCTGCCGCCTCCCCACCCCGGCCTGGTGCGTGGTGCTGAGGCACTCAGGCCACTCACCATCCTGCCTGCTGGCGGTGCTTCTCTCTCCTCGGCCTGGCAAGGAGGGCGACGGGGAGCTGGCGGGGGCGGGGCGGGACCCGGGCAGGTGGCGTGTCTGAGTGGAGCCGGGAAAGAGGCAGCCAGAAGTCGGCACTTGTCAGCAGAGGCTGCGCAAGGCTCTCAACGTGGAGAACTGCCTGTGCACCGTCCTATGTATGAGACGCAGGGTCTGAAGCCTTCTGCACCAGTGTATGTATGAGACGCGGAGTCTGAAGCCTTCTGCATCGTTGTATGTATGAGACCACAGAGTCTGAAGCCTTCTGCCACCGTCGTATGTATGAGATGCAGGGTCTGAAGCCTTCTGCACCAGTGTATGTATGAGACGCGGAGTCTGAAGCCTTCTGCATCGTTGTATGTATGAGACACAGAGTCTGAAGCCTTCTGCACCGTCGTATGTATGAGACGCAGAGTCTGAAGCCTTCTGCACCGTCGTATGTATGAGACGCAGAGTCTGAAGCCTTCTGCACCGTCGTATGTATGAGACGCAGAGTCTGAAGCCTTCTGCACCGTCGTATGTATGAGACGCAGAGTCTGAAGCCTTCTGCATCGTCGTATGTATTGAGACGCAGAGTCTGAAGCAGGAGTCACTTGGGCTGGTACCTGCTCGCCCGCTGAGGCCGGGGTTGCAGCTGCCCTCTGGGCCGGGGGCGCAGGGCTGGACCAGGCAAGTCTGTGGATTCTTGAGCCCTCCTGGGACCTCCCCGCACAACCCTCCGGAACTTTCTGAGGGCTCAGTGACCTTGGGCAAGCTACCTCCTTCTCTGAGCCTCTGTTTCTTTAATTGGAAGTTGGGGGAGGCTTCCTGAATCCCTACCTTGCAGAGTTGAGGAATGAAAGGAGAGAAAGTAAAGGAAGGCGTTAGCTTCCTCCTGACAATGTGCTCCACGCTGCGTAGGGAACAGCGGTCAAGGTCCAAGTGAGGCCTGGCTGGGACACACGCATCCCTGCACGAGCGTGTGCCGTGCGCAGCTTGTATCTGCCCCGAGTAAGGGGCCACTTCTGGTGTGGAACACACAGCTATGTGTGGACACGGTGCGGGCACACCTGCAGACCTGTGTGCACGGCTGGTGCGGACACCTCGGCGGTGCCCACGGCCCTGCGTGAACACGCTCACCCCGCCAGCTCGTCCCCGTGGCAACCCCAGGCGCAGAGCAGGTGTCTGGGAGACCTGAACTGGTGCTGACAGGTGGGGTACACGTGGTGGGCTCCCCGGGGGCGGCCGGACCGATTAGGGTCCCTGGGTGAGGGCTCCGGGAGGATGGGGAAGTGCTATCCTCTCCCAGCAAACGCTGCCACCCCCTGCGAGCAGGATTAGTGGGAAGCTTCCGGAAGCCCCATCTGGCTTGTGATTCAACGCAAGATGTGCCGGGGCAATTTACAGCTGAACGGCCACCCAGGCCCCCCCCACCCACCCCCGCCAGACGCAGCAGGGAGCCCTGGGTTTGTGGTCTGGCTCCCACCTTCTGGAGAGGGAAACTGAGGCTGGAGACAGCTTCAGCCGTGGCCGCTCCCACTCCCCGGCCAGCCCAGGCAGATGTGGGTCCTGCCAGCCTCCATCTAGAAGGCGCGGGACTCAGCCTCCACCCACCTCCCGCTCCCAGACTCGGAAAGCAGCCCTCGCCTTAAACCCAAGCTCGGCCTCTGCCCAAGTGGCTTCCCTGCCTCCTTTGCCATTTGGCTAATTATCCGGGACCTTTGCTGCAGGACCAGGCGGGCCCGGCCCAGCTCCTCCCCTTCTGCCCGCCCTGAAATCATCGGCTCAGCTGGCAGCGTTCCCATGGCAACAGCAGTGACGGCACAAAGGGCCCGGGAGGATGGAGGGAGGGGTGGGTGAGGCCGGAGGAGGGGATTTCTGGCTTCTCAGTCATCCACAGGCATATGTGGTGAGGCTGGAAGTGGGGCCTAGGTGTCCCCCACTGCTTGGAGACAGTCAACCCCTCCCTCCAAGGGAGTGAGCCTCCCCCTCCCCCGGCGCCCAGACCCCCAGCTGCCCAGGTGCAGGTGGAGATTCTGGCAGAAGTGAGGGCATAAGACCCAAGGCTCAAGAGGCATCACGGTCACCACACCTGGCCAGCTGCACTTTGCCCGACTGGCTCTGAGAGCTGCCGGCCGCACACCTCGCTGGGGCCTGTTTGGGTCCCGTGAGACCACCGGGCAGCTGGCCCTGCTGGGTGGGGGCATGGGAACCGCACTTGAGTTTCTCGGTCTCGTTGGAACAAGCCTGCGGTTCATTGCAGAAGAAAACAGACGCTTCCTGTTAGAGGGAGGTGGGGATCCTGAGAGGCCCTGTGTCCTGACCCCGGCCGCCTGTCAGCTAGGGGTGCCGCCGCTGCCCACTGCGTGGCCACGGGCGTGGGCGCCTCCTGCACGGAGGGACGTCCAGAGCCCTTCACCTGACTTCCTGCCTCTGTGCCCCTCCCTCCGCGAGTGGCGTCATGGGTCAGTGTGGATGGGGCACGTCCCGCATCCACGTCACAGCCGCGCGGTCCTGCGCGTACTCGATGTGGGGGGAGGGATCGGCCCCTCGACCTGGAACCCGCCCCCCGCCAGGCCAGGGCGGTGACGACTCTGCCTCCGATCGTGACGTCCACTCGCTCATGGTGTCCGCTCAGATGTTCCTGCTGCCCCGGGTGCTGGCAACCTTTGCTCCCTCCAGGCTCGAGGACCAGCCTCAGTCCAGAGTGACTGGGACCCCACCGACTCCGTTCAGCCCCCTCCCAATGCCAGCCTGCGTCCTCTCCCTTGGGCCGCGCCCTCGGGTCAGGTGCCAGGTGGAGGTCGGAGCAAGTCTGGGTGGGGACCGGGCCTGGGCCACGTCCCACCTGGAGGCAGAGGAGGGGACACAGCCCCGCCCCGATCCCCACCCTTAAAACCTGCCTGGTTTTAGGCTTAATTGCTTCCCTTCCCATTCATTCGTTCACAGCGTTCACTCAGCAAATCTTGTGGGGCCTACCCTGTGCCAGGCCTGGAGGTACGAGACCAGGTCCTTGCCCGTGTCAAGTTTGTATCTATTGAGCTCCTGCTGTGTGCTCAGCCCTGTGCTGGTGTAGACGCCGGGGCACAGCAGCAAAGGAGACAGACACGGTTCCTGCCCGTATGGAGTTGTCAGTGGGAGTGACGTGGAGAAGCAGAGAAGTGAGAACAGTGCCAGAGGACAGGGTTCTGCAGACATGGCCCGGGGCGATCCGCTGGCTCCTTCATGCGGGGCAGGCTGGGGAGGCTTCTTGGAGGAGGTGGCATCAAGCTCTTGCCCAGGCTGGGGTCCAAGGCCCACCGCCATTTGCTTTGAGATCTTGGAGAAGCCCCTGCCCTCTCTGATCTGGGCTTCCCGGCAGAGGTGTGAGCGACCAGAGAAATGGGGTGGGGGAGAGTTTGCTGTAAGCCAGGGCAGGGGGAGAGGACAGGGTGATGGTCCTTCTGGGCACCGCAGAGAGGAGCCCCCACTCCTCTTGGCGGGAGAGGTGCTGCGTCGGGGCGGCAGGGAGGGTCTCCTGCCTGTGTTTATACCCATGGATGCACAGATGAGCCTGAGGCCTCTGCCTGTCGAGGACAGCTGCCCCTTCTGCCCCCTCCTCCCCTGCTAGGGGGTGTCTGGGTGGTGGGGGAGCGGTGCACAGGCGGCAGACCAATCCCTGGCCTCGCTGAGCCCCTGCTGCCCCGTCTGTGCGATGGAGCTGAGCCTCTGGGGTCCACCCGCCCACGCGAAGGCGGGCCGGGGTGGGAGGGTTTGGGTTCCGTCCCATCTGCCCTCCCAGTGGCCCAGGGGCCCCGAGGCTGTTGTTTCATTTGTCAAAAGGGTTCTCAGCGGGAGCAGCACAGTTCACCCCCCGGGCACGTTCATTTCCGGTCCTTTCAAGGATGTCCCCCTCCCCCCCATTCTCCTGGGAATGTGTCTTTTCTTCGCCTTTTATCGGTGTTGCCGTTGCAAACGCGGCAAGGTGTTTGTCACCATTCAGCAGATTCGCCTGAACAGATGGTTGCCAAGCGCCAGTCCCGCAGGGAGGCCGCCTGAGCCCGGGGCTGCCCAGCGCGGTGGTGAACGGGATCGCGGCAGGTTGCTCGCTGCTTCTCAGTGCTCACCTGTAGCCTGGCTGCGAAACGGGGGCCACCTGCCAGGGCAGGCGTGAAGATGAGTAAGGCCTGGAACGGAGTCAGTGCCCCGTGGGCGGTCACTGGGCCCTTGTCCTCGGTGCTACAGCAGAGCTCAGCTGGCCGGACACTGGGGCTGGGGTCCTGGACCGCCATGAGGGAGGAACCAGAGTCACCGGACAGATGGCAGGAGGGCGCGAGGGATCTGGCCGACCTTCCGGCCCGTTTCCGAGGAGTGTTTACCGGTGTGCCCCGGACACTGCCACGGGCTCTTCTAGGGAGCTCACGTCCGTCTAGATGGATTTTTTAATCTTGCGCCTGGAGTGGAACAGCTCACCACATTTTTAGCCAAGTTAGAGTCTGAGGGAACCTCAGCCTTCGTTTCAGGCAAACAGGCAAATTTCAAGCCTCATTTTCATATTTCTAATAAGCACTTATCAAATTTATGGCTCTTACGTACAGCTCGTCGGGCTGATGCCTCCCGAATCTTCCCGCCTCCCCTTCGCTGCAATTTTCCTTACTGCGTCGCACCCTCCGAGGTCTCTCCGCCTTTGCCCAGCAAATTAGCACGTCAGCCTCCTGCTGAGGAATGACGGGGCTGCAGCTGCGAGAACATGGGGTGAGGGTCCTGATCACGCTAGCGTCAGCCCTGAGTTTTCCCACAACGTGGAAAGCACGAGACCATTCTGGATTGCAAAATGCTAGTTAGCACAGGCACTTTTTTTTTTTTTTTGCCTGGCATTTAAATATGTGCAATAATGTATTATTTCCCAATTATTTTTTATTTTCAAAAGATATCTGTTGGGCTTCCCTGGTGGCGCAGCGGTCGAGAGTCCGCCTGCCGATGCAGGGGACACGGGTTCGTGCCCCTGGTCCGGGAAGATCCCACGTGCCGCGGAGCAACTAAGCCCGTGAGCCATGGCCGCTGAGCCCGCACATCCGGAGCTTGTGCTCCGCAACGGGAGAGGCAGCAACCGTGAGAGGCCCGCGTACCGCACACACACAAAAAAGATATCTTTTTTTTCACAAAAGCAAATTAGGAAACTGCTCAAAGGAGAAATGAACGGTGGTTCCACCGTCCAGAGATGAGCAGCTCAGCGCTCTGGAGAATGGCTTTCTGGTCTTTTCTTCTGAGGGTGAGGGTTTGCCACAGTGTGTTGGTATCAGTCACCCTTAAAAAACACTTGTGACAAGTCGAAATGTAACTTACCTGCAGAAAAGCTCACAGATCCCAAGCTACTATTGAGTGAATTTTTCATAACGTATAACTAGCACCTACGTCCAGAGGCAGAACTAACTAACCCCCCCACCGGAAGTGGCCTCCTGGCCTTTTGGGGTCATGCCCCGTCCAAGGGTGACCACGATTTTGGCTTCTAGCAGCATAGTTTTGTCTGTTTTTGCACATTGTGTAAACAGACTCATAGATTATATACTCTCTATGTCTAGCTTCTTTTACAGAACGTTTCACTTGTGAGATTCACATAACTTTGTTGTTGGATGTGATGGTTCCTTCATCTTCGTTGCTGTATAATAGTCCCAGGTGTGGAGACACCCCAATTCATCTGTCCCTTCTGACACCGACGGACGCTGTTTCCAGTTTGGGCTGCTCTGAATACTGTTGCTAAGAACACCCTTGAACGTGTGTTTTGCAGGTATATGTTCATATTTCTGTCGTCTTGGAATGAACTTGTTGTCTCTGATCATTCATGGACCTTGAGCACTTACCAAGCTGCAGAATTTCATCAGCGTTATTAAAACGCTGGTGCAGTGTTCAGTGAGGGGGTGCTGTAACTGATTTACAGTCCTCCTCCTCGTATGGAACACTTAGGTGGTTTCCAGGTTTTTTTCTCTTCAGTATTAAGTGGCAGTGGAAATCTTTGGCCATCATTTTTTTCCTCTTTGGGATTATTTCTTTATGATAGATAGGTTCTTGGGAGGAAGACAGCTGGCCCCAGGGATGGACTTTCCTCCCACACCCCTCTGACTCTTTCATATTGTCAGATGTAATGAACAGTATGTACAGAAGAGTGCAAAAAACATGTATGAACAATGGAAAGAATAATCGCTATGTGGACACCTGCACAACCACAGTCAAGGTTAAGAGGGTGTGAGACAACATCACCAGCCCCCGGGGGGCCCTTCCAGGCGCTTCTCCCTGATACAGCCCTCTCTTTTCATTCCCGAAGGTAGCAACCAGCATCCCCCAACAGTGTATTCTGGGGTGGCCCGTTTTTGTACTTAAAGATAATCATTGCATACATAGTCTTTCTGACCCCGTTCTTTTGGTCATCATTTGGGGGCTGTTTATCTGTTCATCAAGGGTGGATTTTCATTGCTGGAGAGTATCCCATTCTAGGACTGGATCGGACTCATTTCCAGTTTGGGGCTGTGATGAACCTCTTTGTGTGTCTTTGGTTGTGTGAGTACCATAGTCCGAGGTTTACACCTGGGGAGGAACGGCTGATCTCGGAATGTGCGGCTTCACGTCATGCTGTTTCCCAAAGTGATGGTGAAACGGCCTCCAGAGCAGGGGATGAGGGTCCTCCTGCTTCATCGCTTCCCCAACACGACTCATGAGACTTCTGAAGCTTTTCTGTCTTCATGAATAATGAAGTTGAGAATCTCTTATGGTTTGGTTTTTTGGAGCCTTATTGGATGTCCTCGTTTATGAAATGCCTTTTCGAGACCTCTCTCCGTTTTATTATTGAGGTGCCCGTATTTTCCTCGTTAATTTGTAGGAGTTGTCCATAGATTCGGAATGGAATAGCATTTCCTCAGAATAGATAGAAGATGGCTGTCTTCTAACATTTGTGGCTTGTGTTTTTATTCTTTTTATGTTATATTTTAAGAACAGGAATTCTTCATTTTCGTGGAATAAAGTTTTATCAGTATATTCTTGTATGGGTGCATAGGAAGAAAACCTTCCCTTCCTCCAGGTCATCAATGTATTTTTCTGTTATCTCCTTAAATATGTAGTTCTTCTTTTCCCACTGAGGTCTGTAATCAACCAGGAATTGATTTTTTGTGTGGTGTGAGGTAGGGGTTTGATTTCTTTTTCCTCCCAGATAAATGTCTAATTTATTGACAACCCTTTCCTTTCCCCGTTGATTTCCTGTGTCTTCTTTGTCATGTCAAGGGCTGGTTCCTAGTCCAGTGTCTGAGCTTTTTTCTGTTTTGATCCATGGGTTCATTTGTCTGATCTTGTATCGCGAGCACACTATTTCAGTTTCTGTGGTTGTATGATAGATTGTCTGATTGAGTAAACCCCCCACTCAACCTTGTTCTTATTTAGGACCGTTCTTGGCCCTTCGCTCTTCCATCTAAATTTTAGAATCAGCTTGTCAAGTTCCACAGAAAGAAAAAAATCTGCCAGGGTTTTGATTGTGATTGCATTGAATCTATGGATCAATTTGCAGTGCTGAATTTTAATAAATGTCCATTTGCTACTTACTACAGATGTATAGAAGTCCAGTTTACATTTGTATATGGATTTTATATCCAGCAGTCTAAGCTCTGTCATCCATTGCTGTATTTATACATTCTTTGGGATGTTTTTAAGTAATGCCTATGAATAACTCGAGTTGTTTCCTCCTTTCTGAGTCATATCATTTTTATTTCTTTTTCTTGCCTTATTGCAACGGTGGAGCCCACTAATGCAGTTTGGAACGGAAGCGGTAGTAGCAGGCATCCGTGTGCTGTCCTTGATCTTAAAGGGAAAGTTTTAGTTTCACCATTAAGCATCTTGTCTGCTGTAAGCTATGCACACTTCAAGAGCTTTTTTATCTGTATTACCAAATGACTTTCCAAAAGAATTGTGCCAGTTTCACCATTACCTCAGCAGCACTAGCTATTTTATCTTTAGGTGTTGTCTCGTTTGTTTTGTTTTGTTTTTGTGGTAGTGGTTGTTTTTAGATCATTGTTTATTTGATGAGCCTATATGGTGTCTCAATGTAATTTAAAAATTTTGCATTTCCCTAATTATGCAAGAGGTTGAACATTGTCTCATATATTTGTTAACCAACTGTGTTTCTTCCTTTGTGTCTGTTTCTCTACCCATTTTTTTATACATTGTTAGTGTTTCCCTAATCAATTTGAATTCTTTACATAATGAAGTTATCATTTCTCTGTCACATGTGCTATGAATAGTTTTCCCTGTATGTTGTGCATGTTTTAAAATGTTATTTTTTATGTTCTTTTCCCGTATTTTAAAAAATTATTTTATTTATTTTTGGCTGCGTTGGGTCTTTGTTGCTGCGTGCAGGCTTTCTCTAGTTGCGGAGAGCAGGGGCTAATCTTCATTGAGGTATGCGCGCTTCTCATTGCGGTGGCTTCTCTTGTTGCAGAACACAGGCTCTAGGTGCGTGGGCTTCAGCAGTTGTGGCACATGGGCTTAGTTGCTCCGCGGCATGTGGGATCTTCCCGGACCTGGGCTCGAACCCGTGTCCCCTGCATTGGCAGACGGATTCTTAACCACTGCACCACTAGGGAAGTCCTCCTTTATTTTTATATGGTCAGATCTGTCTCTCTTTTCTTGTACAATTTATTCTGTTTCTCCAGAGCTTGGAAGCCTTCTCCCTCCTAAGGACTGCTAAGTATTGAATTCTGTTTTCATCTAGCTTTTTTCCTATAGTGTAATATTTCATATTTAACTGTTTACTCCATCTGGAATTTGTGGGGCAGTGGGATGTGAAGTGAGGAGTTAATTCTGCACGCAGTTTAAGGGGAAGGGGCCTCATTTGCACTTCCAAGCCTGGATTCCCTTCGTCTGGGCGAAGTGGGAAGAGATTAAAGGGAGGAGGGGAGGTGGCACTGTCTACAGCCGGCCTGAGAGCTGTAATTAACCCGTCCCTCGCTGCCTCTGCCAGACTTTAAGTCAAAAGCAAAGAGTTGTCAGGCCAGCTGAGGAGTATCCTGGGTGATCCTGGGCCAGTCTCTTCATGCATCTGGGACTCAGTTTCCTTGTCTGCAGAATGGTGGCACAAGTGACACCTGTCCTGTTGGTGCTGTCACTGGGAGCATGTCCTGCAAGAAAGCAAGGGGTCAGGCAGACCCGGCACAGGTCCTGGCTCATCTGTGGGATGTCACTTCTCTGAGCCTCAGTTTCTCTATCTGGAAACCAGGGATGATACGACTGCAGTTCCCACCTCGTGGGGCCGGGGAACACTGCACGGCTGTCTCTCTGCTGTCATGATTGCTCTTCAGGGGAAGGGGCAGTGGCTCTGGGGTTGATTTTTGTGGTCTTTGGGAAGGGCCCTGGCCCAGCTGTGGGGGGCAGGGAGGCGGGAGGGAAGAGCAGTGGGACGGCCTGTGGGACCGCCTTCCTCCCAAGCCCTGATGGGTCGGGGGACATGCCCCTTCCCCTCCTCAGCTCCCCAGACTGAGCTGCAGGGGCCAGGCATGCAGAGCACATTGCCTTGCTTCCTGACCCAGACAGAAGGACCAGCATTGGCCCCGGGGACTCTGCCGGACACACGCGCGTGTGCACGCGCGCACGCGCACACACACGTACGCGGTGCTGGCTGGCAGGGTTCAGCTCTCCCTGCCGGCCTGTCTGAGCTGTTCCCACACCTGTCTCCTCTCGTGCCCCTTGTCCTCCCTGCAGGCCTGCCAGGGGCTGGGCTTCCTACAGTCTCCCGAGGTGCTGCCAGGGCCCCCAGCCTCCCGTTCTCTTTCCCGGGCTTTTTGTCCCTTGGAAAGAGGCACAGGAGAGGCGGGGCAGGAACGGAGGGGCAGCAGGGCCCACTCTGCGCTGCGTAAACCCGAACCCTAACCGTAGCCCACCCGCTCCCTCCATGTGTGGCCCCCAGCCTGGAACGACCCCCACCCCCCAGAAGGGCCCCGTCTGGAGCCTTGAGGTAGGGGCAGGAGGGGTCTGCCATTCTCTGTCCAGCCACCCTGCGCAGAGGAGGGAGGCGGGGTCCGGAGGGATGGAGCCCTGCCGAGGTCCCCCGGGGGCAGGAGGGAGCTGAGAACCCGGCTCGGCTCGGGGCACCCCGGGAAGGCACCACCTCCTGCAGCGGCTGCGGAGGGGCCTGGGCAGGCCGGCTCAGCTCCCTTTCCCCCCGGCCCCGTTCCCCTTGGCCCACGATGCCGCCTGAGTTGGGGGCTCCCCCCACCGTGCCCCCTCCGTAGGGTCAGCGCCAGGATGGCAGCCCTCCCCAGCCCCCGGTGCACACCAGAAGCCCGGCAGGCGCCGTGGAGCGCAGGGGCCTGGGGGGCGGCGTCCCCACTGCTGAGGCCCATGGGGCTCCGGGGCAGGAGCGGGTGGTCGTTGGTGCTGGGGCTGAAGGAAGAGGGGGAGGGCCTGAGGGGTCACGTGTGGCGGGGCGTGAGGAGCCGCCCGGGGGCTGGACGAGGAGCCCGGCCGGCCTGAGGTTGGCAGGTCGGGGGGCTGGCTGCGCCCCTACAGGTCCCCAAAGCGGCCAGCGGCACCCCGCGTCCCAGGTGAGGGGCCTGGCTCCTGACAGGTGGGGCGGGCCCGGGGACAGGGCGGGCGCCTCCCGCCCCCCGGAGCCCCCTCGCCCCGGTCTCGTCGGGGGGATGTGGCGTGGAGAAGGGGGGGCACGGGTGCAGCTGCGGGGAGGCCGGGCTGCTGGCATCAGCAGGAGCCCCTCCCCCCCTCGCTAAACAATCATTGCGCAAAATATGCAAATGGTATAATTACTGTTATTTGTTTTGCTGATAGAAGTGTTTGAAATGCAAATGCCAAGTTGGGGCCTTTCCTTTGTCCCACCCCCTCACCCAGACTGACGTCTGCCGGGGATGAGTCGCTCCTCCTGGAAGCGGGGGACTTGGGCCCCTCCCCCCCCCCGCCCCCCCCCCAGCTGCTGCCTCTGCCGCCCGAGGGGCACCCGGACGCGGCAGGGGTCCTGGGCCGCCACCCGATTGTGCGCACCGTGCACCTTAGAAGGGGGGCCTCGGCCGCCCCATCCCCCGCCGTGTGATCTGGGGCCTGTCCCTCGGCCTCCAGGAGCCCCAGTTTTCCTGTCTCTGTGATGGGACCACAGCCTCGGGGCCCGTGCTCTCTGCCCCCTTGACAACCCCATGGAGGGTTTGGGCCTCGCTTTCCCACCTGCAGAAGCCCTGCACAGGTGTCTTCTCAATAGAAGGGAGACTCGGAGTCCCCTGGGCGGTCTTTGGGGGCCGTGGTGAACCCCCAGCATCACTGTGTGTACACTTCGCTAGCGGGGGTCGTCACCTTCGACCCCTCCAACCCAGGTGGTCTCTTGGGCTTTCGGAGCCCTCAGGCCTGTGGGTTCAGACCAACCTGGGCAGTGGCCGGTGAGAGGTGGTCACCATCATCTCTGTTCTTCGGAGAGGTAGCCGAGGCTTGTCGAGGTCCCACCGGTCAGCGTGTCTCCATCAGGTGCCTGGTTCCCACCTGGCCCCCTCCCCCACCCCGTGTCTCCTGCTCGAGCCGCTCCACCCGCTCCACCCGCTCCACCCGAACCGCAGACCTCCTCGTCAGATCTGCTGCACGGGGCAGCTCCCGGGCCGAGGCTCGGATCTGTGACCGGCTTCACCTGAGCTCCTCCCACCACAGGTGCCGCGATTCCAGTATCTATGGGCTGTTCAGGCCCATAGAGTTCCAGGAGCAGCGCAGGCGCCGTCGGAAATCTGTGCAATCAGCCTGACCCCGGAAGGGGCGCAGCCCTGGAGAGGCCTCCCGCCGGGCCCCAGGTCCGTGGGAGCTAGTGGGCCTGAACGAGGGGTGACACCTGGGTGATGCTCTAGGCCGTTTGCGGAAAGACAAGGTATTATCAGAGGCAGGTGGGTGGGAGCGGGCCCTGGGCTCCTGTGGCCTCTCTGGTCGGCCTGCACGGTGGCTGCAAGGCGAGATGCCGGGGCTGGGTTAAAGCCAAGTGCGGTGAGTGTGTGTGCGTGTGTGTGCACACACGAGTGGTTTTGGGGTCTGCAAGCGATGCTGACGGAGAGGGAAAGCTCAGGTAGTGTGAGACCGCAGGACCCACGCGCAGACCAGGGACCGCGGATCTCCCCGTGCGGTGGCCTGGCTTCTGCTCACACGCGTGGGAGCATGGGGGCCGCTGGTCCGCCTCGGACAGCTTTGCTAGGATGTCTGAGGGTAGCCGGAAACCCGGGCCCTGGCCCTGCCCGGTGCTGGCCGAGACGGCAGGGTGCCTGGGGTTCCCGAGCTGTTTCCTCGTCTGTAATGCGGGACTCCTTTCGAAGCTGGACTGGGAATACAGTGGACACTCAGTAAGCGTAGGTTCCTGCTTCTCCTCTGGAGCTTCGTGGGGCGAGGCAGCCCCTCTGCTGGCTCTGGGCAGCTGGGAGGCCGAGCTGGGGCTGTCGGGGTCACCGGGACCCAGGAGAGGAGAGCAGAGGGCACTCTGGGCGGGCAGCCAGGGTGGGCAAAGGCGTTGGGGGTGGGAAGGGATGTGGCCCTCTGGGTCCCTGGGCTGCGGTCTCAGCCTGGAATCCTCCGGGGGGGCCAGGCTTCAGGGAGCTTCTGAGCCCGTCGTCCTCTCTATTTTTATTCCAATTACCTTTTCCAAGGCAGGTTCAGCCTCATTAGCATATTCAAATACATTCATTATTATTTCAATTAGCTGTTAAGTAATTAACTCTAATTGATGAGCATTCCCCCCACTTCCCCACATATTTTTTTGGTTATTTACATCCGCTTCTAACCAACAATTTTAGGTAATTATGCGCCACTCTCTCATCTATTTGCACTCACAGGACAGGCTCCCTCTCCCTTTCAGCTCCCACCCCCAGCCCAGGAGCCTGGGGGGCTTCCGAGGTGGGGGATGGGAGGCGCAGGCAGACTGCGTGGGGATCCGGCTCCTGCCCAGGCCCTTGAGGGTCACTGCCGGGCCTCCAGGGGCTGAAGGTGTGCCGAGCGCCCCCATCCTACTCCCGGGATCCCCCTTGTCCCAAAGATGCCGTTTCCTCTGGGCACCCCCTCGCCCCAAACCAGGTGGTGCCACCCTCGAGTTGGCTGGAAACAGGCAGAGAGCGGTGGCATGGTGGCACCGGGCTTTGTCCAAACACGGCTCCTTACCGCATCTCCCCTGTGTGCCCCCGCAAGAGGACGCCCCCTCGTCCTCAGTTTCCCTACCTGCAGAGTGGGGCTCGAGTGATTGAAGAGTGAGGGTGAAATGAGGTGCGTGGAAGGTCCTCGGCACTGAGGACGCTCAGCGCAGGTTGGGGCTGAGCCAGGATGGATGATCGGTCACACCTGGTGGGCAGGTGATGGGGCTCGGGCTGTAAACTGAATTGCTGAGGTCACAAGCTCATTATGTCAGCCAGAGCCGGGCCGGGGGTCTAAGGTTTCTGTTCCTGGGGCTCCCTGCCCGACACCCGGGCCACCGCAGAGTGGAGTGGGCTGGAATCGCAGCAGTGACCACGGGCCCAGCCGGCCCGTACCGCGAAGTTCTGTTGGTCTCTTGCCTCTGTGTCAGCTCCTCACTTGCCCTCCGTTTTGTTATCCACACAGTGAGCACACACAGGGCAGAGACTCCCCCTGTGCTCGGGTAGATGGGATCTTCCGAAAGGCCCGTTCCCGTCTCAACCTCTCTCCCCTCTGTCTCCACACAGTGGAAGCTGCCTTGGTGACACTGTGTCCTGTACTTTGTCTGGACCCGTGCTCTCCCTCTGTGTCCTGAAACGAGGATGTGATGCCTACGACCCCCTTGGGGAGGAACACACCAGCCTGGTCTTCTCAGACAGGCCAGGTCATCGGTGGGCCCTGACCCGAAGGTAGGGGATGTCCTTGCTCATTGGCTGTCCTGGCAAAGGGGGCAGGGCCAGTTCATAACGACCTGGGAAGCAGGTGTGCTGGGTCATGGGTGCGGCCTGGAAGGGGTGGGGTGAAATTCGACTGTCCTGCAGAAAACAATCGGCCTTTAGGGTCTGGCTCCCATTCAGAGGTGCTGCCCATCCCACAGAGGAAACGGGTAAAGGCCGCAGGGGCTCCCTAAGACTCAACAAGAGGAACTGGGGGTTTTAGGGGACCCGAGAATGGTCTGAGTAGGTAGTGGCCGTGCTCAGGCCTGTCCAGTATCCTCCCCTGATGAGTCAGGGGATGCTCTGTGGGGTAAAAGAGATTTCGTCGTCCACCACTTTATGGGAATAGATGCAGCGTCACGTGTTGGAGCGTAAAGCTCCGTACCTGCAGCGCAGTATATGTTAATATTGACTCAGTGTATATTTGAAGACAGGCTTATATGGAAAAAATTATCTGAGATGCTGAATTGAATACCTAAGTGAATGATGGGGGTTGAAGCTGCCATCCCAGTGGCCAGGTGTTCAGTGACCAGCTGTGCTGCGTCTGCTGGGAGTCTCACCTCCAGCTGAAAGGTAGCTGGACAAGCTGTTTTCCTTCAGTGCGTTCAGAAATCACAGATATGCCCTCTTCTGTCGACTGTATCTTGGGTTTCTCCAGGCCACAAGTACTTCATGTGGTCCTGGGACTCTGATTCAGCAGTTTTCAAACGGCTCATAGGCGGGTGCTGTGAATGGGAGTTTCCTTGTCTGATAGAGCTGGGTTGTAATGTTTCAATGAACCAGCAGGAGGTGCTGTTGGTAAACGACACGGTACCTTGAAAAGTGGATTTTAGGTTTTGGGTGTTTGCCGTACGTAGACTGTTGCCTGCTGTATCCAGCTGTTAAAGAATCCTGTAAACTGGGTTTATTTAAAGTGATGGTGATCTTACGCTCTGCCCACTCTAACGGACTGTGAGAGGAGGCGTCTGGGGATTTGTGAAGCTTAGCACATGGCTCCTCAGCGTGGCTTTAGAGTGAGGCTTTGGGGAGGTGGTTCTGAAGAGGAATCGAGGACGGAGAGGAGCCCTCCGGCAGGAGCAGAGGCCGCAGGGGTCCTGGGCAGAGGGAGCGGCCGAGCAAAGCCCTGAGGGCGGGCAGGCTTGGCGTGGGGTGAGGGTCAGAGCGCAGGTGCGGGCGGCTGGAACTCGTGGGCCGGGCGGGGTGGAGCACTGGGCTGGGACCGGGTCACGGGGTTAAGCCGCCTGGTCACTGCTCCTTCCGTCATTCTCCAGACGGCCATCGAGTGCCTGCCATTTGCCAGACGCTGGGCATGGTGGGTGGAGACCCCTGTCCCTCCAGGAGCTTCCAGGTTTAGCAGGAGGGAAGGGTGTGAGGATGCACAGTTCATGCTGCACCATGGCCCCCCGTCTCTTTAGCTGATATCATCCAGGAAGTCGGGGTTGGGGGTGGGCTGGGCTCTGACCCCGACACTACCACCAACTCCGTGTGACAGAGACTGGCACCTGCCCCTCAGTGGGCCTTAGTTTCCCATATGAAATATGGTGGGATCCCCAAGAACCTTCTCCATGGATTTGTTGAGAAGATAGGGCAGTCTGGGGTGGGGGTCAGCTCTGGCCACACAGTAGCCTAAGACCCCCATGGGCGTCCAGACTGAACCACACAGCAGTGGAGCGTGACGCAGGGGTGGACAGGACACCCCGGAGGCCCAGGGCTGTGGTAGAGAGTGTACACTTAGGGCCTGGCTGGGTGGATTCGGGGGTGCTGACCTCAGGCCATTGGCATGGCCGTGAAGTTGCAGGACAGCCAGGGTTTGGCTGAGGCCCTGGCATCAGCTCAGTCCTTTCCTACCCTGTGCCTTTGCTCATGGTGGTACCTTTGCCTGGAATATCCTCTCTCCAAGGTCCGTCTGTCTTTGGAGTGAATTTGGTGTCGGACAGACCCTACTCTACTGAATTTTGGATGTACAATGCTGGAAAGGTCACTCACTACCTCTGACCTCCCATGTTTTAAAAAATGTATTGAACTATAGCTGATTTACAATGGTGTGTTAGTTTCTGCTGTATAGCAAAGTGACTCAGTTATATATATATATTCTTTTTCATGTTCTTTTCCATTATGGTTTATCACAGGATTTTGAATATAGTTCTCTGTGTTCTACAGTAGGACCTTGTTGTTTATCCATCCTATACGTACTAGTTTGCATCTGCTAATCCCAAACTTCCAATCCATCCCTCCCCCACCACCCTCCCCCTTGGCAACCTCGAGTTTGGCCTCTATGTCTGTGAGTCTGTTTCTGTTTCGTAGATAAGTTCATGGCGTACTTTATTTCATTTTATTTACTTATTAATTTTTGGCTGCACTGCGTGGCATGTGGGACCTTAGTTCCCCGGCCAGGGATCGAACCCGCGCCCCCTCCATCGGGAGCATGGAGTCTTAACCCTTGGACCGCCAGGGAAGTCCCTGTGTCGTATTTTAGATTCCACATGTGAGTGAGATCATAAGGTATTTGTCATTCTCTTTCTGGCTGACTTCGCTTATGACCTCACATTTTTTAAATCGGTAAAGTAGAGATAATAATCTCTCCCTTAAGGAGAGTGTTCAGTGGGATGTGTGAATCGCCTGGTGTACAGTAGGCGCTCAGCAAACAGTAAGGGGTATCACCCCTTGCCCCCCCCCAGCATGAAATGGGAGTGTCTCTGGCCCATCACGTTAGATAAATGTTAGTTCTTCCCTTCCTTCCGAGGTGCCCGCTCTCCCCAGCCCGCGTCAAGTTCGGGCTCACCCGAGCTAGTCCGGGACCCCCACGGCCGGGGGGCACCCCCCTCCTGCCCTGGCCCTGGAGCCCTCGTACTGGCCCCAGGCTGCGTGTTCCGCGGGCAGCCTCCTGAGCCTGGCGGGTGGCAGACGCTGAGTGAATGTTTGTGGGATGAATGGATGGGACGTTTCCCAGCCCCGCCCCACCTGAGAAGGCAGGTGGCAAAGCAGTGGTGGCGCTCCTGCGGGGTCTGGCGGGGGAGCCCACGCCTCTAGGTCTTCTCCAGGCACCTGGGGGTTGGGCTGTTGTTCCTGAGATCCCTTCCAGGTAGAACACTTTGTCATTCAGCGACTTGAACTTTCTTGGTCTATTCCTGCCTCCTTCCTCCTCCGTTTCCTGGTCCTAAGACCTCGTCCTTAGAAGTGTCTTTTATTGAAGCAATGACTAGAGTCTAGAAGGAACCTTCTGCGTGTTCTGGTGGCCCCAGGTGACCTGTCAGGGCCAGCTCTGTGCCGGCACTGTGCTGAGCACCAGGGACAGAGCCCAGCGAGCGGCCCTGGGCTGTGGGTGGTGGGTGAGAGGGAGATCTGGGAGCTGGCGGAGCTGGAACCCCAGCCCCCTCTCGGTAAGACCCCTCCCCTCCCTAGGCCTCGGTTTTCTTCTTTGAGAAAGGGGGTGACGCTTTCCCCAGCACAGCTGGCATGACCTAAGGGTGACTTGCCACCCAGCACCGTCGGGACCCGCCCCCTCCCCTCTTGCGCATCCCCGCCCCTCCCCCAGCCCTCCAGCTGTCATGGTTCCCCACCCCCTCCTCTCCAAGGAGCGGAGTTATTTATCTGCCGGATGGTGACAGGCAGCAGTGGCTAGAGTTAGAGCTGCTGTCCAGAGATCAGCTGGCGGCCGCAGAGCAAACAGCCCGAGCTAATTAGCAAAAGGTCACGCCTGCTCCTGGAGGCCCCGCTTTTGAAGTCGGGGCCTCACACAGACAGGCTGGCAGGAGCTGAGACTTTGAGTTAGTGGCTTGGTTACCAGGACGGCTTCAAACCCCTGCTCACAGCTCATCACCTGATTGCCCAGCGCACAACTCTGAGCTCCACCTTTTCGAGATTCCCGACGCCAGGGGTCCAGCCGTCCACTCCCTGCCCCAGGCCGGACAAACAACGGAGATCAGCCCCCAGCCTTCAGCCTACCCGGAGCTCAGGAGCAGACAGTCCCCAGCAGCCGAAGTGCAGGGCTGGGCAGTAGCCACCCATGTTACCCTCTCCTCCACGCCCCCCCCCCCCCCCGCCACACACACACACACACACACACACACACACACACACACACACACTCCCTCTGACTGTGTTCTTACTGTTTTTCTCTAAGTAAATTTACTTTTTAAAAACTTAAATACATTTATTTAAAAGGGAACTTTTATGGCACTACTACAAATAGAAAACAAGCCTCCTTTTCCATAAATAGAATTCATAATCATAAAAATAAATTCAGTGGAAACAAAGCAATGTTATTAAATTCTAGTTGGATGCCGCGGCCCCGAGGAAGCTCAGAGCCCAAGGCCTGCTATCGCTTTATTAAAAAGGGAAAACAGCAAGTGTGCACAGGTGTTCAAGACTTCACTGGCCCTGATCTGAGACTTTCTTTTGATGTCATCAGCAGCACTGAAAAGAATTAAATTAAGAGTAACTGTCTAATGAAATTATTCAGCATTATTTTATGCTGTGTCAGCTAGGGATTGAATTTGGCCGAACAAGACAGAAGAAACCTGACACTTGCGTGGTTGAACCCCATGTAGCAATTCATTTTTCTCGCGTAAAGAGTGCAGCAGTGGGGGTGGTACACAGTCTAAGGAAGTTATCAGCAATTCAGTTTCCTTGTAGCTGCCCCCTTGGCCAGTCTTAGCATTTGTCCTCGTGGCCTCCAGATGGCTGCTGTGCCTCCAGCCATCGTATCTGCATCTCAGGTGGGAAAAGCAGAGGAGGTGAAGGGAAGGGAGTATACTGGCCGAGTCTGTTCCTTGTTATCAGGATAACAACCTGAGCCTGTTCTCTTGCCCACTGTGGTCCACTGCTGCCTCATGGTTGGTTCTCACTAAATGGTCCCTCTAGCTGTCGCATACTTACTTGGTGCCCACTGTTTTCCAGGCGGTAGACCCCTGCCCTGTGTTCACGAGGCCACGTGCTGGCCTTCGTGAGATGAGTCGTGGCCCCGCCTCGGGGCATTCTTCCCCACTCCACCCCACACCTGGCTCCTGCTGTCTGTCCACGGTGGGCTCAGCTCAAGGGTGGCTCTGCCTCAGTCGCATTTCTCCTCCCCGCGGACCCACGCTGCCCTAGCCACCTGTGGGGGTGTCCAGTCAGCCTGTACAGAGCTGCCCTGGATGGGGGAGCGTCTCTCCCCTCTCCCGCAGCCCTCTTGGGCCCTGGGTCCCTGTGCTCCCCCTTGGGCCTCCGGCAAAGCCCCTCCTTGGCCTTTGTGTCCCTCCAGCCAGCTGGTGGGCCAGGCACGCGGGGCCACGTTTCTGCTCCTAGACCTTAATTTGCCTTTTCATTTCCTCATAGAACGTGCACCCTGTGGTTCCTGAAGTGAATTCGCAGGAGGAGGGTCGAGCCTCGGGGCACCTCCTGTTCTGGGCTGTCTCTGGCTGGGCAGGCCCTGGAGACCCCTTCTCCTTTGGGCCAGGGCTCCTGGGTTGGGCCTGGGGCCCCGTGCACCCATCTCTGCTATGGGTTTTTCCTTCAGCCTGAGCTTCTCGCCCCCTCCCTCGTAGACCTGACTTCTGACCTGTCTCCTTGGCACCACTGCCAGGGACCCAGTCTAGGTCCCAGATTTCATTATGGGTCCCGGTGCTGGCCAGCTGTGCAATCAGGGGCAAGTCACTTAACCTCTCTGTTCTTCGTCCATACGATGGGGGTGTGGCAGCTGCTGGTGGGGTCCTTTGATGAAGCGAATGAGAGGCACCGAGGAGTAGCCCACCTCTGCCTCCTTCCCTGCCTTCCCCCCTTCCCACCTCCTGCTTCGTGGATGTCCACAGCCTGCACACGTGTGCATATGTGTCCCCATGATCCCAGGGGGGCCCCAGGCTCCGCCCTGCCCTCCCCCTCCTCTGCGTGCTCAGCCCCAGTGACTCACAGCCAGGGCTGCAGCCAGAGTGGGTCGGGGCGTGCGGGGAGCGGGAGGGACCAGCGAGGGGAGGCCGCTGCCCAGGCCGGGGTGATGACAGCTGTGGGGGTGATGGGAGGGGGGAATGGGGTGAAGAGCAGGGTTTGGAGCAGGCCAGAGAGGGCGGCAGGCACGGGGCATGGGAGCCGGAAGGGGAACCAGCAGACAGTTGTTTCTTCGTCGTGGTGATTTGATATGGACGTGACCCAGAGCTCTAGAGAAGCTTCTCTGCCAGGATGTTCAGGAGGGAGGGAAGGGTGGAGGGAGGGAGGATGCATTTACTGAGTGCCGCTGTGCAGGCCCTCTCCATGCCAGAGCTCACTCCCCACAGTGGCCCTGAGTGACAGGCGTCACTGCTGTGACCGCCCCCAGGAAATGGAGGTGGAGAAGGGTTGAGGGTCCTGCCCCCCGCCGCGCCCAGGGCTCCCACCCTCGCTGCTCTCTGCGTGGACAGCAAGGGTGCCTGGAGCCCGCAGGGGCTCCCTGCGTGTCCTGGCCCCGGACCCATGAATGCCTCTGGCCTGGTCGCTTGCAGTTCGGCCCTGAGATGCTGAGCGCATATGGCCGGCTGCAGTTCCAGGCTGACCCGCCAACACTGAGGCTCCTGGGGAGGGTGGGCAGAGGTGGGCGCTGTGCTTGGTCTGTGCAGCTGGAGGGCCAGGCCTGGCTGGGGATGGGGCTCCCGTGGGCCTTGAGCCCTCCAGACAGGATGTGTGAGTGCGCAGAGCTCAGAGAAGCAGACCGGACAGAGCCGGCTTCCTGGAGGGAAGGATGGGCAGGACTTGGGGTGGGTGGCGAAGAGGAGGCCTTTCCAGATGTGAGAAAGGGTGTTTGCATAGCACTTGGCATGCACACAGCGTAGGAAGTGGCCCGGGCCTGGGCTGTGGTGGGAGGGTGGAGAGAGGTAAGATGGAGAGTGGGGGGGACAAGCTTGCAGGGTGTGCAGTGGGGCTGCCAACTCTGCCTCTCCTTTGTTCCTGGCCCTCGGAGCATCTCCAGATCCCATCGAGCTCTCTCCCTAGTAATCTGTCCCCCGAGTGAGAAGGCCCTCATCTCTATTAGTGAGCCGTTAAAGTTCTCCAAAAATACGATACTTCAAATGAGATAGAACTTGGATATTTCTTGTTCACAAAGCAGCCCAGAAGTCTGTGGCCCAGGGCTGGTAGGGCAGCTCTGTCACTATAACCTGTGGCTTCTGTGTCTGGGACCAAAGTGGCTGCTGCATTTCCCACCATCACATCTGCATCCTAACTGGGCAGGGTGCATGCATGCCCATTCCTTTCAAGGGAGTGATTCAGCGGTGGTGCCCTTCAACCTCCACTCACATCCCGTTGGCTGGAACTGGGTCATAGGCCCTGCCTATCTGCAAGGGATGCTGGGAACCACAGTCTTTATGTGGGTCCCAGTAGTAAAGGAAGAGGAGGATAGAAACTGGTGACCAACAAGAGAGCTCGGTCACGCATTCTTCTTGGACGTCCTGTGGCCTCAGGACTTGTGGGGAGAAGAAGCAGGTGCAGGGCATCCTTGGCCGGCCTGGCTGGTGAATGGGGGATGGGGCTGGCGTGTGACTTGTCCACTCCCAGAGCCTCACTGGTCTGGGCAGGAAGCTTGCCGTTACTGAAAGTTATGGAGCAAGAGGAAATCATTAGTACATTTTGAACGGAAAGGTCCTCCAGCAAGAGGGTGACTCTCTAATTTAGCACCCAAACCAGAAACACTTTTGGGAGTAAAAAGAGGCAGTATTAATAATTACACTGACAGGGCAAACTGTGGTCACCCTACCTAGGGACAGATCATCTTGTCCGTTTCCTCTTTATGGACAGTGAAGCCCCCAGGCCCTGTGTTAGTGACACATGGTCTCAGCCATGCCCTCATTCCTCCTTCTTAGCACGTCTGTCAGCCTCTCTGAGCCTGGGCTTCTGCGGTGCTGAAGGTGGGATGTCCCAGAGACAGGAGCTTGGGTTCCCCGTTTAGGCCTCTACGGAGCATCTAGGGCCAGCCCAGAGCTGTCCATGGTCCTGAGTACCTGCACAGAGTCAGGGCGCTGAATGCTGCCCCGCCCCTGCCGCTTCTCCACACCCCAGGGCCACCCTCCCCACCAACAGGGCCAGGTCTGGGTCAGGCAGCCCCGACCCCCCCAGACCCCTCCCCCTCCTTCATCCTTGAGAGTCTGGTCTGCACACACCCATCCGTGAACATACACATCGCTCAGAGATGGCTCCCTTCCCCGCACCCCGTCAGCCCCTCTGTCCATCCTCAGCTCACGGCGTGGGCGCCTGGTCTCCCTGCACGTGCCAGCCTTGTCCCCCACCTGCCCCTGCCCCTCTTTAGTGTGTTCTGAGCCCTTGCGGCCTGGGCTGGTTCTAGCACAGGTGATACTCGCCTGATACACACGGAGGAGACCTCTGGGACATGCCCTGATCCCAGCTCATCGGTGAAATCGGGACCCCGACAATTACAGCGCCCTGTGACTTCAGAGGTTCCCACGTGCCCGGGACTCAGTGCCCCGGATCACACCTTCTGTTCTGAAACATCCTCTTCTCTGCTCTTGGCATCTGAGCCCTCCTGCCTCTGGACACACTTCCCTCTCAGGTGTCCCTAAGTGTGGGTCCTCCTGAAGTCCCTGCCCACGCTTTCTTCTCCTGCTGTGCCCTTTCCCTGCCCGGCCTCAGCCACACCGTGCGGGCAGCGCCTGGACCATCTCCCCTCACTGCCTGGTCTTCTCTGCCCAGCCCAGGCCTTGGGCATCCTGGCATCTCCCCTTATCCTCCGTCACAGGCACCCCAAGCTCGGCATGGCTCTGACTGTACCAACTCATCGTCACTCACTGCCCCTGGTCTCCCACCACCCAGTAAATCTCCAGGTGACATTGGTCTGACCTCCTAAGTACCCCGTTTCTCTCTCTCTCTTGAATCTTTTATTGGAGCGTAACAGACAGAAAAGTGCAGGAGTCACAAGTACGTTTAGCTCAATAAACTTTTATGAACCGGACACACTCGTGTCCCTGGGACCAAGATCAAGGGCATCACCAGCCCCCCGAGGCCCTCCTCGTGTCCCCTTCCGTCCACCACCCCAAGGGTGACCACTAGCCTTCCTGTAACCACTCTGCCATTTTGGAACTCTGTAAATTGTTCATTCAAGCCTTGTGTTTGTGACATGTATCACATTAAGCGTCCTTAGGGCTCGCCCGTCCTGTCGCTGTGTCATGACTGTCCCACGGTGTGGATGTGCCATGGTGTGCTGTCTGGGCTCCTGTTGACGGGCAGCGGGTAGTGTCCAGCTGGGCCTATTACAAATAGTGCTGCTGTGAGCACCCGAGTTTCCCTGCGCACGCGTGTGTGCGTTTCCGCCGGGTACTGTCTGTGTCTCGTGGCTGCCTCCCCTCATCTCTCCGTTTCCTTCCGCGAGCCAGCCCAGAACCCCGTCCTCCCTCCTTCATGACTGTTGCAGCTTCCTCTCTATTACCCTGCACACCCACTGTTTCCTGCAGTAGTTCATTCTCCGTCAACAGCCAGGGTAATCCTTTCTCCTCTCTACTGAAACTTCGTGGCTCCCCCAGTGCCCCGGGCTGAGATCAGAGCTCCCAGCAGGTCTGCCCCAGCGCGTTCCTTTTCACACCCACCGACCCCACCTTCCAAGTTCCAGCTCTTCTGGCCTCTGTACTTCCTCATAGGCCCCGCCCGTCTTTTCACCTATGGCCTTTGCATAGCCAAGCTCTCTCTCAGGTCTCTGGGAACACGGGCCGAGACCTGGACCCCTGGACGGATCCCCCTGTGCCAGCTCCCCGCAGCGCTGTCTCACGATTACATGTCATTCGTGCCAGCTGGAGCTCTGTCTCCCCCACCAGACCGGCAATTCCCAAGGCATCGGCCCTTGCTGGCCTCTGCATCCCTGTTGGCCCAGCATCTGACACGTGGGGGGGACTTGCTCGCCATTTGTCTGTGTGAGGTGGGCGGGCAGCGTGGGAGCCAGGGGTCCCCGTTTTGCAGGGGAGAATCAGGGGCTCAGGGCCCCCGGGCCTCTGGAACAGGAGCCGTGTGGACGTGCTGTTCACACTGAGTCCGTGGGGAGCTGCTTCCTGGGGCCCCTGGCAGATCTGTGCCGTCATCATGAAAACCAGAGACACAGCAGGGCCCGAGGACTCGTTTCAAATGGGGTGACGGGGGTGGTGACGAGCACTGAGACCAGGAATAGGAACAGGTCCCTGGGGGGGGTGTGTGTGGCACCTGCCCTGGCCTCCTCTCTTTCAGCCCCGAGACAGCATCCCGGCACGTCTCCCACCGTGAGCTCCGTGTGGCCTGGAGCTGTCCCAAGGAGACGCCTCTCCTCTCCAGCCCCACTCCCACCCCGGTTCCCTCATCACGAGGGAGCCCAGGTTCTCGCTGGGACGCAGCCCTGGGACCACCACCCACCCCCTCTGCTGGGAAGAGGAGGGTGGAAGCAGCCAGGGGTCGTCCCAAGCCTCCAGCCGGGGCCCCGGGAGTCCCTCGCCCACCTTTGATTTTCTCAAGGCCCGTCCAGCCTCCAGAAAGGGGGCGGCGGGCCCACCCCCCCAACCAGTGTCGGCCCCCAGCCCCGGTGCAGCAGAGAGCACCCCGAGGCCGTGTGCTGGGGAAGGACCCGGGCAGCCACCTTCACCGACCCAGTCGGACCCGGTGGGGCAGGTGAGGCCCAGACAAGCCCCCTGCCTGGCGTCATGAGCAGGAATGTGGCCAGTGCAGCCCGAGGTCCTGGAAGGCCCTTCCTGCTTCGGGCTTCATGGGCCCTGAGACCACCTCTCCCTTCCTGGACTGGATCCCCTCCTCCCCTGAGCGCCCCCATCTTTGTACTTGGGCCCCCCCTTTCCACAGACCCGGCTGTTACGATGACTTTTTATTTTATAACGTAAGACAATCCTTACGTTATTGTTGGAAGTACTGATGACGCTGAGACTTAGCTCAGACCTCTCGTACTCAGACGGTCCAGTGGGCAGCCCACGCCGTCCGCCTGGTCCAGGTCCCAGCCTGGCCAACCCACTGACGTGCTCCCTTGCCCTTGTGGTGTCTCAGTTTCCTCGTCTGTCAAATAAGACCCGTCATCGTGTTGCTTTGTGTTGAATAGCGTTTAAATACGTGCCTCAGCGCTTGTAAAATCAAACATTTGATGACAGTTATCTGGCGTGATTATAACTAATTCTCTCAGCCCTGTGGGCTTTCTGATGAGGAAGCAGTGACACAGACATTTAGCAGCGTGCCCAAGGCCCTCATCTGGCGAGTGGCAACTCGTCTGCAGAGCCAGCTCTCAGCCCCTCCGCTCTGGCACCCTGTTTGTGGGGGAAGCGCAGGCAGAAGGGAACCAGCTCCAGTGTTAATTCACTTGCACGACCTCCTCCTGGACTCCCAGCCCCGGGGCTGCTGCACGGCCCTGATGTCCTGGCGCGGGGTTGGGGTGGAGGTACAGAGGAGCCCCCTGGAGAAGGGCTCAGGACAGCCAGGCCCTCGTCCTGGGTCTGCTGTGACCTTGCTGTGTGACCCGGGGAAAAATTCCTTGCCCTCTCTGGGCTTGTGAGTACAGGCCCTTAGAGGGCAGAGGCCAGAGCTGGAAGGTTCTCTTGATGTGATTCCTCAAGCTCGCTGGGACGGCACAACGAGGGCGGGCGCCTTGCTGGACGGTTCACCCTGTTTGCCCTGCCTCGCTGGCGGGGTTCCTGGCACGTAGGAACCATTAAGTTCTTTGTCGACTGGGTGGGAGAGGCAGGCGCGTCAGAGCTGTCGGCTCGTGAGACAGGGATTCGGCCTCTCCCGGGAGCCGTTGCAGAGAGCATTACGCACCTGCCCAGGCTGCCAAGTTCAACCGTCACACGGTTCCTCAGCACCTGGTGGAGGCCGGGCCTGGCCGGAGGGACCCAGGGTGGACAAGGACCTCTGCAGGGGGTCACTAGCGTGGCTCTGTCCACTGGGGGTCGTGAAGCCTGTGATACAGAGAGGCCCCGGAAAGAAGGCAGGAAGGCTCGGGCTCCAGCCCGCCCTCCGTCCTCGCCGAACCCCCTCCCGTGGTCCTGACACCCCTCTCCTCTCTGGCCTCAGTGTTTCCATCTGTGCAGTGGGAGCCTTGCATCACACGTCCTTGAAGGCCCTTGGCCAGCAACTCTAGGGATCAAGTTCGGGGCTGGTACATGTCATCCTCTGCTCAATGGCTGTGAAACGGACAGCCTTCTGCCCCAGCCCTGGGACTGGCCGAGTTGGTCAACAGCCCGAGTGGCCTGGGCTTGGTCCTCGGGGCCTGGAAACAAAGCACAGACCAAACAGTGCCCCAGCTAGGCCAGTGGGGCCTCGAGACAGAAACCAGAGTCGGGTCCTGGGGGGCTGTGTTTTTAAAGCTCACAAGTGTTCTGGTGGTTTTCCTGGTTTAGGAATCACTGCTCTAGTCCACCCCCCTCCAGTGTGAGTGCCTGCTCTGATGCTACCTCTCTTTGCACACCTCTGGCGACGGGGAGCTCAGTCTCACACAGCAGCCCATTCCTTTTCAAAACATTTTAAAATCTCTTATAAAATATTAAGATGTCTCAAATATTGAAGAAATCTCTAATAAATATTTCACTAATTATAAAATATTTAATGCAGCCCGAGGTATGAAAAAGATACCACGAAAGCTCTCCCTACCCCAGTCACTGCCTGGGTCGTAGGGAAGCCCTGGAGGGGACAGAGGGCCGCGTTCAAGTGCCCCCACCTCCCCCTGCCCCGCCCGAAGCCTCTGTGTGCCCCCCTCGGACCCTATTCCCCCTTTTCCTTATAAATTTTTAATGGTGGTAAGATACACACAACATATAAGTTACCATCTAAGTGTGCAGGTCAGGAGCGCTCAGCGCATTGGCGCGCAGCCATCCCCACCGGCACCCCCAGGGCTCATCCTGTTCCCCTCCCCCTTAAAGCAAGTCCTTCACTGAGTTCTGTGATGATGACTCTGCCTTCTTCGCTTGCACCCTGTACGAGTCCCGCGTCCTGCACCGAGGCCCGGGTGGTGGGCGGCTGCGCGTGCGCGGCTCGGAGGCTCCCGTCCCTGCCGTGTAGCGCTCACCGGGCGCGTGCCGCGTGCTTTAGTCAGGTCTCTCGGAGGACCCCTCGGTTCGGTCGCGCACGTCCTCGGACCCGTCGCAGCTTCTCAGGAATTTGGGCTCACGGGCTACGTGCGTCTTTGCCTTCACGGTGCCGCCCCGGTTGCTTTTCAGCGAGGGCCGGCTGCCCAGGCTCGCATCAGCTGGCCCTGGGAGTCCTCCAGCGGGGGACAGTGGTCCCACGCGGTGTCCACACACAGGCTCCGCCCCTGTGCCCTACGCACGCCCTGTGGGGACGGAGCCAAACACCCCCGTTGCCTCCTGCCTCTCCTCGGACCCCCGGGTTTTGCGTGTGCGCTTCACCAAGGGTTCCAAGGGTCACTCGCCTTGGAACACTGATCTGTTGGCCCCATGACGCGTGGTCACACACACAGGCTCTGGGGCCAGACTGCCTGGGTTTGAACCCGGCCCCACCACTGAGTAGCCGTGGAAACTCAGGCAAGTTAATAGACATATCCGTGCCTCTTCTGTAAAATGGATAACAGTACTGACTTCACCAGATTGGTTTAAATACATAATGTGAACAAGACGTAAAGCTGTCAGAAGAGTGACGCATAGTAGGTGCTTTACGAGCGTGAGCTTTTATCTCCTGTGAGGTCTGGAACCCGACCCTCTGGAGCAGTGCCGATCAGCACCTCCTCTGTGCTACCTGAAATACCTCTGTTAAGTCGGCCTGAGTTACCTTCTCGGGCCGCTGCATTGACCTGTTAGCCTCCTCTTGCCTCTGTCTTTTCGCTCTGAGTGATGTGGAGCCATGCTTCTCTGTGACCTCCTTCCTGGCATGTTTTCGCCCCGCGTACTGCACTGAGGTGGATTTGACCCGTTACTCCAGCTGGAGGGAATGCTTGGGTCCTGCTCCCGGCCTCCGGCGTCTGTCCCCTTCCTGCAGGCTCTCAGACTTCGTCCAAACTGCTGCTCACCTTGAGAACCAGGTGAGGACAGAGCCACGGACCACCCAGACACCACTGGGGGCGTCCCTGGTCCTTTGAGTGACGTGGTCTGTGTCACTCTCAGTGCCCACCCACGGATGTCAGACTCTCCTCCGGGAGCCCTCTGGGATTAGGACCTGGGGGCAGCTGCCCCTGGCACCCCAACACCCGGCGGGCAGCAGAGGCCGGGCACCACGCTCAGGGGAGGTTGAGCCAGGGAATGGGGTGGCGACCTAGTGGTAGCCCTGGGGTGGTGACACCACGTGCCAGAGGGAGCCCGCCTTGCCTGAAATCCCGCCCACAGCCGCCCCCCAGGTCCCGGCACTGGCCGGGGGGACAGGCGGTGACCAGCGCGTGTGGCCTGCAAACCAGGAGCAGAGTCACAGACGCCCGGCAGACGGTGGCGGGGTGCGGCAGGACTCAGCTCGGCGAGGAAGGGCTGTCAGGAGGGAGGCCGCCCTCACACCCGCCTTGGGCCGATTCCCACCTCGTCAGTTACACGGAGCACTGACGGTCCTCCAGCTGCTCTGCCCGCTGTGGGGCGGGGCTTACACTCGTGTGCGACACGGTGTGCCTCTGCAGCACGGCGGGGGGGGGGGGCAGGTGGTAGACCCGTACCCGAGGGGTCAGAGCCTGGGGACACACACACACACACACACACACACACACACACACGGTCGCACTCAGCGACACACACACACCCAGCGGGTCTCGGGTTGTAACATGCTGGCCTCCAGGCCCCCACCTGCCAGGGGCTGACCCCTCCCAGCCCTGTGCCCCCCACCCCAGCAGCAGCCACCCCGCCTGCGGCCCTGGGATGGGGACCCGGGGCTGCCTCTGTCTCACAGGGGGTGGGGTGCCACCCCCGCCCCTCCCCCTTCACTCCCCGTGCCCTTCAGGTGGCAGCACATGCCCCGCGCGGCCTCGCTGCAGGACTACCCCACCCCACACGGTGGCCTCCGGGACCCCTGGGTCTCAGGGACCTGGGGTGGGGAGCTGCTGCAGAGGGGGCCCGCCGTCCAGGGGGATCTGCCAGTCACGTGTGTCCCCAGGAGGGTCCCCCAGCCCCCTCTTCTCCCGTCTCCTCCTGAGTACAGACCAGCGGGGGATGGGGGCTGAGGTCGTGTGTCCCACACCTAGAGAGGAGGCTGTCTGTCAGTGCAGGCTGGCTGGGGGGCGGGGATGTGAGCCCGTCACGCGGAGCAGCGAGGGGTCCTCAGGGTCGGCTGGGATGCCCCCACCTCAGCGGAGTCTCTGCTCTGCGGTGCATGTTCTGTGCAGTCTTACGAGGCCTCTGCTCTGGGGTGACTCACGCTTGTTGAACCGGGAGCTGTAGTCAGTGCTTTCCATGAGTCATTTTACAGATGAGGAGACTAAAGCCCAGAGCGGGTGAGCCACTTGCCCCGGGGCACACAGCACCAAGTGATGTGACTGAAGTCCACGGTCAGGTTAGGGCTGTGCGATCCCATCGTGTATTCTTCACACACATTCTGTGACCCATGGGGACAGCGACCTTGTCCTGTCCCTGGAAGTAGACACTCAGTAAACACTGAGTGAATGAATGAGTGAGTGAAAGAATGTGGGAAGAGGGTCGTTGCCACAGGGTTCAGGGCTGAGATGGGGGGGCGAGTCTCCAGGGCTGCCAGCCAAGGTCTCCCCACCACCTGCGCAAAGTGCGCAGCCTTGGTCTTCCTGCGGTAGCCGGAGATGATGGAGACAAGGCCTTTTATTCTGGTGGGGGGATCTCCTTAGGCTCAGGGCCAAGTAACTGGGGCTGAATCTTCCCTTTGCCTCCTTGGGACCTCCCAGCAGTGACCCAGTGACCTTCCAGCAGTCACCTCCCGTGCCACCCAGGCTGGCTGCCCAGCCCCTGAGGGGGGCTTCTGCTCACCTGCTCTTTCAGCTTGCTGCCCCCAGCCCCTTCCCGGGCTCTGCCTGGCTGGAGGCTCCGGCCACACCCGCTAATCATTACTGTCACCCCCTTGGACTTGAGAGGGCCGTGGGTGGGCCTCTGTCCTGTTTGCAGGGGACGGAGATGGGGGGCTGAGAGCCCTGGGTCTGGGCTCACCCAGATCCCAGGCGCCCTGGCCTCCACTTTCCGCCTCCCCAGCACCGTGTCGTGGGGAGAGGCTCACCTCAGAGCCCCAAGCAGGAGCCCCTACCCGCCGGCCCCACCCCCGCCCCCAGAGCATCTCGGTGACTAGCATGAGAGCAGCCTCTTCCAGACCAATCCCCTTCCTGGCGTTTTGGCTATAATTAATGTTTGGTGTGTTATGAGGTGGATTTTTTTATGGACTGAGAGGCGGGGATTTACAGAGCTGGCCGGGCGAGCAGAGGGGCAGCTGCAGGCAGCCCCCCGTCTGGGTCCAGCCCCATGTCCCCCGGGGAAAGATGCCGCCCCAACTCTCAGGCTCCCAGGCCTGGCCGCACCTTCTGACTTTGCTCAGACCCTCCCTGGTCCCTGTGCCCCTGGACCACAGCCCTCCCCGAGCTCGGGTGCCGGGAGGACCTGACACATGCGTTCTTCGTGCAAACCGGTGAGCACATGGGGTACAGTGACTGTTCCCACTTTCCAGAAGAGAGAGAAACGCTGGGTGATGTGCTGGCTCAGAAGCCGAGATCGGGGATCTGATGGCACCACGGGGTCCCGCCTCCTGTGAAGGGAGGGCCTGTGAAGGGAGGGGATGGAGGACACGCAGGCCCCCTCCCCCCAGCCCAGCCCAGCGTGTTCACAAACACCATCGCACTTCACTCTCCTGATGGCCCCGGGAGTGGCTGTCGATGGCTCCATTTGTCAGGAAAGTAAAACTGAGTCTCAGAGAAGGTAAGAAAGTTCCACAAAACGGCCCAGCAGGTGAGTAGCAGGCCAGGTCCCATGCCACTGCCCTGTGACTCAGACACTGACCGGCCTTCCCTGACCCCCCAAAACCAGACCCCCTTTCTGAACTCCCCGCCTCACTGCCGGCAGCACGGACGGGTCCTGCCGTGGGTTCTTGAAGATGCAAAGCTGGGCCCTCTGACAGATGGGGGTGGCAAGGCTTGGGGGGCGGGGCCCAGCCCTCCTTGTTCACTGGTGCTCAGCCCTGTGCCAGTTACTCCTGTTGCGTAAGGAACGACCCCAACCTCGGGGGCACAAGGGAGCCCGAGTTCGGCCCATGGCTTTGGGAGCAGGAGTTCGGGAAGGGCCCAGCTGCGTGGTTCACGTCAGCTCCGCACAGCTTCACACGCCCTGGGGGGGGGCTTCTTCCGTGGCTCGCCCTCCACGCCCCCACCTCCACCCCCGAGCCTGCAGCTTCTCCAGCACGTCGTGTTGGAAGCCGCTGGTTTTAGGTGGCAGCTCTTCCAAGAGACGGGAGATGGCTGCCAGGCTGGTTGAGGGCTGTGCCCTGGATGGACGCAGCTTCACGTCTGCCAGCGCTGCTGGCCAGAGCGGTGTCGGGGCCCCCAGCTTCCAGGGGTGCAGAGGGAGACCCCCCTCGTGGTGGAAGGGGGAGTCAGGTCCCGTCACAGGCGAGATGGGAGGGGAAGTTCTGGGAAAGCCATCTGCTGTAGCAGCCGTGGCCTCACCTCCCGTGTGAAGCGTGGTTTCCCCTCATTTACAGAGGGCGTTCTGAGAAGGTCTGTGTCTTTTACTCTCATCTGGGCCTAATGTGATGTCCATCTGTCCACACACAGATGACGCGGAACGGAAACCAGCAGGCCCTGTGAGGGTGGTGGTGCAATCCTAACGTCACCCGAGGGGGCTGGGGTCTCCCTCCGAGGCCCTGGGCAGCCCTTCCCGCATTTCCCTGTCCTCCTGGAGGCCAGTGCTGGAGTCACCAGATGACACCAGATGAGATGCCTGTCATAAGCTTTCCCAGCGGAGCTTCCTCTGCTGTTTACCCTGCTCTGAGCCGACCCTGACTCGTGTAAACCCGGAATGAGCAAAAGACAAGTCAGGGGTGACGCTTCACTTGATAAAACGGCCATGCACTTTACAAAGTGGTACATGGGATTTGTTGACACGGCTGTCCGGGGCACATCTGCCGTGGAGGCCCTGAGCTCGTAGAACCAGGAGGCCTCCATCAGAAGCAATCTGTCTGGAGGAAATCATCCCAGGTAGATGTGAGAAGGGCCCCAAGCCCCACCCAAACTGTGAAGATGGTCCAGGAAATGAAACCCCAGAGGGATCTCGCCCATGAATAGTGGATCCAAAATCTTCAATAAGACACAGACAAATTCAGTCCCACAAAATATTAGAGAATCTGCCATGATTATGTAGGATTTATTGAAAGAATTCAGTGATGGCTTAATAGTAGAGAAATCTATTAATACAATAACACATAGTATGAACAGCTCAGCCGTAATGCCGTGTTAATAAATGACAAAAGGCGTGTGATAAAATCCAACACCACTTTCTGATTTTAAAGTAACTGCTAAAAATAGAACTAGAAAGACACTTTCTTATCACAGTAAAGAATCTGTGTCTCAATTCAACAGCCAGTGTCATTCCAAATGAGGAGATTTTTAATGATTCCAATTCAAAAACTTCTATGCAAAAAACCCCAACAGTGCCCTTTATCTTTGTCCAGATATTCTGGACGTAGCAATAAGACACGAAACAGAATTAAACGGGAAACAAGAAAGAATTGTAATTATTTGCAGACAATGTGATTTGAGACCTCAGAAACCCAAAAGAACTGAGTGAAAAAATAATATGAGAACTTGGTGAAGGTACTGGGCTGCACAGAACATAGACATACACAAATCAATAGTTTTTATCTGTACCAGCAGCAGCTAGTTGGAGAACATAATGAAATAAACAGCCCCTAGTCACAATGGCAACGAAAAAAACCTCCATGGGCATCCTAGGAATGCATTTACAAGAAAAAAGTAGCATCATTGCGAGGCAGTCTGTAAAGTTTTCCTGAGAGATACCAAAGAAAACAAGAACAGTGAGATAAGCCGTGTTGGAATATTATAAAACCTGAAGGTTCTTCCGAAATTAACTTCTAGGTTCAGTGCGCTCCCGTCCGCACCTTGGTGGCGTGTTTTGAAGAGCGAGATAAAATCGTTCTAAAAGTTGACCTAGGAGAATGTGCAAAGGATGCCTTGCCTCCTAGATACGGAAGCATCTCACAGAGACAGTGGTTTATTTATTATTTTTTTTTATTGAAGTCTAGTTGATTTACGGTGTCGTGTTAGTTTCTGCTGTACAGCAAAGTGACTCGGTTATACGCATATACTTTTTCATATTCTTTTCCGTTATGGTTTATCACAGGATGTTGAATATAGTTCCCTGTGCTCTACAGTGGGACCTTGTTGTTTACCCATCCTGTATATACTAGTTTGCATCTGCTAATCCCAAAGTCCCACTCCCCCCCTTTCCCTTGGCAACCACAAGGCTGTTCTCTATGTCTGCGACGCTGTTTCTGTTTCATAGAAGTTCATTTGTGTCGTATTTTAGATTCCACATATAAGTGATATCATAGGGTATTTGTCTTTCTCTGATTTACTTCGCTTAGTATGACAATCTCTAGGTCCATCCGTGTTGCTGCAAATGGCATCATTTCATTCTTTTTTATGGCCGAGTAATATTCCATTGTATATATGTACCACGTCTTCTTTATCCACTCATCTGTCGATAGACATTCAGGTTGCTTCCGTGTCTTGGCTATTGTCAGCGGTGCTGCCGTGAACATAGGGGTGCGTGTATCTTTTCGAATTAAAGTTTTCGTCTTTTCTGGGTATATGCCCAGGAGTGGGACTGCTGTATCATATGGTAGATTCATTTTTAGTTTTTTTTAAGGGACCTCCATACTGTTCTCCATAGTGGCTGCACCAACTTACATTCCCACCCGCAGTGTAGGAGGGCTCCCTGTTGTCCACACTCTCCAGCGTTGGTTATTTGTAGACCTTTTAACGACGGGCAGTCTGGCCGGTGCTGCTTTGGTGTGTCCGGGACAGGGCGTGGTCAGTGGAATAGTCCCCAGACAGAGGCCTCCTTAGAGGGTGACCATGGAACAAGTTATCACCCAAATGGGAATAATTTGCAAGTGAAAGGGGATCTATTAATAATTACTCTGGGACAAGAGGCATAAATAGAGAGCATCCCAGGAAAATCGCGACACACGGTTGTCCTCCTTTACGGGTGATCGCCTGGGATCTGACTCTGGTGGGGAGAGACAGGGGGGTCTGGTCTTTGCAGTATGGGGTCACGGTGGGGCCAGCACGGGCAGCTTTGGGATTACCGAGGGGAGTCCCCGGCCCCAACCTGGAGTCTGAACAGAGAACGCTTGGCAGGGGGCGGTTGGGGTGATGGGCGGGATTAGGGTTCCAGGCGGAGGAAACAGCGTCTCAGAGAAAATGTAAGAAGTGCAAGTTAACCTTTGCCGTGTAGGACAAGGGGAGTAATGGTGAAGGCCAGGCAGGCACCATCGCCGGGCCTGGGTGGCCCGCTGGAGACGTGGGCTCATGGGGGGAACTGGGGAGCCGTGCGGGGTGGCAGGGGGGAGGAGGGGGACAGGCTTGACCAGCTGTGCCGTGTGGAAAGCACACTCCCGCCGGGGTGCGGGCCGGAGCATCGCAGGTCAGGTGCAGGGAGTGGATTCTTCGGCAGAAGGTGTGAGGACGATTGGGTGCCTGTTCCAGGGGCTTTGGGGGGCATCGATTTTTATCTTTCTTTACAGCCGAGAAATACTTTCCGGGTGGATTGCAAGTTAAATGTAAAGATGCAGATAGAGGCAGACGTGTGGTCTCAGGACAGCTCGGCATCCCCAGGCTGTGTGTGCGTGCGTGTGCGTGCGTGTGTGTGTGATTTGTATGTGATGACACACAAATTAACAGGCGCCTGTGGCCCAGGCCTGGCCGTGGTGCTGGCCTCGCCTCCGGAAGCTGCAGGACAGGGCGTGAGCTGAGGCCACGCAGTGCACACTTTTGTTCGTACAGCCTAGCCGGACCCGGCGAGGCTTGTTGATCCCGGGAACACGGGGGCCTGGAGGCAGCGGCCTCTGACAGGTTCCGTGGGGCGAATGCTTGGCATGTGAGGGATGGGTGGTGGAGGGGAGCCTCCTGGAAGGACAGGGCCTCTTGGGACCTGACGGTACCAGCCGTGGACTCGGGGACGACGTACACTCCGAATGCCTGGCTGCGCGAGAGGGCCCTGGGCGTGGGAAGGCGTCGCTGGGTGGTCAGAACCCCCGGTGTGATGACAGCTCTCCCGTTTCCCACGTGGAAACGCCCCGTTGCTGAGGGCACCGTGCCGAGGTGCCCCCCCCCCCCCCCCCCCCCCCCCGACCACAGGGCACCGTAAGCCGTGCGTGGCGCGCCGAGGCGCAGCCTGCAGCCCGGCCGGCCTGGGCACCGCCGACGTGTCCTGCGTTGTGGAGACTTCTCCGACTGACTTTGCTTGGTGCTTTATCTCCCTTATTAATTTAGCGTTTGAGGGCTAATTGCTCGTTTATAACCTCCACTCCAAAACCGTGCCCCAAATCTTTAATACAATTAATTAATCGTGGCCAGGAAGTATGCTTTGATTAAATAACCGTGGCAACGGGACGTGATGCAGGGCGCACGTGTACAGAGGCCTGACCCCGTGAAGGGGGTGGGAAGCGGTCACCGGGCCCTGTGAGTGTCTGGGGAGGTGGAGGACAGAGACGGACCCGTGCCTCGGTCTCCCCTAAGGTCCCTTCCAGAGCCCTGCGCTGCCGCCCTGCCCTCCTTCCAGGCTGGGATCAGAGCTCAGGGTGGGGACGGACCCGAGCTCGGGGTTGCCCAGAAAGGGCTCTTGGTTGTCAGCGTTCTACCGGGAGGAGCAGATCCAGCAAGTCTCTGCTTTCAGTCTCAGACCAGCCCTCCCTCAAAACAGGTGGAGGTTCGGGTCAGACTAAAGATAGAACTCCCTAGCTGCAGGGGCTCTGAGGGTGTGATGGGGAACAGTGCCAGGCGTCCACAGCGTGGGGTGGACCCATGTTCCTCGAGAGGGTCTCTCGTCATCCCTCCTCCCCGGAGGCCGGCCAGCCACCCTCACCCTCACCCTCGTGTCCCTGCGAGCAACCGAGCAGGAAGCCACTGCAAAGTGATTTTTCTCTCCAACGATGCTGTACATCATGTTTTTTAATTTAAAAAGATGCCCAGTGGAAGCACAGCAGACCATTAAATGTTTGGGTCCCTAATTAACTCCAGAGCAGCCTGGAGCCTCGGGCCTGGGGGGAGGAGGGATGCAGCGGATGGCATGGCATCTTCCCAGGAGACAGACCCCAGCCCCAGAGCCCTTCCTGCGCCACCGCTGGATCAGGCGCCCCCGCCCCCTCCCGGGGCCTTTTTAACAAGCAGATGCTGTGGTCCTCTGACCTCACTTTGGGAAAACCGTGTTTCTGGCCGTGCAAATGCTTTTCCCTCTCTGGGCCTCTGTTTCCGCAGCCGGCTTGTTGGGTAACGCCGATACCTGCCTCCCCAGACATGGGAGAAGAGGGCCAGTGTACAGTAGGCGCTCAATACATGGGGAATCCCGGAGGATGTGCTCGTCACAGCCTCTGGATGGGCAGGGTGAGGGCCCTGAGGCCCAGTGGGGTCCCGTGGACCCACCCAAGGTCAACTGGCAGGAGTGTCAGGCACTCAGCCCCTTTCTGGGCCCCGTCCTTCGACCTTTGCCGACACCGTCCGCATCCTTGCGGGGTGGGGGGCCGGGGTGCAGGAGTTGGTCCCTCCACCTCATGTCCTCCCAGAGGACAAGGCTGGGGCCAGCTGAGGTCAGGGGTTTGCCAGACCCGACCCCGTGGCCAAGTCCTGAGGGTCCAGCCCCGCTGAGTCAGCGCTGCTGGACCACCTGCCATGCGAGCCCGTGCCAGCCTCCTTGGACACACAGGGAGGGAGCGGGCGGGCAGTGGGGCAGGTTCTAGGTGGGTGCTGAGCCCGGGACGGCCCCCATGGGGCCCCCGTATGCGCCCCGGAGTGGGCGGCTTGCTGACGTAAAACCCAGAGTGCGTCCAGTGGCCTGCTGCCCGCCCCCCCCCCCCCCCCCCCCCCGCCCAAGTGCCTAGAATTCCTCCCCTATCCACGAGGCGAGGGGCACAGGTGCAGCAGGATACAAGGGCCTACAGAGCACCCCCGTACTAGGCAACACACTGGAGGCCTCCATAATCTGGCCATGTCAGCCTCACTGTAACCCTTGGGGGACCTACCATTTGACAGGGGAGGAAACAGGCTCAGAGAGGGTGAGTGACTGGCCCAAGGCCACAGAGCCAAAGCACGGCTGAGCCAGCATTCTCATCCTGGCCCAGGAACCCGAAGCCCGAGATGGTTCTGTGCCTCTTTCAGGGGGGCAGCCCGCTCCCACACTTGGTCTGGCTGGTTGGGGTCATCCGCCTGCCTCGTGGCCTGGCCTGCCTGAGGTGCCCGTCATGACCCGTGGGCTCTGCAGTAGAGCCAGGCTATAGAGTCAGACAGACGTTAGCAGTGAACACGATCTGTTGCCAAAACGTTGGAACGGCAAAAAGTTATCCATCTCTAACTTTCCACCAATCTCCTTGCCTCCCCCGAGCCCCTGGCCCTCGGCCTGAGCGTCCGTCTGGAGGTGGAAAGTCCTGTCCATCAGCAACATCCTCAGAGCAGCCCCGGCCTCTTGTCTGGGCTTGGCGAGCGGGGAGAGGAACAGTCTTTTTAGACGGATGCGCTCCTTTCCCACATGGCCGTGGTGATTATGCATGCAAATCTGGTCGTAAGGAGTCTAAAAGCCTGGAACCACCATCTTTTTTCATTTCGTTATCGGCGACCTGAGCTCTGGAGTTGATGCGACAGAACGATCTCGGTGCCAGCCTCACACGTGCTGACCCCATCGTATGTCCTCTCGGTGACAGAGGTGGCTGTTGAGACAGCGGCCGAGTAGCCCCGGTGGGCTTCCCACCTGTAGTCTTGGGACCTCACAGGTCCCTTCACTCGCGGGGCCTCACTCACCTGGGCCCGGAGGGCCCGGGTGGGTGTCCCTGTCCCCTCACCTTGTGGGACTGCCATGAGGGTAAGGATGTGATGGCTCTGAAAGTGACTTCTTGTTGTGCTCGGGGCTCCGTCCACCTGGGTGAGGGGCGCAGGGGGCACAGAGCCCCTGGGCGTGCGTTCGGGGGGGGGGGGGGGGTGTTGGCAGAGTGAGGACGTCGGACACACATTGCTGGTCCTATCGGGCGTGTTGGGATTTGCAGACCAGAGGCAGCCCGGGCAGCCCGAGGCCCTCCAGGGTAGTGACAGCTCCCCCTGGCCCGACAAAAAAATGCAAAGGAAGGTGATGTTTGTGAGAAAGCAGCGGCCCTCGGGAAGGAGGCACTTCTACCCTGTTTCTGCAGATGAGAAAACGGAGCAGACGTTCCCCGCTGAGCTGCTCCCACGTGCCAGGCGCTGGTCCGGGCCTGGGATATCACAGCAGAGAACAGGACACGGCTCCTGCTCTGGAGTTACATCCCAGCGGGGAGAGGATCTTTATTCCAGAAGTGAAAGAAAAAATAAACAAGGGAACCATCGGGGAGATGAGTGCTGGGCAGAGATGGGAACTGGGTGACGGGGCCGGGAGCACAAGCGCAGATGGGGAGGCCGCCGGCTCCGGGATTCGGGGGAGAGGAAGGGGCCTCTTCTGATCGGACAGCCGGAGGACGAGCTCTCCAGGCGGGAACAGGGGTGCTGCGGCCCGGTGGCTGGAGGGAAGGGGGTGGGTGCAGGGAGGTGGGGTGAGAACGGGCAGCGGCGGCGGGTGGGGCAGGGCCTTGCAGGTCCCTGTGGGGACCCTGGGTTTTGCTCCCCGTGTGGGAGGAAAGGATGGCTGTGGGCGGGACAGTGGGATCCCGTGAGGGCTCTCCAGGTCCCTCTGGCTGTGCGGGCGCGTGGATCGTGGGTGCCACAAGGTTGGAGCGATGGCCTTTGTCCCACGAAGGATGGGGACAACTTGGCCCGGGGTGGCCACGGTGGGCGTGGCGGGAGGCGAAGGTCCCGGTTTGGAGGTGGAGCGGACACTGTTGCTGCGGGACTGGGTTTGGGGTGGGGAGAGAGGGGACTCGAAGATGACTCGCCGGTTTGGGGAACATGGTGGAGGAGGCCTGCACACTTCGAGGGGGAAGCGGCTGCGTCTGTGAGTCTGGGGTCCAGGGCATCAAGGTTGGCGAGGTGGGTGGGCGGGCGGGGTGGGGCAGGCGCATGGAGAGAGCACTGCAGCCAAGGGAGGGGTGACAGCACCGCGGGGAAGGGAGGGCAGAGCCTGGCCACGGGGACAGTGAGAGGTCAGGGCGAGGGAGGTGGGGCGGCAGAGGGGCCAGCAGCTAGCGGAGGAGCCCAGGGCGGGAGAGCGTAGCGGCTCAGAGACCCAGAGCAGGAAGTGCTCCAGGAAGGGGCGGCCGGTTACCTGGGCCAAGGGCTGCCTGGAGGCTGCAAAAGGTACAAAGAGGAGTGTTCCCTTTGGAGCGGGCAGGACAGAGGTCACGGGTAACCTCGATGGGAGGCGGCTCGGGCTGTGGGGGATGGATGCTGCCCTGGAGGGGCGGGGGCGGGGATGGAACCACGGCATCGCGGGGGGTGAAGGGAGAGGGGCGTGGCCTGAGGGTGCTCAGGTCAAGCTGCTGTCTTTATGGAAGGTTCTAGACCTGTGTGTTCAATACCACTCGCCCCACTGCTTGTGCCCAGTAGCTGCCCTGTTGGACAGCACACACATAGGCCATCTGGACTATCGCGGAGGCCGCGGGTGGGGACGATGCAGGAGCGGGGAGCAGACATCGGCTGTGCCGAGGGCCGCAGGGACACGGGGGCCCCCTGAAGGTGGCCTCCACCCCTGCATCTCTCTGAAGCATGGGGCCCGGGGACCAGCGAGGGCGGGATGAGGGACCAGGGCCCTGCGGCTCCACCTGTACTGGGACCCTGAGTCTGGGGTGCTGGCAGGTTGGGGGACAGGTCTCTGCGCCCTGCCCCCAGCACACGCGCTCTGCAGGCGTCCCGGAAACAGCTGTGCGGCCAGAGGCTTGCTGTGCGCGGGGTGGGGGCAGGGGTGTAGGAGTGAACGAGGGGTGGACGGGCTGGCTCACTGTGACCTTCGGGGAGGCCCTCTGGGCCTCAGTTTCCCCTGTGTGATGTGAGGTGTGCAACAGAACTCTGGGGCCCTTGCCAGGCTGAGGTGGGGGGGGGCTCTAGAAGGGGCGGAGGCTATGCTGGCTGGGGGACAGCCACCAGGGTGGCACCCACACTCCTAGCTGATGCTCCTGCCTGCGGCCGGGCGGGTAGGGAGGGCTGTGTCCCTGCGGGCCTGGCTCCCGCCCGGCCCGGGCTCCAGGGCCAGGCGTGAGGCACAGAGCTGAAGGCGGGCCGGCCCAACAGGAGCCCCGGGACCTGTCCCTGCCCTCCTCCATCCTTCATTGTGAGGGCCGGCCCGATGGAGGAGGCCCCCTGATGGGGGCGTGGGGAGAGGCAAGGCTGGGCTCCAGAGGCACCTGCCGCTCACAGGTGCCAGCCCCGAGCGCAGTTCCTAGACTGTCACGCCGGGGGGAGGGCCGCGGCGCCAGCAGGGCGGCGGTGGGGAGGGGGCGTGGCAGGCCTGGCTGGACCGCAGGGGCCCGCACACCCTCGGGCGGAGCCACGTCCATCTGAGGGCACACGGGCAAGTGTGGAACATACCTCTGCCCTGTGTGTGTGTGCACACGGCTCTCCAGCCACCTGGTGCCCAGGTGCCCTGGGCGTGGGGCAGCGAGAGGCTGGGCCAGCCCTGGGGCCCGTCTTCCCCAACCCACGCCTGCCTGTGGTAAGGGTTCTTTAGGCCCTGTGATCCTCCTTAACTTGACTTTGAGTTATTTTGAGCAAGAGATTAAAGGTGATTATGATCAGCCTTGTCCAGGCGCCGCCCTGCCCTGACGGGCTCGCTGCTCCGTCCGTGTCCATCCGGAGGCCGGAGCCAGACTCTGATTGGCGCCTTGCCCCGCCAACCATCCCCAGCGCCAAACTCCGCCTGGACGCACTTGCAGCCTGCCCGGCTGCCCGCTCTTGGCCTCTGGGGCGCCTGGGGGACCTAAGTCCCAGCACCCGCACAGGCCAACAGGCGCTGGAAGGTGGTGACGGCGACGAACTCCAAGCACGCCCCTTGGGATTGTAGGTTTCACGTCACAAGATGGACCACGCAGGGACACCAGCATCCCCCTGCAAGGCTTCCTCCTGAGGCGAGGGAGACCCAGGAGGCAAACCCCAGGCTGCTCCCTCCCCCAGCCGTTTCCCTTTGGGCCCAGAGAGGCCCTGTGCTTTGCTGGGTGTCACACAGTGACTCTGGACCGAGCCCTGGGTGGGCTCCGCTGTGGCCCCACGGGAACTCTCCCAGCCCCTTCTGAGCTCTCCCCTCCCTTTAACTAACTCAGAAAGACTGCCCCAGGAGCCAGATCAAAACTGTTCTTCAGGAAGTTTCCAAAGGGGGGGAGAAATCCATTTCACGTCATTTTTTTCTCCTAATTTAAACCACCTCAGTGCAGGCCAGTCGCAAACGTCAATATCAGTGAAATACACCCAGCTGGCTGCCCGCCAGGCCACAGAGCGTTACAGAGGCCGCCAGTAACGCCGAAGAGTAACCGGCAAACACACACCCATTTGTCTGTCCTGCGGGAGAAATACGAGGGGCAGAGGGGTGAGTCCCGCGCTGGCCGGGGCTGGGGCGGAGAGGGAGGGGGGCGCGTGAGCCACACCGCCCCACAGGCACCGGCTTCATCCCGGAGGGCTGCCCCGTACCGTGACCGTCGCAGCCTCGGCTCGCGTGCCGGCACGGGGGTGGAGAGGCCTGCCCTGGAGAAGCGTGGGGTCGGGGCTGCCCAGGTGTGCTGGCTCGTCGGAGCCTGGCGAAGAGGGGGAGGCACAGTCCTTCCAGGCCTTTCCGCCAGGGCCCACCGACGTGGGGCGGTGACAGGCCGTGGGTCCCCGGAGCCAGATGGAAAGCTACAGACAGCGTCCAGCCGGCTCATTTGGGGAAGCGGAGGCCCAGAAGGGGCACGAGGTACCCGGGTCACACTGCCCGAGAACGTGGACCCAGGACCTCGCTGTCCCGGCTCCTCGCTTGAGAGGGGCTCTGGAAGCCTCCTGCGCAGCGGTCAGCCAAGCGCCTTTGGCCTTGTTCCTGGGCCTCGGTTTGCTCATCTGACGAATGGGGCCACTGCTGAGGTGGCGGAAGTGGGGCTCGGGCTTAGCCCACGCTTCCTGCTTCAGGTCCCAGAGGTCAGCCTGTGGTCTGGCATTGAGCCCCCTCGCGTTTCCTCCCTCACTGCCCGGGGCTGGGCCCGGGGCCGCACTTGACCGCCCTCTCCCCCTCCCCTCTTGTCTTGCAGTGGGACCGGCTGGAGCTGGAGGACGCCCGGGCCGATGGGGAAGGAGGCCCCGGTTCCGGCGGGACGCCGGCGGATGGCGAGAGGCGGCTGGCCGTGAGGGAGGCGCTCCCCCCACCCCCAGCACTGGGGCCGCCCGGCCATGCGGCTCGGCCCGGTGCGCCCCTGAGAGCGCGGGCGCCCTCCCCTCCCGCCACCCCCCGTGCCCCCGGGCAGGCCGAGCGGGCGCTCCCGCGGGGCTGGTCCCGATGGCCGGGTGCCGGCAGGCCGCGCCGTGGGCCTGGGCGTGCGTGGCGGCGGCCGCCCTGCTGCTCGCGGGCGGGCTGGTGCGCGGCGACTGCTGGCTGATCGAGGGCGACAAGGGCTTCGTGTGGCTGGCCATCTGCAGCCAGAACCAGCCGCCCTACGAGGCCATCCCACAGCAGATCAACAGCACCGTCGTGGACCTGCGGCTGAACGAGAACCGCATCCGCAGCGTGCAGTACGCCGCGCTGAGCCGCTTCGGCAACCTCACGTACCTCAACCTCACCAAGAACGAGATCGGCTACATCGAGGACGGCGCCTTCTCGGGCCAGTTCAACCTCCAGGTGCTGCAGCTGGGCTACAACCGGCTGCGCAACCTGACGGAGGGCGCACTGCACGGCCTGAGCAAGCTGGAGTACCTGTACCTGCAGGCCAACCTCATCGAGGCGGTGGCGCCCGGCGCCTTCTGGGAGTGCCCCAACATCGTCAACGTCGACCTGTCCATGAACCGCATCCAGCGGCTTCACAGCGCCACCTTCGCGGGCCTGGCCAAGCTGTCCGTGTGCGAGCTCTACAGCAACCCCTTCTACTGCTCCTGCGAGCTGCTGGGCTTCCTGCGCTGGCTGGCGGCCTTCACCAACGCCACGCAGACCTACGAGCGCGTGCAGTGCGAGTCGCCGCCGCTCTACTCGGGTTACTCCCTCCTGGGCCAGGGCCGCCACGGCCAGCGCGGCGTTCTCAGCAAGCTGCAGTCCGTGTGCACCGACGCCTCCTACGCGGCCGAGACCCGCCCGGCGCCCGGCCGCTCGCCGCCGCCGCCGCCCCCCGCGCCGCCCGCGGAGCCCAGCGAGGGCCCCTGCGCCGAGGATGAGTGCTTCTCCGGCGACGGCACCACGCCGCCGGTGGCCCTGCCCACGCTGGCCCCGCAGGCCGAGGCCCGCCCGCTCATGAAGGTCACGCAGCTGACGCAGAACTCGGCCACCATCACGGTCCAGCTGCCCAGCCCGTTCAACCGCATGTACACGCTGGAGCACTTCAACAACAGCAGGTCGTCCACCGTGTCCAGGCTGACCCGGGCCCAGGAGGAGATCCGCCTGACCAACCTCTACGCGCTCACCAACTACACCTACTGCGTGGTCTCCACCAGCTCGGGGCTGCATCGCAACCATACCTGCCTCACCATCTGCCTGCCCAAGCCGCCCAGCCCGCCGGGCCCCGTGCCCGGCTCCTCCACGGCCACCCGCTACATCATGACCGTCCTGGGCTGCCTCTTCGGCATGGTGCTGGTGCTCGGTGCCGTCTACTACTGCCTGCGGCGGCGCCGGCGCCGCGAGGAGCAGCAGCAGAAGGCCGCCGCGGCGGCCGCGGCCGGCAGCCTCCAGAAGACCGTCATCGAGCTCAAGTACGGGCCCGAGATGGAGGCGCCCGGCCTGGCCCCGCTGTCCCAGGGCCCGCTGCTGGGCCCCGAGGCCGTGACCCGCGTCCCGTACCTGCCGGCGGCCGCCGGCGAGCTGGAGCAGTACAAGCTGGCGGAGGGCGGCGAGACGCCCAAGGCCAGCAAGGGCAGCTACCTGGAGGTGCGCTCAGGGGGGCAGGCGGAGCGCAGGGACGGGGGGCCGGGCCCCGACAGCCGGAGCTCGGTGGCCGAGATCTCCACCATCGCCAAGGAGGTGGACAAGGTCAACCAGATCATCAACAACTGCATCGACGCCCTCAAGTCCGAGTCCACCTCCTTCCAGGGCGGCAAGGTGGGGGCCGCGGCCGAGCCGCAGCTGGTGCTGCTGTCCGAGCCGCTGGCTGGCAAGCACGGCTTCCTGGCGCCCGCCTACAAGGACGCCTTCAGCCACAGCCTGCAGCGGCACCACAGCGCAGAGGCCGCCCCCGGGGCCCCGCGCGCCAGCACCTCGTCCAGCGGCTCCGCGCGCAGCCCGCGGCCCTACCGCGCCGAGGCCGCCGGGGCGCACAAGGCCGCGGCCACCGAGGCCAAGTACATCGAGAAGAGCTCGCCCGCGGCCGACGCCATCCTCACTGTGACCCCCGCGGCCGCCGTGCTGCGGGCCGAGGCTGAGAAGAGCCGCCAGTACGGCGAGCACCGGCACTCGTACCCCGGCTCCCACTCCGCCGAGACGCCCCTGCCCCATGAGGGCCCCGGCGGCCGCAAGGCGTCCATCCTGGAGCCGCTGACCCGGCCGCGGCCCCGCGACCTGGCCTACTCGCAGCTGTCCCCGCAGTACCATAACCTGAGCTACTCCTCCAGCCCTGAGTACACCTGCAGGGCCTCCCAGAGCATCTGGGGGCGCTTCAGACTGAGCCGCTGGCGGCACAAGGACAATGGGGAGTTCGTGGCGGCCGGCCACGCCCTGCGCAAGAAGGTCCAGTTCGCCCAAGATGAGGACCTGCACGACATCCTGGACTACTGGAAGGGCGTGTCCGCACAGCACAAGTCCTGAGCGCCCCCCCCCGCCAGGCGCCCGGTGCCGGTGCCCTCCCTGAAACTCGTGATGTCCACTGGACCAAAAAGGACACGAGAGCCACCGCAGCTGTTTGTAACCCAGAGACCCACGGGACACACACACACACACACACATGCTAGCAGCTGTTAAAGCCCTGGGCTTTGCAGAGGAAGTGGGGAGGGGGCACTGACAGTATGAACGGGAGGTGAACCGTGGCCGAGCACGTGTACCTGCCCTGAGTCATTCTCACCGGTGTGAGCGGGCCCGTACACACACACACACACACACATACACACCACACACACCCACACACCACCACCACACAGACGCACCACACACACAGACACACACACACAAGGGACTTCGAAAAACTGTGTCTTAGGGATGGGGGGGGGGGTGCGTTTTTTTTTTTCCCATTATCTATTCTCTCTTTTGATTCTTCTCTGCTTTCTTTCTTTCCCTCTCTTCTCTCGTTATTTTCTTTTTTAAAAAAATATATTAAAAGTAAAGTTCTCTTAAAAAGATAAAACACTAGACCTGGGGGGCGTGGCCGGCGTGGCCACCTGGCTCCTCGCATGATCTCCGTCCGTGGTTTTTTGTGGACTGTTTAGTCCGTCTCTTCATTGCCACCTCCGGAGGCCACCAAAGAGCGGCAGAGCGAAGGCAGGCGGCCGAGTGGCCTCCAGAAAGGTCCCGGAGCCCTGCGGGACTCGAGGAGGGGGGACTGTGCCTGGGGACGGCTCGGGGGTGGCCGGGGGCTGTGTGCGCTCCTGTCGTCCTGTTGTATAGAAAAATATTTCTATATTTGCAATGTTTGCTGTAAAACGAGAAAGAAAAAAAGACTATGTCTGTCCACTAAAAAAAAAATTCTGCAAAGGAAAAAAATCCCAATACTTGTTTGTAGTGGGTTTTTACTGTGGGATTTAGGGAAAGATTTGGGGGTTTTAGATGTCTGGTTTAGGGGTGGCGCTGGGGTCACAGGCGGGTCCCTGGGAGTGACGGCAGCCAGCCCTGGGTGGGGAACTCCAGCGGTTCAGTGTGGAAGGGGCCGGGGAGGGAGGTGGGCACCGGGGGGTGAGTGAGTGTGTCCGACGGTGTGTGTGACTGGTGTCTGTGCACACACCCGGCAAGCTGACGGCTGTGTACGGATGGTGGGGTTTGCGTGTGAGTGGGGCGGGCTCGAGTGGGTTGGAGGGGCCCCTCCCGTGGCTGGAGCCCCCACTACAGGGAAAGTGCCCTGAGATCCCGACGCCGCAGGCCCCGAATTCGGGGGGAGGGGTTTGAGCGCAGGTATGAACAGCGCCAGGTTCAGAATCTCCCGAGAAGCCCGGACCCCGACCCCGAGCTCACGGAGGGTCCCCCTCGGTGGCTCCATCCAGAGCAGTGCTGCCACAGGTACCCTCCCTCAGGAGCCAGAGCAAGGCTTTTAGGGTGAGAAGCCATTTCTGGACCTTGAGGCCACCTGTCAGCACAGTGGAGGACCTGCACCCACCCCAGTCCTGCATCCTGCGGAAGCACCTTCTCCAAGGCGGGCCCCGCAGGGAACAGGTGACCCGCCACTGACCCTCCCGCTGGACGCGTCAGATCTTCCATCCGAGCTCTCTACCTCGCAGGGGTAGGGGCTCTCCTCTCCTTCCTACCCCCCCCCCCCCACCCCAGTCCAGGGCAAACCCACGCCCAGTCTGTCTCTGACAAAGACCTGGTCAGGCACGAGTGGGAGCTGGGACTGAGCCCGGAAGCAATGGGGAGCCGGAGAGCGGCCAGACCCGGAGCAGAGGATGGAAGCGGGGTTCAGGCGTGGGGGGGCAGAGAGGGAAGAAGGGGGCAGGGCTGGAAGCGGCGGGCCAGCAGCCCTCCTTGCACGCCCCTGCTGACAGACTGCTCCCCGCCGCCTTCCCTCCCTGGCGATCCCACTTTAGGCACCTTTAGAGCCTGTGCGGTAGCCGGTGCCGGGCCACGGCGGGTCTGTCTCTTGCGGGCTGGCCGCCGTCCTGGCCTCTGCACCCAGGTGACCCCGTCAAGGTCCTGCATGTGGGGCCCCTCGACTGAGCCCCTCCAGAGTGGGCCACTTCTGAGGACGCTGCCCCCCGACCCGACAGGCCCCGGGCTCCCCTGGCTCCGGCCATGGGGGTGACAGTGCAGGGCCACCGTTACACGTGAGGGGGCTGGAGACCACGAGGCCGTGCCCAGGGCAGCGCGGGCAGGCAGGGGAGGCAGTCCCCAGGGCTGGAGGCGCAGAGAGGGGCCTGCCTCGCCCAAGGTCACGCAGTAAGTGGTGACAGTCCTGGCCGTGGGACAAAAGTGGGGTCAGGCCTCAGCTGCTGTTCCCTGTCACTGAGGAGATAGCACTGGCTATAGGGAACCAGAGAACGACGGCCACAGGACGGAGGCGCCAGCTGGCCAGGCATCGGGGAGGGACACGTCACTACCGAGAGCCCTGCCCCGAGCAGGGGTCCCAGGGACACCCCGGGTTGGACAGACGTGGCTCCCACTGCTGGACGCTGGGCCAGTCCCAGGGCACAGACCTGTATGTCACCGTGCCCTTGCTCGAAGGTGGTCACAGTGGAGTTGGCAAGAGTAGACGCACAGGACGTACGCGCTTACTGATCCCCTACTGTGTGCGGGGCTCTGTGCTAAGCCCTACTGAAGCCCAGGGAGGGGTCGACGCTGCCCCAAGTCTGGAGAGGCTCACGGGCCAGAAGGGCACTGGAAGCAGAGGCAGCTCTGGGAGGCGCAGGGCCCAGGAGGCCCGGGGAAGGATGGGAACCCCTGCCTGGGAAGAGCCTGGAAGGCTTCCTAGAAGGGGTGTTTGGTCTGGAAAAAGGAAGCCGCGGTGAGGATGGTGGGTGGACACTACAAAGTGGAGAGAGGTCAGCAGCCTTGTGGGCTCAGAAGTGAGCTCAGAGCCCAGAATGAAGGTCTGCCAGAGCGAGTCACGCCCTGTGCTGGGGCCAGGGCCCAGCTTCCCCACGGGCAGCTCTCGTAGGTCTGTGAAATGTGGCGTGTGGAAGCCGAAAGCATGGGCCCAAAGCAGGCTCTGCCACCTGTGACCGCGCGACCCCAGAAGGCCGCTGACCTCTCTGCCTCTCAGTGGGGATGCTGCACCTGCCCCCCCCGTACCGCACTGGGTCCCCGAATGGCACGTGGGGTTGTATCTGTCACCTCTGTCGGTCCGACAGCGCCGTGTAACAAACAACCACCATACACACGTTATTGCTCACGTGACCGGGGCAGTTCTGCTGATCTTGGTCAGCCCATCCATGTATCTGGGGCGTGCTGGGAGGACTGAGGCCCTCGTCCTCCACACACTGGCCCAGGTGATGGCCAAGAGAGCAAGCCCCCCATGGTCAGAGTAAGTCACATGGCTGAGCTCAAAGTCAAGGTGCAGACAGGCCACTCCATCCACAGGGGCAAAGGGCGGGGACACAGCGTGGGGAGAAGAATCAGGACCATCCGAGAACAGAGGCCAAATGCGTGGCCGAGCCTCACACGTCCTCCCTCTAGAGGGGACCACAGAGCACAAACAGCAGAGAACCCAAGACGTGGTCCTGAGGTTTCATTCATGCATTCATTCAACATACAGTTACAGAGCACCTGCTGTGTACCAGACATCCTGGAGACATCAACAAACCTGTCCCCGCCTCCGAGAGTCACAGTCCCAACAGGAAAGAGGTGATGCTCCAAATAGAGTTATTCAAGGGGGTTTGCCTAAAAGGACCATTTCCGGAGAGAGGGTGTAGGGGACCCCGGGGGTCAGCAGCAGCCCCCTGGGACGAGGGGAGATGCTGGGAGGAGCAGCTGTGCAGAGAGCCCACCAGGGCCCCGAGGAGGGGCCTCCAGCCTGAGGCGACCCCACAGAGGGAGCTGGGGACGCGGGCCCAACCCCTGTCCCCCCTGCCGTCTCCTGCGGGGCTCCCCCTGGGCTGAACGGCCAGAAAACCAGGATGCAGAGAGGCCAGTGATGAACTCCATACACGTCAGAACAGAGGGAGGGAGGGGGTGAAAAGGGGGCAGGAAAGGCATGGAGGGGCCAATAGGGGAGGCCTGGCCTGAGGGCTGCTGGAAGACGCAGTCACTGACCTGATAATCCACCGCGCACTGACCAAGCACTGGGGAGCAGAGGCAGGGCTGTGACATCCCTCGTGGAGCAGGAATCTCCCGGGGGAGGCCAGTGCTCAAGACCTTGACGGGCAAGTAGGAGTTGGCACGTTGGATGTGGGGGGAGCAGGCCAGGGGCTTCCTTCCCAAGGGACCCGCAGGGACCACTCTAGCCCCCGCCCAAGGGGCAGGTAGGCGCCCCTGGCGGTCAGAGCTGGGGCCGTGGCGGGGCTGCAGGCCCAGGGGGTCGGTTGGGTCAGGCTCGGGTGCCCGCCTTGCAAGCGTAAAGGAATTAGAGTTGGGCGGTGGGTCGTGGGGGCACTGATGGAGTTTTATAGAATAGTAACTTTCCCTTAACTCAAAAGCAACACTTTTACAACATAAACTTTAGAAAACAGCTACACATAAAGAAGAAAAGAGAGGTCACTCGATCTCACCACCCCAAGATAATCACGGTATCTGTACTTCCAGCCCTCTCTCTCTATAGTGCAGCAGGCTGGAAATGTACATGCAATAACCAGGTGTGCAAAGAAGCATCTCTCTCCTTTCTGTAACAGCAGATCTTACTGTGGAGCCGCTATGCGATGGAGGGGTGGCGGGTACGGTGCCAAGAGGTGGGAGACACGACAGTTTGTCTGTGGATCCAGCAGGGAAGAAAGCACTGATGATGCACTGGAGACAGGAAGTGACCAGAACATGTCCGAATAAGAAGGGGTGGGGTTCACGGGTCAGAATGGCCATCGTTAAAAAGTCCATAAATAACACACGGTGAGGATGGGGTGGAGAACAGGGAACCCCCTCCCGCACTGTGGGTGAGAGGGTAAATCTGCAGCCACTATGGAGAACAGTACGGAGGTTCCTCAGAAAACTAAAAATAGGGCTACCGTAGGATCCTGCAATCTCACTCCTGGGCATATATCCAGACAAAACTCTAATTCAAAAAGACACACGCACCCCTGTGTTCACTGCAGCACTATTTCACAATAGCCAAGACATGGAAACAACCTAAATGTCTATTGACAGATGAACGAATGGATAAAGAAGATGAGGGACATATATACAATGGAATATTCCTCCGCTATTAAAAAGAACGAAATACTGCCTTTTGCAGCAACATGGATGGACCTAGAGATCATACTAAGCAAGTAAGTCGGAAACAGAAAGACAGATATCGTACGATTTCACTTCTATGTGGAATCTAAAATATGACACAAACAAACTTATCTACAGAACAGAAACAGACTCACAGACACAGAGAACCAATTTGTGGTTGCCAAGGGGGAAGGGAGGTGGGGGAGGGAGGGACTGGGAGTTTGGGATTAGCAGATGCAAACTATTATATATAGAATGAATAAACAAGGTCCTACTGTAGAGCACAGGGAACTATATTCAGTATCCTGGGATAAACCAGCATGGAAAAGAATATGAAAAAGAATATATATATGTATAACTGACTCACTTTGCTGTACAGAAGAAATTAACACAACAATGCAAATCAACTCTACTCCAATAAAAAATTTTTTTAAGTATATTTAAAAAATGGGTGAGGCTTACTGCTTAATGGAAGGATGGTCTTGGCTAGCACCATGGACAGTCTGTCCACTGTGAGGGAGAGAGGACGGTATATGGAACTGATGCAGGTGCTGGGGGTCATGGCAACCTTGAGGGGTTTCCTCCTTTGACCACTGCATCCTTGGCATCTTTTCTGAATCCACCGCATTGCCTTTTGGTTCTACCTTCCGGGAGATTTTTTGGGTTTTGTTTAATTTGAAATAATTATAGAGTCACAGGAAGTCAAAAAACAAAACAAACCAGTGCATAGAGTCACCCACCCTCTTCCAGTGGTGACATCTCATACACCTGTAGCACAGCATCAAAACCAGGAAGCTGTTTTGTCTGTCGGTACAAGTATGTTAACTCCACTACAGATCTTACTGGGTCTCCACCAGCTTTCACACACACTCATTTATGTACGTGTGAGGTCTTTGCAGATTTACCCCGTGCGTATAGATTTGGGTAACCACCACCACAACCAAGATACAGAGCTGACCCGCCACTACAAAGACCTCCCTCGCACTGCCCTGTAAGTCACCCCACACCCAACACCATCCCTGTCCCCTGGCACCACTAATTGTTCTCCAGCCCTGTCCTTTTGAGAATATTGTATAAATGAAATCATACACTATGTAACCGTTTGATATTGGCTTTTTTCACTCAGAATAATTTCCTTGAGATCCGACCAAGTTGTTACTGGGTCAATTGTTTGTTTCTTTGCATTGCTGGGTGTATTCCATTGTATAGATGATGTGCCAGAGTTTGTTTGCCACTCACTCGTTGAAGGACATCTAGGCTGTTTCTGGTTTGGGGCTATTACAAATAAAGCTACTACGAAAATCCTCATACAGGTTTTGGTGTGAACTTAGGTTCTCATTTCTCTGGGATAAATGCTCAGGAGTACAACTGCTGGGCTGGGTAAGGAACCGCTCAACTGTTTTTTCAGAGCGACTGCACCTTTTCACATTCCCTCCCGCAATGGATGCGAGATGTAATTTCTCCACACCCTCAGTAACATTTGGTGTTATTGCTAGTTTTTACTTTGGTTGTTGTAATGGTGTGTATTGATACCTCATTATGGTTTTAATTTATGTTTCCCTCATGTCTAATGTTGTTGAACATCTTTTTTGTGTGCTGACTTGCCATCCGTGTCTCTTCTTTGATATGTCCTCATCTTTTAGCTGTGTTCTGAATGTCTTGTATTTACTGTTGAGTTTTGAGAGCCCTTTACATTTTCTAGATACAAGACCTTTATCAGATATGCGGTTGGCAAACATTTTCTCTCCCAGTCTGTAGCCAATGCATGGAAATCAACTCAAAGAGTCAAGTAAAATGAAGAAACAGAAAAATAGGTTCCAGATGAAAGAACGAGATAAAACCTCAGAAAAAGGCCTTCATGAAACAGAGATACGTGATTTACCTCAAAAGAGTTCAAAATAACGGTCATAAAGATGCTCATCAAACTCAGGAGAAGAATGGATGGACAAAGTGAGAACTTCAACAGAGAGACAGGAAATGTAAGGAAGTACCAAACAGGAGTCACAGAACTGAAGAATACAATAACTGAATGAAAACTACGGTCCAGGAGTTCAACAGAAGACTAGATGAAGCAGAAGAAAGGATCAGTGAACTTGAAGACAGAGCAGTGAAACTCACCCAATCACGGTGGCAAAAAGAAAAAAAGGATACGGAAGAGTAAAGATAGCTTAAGGGACTAACGGGACAACGTCAAGCAGACCAACATTCAACTGTTGGGGTCCCAGAAGGAGAAGGGAGAGAAAGAGGTGGAGAACTTATTCAAAGAAATAATGGCTATACATTTCCTAACCCCGGGAAGGAAACAGTCATCCAGACCCAGGAATCCCGAAAAGTTCCAAATAAGATGAGACCCACAGCAAGACACGTTATAATTAAAATGTCAAAAGTTAAAGACAAAGAGAATCTTAAAAACAGCAAGAGAAAAACAACTTGTTACGCTGTCAATAGTCATAAGCCCATAAGCAGATTTCTTGACAGAAACTTTGCAGGCCAGAAGGGCGTGGCATGATATATTCAAAGTACTGAAAGGAAAAACTCTCCAACTAATAATACTCCACCTGGAAAGCTGTCATTCAAAATTGAAGAAGAGATAAAGAAAAAAGCTAAAAAAGATCACCACCACTAGACCAGCCTTAAGAGAAATGTGAAAAGGATGTCTTTAAGCAGAAACGAAAGGGCAGTAATTAGTAACAGGAAACATATGGAAGCGCAAATCCCACTGGTAAAGGTAACTATACAGTAAAATTCAGAATAAGCTAATGTTGTAAATGCAGTGGGTTAATCACTTCTAAAGCTAGTATGAAGGCTAAAATACAAAAGAAGTAAAAACAACTATAACCACAATAATTTGTTAAAGGATACACAAGATTAAAGGATGTAAATTGTGACATCAAAAATATAAAGCATGGTGGTGAGGGGAAGTGAAAATGCAGAGCTTTAGAATGCATTCAAACTTAAGTTGTTATCAACTTAAAATAGACCGTTATAAATATAAGTTGTTTTATGTAAGCCCCATGGTAACAACAAGCGAAAACCCATGGTAGATACACAAGAGAGCAAGAGAAGAAGAAAGGAACAGAGTAACTAGAAAGCAGCCAGAAAACAATTAACAAAAATGATATAAGTATATACCTATCAATAACTACTTTAAATGTAAATAGACCAGTCAAAAAACAGAGTGGCTGAATGGATAGAAAAATAAGACACACCTGTATGCTGCCTACAAGATACTCACTTCAGATGTAAGCATACACAGCGACTGAAAGTGAAGGGGTGGAAAATGATATACTATGCAAATGGAAACCAAAAGAAATCTGGGATAGTTAGGCAAAATAAACTTTAAGACAAAGGTTGTATATGAGAGACCAAAAAAAAGATTATTACATGATGATAAAGGGGTCACTTCAACAAGAGAATTTATTTGTAAATATTTATGCACCCAGTATAGCAGCACCTAAATATATAAAGCAAATAGTAACAAATCTAAAGGGAGAAAGAGACAACAAGAATAGTACAGAATGTTAACAATTCACTTCCACCCAGGGAGAGATCATCCAGCCAGAAAATCAATAAACATTGGCCTTATATAACATGTTAGACCAGATGGACTTGTACGTATATAGAAAATTCCATCCAAAAGCAATAGAATATACAGTCTCCTCAAGTACGCATGGAACATTTTCCTGGATAGATCATATGTTAAGCCACAAAACAAGTCTTAATAAAGTTAAGACAATAAATTGAAATCAGATCGAGTATATTTTCCTACCACAATGATATAAAACTGAGAGATCGGTTACAAGAAGAAAACTATAAAAATCACAAATATGTGGAGATTAAACAACAAATGAGTCAAAGAAGAAATAAAAAGAAAAAATTTAAATACCTTGAGACAAATGAAAATACAACATACCAAAACTTATGGGATATAGCAAAAGCAGTTCTAAGAAGGAAGGTCATAGTGATAAATGCTTACATCAAGAAACAAGAAAAATCTCAAATATACCACCTAAGTTTACACCTCAAAGAGCTAGAAAAGAATAACAAAGCCCAAAGTTAGTAGTAGGAAGGAAATAACAGAGATCAGAGCAGAAATAAATAAAGCAGAGACAAAAAAGACAATAGAAAAGATCAATGAAACTAAAAGCTGGATTTTTAAAAAGATATACAAAATTGGCCAACCATTAGCTAGACTCACCAAGGAAAAGAGAGGACTCAAATAAATAAAATCAAAAATTAAAAAGAGACGTTAAGAGTGATATCACAGAAATTCAAAGGACCATAAAAGACTACTATGAGCAATTATACTCCAACAAGTTGGACAACCTAAAAGAAATGGATAAATTCCTAAAAACATATACCCTACCAAGACTGAATCACGAAGGAATAGAAAATCCGAACAAACTAATTACTACTAGAGATTGGATCAGTAATCAAAAATCTCCCAACAAACAAAAATCCAGCACCAGATGACTTCATTGGTGAATTTTACCAAACATTCAAAAAGATTTAACATCTATCCTTCTCAAACTCTTGCAGAAAATTGAAGAGGAGGAAACACTTCCAAACTCATTTTATAAGACCAGCATTACTCTGATAACAAAACCAGACAGGAATGCCACAAGAAAACTACAGGCCAATATTTCTGATGAAATAGATGCAAAAATCCTCAACAAAATACTAGCAAGCTGAATTCAACAATACATTAAAAGGATCATATACTACGATAAAGTGGGATTTATTCCAGGGATGCAAGGGTGGTTCAACATTTGCAAATCAATCAGCATAATACACCACATCACCAAAATAAAAAATAAAATTCATATGATCATCTCAATAGATGCAGAAAACACATTTGACAAAATTCAATAGCAATTTATGATCAAAACTCTCAACAAAGTGGGTATAGAGGGAACAGACCCCCACATAATAAAGGCCATACATGACAAGCCCACAGCTAACATCATACTCAATGTTGAGAAGCTGAAAGATTTCCTCTGAGATCAGGAAGAAGACAAGGATGCCCACTCCTGCTACTTTTATTCAAAATAGCATTAGAAGTCCTAGACAGAGCAATTAGGCAAGAAAAAGAAACAAAAGGCACACCATTTGTAAGGAAGAAGTAAAACTGTCACTATTTGCAGATGACATGTTATATGTACAAAACCCTAAAGACTCCAAGAAAAACTCTTAGATCTAATACACAAATTAGATAAAGTTGCAAGATACAGAAATCTGTTGTGTTTGTATACACTAATAAAGGAAACCAATTCCGTTTACAATTGCATCAAAAAGAATACCCAGGAATAAACTTAACCAAGGGGGTGAAAGACGTGTATACTGAAAGCTTTAAGACACTGATAAAATAAATTCAAGACAAATAAACAGAAGAATATTCCATGCTCACAGATTGGAAGAATCAATATTGTTAAAATGTCCACACTACCCAAAGTGATCTACAGGTTCAATGCAGTCCCTATCAAAATTTCAATGGTATTTTTCACAGAAATAGAACAAAAAATCCTAAATTTTTATGGAACCATAGTAGAACCCCAAATAGCCAAAGCAATCTTGAATAACAAGAGCAAAGCTGTAGGCATCAGGTTTCCTGAGTTCAAACTATATACAAAGCTATATTAATCAAAACATCATGGTATTGACATAAAAACAGATACCTAGATCAATAGAACAGAATTGAGAGCCAGGAAATAAACCCACACATATATGGTCAATTTATGACAAAGGAGCCAAGAATATACAATGGGGAAAGGACAGTGTCCTCAATAAATGGTGCTGGGAAAACTGGGTCACCTCATACAAAAAGAAAAAGAAACTGAATCACTATCTTACACCATACACAAAAGCCAACTCAAAATGGATCAAAGACTTGTATGTAAGACCTGAAGCCATAAAATTCCTAGAAGAAAATGTGTTAAGTTTCTTGACATAGGTCTTGATGAAGATTTTTTGTATTTGACACCATAAGCAAGGGCAATAAAAGCAAAAATAAACAAGCATGACTACATCAAACTAAAAAGCCTCTGCATGGCTAAGGAAATCATCAACAAAATGAGAAGGCAACCTATCAAATGGGAGAAAAGAGTGCAAATCATATATCCGATAAGCAGGCAATATCCAAAATAAATAAAGGACTCATACAACTCAGTAGCAAAAACACCCCCCAAGAAACAAAACCACGAGATGCCACCTCACACCTGTCAGAATGGCTATCATCAAAAAGACAAGAGATAAGTTTTGGTGAGGGTGTGGAGAAAATGGAACCCTTGTGCACTGTTGGTGGGAATGTAAATTGGTGCAGCCATCATGGAAAACAGTATGGAGATTCCTCAAAAAACTGAAAATAAGACTACCGTATGATCCAGCAATCCCACTTCTGGATACGTATCCAAATAAAACGAAAACTCAGAAAGATATATCCACCACGTTCATTGCAGCATTATTTACAGTAGTCAAGACATGGAAGCAACCTAAGTGTTCATTGATAGATGAATGGATAAAGCAAGGACTCCACGTATATGTGTGTCGGTATATATATAATGGAATATTATATACATAATGGAATATTATTCAGCCATTAAAAAAGAAGGAAGTCTTGCCATCTGCAGCAAAATGGATGGATCTTGAGGTCATTATGCTAAGTGAAATGAGTCAGACAGAGAAAGACAAATACCTCATGATCTCTTACATGTGGAATCTAAAAAATAACACAAACAAACAAAAATGAGCTCATAGATACAGAGAACAAATTGATGGAGGCTGGGAGGGGATCGGGGAGACGGGTGAAGAGGGTAAAAAATACAAACTTCCAGTTATAAAATAAATAAGTCCTGAGGATGTAATGTACAGCATGGTGACTATAGTTAATAATACTCTGTTATATATTTGAAATTGCTTAGAGAGTAATCTTAAAAGTTCTCATCACAAGAAAAAAAGAAGCTTGTAACTATGTGTGGTGATCTCTTTGCTATATATATATAGAATCATATTGTACACCTGAAACTAATATAATGCCAATTATATTTTAATAATTTTTTTTCTGCCCCACACTCTCCTCTTTTTCTGGGACTCTGATGACACAAATATTAGATCTTTTGTTATTGTTCCACAGATTCCTAAGAGTATGTTCATTTATTTCCAGCTTATTTCCTCTCTGTTGTTCAGATTGGATAATTTCACGATACGTCTTTAAGTTTACTGATTCTTTTTTCTGTTGTCTCCAAACTACTCTTCAGCTTGTCCAGTGAATTTTAGTTTTTGTTCTTGTATTTTTCAGTTCTATAATTTCCACTTGATTTTTTTTTATATCTTCTATTTCTTAGCTGAGATTTTCTTTTTCACTTGCTTCAAGGGTCCATATTCATAACTGCTTGTTGAAGCATGCCTTACGATTGCTGCTTTGCAATCCATCAGGTGATTCCAACATCTGAGTCACCTTGGCGCTGGTGTCGTTGGTTGTCTTTTCTCATCAAGTTATGACTGTTCTGGTTCTTGGGATGACAAATAACTTTTTTATTGTGTGTGTCACTTTTGTTCTTTGAAAGCTTTTGTTTTTGTTTTTTAGCATACAAAAGCAGTGATATTCAGAATCCTCAATGACTAGAGTAGTACGGAATTGGCCAATCAAAAAACTTACAGCCCACTCATAGACGCATAGACGCTGACTCTAAATAAACAGGCTGCCCACAACAGTTGATATAGCCTACCTAGCTGCACCGAAAAAATATCTTTCTGAACTTTCTGAAAATATGAGGTATGATTTTAATTTTAAATGGGTCCCTTTGCTGTTTGCTTTAGTTTTTGCCATTACGTAATTCCTCCTACAGCCGGTGGGTCTTGGCTATTTATGTTTAAGAGTGACACCTCAGCAAACTCATTGGGATCTGTTGTGCCTAGGCAGGGTTTGCCAATTTGGGGGCCACAGAGGATAACCTGGCAGGACATTTTTGCTGCAAGACACCAACTGCCTATACATAAATCTTTTATCTTGGGCCGGTTTCTCCAAGACATTTCCCTCTAATCTCCTGAGTGCCCACATCTGGGAGGCAGTGAGAGAAGGGCGCCAGGAGTCTGACTGCTTTTTATGGGAACTTTCGCTTAATCTGTTTCGTTTTTAAATCTGTTTTTAATATAATGTCCTTACCTTCAGCTGTGCCTGGTGTCCCTAAACCCAAAGTCTTTGGGGTTCGTCCTCTCCCAGGACTAAACTTCCAAACATGAAGGACAGTCTCCCAGTAGCTTTGCTTTTTTAAAAAAAAAAAATTATTTTTTATTTAATTGATTTGGCTGTGTTGGGTCTTTGTTTCTCTGCGCGGGCTTTCTCTAGTTGTGGCGAGCAGGGTCTACTCTTCGTTGAGGTGCACGGGCTTCTCATTGCGGTGGCTTCTCTTGTTGCAGAGCACGGGCTCTAGGTGTGCAGGCTTCAGTAGTTGTGGCGTGTGGGCTCAGTAGCTGTGGCTCTTGGGCTCTAGGCGTGTGGGCTTTGGTAGTTGTGGCACACGGGCTTAGTTGCTCCGCGGCATGTGGGATCTTCCCGGACCAGGGCTCGAACCCGTGTCCCCTGCATTGCCAGGCAGATTCTTAACCACTGTGCCACCATGGAAGACCTAGCTTTGCTTCGTTTTTTTTTTGCGGTACACAGGCCTCTCACTGTTGTGGCCTCTCCCGTTGCAGAGCACAGGCCCCGGACGCGCAGGCTCAGCGGCCATGGCTCACGGGCCCAGCCGCTCCGCGGCATGTGGGATCTTCCCGGACCGGGGCACGAACCCGTGTCCCCTGCATCGGCAGGCGGACTCTCAACCACTGCGCCACCAGGGAAGCCCCTAGCTTTGCTTCTTAAACTAACATAATCTGTGAATCTCTCTGGGCTTTAGCCCAAGACGTGCACCGTATAATGAATTATCTTCTCCCCCAGGCATCTAGAATGGTACTATCCATCAACCATCCTTGAGAAACTTGAGGAAGAAGCCACTCAAGTCATTTTTTGTTGGACTTCCTTCTTTCCCAGAATTTGAGCTGAGAATGGCTGCCAAGGAGTTTGTTCTGTCTTGAGGCAAAGGAGTGAGGCTTTTTCACCCACATCAGTCTGTCACTAGTCACCAGCTGCCCCAGAGGGACGGGCACCCTCCGAAGCGCTCCCGAGCGAGGCGGTGCAGCTCACCGCAGGGCGAGCCTGCAGGGAAGGCTGTGGGTGCGACAGGTGGGCACGAGTGAGCCCGCAGCATCCGGGCGGGACCAGCAGCCTCTGGCACGGGTCGCCCCTTGCACCGTCCACACGTGTTTCCCTCTCGCGTTCGAGTTATTCTATCTCATCACGGCCTCTCCTGGATTTGAGGGGTTCTGACTCAAGGTGAACTTTAGTCCCCACTGGTGCAGGTGTTCCCAAGCCTGTGAGGGACCCTCATCCTCTTCTCCGTCTACCACCTGTTCTGGCTTCCCCGTGGCCTCATCCAGCACTTACGCGGGTCCAGATGGCTCCCCCGGTGGGTAATGCAGACCCTCACCACCGAGTGGTCCGAGTCTCTGGTCACGATAGGTTATCAGGCCAATGTTGCTTCATCTTCTCATTTACATTAAAGCTGGACTTCGTGGTGTGAGCAGTGAAGAGACACCCCAGAGACCCCCCGGGCGTCAGTCGCCTCCCTGTGTCTCCGTCACGCAGCGGCAGGCTTACATTCTCGCGCTGATCGCGTTCGATCCCTCTTCCCAGCGTGCTGCCCGCTCTTCACCTGCTCCCGTCCTCCTGAAAGGCATCCTTCTGAAGTGGGGCAGTGGCCACAGCTTAAGTTTGCTGGGACTCCTGTCGTGTCCCCCAGTGGAAGCATCTCGCCCCTGGGAACCGGGGTCTGTTGACCCACAGAGCCAAGAGTCGTGGGAGGGAAAGCACACATCACCCACATGGGTCCCGAGATGTGACTGGGGGCCCTCCTACTTGCTCCACTGTGTGTCCAAACCTGCTTCTACTTGCTGGGAAAACAGCACCGCACGGCGGCCGAGGCTGCAGATAGAAGCTCTTCTATTCCTGCACTGAAGCCCACTGCCCTCCTTGCCACCGCTGGCCCTCTGGCTTCTGTCCACAGACCAGATAATTATCATGACCCCTGCACTCCCCACACCCGGTGACATCGCCCATCTCCCCATGTGCGCCGTGCCGTGCCCCTGCAGAGAGAGGCCTTGGTAGCTGCGTGGCTGAAGTGTCCTGGAGACCAACCCTCTACCTGCAACCAGGGAGGGAGGCCTCCTTGTCATCTGCCCAGTGGGTGATCCAAGTTCAGCACCTCGTCCTTCAAGCCTGCAGGGCCATGTCTGGGACTAACAGTTTTAGGTCGGTTTCTAGAAGCAGAGCCAGAAGTAGGAATTCTCGGCAAGCCATAAAGGACGTTCCCAGGAGGAGCCTGAGGGCAGCAGGCGGGGACGCGGTTTCACCCCAAATGCAGCCCAGCCTGACCCGTGGGAGCCCGGAAGCATAAATGGTATCGGAGGATCTGTCCCGTCTCGTGACACGGAGCAGGGAGTTTGGGCCCTGAATCCCTTAGGGACTGGCCACAAGCCACTGCAGGGGGTGGGGAGTGTAAGTCCCAGCAGCCCCAGGGTCCCCGGGGCAATCCTCCAGAGAAGGTCACAGGTGTGGGATTTAGCACCACCCCCTGCAGTGGCTGTGACACAGACAGGTAGACAGGAGGGACCAGGGGGATCTGGGTAGGGCACCTACAGCATCGGCCCTACCCACCCACCCAAAAGCTGCACCAATTTACGTGACCACGTGTGTAGGTTTATTTTGACTTAAGTTTTGAAGGCTTACTTAGCAAAATACATCAACCGTTTTCTTTATAGATTCCATTATTTTTACAAGAATATTCACAGCAGCCCAAAGTGCAAACACCCCAAACATCCCTCAGTAGATGAAGGGACAAACTGTGATGTCACCAGAGACCCAAACGCTGCTGCACAAAGAGGAGCAGGGTGGCGGGGTCGGTCCCAGGACGGCGCGAACGAAGCTGGAGCCACCGCGCTGCACGGAAGGCGGATGCCGTTCCTACGACGCCACGAATCCTAGCCCACTCCTCGTGTAATACAGCCCCATGCTTTCCTTTAGTTTTGAACTTATCTTTAAGACTTTGGAGTTTATTTTGGTCTGGCATATGAAGCAGGATCTCAGAAAATTTCTTCCAAGGGGTTGACCGGTTCAACAATATTTTTGAAGATTCCACCCTGGAGCCGCTGCCTAGAGACGCCGCCCACACCGAGCACTAAATGCTCGCCTGCCCTTGCACCTGTTCCTGGATCCCAAGCTCCCCGTAGATCGGCCTGTCTATTCCTCTCCAGGCTCATGCTGTTTCAGTTAGCGGGGGGCGCACGGTCATATCACATAGGGCAGGGCCCCCTCATTGTCCTTTCATGTTTTCACGTTTTCCTCGGCTGTTCTCACACATACGCTCTTCCAGATGAACGACAGAATCTCCACATCATACTCCAGACGTCGTGCTGGGCTTTTGTATGGATGTGCTTTGAACTTATAGACTAACTCGGAGGAAAATTACGTCTCTACAGTATCAGGTCTTCTGATGCGGCAACATCATAACGTTCTCCTTTCATGAAGAGTCTTTTTTATATGCCCCGGTGTCAAAGACGTGTGTGTGAGAGAGAGAGAGAGAGAGAAGAGAGGAGCGAGGAGTGAGGAGAGGGAGAGAGAGAGAGAGAGAGAGAGACGGAGAGAGGAGAGAGATAGGAGCGAGGAGAGAGGGAGAGATGGAGAGAGAGACAGAGAGACACAGAGAGAGAGAGAGAGGAGAGAGGAGAGAGGGGAGGGAGAGAGGGAGAGAGACAGAGAGAGAGACAGAGAGAGACAGAGAGAGAGAGGGAGAGAGAGGGAGGGTGAGAGGGAGGTCTGCCCAGCAATCATTTCCATGCCCTCCCTCTGGTCTGAGAGCCCCCCTTTCCTTGGAGCGAGATCCTGCGGGTATCGTCCCCACCAAAGGCATGGACGATGGGAACTAGTACCAGCCAGGTAGAAGCCTCCAGCTCGCGGCCGCGGTGATGGGTTCACGCGGCACAGGGAAGACCTGTTGGTCCCTCCACGAGATGTGACATCTGGACACTGGGAAAAGGGTTTCCACGTCTCCGGAATCCCCAGCTGTGAGGATGAATCGGGTCTGGGGACAGCTGCCTGCACGAGAAACCCGACAACAGAAGAGCTAACGTTTACTGAGCCCTTTCCACGTGCCAGGCGCTGTTCTCCAAGTGTGACAAGAATTGGCTCAGGTAAACTCCACAAGAACCTGTGCGACGGGCGGGGGAGAAATCCAAGGCATTTAATAACCTAGGACGCCGGCGCTGACCGGTCCAAACGGGCCTCCCGACTGGCGTGTCCAAGCCGGCCTCAGCTCAGAAGGCCGGAGTCAACACGCCCTTTCCTACACGCGCGCACGGCGCTGCCACAGCTGGTCGGCGGCGGGACCAGGCTTTCCTCCTACACGTGAAAAGCAGTGAGTCGGGCATCACGAAGGACAGGCCTTAAGGCGGACCGGCCCGAGGGGCGGCAGGGTACACAGGGGCGATGAGGCCGGTGATGACTGGGAGGACAGCTGTCCTCATTGTGGGGGGAAGGTTGGGGGAACTGTCCCTTGTCACTACTGGGCCACTCTGGGGCGTCCCCTGCCTTTGGGGGAAGGGGATGCTGGCTCTCCTGTGAAGAGCCCGCCGAGGTCCGTTCCACACCCACGCCCCTCCCAGCCGCGCTGCTGGCCGTCAAGGTGGAGGCCGGGGCCACCAGCCAAGAACGTGGGCGCCTCTAGAAGCCAGGAAGGCCGGGAAACGGGTTCTCTCCTGTGGAGGGAAGCACACCCCGGCCAACCCCTTGATCTCAGCCCAGTGAGACGCAGTCCGGACTCCCCACGGGACCTGTGATATATTTTGAGCCACTAGTTTTGTGGTAATTGGTTACAGCGGCGATGGAAAAGCAGCCTCTGTGCTTCTAGAGTTTATTCTGAACCTGCTGTTTAAACAGAGAAAAGATCACCCCGCAGGGGAGGATGTGAACTGTGACCCCACGATCCAAACCGGTGCGACCTCACTGTGAATTCGGTCTTTGGGGTGCTGGGGCCAAGGGCGACCAGGGAGCTAGTTTCCGAATCGACTTCGGGCAGAAGACGGCTTCTATTAAAGACTAAGGAAGGAGGCCGTGCCGACTGTGAGTTTGCTGCAACAGGGGACCTCACGCCGGGGGCTGAAGCAGCAGAAACGCATCCCTGCTCTCTCCTGGAGGCGTCAAGTCTGAGATGGAGGTGTCGGCAGGGCTGCTTCCCCCCAGGCCGTGAGGGAGGGTCTGTTCTGGGCCTCTCCCCGTGCTGCTGGTGGTTTGCTGGCGACCCCGGGGGCTCCTGGGCCGGTAGGTGCGTCACCCCGTCTCTGCCACCATCTGCCCACGGCTTTCTTCCCCCCGTCAGTGTCCCCTTCTTATAAGGACACTGGTCGTACAGGATTAGGGCCGCCCCAATGACCTCAGCCTAACTCGTGGCATCTACAAAGACCCTACTTCTCAACGCGGCACGTTCACAGGCGGTGGGGTAGGACTTCGACATCTTTTGGGGGAAGCGACTCAACCCGTAACATACACATAAGTACTGAAATTCAGCCGTGATGGCAGAATTGTTGAGAACTTAGGCCAACGAGAAAACTTCTCCCGGGAAGGAGTGGGTGTCAGGGGTGCTGCTGGACTCGCCAGCGCCTGGTGATAAGGCAGATGGCCCCTAATCAGCTTTGTTATTGATTTTAAATCCTCCACAGAGAACGCCTCCCCTCCCCCAACCCATGCTGCACCTGGCGCCCCACTTCCCAGCACAGTGATGGACGCACAGAGCAGCCAGCGTCCGCAGGAGGGCCGACCGCTGCCCAGGGAGGCTGGGGGAGGGCGGGGGAGGCTTCCCCGGGGAGCTCGAGGCACCTGGGACGGGCCCGTGGCGTCGGTGTGTCCTCTCTGGCGCTCAGGGCGCTCTCCACTGTGTGGACGCACCCCGGCTCGCTCACCTTGCACCAGCTGAAGGGCAGACACGTGGGTGGTCTTCTGGTCTGGGCATTAAGAATGAAACCGCTCCACAGAGGAACGGATAAAGAAGGTGTGGTGCATACACACGATGGAGTGTCAGCCATAGGAAAGAACGGAATAAGGCCACGTGCAGCAACACGGATGCACCTGGCGATGACCATACCTAAGTGGAGTGAGCCAGACACAGAAAGACAAATACCATGACGTCACTTATAAGTGGGCTCTAAACCACGACACAAACGAACTTATCCATGAAACAAAAACGGACTCACAGAGAACAGACTTGTGGCTGCCAAGGGGGAGGGGAGGTGGGGGAGGGATGGAGTGGGAGTTTGGGATGAGCAGATGCAAACCATTACATACAGAATGGATAAACAACAAGGTCCTACTGTAGAGCACAGGAAACCGTATTCAATACTCTGGGATAAACCATAATGGAAAAGCATATGAAAAAGAATACATATATATGTATGTGTGTGTGCGTATAACTGAATTTCTTGGCTATACGGCAGAAATAAACACAACATTGTAAATCAACTATACTTTGATAAATTAAAATTAAAAGTGAAGCCTAACATTTCAGGTACATATTTTTGTGTGACCACCAGTTTTCGGTTTTCTAGGGTAGATATTTCTGATGGGATGACTAGCTTTTTTTGTTTTTCTGGTGGTACGCGGGCCTCTCACTCTTGCGGCCCCTCCCGTTGCGGAGCACAGGGTCCAGAGGCGCAGGCTCAGCGGCCATGGCTCACGGGCCCAGCCGCTCCGCGGCACGTGGGATCTTCCCGGACCAGGGCACGAACCCGCGTCCCCTGTGTCGGCAGGCGGACTCTCGACCACTGCGCCACCAGGGAAGCCCTGGGATGACTAGCTTTTGAGGCCATCGTGTGCTTAAGAAACTGTTTAAGAACGGTTGGTGGTGCCATTTTCCATCCCCTCTGGCGACAAAGAGCTGCCCGGCTCTAAGCACCCACTGGCACCTGGTTCTGCCAGCTTTACTGTCACCATTTGATAAGCACGTAGGGCCATCTCCCTGTCATTTTAACCTGCGTCTCCCTGAGGGCTAACTTGCTCACTGCGTGGGCATTTTATTTGCTGTCACATATCCTGTTTGGAAACATGTATGTTGTGATAGCTTAGCCATTTTAAAATTTGGTTTATTTTCTTATTGTTGAGTTTCGAGAGTTCTTTATATATTCTGGACACAAGCTGTTAAGAGATGTGATTGCTAAATGTTTTCTCCCCGTCTGTGAGTTATCTTTTCATTCTCTGAACAGAGCAAATGTTTTTAACTTTGATTCAGTCCAATTCATCAATTTCTCAAAAAACTCTGCCTAACTCTGAGGTCACAAAGATTCCCTCCTATCTTTTCTTCTAAAGGTTTTATAGTTTTAGGCTTGACACCTGGGTCTATTAGAGAATGGAAGAATAGATCAAGGCTCTTTAAATTCAAGTTTTTCACCAAATTTAGGAAGTTTGGGCCATGATTTCCTCAAGTATTATTTTCTATGCCAATTTCTCTCTCCTCTTTGGACTTCTGTGAGAGGAACGTTGGACCCTGTGGTGTTGCCCGTTCATCCTCGAGATCACGCTTTCTCCCCAAACTTCTGTTTTCCGTTCTGCACAGCGATGATTTCTGTTGACCCACCTCAGGTTTCCTGAACCCTTCCCCCTTCATCTCCAGTCTACTACTGGGCCCGTCCCATGATTTTTTTTTTAATTTCAGATATGGCATTCTTTCAGTTATAAACGTTCCCTCTGGTTATATTTTCTAGTTTCTACTTCTCTGCAGAGAACTTCTACGTCTCCAGGCATCTCAAGATTATACACCTTATCCTCACGATGGACGGTTAGAAGAGCTGCTTTAAAACCTTTAACTGATCCTTACCTTCTGGGTCGTCTTGGGCTTGGCATCTGTTGGTTGTCTCTTTCCTCGTTCTGCTTCTTCTGTGAGTCGAGGAATTTGGGATTGCGTGCTGGACGCTCGCATACTGTGCCGGGAGACCCTGGGTCCTGGCTAACACTCCGGAGGGTGTTGCCTTGTCACTGCCGCTGTGGTTCCAGCAGACCGACCTGGTTAGGCCCAGACAGCGCAGTCCAGCTCTCCTTCTGCAGGCAGTGGTCCGTTACGGGTTCCACTCCAACGCCTTTCCCACATTGCTGGGCTCCATCCGGCACGTGGGCTGGGACTGGGGAGATGGTTCGGGGCTTGAAGTCTTTGATGCGCTTCCGTGGGAGCCTCGGTCACACACGGCGCCGGGCGTGTCCTCCTGAAACCCTCTCGCCTCTGGGATTTCTCCCACCCTCTCCAGCTCTGTGGGGCCCCTTCCCCTTGTCTTCAGGCTATCTCCCCTGGGGTTTCCCGTCAGTGCTGCCACGAAGTGCAGGGACGGGCCCACCCGGGGGTCAAAATGGGAATCAAAGGAGGAAAAGTCAGCCCCCGACTCGCCCTTGTTTCAGGTCGTGACTCAGGCTTGACTTCAGATCCTAATCGGCCTGCCCTGCTACTCGGCTGCATGTGATATCCTCTCTGGAACTGTTCATTGTAATCAGTGTGAGAGATAAACCATAGTTGGATAAACAGTTACTGTGACTATTTACTCCACGGTTGGAATTCTGGAACCAGAATTAAGATACACATTTTTTAATCGGCCACCTCATTGGGCTCTGACGAGTTCCAATATCTTTTTCCTTTTTCAGTGAAAAGTATTTGATACACACACAATAACATAAAAGTGTGTATGTAAACCATGACGTCTAATAACAGGACGAACACCTGAGAATCTATGATGCCCCTGCAACCACTCCCTCCTCCCATCCGCTGGCCACCAGAGGTGACTAGAGTCTGAATTAATCTTTACTATCGTTACAATTGTGCTACTTATGTGTGTATCCATAAATACAGTAGTTATTTTAAAATTATTTTTAGACATAAAAATGATGTCACAGTACATCTATACTTTTACAACTTAAGTTTTTTGGAAATTATTTGTTTACTTTTGGCTGTGTTGGGTCTTTGTTGCGGAGCACGGGCTCTAGGTGTGCGGGCTCAGTAGTTGTGGCTCATGGGCTCTAGAGCGCGGGTTCAGTAGTAGTCGCATACGGGCTTAGTCGCTCCGCGGCATGTGGGATCTTCCCGGACCAGGGCTCGAACCCATGTCCCCTGCATTGCAGGCCGATTCTTAACCACTGTGCGCCCAGGGAAGCCCTGCAACTTGATGTTTTAAACCCGATTTTGAGATTCACGTACCGATCCCGCCGCCACACGCCGCGCAGCTTGGACCAGGCGCCCGCCCCTCCCCTCGTCCTTGGCCGCGGTCGCGAAGCCCCGAGCCGGCGGAAGCCCGGGGCTCACCACATCGGTGGCACTCAGCAACAGGTTCCAGGGAGGGAAAAGCGCTCTGTTTGCTCAAAGCCCGGCAGGAGAGGAGGCCGGCCGAGAATCAACCGGGAGCTCCTCTGTGACCAGAAGCACAGTGATGAAGAGAACCTGCCGGAAAAACCTGCAGCCTTTAAAGAGGAGTATCTGGAGTTTGACCTGAACAGTGAGGGCGAGATTGATCTGATGTCTCTAAAGAGGGTGATGGAGAAGCGTGGGGTCCCCAAGACCCACCCGGAGATGAAGACGATCTCGGAGGTGGCGGGCGGTGTCAGCGACACCATCTCCTACTGAGACTTTGTGGATATGATGCTGGGAACGGTCGGCGGTCCCTCCAGCTAGTCATGACGTTTGAAGGAAAACCCAACGAGAGCAGCCCCGAGCCAGCTGGCCCCCCTCCAGAGAGGCGCTGCCAGCCTGCCCGGAGGAGCCCCGCCTGGGCCCGCCCCGCTCTCCCCACTCGTCCTCCTCCCTCCTGATCTCGCTGCCCTTCTTGACGCGCTGCGATGTGTCTTATTCGTTTGGTCACTGCATTTGTTATTTCATCAGCGGAGTCAGCGATCTCTTTGTATAGCATAAATTACTGCCTTAAAGGGGCTCTGGTTGGGAAGTCCCGATCGCCTCCTTCTTTTTTTTCCCCTGCGTCTCCCCTCCCTGTGCAGAAGGGCTGACATTAAACCAAAAACCAGAGGGGGCAGGGCCCAGGACAGGGAGACCAGAAGCCCGTGATTCCTGCACTTGAAGCTGGCACTGTTCGCCCTTCCAGGTCTTTGAGCTAAGTCCTGGGACCCTGGCCTGGCCCTGGCGAGACCCTCAGCCCCTTTCAGGAGACCCTGGAGTCGGGATAAGGCTGCAGGGGCCTCGCTAGGGTATCCTCGGACAGCTCCTGTGGTTCCACTGCTTTGGGTGGGCCGGGATGTGGGCCACGCGCGTCCCCACCTCCCCAGCTGGTCCCCTCTCAGTCTACGCTTCGTCTCATCCTCAGTGAGGTGACAGAAGGAGAAAAGGAGAGGACTTGCAAGTTGAGCCCTTCAGGAAGGTTCCAGAGGAATCCTCTAGCCTTGCCCCCTGGCCACACCTTTACAGGCAGCTCAGAGGAAGGGTGCAGCTCCCCCTGACACTTGCTGGGGCTTCAGAGGCAGAGGGGGGGTCCAGGAGCCTTGGGGGAGAGAATTCAGCTCGGTTTAGCCCCACCTTTCAGGGAGGATGTTGAGGGCAACGGGATGGGAGGATGAGGACTTCAATGCTCATGGCAGAGAGGCAGCGCCACTGTTAGGCTGCGAGCTGAGAAGCAGGTTGCCTTTCTGATCTCAGTCTGCCTGGAACCTGACTGCTTCCCCATTTGCCTTCACGCCTTCCTTACACCATTCACACACTCCGTCATTCAACAGGTATTTATTTACAACCTATTATAAGCTTTAAGTCCCCCCACTTTGTCCTGACATGTGCCATGTCCAGCGTCTAATTCATCATTCTGTTTCCAAATCATTCAAAACCTTGAGCTTGGGGATTAGACTGGGGTCACCTGTGGTTTTTATTACGGACTAGGGTTTTAGAGCCCTGATGCACCCTGTAGGTCAGCTGGGCCAGGCCTCTCAGTTCACAGGTGAGAAAACTGTGGTGACCCACAGTGCCTTGCCCAAGGGCAGGGGTCAATCTGGAGATGGAAGACCCGGACCGGGGCCCAGGTGTTCAGATGCCCTGCCCATGCCTCAGTCAGTGATAAAACAAGGGAAGGGGCGGAGAGGGGCAGTCTCCTAGGTCAACCCTTGGGCAAGGCCCTAGGCCAGGATTCACCCTTCCCAGTGGCCTCCGAGGCAGCGTCGGCAGGGACCCCAGCCTTGATCCCATCTGTATTCTGGACTCCCTTCCGCCGCCCACTCAGGACTTAGATGCACTCATCCACTGAACACGTTTATCAACCACCCGTTATGGGCCAAGAGCTAAGGACCCAGTAGTGAAACGGACAGACTCATGGAATTTAGAGCCTAGTGGAAGTCGGACCCGGGCGATGAATGCTGGGAAAGAGGACGATACGAGGTGACTGCCGGGCAATCCTGGGGGCCTAGCTGGGCCCAACACTGGCAAGGGTCTTGGGGAGCCTTCGCAAACCTGAAGGGGAGAGCTGTGGGGGCGCTGGAGCCCCTGGGATCTCTCCCTGCGGCTCCTCTGACCCGTAATCAAGGCCAAGGAGCTGACTTTACAGCAGCTGCAGGGAGTGGAGCAGGTAGGGGATGGGGAAACGGCCGGAGGGGGGTCAACCCACTGGTCTCGACCAGTTCAGGGACAAGACGATTTGGCCACGACAGGCTGACCTTCGGCCTAAGAAGGTGCTCCAGATGCATAAGCCTAGTTGAAGTTGAAACCCCAGCAGAACATCCCACCCTGTAACATAAAATCTCAGCCCCACTCCCTCCCCTGAGTTTTTGCTTTTTCACCTGAGATCCTGAGAAGAGGAGCTGCCTGTCTCCACCCCTTCCCACTGCCTCTCCTTTCTGGGACAGGCTGAGAGCTTTGTGCAAGGTAATGCCTTCCTTGACTACCCACCATAGTCAGTGTATCTGTACCTCACTCAGACAGGAGGACGGAACCAACCGGGCTTATTTCAGCGGGTTACACACTTTATAGGACTGCAGGAGACCTCCTTAAGGGAGGAGAGCAAGTGGGTGTGTCCCAGCTTCTAGAAAGGGCAGGAAAGCGTTCTCTCATTGGATGGGGAGTGTCCTGGGAAAGTCCACCAGCTCCTTCATCATTTCTTGGAATTCCACTCCCAGAGGGAGAGGGTCTCAAGAGTGGTCCCTGGAAAGGGGGTGGGGCGTCTGCACGTACTTCAGGTTTTCAGGGCTAGTAGCTCTAGGGCTCTTACTTCTCTGGCTAAGGGCTCGGCTTCTTAGAAGTTCAGCTGTCTTCTTTCTGAAAAACCAAATCTAACTAATGTAACCAGCAGCTTGGGGACTGCCGCGTATGGCTCTGTCCCTGCCATTCAAAGGGAAGCAGCGTGTCGGGCCAGTGCAAGTGGATGCAGTATGTGTGTGTGTGCGCGTACGTGTGGTACCGGACTGGAGATAAACAGACTTAAGAAAAACAGGTTCACGTATTGACACGTGTGGCCGCACTTCATTGACCCTGACTTCTGTGTTGTGGCCCACCGTGTGAATACACGACAGTGCGCTTATTCACTGCTGTTCATGGAAATTGAGGTATTTCTAGTGCCTCTCCTCTTGTGGACGGTGATGCTGCACCCCTACCCCACCCCAGTCCATGCTTCCTGGAGCAGGTGCAAGAGTTCCTTGCAGGTCTGTGCCGAGGAGTGGCATTGCTGGCCAAAGGTATCACATCATCAACGTGGCTAGAGAATCTGAAATTATTTTTCAGAGCAGTCATACCAATTTATACTCCGTTAAGAGCACACGTTTCTGCAGACCTGCATCCCTGCCAACACTTGGTCGTGTCAGCCTTCATCACTTTTGTCGATCTACTGTGTACAAATGGTACCCACGGAGGTTTCTGCATCTCCTGAATGCTAACGGGATAGAGCATCACCGGGTCACTCGTGTTTTCTTTCCCGTGAAAGCCTGTTCACGCCTTTTGCCCACTTCTCCACTGGGTTGTCATTTTTTCTGGACTTTAGAAATTCTTCACTCTGGATCCCCTCCCTTCGTTCGTTATGTGTGCTGCACATGTCTTTACGTGTGACCTCTGTGTCCACGTTCTCTGTGCTGTCTTCCGATGATCCGGCGTTCTTACTGCTGTTACAGTCGGATGGACTAACTTACTCCTCTGGGACGTGTGCCCTTTGTGTCGTGCTGTGCCTTTCCCTCTGTTTAAGGACTAGCCCTTTCCCGCCCCCCACCCCATAGGGTAACCAGTTGTCCCAGCACCACCGGCTGAAGAGTCCATTTCTCCGGCTGATTTGTAGAGCCACCTTTGCCCCGTGTCAGGTATGCACAGGCGTGAGTCTACCGCCCTCACTGCCTGGGCCCTGGGCCGCCACCTAACCCACAGCAGAACTTCACCATGACCCACAGCGCTGTCCCGACGCCCACCACTCGCTCCTCCTTCAAGACCGTGTGGCTGTTCCTGACCCTTTGCTCTTTCGCACAAATTCTAGAATCAGTTTCTCAAGTTCCGTGAGAGTACTGCGTGTGCTTCCAACGATTTGCCGCCACTAGTGCTGCCGAGGTTCTGGGTGAAGGAAATCGTGTTTCATGTTTCTAGGGATTTTAGTCAGGGATGGATGTTACTTTCTTTCTTTCTTTTTTGCGGTACGCGGGCCTCTCACTGCTGCGGCCCCTCCCGTTGCGGAGCACAGGCTCCGGACGCGCAGGCTCAGCGGCCATGGCTCACGGGCCCAGCCGCTCCGCGGCATGTGGGATCTTCCCGGACCGGGGCACGAACCCGTGTCCCCTGCATCGGCGGGCGGACTCTCAACCACTGCGCCACCAGATGGGAAGCCCCATCTCTTTTAAATGCTTTTCCTTCACCTACTGAGATGGGCAAAGATTTTTCTCTTTTATTTGATCACCATGGAGAAAGGCATAAATACATCTGCCAAAGTTAAAGCTCCCTTTCATTACAGGGAAAAACCAAATTTGGCGATAAAATGTGGTATATTTTTTAATGCTACTAGATGGTTTGCTAAGATTCTTTTTAGAATCTTGCATATGTATTTATTAGAGATTGTCATCAAGTTTCCTTTTTCTTATTGTCTTAATCTATTTGGGCATAAAGATTTTCTAATCCTCATCGAACTAGCCAGGGAGTGATCACTTTTGCTCTCTTTTCCAGAACACTTTGAATCAAAGACTGGAATCATTTGTGCCTTGAATGTTTTGCTAGAACTTGCCCATAAAAAGGCTGAGCCCAGTTTTCATATTATGGAAAGATTTCTGAAATATTGATTCAATTTTTGCTGTTATTATAGCACAGTTCAGGTGGAAACTTTTGAATCTGTTTTGGTAATTTGTATTTTCCTGGAAACTTGTCTGTTTCATCTATATTTTAAAATTTATTGGCAAAAAGACATTCCTAATATTCCCCTATTAACTTTTAAATCTCTCCTGTCACCTGCAGTAACATCCCTTTCCCAGTCCTAATAGCGTTGTTGGCGTTTTCCATCTTCTTAAAAGTTGATCAGTCTTGTACACCGTTATCAGCTGTATTTAGTCTTTAAAAACAACAACTTTACCTTTGTCATTTCTCCCCTTTCCATCTTTATTTTCTAGTTTACTAAATTTTTATTTTTTTCTTAAATTTCTCTTCCATTCTCTTTGGAACTTTTTTTTTTTTCTGGCCACGCAACTTGCGGGATCTTAGTTCCCCAACCAGCGACTGAACGCGGCGGCCTGGGGCAGTGAAAGCGCAGAGTCCTAACCACTGCACCACCAGGGAATTCACATTGCTCGCTAACTTTTAGATACTTAATTCACTGATTTTTAGGGTTTTCTTTCTTCCAATATGTGCACTTATGATTATAAATCACCCTCTAAGTACATTAGAGTATTAGAGACAGTATTAAATTTATTATTGTCTTTTGATAATTTTCGTTATTATTTAGTCCTAAGTATTTTAAAATTTCCATCATGAGGCTGTTTTTTAGCCATGAGTAATTAGAACTATGTTTTTAAATTTTCAGTCCTGTCTGCTGAGATTCGATTTATGACCTAACATAGTCAATTTTATAATGTTCCGTGTGCACCTAAAAAGAAAGTATATTCTCCAATTATTGCGTGAGGAGTTCTATCAAAATCTTGTAGGTCAAATTGGTTACTTTTGTTGTTCCAACCTTCTAAATCCTTACTGACTTTTATCTGCTTGTCCTGTCCGTTACCGAGAGGCATATTAAAATCTCCCAACAACGTGCCGCTGGGTTTGTCAATTACCTCTTGTCGTTCTATAACTTGTCTTCTTTCTAAAATACAAGTCATGCTAACAGGTATAGTCAAGTTCAGAACTACTGTGCTCTTCTAAAACCGAGTCCCCTGAAACTGAGCTCCTCTGCAGAGTTTGATTAACCTCTCCATTCCAAAACTACTCCCTTTCTTGTTGTGTACCTGTTCCCCTCAGGCCTGAGGAGTTATCAGAAAAGAAGGGGCGATTGAAACCAAGTAGGACCCTATGCAGCCTTCCCAGGAGAGACCCCCAACCGTGTCCTCTGCCTGCCTCTTGTTTGTAGAAAAGCTTTCCTCTCCCAGGCCTCCCTGAGTCTCAAAAGGCTGGCCCGACAGGTAATGATTAGGAAACATGAAGATGTAAAAACAAAGACTAGCTGCTGGGCCGGGAAACCGGCAACAGTCTAGACTATAAACCAGTGACATAGGGTCACTGAGCTCCCAGTTCCCTGAAAGGTACAGATAAAGGGCTGACCTGCGTCCCTAAGGTGCTTCTATTTCATTTTTTATATAAAGTAATTTATTTATTTATGGCTGCGTTGGGTCTTCGCTGCGGTGCGGGGGCTTCTCATTGCGGTGGCTTCTCTTGTTGCGGAGCACGGGCTCTAGGGGCGCGCGGGCTTCAGTAGTTGTGGCACGCGGGCTCAGCAGTTGTGGTTCTCGGGCTCTAGAGCGCAGGCTCAGTAGCTGTGGCTCGTGGGCTTAGTTGCCCCGCGTCACATGGGATCTTGCCCGGCCAGGGCGCGAGCCCGTGTCCCCTGCACTGGCAGGCGGGCTCCTAACCGCTGCGCCCCCAGGAGGCCCCCCTAAGTTGTTTTTACAGAAAGCAGACCCCACCACGTGAAAACTGCCGACCCCAGCATGGAGACCCCAGACCACTTGAAACCAGAAGATGCGCGACTCTCGAAACCTCACCTGGACGCCAAGCAATCAATCGGCGAATCCTGCGCGAGCTGCTTGTGTGCCCTGAGGCCCCTCCCCCACCCAGCAGCTGGGAGATGCTCTCGGAAGCCACCCACCGTCGTCCCAGGCTGCTGGCCTCCCAAATAAAGCAACCAACGTGTGTCTTTTCCACCAACGTGTGTCTCTCGAGCTTCGGCCTCTCAAGCAGCCAGCAGCCGAGCTTGGGTTCGGTACTCGCCTCGTCCGGTTACACTTCTGCTCCATGGGACCTCTGTTGTTATATGCACTGACTCTCTATCCCTGGTAATGCTTTCTGCATTTTTATTAGAATCTTCATTTCCTTCCTTTTACTTTCAACCTACCTTTGCAGTTAAGTTTTAGGTGTATCTTTTATTTATTTTTATTGAAGTATAGTGGATTTACAATGTTGTTGATTCCTGCTGTACAACGAAGTTTTTCAGTTATACATATATGTGCATTTTTTCATGTTCTTTTCCATGATGGTCTATCACAGGATATTGAATATAGTTCCCCGTGCTCTACAGTAGGACCTTGCTGTTGGTCCATTCTCTACCCAATAGTGCACACCTGCTAATCCCGAACTCCCAGTCCGTCCCTCCCCCACCCCCGCTTAGGTGTGTCTCTTTTAAACAGTCTGTAACTAGATCGTGTGTGTGTGTCTAGTCCGAAAGGTCTTCTAATTGGAAGATTACATTTATCGTGAATATTCTGATTGATTTGTTCCATTTTATTTCATTCCATGCTTTCTTTTTGTCACTCTTTTCTGTCCTTTTTTCTTTTCTTTTCATTCTTTGAATTAAAAGGTTTCCCTGTCTCTCCTTTTCTAAAAAACTCTACTGGTTTGCCTATTAATATGTATTCTTTCGGTGGTTATTCTCGAAAATGCACACCTAATTTAACAACACAGAAAATTAATCAACGTTTTTACCCTTCTCCAGAAGCTATCTGAGAACCCGACTGCTTTGACTGGAATCACTGCCCCACCAGCTCACATGCTGTCTCTCTGTCAGGTCGTTTTAGTTTTTTAACTCTACAAAGCAGACAGTGTCATCATGGTTGGTTTAGCTGTGCCTCTACATCTGTAACTTAGATGTATCTGTATTTGATTATAGAGGCATCTATAGATCCACAATTTTCTTAACGTTCCTTCTGCACCTCATACCTACCTCCTCTTGGAACCATTCTTCTTCCTCAATTTTGAAAGATAATTTTGTTGGCTACACAGTTACACACCTTTTCTGCAACAGTTATTTTCCCTGTAAACTTGGAAGCTGGTTTTCCTTTTCCTTTTCTTTGTTCCTCCTTTATTTTCTGTTAGGAAGTCAGACTTCAGTCTGCTCACTGGAGTGTGTAGGTGGCCTTCTTTTAAGGTCTGTCTTGGTGTTTACTGCAGTTTCACTGCGATGGACCTGGGAGTGGATTTCTCCTTGCCCTGCACTGGGTTCACTTGTGCTTCCCTGCTCTGGAATTGGTATCTTCTATCAGTTCTGGGAAGTTCTCAGCCATCTCTTCCCCATTCTCCCCAGTGTTTCTCAGTTAGACAGACTGAGCTTCTCACCTGACCGTCCGCGTCTCCTGAGCGGTCTGTTCACCCCTTTCTCTGTGCGACATCCCTGGGGCTTCCCCGACTCACCTTCCAGCGCCCTGATTCTCTCCCAAGCTGTGTTCCCCTACGTTCGGCCCTTCCACGGCTCTGCATTCAGTGTGTTGCTCTTTGGGTCTACTTTTAGTTCATCGTTTTCTAATTCTCTGTTCAGCTGTGTTGATCTGTTTAATCTTTCCAACGACTCAAATTTTTTCATGATTATATTTGCTCTATTTTATAGTTTTCTTAATTTTTATATTATTATGTCTTCACGTTCCTATTTTGTGTCTTTAAACATACTAAACACGTCTCTTTTATCTCCTGCTTTTGCCGAGTCTTTACGGACCTAGTTCTGTTTGTTATTTGGGGTGATCTCTTTCTTGTATGTTTGGTGATTTTACAGAACCATATTTGTATTTTATATAAATATATAAATAAATATATGTTTGACCTTGACCATGGAAATCCTGTGAGGCCTGGCTTGGGGTGTGTTCCTTCGGAGAAGATTTGTGTTGGCTTCAGGCAGATGCCTGGGGCACTACAGGTGCACTTCAAATGGTAATCGTTACTTTGCCACTTAGGGAACACGCAGAGTGTGACACTCACGTTCCAAACCCACAGCGTGGCTGGCCAGTGCCACAGATTCTCGGGGGATTTAAAAAAAAAAAAACCCCAACTTTCCCAGGACCAAGGCTGAGACGATTTCCTCCCTGGCTGAGGCTCGTGGAGGGTGTAGCCCTTGCTGTGTGCTGGCCTTGGGCTGGGGTCTCTGATCCGCTCCCCTCTGTGTCCTGGGCATGGTGCCCTGTCCCTCTGGGCACAGAATACCCGTATCAGAGCCATGTTCGGCCCCAGGGAACCTGCAGCCTCTCAGACACAGGCTCCTGTGTTGTCTGCAGGCTTCCAGAGTTCCCCTCCTTATTTGCAGGTTTGCCCTGGCTTCTTACTGTACTTTGCGGGGAGTCATCTCAGGAGCTCAATCAGAGTCTCCTGGGGAGCCTGTTAAAGGAGAGTCTTGGGCGCCGCCTCCAGAGCCTCTGACTCAGAGCATCTGCGGCGGGGGGAGGCGGGGCGGGGGGGCGGAGGGAACCTGCATTCCCGACAAGATCTTAGGTGACGCCAATGATGCCACATGGACCACACCTGGAGGGCATCTACCTTAAAAGACACCATCACAGTGATTTACTATCACAGTGATTTACAAACTTCGGCACGATCAGAACCACCTGGATGCCTCATTAAACCACACACTATACCTGCCTTCACGTGTTAATACGGTTTCCAAGAATCAGCTTTAGGGTTTACACATGTCACTAATAATCCGTTTTTTTAAAAAATATAAATTGTTTTTCATTTATTCCTTCTTCCTGTTTTCCCTTTAGCTGTGTTTTCATGTCTTCCTAAATTCTTGGCTTTTATTATTTTTTGTTCACTAATGGAAACATTTAATCCTGACGTTTTTTTCCTCAAAGTCTTAGCTGAATCCCATAATCAAACATATGACATTCCCCTCATCACTATACAATTTAAGTGCGGTATTTTTATTTCCTCTTTGACTCAAGACTTACTTACGAGACTATTTCAAGTCTAATTATAAAATGCTTATTAATGAGAAGTTATATCACACTGCAGTTTGAGAATATAATCCAAACATAAATATTGGTATTTTTTGTTGTGTTTCAATAGATTGTCAATCTTTCTAAATGTTACATAGGACTCAAGAGGTATATTCTCGGGACTTCCCTGGTGGCGCAGTGGTTAGGAATCCGCCTGCCAACGCAGGGGACATGGGTTTGAGCCCTGGTCCGGAAAGACCCCACACGCCGCGGAGCAGCTGAGCCCGGACGCCACAGCTACTGAGCCTGCGCTCTAGAGCCCGTGCTCCGCAACAAGAGAAGCCACCGCAATGAGAAGCCCGCGCCCTGCAATGAAGAGTGGCCCCCGCTCGCCGCAACTAGAGAAAGCCCCCGTGCAGCAACGAAGATCCAATGCAGCCAAAAATAAATACATAAATAAATGTATAAAAGAAAAAAGAGAGGCATATTCTCTGCCTGCATAAAAGCGATAGAACGTATTTGCCTGCTCAGTAAACCGTAACCATCGCAGTGCTCAGATTTTCTCTTTTCTTTCTGCCCCCTTGAGTGTCCTGAGTCCCCAGCTTTCCGCCTTAAGAGGGTCCAGCCCGTGATGCAGGCAGGGTGGCTGAGGCTGCCGGGCGGTCGGTGGGGAAAGTCGGACGCAGAAGGGCGCAAGGCTGCTCCCCGTTTCCCCGGAGCCCGCGCGGCCGCCTGGACTCTGCTCCCCCCACTCCCTGCTGCACGTCCCTGACTTCCCCACACCCTCCCCGTGCAGAGGCCGCGCGTCCCAGGCCTGCCTAGCTTCAGCCCTGCTTTCCCAGGGGCGTGGACCAGCTCTTGCCCAGAAAACCAGCAAACTTCTCTGCCACCCAGTGGAGAACCCCACCTTGCTCAGGGAGGTCTGACCACCCGCCCCCCGCGCCCCAGGTCTGTCCTGCTCTCCTGAGCCCTAGGGGCCCCTAGAGTTCTCTTTCCATTTTGATAGTCTCCCCTGCACTGGCCGATAAGGCTTTACTTCCTTTATATTGAACTCCACCTGCTTAAATCACAGTGTGGTTTCTGTCTGATTGGATCCACATCAAAACTTGGAAAATAAGAGCAAATTAACCCCAAAGCAAAGCAGCGGGAAGGAAATATTAAAAAAAAAAAAAAAAAGCCAAACTGAGTGAAAGTGAAAAGCGAAAACCAGCAGAGAAAAATCAATGAAACCCAAACCTGGTTCTTTGAAAAGGTCAATAAAATTGACGAATCTTCAGCCAAAGGAGGAAGAGGAAGAGGAGAAATAATAATCGGTTGCCGAAATCACAGACAAGAAAAGGGACATCGCTACGGCCCCCAGACTCCTAAGGGGATACGAGCACAACTCTGTCCTCATAAATTCTGTAACCGAGAAGACCCCATTCCTTGAAAGATACAAACCACCAAGGCTCATTCAAGGGGAAAATAAACTGGAGAGTCCCATATCTATTAAAGAAATGAAATTCATACTTAAAAACAGAGCAGAAATAAGAGTCCAAGCCTCGATGGCTTCCCTGGTGAATTCCACCAAATATTCAAGGGAGAAATAACCCAAGTCTACACGCTTTCAGAAACGGGAGGAGGAGGAATCACTTCACACCCATTTTACGAGGCCGTCATTGCTCTGATAAGAAAACCAGACAAAGACGCTCCAAGAAAACTTTAGAATATGTCTCATTAACGTAGACCCGAAAATCCTCTTTAAAAAAACTAGCAAACTGAACGCAGCAAGGTCTAACAAGGATAGTATATCATGACCAAGTGGGGTTTATCCCAGGAATCAAAGGTCGGTTCAACACTTTAAAAAATCGACGTAGCTTACTGTATCAACAGAGGAGAGGAGAGAAGCCATGCGGTTACCTCAGTAGACACAGAAAAAGCGTATGCTAAAACACCACGGCTTTTCACAATAAGAACTCTGAAAATTATGAGTAGCACAGTATACTAGTTTCTTAAGCCAAACGGTACCAAAGTAACTTCCAGGTAACATCACATCAACGGTAAACCGTTGCCCCCTTTGTAAACAAAGTAAGATCACCCACAACCAGCGCTTCTACATAACACGGTGTAGTAGATCCCGGCTAATGCAGTGAGGCAAGGGATAGAAAAAAATGGTAAAAATCAGATTTGCTGAAGTGAACTGCCACGTGACTGTGAGCAGAGCAAATCCAAGACACTCTACCAACTAACAGAATTAACACCAGATTTAGCAAAATTCACTCGATACCTTATTTCCAGGCTTAATAGAAAGCTACAGTCATTCAGAGATTGTGGGATTAGTGATCAACGGAACAGAACGTGGAGCCTAGAAACAGACCAGCATGTACACAGCCCCGACTTACGACACAGGAACAACCGTAATTGAGAAGGGAAGGATGCACTTTTCAGTCAAGGGTTCTAGAGTAACTGGATATGCATAAGAAGAAACGAGCCTTGCCCTCACACGATACATGAAACTAATTCGAGGTGGCTCGTATATCTAGACATAAAAGTTCAACCATGAAGTTTCTAGAACACAGAATATCCTCATACCCTTGGGCTAGTCAAAGCTGTCTTAAATGCGTAAGGCACTAATTAAAGTGATAAATGAGATAATTAAAACTGCCAACTTTTGTTCGTCAGGAGACATCATTAAGAAAATAAATAGGCAAGCCCACAAACCTGGGAGACGTTATTTGTAACGCATATGTCTGACAAAGAATTTATACCCAGAATATCCCACAAACAAGAAAAAGGAAAGCGACCCGATTCAAAAACAAGCAGAAAGATAACTCTCGATTTCTGGTCCTGCCTGGAAGGAGCTTGGAGACGCCACTCCGTCCTACGACAGGTAAAAGGCTGAACAACCTGAAACCGACACCTCTTCTTAGACCCGTCCTAGCGCGGGGAGGCCACAGGACAGACGCTGACCCCGAGCTGGAGACGGGCGGTCCACCCACACAGAGAATCAACGACTTACCGGAGAGAAAGCTCCAGGACGCCAGCACCGGGCAGGGAGGCCTGTGCTGTAACTGACAGTGCTGGGGACGCACGTGGACCCTTCTGTGCGGTGGTGACTCCAGGGGACCCCGTGCAGGGTCCCCACGCTTGTGTGAGCTTGACCTCCACGAGCCCCGCCAGCTTCTCAGAGTGAATGTCTGCTAAGAGCCCCTCCTGCTTCCTGCAGGGGGAGGGAAGGGAGCCATCCAGTCCTTAACAAGGCTCTAGCGCAGGGGAAACTAGTTAACCTGAGGCTAACCCTCGTGGTGCCAACAGAGCCAGCTGACGCCGGGGAGAAACGGGCAAAAGATTTAAAGAGACACAAAGGAATAAAAGAGCACAACGCGCGAAGGGCCAACACACACCCGAGAGGCGTCGGCCGCATCGCTTACCAGGAAAACACACGTGGGAACCACGGTCAGACAGCGCTCGTCAGGGTGGAAGCGTGAAAGGAGGTGGGACGCCCAGTGTCGGCGGCACGTGGAATAACCAGAGCCCGTGCCTTCCACGGGGGCGCTGGGAGCTCGACCAAAGCCGAGTCTGGGTGCCCTCGACCTGGGGGCGTCAAGTGTACCTCCACAAAGCTGGGTGGAACCAGAGAGCGGCTGCCTCTCGGGGGACGAGCTGAAGGCTGACCTGGAAGGGGAACGAGGGAACTTTCGGGAACGATGCCGATGTGCTGTGTGCTGCTGGGGGTTTGGGTTTCACGCGTGTGTGCATTTATCACTGCAGGGTTTTACGTTTCATTGGTAAATTGGACTTCAAAAGAAAGAAACTGTAAACAGTGAACTCTAGTTAATCTTACAGAGGCTGAACCGTCTACTGAGAAGGTACTGATGTCTGTAATTTACTCTGAAATGCGTTAAGAAATAAGGATGGATGGAACGACAGATGGATAGAGACGTACCAGACCAAATGTAGTAAAATATTAATGGCGGAATCGAGGCGGTGCTCCGCTAAATGATTTTCCATAATAAAAAGCTGGGGAAAAAACCACTGGCAGCAGTGGGGTCCAATCCGTCACAAGTCAGACACGGAGGAACACCTACTGTCTGATTTCACTTCTGTCGAGTTCAGCAACGGGTAAACCTGCTCCAGGTGTGAAGGTCACCTTCGGGCGGCAGGCGGCAGGTCATACTGGAAGGGAGCACGTGATGGTTTCTGATGTCCTGGGAACGTTGCGTGTCGGGTGCCAGAAAACGAGAAAATTCAGAGCTGTGCCTTACGATTCGTGCGTCTTTGTTCATATTTGTTAGGCTTCAATAAAGACGTACATTACAAAAACTCTTAGGGAAACAGGGACACACTGGAACCTTCTTACCCTGAAGAAAGGTTCCACCTATAATCCACCTACAACCTATGACCGTGAGACATTAGAAGTATTCTCTTTTAGAAAACAGCAAAGATCATTGCAAGAACGCAGAAGCCCCCTCACGGCCCCTTCCAGGCCCTGTCCTTGCAGCGTTAGCCGTTCATTAATTAAGATAGTTTGGCGTTAACCCTGGGATAGACTTAGTGACCAAGGAAAAGAGTAAAAGCCCGGAAGCAGACCTACTGCTTCACGGAACCTGATTTATGACAGCGCAGGCTGGGGAAGACCGCGCGGGAGAGAGGAGACCATCTAACAAATGCTACTCAGACAATTAGTTATTCATGTGGAGAAAGTGAAATTGGATTTCTGTCTCACACCGTAAATAAAAATCACTTGTGGAAGACAATGTGGGGGTTATCTTTATGACCTCACCGTGGTGGGAAGGCTGCTTAATAAACAAGACACACGTGCTGGGCGTCAAAGAGACTGAAAAATGTGTTGACGCCGAGAACTTGTTTATCAAAAAATAACACAGAGGGTGTAAAAGCAAGTCACAAAGTGGGAGGAGATAATTCCACACATAAACCAGCAAAGGGATAGTATCAGAGTGTAAAAATCAGGAAGGAAAAGACCCACAACCCACAGCAAAATGGTTAAGAGATGCAAACAAGCTTCTCACAGACACACACGTGCAAAGATGCTCACTCCTTTGGTAACCGGAGGAAATGCACGTGAAGACCCCAGAGTCGCTACACTGCACCCACGGACTGGCTGGGCCCGAGCGAGCATCGCCGGGGACGCCAGTTTCCTGCTGGTGGAAACGCCAAACGGCTCCAGGCACTTTGGAAAATAATTAGGCTTCGTCCTGTAACGCTGAGAGTTTCCAGACGCCACGGTCCTGCAGCTCCACTTCTCGTTAAATTCTAAAGAAATGTTTGCTCCTGAGCCCACGGAGACGCGCCGTGATGTTCACAGCATGTTGCTTTTCGAGGCAAAACGCTGGGAACGACGCAGACGTCTGTATGACGGGTGAGTGGAAAAATACATCTTTGGGGTCTATTTATGCGATGGAATTTTACCCAGACAACGCAGATGAACTTAGAAACGCTGCGCTGAGTGGGGAAGAGCTGCATCGATTACAGAGCAAGCACGAAAGCAAGCAACGCTAAACCACACGTCGCGTAGCGTGACGTGTGTGACAGCTGAGGACACAGTGAGCGGATTCATGAGCTCGGAACTCGGGGTGCAGGGGAGCAGGGCCGGGGCGCTTCCCAGCAGCACTATGACGATATGGGGGAGGGGCGGGGTCCCCGAGGCGCTCACACCCGTGCCCTTTTCCCTGGACTGTGTCACGTGCTACGTGGCTAAGTTAATTACAAACAGAAGTGGAACCTTTCCCGTGCCCAAGCAACGTGAACAACTCACGCCCGGTGCGTACGCTTTCGAGGAGCTAACGATTAATGTTTCATTCGGCTTAATAGCCTTAACAGAAACAGACGTGGTTCTAATTAAGCCGACCTGGGTGCTTACCACTGAAGACCCTTCCCCCCGGACGCTCAAGCTTTGCCCCACTGTTAGGTCCACTGGGACAGGCCTCTGAGAAGGACTCTACAGGTGGGCATGCTTTCTGAGCGCCCGGTACCTGTGGGTGTGTTTGCTTTGCTTTAACCCACGAAATGCAACTTCCTTGAATGTCAAATCCTAGCTCAGAACCGTCCTTCCATCAAAAGCTGGGTTTGGTCCCCCGGCATCTCGTTTTCCCCCGCGGGGTCCACTTCCCGGCCCCCATGCTCCAGGAAGTCGTGGGCTTGGGTTCTTCCCGGGAGCCGGCCCTTTAGTTGGGGACGTGCCCTCTCCCCCCGGGGGCACTGCCCACGCTCCATCCTCTCCTCGGTCACGCCCAGCGCTGTGTGGCCCCTCACCAGCCTTGTCGGGGCGGCGGCCGCCCGCTCTGGGTCTCTGACCTGATGCCCCACGGCCTCTGCTTTGCTCCTGCCCTTTCAGGTCCTGAAACCCCTCCCTTGTCTGCCCCTTCTCCACCCATCCTGCTCCCCTTTGAATGGCGAGCTGCCCGTGACCTGGAGTTTTTCCCGGAACGGGAGTTGTGAATCTAGAAAGGTGCCCCCGGGAGCCCCTTGCTGGGCCGAGGAGGAGAGGGTGGTGGTGGGCAAGCTCGGAGAGTCACCCATCGAGGGGCCTGTTTGGGCGTCGGCATCGCCTCCATCCGCCCTTGGGGTGAGAACCTTCTCTCCTCCCTGACATCTGGGCCGAGGCCCTGGCAGACAGGCTGTCGGGTGAACCCGGGCCCCCTCCGTCTGGCTGGGCACCTCCTGTCTCCAAGGGCTCGGCGTGTGGAGCGGAATCTCACTGCCCTGCTGCGTGCGTCGTCCAGCGATCCATTCACTAATCTTACGCGTCTCTTGAGCACATTTCCCTAATGCTTAAACACTCGCTCACTTCATGAATGCCAACTAAAAAAATCAACCAATAAAACTTCGCAGATATTTAGATATTGATTACAAACCTTAATCAAATGCTTCTAAACGTTTAATTAAAACCACAAGCTAAATATATCAGATTTGCTTAAATTGCTTCAAACGCCTTTATAATTATGCAAGACCTACTGCCGTGGCTGAAGGACACCCCCATACGCTGAAGTCCTCACCCTCCGTCCCACCCCATGACTGTCTTTGGAGACTTGGCCTTTAGGGGTGGTTAAGGTGAAACAGGTCACGAGGGTGGCGCCTGGTCCAACAGGACGGTGGCCTCGTGAGAAGGGGAAGGGACACCAGAGCTCTCTCTGCCGGATGAGGACCGGGAGCTGGGCAGCCCTTGCTGGAGACCACGCCTGCTGGCACCAGATCCGAGAGAAAGAAATGTTTGTCGTTTGCGCCCCTCCGTCTGTGGTATTTTGTTTTAGCAGCTAAGACAGCACACAAATTATCATAAGGACTTAAAAAGGGGGGACTTGGGCTTCCCTGGTGGCGCAGTGGTTGAGAGTCCACCTGCCGATGCAGGGGACGCGGGTTCGTGCCCTGGTCCGGGAAGATCCCACGTGCCGCGGAGCGGCTGGGCCCGTGAGCCATGGCCGCTGAGCCTGCGCGTCCGGAGCCTGTGCTCCGCAACGGGAGAGGCCACAGCGGTGAGAGGCCTGCGTACCACAAAAAAAAAAAAGGGGGGTGGGTGGGGATTTGGGAGCCGGGGGAGACGCGGTGGTGAAGCACACGGTCATCCGCCTTTGTCCACATGTGCAGAACTGGGCTGAAAGGTGACACGCGCCCCGACGAGAAAGAAAGAAAAACCTTACAGCTTGCTTACACGGGAGCTGGTGCCGAGGCAATTCCATGGCTCTGCACGTGGTCCTTCCTCATCTGTTACTCTCAACGCGTCCCGAGTCCTTCCCGCGGTCGCTGCGGACAAAAGAGAGGGACGCACCCTCCGACAGCCTCCCCGCGGGCCTGGATTCTCTCAGGCGCACTCCTCCCGCGGGCAGCCGCGTCCTCCTGGTCCAGGACCCATCGCGCTGCAATCACCCGCGTGGACCTGTGAGACCCACGGGGAATGGAGTCACCCAGTGACTGACGGCTCCCCCGCCGAGGGGTCGCTGACAACACCCCCTGCTGCCCGCGGGGCCGGGCTCCTGCTTGTCTCTGGCACCCGCCGGCCCTGTGCGGGAGACGTGAGGTCACAGAGAGACTGGGGTCCTTGGCGGAAACAGAAATACCACTAAACGGCACATGGGGATGCTGGCTCCAAGACACGTGTGTGCGAACTGCTGGCCCCGGTGAGGAGGCAGTCGTGCACACGCAGACACACGCGACACACCGCACACACACGTACACGCACGCTCTTGGGGGCGAGCCCAGAAGACAGGCGTCCAGCATGTGCAGCGATCATCTCTGGGTGATGGGTAATAAATGACTTTTCATTTTCTTCCTGAGACTTTCCCACATTTTCCAAACACTTTACGACGACGGCGTGAACGTTACAAGAAAAAGAAAATCCCCAGACATGCCTTTTTCTAAGCAAAAACCACATGCTGGCCCCAGCGTGGTCGCTGCAGGAGCTGCTGTGGGCCCAGGCCTGGCTCGACTGCCGCACGGACCGTGGGGTCTCAGGGACACTGGCGTGTCGCTGGCCACCTGTCCGGGCTGGGTTTGGCCGCTCTGGCCGTCTGGGCCATCCCGGCCCCGGGCCAGCTCAGGAGGAGTTAAGATGCTCCACCAATGCAAATTAGATTTAATTAATCCTTTTCATCAGTTGCAAATATACCTTCTGAACCCTATTAAAAACATGAATATGCAAATGCAGACCTTTTTAAATTCTCATTTTCAAGGACTAGGTGTTGGGATTTGATTAAGTGAATTCCGTTAACAGCCTGTAAACCTGGTGCAAAATTTAATTTCCATTTTAAGTTTGAAAAAAAACGGCATGAAGGCTGTTGCTGATTGAGCTAATTATAGTGTCACATTACAGAGGCCACACGCAGAGCCCACAGGCTCAGGCGGAGGGGCCCTGGGCAGGGCCTGCGGGCGGCTCCCAGGGGCCCACAGCCAGCCCTGCCGTGCCGTTTCGCAGATGCGGAGACTGAGGCTCAGGTAGGGGAGGAGACGTCCCCAGGAGCCCCTCGCAGGTCGTTGCGTGTGGGCTGCTTGGGCAGCCTGGGCCCCCCGACTCACTGAGGAGGTGGGGGCCCCGGGCAGGGAGCCCAGGAGGGAGCCCGGGCCCACGTGTCCCCTCCGTCCGCACTTCCCGGCTCTGCCGGCACCTCCACGAACTCCCGGGTGACCTGCTAGGACAGACACTTCTCTGTCAGTCAAGCAGGGAGACAGTCTGGCGGCACATTTAACACGCACGATGGCTTCCCAGCAATACTCAAGCAACCGTGAGCCGGCACCGCCGGGTGCCCAGGACCCTCGGCCCCCGTCCGTGGTGCTGGCGCTCGAGGGCTGTCCAGTCCCATACGGTGGCCTGTGCACACTCGCCGCTGAGCGCCTGAAGTGTGGCTGGTCTCGACCCAGATGGGCAGCAGACACACGACAAGATGCTGGGTTTCCGCGGCTCAGCGCTGAGAGACGGTAAATGAGTGTCTCGCTAATTTATATACATGTAATTTAGAGAACTTCATGTTTTAAAAATTAAGATATAATTGACGTATTAGTTTCAGGTATACAGCACGATGGTTCAATATTTGTATATATTGCAAAACTAATTTTTACATGGGTTACGTGTTGAAATAACGTGCTGGATGTATTAGGTTAAATATATTCATTAAAGTTAATTCCACCCGCTTCTTAAACGCGGCCGCTAAAATATTTCAAATTACGTATGCCACTTGCATGCTACCTTTGTCATCAGGGCAGTTCTACAGAAGACGCTAAAGCTGATGGAAAATGTGTATTTTATGTATACTCTATGTAACTCAGATATATTAGAAGCAAGATATGCATAAAGAAATGCCAGGTGGCAGGACAGGCAGGCCCGGGTGTGCGTCGGCTTGGGCCTCCCCCATCCCCCCGGCCCCCATAAGGAGCAACCACAGCCAGGGCGGCTTAAACAACAGACAGTGACTTTCTCAGGGTCCGGAGGCTGAAATCCGAGATCCAGGCTCCTCCCGAGGCCTCCCTCCTGGGCCTGCAGACGGCAGTCTCCTCCCTGCGTCCTCACACGGTCGGCCCCGTGTGTGTCCCAATCTCCTCCTCTTACAAGGACACCAGTCCTATGGGATTAGGGACCAGCCTAACGGCCTCATTTTAACTTCATCACCTCTGAGGCACAGGAATTCACATGAATCTGGGGACACAGCTCTGCCCACAAGGGAGGACGAGGCGGTGGGGTTCTGGGGAGAAGGTCCCCGTGGTGGGTAGACAAGGGCTGGTGTGTCTGAGGCTCGCCACGGAGTCCAGTTCCCAGAAATATTAACCGACTGGAAATCACCCCAAACCTTCTGCTCACTCTGGAAAATCTGGAGCCACGAGGAGGGCAGGGGCAGAACCACAAGAGAAAGGTTTGCAGGCAAGACTTGTTAATTTGAACCTGGAAATGAGTTTTTGTTTTGGTTTTGTTTTTAAAGTAATGACCAAAATGGTTCGGAAGTATGGAAGTTCTGAGAGATGCTGTCAGTTTTACTTTAAACTGAGAATCTGGTGTTTCTGTAGGTTATTGTTTTCAATAAAACTTACGTGTTTTGGAAATAACAAAACCCCAATGAAATACATCAGTAGATGCTTTTATGGAAAATTTCCAAGACAACTGTTAAGTGAGGAAAAAACCCAAGCTGCAGAACAAGCCAGTTATTTTCAAACCACACAGGAGCCCAGTGAGCCCAAACCCTGCGCTGTCTGCCCGTGTGTCAGGTGCCCGTGTGTTAGGTGCCCATGGCCATCACAGAGGACGAGCTGGGGCAGGGCCAAGGGGGCTCTTCCTTCACTTGACATTTCTGCTGCTGAGGGTTTTTCCTTTTACACTGAAAGTGCATCAAAATTGTGCAGCTGGAGAAACAGAGACGAATGAGAAGAAAACGGAAACCACAACGAGACAGGCACCGGAACGCGCGCCATCGTTGCCCCCTGTGCTGTGTGACTGCGGGCAAGGCCCTGCCCCTCTCTTGGCCGAAGCAGGAATTTAAGCAGCTTGGTAAAGCCACCGCTCCTCACCGTGCACACACGTATGTACACACACGTGACACAGCCATGCACGCACACACAGCACACACCCTTTCCTGTCCTGCCCTAGACTCCACGCCCTGGACCTCTAAGTCACCCCTCTGAGGCTGCCTGGGGACAGAGGCCCGGCCCCTTCCTTGGTCCTGGCATCCTGGCGACATTGAACCACGAGGAAAACAGGCAGGTCTGACCCAGAAGCTGGGTCGTGAGGGCTGCCGACCCCGGCCAGGAGGTCCGGGCCTGACGGACTTGCCTGCGGCCTGGGGCAGGTCCTGCCCTTTCCGAACCCCGGCCTCCTCTCGGACAAGACGCAACTTGCGGGATCATCACGGGATGGGAAGGAGCTTTGTAAGCTGGGATGTTTCAATCGGGGGCGGGCGGGTGGGGGAGCCTCGCAAACGGGAACGGGGCTTGTGAACTGCGTGGGGTCACATCAAGTGCAGATTCTGACCCAGTAGGTCCCGGCATTTCTAGGCGGCTCCTGGGGGACACCGCGGGTCGTGGTCCACACCTGAGTCATGAGGAGCTAAAGAAAGCCCGGAGGTTTACTCATTTCCAGAACACGAACCAGGCGCACGGGGAGGGGAGAGAGACGATGCACAGCTCACATCCTTGAGTTGGCGCCTCCGGATGCAGAGGCGGGCCGGGCCCCGGGGGAGGCGGGGGTCCCACGGGGGCCCCGGCAGGCGGCGCTGTCCTCCCTGGGAGCCTCGGGGACGCCGGAAGGAGGCTGTCGCACGCCAAATCCCGCTCCATCCTGGCAATTAAGGTTTATCGCCGTAGCACTAATCCCTTAAAATTAGTCATTAGCGGCTTGACAACCACGTAGCGCTGGTGCCCACTGACGAGCTGGCAGCGGTGGGGTCTCTGCCAGAACCAGAACCTTCCGGGGCCTGGCTCCCCACCCGACTGCACCCAGAGCCCCCCACAGGCGGCGGGGCGGGCAGCTGGCAAACTCAGCGGCATGTGACTGAGCGGACCTGGGAGGATGCTAGGGGGCCGCTGCGCCCCATCCCACCTAGACGCGGCCCCGGGGGTGGGGGGACGGCGCCTCCTGCCCCTCTCCTGGGAGGGAAATCCTGAAATTCCGTGCAAGCGCTGTCAGCCTGGGGCTGGGTGGGTGGTCCGGGCCGGGGGTGGGCTTTCCACCTGGAAGCGGCCTCAGGGACCCCCCTGCCGAGGAAGGAGGTGTGAGGAGCCCGGGGCAGGGGGTGAGACCAGGTCCCGGTGCTCACGGGAGGCTGGGCCTGGGGAGGCTTGGCTGCCGGCCGCCCACCCTGTCCTCCCACAGACACGGGGCCGGGTGCGGGGCGGGGGCCCAGCGCCGCTACTGCAGGACCCGGGCAGGGATTAAGTCTCAGGAGGTGACATGAGGCCAGGGACGTGTGGCCCTGAGGGACCCATGGCACGTGAGGGGCAGTGGGGAGGGCTGACCTGGCCTTGGGGCCACGCGTCGCCAGTGGGAGTCAGGGCCGTGGCACGAGCGCAACCCCTCCGCCCCCAACCCTCCGGCACGCGCCTCTCCCGCCGGGGATCCTGGAGTTCAGTTCTGGCCTTGCAACCGAAACCACCACGCTCGGGGGTGCCTGCCCGGCCGCGCACCCCCTCGTGGGCCCTGTAGTGACCCCTGGGCAGAGATCACGAGCTTCCGGCCTGGCCTTCTGGCCAGGGTGACCCCACCAGCCGGGCCATCTCAGCAGCAGCCGGCCGCTCCCGCCTGCCCTGAGCGGGGACTGGCTACGTCTGCCCCATCTGGGAGCCGCCCTCCAGCAGGTGCCGTCTGCATGCCGGGCGCACACAAGGGCCTCGCGGTGCGTTTGTGTGGGCTAACGATTTTGAGTCAAGTTCTGACCTGAGCCTTTTATCACTGGCCTCTGAATTCAGCGATTTCACACGGGAGGCAAGCCGGGGCCAGGCCTGGGACACAGCCTCCGCCATACGGGGGTCCAGCCCCAGCCCTCCACGGCGCCGGGGACGGGGGCAGAGTCGAGACAAGGGCCTGGTCCCCCACTCCCAGGCTGGGGCCCAACATCATCTGTGGGACCTTTGCTCCCACAAAGCAGCAGGGAAGCGCCACTGCGGGTTTGGGGGTCCCGACAGAGGGAGGGAGACAGACGAGGCCCCTCCCCACCAGCCTCGCAGGGAGGGGCTCAGAGCCCGAGACGCGACTTCACTCTGCTGGTGTGTCTGTGGCACCGGGAAGGGGGCCGCTCCAGTGTGGAATGAGGGGTGAAGGAAGGTGCACTCTGACGTCTGCTGGAAAACCCCCAACTGGGGGTCTTCATTAAGCGCAGGACCCCCGGGACCCCCGCCTGGCTCGGTGCCTTTCCCCCGATTCGTGACGACAAAGAAACATGGAGCCTCGCTCCTCCCCTGCGAGATGGCGCCAAGGGCGCCCAGAGCGTCTGAGGGGGTGAGGAGAGCAGGACGCCCCCAGCCGGACCAGAGTCCAGTTCCGAGCAGCCTTGGCCCTGGGAAGCCAGTCTGCACGCCGAGCCTGTCTTCTCATCTGTGAAGTGGGGACGTGTTGGCCGTCAAACCAGCCGGGGGGCTCTGGGTCCCGGGCCCGTGCTGACCTTGCTGTGACCCTGGGCCTGGCTGGGCCTTGTCTGTCTGGGCACCCATTCACAGACCGAGCTCCAGAGTGACTGTGATGGGGGTGGGGTGTGAAAGGCAGGGGGTCGGGGCAGCCCCAGACGCACAGGCCACACCTCCCAGGGCTCTGGGCTCTGCAGAGGGACCCAATGCTGGCCCTCCCCACCCACCTCCCCTGACCATGGCCTGGAGACCTGCCGTGGGGCAGCACTGTAGGCGAGGCTACGCCCGAGGCCGCCCCCACCCACCCTGCCGGGCTCTAGGGGTACCCACCGCCGCTCCTGCGACAGGCACACAGGGCGGGGACGTCAGGACAGCAGGGGTGCCGAGCTGTGTGCGTGGAGGGAGCCCGTCAGCCCAGGGGCTCAGACACACACACAGTGAGCCGGGTGGGGGCTGAGGGAGCCTTTATTTCACACGCGCCGGGAACTTCGCCGGCAGCCCAGGTTCACCCACCAGCTCCAGGCACGGCCAGGCTTGAGCACGGTGTGATAGGGGTGCCTGGGGGAGGGGACAGGAAGCCAGTCCAGAGCACTGCCCCTGAGGTCCCCCACCTCTGCCTCCTACCTGCTCTCCAGGACGGAGGGTGACGAAGTGGTGGCCTGTCCCTGCAGAGCGGCCGTGAGCCCAGGGGTCGGGGAGGGGCACCCCTGAGCCGCTTAACCCTGCCGGCCAGAGCTGTGCACAGGTGGCTGGGGGGCACGCAGGAGTCCCCATCAGGCCCTGACGCTCACGGCCATCTGGGCAGGAGGCCGGGCCCTGTGGATGGGGTAGCTGGCCTGGTGGGGCTGGGACCCCAAGGGACAGGCCTGAGCGGGCTGCCGCCGGCTCCCTCGTCCGCCTTCGGAAGTTGGGGGCGCGGCCGGCGCGGGGCGGGGGGCCGCAGGCTAGGCCACGGTCTGGCGGCTGAAGAGGTCAAGGGTGAGGGCGCTGAGGAAGGCGGGGATGCTGTCCTGCCGCAGCAGGTACAGCTCGATGAGCTCCTGCGCCGTCCGGGAGAACTCCGTCTCCAGCAGTTGCATCTTCGTGCCCGAGGGTCCCGCGGCCTGCAGGGTGGGCGGGAGACACAGGAGATGCCGTTAGCAGGTGGGCCCTGGGCGGGTCGCCCCACTCAATCCCCCGTTGCCCCAGGCTCCAGACGCGGACGGGCCATCTGCCCAAGTCCAGGCACATCCCCCCAGGCGAGGCTGTTTCTCGGGCCTCCTGGGTGGTGGGTCTCACCCACGCTTCAGGAACCTAGAAGCCAGGATGGGGGTGTGCACGCCAGCTCACCAGCTCCTCCGGGTCTGTCCACCCTCAGACCCGAGCCCTTGTGAGGACGCTCCGTGCCGGGCGTGAGGGCCCTGTGACAAGCCACGAGGCTGCAGGCGCTCCGAGGTGGGTCTCACGCTGCCCCGTGTGCCAGCGGGACGGCCGAGGGGCCGCTGTGTCAGGGCCTCTCACCCACTGCCCTCGGGCGCTGCTGCACGTCAGGGCTCTCTGTCACGGCGGCGGGGCTGCCTCTGGAGTCCGCTAATACGAGTTCAAATCCAGCCCCTTCTGGCTGTGAGGCCTCGGGCATGGAACGGAGGGGCTCCCAGCTGAGGGCACCGCTGGGAGCTAGCCCACTTGGTGGGGCTTGCTGAAGGGCGGCAGGTGGGGGGCCAGGCAGTTCTGGAGAACCCGAGAGAAGCCAATTCCTTTCACTACTTCTTTACGTAAATGTGCCACCTGTGATTGGGGAGGTGCCACGAAGGAAGACGGGCCTGTCCCCCAGTGATTCAGAAGACCAGTCTTTCAACACCGTGTGTGCCACATGGTGGGACCCCCAAACTAGCTGGTCAAGCCCTCACGTGCAAGTGGGGAGACCGAGGCCCAGATGGCTCAGGGCTGGCCTGGGTCACAAGGCAGGTGTGAGCAGGGCCGAGCCCAGGGCAGGTGCTCCGGGGGGTGCAGGGCAGCTGGGGGGTGGACAGAGGCCCGAAGGTGCCCAAACACTTGGGCAGGGCTCACGGGGAAGCCCCCTCCCTTCCTCAGGCAGGCCTGCGGCAGCTCTCAGACCCTAGATGGCGCCCCGACGTGGGCCTCACCTGCCAGCAAGCCCGTCCCAGGTGAGTTAGGACCCCCGGGGTCTGCCTGCTGGGGGCGCAGGCCTGGGGAGAGGCCGTCGTACACCAGACAGAAGCCTGTGGCCTGCGACCCTGTCCAGCAAGGCAGTGATGCTGACGGGGCAGCTCAGGAGAGTCAGGAGGCGAGCAGGGTGGCGGCCACCGTGGGCCAGCCCCCCACTTGTGGAACGAGCACCTGCCCACCCTGCCCATCCGGCCCAGTCAGCTCCACCCCTGATGAAGGCCACCACTCCACTTGGGGAATCCCAGGCTGGAAGGGACACACCCGGTGACACGCACACGCCCCATGGGAGAGCCCCTTCCTTCCCAGGCAGCCGACTAGGAAAGGCTTCTTCCCGCCGACCCCCAAACTCGCCTGCCAGCCGGAACCCTGGCTCCGCCTTGGCGGGTGCCCGCTGCACCGAGATTCCTGTTAATGGCCACCAGAAAGTGGAGCAGCGCCGCCTGTGGCCCACCCACGCGGCGGCCCATGCTCGGGGGAAGGTGGACACGTTCCTCCCGGCCCACGGAGACCCTGAGAAACGGCCCCCGCCAAGACACACGCCTGATAGACGACTCGTGTGCAGGGCCCACCGGCAGCTCTGACCACTCAACAGCAGGAAGACAAATGACCCGGTTAAAAAGCGGGCGAACAATCCGAACAGACCTTTCCCCCCCAGGACGCAGACAAATGGTCACACCACACCCTGCCTTTAGGTTCCCCGAGGACACAGACAAGTGGTCACACCACCCCCTGTCTTTAGGTTCCCTGAGGACACAGACAAGTGGTCACACCACCCCCTGTCTTTAGGTTCCCCGAGGACGCAGACAAGTGGTCACACCACCCCGTCTTTAGGTTCCCCGAGGACGCAGACAAGTGGTCGCACCACCCCGTCTTTAGGTTCCCCAAGGACGCAGACAAGTGGTCGCACCACCCCGTCTTTAGGTTCCCCGAGGACGCAGACAAATGGTCACACCACCCCCCGTCTTTAGGTTCCCCAAGGATGCAAATGGTCACACCACCCCGTCTTTAGGTTCCCCGAGGACACAGACAAGTGGTCACACCACCCCGTCTTTAGGTTCCCCGAGGACGCAGACAAGTGGTCACACCACCCCGTCTTTAGGTTCCCCGAGGACGCAGACAAATGGTCACACCACCCCCTGCCTTTAGGTTCCCCGAGGACGCAGACAAGTGGTCACACCACCCCGTCTTTAGGTTCCCCGAGGACGCAGACAAGTGGTCACACCACCCCGTCTTTAGGTTCCCCGAGGACGCAGACAAATGGTCACACCACCCCCCGTCTTTAGGTTCCCCGAGGATGCAGACAAGTGGTCACACCACCCCATCTTTAGGTTCCCCGAGGACACAGACAAGTGGTCGCACCACCCCGTCTTTAGGTTCCCCGAGGACGCAGACAAATGGTCACACCACCTCCTGCCTTTAGGGAAGCGCAAATGGAGCCCACGGTGAGACTGCCTCAGGCCCGTGAGGACAGCTGTAACCCGGGCGACACGGTGCTGGGAAGGACGCGGGGAAGTAGGAGGGCGGGCACGGCGGGCACTGCGCAAACAGTCTGGCGGCTCCTCATGAGTGAGCCGCATGACCCGGCAATTCCGCTCCTGGGTATGTGCCCGGGAGAAGTGAGAACACGTCCACACAGGAACTGGTACAGGAATGTTCACGGCAACAACGTTCAACGCAAGTCGAAACGCAGAAACCCCCGACAGGCGAACAGGTGAGTGCAGTGCAGCCACGGAAGGAACGACGCTCTGTACACACGACACCACGGACGACCCTCGAGGGCACACGCCAGGGCAGAGCCGCCGAGACGGGGGCTGGGACGGGGGTCGGGGAGGGAGAAAGGGGAGCGACTGCCGGTGGGCGTGGGCCTTCTCTGTGGCGGATGAAAACCCTCCAGCGTCAGGTGTGGATCACACTTCAGCAGGGCCGTCTGCAACTAAAGGCTCCCTTCTGCCCAGCAGCCCAAGGGTGATCCCCCGGCGGGCCCAGCAGGGCAGGAGGAGGCCTGACAAGGTGCAGGCCTGGATGTGCCACGGAGCGGGGCCCTCCAAGACCCCAGGGAAGGAGCGGGGGCAAGTCGGAAGGAGCTGGCTCCAGCTCTGCATCGGCCTGCCCCTGCCCTCCGACCCACGACCCTTCCGAGCGGCCTTGGAGCTCTCGGTGCCGAGGCTATCTTGTCTGTGTGCCGTCTCACTTGGCCCCGGCCCCCCCGCGGGCGGCTGGCCCTGCTCCGTTGCCAACACATTTAGCCTTGTCATAATGGTTCAACACAGACCGTTTTCAAACAAAAATAAGAGAAACCACTCTGACCTTTACCAAGAAAATCCTTTAATTTCTGCCTTCTGCTCTTGACTCTGAGTATTTTTCCCTAAATGTCAGAGGGGCAGGTTGTCAGCTGTCGGCTCAGCACAGGCTGGGTGGGGGGTTAGGGGGTGGAGGGAGTTGGGGGCCCGAAAGGGCAGCCGAGTCTCCTGGCTGTGCAGTGGTTAGGGGCAACCCCGGCCCGTCCTCCTCCGCCCAACCTGGCCCTCCCTCAGCCCCCTGCTCCCCCGAGAAGCGGCCTTCCGCTCCGACTTAAACTGGGGGTCCTCCGGGCGCCTCCCCAGGCCCCTGCAGGCTCTGCATGTGGGTCAGACATGCCTCGCGGTGTCTGCACCGGGGCTGCCACTCCCGACGAGCAGGCCTGGCTCAACCCTGACCAACAGGGAGCTGCCTGGGACGCCTTGTCTGCCCGCGGGCATCGCCCGGTGCTCACCCCGCTGCCGGGCAGTTCTGGGCACCCGGCCGCCCTCAAGACCCAGAAGCAGGGCTCAGTGCTTCTCTCTCATCTCGACCCACGTCCAGGCAACCCCCCACGGCTCCCGGCTGCTCCCCTGACGTGCCCGGGGCCGGGTCCCGGTTCTGTGGATCTGCCGTGTTCCCAGGACGTGCCCATCAGCCTGCGTTCAACGCTGCCTGGTCCCCAGGTACCTTGTATGGCACTCTTATTAGGAGCTGTTCACTTAAAACCAGAGCGCGGCTTTTAAAAAGGCAAACTGCCCAGTAAGATGTGCTGACCATGCTGGACGGGAGGTGTCAGGCGTGTAATAAAAGCGCCCGGCTTGAGGGGCACGTGGGACCAGGTCAGCCCAGTCCAGGGGGTGGCCCGGCCTCAGGCCCAGCCCGCTGCCTGCCCTCCGAGGTGACCGGATGCAGCACACACTTCTCTCTGCCCGGGGAGGGTGAGGGTCCTGCCTGGATCAGCCACGCGGAAATCGAAGCACCCCCGTCTTCAGAACGGAGTCAGGGCTTCTCAAGCCGGGAATCTAACACATCCCAAGTGCTTTCACGCACTCACGTGCTGATCTGGGGAGGGCAGCTTGCCCCGGCCGGCCAGCGTCCTCTTGAAATTTCTGCGCTCGAGAACGCCCTGGAGCCGGCACTGGGGGTGCCCCTCGGGCGCCCGCCGTCCCCCGCGCAGCACAGCCTCCCTCTGGGGCAACGGAACAGGAGCGCGGCTTGGGGAGCTCACAGGGCTAAGATGAAAGGTGGTTCATTACGGTTTTCTGAATTCTCCGCGGTTTTACTATGACTGCACATACTTGTAATCAGTAAAAACAATATCTAAATTATATCCACAAGGCCTGACAGCTTTGAGAACGCGCAAATACACACGGCGTCCCTGCTACAGGCACGTGCCGACGTGTGGCTTCACCAGCTCCCAGGCCGGGGCCCGAGCGGGGCCTGCGGTGGGGACACACGGTGTCTGGGACTGGGGCTCGTGGGACGCCCTGCCACAGTGCCGTCACCACCTGTCGGCCTCCAGGGCTGGGGTGAGCTTCGTGGGGATTGGGGGTGGACACCTGGCTGGCTTCCTCCCCAGATCCTCCCTGCCCGTGGGAGGGCACCTACGGGGGTGCCCCCGCCCGCCCCCCGTGTCCTGGGCCGCGGGTGACACCCAGCGTGGCGGCCGGCGGCCTGCAGACGCTGCGGAAGTCTCTGCATCGCCTGCCCACCTGTGTTCCTCGGAGAGATGCGCGCACAGCCCCCCTGGCTCCCTGAGAGCCCGGCCCCGTGGAGCCCTTCTCGCCGGCCACGGGGACGAGCTCTCCCGGCCCACTTGGGCTGCTCCCTCCCCGCCTGGTGCCTCGGGGCCCCTGTCCCAGCCGCATCCCTGTCACCTCCAAAGCCTGGTCAGCCTCCCACTCCGAGAGCAGATGCCTCCGTACCCCCGCGAGGCCGGCCGGGCGTGGCTCCCAGACCGGGGGCGACTGGGGGCGGCCGCTACGCTCTGGGTCCCTGGAGCCCAGGGCAGGCGGCCCCGGGAGGCCCAGGCAGACGCTGATGCGTGCGAACAAGCAAGGGACACGGTGGCAAGTGGGTCAGGACAACTTGGCCAGAAGCTGAGAGCGCTGTCCCGGCACGGAGTTCCAGGGAACGGAAGCTGGCAAAAAAGCATGTCCAGCGAAATAGCTCACCCAATTATCCCGCTTAATTGTACTGAAAAAGCATCTAAATACTGCATGCTCTAATTATACCAGCGTTACTGGAATTCACCGTCCCCAGCTAGGGGTGACCTTTCCCAAGAGTGATTGTGGGGGGCAAGGCCGGGCACCCCAACAGTTGCAGATCCGTCTCAAACCCACAATTATTATTATTATTATTCTATTTATACAGCCCTCCATCTTCCTAGATGCTCCGTTTTAGATCCACACGCAGCTGTTCCTGCAGCCTCACGAGGGGGGAGGGCGCACGCAGGGCATCGAGGCCCCGAGCGGTCACTTCCAGGAACGCTGCCCCTCACAGGTGGGCGCCCGAGGCCTCCTTCCAGGAGGTTCCTGGGGGCAGAGGCCCGTGGACACGGGAGGTGCGAGTGGGGGTGGGCACCACAGAGCCAACCGCCTCCTTCCCACGTTCTCAGGGGGCAGGGGCCAGAGAGGACCCAAAGGTCTGGCTCCCCCGATCCTGGGCCAGCCGCCCCCCTGGGCCCCCGCCTCCTCCGTCAAGTGGGCTGGGCCACGTGTCCCCTCTAGTCCTCATCCAGGAAGCCTGCCCCTCCTTGCTCCCCATCGAGACAAGTCACACAGCCTCGGAGTAATTTTGTGGAGCCCACGGGGGTGGCGGAATCATGTGAAGAGCGATATGGCTGGAGGACCGGCAGCGACGGAGTCGGGAGCTGGGCTCACCGCCGGCTGCTCTCCTGTCTGCTGTGTGACTGTGGCCACATCACTTCACCTCTCTGGGCTGGACTTTCCTCAATTTAAGGGGGGACGCGTGCCTGTGTTCCCACCCCAGAGGGCTGCTGGCGGGTTCAGATGATAACACCTGTCAAAACGCTCGGCAGGCTCCGGGAGAGGCGGGGAGATTTACCCACCTGCCTGAAACAACCGGAGAAATGAGACACAAACACGCAACAGTGCTTTCAAGTCCTGGGACACGTGGGAATGAGGGGCACGGTCCCGGGAGATGGGAAGCAAGCCCTGTGACAGCCCCGTTCACCCCTCAAGAGACTTTCTGGGCACGGTGAGGGAGAGGCCCAGGCAGAGCCGGTGGACTCTCTGAGCTGAGAGTCTGGGGAGACCCAGGTGGCCAGAGGGTGCAGGACAGAGTGCCCGACAGGAGAGCCACGCCTGGAGGAAGCACTGAGCAGAGGGTGCCCGAGCAGGCAGCAGGGTACTGGTCAGCACACAAGGAAGAAACCACCTGAGACCAGGAAAAAATACCCACGGGGGTCAGAGCAAACACCACCCTGCAGGAGAAGCTCACACGGCTGGAGCTGCGCCCGTCCTCAGCAGCCACCCCCGAGAACCCCACCGCCACAGGGTACAGGAGGGTCTCCCCTCCATACCAGCACGGTCACCCTCGACTACATGCTGCTCTGGTCCCGCTCACAATTTTTTTTTTTTTTTTGCCACACCTGGCGGCATGCGGGATCTTAGTTCCCCAATCGGGGATCGAAGCTGCGCCCCCTGCAGTGGAAGCGCAGTCTTAACCACTGGACCGCCAGGGAAGTCCCCGGCTCACAACGGAGACCTGAAAGAATCTGCTTCCAAGTAAGTAACACCCCTGAACAAAGTTTGGGAGCTGTCACAGGAAGACAAAAACACCCAGCCCCCAAAGGGAAGAAATTCACCGCACCTGGCACCCATCAACGATGAGTGTGCAAACGTCAGGGGAATATGATTCCCAGGGAAGAGGAAAAGCCATCGACTGAAACGGATCCAGCCCTGATACTGATGCTAGAGCCAGCAATGACGTTAAATCAGCTGCTATAACTTTATTCCAGGTGTTCAGAAAGCTGACGATGTAAAAGATACAGAAAAAGCGAAACTGAACTTCTAAAGGTGAAGACTACAGCGTATGAGATGAAAAGTGTCCTGGGTGGGATTAATGGCAGATCGGATGTGGGGGAAAAAAGTTTAGTGAACCCGAAAACAGAAACAGAAACCGTTCAATGAAAGAGAGAGGAGAAAAGAATGAAAGAGAAAGAACCACACACGCGAGAGCGAGCCTTGGGGCCCTCGAGGGACACACCACACGTGCACCTGAGCCCCCGGAGAGGCCGAGACGCGCGTGCAGGCGGCTTCCGAGACGGCCCCCAGTGACCCTGCCTCCCGGCACTGGCGTCCCGCGCAACCCGCTATCCTAGAGTTTGATGGACTCTGAGTAAAAAGTACGGCACAAATGATGGGGCGTCACTTGTGAGGGGGTGTCACAGTGGACGGTGACTGACCTGCTCTCACTCTCTGCTTCTTGCCTCTGGTGAAGCACGAACCAGAGAAGCCGTGACCCACCCACATGACGAACTAACTGAGTTCTGCCCACACCCACGGGAGTGAACTCAGGGGCTGATCCCCTCCTGGTAGGGATGTGAGGTGACCGCAGCCTGCGAGAGGCTCTGAGGAGGGGGCCGGGCTAAGTGCACTCCACTGCTGGCCTCTGGAAACTGAGCGACTAAGTTTGGGGATAATCTGTTATTCAGTGATGGATGACCAATACAGGAGGACAGAAAAAATACTTGGAAAAAAGAACAGCCCAAAACGTTTGAATGGGATGAAAACTAAGCTGGCAGATCCAACAAGTTCAATGAACCCCAAGCACAGAAAAATAAATGAAGAAAATGACACCAAAGTACATGGTAATGAAACCACCCAAAATCAATAATGAACATTTTTAAAGCAGCCAGAGAAAAACAGACACGTGACCACAGAACAAAGAGGGGCCGAAAGCAGATTTCTCACGGGGAACATGGAAGCCAGGTGGCAGTGGGACAGTGTCTGTAAAGCACAGAAACAACAAACGAAACCCAGTCAACCCAGAATCGTACCCGGTGAAAATGACACGTGGGACCGGAAAAACCCTATTATCGCCAGCTGACTGACACTACAAGAAATGCTGAAGGAAGCCCTTCACAGAGAAGGAAGATGAAGGTGGAAATGTGCGTGTACACAAGAAGAATGAAGAACACCACATTCCTTCAACGCACAAGGAGTGGAAGCTGCATACGAGGTACGTGAGAAAACTTAAAGTATCTTCTAAACGCCTCTGAAAGGTGATTGACTATTTAAACAAGAACTATAATTATATAGTTTTTATTATATATATATTTTATATACATAATTATATATTTTATTATATATTATATATATTTTATATATAATATATTTTATTATATATATTATATATATAATTATATATATTTTATATATAATATTTTGTTATATATATTATATATAATTATATATTTTTTATTATATATATTTTATTTATATAATTATATAAAGTATATATATAATTTATTATATATAAATTATATATTCATAGCAGTTTATTGTGAGGTTTACAACATGTGTATAAGCAAAATGTATTTCAAGGAGCTGAATAAGGCAGGAAGGAGACAACTGGAAGGTTTATGCGTGTAGCACGAGAACTGCAAGGTTCTTAGTGTCTACGTGCAGCGATATCATGTCACTTGAAGTTGACTGTGGTAAGATGTCCACTGTCAGTCCTAAAGCAATCCGTAAAACACCAAGATAAAGTTACAGTTAAGTCACAAAAGGAGATATACGAATTTGTACAAATTATTCAATTAATCTAGGAGAAGGCAGAAAAAGGGGAACAAAGCACAGGACCCACTGAAAACAAATAATGAGGCGTGGGCGTAAACCTAATCAGAGCAGTAATCAACTTAAATGTAAATGGTCTGAAGACACCAGTAAAAAGGCAGAGACTGTCAGACTGGAAAGACTTGCAAGGCTCAATTATATGAGGCTCATAAAAAAGTAAATATATGGGGCTCCCCTGGTGGCGCAGTGGTTGAGAGTCCGCCTGCCGATGCAGGGGACGCGGGTTCGTGCCCCGGTCCGGGAAGATCCCACACACCGCGGAGCGGCTGGGCCCGTGAGCCATGGCCGCCGAGCCTGCGCGTCCGGAGCCTGTGCTCCGCAACGGGAGAGGCCACAACAGCGAGAGGCCCGCGTACCACAAAACAACAACAACAAAAAGTAAAAATATGAAAAAGATAAACCACACTAACGGAAGCCAAACGCTGCAGTGACCATGTTGACACCAAACAACTTAGATTCAGAGCAAAGAACATCATCAGGGAAAAAGGCCATTTCAGAACAACAAAGGGATTAATCTATACACGAAATAAAGACCAACAGAAATGCAAGAAGGAATAGACAAATCTGTAATTATAGTCAGAGATCTCAACACCTCTCTGTCTACTGAGAGAAAAGGAAGATAGAAAACGAGCAAAGATATAGAAGATTTGACAATACTATAAAAAAACCCGACCTCACATTTATGGCATACTCCAGAATACAAATTATTTCCCAGTATATTTACTTAGATAGACCACATTCTGGACCTTAAATTTCAGTAAATTTAAAAGGATTTATTTCATACAAACTATGTTATCTGACCACAATGAAATTAAATCATTAAGTAATAATAGAAAGCTATCTGGAAAATTTCAAAATATATGGAAACTTAATAATATACTTCTCAGTAACCTATGGGTCAAGGAAAAAATCAAAAGGGAAATTCACACTTTTAAACCGAATGACAATAAAAATAAAATGTCAGAATTTGTGGAATGCTGGTAAAACAGAGCTTGGGGGAGAATGTATAGCACAAAGTGTCTACATTAGAAAAGAAGACAGGAGTCAAATCAAGACTTTAGCTTCGACCTTGAGGACTTCCCAGGCGGTCCAGTGGTTAGGGCTCCGCGCTTCTGCCGCAGGGGGCACGGGTTCAATCCCTGGTCAGGGAACTAAGATCACACGTGCCGCGGCCAAAATTAAACAAATAAATACATAAATAAGAAACTAAAATAAAAAGGGCAAAGTACACCGAAAGTAAGCAGAAGAAAGGAAATAAAGATCAAAGCAGAAATCACTGAAACAGAAAAGCATTAGAAAAAAATGAAACCAAAAGTGATTTTTTTCAGAAGATTAATACAATTGATAAACTGGTCAGATTAATCAGGAATAAAAGAAGACACAAATCACTAGTATCATGAATGAGAGAGGTGACAGCACTACGAATTCTACGGATGTTAAAAGGATAGTAAGGGAACATTATGAACAACTTTTTTGCCAATAAACTTGACAACTTAAATAAAATGGAAAAATTCTTTGAAAGACACCAAAACTACCAAAGTTCACTACAAAGGAAAGAGAGAACCTGAATAGTCCTACGTCTATGAAAGGAATTGAGTTTGCAGTGAAAACCTTCTCACAGAGGAATCTCCAAGGCTGGATGGCTTTCCTGGTGAATTCTATCAAACGTTTAAGGAATAAATAAATACCAACTCTACATAAATTGTTTAGGAAAATGGAAGAGGAGGAATGCTCTCCAACCCATTCTAAACAGAACAGTAAGTAAACGCATGTCCAATAACATACAAAAAAGGTAATACAGGTGGGTTCTATCCCAGGAATGCAAGGCTGGTTTACCGTTAGAAAAAGTAATTCAACATATAAACAAAGTAAAGAAGAAAACCCACAATATCTCAAAAGACGTAGAGAAAGGACTTGACCAAACCCAACATGCACACCTCAAAAAATTCCTCAGCAGGTGAGGACCAGACCAGAACTTCCTCAGCCTGACAAAGGGCGTCTCTGACCAGCCCACAGCTGACAGCACACTCAGTGGCTTCAGACGGAGTGAGTCCCTTCAGGTTGAACTTGGGGCAAGAATGTTCCCTCTCACCACGTCTACTCAACACTGATCTGCAGGTTCTAGCCAGGGAAATAAGGCAAGAAAAAGAAATAAAACCCTCCAGTTTGGATAGGTAGAAACACAACTGTTGTTACAGATAACATCACTGTCTCTGTAGAAAATACAATAGAACACATTAAAAAGCTACTAGAACTAACATGTGAGGTCAGCAAGGTTGCAATTTTACAGGGCTTCCCTGGTGGTGCGGTGGTTGAGGGTCCGCCTGCCGATGCAGGGGACGCGGGTTCGTGCCCCGGTCCACGAGGATCCCACGTGCCGCGGAGCGGCTGGGCCCGTGAGCCATGGCCGCTGAGCCTGCGCGTCCGGAGCCTGTGCTCCGCAACGGGAGAGGCCACGGCAGTGAGAGGCCCGCGTACCGCAAAAAAAAAAAAAGGTCAATTTTACAAAAAAGAACTGTTTTTATATGCCAGCAACAAAAAGAAATTAAAAAACAATTCATGGTTGCATCAAAAACATGAAAAACTTAGGGATAAACTTGACAAAAGATGTGAGATACCTGTGCCCTGGAAACGAGAAGACAGCATGGAGAGAGAAACTGTTCACAGGTTGGAAGACTCAATATTGTCAAGAAGGTAATTCTCCCCACGTGATCTACAGCTTCAGTGTAGCCCTAATCAAACCCTAGCAGGCTTCCAGTGTAGGACTTGACAAGCTGGGTCTAAAATCAGTACGGAAGTGCCGAGAACCCAGAGCTCCCCAAACCTTGAAGAACAACTGGAGGCCGAGACTGTGACTTCAGGGTGGCAGTGTAGGGAGGGGCGGCACAGAGACGCCCGCCGCCCGGCCTCCGCCGACACCCCCCTCCAGTCCTGCTGCTGGATGTGGCCTCCCCTCTCCCAGCCACGAACCCGTGCTGCCCCCCGAGCCCGGCTTGAGCCCCCGCGACACCTCTGCACGACCGTGACACCTGGGCGACGCTCTCCAGTCTTCACGCTGGGCTGCACAAGTGCCGGCAGCACAAACGTCCAATACGATGATCCAGCAGTCACGGGTCTCCCTCCATCGACAGAGCGGCTTGGGCGGGAGTGGGGTTCTCTCCTCTTTCACCCAAGTCGCCTCCCTTTGCTGCTACTGCTGGACACGGGTACACGGACGGCGGGACCCAGGCCTGGCAGTCAGGAGCGGCGGTCTCGGGCACACCCGCTGCGGCCCCCTCGCTTCGGGCAGGTGACGGTCTGCGGGAGCCTGCTCGGTCCGCGTCGGGTCCGCCGTCCCTGCTGGGGGCCGCAGGTGCGCCCGGTGACGTCCAGGGGCCCCAGCCCGCGGTGTGCCGCTAGTCTGTGTCAACCGGCCCTCGCCCCCCAGCACCGGACCATGTGCACACTGCCTTGTTTTTCATCTTTGGCTGAAGATCTGATCTTGGAACGGAATTTTCTTTTTTCCTTTTTAATTACTACTTGGTAACATCACCAAGCTGTGAGTTTATGGCTTTGTAGATCTTGTGTTTTTGACACTAATTACTCACAAAGGCTTTTTAAGCTCCATTTCAACTCTGCAACTGCCACGCCGGTAATTAAATAAGAGGAAGCGGCGACAGATTTCAGCCCTTCCCACCTGAGCCCTGGGCTTCCGTGTAGCTGCGGCCCTGAGGCTCCAGCGCGGGAGGCTGGAGGTGGATTCGTCTGGGATTCCAGCCCCAGCCTTCCCCGCTCAGGGCCTGGCTCTGCTCTCCACTCTGAAGCTAAATCACACTGGTGCTCGAAGCAGGATGGGAACCAGAGGTAGACTTTCCCCACAAGGACCCTGAGGCTCCGCACTCGTGGGGTGCCCAGCCTCTGCCCCAGGGCAGCCCTGCCCCCCTTCCTCGGGGCTCCCTTGCCCACACGGCCCCTCGGCCAGTCCTCAGACACTTACTGGGCATGCGCTGCCGCAGCCGCAGACCTCTGACCCACCCCGTCTTCCCCTGCTCGCCGTGCAGAGGGGAGCAGAGTCGCGAGCCTGGAGGGCAGGGCATGGTGTGCGAGGGTTAAAAGGCTGTGGCCACCTCTGTCCTCCTCTCAGTATGGAAGCTGACTTGGGCGCCAGAATGAGTTTGTTTGGACCCTAAGCTGGAGGCTGGGCTCAGGTCTGCAGGGGTGCCTGGGTGGCAGCGGGCTTGCAGTCACTGCTCCTGGAGCAAACGCAGGCTCCCAGGAGCCCCAGGTGGCAGGGCGGCTGGAAGGGTGGACCTGGTCGTTCCATCAGGACCGTGCAGGAACCTCTGGTAACAGCTTGAGATCCACTGCAGCCAAGGCCCGGCTGCCCGCTAGCCGCCCGCACCCCTGGACAGCCAGCCCGACAAGAAGTGGTCTCCTCTCTCTTCCTGGTAGAACCCAGAGATTCTTGGACGGACAGTTAATCAGCCCAACAGGCTCCCACCCTCCCCTTGTTTTTAAGACCCTGGCAGCGCCTGCCCTGCATGGCATGGCTGGATGTGCCAAAGGGTCCAGGGCAGCCAGGCGGGCCGAGGTCCCCAGTGCTCTTCTGAGGGCTGTGGCTCAGTGAGTGGGCAGACTTTATTAGCCCGCCCCCGCCTCTGACCGTGCTGGGGGCTCCCTTAAATGCATTTGGTTAGTCTCGGTTTTATGTTCTTCATTGCAATTCTATTTTAAGATGCAATTAAAACATCTCATTGCTGAAGTGCATGGTTCCTACTGGGCTCTTTTGCTAACATGGAATCAAAATCAAAGGCAGGTGCGGAGACTCGGGGCGCAGACTCGTTTCTGAGGCAGCGGGTTTGGTCAGGACTGGCCTCCTCGGAGAAAAGGCCGCCGCCCTGGTGAGCCACGTGGGGGCTGAGCTGTCTCCCCCCAGCACGCGCCAAGGCCCGAGACCTCCCTCCACCTCCGTGCCTGCACCCTGTCGCGTCGGGCGGGTCCTCTCCCAGGGGCTCCGTGCTCGTGCCAGGCGGCGCGTGCAGTCCCAGGTGACAGCTTCTCACGCTGCCCTGCCCTCCAGCTCCACGAGGCTCGCGACTGCCACGCAGCTCAGAGCACAGAAGGGGCGGGGGCACCCTCTGCCCTGGCTAGACGGCATCTCACTGCCAGGATGGACGACGCCAAAGCCACCAAGGGAGGCCCACCCCCGAGGGCGCCCATCGGACGAGTCACTGGCACCCAGGCGTCCACCCACGGCTAGGACCCACAGGGTGTCAGGCACAGGACGAGCACCGGCAAGGGACCGCCAGGATCTGGGGGGTCGTCTGAACCGAGGGCTCCCCCCAGAGAGGCAGCTGGCAGCGAAGGGCTCGCGCTCCCCCAGGCCCCGTCCGGCCTCGGGCCTCAGGCAGGAGATGCTGTGCGCGCACCTGCGTTCACCCGAGGACCGTCCCGCCCCGCCCCCACTGCAGACAATGAGAGCAAAAGGGAGGAAGCACTTCATTCTCTGCACGAAGCGCTCCGACGGACGCCATCTGCGTGTGCGGACGCGCGAGGTGCGTCTTCCGTTCCATCAGCGCCTCACCCCACACCAGGGTGCTCTGCGCTTCCAGACCTCTTTCACGGGCTTGAAGTGTATCACGGGATTTCCTTCATCTTGCGATAGGAGAGTTATGTCCTGCTGACAGCTCTGCATTTTCGTTGACCACATTCACTTAAAAAAAGAAATTTCAAAACATATCCTGCAGTTGATTTGCTCCCTGGACCCAGGGACAGAATACAAATAATCTCCCCAGATCTTGCAGGCACCTTCCTGTGATTTAATCTCGGAAATGAGTTTTTAAAGGACTGTAACGTTCATCTCTGACCTGGGAAAGGGGAATCGCTCTCTTTGGAGTGTGTGAAGACCGCGTTTCTTTCCCAGCTTCGCCGGCCTTTTCTGTCGAGTAAGCACCAACTCCCCCTCAGGACACAGGACACATCCTCACGTGCTGGTGTCGGTGGGCGGCAACAGCAGAGACTGCGCGGCAGCGAGCAGAGGCCGCGGCGGTTTAGGGGGCCCTGCAGAGCTGGTCCTTGAGGAAGGTTCGGAGAGCCCCAGGCATCAGACTCCCTGACCAACATGGCGAGTGGCCGCCCCGCACAAAGCACGCTGGAGGGATCCCGACTCTGACGCCGAGTCCTGGGCTGCGTGGAGCCCGTCCCCACCCCAGGGCAGGGCGGCGCAGACTCAGAATCTGCTCCCAGGACAGACCCCCGGGAACATCGTGTGACAGCGATGGAGAGGGGGGCCACACGGGACCCCCGCTGCGGGCCCGGGGCCTGACGTGGCGCGTCCTCAATAAACGTTCAGACGCACGAATCCTCAGCCCCCGCCCCTCGCCTGGGGTCCGCGCCAGGCTCTGGGCCCCTGCTGGGGCAGGCTGAGGTCCCCGGGACTCTCGCTTTCCATCTCCCACGTAGCCGTCCGTCTCCCAAGTGCCGGGCTGATCGGCCTCACCGGGAGTAACGGTTTAACGAGACACCGAGCGGCGCTTTCTGAGCACACCAGGGACAACCGCGGGGAACCCCGGGGCCGCTGCTCATCGTGAGCAGGGAGGGGTCCGGAAATGCTGGCAGGGGTGGGGTGGGGCTGCAGGGACCCGGACGGTGACGGGCCTCTGATGGAGGGGCTCTGCGGCCGGCCCTTTGCCGACGCCCCACACACAACCCGCCACCTTCGCCTGCGTGAGCAGATGAATGTTGCCGTCGTGCCCTCCGCACGCACCTTTCTCACGCTGGCTGCGGCCCAGCGCGTGTCAGGGGTCAGGGCCTGGCCCAGCCTGGTGCAGAGAGCGGGCGGTCGGCGCATGACCGTCAGCCCCGCCTGCCAGCGGTGGAGGCACCCTGGGTGGTCTGCACGCCCGCACGTGGCTCGTGGGCTGAGCCTCACCCCGTGTGTTTTCCTTGACACAGAGCGTTGTTTACAAGCGTGAGCCACTGTTACAAATTCAGGGAATTTAGCATAAATATTGGTTGTTTCCAGCTCCTTTGAACCCTGGAAACCCTGGGCCCACAGGCCCCACGCTGCCACCGGCAGGACACCCACCCCGAGGCCGAGGGTCACCACCCACGCCGCACTTCCGCCGTGGCCCGTCCCACGGCGGAGAGAGGTTTCCTTGGGCTCGGGCCCACCGGGGCTGGGAGACCAGGCGAGAGAAGGTTCGTGCGGTGTCGCCGGCCCTCCTGCGCGTCACAGGCTGGGCCTGAGCTCTGGAGGCAGGACAGCATGAGGGCTGGGCCCACTTGGGAACACGGTCAGGATTCCACGTGATTCTGGCTCAAGCGAGGACAAGGCCAGAGCCTTGGTGGTGACCTTGCTGCCCACGTCCCCGGAAGATGCCACGCCCCCGTGGCGCAAGTCGGGCCACCCGCAGGACACTGGCCCAGGCCTCAGGGGGACAGCCAATAGCTCACACTGACTGTGGTACACAAAATAATCCTCACTCTGTACGGACAACATGTCACCCTAGGAAAACATGACGACAGAAACATCCAACACTCACAATTACGTCAACACGCCGTTTCCTCCGTCCTGTCACAACTGTGTGAGTGCAGTAGACCCGTGCCTGTGTACCCGGGCACACACGCAGGCTCACACGCCAGGCAGGCCCGCGTCTGCCCCGCTCAGACGCCCCTGCAGTTGGCGGCACGACCCCGCACAGCAGGGGAAGCCACGCTGACTCGCGTATTTATGCGTCTAAGTGCTTCCGGGCCCTGGACGGCCACCAGGGGAGGGGCTGCGTGGGCCCTGCTGAGCTGGTCTCACAGCTGAGAACTGGGGGCAGCTCCTCGGGCAGGACCCTGAGAAGACCCCCGACCTGGGCCTAAAGGGGGACCGAGGACAGACGCGAGAGGGCGGGTACGTCGGGGGGCTCCCGCCTCCCAGCTGGTGGGGAAGGCGACCTGGGCTGCCCTCGGATGCACAGGGCTTCCTACGAGGCGCACACGGGGAGCGGCTGACTTCACGATACACCATGAAATGCTGGACAGGAGGCCACCTCCCCGCCAAGAAGGAACAGCCACGCTCGGTTAGGAAGATACCGCCTAATTTTCCATCAGAGTGAGTGACCTTACGGGGGAATCTAATTTCCCGAGCGACCTGGCACAGGGTCTGTCCTAACACGACTCCCGCTGGCCTCGTCTGAGTGGCCTTCCTGGGCCTCGCGCCCGGTTCCAAGGCTCCTGGGGGCTCCGACCCACCCCTCGGATTTCCAGGCCACTGTCATTGCTGCCAGGAACCGGGGCGGGGCACGTGGCCATCGCAGCAGAGCCTGGACCTCAGGCCACATGGAGAAGGCTGCTCGTGGAGCCCGTGTCCCGTCTGAGAGGTGCAGGCCCACGGGCCCCAGTCACGGCTGCGCGGGCCTCACAGGGGCAGACACGTGGGGCGACACCCAGGTCCCTCAGCCTGGCCCAGACAGCCGACATCTGAGAGCAGTCCGGTGACATTATGTGATTTAAAAGCTAATTAAACTGAGTGATATAAAGGATAACAGCCCCAGGTGTTTATTTCCAAAGAGCATTTGGAAGGAAAGGGAGAAAATCTAATAAAAAGCTCTGTGAGGTATTGCATTAGGAAGTAATCACGTTGCTAAATCACTCGGCGTCTGTGGCGGGGCCACTCCCGGCCCGACCCCTGCGCAAGGCCCTTGGGGGACTCGGAGGCAGTGGGAGCGGAGCTGGGGCTCTGAGCACGCGTGTCCCAGCCGCCTGGAAGTAGTGCCCCCAGAGGCAGGCAGACCCCTCACGGTTCACGCGTGCGCCCGTGGGCAGCCCTCGGATTCAGGGGACAGAGGGTGGGGAGAGGCCTCGTGACGGGCACGACGGTGGTTGGGATCCACCGGACAAACATTCACTGAGGTCTTCCATTCCGGGCGTGGGGGCTCCCTCAGGATTAGCAGGGGGCGTGAGGCAGGAGTTTGGGGGACGGAGACACAGACTGCTGCCTGACGGCACGGCCGCCGGGCAGGCCCCGAAACCCGTCGGGTTTGCATGTGCACCGTGACCCTGAGATGTCCCAGACAGGCAGCCCGGGACCAGGACGGTTGGAGGGAGCCCCAGCGGCCTCTGGCTGCAGCCCACCCCCTGCCCGCCGCAGTCCCTCCCTGGAGGGTCTGGCATTCTCCCAGGAGACCGTCGGCACCACCAGGATGGAACTCACCAGAGGGAATCAATCTCCCGTGAGCAGCGTCGCCAGCCACCTGTCAGAGAAGGGCTAGTGCACCTGCCACGGCTGGGGGCCCGGGGCAGTCGGAGCGGGGGACGAGGGGGAGACCCAGCCTCCCCCTGCGCCTGCAGGACACCTTCAGGGCTTGGCTGACGGGCTGAGGGCCACCTCCTCACCCCGTGGGCGGGAGGATGTGGTGCCTCCTGCCACGTCGGGCCTGGCGCCCGAGATCTAGGGTGATCGGTCTGGGCAGGGATGGGCCATGCCCCGCCCCCAGCATCCTCCCCCAGGGCAGCCAGCGGACCAGTCGCTCAGGTGTCCTGACCCCTGCCTCCAGCCTCTCCTCACACCCGCCGGTCACTCCCACGGGGCCCATGTGTTTCCAACAAGCACCTCCCGAGTGCCTGTAGGAGCCCCCGCTGCAGACAGCTCCGGGTGCCTGTCTGGGCAAGGGGGCCGGGGCGGCCAGACTCCAGGACGCCCTGAGGACTCCCTTCTCTCCAACAAGGTCCCCACAAGGACGACCTCTCCAGCATCAGCTTGTGCCAGGGGCTCTGTCTGCGTGGCTCTGAGTCTCCATCCCAGGCGAGGTGACGGGGGAAGGACAGCTTGCTACCCGGCCCTCGCAGGCGGCACCACGCCCTGAGTGCCTGGTGATGCTTCTGGAGGTGGACGAACCATTCATTTTTTTTTATTTATTAAAAAAAATTTTTTTTGAAGTATAGTCGATTTACAACGTGTTGGTTTCTGGTGTACAGCAAACTGATTCAGTTATACGTGCACATATATTCTTTTTCATATTCTTTTCCATTATGGTTTATCACGGGATATTGAATATAGTTCCCTGTGCTCTACAGCAGGACCTTGTTGTTCATTTTAAATACAGTTAGTTTGTATCTGCTAATCCCAAATTCCTTATTTATCCCTCGCCTACCCCCCTTTCCCCCTTGCTAACCTTAAGTTTGTTTTCTTTGTCCGTGCATCTGTGAGTCTGTTTCTGTTTTGTGAATAAGTTCGTTTGTATCATATTTTAGATTTCACATATAAGTGATATATACTATTTGTCTTTCTCTTTTTAACTTGTTTCACTTAGTATGATCATCTCCAGGTCCATCCATGTTGCCGCAAATGGCGTTATTTCATTCTTTTTTACCGCTGTGTAGTATTCCATTGTGTGTAGGTACCACACCTTCTTTATCCATTCATCTGTCCATGGACGTTTAGGGTGCTTCCATGTCCTGGCTATTGTAAATAGTGCTGCGGTGAACACTGGGGTGCGTGTATCTTTTCGAATTATGGTTTTGTCCCGATATATGTAAAGGAGTGGGACTGCTGGATTATGTGGTAGCTCTATCTTTAGTTTTTTAAGGAACCTCCATACTGTTTTCCTTAGTGGCTATACCAACTTACATTCCCACCGACAGTGTAGGAGGGCTCCCATCTCTCCACACCCTTTCCAGCGTGTATTATTTGTCGACTTTTCGATGATGGCCATTCTGACTGGTGTGAGGTGATACTTCATTGTAGTTTTGGTTTGCATTTCTCTAATAATTAGTGATGCTGAAAATCTTTTCCTGTTGTACCTGTTGGCCATCTGTATGTCTTCTTTGGAGAAATGTCTATTTAGATCTTCTGTTCATTTTTCGATTTTTTTGTTGTTGTTGTTATTGAGTTGTATGAGCTGTTTGTATATTTTGGAAAGTAAGCCCTTGTCAGTCACATCATTTGCAAATATTTTCTCCCAGTCTGTATGTCGTCTTTTCATTCTGCTTATGGTTTCCGTTGCTGTGCAAAAGCTTGTAAGTTTGATTAGATCCCATTTATTTATTTCTGGTTTTATTTCTACTGCCCTGGGAAACTGATCTAAGAAAAGATTAATACGATTTACGCCAGAGAATGTTTTGCCTGTGTTCTAGGAGTTTTACGTTGTCGTATCTTATATTTAAGTCTTTAAGCCATTTTGAGTTTATTTTTGTGTATGGTGTATTCTAATTTCATTGATTTACATTCAGTTGTCCAACTTTCCCAACACCACTTGCTGAAGGAACTGTCTTTTGTGCATCGTATATTCTTGCCTCCTTTGTCATAGATTAATTGACCGTAGGTGAGTGGGTTTATTTCTTTTCCATTGATCCAATATGTCTGTTTTTGTGCCAATACCATGCTGTTTTGATTACTGTAACTTTGTAGTATTGCCAGAAGTCTGGGAGGGTTATGTCTCCAGCTTTGTTCTTTTCCCTCAGGACTGCTTTGGCAATTCTGGGCTTTTTATGGTTTCATATAATTTTTAGGGTTTTTTTGTTCTAGCTCTGTGAAAAATACCATGGGTAATCGGATAGGAATGTCACTGAATCTGTGGATGGCTTTGGGTAGTACTGGCTGAACCACTCTTATTCCTCACTGGCCCATGACCAGTAGACACAGCCCATCCTGCACAAACATGGCCTCTTAACCAGGCTCCCCAGGTGGGCTCCTGTGCTGATCTAAAGTGCAGACAGGTCAGGCTGCCAGGGAGAGAAAGGAGAGGGAGGCCAAACCAGGAGTGGGAAGGAAGCACTGGAGAGAGAGGGTGCATCCAGGGGGACAAGCAGGCCGGGCCTCACCTTGGGGCTGGGTTGGGTTAGGGGACGCCTGTCCCAGGACACTGGCACCCGGTCAGAAGTGCTAGCTCGGCACCCTCTCAGGCTCCCGGTCAGAAACACAGGTGGGGTCCGGGACCTGCAGGTATGGGCTCAGAGGAAGGCTCTGAGGCTGGGCTCCTCCGCCTGCCCTGCACCTGCCAGACGCTGGGGCGAGTCATGGGCGCAGTGTCGGCGCTGGACCCGGCTGCCCTGCAGAGCCCACACCTCCTTCCCTGCTTACGTTAATCATGACAGAACAAACAATGGTGTTTTGAAAATGCATGTTTCTATGTGACTGGGTTTTTTTTATTTGGTTGGTTTAACATTTGAAATATAATTTCAACTTGAGTTTCCTCACCATGGGGTTAGGCTGAGGGCTGGGGAAATCATTGCCGGAGCTCCCATCATTAAGGGCGGGGGGTCCCAGAGCACACGCACCAGGCCCCTGGGTGTCAGAGCTGGCAGGCTGGCATCGGGGCTGCGGCATCTCACGCTGAGTGGGGGGGGGGGGGGGGGCGGGAGTGGCCACAGGAACCTGTCTCCACAGTCTCCCTCCCAGATCCCAGGCTCCTGAGGGTGCGGGAGGCTGGATGCCCACACAGCAGGGCAGGCGGCTACATCCCTGGCCACACCCGCACGCCCCTTCCCGCCGCTCTGGAGCTGTACAGGCACCAGCCTCAAGGGGGCGTGGGTTCACCCACCTGCTGGCTTAGAGCGGCTCTGGGCGGGTCTGAGCGCCGGCATTCTCAGGTTCTCGAAACTCCTCACGACCCATGTACTGAGATTCAGAAGATGCAGGGTAGTGTGTGCCAACGGCTGCCGGCCCAGGTGTCACCTCTGGGAGGTGATGCACGAGATCAGGGCACTGCCGTGTGAGCGGGGACGGAGGGTGACATGTTCTCCGAGGCCGGCAGTCTGGCCCCAAGCCCCCTTGGGCAGCCGATGCTTCTGAGTCTCTGTCCCCTCGTGTGGAACAGGGACAGTCCACCTCAGAGCTTGCTGGGTGGACAGACGAGAAACGCACGCAGAGAGCCTAGCACTCGGCCAGCCAGGCGCGTACCTGACAGCGGGTCCATCGCAGTAGGCGAGACCCACCCCCCGCCCTCCCTGCAGTTCCACCTGCCTTGGACACAGGCCAGAGACACGGACAGCAATGCCACGCCTGCACTGTGGCCACCGCACCCGCTGCGAGTGTCGTGCTTCCCCGGCTGAGACCTCCCTGTGCTGGGTCCTCTGCCTGTGGAGCCTTCCTCCCCTGAGACGCTCCCCAGCCTTCAAGGCGCACCCCAGCGTCTGCTCCTCCCGTGAGTTTCGCAGGGCCTGCAGACAGCCCATCGCTTCCTTCTGCATCGTCCATCTGTCCACTGTCCACCCACCCATGACCGACTGAGTGCCTGTTATGGGTCAGGCACGGCTCTGCCCTGGGTGCTGAGGACACAACTGGAAACAAATTGGACAGTTACTGCTCTTGTCGAGCGTCTGTATTCCAGTGGCGTAGACAGAAAATAAACAGGTACGTGATACAACAGCCAAAAAACGAAGCCGGGGAGGCCCTGGACAGAGCGACGGCTCCTCTGGAAAGGACAGTCACGACGGGCCTGTGCACGAGGTAGCCTCTGAGCAGAGCCCTGGACGAGGTACTGAGGGACCAGGGCAGGGCGACGGCACATACCAGGGTCCTGAGGCAGCGCACTCGGCGAGTCCAGGAGGAGCCTGGCGGCCGGTGAGCCTTGAGTGGAGTGGACGGGAGCATGTGGGAGGAGCTGAGGCTGCAGGAGATGGATGTGGCGGTGCCTGGCTTGCGAGCGTCCTGCCCGGCCCTCCCGAGACCAGCCTGAACTCCACGGGGTCCACTCGGCCCAGCCCCGAGAGTGAACACAGGCTTCGCACTGTGTATAAAGAGATGACGCAGAGGGGCTTCCTCTTTTCAGTCCCAGAGGCCGTGGCGGCCTCGGGCTGACCACCACCCCCCCCCACCCCGCTCCGTCCCGGCTCCTGCCTGCCTCACTGTCCTGGGGAGTTCGGTGGGGCCCCCAGCCCTAGAGTCAGAGTCTGCGTGTTTCACCCCCTGTGGCCCTGCACCTGCCGTGGGACTGGCCTTGGAGCCACCCTGGCTTGGCTGCCACTAGCTGGGAGCTGGCTCGCCTTTCCAAACATGGGAAACCTCATCTGTGACAAAGGAGTCGTGCCACGTCGCAGGCCTCGCTGGGGAGTGAGCGAGCGAGCCCACGGCAGGTTTCTAAGTGGCAGGCGTCTGTGGACGCTGCCTGCCAGCTCTGTCATTTACTTAATGTTTTTCTTTAAATCAACCATCTTTATCAACTTACATAGACTTATCTCGAAAAGAAGCTTTATGTCACTACCGGAACGTGAAAACAAACACTCCTTGCTATAAATAGAGCAACTATGAAAATGAATTCAACAGAGACAAAACAGGGGCACCGAGCCCTCGTCCACGTGTGGGGTGGGCTGAGCCCGAGGCCCGTCCGCTGGCAGGGGCGGGGACCCAGAGCCAGACACCACGGCCACGCCATCCCCGGCAGATGCAGGACCAGGGGCTCTACCCTCCCCAGCCCACTGCGGGGGAAGGGTGGCGGGACAGGAGTTAAGGCACCCAGAGCCTGGCCAGCCTGGCCTGTCGCCAGGTGGGTGTCAGCAGAGGAGGGAGGAAGGAAGAGGGGCTGGGGAGCGGGTTAAAATCCAGTCACGGGTCCACAGAGCCCACCGGGAGCAACAAAGGTGAGGCCAGCCGGAGGCCATGCTGAGCCGTCCCGACTCTGGCCTCCGCGTGGCTGCTGCAGAGCGGGGACAGGCCAGACGTAGGGGCTGGAGCCCCAGGAAGGGCTCTGGAGGGTCAGACCACAGCAGGGGACCCGCTTTTCTCACTCGTCCAGTAGAGGATGAGCGGCAGGGGTTGCAGGGGCTGCACGGCTCAGCCCGGTGCACCCAAAGCTGTCACAGACATGCGCGAAATGACTCCCTAACTTGGGAAGCTGCCGTGGTCATTGGCAAGCAGACCCCGCTCTCCTAGAACAGGGTCAGCGAAACTACGGTTCGTAGGCCAAACCCGCCGGCTGTTCTGTAAAGGAAGCATCACGGGCACACGGTCGCGATCCTCGGGTCCACGCCGCTCTCCGCGGCACGTGTGTGACCTGGGCAGAGCGGAACAGCTGCGACAGAGGCGCCACGGCCTGCAAAGCTGAAAATACTCACAAGCTGGTCCCTCACAAAGTTCGTCAACTCCGGCCTGGGACACTCTCCTCGGAAGATCAGCCCCCGCCCGCCCGCCCGCCCAAACCCTTCTCAGAGCTTCTTCCCTCCGCTGCAAACCTGTCCCAGACCCGTGCCGACCCTGGGGATTTTAAACATCTGTCTTTAAGAATTTTGGACCCTGAAACCAAACCCCCTCCCCCAGAGTAAGGGGAAGCCCAGCCCCCAACACGGCCCTGTCCCTCGGGAAGCTGGGTGTGTGCCAGCCCCACTGCCCGGGGGACCGGTACCCGGTCCAGGCGCCTCACCCCCCGAACCCCGGGGCTCCGGTTCACAGGTGAGTTACCAGCCGCACCTGGTCACCTCCCTCCTCCCTTGGGGCCCCGCCGGGTCCGCAGGACGGAGGTGCATGCCGAGGCTCAGCCCCACAGTCACTCTGCCGGGGGGTCTCCGCCCGTCTTCGGGGGGTGCTCTGTGCGCCTCGTACCAAGGATCACAAGAGGGACCTTGTGGAAGAGAGAAGCCACCAGAGCCCAGACCAGGAGTCCTGTCGCTGCTCCTCCCATGGGCGACGCCAGGACCACTTTCCATCCGCCAACCTGGGGCCCAAGGCCGAGGCTCCACGTGGCTGGGGGGACAGAGCCATCCCCGTGTCTCAGTGAAGCCGGAGGGGAGAGCCGTGACTGGGCGGGCCTGAGGGGCAGGGCTGGCCAGGGGAGCCCACTCCACCTCGGCGCCCACCCTGGACCTGGCACGCGTGCTTCCTGATCCCGGCTTGCGTGTGGGGCAGTGAGCGAGCGCGACAGCAGGCAGGACACTCTCCCGCTGCAGAGCTGGCGGGCCCAGACCTCCGTCAGGGGTCAGAGTCAGGGCACGCTGCCCTAGGGGGGCAGCCCACACCCAGCCCCCCCGGAGGCCCTAGCTCCCCGAGGGGGCTCCCCACGGGCCCCGCACGGCGTCCTGTCCCCTGTACCACAGCTGTGCCCCCAAGATGGACAGCAGAGGCTGGCCCAGCCCCCAGCTCCACGGTGCCCGTACCGTGCCCTGTCTCAGGACACCTCCCCCACTCCAGCCCCACGCTCCCTTCGGTCTCCTTGGAAAAAAATGCTTTAATATTATTTACAACAGCGGCGCATCGGAGGAAGGGCCAGCCAGGAAGAGGAGTCTCTTTACGACACAGGAGGAGCTGAGAGGCTGGAGAAGGCTGTTCCATGTCAACATCGTCACCTTGCCGAGGAGGCCGGTCCTCTTGGCCACCAGAGGCGGTTCATACAGGCTCCCGGAGAGACACCTTCCACAAACTTTGACGTGAACTAATGAAGTTTGCACAGCTCGTCAGGACCGGCTGCCCTGGAGACTCGGCATCCACACGGACCGCCACGGCGAGACAAGCGAAGGCTCCGTCTCACGGCAGCGCTCCTGCCTGCGCCTGGCCCGGCCCTCGGCTTCGGCTCGGATGCAGAGGCCCAACCCCAGGGAAGAGCAGGTGGTCCTGCGCTGGGGGCTTATTCCAGCTATTCCACAAGCTGGAATAACGGCACCCAGTGACCCTCTAGGGCCTCGGGACCGGGGTCCAGTCTAGCAGCGGATGGCGCCAGCCCCGGGGTCCTTATGGGCTGGCAGAGGCGCCTGTGAGCTGGTGCTGGTGGGCCCTCTCCAGGCTGACGGTCCCCAATCAGGTGTCCCTGTGACCAGGGAAGGATGACTGCCCTGGGCCTGGGGAAGGAGTTGGTCTGAGGGTCTCTTGAGCCAAGTTCTGGGTGAGGCGGGGGTGCGGGTGGGGACGAGGTGAGGCCTGGCGTCTGGAGGGAATGGGCGGGGCGATGGGCTGACGGGGGACGCAAGGGGGGGCGCAGGAACTGGCTGAGGGTCTGGTGTGTGTGAAGGATTCGGGCAAAGCCCCCTGGGGGTCATCTTCGAGGACGAGGAGGCGACCGGCTCTCTGGGACGGGGCTAGGGGGCATTCCTGGGTGGGGCCCCCTGCTGCTGAGAGGTTTCTAGTTTGAGGGGGTCACTAAAGCCCAATGAGAGGCCCAGGCTCAGCAAACACCGGGCTGACCTTTGCTACCCCTCCGCCCACGGGGCGGTGGGTCTCCCCTTCAGGCTCCGATCTCTCCAGGCCTAGAGAATCAGTCACCAGATTTACAGACGTGTACTGACTTGCATGGCCATCGAATACACACTGACGAAACAAGGGAGATGCTGCAGACAGTTACGGGCTGGACCGCATTCCTCCAAATTCATGTGTTGAGGGCCCCCCCAGCCAAGCGACTGTATCTGGACAGGGCCCTTAATGAGGTAACGAAGGTAAAACGAGGCCATCAGGGTGGGGCCCTGATCCAAGAGGACTGGCGTCCTTACGAGAAGAGGAGACACAGCGGGCTGTCTGCCCCCCACCCCCACCGCCTCCCAGTGCGTGCACAAGGAATCCACGTGAGGACACACAGAGAAGGTGGCCATCTGCGAGCCTGGAATGACCCGACGGCACCGGGCTCGGACGTCCAGGCTGCAGACTGCCGTCCGAGCTGCCGGTCTGTGGCGTGGTCTACGGCGGCCCAAGCTGACCCACACAGCAGTGCCCATCACGTGGTCTTGCCTAGGAAAAGCCCACATCTTCCTCCCCCGCGGCCACGGCACTTCCGAGAAGGCGAGGGGTTGTGACCTCTGCCCGGGACCCACGCGTGAGACCGACGGCGTTCCCTGCACTCCTGAGCCTGACAGATCTTCTACAGCTGCTTTCATAACTAGGAAGCTGCACATACCTGTGAGCTTGTGTCTGGCTGACAGGTAAGTGGGGGCAGTGAGGAGGGCGACGTGGGCCCCAGGCCTGCCCAGGGCCCTTGGGGTCTGATAGCTCCTCATGCTTGCTGGACGCCCTCCCCATGTGCACAACGCTCCCCGCCCCCACTAGGACCGTCTGGAAGAGGGTTTGCTGCTGCAACCGCAGGGCCAGGGCAAGGCTCACGGACTGCGTGCTCCACTCACCACCTCCCCACATTCACTTCTGAATGTCAAATCAAGCCCTTGACCCCCTTTTCTTAAAAACTCCCGAATGAGTTTGCACCGCTCTTGGGACAAAGGGCCAACGCTGCCGAAACTCCCAGGCCGCGGCCCTCACCCGCCTTCCCTTAGACCAGGCTCCTCTGCAACCCCGGGGTTCAGCCCCATGGCCTGGCTTCAGTCCTGAGGCTGCCCAGGCCTCCTGGACCACAGGGCCTTTGCACAAGAGGATGGAATTGAAACCGGCTCTTCCACTGCACCGTGCTGCCTCACACTGCCAGGGGCCCAGGGACACAGGAAGGAAACGGTTCATCTTCCTGGGGAGACGCTGTCACGCAGTCCAACCCAGGTCAGCCTCCTCCCGACCGCCTCCAGTGAGCCCGAACGCAGCACTCCCTCTACGCCAAGGTGGCCGATTCTTTTTTTTTTTTTGATAAATTTATTTATTTATCTTTGGCTGCGTTGGGTCTTCATTGCTGCGCGCGGGCTGGAGGCCCCACAAGTCGGCTCCTTCAGACAGGAGCCCGTGAACGGTCCCGACCGCCTGTCAGGGTAGAAAGCCAAGGAGAAAGGACGCCGTCTGCCCAGCCGGCCCCCCGGCGCAAGCTCTCAGCCCCCCACTTCCTGGCGGGGCCGGCTCGCCGTCCTCTCTGAGCCAGGTCCTGGCTGACTGCACAGCGGCACTGGCCGGCGGCGCGGAGACCAGAGCCGGGCCGCTGCAAGGCCCTGCGCCCTCCTACCAGGCCTGTCGAAGGGGACACGGTCCCTAAGCAGCCCGTGATGGGCCCCAGGTCGGAGCAGAGGTTTGGTCCATGAACCATGCCACGTGGGCAGTGGGAAAACCACATCAAGACCAGCGGGTTATCGGCCCTCCTTCCCGGGAGCCCCAGGGCTTTCTGAGCCTGGGGGCCGCCGTCCAGCTTCTCAGCGGCCGGGGGCCAGGAGGCTAACTGCGCCTGCTCACTGCAGCCCAGGAGGGGACGGCACCCAGGCCGGCCCCCGGGCTGAGCTGGGTGGGAAGGGCCCCTGCACGACCCGGGTCACAGTCAGGTCGGGTCTACGCGCGGATGAGGAGGCCGTGGCCGAGGGCCCCGACGGCCAGCGCTTCCGCTTCAAAGACAAAAGACGACGAAGCAAACCCCGCTTTCCCTGTCCCTCAGCCAACTCGGAACATACACTCCAACTTGAGTTCCTGGACGCTCGGCGTGGAGTGACCGGGGCCACTGCCCTCCCAGGAGGTCTGCCTCCTCGTCCATAAGGTGAAGGGGAGACCAGGTAGTCTGAGCACCTGGAGGCCTGATTGTTCTCTGAACACGGAGGTGAACCACGGAGGGTGGGGAGGCTGGGCGAGACCGCACCCCAGGCCTGACGTGGGCAGGGCTACAGCCAAACACCCGCCGCCTCCCGGCCCAGGAGCTGGCCCGAGGCCGCCGGCCACCGGCACTGCAAGCCTGGCCCCTCACGGGCACCTCCAGGGAGACCAGGGCCCTCGGCCGAGGCGCTGCTGGGATTTAAGCCCAGGGTTGGCTTGACTCTGCTGGCCGTCTCCACCCTGGGGTGGGGCTGGTGGGCCGGGGGGAGAGCTGAGGGACACGGCTCTGCTCAGCGAACAGACCTGCCAGCGGCCTCCGGGCACGGGAGGGCCACCTGCCCCGCTCGCCTGCCTGCTGGCTGGAGCCCACCCACCCCCAGACCCAAGCCTCTGCCTCGGCGCCCACCAGGGGCAGCGTGGGGCTGGGAGCCCAGCCAGCACCCAGCCCCGGGGCGGCCCGGAAGTCACCCACACCTGCATCTCACCTGCCTGCGCCTCGGCCCCATCACCGGTGAGCTGTATTCAGTTACAAGATGCCACCAGATCCTAGAGCCCCAGGGAGTGGCCTGGGGGCTGGAGTGGCCAGGGCCAAGCCCCCCGCCGGCTTGGGGTCCAACAGGTCTGAGCCGCTGGGGCCGAAGTCCTTGTGGGGACACCGGTGCCTGCGGAGCCAGCCTCCTCCCACCTCCTTCCCGGGGTCATCTCGGCGCTCGTGCACAGACGGTCGGTCGGTCGGTCGGTCGGTCGGTGGGTGGGTCGGTGGGTGGGGGGGTCACTGCATCAGTCACTGCTCCTGGTGCCTGACCTCCGTCAAACCACGGACTCCACGCCCGGGTCTTGGGACAGACGGCAGAACGGAGAGAGGGAAGGACCTCCCTGCCCAGCCTCAGCGAGGTGGGGTCCCGGCTTCGGACCAGCCCCTCTCCCGATACGAAGGCCCCAGCCTGTGGATGAAGCCTCCAGGAAGCCACCTGCCAGGGAACCGGCCCCAGGGGCCAGTCCCTGCGCCAGCTCCACGAGGGGCTGACCGCCACCTGCACCCGGCTGGTCGGCCCCGCTCAGCCACTGAGAGGCCGGGGCCACGGTGCCCCGTCATAGGCCCTCTGCTCTCAGCTCGCCCCGGTGAGCCGCTGTCCCAACTCTCTACTGTGCAGAACGAGGAAGAAAGCATAACGCCAGCCTCCAAGTCCCAGCCTGCGGCTGTGAGCGCTGGGCGGAGGCCAGATGTCCCCGGACAAGGAGGAGCCCCAGCGACGCGCGGCCGCGACGGTGTCCAGAGGCCTCGCGTGGGGGGCGGGGTCCAGGTCAGCACCTGCCAAGGGGAGCCCGGGGACCGTGAGGCGTCCCTGCTCCTCTGAGCCCCTGCGACCTCCCACCTCTAGCCAAGAGCTGTCGCCACGGCAGCTCCGAGGCGCCCCTCCCGCTGACCTGCTCCGGCCCCAGCCCTGCGCCGGGCACCTGGGCCAGGCCCCGTGGTCGCCAGCCCTACGGCTCCAGCTTCTGCCTGGTCTGGCCTCGGCTGTGCCGTTCTCCCGTCCTGCCCCCGGGGACCAGGCGACCCTCTCCAGGGAGGCACGGGTCAGGGCCGAAGACACCCGGGAGGCCCCTGTCACCTCCGCCACCCCCCAGTTTCCCTTCCTCCTGACGTCACCTCCATGGGGCTGCCCCTCTCGGCCCTCCCGCCCTGTCCCGGGAGCTCAGGAGGCTGGTGGCCCGTGTCCAGCAGGCAGGATGCTGAGGGCCCGGCTTTGTTCCAGTGCCCGGTGCCAGGGCAGGGCCCATGGGGTGCGGGGCCCCGTAAGCCAGGATGGCGGAAGGGATCTGCTCCCTGTGTGGTGAGGGCAGGCCCGCAAACACGTGCTCTGCTCCTTCCCAACCGCTTCAAAAGGAAGGGGCAGGCGGCTGGAGGCTCACGCCCACGTCCAGAGGCAGCAGAGGTAGCCTGTGTCCACTTGCCCCCGGCAAGGCCCGCCTGAATAAGGGGAGGTGGGGACGCTCAAGGGAGCCTCCACACCTGGCCCCTTCCAGGGTGGGCAGCAGGGCCACAGGGGGCCTCAGCCTGAGCCTCTATCCCTCGACAACTGGACGACTTTGGGACGGAGCCGGCTCTGTCCATCCTCAGGGCCCAGCAAGCAGGGATGTGCTGGAGGATGTTGTGAGGGGCAGGGCCTCGGGTCTGTGTGGGGCCCAGTCCCCTTCACCTCAGGCCAGCACCTCGCGGGGCCCCGGGGGGCAGGCAAAGATCCCAGACGGCGGGATCAGGATCCCTGCCAGTCTGGCCGTGAGGGGAAAGCTCTGGGTGCGAGATGGGTGGGGCTGACACATGGCCTGGCGGCTGCCCGGCTCCTGGGGGGTCGGGACCCTCCCAGCCGCCTCCCTACCACCTGTACTTTGCAGCCTCGGAAAGCCGCTTGGGGACTCCACCCCTCGGCGCTCCCCCAAACCTGTATTTTGATTTCTCAGGAGCAGGTGCCCGTGGGGCCCCCCAGGAGGTGCACTGACCCGGGCACAACCGTACAGAGGCAGACGGGGAAGGTGTACGTGTCGGAGCGCCAGCTCCCCTACACACACATCCACACGCCCTGGCGGCACACGGACAGAGCCACGCGAAGGTGCCACAGCTCCGTGGCTCTGGCCCAGAGTCCAGCGCCGTCCCACGACCTGACGGGGCGTCCTCACAGCCATGCCCCAAAAGTCATCTTCACTCGGCAGACACTGACCACTGCCAGTCCTGGGCCACACCAGATGCGGAGGGGTCTGAGCGCCAGGCCCTGAGGCAGCCGCACGGAGGAGCAGACGGCACCGCCCAGGATGACCCACAGCAAAATGTGACGAGGGGCCACCGGGGCAGGCTCTCCAGCCTCACGCTCACCCTGCGCCCTGCTCCTGGGCCCTCGTGAACCTGCTGCCCAATCCGGACCTGGGGCCAGGCCCCGAACAAGACCAGCTCCCTGGCAGGTGTTGGGAGTGGCCTGGCCCCGAGGATGGGCTCTCACTGGGGCCAGGCTGGGAGGACGAAGGGACCCAGGGCGGCTTCTTCTCCGGGAGGGCGCGCCCAAGCTGGGCTGTGAGGGTCGGAGGGAAGGGGCACTGAGTGGAGAAGCAGCGTGTCCGGGGCGGGAACGCCCAGGCGGCGGGCCGAATCCAGTTCCCGGCCTGCCTCTGCACCGCCTGTGAGCTAAGAACGAGCTTGCGTGTTTAAGTGGCTGGAAAAGTTTCTAAAGCTGTTTGCGGCAGCTTTACCCGTAACTGCTAATAACACCTGGGAACGACCAAGGTGTCCCTCAGCAGGCGAGGTACAGATGAACTGCGGTCCGCGCAGACAGTGGAAGATTACTCAGAGCGAAAACGAAGTCAGTCATCGAGTCAAGAGAAGACCTTGGAGGCGCCTCAAGTGGGAATCACTAAGTGAAGAAGCCGGTCTGAGCAGGCCACAGACTGTGCCTCCACTACATCCTGGAAAAGGCAAAACCACGGAGACAGCAAGAGACCACGGTGCTGGGGTGTTCAGGGCGTGCAAGTGTTCCGTGGGACGTTGACAGTTCGCATTTGTCAAAGCCACTGAACCGTACGACACGTGAGGTGAACCACGGACTCTACGGTCACGACACACGAGTACTGGTTCATTACTTCTAACAAAGGCACGCCCCCTCGTGGAGGGCCCAGGGACCCAGCTCCACTCCCCGCCTCCCCTCCACACGGGCGGGTGCACGCGCACGGGGAAGGGGTCACCTCCCCCCCGGGTCCCTGGGTCCCGGTCCCGTCGGTGTCCCAGAGAGCAGGGCCCCGCCTGGGCCTCTCTGGACTCACGGCCCTGACTCTGGGTGACGGTGCCCGCGGGAAGGAGCTCCAGCCTCGGGGACCTCCTGACTCGGTGCCACGTCTGCACCGGTTACGGCTCTGGGCGGTGAGCGGAGAGAGTGCCCGTCCCTGAACACCAGCGGTCGGCAGGGCCCGGACAGTGGCTCAGAGCCGCAGGTCAGCGTAAGGCACAGCAGGGCCCCAGGGGCACTGGCGCCCTCACACGAGCCAGACCTCGCTGGGGCCGCGACCCACAGGACCAGCCCCATGGGGAAGGCATGTGCCCATTCCCCGAGGGGGACACCAAGTCGGGGGCAGCCACGTGCCGAAGCCCAGCCTCTGTGCCTGCAGCCCTCACTGCGGCAGGAGCCGAGCCAGGCTTGGGCCTCGGGAGCCTGGGGCGAGTAAATCTAGGACTGGCGAGGAGCCGGGTGGTGGCCCGGCCACACCGTGCATTCACAGGGTTACGGGTTTCTGTGTGCCCCCGCAGGAGGACGTCACCGCATCCCCGGTTTACAGATCTGGAAGCTCCGGCTCAGCAGTTGAGACAGGCACAGTGATCACGCCGGCCACGAGCTCGGTGTGACACATTCTGGAATCTGTGTCCGGCATCTTGCCTGTCGCCCGAGTCCAATCCTGCAAGGCCCTGGGTTAGGCCGGGCCCCGACGAAGGCCAGGCAGGGAAGAGAGGGGCGGCCGGCAAACCCGACTGCCCGCCGGGCACCGCAGGCTCAGAGCTGTGCCCTGTGGCCGTTCTTACGGTCAGTCTCCTCCTTCTGGCCATGGGCGCTCTCCGTCCCCGGGGCTTTAGAGGGGAGGGGAGGAAAACTCCTGTGAACCACAGCAGACAGGACGGCAGGGAGGAGAAGCAAGGCCGTGAACACGGCCTGCCCACACGTGGAGCTTCTGGGAGCTCCCGACCACCTGCCCTGCTCAAAAGGCGTCCTGGCTGCCAGCGCATGCGGGACAATCCTTCCAGAAACGCTCTGAAGGCTCCAGCCCCACTCCTCGGGGCAGCAGGTAGGAAGGGGGCCGGGCCCTGCGGGAAGAAGCTGGAGCCGAGCTCCTGCCTTGCCTTGAATGGAACGGCACCGGCAGGCAGCTCCCACCCACGCAGCAGCAGGGGCCGGGCTGCAGCTCCCCGAACAGAGCCCGGGGGCTGAGCCCAAGCCCTGCATCACCCCGGCATACACCTGCGGGCCCTCACCTGCAACAGCACGCAGCTTTTTCTAACTCTGCCTTCAACCTCCTCCTGCCTGAAAAAGCACCTTTGGGAAAATAAAGTCAACCGCCGTGACCTGAGATACTTCCCCAGCCCGATCCGCGGCCACGGGAACCTGTGCGCCAGCCTCAGGTGGCAGGGCTGGGATGCAGCACGGGGCTGGCCTCTGCTCCCGCCAGCTCACCCGAGACCCTTCCACAGAGGCTCGGCTCTCCAGGGAAGCCCTTCTGAGCCCCAGGGCCGGGGTGGGAAGGGCCCCGAGTCTCCCAGAGTCCAGTGAGCTGGCCAAGGGGGTCACGGCTGCCGCAGGCCGAGGCGGCTCAGCGCACCTCCCCTCTCCCGCGGGCCGCCGGCACCTGCACGGCGAGGCCAGTCCGCGCTGTGGACCTTCTCTCCGGCTGCTCCCCGTCCTTAGCTCACACTCTGCACCTGCCCTGAGCCGGCGGGCGGGCAGCAGCCGTGGGCAGGGTGCTTCCCGTCTGGGACTCAGTGCCCTCGGGGACCAGCAAGTAGAGATACCAGTGATCTGCTGAGAGTTCCCGCCAGCAGGTGCAACGGCTCCAAACCCATCCTCTCGGCGCCAGCAAGCTCCCCCGGGGACCCCCCAGCCTGACGGCCCTCGGCCGCGGGAGCGGCACAGGTCTGGCAGCTCTTCTCCCTCGGCCTGTCCGCCACCGTCCAGCTGCACGCCTGGCAGCGCCGGGGGCACCTCCCCGGCCCGATCCTGACTTTCACCCCGTTACTCAGCCCTCTCGCGGGCACTGCTGACGCTGGAGCCCCCGCCCTGCTGCCCCCAAGGGATGGGGCCAACGCTGAGGAGGAGGGCCATGAGGGGCCTGGGGGCGGACGCTTCCTGCGGGGGTCAGGGCTGCGGTGCCAAGCTCGGGGAGGCCGGCTGCCCGTCGGGGGGACGGTCGACGTCCTGTGCGCACGGCTGTGTGCAGTGCATCCTACCTTGAAGATGAGGCAGTCGGTCTTGTGCTCGGCGTACATGGAGGTCAGCCGGTACTGGTTCTCTGTGGTGATGTCCACCTGGTAGCCCGTCAGTGTGTAGCACACCTTCCGGAACTCCTGGATCTTGGTCTGGAAGACTTCCTTCAGCCTCTGGTTCTTCAGCTCCGCGCTCTCCACCTGCTTCTTCAGCTCTGAGGGGGAAGAGAGAGGCAGTCAGCTCCCCAGCCAGTCTCGGAAGGACAGACACAGAAGGGCAGAGGGCGCCGGCTGAGGGGTGAGGAAGCCGCACGTGGCTCCTGACGGGGAGGACAAGCCGGGAAGCAGCCTGGGCTCACCCCTCTCCTCCAGGCAGGGGCACAGATGGGGACCCTCAATCCGAGACCGCAGCCCTGCGTCTGCCCGCACCAACCAGACGAGTCGACAAACGCTCCCCCGTCTGCAGCCGAATCCTTGCCAGGGCTGGATGTCCCAGCCAGCTGAGAGGCAGCGGGGCAGGGGGGCCGAGAGAGCGGAGGTCATCTGGAGGCGTGGACCACGCTGCCTGGGGTTCCCCACTGCCCACCCAGAGACCAGACCGCTGGGAGAAGACAGGCTCCCTGGGTGGTGGGGTCTGCGAGGGCCCCCCTGGGCCCCCCAGCCCTGTTCTAACTGGGTGGCTCAGGACAGAGACCCTCAGGCCCATGTGCTGCCCCTGCCAGGTGTACAGCCGCGCGGGGAGAAACCAGCTGTGTGAAGCCATCGGGAAGGCACGTAGCGATTCCCACAAATCCTCCATCCAAGGTGCCTTCCCAGTAATTAAACCCTGATTCATTCCCCCGTTAATTAGCGAGGCGGCTCCACTCAGCGCACACGAGTTGCCTCCGAGGCCAGGTGCTTCCTGGTGGAGCCGCCCAGGGGGTGTGGAAAACCCCAGGCCTCGAGCCGTCAGGCTGGTGTGAGTCCCGCCCTTCCCGCCCTGTGGTGGGGACAACCGTCCTCCCTCCTCACGCTGACCCGCAGGACCCAGTGTGTCTCGTGCTGGTTTAAGACGAGCAGGTGCAGTCAGGGTCACTTGCAGGGAGCCTGCGTTCCAGGAAAGAGAGACCCCCCCGCCCCGTTCTAGACAATCAAGCTAGACGCCACAGGGCCGGAGGCTGAGGATTGGGGCGGGGGGCTGTTCGGCTACCCGACAGGCCCTGCTGCCGCCACGTGGCTGCGAGGCGGGTGCAGGGTCTCTCCCGCCTCACAAGCACGGACACAAGCGACTGACGGCTTGGCCGCCGATCCACGGCGGAGGTAGGGCTGTCTGCCCCCAGGACCAAACTCCCGACAACATTACTACCCTAACCTCTCACACACTCTGTAACGTGCCAGGGTTTTGCACACACATCCCAGGTCCTGTCTCCACAGCCTGCAGCTCTGTGGGCAGCCTGGTATCGGCCGCCCCCCAGCTCTGATGCTAGCACTGCGCCCTGCAGCCTCTTCACGGCACCTGTGTTTCTGGCCGGCCGGCCGCCGGCCGCCTGCCGCCTGCCCTGCCCGGACTGCCCCCATCCATCACCCGGCCCAGCGGCCCTGCGGACACTCTCGTTCCGGAGCTGAGGGCCTCTCCATCGGGGACGTGGGCGTGGAGCCTTTGATCGATGGAGTAATCAGACTATGAGATCAAAAGGGTAACGGGCAGCTCTGACCCCAGGTTCTTCCCTTGTCTCTCAGCCAGACCACCTAGGATGGACGCGTCAGCAGGAGGAAAAACTCACTGACCGAGCGCGTGCGGTGACGTGTCCCCGTGTCAGACGGCGCTGCCTTGAGTACCTCTCAGGGGCCCAATGGGAAAAATTAAAGTTTGGTCATAAATGCAGCCCGATCTTGGAGAAGGGAGCGTCCCCTCTGCCCTCAGGCATAAAAGGCCGTCTGTTCCGCAGCTCACAGACTCCTACAGAGACGGGGCCTCCCCGCTCGGGGGAGACGTGCCCCCTGCCGCGAGCCAGCACAGCGCGGCCCTCACAGCCCACGAGGCGGGGCCAGAATGTGGGGCTTGCGGGGGCTTCCTCCAGGTCACAGGGGCTGCCAGAGGCCGAGGGCATCTGGCCCCGGTGGCCTGGTCCACGTGGGGCAGGAGGGGTGCTGCTTCCAGCAAAGCCCGCCCAGAGGCAAGTCCAGGAAAGGGACCACGAGCGCCACTTTGACTTGGGGCACAGTCAGCGTCTTGCCCTCCTGCGATCCTCGTAGCTCAGTCGCTTACATACATGTGAATGAATGACTCACAAAATGGTTTGGATTAAATAAGTGAAAGACAGGACTTCATCCTTGGAAGCGGCATTGCTCTGATTCAGCCTCTCCCAGAGCGAGATGAGGCTTCCCCTGGTGGGACGGGGGCCTGCGCGGGGCACCCCCAAGATGCTCCTCGGCGGTCCCAGAGGCCAGAGGCTCCCGGAGCCTGCAGTGACCCCAATCTGCGCCCACCGGCAGACGCAGTCACAACTGTCACATCAGGGGCTGGCGGCCAGCCTTGGACCTGACCCGGCAGGGCCACACGCGGGCAGACAGAGCCGGCGCCACAGACAAGTGGCTGCCAGGGCTCCGCTGAGCTCCCGGGCCACCCAGCCCAGACCTCACCGCCGCGTGCACGTCCCAGCCCGCTCGGCTGTGCCGGGGACGGGGTCACCAGACACTCGGGCCCAACGGCCTCACGCCTGGGCCCAGCCAAGGGCCCCTCCCCTCCTCTCCCCTGCCCTCCCCGCCAGCCCAGGGAGCCGGTCTGCACTGAGATGTTCCTGAGGCCCCCATGACTGGCCCAGTCTCGGCCGGGCCCTGTCTTGCCTCTCCTGCCCTTTGAATCTTGCCCTCCAGCCCACTGGCTGTCTCTCCTCTGAGCCGAACCTCCTCCCACCCCCCCGCCCACAGGCCCCTCTCCCTCCCAGGCCCCTCTCGGGGCTCTCTGCAAGTCCCTGGGGAGGGAGGAGGGAGGCTGGTGGACAAATGGACATCAGGGAGAGCAGACTCGATCACCCGGAGCCCAGGTGTGGAGGACAGGCCCCGGGGTGCAGGCGGGGACAGATCGGAGGTCAAGGGGCAGCGCCGTCCGCTCTCTGGCCCAGGCCCCTGGCCTCCTCCAGCCGCGTCTGACCCCCACGCCTCCTCGTCATCAACCCCAACCCTCCTGGAATTGCAGGAGGCAGCTGTGAAAGCTCAAAACTGAACTGCACTCTGTTACATAAGAGAGAGCGCCTCACCCGAAAGCAGAGCTGCCAGGAGGAAGATGCGTTCACGGGCTCGCGGCTCCGGAGATCCAGGTCCTGGCCCCGAATCTGGAGCCTGGTTTACCCGAGGGCTTGGGCACAGCCAGCGAGGGGCAGGCGGCCGGCCGGCCAGGCCTCTGCAGAGCCCGGCTGTGCCTCCGTTTTACTGGAAGTGCACCTGCCTCGCAGCCATTCAATTTCCTTCTTATGGGTTTGCAGGCTGAGGGCAGGGCGCGGAGGCGGCAGCGGCGGAAAGGTCTCTGCTCTCGCTCTCGCGTCCCGAGGGCGGCCCGGCCCCGGCAGCAGCTCCCCCTGCGCTCGGTCAGACTCCGGCTCGCTGGCCCACATTCTGGGATGGAGACCCTTCAGAGGGGGTCGAAGCCAACAGCCAGCACTGCCCACTACATCCGCTTTGTTCCCGGCAGGGGCCGAGATGCACACGCAGACAAGACGGCCGCAGAGATGCTCTGAAAGGTGGGCGAGGCTCTCAGGGGCAGGCCCAGAGGTCCTCTCATCCGAGTCCTCCCTTGCCAGGGGGCCTGAGCCGTGCCCACGGGGCAGCCTGTGCCGGTCTGGCCAGCCCATCCTGCTCCTGTGCCCCGTGGACAGACAGACCTCCAGCAGCACCGCCTGCTCCAAGCGCCTCCGTTCTGGGACCCCTCAAGGCCGTGGCTCCCTGCTGGCGGGCTGGCCTGACCCACGTCCGAGTCCAGAGGTTTCTGACAGTACAGCAAGTACCGGCCCCCGCCCTCCCGCCGCTGCAGCAGGCCCAGCCCCCCGTGGGGAAGGCAGCTGGCGTGGGAGAGCGTAGAGGTGGGATGGGATCCTGGGGTCGCCAGATTCCAGGACCGAGGCCTCCTGCCGCGGCCACCAAGCTCTGAGGGGTCTCGGCCCAGGCCAGCCACTCTGTTCTCGGGGCTCACACTCCGCCCTCTGCCCAGGATCCAGGGCCAGCCTGTCCTGCGTGAGGCCCAAGTCATCTGGACAAGACTCTGAGCTCCTGAGGGAAGCTGCGGCCTAATAGCCCCCCCGTGGCCCCTGGCCTCTGCCCCTCCACGTCCACCCGCACTGGCTGCTGTGCCCCAAAGGCGCCGCCCTGCTCTCGCCTCAGGGCCTCGGCGGGCACCCTGGGTGGCCTCTCCCACCTGGGCACTAACCCCCATCCATCGCCCCTGGAGGAGTGTGGCCTCCCACCCCGTTCCCAGTGGGCCCCACCTTGGTGGTCATCGTAGCACAACAGAGCATTTTAAGACACGCTTTGCTCTACGTCCGCCTCCTCCCGCAGCTACGAGCTCGGCAGGGAGGACCAGGTCCTCTGGCCATGACCGTGTCCCCAGGCATCTCAAGGAGCCTGCAGTGTGGAAGGCACCGCTTCTCCACAAACTCTCCACCACACCCCAGAAGACGACCCTGAGGGAGTTTAAACACGAGCAAGCCCCTGCCCCCGACTCGCGAGTGGAACGCACGTGTCCATCCTTGCTCTCCCTCCTGCAAAGACTGTGAGAGGGAGGAGAGACAGCGGTGCACAAGGGGAGACACGCGTTCCGAGGATGAGAAGCGGACGGGGACGCAGGCAGACGGGTCAGTGGCCCTGGGGGGCGGCCGGAGCACAGCAGTGGGAGCAGCCGAGGAACCGGGGGTCTGAGGGTCTGTGCGAGGGGTCACCCCCGGCTCCTCCTGCCCCAGGGCAGGTCCCCCCAACCCCCGGCAGGGAGGAGACCCGAGTCCAACCCCACGCACACAGGTCCTTTTCAGACGCTCGCTTCCTGAGAAGCCAACCTGCAAGACACTGCCCGGAGCCACCTGCGGCCGCCCTCCTACACCCCACTGACCCACACCCCCGCCCTGCCCTCAGTCGCCACGGCTGGGCTGGCCCAGAGGGAGTGACCTCGCCGGGTATCTCTCTGCGCCTGGCGGGGGTGGAGGAATAGGGAGGTCTGGCGGCTGAGCTCCTTGCCGAGCATCCCCCTCCCCGCCCCCCGCCGCCGCAGCTGGGCGGCAGCCCTTCTGGGAAGGGGGTTGGAGCCGCACCTCTGTGTTCCGCGGATGAGCCCCTGAGAGTGGCCTGCGTCCTCCACAGAAACAGACCAGGGGTCACCAGACGCAGCGGGAAGCTCCTAATGTAAACAAACAGCCTGGACAAACAGAACATTACGAACCTGGTCGGCAGAGAGAAGAGCCGCCCCACGCTGGGGTCGGGATCACGTGAGCGTCCGCGGAGGGGCTCAGAGACAGAGCAGAAGGTGCCTCCCAGAGACAAACACAGAATCAGAGGTGGAAGACAGCAAAGAAGAGAAGAAACGAGATTCTGGGAGCTCCAACATCCAACTAATAGGGGTCTTACGTGAAGAGATTACAGAAGGCGGGACAGAGAAAACATCAAGGAAACCACACAAGAGCCTCCAGAGGCCAAGGCCGCGTCTCCCCGGGCTCAAGAGACAGAGCGTGACGATGGCTCAGAGCACGCTAACGAGCCCTAACCCAGGACGAGAACGCAAGCCTACAGCTGACGGGCGGCCCGCTGTGTTCTGAGCACCAGGAAGCGAGTGGCTCGGCCGGGGGTTCCAGAGGCATCAGACACGTCAAGGGGAGAACCAGGACCGAAAGAATGAGGTGGACAGCGGGTCGTGGATAGAACGACAAAACGACACCCGCCCTGGACGGGAGATGTGGCCCATGGAACGAGACGCCACACGCTCCAGCCGTGAGAAACACATACAAGGTCAGAGGATCCCAAGTGCTGAACAGTGGTTTAACCAAAGGGGAGACAGCCACACAGGGTGCAGTGGGGCAGGGACACGCGTGTGTGCGCGCCCACGTGCACAGGAGAGCTGGCGCCTCGCCCGCCTGAGGACCCGAGAGTCACGTGCATACAGCGTTCGGACACAGGGTACGAGGCCTGGGGGAGCAGGCGGGGCCGCGTCTGCCCCACTCCAAGCCCACCGTCAGCACTGGGCTTTTTACTACCGCGAAAGGGACCTTGCCAGCCCCTCGGTGGCCAGGGAGGAAAGGCCACCGCAGTGTCAGCTTCCTCGCGACCCAGGGAGGGAAACCCTCAGCAGCAAGGCGGAAGGCAGGTATCCTCCCTCCGCCCCTCCCACCCACGCCTGTTCTCGCCGCGGCTGACCATGGTCATGACAAAGGCACATGGTGACCACAGGGGCTCCAAAAGGGCTTTCGTCCCTGAGATGAGTGATGAAAGCCCAAGGCAGCCTGGGGGCCCCAACGTCACCAAGAGTGGCTGGTGCTGAAACTGGACCCCCCACCCCCTCCGGCCTCCCCGGATGAGTCCATAAATGGACCCCCAGTGGTGGGCAGATGCCACAGCGGGGGAGCTGGGACCAGCCCAGGCCACGGGCACAGGGAACTGAGCCTTGTGCTGGCTGAGGACCAGGCCCTGCGCGCTGCCCGTCTAGGCTGGGCTCTTGCAGTGATGCTGTGTAGGAGGCTGGAAATCAGGGGCTATAGGAGCTTCTGAAGTTGTCCTCTGGGGACTCGGGACAGAGTCGTTTATCTTTCTGAAAAGTGAATAAAAAACACTTAGGCAATGCTGAGATTTCCAGGTTCTTTTAAAGAAGACGACAAAAGGACAAACGCATCCCCGTTAGGAAGAGCAGCCCTCTGAGCCCAGGCTGAGCCGGCGGCTGCTTCTCAACGTGGTGCACGCGGGTCCGCTCCCAGGACACCAGCCTGAGGACGAGAGGAAGGACTCTGGGACCGGCCGGCGGGAAGGCTGCGGGGCGGGCCAGGGCGCCTGGCAGGGGGCGTGCTGTCCGCTCGTCCAAGAGCCAGGACCACCAGCTCCCGGCTCTGCTCCAGGCCACGAAGGCGGTCGGGGTGCCTCTGACCCCCCGCCCTCTGCTCTCTGGTCTCCGGGCTCCCTGGCTCCTGTGTTCACGCATACCCCGTCCCCGCAGCCTGAAGGGGTCTTCGGTGCACGGCAGGGGCAGCCGCGGTGGGAGTGACGGCAGCCCAGCTCCCGGACGCTCACCAAGCTCGTTCTCCGCGGCCCCCGTTTCCTCAGCACGTCCACGAGGAAGCTGGATGAGTGACTGCTCCCGTGACAGGGACACCGAGGCTGGCCCGCTCCTGGGACCAGTGCTTCCTGCTGCCTCTGCTGGACCTTGGCGCCGAGGCCACGGCCCTGCTGCTCTCCTGGGACCCTGGCAGCCAACAGCTCATCAACAACCTCGCCAAAGGTGAGCCAGCTGGTGACTCTGGGCCCATGGGCCTCGGGTCTTCCTGAGGTCAACGCTGGGTCCCAACTGGAGACTGGCTGTGGGAATACTGAGAAGGCAGGGGTGCGGCCAGGTTCCTGGGTGAGCTCCGGGCCCTGGAGGATGGTGGGTGTGGGACCAGGTCCCGAGTTGGGCCTCAAGCTGCTGGCGCTGGTGCTGAGGGGGAAAGAACGGCGACCACGGGCACGCAGGCGGAGCTGAGCCAGGGGCTGGACAGCGAGGCCGCGCGGGACCCCACAGCTGCTGGACGTGGGGTGCTGGGGTGGGAGAAGGCTGCGAGGGGGGGCGGGCAAAACGTGTCCCCACGTAGCAGCGGGGTGCTTGGGAGTCAGTCCCTGCAGGCAAACAGGCCAGGGAGGGGCCCTGCCGCAGGAGGGGAGCACCCCCACTAGTGTCGGGGCGACGCAGACCCCTCTCACGGAGCCCAGGCTGACCTGGAGGAAAGAGGCGCTGTGCTGAGCCACGCGGCCCGTCCACCGGTGCTGCCTCGGGCGCCCTTGGCCACTCGCTTCCCCGGGGAGGAGCCGGCCCCCCGGCAGGCCCCTCGGGAAGCAGCCCCGGCCCCCCGGCAGGCCTCCCGGCAGGCAGCAGGCACTGACCAGTGCTGGTTCTGCTGAGGCCCAGAGCGGGGCCACGCTGCCGGGGCCGAATTATCCACGCCTGGTAACTTCTAAACTATTTCAGTTTTACATTTTTAAGTACTTAATAATTAGGCATCAAATACTGATGCCATTTTATTAGCCACTGTGGGAGCCGGCACTGCGGGACTGTGACTGGGTGAGGGCCCTGGCCCGGCTGGCCACCTAGAGGGAGGAGATGGTGGGCCACCCTCACAGCAGAGCTGGGCTGACGCCCGACGTGGCACGAGCCTCCTGCCCATCCTCCTGGACGCCGCCTCCTGTCCCAGATCCATATTCCGGGAGAGGAGCGGGGAGGAGAGGAGCCAGTGTGGTTGGCAGGCGCCGAGGGGCCCAGGGCCAGCCGGCCGGGCAGCTCCGTGGTCCCCGGCTCCCCTCCCCGCACAGCGCTCAGCAAGGAGGCCTTTCCAAGAAAGGGCGCAGCGGGGCACCACCGTCCCCCGCAGCCAGCTTCAGTGACAGGGGCCCAGGACCCTGACATCCGCTGGCCAGAGCCTCCTGCCGCCAGGGCGGACGGCTGTGTTTGAACTGCCTGCAGCCAGACGGCCCAGAAGAGCCTCTCCATCGTGAGCCCGTGTTCCCGCTGGGCCGGAAATTGCACGTTTCACACGAGAGAGGAGACGCTAGCCCTGGAATTACATGCACATGAGCAGCGCGTGCCCAGCGCCAGGCCTCCTGGCAGACGGCCGCCCCGGAGGGCGCGGTGCCGGCTTTCCGACGGAGATCTCTGTGTGACTAACTGCACACCCGCGCAAGCAGCTTGTCACCTTGCACAGAAACCATCTGAAAAGACACCAGCAATTACGGCCCACCAGATTATGGGGTGGGAGAGTCCCGCGGCGACAGGCGGGCGCCGATGTGACACCACGTTCTCCGGAGACTCCCTCCCCCACCGCTGACACACAGCAGCTGAGGCCCCAGAGGACGGCCCCTCCCCCCGCCTCGCTGGCTCTTTCGGGAGTGGAGGAGCAGCTGGGCCTGGATGCAAGGTCACAGCCTGGTGCCCACCTGGACTCAGAACAGCCCCGAGTGGGGCACAGACGTGGGGAAAGGCCCAGAGGAGGCCAGTGCCCGGCTTGACGCCACCCAGCCAGAGAGCAGAGACAAGCTGGATTTCAAGCCGGGCCTTCAGGTTGGGACCGGCCCCCAAAGGCCCCCGGGCAGCGCCAGCACTGCTGCGAGAAACCGCCCTGAACACTGGGCACCACCTCGGTCACAAAGGCTGGCCTCCTGCCCAGGCCACCAGCAGGGCCCCGGGGAGCCCCGTGTTTGGTATCTTCGTGGAACTCACTACCCTCTGACGTTACTTATGCACCTGCTTGGGTGCTGACCACCCATTTCTCCCGACTGAAGCACCCCGACAAGGGCAGTGACCTGGGCTGCATGGCTTACGGCTGCCTGGGCAGCAGAAATGGGAGACGCTCATCCAGTGAGGACGTGACTCACTCTGCACGCACTTGCTGGTCTTAGGCTTTGGGATGACCCTATGAAATTATCACCACGTGTCCCCACTTCACGGATGGGGAAACTGAGGCTCAGGCCGTCAAAGGCAAACCACCTGAAGCTGCGCTCGTACGCTCACACGTGTGTACTCACACATGCACACGTGCGCACGCACACGCATCCACACATGTTCACACACATGCCGGAGCCAGAAAGCACCCAGAGGAGAGGCACACGACAGCTTCGGTGCATCACAGACCCCGAGACGAACCGGAGAACCCTGCTGTTGAACACGTGGCCGACAACTTCCGCGTGCCCCTGCAGGGGGGCTGCCAGGGGCTACCTGGGCAGAGGCGGAGGCTTCTGGTGAGCAGGAACCTACGTGGGGCCCCGGCCTGCTGGCTCGGGGCGGGGACGGAGCACAGGGACGCATGTCTGCGGGAGGCTCTGGCGCTCTCTCCACTCTGCGCGCCGCATGTATTATTAATTCCTGACAGTGGGCTCACACAAAACTAATTCCCTGGAAGGCGAGCTCCCTCTCAGAGAGGGAACCTTTTCAGAGCTCATCTTTTATTGACTGAGTCATTTTCGAGTCAATCTGTCTGCTTTCGGCAAGACAAGAGTTTTACATCTTCCCTTTCCCTCCTTTGGAGATGTGGCAGTCTATTAAAACCTGCTAACGTGTGCAGCTAGGCCTCAGATCCGAACCGGGATGACTTCCTCGGATGGCAGGAGATAAAGGAAGAGGACCTCAGGAGCCGCTCGGCCGTGGGCTCTGGAAGGAGGGGACGCCGGGGCGCGCGGGGACAGGGCAGGCAGCCCCGAGGGATCCGGAGGGGCAAGGATGCAGGCTTCCCGGCAGAGCCAGGCCTGGAACGTCTCCCAGGAAGACGAGGGTCCGGGATGGGGAGTGAATCAACGAAAAGTGCCTGGGCTCTGCCCGTAAGAAGTAACGTGCCAGACGCACACGCCCGGCCTGGAGGGCGCAGAAGGAGGTTCCCGGGGTGGTTCACACTTCACCATCAAGGACGGGGGGCCCTCCTGCCGCTCTCCGGCCTGACAGCGGCCCTGGTGTCCCAGCACACAGGGCCCCATTTCATAATTCACAACTGCCCAGCGTAGCAGGCGGTGCAGGCTCAGGGGCAGCCTCTGCCCGAGGAGGAAGCCGAGGCTCAGAGACATCAAGTGGCTTGCCTGAGGACACACAGCCGTTGGTGGCGGAGCCAGGACCAGAAGCCAGGTTGTGTGAATTCCGCTCCTGGGGTAGGGCGTGGGGCTTTGCCCGACAACTAACCCTGTGACAGCCCGTGGCTCCCCCACCGGAATTCAGAAGACGCCGCCAATGCAGCCATCCCGCCCACCCCCTCCCGTCTTCTCCTTCCACCTTTGCCCAGTTCCCACCTCTATAGAGGCCACCCCCGACCACGAAGAGCCACGGCCTCACCAGCACCCACAAACATCCAGCACAGCAAGGTGAGGGGGGGAGGGAGATCCCGCCGGGGGCCCCCCCAAGGCCGGCAGGGTTTTCGGAGTCCCCCTGTAGACCCCACCCCCCGGGCCAGAATCAGCAGGAAATGGGCTCTCCCCAAAGCCTCTGGGAGGGCCACAGCCCTGTCGGTTTTAGCCCAGTGAGACTTCAGACCCCAGAACCGTCAGATGACACGTCTGTGTTGCTTCAAGCCACGCAGTGTGTGGTGACTTGTCATGGTGGCCGTAGGGCGCTGACCTGGGAGGCTTGGGACAGCCAGACCTCTGAGATTCTGGGGCCGTGCTTTCCCAGCCAGCAGCAGCAGCAAATGATGGGAGCAGCCCCGGCACCGGAACTTTAGGAACAGCTGCCGGTCACCCCATGGCGCACCGTGTACCCGGCAGTGCTCAGCCAGTCACCCCAGGGTGTCCCGTGTACTGGGCAGCACTCTAGCCTCAGAGGACACTGTCTGGACAAATAGGTAAAAACCTAGCCCTGATGGAAATTACATTCCAACCAGGGACACAGATAAAAACAATGTAAAGAAGTAAGACAGGCGGTAATCCAAAGGCGGTAAGCACCATGGAGAACAAGAAAGCCAGCAGAGGGGCAGCCATGTGCACAAGCCAGGGGCACCTCACCCACAAGGGGAGCCAGGGAGCGCACGCGGGGCTGCCCAGGAGAGGAACAGCGAGTGCAAAGGTCCTGAGGCGGGACTGTGCTTGGACCGTCCAAGAAAAGCAAGGGAGGCCCCCAACCCAGAACCGTACCTGGAGATGCAAACAGTCTCCAAAAACAACAGTGAGGTTGGGGGCCTCACGCCGTCAAGGTGGCAGGTGTTGGCACAGACGCAGCAGATGGGCCGCGTGGCAGAGACTCTAGACCGAAGCTGAGCCCGGCGACTGATTCTCAAAGCGACCACCGGACACCCGGGTGGGAAGACGAGCCCTGCCCCCTCACCACACGTGCGCAAACTCACTGACGGGACCGTAGGTCTTCACGTAAGAGCCTCTAGGAGAAGGCAGGAGATGACAGCCTCACGGGAAGCAAAGATCTCTCAGGGCAAACAAAGCACTAAGCACAGAAGAAAAAACGGACAGATCAGGCTTCATCAAAATAAAAAACCTGTGCGTATCGAAAGGCAGCATTAAGAAAATGATGAGAAGAAAACAATCTACTTGGAAAATGGGCCAAAGGTTCACACAGACATTTCACCAGGGAAGACGCACAGATGGCTGGTGAGCGGGTGAAAACGTGCGGGGCGTCACCAGTCTCTAGGGAAACGCAGCCACACCGAGATGCCACTTCACACCCGTGACAACGCTCTAATCAGAGCTGGGGAGGAACGGACGTCAGGAAGGACAGAGCACTCAGGACACGCACGTGGGGCACGCAAAACGGCACAGCCACCTTGGAAGACCACTCGACAGTTTCTCAGAGTTAAACCCAAATCTACCACAGAATCCAGCAACTCCGCGCCACCCAAGAGGAAGGTAAACCTACGACCACACACAGACTCGGATCCCAATGTTCACGGCAGCCCAGGAGTGGGAACAACCAACGTGGGCACCGGCTGACTAGGGACACACAGCACGGCGCACGTATGCAGAGGAGCGCTGCCCATGACACGGAGGAATGAAGCGACAGGGAGGACCAGGCAGTGGGGCCAGACACAGACGCCGTGTGCTGCGGGACCCCCTTTCTGTGACGTGTCCAGAAAGGACCCACCCACAGACAGAAGGCGGGTCAGCGGCTGGTACGGCTGCAGGGGGAGCAGACACCGACTGCGAACGGGAAAAGGGGTCCTTCTGGGCTGACGGAAATGTTCCAAAGTTAGACTGGAGGGACGGCTGCACAACACGGTCCATTTACCAAAAGTAACCGTACACGTAAAACAGGTGAAGATTGGGAGTTCAGCTTTTCTTTCTTTTTCTTTTTTCTTTTAGAGACTATTAGAGGAGTGTTAGGTTCACAGCAAAACTGAGCAGAAGCTACAAAGATTTCCCCAAAACCAACACACAGGCCTCCCAGCAGAAGGGGTGCATTTGTCACAGCAGATGAACCTGCCCTGACTCAGCACAAATCACCCCAGTCCACAGCTGACATTACTGCTCACCCTGGGTGTTGTACCACCTCTGGGTTTGGGCAGACGTGTAACGCATGTACTCACCACCACGTCACACAGAACAGCTGCACTGCCCTAGAATGCCCCTGCGCTCCACCTGCCCACCCCTCCCCCAGCGCCGGGCCACCACTCACCTCCCTCCTGCCTCCACAGCTCTGCCCCCTCCAGACCGTCACATAGCTGCAATCATACCAGACCGGCTTCTTTCGCTTAGTGACGTGCGTGTACGTTTCTTGCATCTTCTTCATAGCTTGACAGCTCCTTTCTTTTTAGCGAGAATAACATTCCATTGTCTGGATGGGCTGCAGTTTATTTAGCTGGTCACCTACTGAAGGCCACCTCGGTTGCTTCCAGGTTTTCGTGTGGACACCTAAGTTTTCCACTCCTTTGGGTAAATGCTATGGAGAGTGACTGCTGGATCATATGGTAGTTTGGTAAGAAACCACCAAGCTGGCGCCCAAAGTGGCGGTGCCATTCTGCATCCCCACCAGCCACGGGTGAGGGTCCCTGGCACTCCACACCCTCGCCAGCCTTTGCTGTTGTCACCGTCTGGATCTGGGCCGTTCTGACTGGTGTGTGTGCGGGATCTCACTGTAGCCTGGGGAGTTCAGTTCCCAACGCGCTAATTCTGCGATGCCCAAGGGACGCCAAGCGGGGGGTGTCACGCTGAGAGCTGGGAGCCCGACAGGGACGCACGGGGACCCCGCTGACGCTGCAGACACAGCTCTTCTCTAGACGGAGGCCCAGTGGGGCCGCTTCTGCCGGGGACGCTCCCACCCGCCAGTCTCCTGAGCGGGCGGCCTTGCCCCGGCCGCTGTCTCTGTCCCCGAAGCGGTGGAGAGGAGGGCTGGGTGGGGGTGGGGTCCGCCCCCGCCCCCGCCCCCTCCCCTTCCTCTGCTGACTGCCCGCAAACCCGGAGATTAAATTATACGGCTTCTTTACAACTCCAATTAAACGCTTAATTGATGGTGCTGCCCTTTATTACCTGACACCAGAGAATAAACAAACAGTGTGAAGAGGGAATGGCCAGGGACACAGTGATTAAAATGCCAACCGGTTTGCAACAAAGCGCACTGTCTGGAAGCAGCCGAGGAGGGGGCTCGCCCTGGCGCCCCAGCCTCGCACCCACACCAGCGGGCTGACCCGGGCTCACCTTCCCCTCTCATTTCCTCTCCGGGGCTACAGGGGCTCTGAGGACATCGGCGTGGCCTCGAGGCTGGTCCCGAACACGGCCCCCCACCTGCCCTGGGGTGTCTCGGGCTCTGCAGGAGACACGGCGCGGACGGTGCCAACCGCGCAGCAGCTCCAGGCACTCGAAGCCGCGGTGGCACTCCCTCAGGCCGACGCGCCCCCGCTCTGACCCAGCCAGTGAGGACAGCGCCCCGCCCCTGGCCACGCTTGGGGGAGTCTGTGCAGACCCTCTCCCCTCTGGCTCGCGGGCCCGCGGCACTGAGGAGGGACGTTCCCTGCCCAGGCGGTCCAAGACCTCCGCCGCCCGGGCCACCTGGCGACGTCCATCCTCGGCTTCCACGGTCTTCTCTGGGGCTCAGGTCCCGTCTCCGAAGTGGACGCTTTAGCCTGAGCGGCCAGTCACCTTCTGTGACTGAGTCGGGGCAGCTGCCGGGCCAAGGACTCTCGGGCCATTCCTGTCTCTCCAGACAGAGGAGATTCTGCCTGACAGGCTCCTGCTCGGCCGGGCCGATGGGGCTGGAGGATGGCAGCTGTCACCGTCATCACCGCTCCCCGTGGGCTCTGTGCTCCGGGGATGCAGTCACGATGGCCTGGAAGGGTGACCAGCCTCAGCTCAGAGCCGAGGGGGCTGAGTGGGGGCAGACGCTGGCCCCGGTCACACAGCGGGGCCTGCAGCGGGTGTTCCGGGAGCGAGCGTGGCCGGTTCTGCCTCTCACCAGCCGAGACTCGGGACCTGCGAAGCCAGGACAGCTGCCAGGACGGCAGCTCCTCCCTCACCGGCTCAAGAGGTCCTTTCCTCTGGGACTAAAAATTCACTTAAATGAACAAAAAGAAATTCATGAAGCTAAGGGTTCCAACTACCCCAGGGGCTGGGAGCCTCCCTCACATTGTGTCCATCTATCTGTCTGTCTGTCCGCCCATCAATACCTTAGGGCAGGCGCTGGGTGAGGCGGGCATACAGCTGGACCACAGCCCCGCAGAGCAGCGCCCAGCGTCAGAGGGGTGTGCACCCGAGGCCCCCGCACTGCTCTCTCCTCACCCTGGCACCGAGGCCCGCCCTGCTGCTGACAGGTGGCCAACCTCCCCACGGGGACACGGGGTCGTGAGCCGTCTGGCAGGTGGGAAGCAGGGTTGGGGCAGAGCGATCTTGGATGCAGGAGTCGGGGGAGATCTGGACCCAGGGCCCCGAGCCCGGGCTGAAGGGCAGGGTCACGGGGACCTTGTTCAAAGGAGACATGAGGGGTTCTGTCTACACCAGGCAGATGGCGAAGGCTCTTTCCCCACTCCCCCTGCCGCACATGGCTGTGTACGGGAAGCAATGCAGAGGCGACCACGGGAGATCCCTGAGAGCGGGAGGAGGGTGGAGGGGCTTGGGACCCAGGGCGGGGAGAACAGCACCCAGAGCACCAGGGAGACTCACAGGCCCACCTGGTGGAGGAGGGAGGCCTGGATCCCATGTTTCCAGACCCAGTTCAGCAGCGGACGGTGGCCGGAGTGGGACTGGTGCCAGCAGAGGGGCTCGGAGCACCCCGACCCCTGGCCGAGAAGGGGGCCCTGCCTCGGGCCCCTCTTTGTTCCACAGGCCTGACGCTCCCCTCACCCACCCAGAGACACAGAATGCGACGAAGCTGAAAATTCGCCTACCAAAGTAATTTATACTTTTAATGCAATGTCAAGAAAAACCAAATCCTCACAGCTTTTTCTTGAACTTGACAAAGCACTTCTGAAATTCATTTAGAATAACAAACAGGTAAGAAAATCTAAATGAGGGGAAAATAGGGGAAATGCCATGTTCTACACCAGATACTCAAACATAATTTCACTTATAATTACTAAAAATATGGAACAGAAAAATGGAATAAAAAAACAGAAACCATGGAAACAGAGAGGGACACATTACAAACCTACAGGGCAAGGAACGATTGTCTGATAAATGGCACTACAGCAACTGTTTACTGACCTGGGGACAAAATCAATTTAAATCTTGACCATACACCACATACCAAAATAAGTTCCAAGTAGATTAGATTTTTAAATGTAAAACATAGCCAAAAATAAAAATCACAGAAGAAAATAGAACTATTTATCAAATCGCTAAAGAACTTTCTAAGCTTAAATAGAATAGATGAGATTCCAAAATAAGTTAAAAGTTTCTATATACAAAATCATCGCCAAGAAGAAAGAGAAGTTAAGCTTCTCTGCAAACTGCATAAAAAAGGAGGTAAAGGAGCTCTGATCGTGACGAGACCTTTCAGGAAAGAGGAAATAAAATATTTTTCCTTATTAGTAATTAAGTGAGGTGCCCTTTATATTAAAAGATTTAAAACATGCATAACCCTGACACTTGGGGTAGACATTCTGCAAGGTTTAACCCAGGCGCCGACGTGTGTGACAGCCCAGCCCCCCGAGCATTTCTCTGCCACTGGCACCCCCCAGCCCAGCCCCCCGGCCCAGTGGTCTGTCTCTGACTTTCTCCCTTCCCCGTCCAGCAGTCTGCCCGCAGAGCCCCGCACCCTGGGACCTCGGGGCTTCTCGCAGACCGTTTACAGAGACCAGCACGTTGGTCATTGGCTATTTCAATGCTGAGTAGCGGGGCGGGAGGCTGCACCAGGCGGGTGATCTGTTCACCGGTTCAAGCACATCTGCGTGCTTTACAGCTTTTGGTGACTATGAGTGATCCTGCTACAGAGTCACAGGCTCCAGGTCTGGGAAGGATGAAGAAAGGAAATCCACCCGGCCTTTCACAAAGGCACTGATCCACCTGGAGGGAAGCAGGGGACAGCCGACCGCTGACCCAGAGACACAGAAGTACAGGCGGACTGAAGAAGCAGCAGAATCCGGAGCACGGCCGACCCAGAGCCGACTTTCCTGTATTAACTGCAGTGCTGACCAGCTTGGGCAGAAAGGACGGCTTCACGATGGCGCATCCCTCACCCGTGAACGTGGTGTGTCTCTCCATTTATTTAGAAATCCTTTGACTTCTTAATCAATGCTCTGTCGTTTTCAGTCTCTAGCTCTTTTACGTGTTTTGTTAGAATTATACCTAGGAATTTCGTTTTGGGGAGAGTGAACAGGAATGGTACGATGTCTTAGATTTCAGTTTCCGCATGTTCACTGCTAGTATATATCATATACGTATTATACACACACATATCATATATAAAGTGAATTCAGCAAGGTTGCAGGACACAAGATCAATACACAAAAATCAATGCTGAACTCACTTCGTTAGTTTTCTTTTGTTAACTTCTTGGGATTTTCTATGTAGACAAACATGGCACCTGCAAAGAGGAAAAGTTTTGCAGGCCCTTCCTTTCCTTACTGCTCTGTCTGGGACTTGCAGTACATCTAATCAGGGTGGTGAGAGTGGACATCTCTGCCTTATTTCCGACCTTAGGAGAAAAGCTCTGACTCTGACGGTAAGTGTGATGTCAGAGGGAGGGTTTGTGGACGAGCTGCATCTGGTTGAGGAACTTCCCCTCTTTTCCCAGTTTGCTGGGTTTTTATCAGTATTGAATTTTGTCAAATGCTTTCACTCCACTAAGTGATCTGATCCTGCTGACCTGGTGGATTATATCAACTGACACTTGAAGGCTGAATCAGCCCTGCATTCCTGGAACAAACAAATAAATCCCTGTAGGTTTTGTTCTTTGTCTTGTCATTGATTTTGAAATTAGAGTAATATTGGCTTCATAAAAGGAGCTGAAAAGTGCTCTCTATTCAATTTTCTGGAAGAGACTGTATAAACTGGTGTTAATTCTTCTTTAACTGTTAGGTAGAGTTCACCAGTGAAGGCTGGTTTTTTGAAAGCTTTGTGATTATGGATTCGATTTGCTCAATAGTTACAGGACCATTCAGAATATCTACTGCATATTGGGTGAGTTTTATAGTTTTGAGTGTCCTGAGGAGGTGGCGGTCGTTGTTTGGACCCTGGTTCCACTTGGTCTGGATGCAGAGAGAGTGGGGAGAAGCCCTGCTTTCCGGCCCGAGGAGGAAGTGGGAGGAGGCTGCTCTCCTGGCTGTGCTCGACCTGTCCTGTCCCGGCACCAGGTCATCTTGCGGAGGCGCAGCTGTGGCCGGACAGGTGCCAAGACCCCCGAGGGAGGACCCTCTCTCTATGCGCAGGGCTGTGGCCCCAGGAGAGGGGGGAGTCCCCACTGCCCTCCTCTCTGTCCCCCACTGGCGGTGGCCGTGGACACTGCCGCGGCCGTGGGTAGGGCCTGGCGGGGCAGGGACGTGAAGGCCTGAACGTCTGGCCAGGGGCCTGTGAAGGGGACCCTAGGGAACCGGGGAACGTTGGAGCTGAGGGAGAGGGAATTCCACGTTCCACTGTGCCACGCGGACCCCAAAAGGCACCTCTGAGCTGGGCGTGTGGGGGTCTGACCCTGAAGGGCCCTGAGGCCTGGACCGTGGGCCAGACCACTGCCCAGGACCCAACGGCTGAGAGGAGCACAGCAACGGCTCTGAAACTGAACTGACAGTAGAAGCATAGCCCTTGGAAGGCGGCGGGAGCTGCGGACTGGCCCACCCGGCAGATGCCTGCTGAAACCCAGACCCACAGGATGTACGTTCTCCAGAACTTCACAAAGACCTGAAAATGTTCAAAATGTCCAGGACACAATTCAAAACCAAGCAGCATATGAAAAACCAGGAGAACGCAGACCTGCTGGGAAGAACCCAGCCAACGGGCACCGACCCCAGGTGACAGAGACGCTGGGACCCTCAGGCGCCTGGGGCAGGGTGGGGAGAGCGGCTACGAGACGTCCTCGGTCTCCCCGGAAGTGGCACTGCCCGACACTGGGCTGCAGAATCCTGTCCAACCCCGACCCGTGATGTCCGTCGCGTCCGTCACACCACACGCTGACCCCCAGCTGGGGGCCCGTGTGTCACCATCACCCACACCTACCGTCCGACTTAAGGCGTGCTTCCGTCAAGCTCTCTTTTTCACACAGAAAGGAAGTGATCTGAACAATTACAGATTCTCATCAAAAACCATGGAGGCCAGAGGCAGAGAAAAGAGAAAACCGCTGACCCAGAGCTCCATACACAGCAGATGCCCTCCAAGAGGAAGGGCGAGATGAAGACGCTGTCAGACAAAGGGGAACCACGAGAGTATGTTTCCAGAACGCTTGCCCTAAAAGAAATGCCAGGGAAGCTCTTCCAGCAAAAGGAAATGATACCAGAGGAAAACTTGTTATTTCAGGAATGAAGAAAGAGCGACAGCAATTCTGAACGACTAGATAAAAATCATGAACTGTTTCTTTCCCCATGTGTTCTTTAAAACATGAATGACAATTAAAATCAATAATTATAACATTTTACAGTGGGTACATACAAATGAGCATTACTACAAGGGGGAGGGGGCGTGGGAGACCTGTGTTGTGATAAAACCCTGACATTCCAGATCTTATCATCCGCAAGTGGTAAAATATTAATTATAAGTGCACTGTGGAAAGTTAGGCACGCGTATTGTAACCCCTAGAGAGGTCACTTCCAAAGGTCTCTAGGGCTCCCCTGGTGGCACAGTGGTTGGGGGTCCGCTTGCCGACGCAGGCAGGGCTTGTGCCCCCGTCCGGGAGGATCCCACATGCCGCGGAGCGGCTGGGCCTGTGAGCCATGGCCGCTGAGCCCGCGTGTCCGGAGCCTGTGCTCCGCAGTGGGAGAGGCCACGACAGTGAGAGGCCCGCGTACTGCAAAAAAAGAAGAAAAAAAAAAGCATCTAGAAACATAATTAAAAAACTAAGATAAATCAAAATGTAATACTAAAAAATATTCAAATAACCTTAAAATAGATAGAAATGAGGAAATGGGAATAAAATACAGAGAAGGCAAACAGAACTAATCGTAAAATGGTAGGCCTAAATCCAAACGTATGCAGAAATTATATTAAATGTAAACTGTGTCTAAATGTACTTATCAAAAGACAGAATACACATCCCTACCAGGTCCACGTGGGACATCCGGTGGTTCAGAAGTCTTGGCCACCAAACAAATCTTAAATTAAAAAAAATTCGAGGGACTTCCCTGGTGGCGCAGTGGCTACGAATCTGCCTGCCAAGGCAGGGGACACGGGTTTGATCCCCGGTCTGGGAAGATCCCACGTGCCGCGGAGCAACTAAGCCCGTGCCCCACAACTACTGAGCCTGCGCTCTAGAGCCCGTGAGCCACAACTACTGAGCCATTGGGCCACAACTACTGAAGCCCTTGAGCCTAGAGCCCATGCTCCACAACAAGAGAAGCCACAGCAACGAGAAGCCCGCACACCACAACGAAGAGTAGCCTGTGTGTAGCAACAAAGACCCAACGCAGCCAAAAATAATTTAAAAAACATTTGCTCTGAGAAAGACACTGTCAGGAAATGAAACTCCCCAAACTCGAGCCAAAGACAACAATCCAACAAAAAATGGGTAAAAACTTGAAGAGACTCCACCCACCCAGGGGGATACAGGAGTGGCTAACACGCGACAAAAGATGCCCCACATCTCACCCGTCAGGGAAACGCCAGTTACAACGGGGTGGACTCCACTGCACACACCTCAGGATGACGAAGGGCCCGGGGCTGGTGCCGCCGTGGAGCCCCACCCCGGTGCCCGCCCTGAAGAAACGCACTAGTGCTCACAGGAACACACACAGTTACTTCCTGTCTTTGGTTTTCAGGTTTGCTAACGGTGTCTGGCTGCATCTGACCCATGCTCCTGTGGGCTCAGGTTCCGGCATCAGCCCGGTGGGAAGCCTCTGCAGTGCTTTTAAGATCCACCCGGCGCGTGCGGCTCGGGCTGGCCAGACAACGGTGCCTCAAGGACCCCAGCAGGCCTCCCCACCACCCGCTGCAAGGCCGGGAGGTGACGGGTGCGGACGGCAACGCTGTTCTGCTGGGGCGGGCAGGGAAGGGAGGAAGCCTGAGACCCAGGCACGCCTGCTGCTCCCGGTAACCCACCCGGGAACGGGCCGGGGCTCGACTCCCGATTCTCGCCTCTGCCTCCTACTTTCCCGGTCTTCCCGCCTGTTCAGCGGTGGTCCCTCCAGCGGAGGACGACGAGCTGGGGAAAGCACAGGGCAGGACTCCTCTCGCTGCGGGCTGGGGGCTCTCAGCCGCTCCCCAAAGGCTCGAAGTGGCCAGAGGCCAGCACCTGAGCCGAGCACAGCTCTCGGATCTACGTTACAGCCACCTCTAAGCCTCGGGCAGCCAGACCGGGGGCCACAGCAAACCCCGAGTCCATCACCTCGTGTCGGGCGCCGACCCACGTGGAGCCTCGGTGCCCTCACCAGTGACCCGCAGCTGTCTGGGCCTCCTTGCTCCCCGTGACGCCTTCCCGAGGGAGTGTCAATCCAGTACGGCATGCTCCCGCCAGGTGTCCCCCTGCCCCCCGTGCCTCCCTGCAAACACAATCCCCACACCCAGGGCCTGCTCTGAGGCCGCCTCGTTCCCGTGGCTCTTCCCTTGCTGATGCCCAGCCGGCCCCTGCGTGGCTGCCGGCTCGGGAAGCAGGTGCTACGGCTTCCCGAGTCTCAGCGAGTCCGCGCTATCTCCCCAGCTGTCATCACACCTGCACTCACGGAGGCCCGGGGGACAGCAGCGACTCAGAGAAGCCCGCCCGCCACGCCCCACATCTGGAGAGCCCAGCTGGCCCTCGCACCGGCTGAAGCGGGAAGGGGGTGAGCCCCCGTCCGGAGAGAGCAGCAGAACCAAGATGAAGCCCAGGCAGCGCAGCTGCTGCAGGGGCGCCCTCCCCGCTGGGCAGAACGGACGGGCTCCAGGGAGGGGCCTCGGCGTCCCTCCTCCAGGGACCTCTCGGGATCAGCTGCACCGCACAGTCAGGCAGAGACAATTTTGAACGCCTCCCATGTGTTGCTCTGACAAGATTTTTTTTTTTTTTTTTTTTTGCAGTACGCGGGCCTCTCACTGTTGTGGCCTCTCCCGTTGCGGAGCACAGGCTCCAGATGCGCAGGCCCAGCGGCCATAGCCCACGGGCCCAGCCGCTCCACGGCATGTGGGATCCTCCCGGACCGGGGCGTGAACCCGCGTCCCCCACATCGGCAGGCGGACTCCCAACCACTGCGCCACCAGGGAAGCCCAAGATTAGATTATTTTAATGTTAATTCTTTACCTAATTAAACCGCAATGAACAATCTCTCCCGCCCAGGCTGGGTAAGGTGTGGGGTCATGCAAGGAGCACAGCCAATGCTGGGAGCTGAGGTTTCAGGCTCCTGCCAGCCGCGGGCGGGGCCTTGGTAGGGGTTCTTCAGCGACTCCTTTGTCAAAGGTCCAGGAACGCCCGGAGACAAGCATCCCCTGTGTGTCGGAACGCAGTCACCTGAGGCTGGGCACCCTCCATCCCCAGCGCCCGGAGCGGCTCCTGGTGTGGTGACGGCGAGCCCGTCCAGAGGTGGGGCAGGCTGGCCCGTGAGGCCCACAGGGGAAAGCGGGAGGTGTATGTGGGGCGGGGCCTTGGCTGGTGCCCTACTCCCCAGGACGCGGCTTTGGAGGCCAGGGGCCTCCACGTACTGAGATTTCTTTCTACGGCTGGAAGCAGGTCACAGCTCAGAGCCCGGCAGCCTGGCCCCGCGGCTGGAGCCCTGGGTACCGAGGCAGATGCGGGGGGCCCGGGGAGGGACTTTGCCAAACTGTGCCTCTGCCTGGCAAGGCAGAAATACACACATGTGGCCTCGCCTCCACAGAGGCCAGCATCTAATCACCGCGCTCAGTCCACAGGCCAGCCACCCATTCGGCTATGGCAGCGCCACCAGCGAGGCACCTGGCCGCTCTCATGGCTCCCCGGGGGCGGGGCTGACCCTGGGCTGTGAGGAGCGGCCAGCGCCCTGAGCCTCAGCTGCTCCACTGGCCGACAGAAGGAGTGTGCGGCTGGCCAGAGAGCGCGGACGGAGGGCCACAGGGTGTCTGCAAGAGCTGGACACCCCCTGCAGCGAGGCTGTGGGTGACTGCAGGCTACGAACATGGTGGTGGGGCTCCCTTGCCCACGTGGCTTCAGCGGGGACGCTCCCCCGAGGATCCTGAGAGCTGACCTGGCCACCCTCCTCTTGGTCTCACGAGGAGGGAAGTGGGGTGACCGAATGACTCCTCCTTTCCCGCCCACACTCTGGTGGGCTGCCAGCCCGCTGGGTCCAGCCCAGGACGTGTCAGCACAGGGCACCCTCCACTCTGCCGCCCTGGCCCCACTGGGTCCACGCAGCTCCTAAACGAGGCTCAGGCTGCCGTTCTCAGCTCTGCTGCCCCGTCTCCGTCACAGGACCGGCCCAAGCCTCTGTGGAGCTGGCACTCGCCAGGCCGTCCCAAGACTGCCCTGGGCTTTGTTTTAAGCTTTACGCTTTAATTTTATTCCCACGTGTGTGGTTTAGAGCCCAGTCACGCCCAGTAGGTCCTCTCCTCCTCCAGCCAACGACTCCGATTACCTTGGTGTTAAATGGCTGACCCCCTGCCGGCTCACACGTGCCCCTCCTCCCGTCATCATCCTCCCAGGACCCAGGACTGTTAGGATGGCAGGTGCTGCTGGAGCTGGGCTGTAGCAGACGAGGATTCCTCGCTGGTTCCTGCACAGCGTCCTGTCCTCCTCGGAGCTGACGCTGTCCTGTCTTCCATTCGCTGACTTTTCTGTGCACCCATCGCTAATGAAGCCGAACCTCTTTGCTGACCCACGTGGGAGCTTCCTAACCCCGTGGTGGCAGCAGATGTAAACAGGAGATGTGAGATGGGTGCCCCGGGCAGGGCGGCGGCTCCGTGCAGCCAGGGCAGTGGGCCCAGGGGCACGGGGCACGCGGCATGGCAAGGCCTGGGCCACAATGCCCCCTGAGACACGGGCCAGTTACGTCCTGACGACCCCCTGGCCCGAAAGAGGCCCAGAGCCTCTGACCCGCTCCAGCCAGGGCTTGCTCCTCCCCCACGTGTGTCCCAGGCTGGCGTCTCGGGCTCTCTGCGCTTCGTCTCCACCGCTGGTCTGCTCGCTCTGCTGGGCGTGTCCTCTGACAGCCTCCTGAGATGGGGCGCACGGTGAGCTTTTCCAGGCTTGCTGGAGCGTGGGCGCCGGGCCGGAGCTGCCGCCGGGCTTCTCTGGGAATCTGGAGCAGTGCCCACGGCTTTCCAGCACCAGGGCTGCTGCTGAGAAGGAAGCTCTTCTGATCCCTGGCCTTTGACAAGTGACCCGCTTTTCTCCTGGGGGGGCCCTTTCATCCACCCACACGGAAACGGCCTCATCGCCACACGGTGCCAGAGTGACCTGCGACCCCGCCGCTCCTGCAGCCCTGCGACTCGGCGGACCTCGTGGACCGGGCGGCTCCTCGCGTTTCCTCAGCTTTTTTCTCCTGCTTTCCAGCTTGTCGCCTTGTTCTTCTACTTTTCAGATAAACCTTCTAAATTTTACCTCACGAATCTGCTGTTTAGATTATCATTTCACTCTTGGACGCTTCTAACTTCCGGAAGTTTGTTGTTTTTCATTTTGAAAAAGTTTGCAGTCTCTTGCTTGTGCTTTGCTGTTGGAAGTCCGTCCTCGTCTCTCTGAGGACGCAGTGTTTTGGAGGTTCCCTGCACTCTGGCGGCCTGCGCCCTCCAGGTGCGTTTTTCTACTTGTTGCTCTGGCTCCCTGGTCACAGCCAGCAGTGGGTCCTCCTGGCCTATCAGCAGCCCAGGGTCCGGCCGGCTGCCTCCCGGGGCCTCCGGGGTCAGTGCTTTCGGGTCTCCTCCGGAGCTGGTTAGGCTCCACAGGGTGAAAGGGGTGGGCGGGGGCGTCTGGGCATCCACCAGCCTCAACCCTCGGCTCCACTGCCGGCTCTCGTCCTGGATGGGCCCTGTCCACACCGTCTCCGGAGCCGCAGCTCACAGACATGGGGGAGGACGTGGGCTGCCCCGGAACCCCGCGAGTTCTCACCCCGCAGGCCTGAGACGGCACCCGAGGACCTGCATGGCCCACATGTCCCTGGGGCGCCTGCTGCCCGCCTGGGAACCACCCCTTGGGAACGGCTGCTCCAGGAGAAGAAACCGCTGTGCCGACTTGCATTTCTCACTTCTGCTGGGAGAGAGGCCACGGCCCACCACGCAGAGTTGGGTGAAGGTCTGGGAACCTTCCTGCCCCTTGAGCACACCCCCAGGCAAGCTTAGCCGGCCACGCCCCTCCCCCAGCACCCCTCGCTGCCCTGGGCCTTTGCGGAGGTTTGCGGCGTAAGTCAGCGTGCAGCTGCGTAGACTCCGTCTCCCTGAGCTTGCTTACCATTAGACCACCCGCCCACCGACTGTCCGGATCCCAAAGGTTCGCCGTTGTCCCTCTTGCCGTGGGGCCTCAAGGAGGACGGTCCGACTGGCCGTCTCTGCCTGGAAGCCCATAGCGTCTGTGGGCACATGTCACGGCGCCCTTGTGAGGCTCCGAGCAGCTGTGTCCCCAGAGCTGAGCACAGAGCCACTGGTCGGAAGGAGTGACAGACCTCACTGGGTAAATGATCTGTCGCGTTAGACGGTACGAGTCCTTTCAGAGAGTAAAGAGCCACCTCGAGGTGCCCGCGTCATTTTCAGCTTGTGAATTTGTCAAGGACACACAGGCCGCTCGAGAAGAGGCGCTGGAGCCGTGGCTGGAAGGAACACGGGGAGAAACAGTAATGCGGGCCTGGAAACCACAGCTTGGCCGCCCACTTGCTGAGGACCCTGTAAGAGGCCTCTCCTGGCTTTCACCGGGGAGGGCGGGACGCCGGCCACCCGCCCCACCCCACCACCCCCCCGGCAGTCTTTGCGGCTGAGCCGGGGTTTGGCCGCAGAATGGCCACGGGGGCACCTGGGCAGCCGACACCGCCAGTCCGAGCGGCATGGGGGGCTCTGTTTCTGCCCCAGGAACGGAAGGCCTGTGCTTTCCAGGCCGGGATGCCAGGACCCTTTCCGTCTGGCTGCTGCCGATGAAAAGTGCAAAGTGAGGAGTTTGTGTAGGAGCGCCAGCTGAAAGGCCAGGAGAGCAAAGCAGCACCCCAAGGGGGGCACGCGGGGGTCCTGAGCTCTGCGGGCCTCGCGCTGCGGCAGTAACCGTCTCTGCCCTGACCTGCGGGAGGGAGAGAGCTCTGTCCTGGGCACGCCTCTGCACGTTTCTTGTCGTGGTCGTGTCTGGATGCTCTGATCCACAGAGCCAGCCCTGCACAGAGGCCACCGCCCCCTCTGAAGACAAGACGGGAGAGGCCGGCGCAAGGTGTGAACGGGCATGCGCGTGCGTGTCCGCAGGAGGGCGTGCACTTCACACGACACATCTGTGCTCACCGTCCATAAGCCCAGCACGCGACCTCGGGAGAGCAACTGAAGGGCAGCTGCAATCCTGTAAAACCAAGAGGCGCAGAGTTCAGGTGGAAGATGGCAAACCGCACTGATTCTGCACCGTGGGGTCACAGCTGAAGCCACGACGGTGCACGAACCCCCTATCTCACAGAGGACACTGGGCCGAGGGTCCTGGGACCATGACGCACTCAGGATGCCATGGGAAGGGGGATAAGACGGAGAAGGACGGAACAGCACCAGGGAGCAGGGATGGAGCGTGGCTCCTGCAGGACGGCCGGGCTCAGCCTGGCACTCGAGACCCTGCAGCTTCGGCGCGGGAGGTGTAGGGAGCGCACAGCTGGGGCTCAAACTCAGGCCTGGCTGACTGAGCGCTTGGCCTCGCAGAGCCTCTGTGCACCAGGTGCTGAGGGCGGCCTCCCACCTCCACGGTCTCACGGGGTGGTGACCGCTGACCTCAGGCACTTCGAGAAAGGCTGGTTCCACGCAAGGTAGACAGTGGAAGCAGATGGGCCAGAGGAGGGCTACATCTACGACCCTGGCAACGGGCGACGCACAGACCCCTGCTCCACACAAGAGGACGGCTGCACCCACTTCCCAACTCCAACCGCAGTGGGCACGCGGGAAGAGATGACAAACATGGGAAGGGGAAGTGGGGAAGGGCTTCCCAGCGGAAAAGCCACTCAGAAACGCAGGTGGCGAATGGCAAGAAAACAGCAGCCTGGCCCTCTCGACGCAGACGCCTGCAGACATCACTGAAGGGGCAGCGAGCAGAGCCCTCCTCCCAGCCACCCGTGGGCAGTAGCGCTGGGCACCCTCCAACAGCACAGAGAGGCCGCAGGCGCCCCCTGGGCCCCAGCCTCCCCATGGGGCCGGACTGGGTGACCCCTGGGAAAATGGAGCCTCCAGAGGGTCCCCTCCCTCCTTGGCACTGATGGACTGGCCTCTCTCTGCACTAGGGCGGGACCTGGTGACCACGGCGTGCCGGGGACAGGCTCAGCGGTCACTGCACTGCCCTGGAGAGACGAGCTGCGAGGTCAGAGGCTGTGGCCCTGAGTAAGAACTGCAGAGCAGGCGAGACCCGCGTGACAGAAAAGGCAGCTTCCTGGGTTCCTCACAGGCCCCTGTGGACGGCTCGCTGGGTCCCTGAAATGTACTTAGATGGTGAAAGATGGCCCCCGCTTCCACGGAGTACTGGGTTTACTCACGATTAATGGCATGCGTATAAACTGCTAAACGATACTAACTTGTTTCAGGGGTCGGCAGGGCTCCAGCCATCGGGTCCTCATCGCGCCTGTGTCACCTGCCGCTCTGCAGGCCGGCGCCACCAAGCCTCCCGCACAGCCCCGGGGATGCCCACAGCCTAGCCGCCTGCACGGGGCTGGACAGACAGATGGACGGACGGACGGGGGCCTACCTGCCACCTCCCTGGATGAGGGCAGCCCCGCGGTGGCCTCCAGGGCGGGGGGGACGGCGCCGCCGGCCTCCAGGGCGTGGAGCAGCTCCCGCAGCCGCGCGCACTCCTCACGCAGCCGCTGCCGGTCCTCGTGGAGCCGCTGCCCGCGCCGCGCTGGCTGGGTTCAGGCTCAGGTGCAGCACCTTGGCTCTGCTCTGGTCGTAGTCCCCCTGCGGGACCACAGGCGGGAGGTCAGAGCCCCTCGTGGAGCGAGAGCAAAGGGGAACCCGAGCCCGGCCTGTGGGGTCCCAGCCCCCTCCCTGGGCTGTGGCCTCCATTAAACGGGGGAGAAGACAGAACGCCCACGCGACCCATCTTCGGAGCATCGTCAGAACTCAGCGCACGAGCCCCCTTCTCTGGGTCTCGTCGAGTACCAGCTACTGGGAGGGAGGTCTCTTCAAAGTGCGGCGCTTTCAGACACCATCGGCAAACACCCCAACGCCCCTGGGTTCTCGCCAGCCTCTCGGCGACCCTCCTGTCTCACGGTCTTTAAGAGTGGGACCCGTTTTTTAAGATTTAAAAACAAAAAAACCCAACTTGCTAAAACTGACGCTGAAGCAGAGTCCCCACATGCCCCACACGGTCCCGTTACTGACACGTGACATCAGGGCCGTGCATCTGTTACAGTTCGAAAGCTAACACCGACGCCATCCTAGCTAAACTCCCGACTTCCTTCACAGCTCCTTAGTTTCCTCCAAATGCCCTTTTCTGTTCCCAGATCCGTCCTGCGGGACCCCACGGGACTTTTAGCTGTCCGATTTCCGCGGCTCCTCTGGGCCGGTGGTTTTCTGGGCTTTGTTTTGGGTGACCTTCAGTGTGGAGGATGCCGCTCGGGCGTCCTGAAGATGCCCTGCTGTCGGGATGTGGCCGACACCTTCCTCACCGTTACCTGGGGTCAAGGATTAGGGGAGGAAGACCCCAGAGGTTAAGTACCTTCTCATCACACCGTGTGGAGGCTCCCCGCTACCAAGGTGACCCTGATCCCTTTGGACACACCCACACCTAAGGAGTCAGGGTTACGCTCCCTTCCAAGTTGACGAGACCCTCAGCTGTCTGCGGACACATCCCACCTCTCCCCCTCCCGGCTGGTAGGAGCCCGCCAGCCACAGGGGAGCAGGTCAGCCCCGCAGAGCGTGAAGGGGGCCGGACATCGGGGGGGCGTTTGATTAAGTGGGTGCTGAGTGGCCTGAAATCCACACGCAAAACCCAGGGCCCAGGGCGGCTGTGGCGACCTTGTGGGAGAGGCATCACCGCACGTTACAAACCTGCAGTGACCGAGGCAGGTGCTAAGGGCCAACGGGGAAAGGACGGTCTCCCCAGTACGTGCTGCAGGGTCAACTGGATGCCCACATGACCTTGACCTTGACCTCACACCACACAAACATCACTCCTGAGTGACAGCAAATCTACATGCAAAGGTTTTAGGAGAGAATGTAGGGACGTCTTTGTGACCCGGGAGTAGACGAAGGTTCTTAAACAAGGTTCAAAATGGGCTAAACAAGTGAAAGAAAAAATAAACTGGACTTAAAAAAATTAAGAACTTCCATTTATCAAAAGAGTAAAAAGGGAACCAACAGAGTGGGAGATACACGAAACACATAAATCTGACAAAGGACTCACATCCGGAACATACAAAGAGCCCATACAAATAAACAAGAAAAAGTCAGACAATTCAGTTTTTAAAATGGGCAAAAACATGTGAACGGACACTTCACAAAAGAAGGTATCGAAGAGCCAGTAACACGTGAAAAGTTGCTCAAATTACTCACCAAAGAAACAGTGAAAACCTCAGTGAGATGCCCAGTCGACACCGAACAGATGAGGGTCCAGGGCCTGCAGACCCCATGCTCTCCGAGGGTGCAGGGTGCACCCACTTGGAGGAAACCCTTGGCAGGACCCTGGGATGAGCGAGTGCACGTCCCAGACCAGGAACTCAGAACCGTGACCCAACGCACCCAAATCACACAGGGAGTGGGGGTGTCCCCCACGGAGGACCGTGTGTCAGTGAGAGCGAAGGTCTGCACGCAGGATGACGTGGGCAACCCTCTCACACAGAGCGGAACAGACCAGCCGGACCTGGCGGACAGACACGGGGTGGCCGCTGACACCACAGGACGAGGTCGGGGCCAAAGGCAGAGCTGGGAGGGGACTCGGGTCTGTGCTGGTCTGGACGCTGGTGACCGAGTGCAGTCAGTGAGAGACACTCACTCCTGACGTGTGTGCTTTCCCGTACGTACACCGTGTTACTCAATACGAAGCTTCCAGAATGTGCACCAAGTGAGTTCATGGTGCTTCTAGGCACAGGTCAGCTCTGCCTCAGCTTGCCAGGCGCGAGCATCAGTGAATCCCCCCGCCCCGCAAAGCTCACTGGCATCGGGTTTTGCCACCAAGAGTCACCCCAACAGATGAGAAGGGCCCAGGCGGTCAGCGAACTCAGGAGGCAGCGCCTCTGCTCCGCCCAGCTGCTGTCCCCACGGCTCAGCCCCGGGCGTCTGCCAGGAGGGGGAGCGCAGGTCGGAGGCTTCGGAGGTCAAGGTAGAGGCCAAGCCTCTTTGGCCGTCACTCCCTGGGCCTCCCAGGGCAAGGGCTGAGAGGGGCCTGGGCATCCCTCCCACCCGGTGCTGAGACAGAGACACGGGAGTGTCCTGGGCTGAGGGGCAGCGGGCTGCTGGCCCAGGGCCGGGCCCGCCCGCCTCTCACAAGGGATGCTGGGCCAGCTGAGTGGGCATCTCCCTCCTGCCCGGACACCGAGATTCCTTCCTGGACAACCCAACCTCCCAGCTGTGACTCCTGCCCACAGCTCCCTCTTCCAGGGGAACAGCAGAAATGGCACCCTTCACTCAGATCGTCGAATCCCCCGGGAGGGAGGCCAGGGGTGGACATTCACTCAGCGGAACAGTCCCAGCGCGGGAGCTAAGTTGCGTGGCCACCACCGGCCAGCCCTTGGCCAGCCGCCAGCTCAGAGCCCCCGAAAGTGACCCCAAAAGGGAGGGAGGGGAGCATGGAGACACCCCCTCCCTGCCGCAGGCAGAGAGAGGGCGGGAGAGGGGGAGAGAGCCTGGTGGAAGGCAGAGGGCTGGCAGCCGGCGCCTCCCAGGCTTCTGAGAACCTTGTAAAAACCTCGAAGGATAAAGAGACATCCTGGAACTCCGAGTGAATCACAGACTGTCAGGGTTGGAAGGGATCGTTATTTCATCCGATTCTAACACGCTGGGAGACACAGCCAGGCGTATGGAATCCATCTGCCCTGCGCACCCTGGCAGAGGGCCCCGTGGCAGACGGGAGGTGGGCCGGGTGCAGCGGGAACTCATGTTCCCCATGGGTCTGGGGTCAGGGGGTACAGGGAGAGGACGAGGGCAGATGTGTTCTGCAAAGGGCCGGAGAGCACATGCGTCAGGCGGTGCTAGTCACACCATCTCTGTCCTGGCAGGTCAGCTGATGGGGAAGAAGGAGGGAGGGGGGAAGGAAGGAGGGAGGGGGGAAGGAAGGAGGGAGGGGGGAAGGAAGGGGGGGAAGGAAGGAGGGAGGGGGGAAGGAAGGAGGGAGGGGGGAAGGAATAGGGGGGGAAGGAAGGAGGGAGGGGGGAAGGAAGGAGGGAGGGGGAAGGAAGGAGGGAGGGGGGAAGGAAGGAGGGAGGGGGAAGGAAGGAGGGAGCGGGGAAGGAAGGAGGGAGGGGGAAGGAGGGAGGGGGGAGGGGGGAAGGAAGGAAGGAGCTCTGGGCGGCCGTGGACACACAGCCCGCCCTACACAGCCCCCTCCAGTGTCCCTAAAGCTGCTCTTCCTCATTTGTCTTCAACCCTTTAATTGTGCAAAGCAAAAGCGGGCTGGCAGGCTGAATCCACCGGGCTTGCACCCCTCTCCTTTACCTCAGATATTCAAGGGTCCCTCCTTCCCCCCAGGCCCACAGGTCTCTCCCAGTCTGGCCATGCTGACCCACTGGCTTCACGCCCACCTCCCTGCCTCCTCAGGACTCACCTGCTGACGCCCCGGGAGGGCCCGGGCAGGGAGCTGGGCACAGAGCCTGACCCCCAAGGTCACCAGTGACCCTTGGCCGAGGTGTCATCCTGCCCAGCAGATGTGGGGAGAATCGGGAAGACGGCACCTGGACATCAGGGTCGGGGCAGGACGCTGCTGTGGAAATGCCTGACACCCCTGCGGGCAGGAAGGGGAGCCTACCGCTCCCATCCCAGAGCGCGGTGTCTGACCACCGGCTTCCCCTTGACGGGAATGAAGGAAAGAAAACACTGCCAGTGGGTGACAGGATTTAAGGATCACAGGGAGAACCAGCAGGGCTTAACCAAACCAAACCAGACCAGACCAGACGGGCAAATGCTCGCAGCTCTGATGAACTGGGGGAAGCGACAAGCCTGCGAAACCTGCAGGTGCCGAAGTGAGCGTTCTGGCGCCGGAAGGCCGGGGCCTCTGCTCCTGCCTCAGAGTTACTAGACCCCACAGCCCCACCCCCGGGACGGGACGAAGACGCTCCCTCTGCCTGAGCTGGGACACCGTGAGCGTGAAGAGCAGAGGGCCGCATCATGCCCACCGCCCCCAGAATTCCCCGGCGAAGGCCCTGCTCGCCCTGTCTGCAGGCCAAGTGGGGCGCGAGGCCCGAGCCTGCAGGCGAAGATGCCGTGGAGCCTCCCTGGGATGCAGGCCGCAGGGAGGGAGGCATGGGGCCTCCAGCTCGGGAGGCGGCGGGGGCAGCCCAGCAGGTCCACCTGCTGGAAGCAGTGCGAGAGCCCGGGAGAGACCGGCAGAGCCACCAGACAGACACTCGCGAGGAAACAGGATGCCAGCTGCTTTAAGCCACTAAGCTGTGGGGTGTTTGTAACAAGGCAGCAGGTAACCGAAGGAGTCTCCCGAGGAGCGAGACGGAGCCCCAACCCCCGACCCGGGGGCCCCAGGGTCCCACCAAGGGGGTGGCAGCCCCCGGGCCCAGGCCTTTGTGACTCAGCCTCAAGCCCAGGACGCAACAGAGACAGGACAGCTGCACGGGGTCTGCTAACGCCATTCTGCCCAGGGAGTGAGAGTGTCCACGGCCCCTGGGACTCACACTCTGACCCTCAAACTTACGACCAGGCGATGGCGGCCAAGACAGCAGAGCCGGCACAGGGTCAGGTCGAGTGTCCAGGAAGTGCCCCTGCCTCTACAGTTGGCCAATGCTCGACACGGGTGCCAAGGCCACCCACCAGGAAAAGGTGCTGGACAACTAACTGGACACCCGCATGCAAGAGCACCAACCTGGATCCTAACCTCACACCAGACACGAAAACGACCTCAAAATGGATAAAACACCCTAAACGTAAGAGCCAGCACTATACAGCACGTGGAAGAAAATACAGGCGTAATGCTTCATGACACTGGATTTGGTCTTGGATTCTTCAACGTGACACTAGAAACAAGGAACAAAAGAAAAAGTAGACAAACTGGACTTCCTCAAAATGAAAGACTTCCTCAAAGCATACATCATCAAGGACGTGAAAAGACAACCCACAGAGTGTAAGAAAATACCTGCAAGTCACTCATCTGGTAAGAGACTTGTATCCAGAACATATGATGAACTCTTACAACTCAGCGACAACAAAAGAAAACAACAAAACCAAAACAAACTTACGTAAAAACGGGCAAAGCACCGCATAAATCTTTCTCCAAGGAAGACGTACAAATGGCCAATAAGCACATAGAAGGACACTCAGCGTCATGTCATTAGTAAGCAGCGGACGGAAAAAAAAGTCACAACGAGACGTCACTGCGCCCACCGAGGTGGCTACAATGACAAAGCCAGTCTCGGCGAGGCAGGGAGAAACTGTCTTCCTATCGCTGCTGGGAATGGAAGACGGGGAGGTCCTCGCGGGAAACAGCTCCGCAGACAATTAAAGACAGAGCTACCACGTGACCAGCGATTCTACGCCCAGGTACACCCCCGAGAAGAATAAAAACACGTCCACACAGAAACCTGCACACACATGTTCAAAGCAGCATCAGTCACGATAACCGCTCAGGTGTCCAAGAGCTGACAAGTGCACTGACTCAGCGTGGTCCATCGGCACAATGGAGTACTATTCAGCCATAAAAAGGAATGAAGCACTGACACCTGCTACAACACGAATGATCCTTGAAAACACTGCGCTCAGGGAAAGAGGCCAGTCACAAAAGACCACATATATGACTCCATTCACGTGAAACGCCCCAAACGAGGAAATCGATAGAAACCGAAAGCAGACTGGTGGCTGCTTAAGGCTGGAGCGTGGATGCGGGAGAGTGGGGTGACAGCTAAAGGGAACAGGGTTTCTTTTCGAGATGATAAAATGTTCTGCGATTGTGCGGTGATGGTTGCTCGTTATCTGTGAAAGCATGAGAAACCACTTAACTGTACACTTCAAAAGGGTGAGTTCTGTGATATGTAAATTGTATCTCAATAAAGCCGTTTTTAAAAAAGAGAAATGAAAGAAAATAGGGAAAACAAACAGGAGGACGTGTGTGGACGCTCCATCTGCTACCGAGAGCCTGGTGCGGCTCCAGGCTTCCCTCCACACGCCGCCCCAGCCTCCAGCGGGCGAGAGGCGCTTGGCTCCGCAGGGCGCGCGTGCTGGGCCGGGCCGGCCTCGGGCCTGCAGGGGGTGCCGGCCCCACTGCTGCGGCACAGGCGCTGCCCGCCGCGCGTCTCCACGCCCCCGCGGCTCCTGCGGCAGCAGGCCTGGGCGGAACGACCTGGTCGATCCCGGCTTCCTGGCTTCGGCTCTCACACCCCCTCCAGCTCAAGGGCTCCTGCGCGGCCCCGCTGTGGCCTGGAACTCCACACGAAGACCCTACTCACTATCAAGACCACCGTCCGCAGGGCAGGTCTTGGCACCTGGCTCTGACCAGCTGCCCTCCCTAAAATGGCCTGGCCGGAGCCCGGCCAGCCCAGCCGACTCAGGCCTGTGTCGCCTGCGGCCAGCCTGGACTTCCAGCACGGCCTTCCAGAGGCACCTCCTGGGTGGGTTGCGACAGCCCTGAGGGGCTGGGGTTTGCCACAGACCCTGCCACCTGGAACCTTCCACTCGGTGTTCAGGAAGCCAAGGCTGAAGAGCCCTTTTGTCAGACGAGGGGGCCTGAGGCCGGCTGGTTCCCCCGGGAGTCTGATGGGCCTGGAATGGAGAAGCAGTACAGACCCGGGGCCAGATGCTCTTCCCCGGTGCCAGGGTGGACCAGTCCCCATGGCCCGGCTGGACTGGACACGGGCACCTCGGGGTACAAGGAGGCTACCCAGACCCCATCCTCCCTCACACAGGCCCCATGAGGCTGCCAGGGGTCAGGAGCCAACAGGACTATGTGGTCAGGCTGCGTGAGAGGGGGTCGAGGTTCAGCCCACCGGGGGCTCTGCTCTCTGCGCCACCCCTCCCGGAGCAAGGAGGCCCTCCCCGGCCACTCTTCCCTCTCCTCCTCCCTCCCTCCTTCCTTCCTTGGAGAGGAGGGAGGCATGGTGCCTTCAGCCAGGGAGGCAGGGGCTCCGTGAGGACAGGGCTTTGTCCTGCCCCCCAGACTAGTGAGGGGACCCCAGTGCCCCGTGAGGACCCGCTGAGAGGAGGTGGCGGTGACGTGGCAGCAGTAATGCAGAGCCCCCAGCACGCCCCCTCCCCGCTCCGTTTGTCCACAGCACCTACCCGCTCGTGACACTGTAAACTCTCTCCCGTCACCTGTCTCCCCCAAAGGTTAGGGCGGCAGGCGCTGCGTGTCAAGTAAACGTTTGCAGAAGGAGTGGGTGACACTTACGACTGCAGAGTGTCCTGTGGTCGAGAAACCAGAGGCCCAGCCGGTGACCAGAACGGGGGAGTCGCAGGGCCGGCTGGCCAGGGCTTCCCGCTCCCTGGGTCCGGGGAAGGGGTGCCGGCCGTCATCCCGGGCACGCAAGGCCGTGGGCACGGGGGCTTCGTGGCACCGTGAAGGGTGTGTCGGGGGGCTGGCGCCGCTGAGGCAGACGGTAGAGCACGAACAAATTTGCTGAACTCTGCTGCTGCGTGACAGTTTTGAGGAAGAAAGGGGAAAATGGCTCTAATCTTCTGCTAAAAATTTGTTGCCTTGTTTGATTTGCAGCTGAGGAAACTGTTGAGACACTGACGAGAATCTCAAAAGGAAAAGTTTTGAACCTTCCTTTGACGTGTGGGTGCAATCACTGGCTAAACAAAAACATCCCACTGGTCGAGGGGGCGGAGAGACGTCCCCGTCCGTGACTGCGGAGGAACGACCCCCGCGGTCCAGCTCCCCCTGCGCCCGCTCCAGCCGAGCCGGGTCCTCGGGGAGCCTGCATGAGGGGCTGGGCCTCGCGACCCGCACGCCCAGGGCACGGCAGGGCGTGCAGCAATGCTTCTCCCTGGGGCTGCAGCCAGCCCGCTGCCCTCCGCTCACGGACGAGTGGGGCTCCTTCTCGGGCTCAGATTCCGTGCAAGCTCAGACAAACAGCCCTGTCCCCCTGAGCTCCGGCCACGGCTGAGTCCCCTGGCATCTGCCTCGCTCCTGTCTGTGTTCAAGTCCTGCCCCTAACCTGCTGGCGGCCCGGGCCTCCTATCTTCCTGGGCCTCAGTTTCCATCTGCTGAAGCGTGAGGGCAGTGAACTTGATCTGTAAGGACCTTCCAAGCCTAGCACCTGGGAGACCTGGATGGAGGACAGACCCCCCGGGAGCCTGTGTGCCCTGTGGATGGACTGTGGCTGCCCCGGGCCAGGGAAGGGCTGCCAGGAGGGCGGACCTGCCACAAATAGTAAGAGACGCTGCTAGCAGGAGACAGAGGCCCACGGAGAGTTAAAAAGCCCAGTTAGACCGCCACCGAACCTCACGCGTATTTATAAATCACCCGGCCTCAAAACTAAATCAACATCTCTCCTGGCTGAAGGAAGACAGCTCAGGGAGAAAAGCGGGGGAGCTTCGAGTGTCCCGCTGGGTCGGAGTGGCAGGGCCGACCGGACCTCACGGATCGGGGCGGGGCGGGCACAGCCCTCGCCAGCCCCGCCTCACCCCAGCCCACACACCCACCTCCGCGAGGCCCAGGGCTCCGCGACCTTGGGCAGGTCCCTCAGGCGCCGGCCTCGCGTCCTACGTGCCCCATGGGCCGGGGGCGCTCGGTGCTCAGTGGCTCACAGGGACGCTCCGCGGCTCTGAAGCCAGGGGCACAGGGCCGGCCCAGCCCGATGGCGTGCTCACCGCGGGTGGAGAGCCTGGGGATCGGTGGGGGCTCCACGTGACAGTGCAGGCCAGATCCCCCCCAAGACCCCCGGCACCAAGACCGAGAAACCGAGGCCCATGCGGCTGCCCTGGACCAGTCACGGGAGGGGTGAAGGGGGAGGGGCCCAGGGCTGGAGGCAGGCGGGCCACAAGGGAGGGGTGATAGGGGCTTGCCCTGGGGACTGCCCCCTCACCACAGGCTCTCCGCGAGCCTCCTGCCGTGGGCCGGTGACCACGTGGGCCGACGCCCTGCACCCCCCGCGCCCTTCGTGTCCGCTCGTCTCCCACCACAGAGGCCTCATTCAGGAGCTGGGCACCTGGCACTCCTGTGGCCGAGGCCCCTCACGAACAAACACGCATGGGCTGTCAGGGTCTAGGAAGGGCTGCATGGGCACGTCCCTGACTGTACTCATGCTGCCCAGTCCCGACGGACCGGCCGCCGACGGGGCTGGGCTTGGGGAGGGGGCCCTGCCGGGCCTTGCCAGTCCCCCGACAGGCAGTGTGCGCTGGGGCTGTCCAGGCAGCTCCAGGAAGGGTGGCGCTATGGGGAGCCATGCCTGCCAGGCCAGCACACGCGGAAGACCCTTCTCACACTACCCTCCGGGCGACCGTCTCCCCAGCACGGCAGGGCGAGTTTATCTACCATCAGCCGTGAGGCGCCAACGTGGGCCCTGGACACACAAGTGAGCTTGGCAGGCTGTGTCCTGTGGCCGCTGCATGTCCCCCGCCCAGGAACAGCGGGGCCCGGGGAGGGTCTCACCCAGCCAGGCCCACTGCTTGTCCCCCTGCGGCCAGCAGCCCCCTCGGCGGAACGCCTGGAGGGAATCCACCCCAGTGAGGAATCTCGGGGCCCGTCCTGGACTCTTAGGTCCTGGCCGGGAGCTCTGCTGGAGTGTGATATTTCCAAAGATGGGGGCGGGGGGATAGGCAGGGAGAGCACTGGGGCCTTCGGCAGCTGGAGCAGGCTGCCCACGGTGCTCCCAACCACCAGGAGGGGTGGGACGGGTCTAGCTGAGCTGAGGCTGGGGTCACTCTGGGGTAAACCTCAATGCTCCCAGACTGCACCGGAGGGCAGCTGACATCCGGCAGCCAGTGCCACTGCAGTGACAGAGAAATACCGAGAGGTGAGTGGAGCCGTGCGACGTCACGTCCCCAAGTGGGGCTGCACATCCACCTCTGCTCCCGCATGAGCCAGGTGGCTTGGGCCAGACCCCACGGAACCTGGAAAAAGGGAAAATGCCACCATCCCGGGATGGTGGGGCGGGGCGGGCCACGGAGGCCCAGACCTTCCTCGGCCCTGACCCCAGAGCCTAGCCTGGCTCCCCCCCGTCTCCCCTCGAGGCGCCAGGAAGATGTCCCCAGGAGGTGGCCCAGCGTGTGGTCCTTGGGGCTGGCGTTCCGTTGCCCAGAACACGGATACTCCTGTGCTAGTTCCCTCTCTCTGAGACTCTATTTGGTCATCTATGACGTGGGGACACTACTGCTCGCCTTCCCAGGTTTGGGAAGATCAAACGGTCAGTGGATGTGAAGACAGCTGTAAACTGCATGCAACTTTGCTGGGTGTGTGACTGTCACCCACGATGACCATGGAGTAAAATCTGGGCTGTATCCTGATGGGTACCTCTCACACCCTCCAGAGGCAGCCCAGAACGCCACGTGTCCGAGGACCCGGGCCTTCTGGAGACTTCAGAAGATGGCCACGGGAAACCACCAGTGCAAACCTGATCCCCTCAGGAGGGAGGAGCGGGGACGACACCCTGCCCGAGGCTGCAGCGCACGTCCCAAGGAGCCCCCTCGTTTGCCTCCCCCAGGCGGGGGCAGAGGGACAGGTGGACAGAAGATGGCGCTGTCCAGCGGCTGGTCGGTGCCCCCTACCTGGGAGGGGGCCAGGCCACTTCTGCATGGATGCAACAAGGTCCCACCTGCCGGGCAGACACAGGGACCCGGGGACCCTCTGTCCTGCCAACCTGAGCCAGACCCCGGCCCATCGACTCCAGGGCGCGGGACTCGGCGAGTTCCCGGGACGTCTGTCAAGAGCTGAGGGCTCCGCCAGTCTCACCGCGCAGGTGGGGGGCACGGCGGGAAAAGCGAGAAGAGAGAGCAGGGCCCCCCGGAGGGTCCGGTGGCCCATCTGCCACCCTGTCCCAGGCCAGGTGAGGCCACGCGTGCCCGCTCCTCCTGTGCCAGCGGGCTGCCCACACTCGTCTGCGAACGCTCCCGACCTCGGGCTCTAACCAGCAGACAGGGAACTGTGAGCAGAGCCCAATTACAGGACAGTCATCGCCTGCCGAGTCCCACCCCGAGTCCTTCAGCAGGGGATTGACTGTGAGAGAGGCTTGTAAATAGCCCGCAGAGAAGGAATGAAGACACCGCTCATCGCCAGGAAGGCGCGACAGCGGCCATTCAGGCCGGAGACCAGCTTTGGGGGCCCCATCCCTCCCAGGGCCTCCCGCCCCATTGCCCGCCCCCTGCTGCCGCCATGGGGCCACCCTGCAGGCCCAGCAAGGTGGGGTGCTCCGGTGGTGGCTTTGGCAAGACTCTGGGCTGGGGGGGGGCAGCAGATGTGGCTGAGTGGGGAGGTGCAGCCATTGACCGTGTGGCCGGGGAGGGGGCCTGGTTCAGCTGGCCAAGCTGCTCCCCGGCCAACAGGGCCCCCCACCGCTCCTGGCCACAGGCTGAGCCTCTCCCTAAGCTGCTGTCACATCAGGGCTGTGAGCAAGGCCCCGACAGCAGCCACTGCCGCCCGGGCACCCGGGGCCACACCTCTTGGGAGGAAGAGGGGAAGGAGGAGGAATACGCCTTCGTCGTACGTCTGGTCAGTCTGGAGCCCACTGCTCTGGCCCTGCCCCACCCCCGCCATTCCAGAGCAACGTCCTCTGAGCCTACCGACCGAGTGACCCGTGTCCCTGCTCAGATGCGCGGGTGACCAGAAGCTCCGTCACGATCTCCCCACTACAGACGGCAAACGATAGCGGGCACCCTAAATCCACCCTGAGCCGTAGGAGCTGGCAGCGGGGGGCCTCGTGGGTCGGGCCGGCAGCTGCAAGACCAGCTGGTGAAGGGCGAGCACCTGGCCGGTGAGGGCAGACAGAGGGCCGAGCAGCCCCGGCGCCTGCGCCCTTGCCATGGACGCGGGCTCTGTGTTTCTCCTGCCAGGCCTCTGAGTTATATCAGAGGATGTTAAACAAAGCCTTAAAAAAAATGTTTTTTTTGAATTGTGGTAAAATAAAACTTGCCATCTCAATCATTTTTAAACGTATTGCTCAGCATTAAGTACTTTCACACTGTTGTGGAGCCGCCACCACCGTCCGTCCCCAGAACTTCCCACCTTCCCAAACTGAGGCTCTATCCCCATTACACACTAACTGCCCCTCCCCCCCCAGCCCTAGCCCCACCCCCTACTTTCCATCCCTGTGGCCCTGGCTCCTCCAGGGCGGACCTCACAGAAGTGGAGTCACACAGTATCTGTTCTTCTGTGTCCGGCTTATTTCACTGAGCACCATGTCTTCCAGGTCCATCCACGCGGTAGCAGGTGTCAGTTTCCTTCCTTTTTAGGGCTGAGTGATATTCCATTGTGAGGATGGACCACGTTTTGTTTCTCCACTCACCCATCGATGGACACTTTTTGGCTGCTGGGACACGGGTGTGCAAACATCCTCGGGGCACACGCCCAGAAGCAGAATTGCTGGATCACGTGGTGAACAAAGCCGCTTGCATGACTCAGTTACGGTACCTGTGGAGGCACACAGTGCGGTCCCGTCTGACACAGTGCCTTCAGGGTCTAGCATCTGTCCACAAACCCCATCCACAAAACCTCCTGCTACAAGAGGGACTGGGTAATGGGCCAGACTTCCCTTCCTGTTAGGGCTGCCAGGAAGCTCAGGCCTGACGGTCAGAACGTCTGGGATCTGTTTCTTGCAGACATCATGGTATCACCTGCCAGGAATTCTTTGTGGAACAGTGGGCTCTTGTCCGAATAGATGTGATCACGGAAGACGGTCAGGGAGCTGACACAGGGAGTGCAGATGAACCCCAGGAGAGGGGCCAGGTGATGGCCCACCCCCAGGCTGATACCTAGCGCGTCTACACAGGGACCGGTGACACAGCCCCTCTGAGGTATTGGGGCAAAGCCAGCAGGAACAGGAGAGTGAGCTCCCTCACGGCAGGAGGACGTGGGCTAGAGGGGACCCAATGGCGGACTTCAGATCCCCATCCGGTGTCGAGGGGACAGGAGCAGTTTGGGATGCAAATCTGGGGTGCTGGCTCTCCAGAAGTGGGTAACGGGCTGTTAAAGGGGCACATGCAAGCCGAACGCTCCACGGGCCGACACCTGGCGTGTGGGGCAGGGCCCGTGTCCTGCACCTTTGGGGACAATCCCGAAGAGACAGAACCCAGAGCTCGAGCAGGTTCTGTGTCTCCCATCCCAGTCCTGTGCACGGAAACTCCTTGAATGGAACGGAACCTGTGAGAACAGCTGGGTGTAGCAGGAGAAGCGCCGGGCCCAGAGTCAGGAGGACAGTCTGCTCCTGGCACTGCCCTGCGGGGCTCTGGGCCTCGGTCTGGCACAGACCGAGGGTGTTTCCGGGCAGGGCTGTCCCAATGCTGGGCTGCCCAGCTGTACACGGCTGAGTGGAGCTCTGGGGGCTGCGCTGTCCTCCGTCTGCAAGGACCTCCCTGCCTCTGTGCGAGGGCACTGCCCAGGGAGGGCGAGGCTCACGTCGGCTAGGGGACCCTCGGGCAGAAGCGGGTGTGCCCCAGCCCCTGCCACCCTCCTCACTGCAGCTGTGATGCCCCACGATCAGCGGTAAGAACACTCGACTTGCCTGAAGACGACCGTTACACGTCCTTTCTCAGCAGGCCTAATTTCCGGGTTTTTAAAGAGCTGGGTCCGTATCTTTCCCATCTAGACACTTTGCAAGGACCACACGGGGGCGAAGAGCGGTATCACGGCCAAGTCCGAGAGCGCCGAGGCTGAAGTGACCGCACGCGACAGCGGCCCGAGGCCGGCGGTGGCCCCGCTGGCTGTGCCGCGAGCCTTTTGTGTGTTGAGTACGGCCAGTGGTGGAGCAGGGCCGGACCAGACGGCGGAGGTCTCAGGGTGAAAAGAGCCCAATTCAGCGGCTCAGTGGGACCTGTCTGCAAATTTGGGGTCGGGCCTGCAGTCTGGGTTCTGAGGCCCGATGACACCCCCGGGCCCCGTGGCACCCAGCAAGGAGTCGGGAAGTTGGCATCCCCGAGGCCCACGGGACGAGAAGGGGCTTAATATTCAGGACACGTCATTCGTTGCATAAAAAATCAACAGCCATCAGCGCCTGTGGAAATTTCTCCACACGGACACACACCAGTGTGCTGGCTTTCTCAGGCCTCGGCGCCAATGGACAGAAGCAGCCTGGCACCGCCTCGGGGGGCTGGAGGGCTGGGCTTTTTCCTCCATTACGTGTCTTGTTTTACATACAACATTGAGGAAGGCGGGCCGGGGCAGCGAGGCCCTGGGACCCCTGGACCCCAGGCCCAGCACAGCCGGACGCAGGGCGTACGTGGCACTGTAAGGAGGTCACGACCCTCAGAGGCGGCCCCCCATCTGCGTGCGTGCCACTCAAGGAAAGACCCACGGATGGTGAAACAAAGGAGACAAGACACTGAGAAGTAGGTTCGACAGGACACGTGCAGGGTGAACACATCTGTGAGCTGTTCCCGTGGGGGACATGGACCCCAAAAAATAGAAAGACACAGGGACGTCCTCGTGGGAGGGTGTGTCCAGGAGGCGGCCGAGCCCGACCTTCACCTCCACTTCTCACGAAAGCCAGCAAGCTCTAGGCTGGTTGGTGGGGGAGCTGGATATGTTGATTCCAAAGTTCATACAAAAATAAGCAAGAACTGCCAGAAAAACCCTGATAAAGAAGAGCCACAGGGGCGGGAGATCACTGAGACCTGGCTGGGACCTGACACGCGGGCACCTAGCGCACGAGGGGGCAGACCTCACACCAGCCAGAAAAGACAGGCTTTCGATAAGTGGTCCAGGCGTCCCAGGAAGAGCCTCTTCCAAAAAACAGGCAGGTATCACGCTTCCCACCTTGTAAAGAATCAAAACAAAATTCCAAATCTATCAGATTTAAGTGTAAAAAATGAAAGCACCAGAAAATCAGAAGAAACCGTGAGAGAATTCTTTCATACCCTGACACGAGAAAGGTAAAGACATGAACAAAAACCCAGAAGCTAAAAAGAAAAAGGCAATAAAATGCATCTGTATAAAATAAATTTAAAAGCCAAAAACTTCTGCTTGGTAAAAAAACAGCACAAAGTCAAAAGACAAATGGTAAATTCGGAAAACATATTCACAACTTAAAATGAACTCAACTCCTTCATATACAAAGAGCTCCAAAAAACCAACAAGAACCAACAATCCATTTGAAAAATGGACCAGGACATTAACACATATAAACAGATTTTAAAATCCTCACTCATCTATGATAAGGAGACTGACGGTTAAAACTACACTGAACTGCCCCATTTCAGCTACCAGACCAGAAAAATCTAGAAGTCTGACGGTTGTAGGGAAACCAGCACCCTCACAGATAGTGCTACGACACATCCCACACGGTTCCCATTGGCCCTCGTACGACTGTCTGGCAGTGCTGCCGAAATAAATGCAGGTACCCACTGATCCTGCTCTCCCTTCTGGGAGCTTCTCCTACACACAGACTCGCACACACTGGAGACACCACGTGTAGGGCACTCGCCGCAGCCTTGCTCACGGGCACGTTCCCGTTAACTGTCAGGGTTTAATACGTCGTGGCAAACGCGCACGGTGATGTGCCACACGCCATGTTAAAAACGAACAGGGCGCTGCATATCAGTGGGAAAAGTCTCCCAAATGCTCAAAGACACAAAAGCCGGCTGCAGAAACAGTTTGAAAACAGACTCTTGACTTCAAAGGGGGGCGGGCAGTACAAATACGTATTAGGGGAAATAAACCCACCAGTGCGAAGGAGTTAGCGTGTGAGAGGAGCCAGACAAGACGCCTTATGTGCGCGACTGGCCTGACCCTCGCCACCCTGGGCAGGCATTCCATCCTTGGGCTCCCCGCGAAGGAGCTGGGACTCGGCAGTGAGGTGAAGCGTCCGCCCAGGGCCCAGTGTCTGTGAAACAGGAATTCACATCTGGACGTGTGTCCTCTGGAGGCTACCTCCTGGGTGCTCTGCCCTGCAGTGGCCCACATGTACCCTGGTGTCCCTGTGCTCCAAGAACACTGGCTGGGAGCCACGCGAGGTCACTGAGCTCAGCTCACAGCCCAGAGGAGGGGTGACGCCACAGCTGGGTCCCGCAGACGGGCAGGGCCCAGGGGCAGACAGGGCAGGTCGTGGAGCCTGGGGAGGGAAGCCGGCTGGAGGGCAGCCCGGTCTTGACTCTACGAAGCTCTGGTCCCGCCACCATGGCGGGTGGGGTTGCAAGGGGTGGAGGCTGCCGGCCCTGTGGTCTTCACACAGACCAGCCAGGCTTTCAGGGCAGAACGGGGGCTGCTGGGCAGGGAGGCCTGGACCTCCGCTGGGGAGCTGGAGCGCAACTTGGGGCAGGGGCCGGGGTCTTTGGAGCCGGGGGACGTGACCGTGTCACCTCCCGCCGTGTGGCAGACCAGCGGCTCCTGTGACCCGGGCTTCATCTGCTCAGTGGGAATGGCACCCCAGCCTCAGGGCCCATGGCTGTTAGGTGAGAACGTAGGCAGGGTCAGGGTCAGTGGTGCCCCACGTGTGCAGTCAGCAAGGAGCCGTGGCCAAGTTACAGCCAGCGGGAGGGAGCGGTGTGTGTGGCAACATCAGTGCTGCCCGCGCTGCGGCCGCCGCCGGCGCCGTCCAGCCCACACCCCTGCCCTCTGGTCGCTCAGCCGGCGCCGAGGAAGCAAGTGCTCAGAGCGACATCGGTCCCAGGGAGCGAGCCTTCCTCGCTGCAAGGGACACAACCTACCGCACCAGGAACAATCTCTGGGACTCAGCCCTCGCCGGGCATCGCCAGCACCATGGCCCGCAGTGTTCTGTCCCCTCCAAGAAGCAACGCCCAGAGAATGTTCCAGAAGCATGGGCAGCAGGCCATCAGGAAACAGCCTGTCCAGTCGGGGGCAGGACATGCTCAAGGCCCTGGTTAGCAGCAAGAGGACCCAAGGGCGAGAGGGCTCCCGAGAAGCAGAGGCTGGGCCTGCTCTGGGCGCAGGGCTCCCTGGCAGGTGAGGGCAGGTGAGGACAGGTGGGGTGGGGAGGGAACTGAGGTCCAAGGACTGACTAGTTTGCCCCCGGGTGCGGGCTGGGCAGGGCGAACCTGCAGGTGGGGGAGCCAGCGGGGCTCAGGGGGTCTGCGGTGCGGCGAGTGGGCCGGGGGCCCGGGGGCGAGGGCAACGAGGTGTGAAGAGCCGTGAAGGCCGCTCCCTGCCGCCCCCCATATTCCGGAAAAGGGAAGGACGCGGAGGCTGGGAGAATCTGTGATTAGACAGCGCTCCTGCCTGGTGACGCAGGGACGGGAGCAGGGCAGGCTCCATGGGCACCGCGAGCTTCCTGATCACAGGGAACCCGGCTATTTTCTACCCCACTCCATTTCCAAAAAGAGACACTCATCTGAAATGTCACTGGGCTGCAGTCTGGTCCCTTTCCTGAGCAGAGCCACAGGCTGGTGGTGGGGCAGCCCCACCCGCGGGACGGAAGCAGGCAGGGCGGGAACTGGGAGGGGAGGCTCCAGCGCAGGGGCTCCTCCCACGGCCTCCGAGGGACAGTGGGACGGGGGCGCAAAGCCCAGAGATGAATTCTGCTTAATTACGTGCATGCCGAAGCATTTAGAGGTACAGATGTTTGCAATTTTCTTTAAAATGCATGAAGAAAAGAGAAAGTACTGATGGGTGGAAGGGGAGAGAGGTGCTACGTCACACAGCAGCCACGGGAGAGTCTGCAACAGGACCTGGGGGGACACATGGGTGTTTACTGTAAAACTCTTCCAACTTTGCCGTACGTTTGACGGTTTGTTCGTAACACGATGGGGGAACCGTTAGGGCTGAGTTTGCATGCCGGCTCCACCACCCGGGACCCAGGGCGAGCCAGGGGGACCAACCTCACCCCCCTCCACGCGAAGCTCGCTCCTCATCAGAGGGGGCACTGCCGAGGGCACGAGCGTCTGCCAGGCCCAGAGCTGCCACGCGTCTAGCCCTCAGGACTGCACCCCGGGAGCGCCAGGCGGCTCATTGCCTTGACAGCCCCAAACGTGGCCCACGAGAAGCTAAACATGGACAACCGTCTGGCATCACCAAGGTAAGAGCGGTGACAGCGGCAGCGGCGGTGCTTCTGTGCCGGGCACATCACCGCGTTCCCCATGACAGCCCGCAGGGGGGTGGGGTCACCTCCACATCCAGGCGAGCAGACTGAGACCAGGGCCACGGCTGGGGAGGGACAGAGCCAACACCAGGCCCAGTGCCCAACCGCTAAGAAGAGGAACGACCGAGGGCGGGAGGGGTGGGCACGCCCGGGCAGTGCCCCATGCCCACCAGGACCACTGGGAAAGGCCCGGGGGGCACAGGGAGTGTGTTCCCTGAGTCTGCTTCGGGCCCAGAGTCCCAGCTGGTTTGCCCCAGTTCAGTCTTTACCAGAGGGCACTCTGCCTCTACTAAACGGCTAGCTGTGGCCTCAGTTTCCCCATCTCTACACGGGGGCCTCGTCTCCCTGACGGCTGGCTACCTTAGGATAGATGAGGTGGGAGTAGCCAAGGACCCCCAGAAAGACCCAGACAGGACACGCACCACCGGAGGAGGGCCCAGGAACCTCCCCTCCCGGCCCCGCCAGGCACTGAGTGGGCACAGGCCGGCAGGCGTACACTCAGCTCTGAGCGGTAACCGGCGCGGTTGCCTCACCAACCAGCTGTGAACTAATTACAAAAAGTTCTAACTAGTCGAGCTCCCTCTCCAAGCATATGTTCCCAATTAAGTCAAACTGCAGTGGATTTTAATCAATCTTCCTTGAAGCAGCCCAACTTGAAGACTCCTCCAGGGGGAGAGAGGAGAGGAGACCTGCATGAGGATTATTACACCGGCAGCACCGCGGATAAACACACATCCGGGGGAGCTACACGCTAATTGGGCCCCTCGGCCCGTGTCCTCCCACTCTGCCCAGGCCATGAAGCCGCGGTTCTGCGGTCGCACAGGTGAAGTGGAGCCTGGGGGCAGCCAGGCCACCTGGAGGGGTGTGCTGCCCTCTCCTGCTGCCTCCACGGCCCGGGGACCGAGGTGAAGGGGACGAGGTCTTGGCCTCACGATGGTGTGGTCAGACGTGGCCTGTGACCTCCTGGTAACCCCCACGTGGGCGCATCATCCCCGATTTTATAAAGGATGTGCTGGGGACCCGGGTGGCAAAGCACGACATGCCCGAGACCACCCAGCTGAGGGGCAGGATTCCAGGCGAGGTCTACAGACTCGGATGCCGGTGCCCCCAGGGCACCACCTACGTCTCTGCGGTTTCCACGAGCCCAGGTCCCCTTCAGGCCCATTTCAGCGCCACCTGGCGGGGGCTCCCTGAGCCAAACATGAGGTCTTCCTGGTCCACTCCACCAGGACCAGAACGCCCAGTGGTTTCCCTCTGTCTGCCCTGAGGGGTCAGGGTGCAGGTGGGCATCCTCCTTCCAGGGCCGAATCTGCCCGTTTCCCTGCCTCCTGGGCAGGGCCTGCCCACGGACGCTCCACCCGGGGCTGGACGGCAGTGGGGCAAACTCTGCCTCTCTGGCGTCACGGTCACACAGGAACTGTCGCTGCGGCGGGGATGACCCGTCCGCTCAGCCTTGGGGGCGTACACCTCTCCTCGCCCCAGAGCATCACACGACGGACCCAGGCCAGGGGCAGCAGGCAGGGCAGTGGGGGGGGGGGGGGGCCGGAGGGGGGGAGGAGACCAGTGGTCCCGGAGCTGAGGCTGCTCACCTGGGAATGGCGGCCAAGCCACCAGAGGTGCAGCCCAAGGAGCAGGGCAGGAAGGTGGGGTGAGGGGTCAGGAGTGTGTGAAGGCTGGGGGCGACGGGGGGTGGGGGTGCGGCTCAGGAGACAACGGCCCTGGGTTCAAAGGCCAGCTCTGCTCCTTGGGGCTCGGTGCCCGTGACTAAAGTGCTAAACCTCTCTGAGCGAAGCTCCCTCGTCAGTGAAAAGGGGGCGGCAGGACGTCCCCCAGGAGTGTGGGTGGGCACAGATACAGGAGGCCTAAGGAGAAAACCCAGGGCCCACGGGGCAGAGGCCTGTGGCGCCTGTGACTGAGATGGTGAGTCAGGAGACAGGACTCGGCCCCCGCCATCACAAGGACCTTTCTGAAACGAGCCCTGTGCCGGGGCGGGGCTGCTCCCGAGAGCCTGCTGGAACTCAAGCTGGAACTGGCCACACGGAGAAAGGGGCTGTGACGTGGGACAGAGGCACCCAGGAGCCTCTGCTTGCTGCTGTCTCAAGATCCGGGTGACCCGCAGAGTTGGAGGGGCGGCACCAGGCCCCGGGCCCGAAGCAGGTGGAGAGAACCAGTGCGGCGGGACTGCACTGGTGCGGGGGCCACCCGAGCGCCCACGGCGGGGACGGGGCCTCACACCCCCGGACGTGGCTCCAGAATACCCACGGCCGGGGATGAGGGAGGCAGCGGCCGCGCGCACATCACCGTGCGAACGTCTGCTCCCCCAGGATCCTGGAAGCCAGGACCCACTCACCACACCCTCCTGGCCACGCGGGGGCAGCTGCTCATAGGCACACTTGGCGCTGTGTGTGGCCACTGCCGGCCGGGTACCCCCCTCACACATACACTTCCACGGACAGAAACCTGTGTGCCGAGAGCCATGCCACACCAGGGCGCAGATACTGACCCGTGCCCTCCCCAAGCTGACACGGATGCCACCTGCCGCCTTGGCCGTGAGCAGCTCCAGGACGCACAGCCAGGCCCCCACCCTGCGTGAGGTCCATGCGGGGCCCAGGAGGCTGGACACGGCCGATGTCGCTGACCCCACCTGCGGAGTGCGGACTGGGCCGGGCACCACCCGCCCGAACCTCCCACATAGGAAGGCTCGAGCTGGGAGCCCCCAACACCGGCCCCATCACCCCACATCCACTGACGGTGCTCACTGCACCTCTCATCTGGTCTGACCCTCGACACCATCACCAAGGGCCACTGAGGCTCCTCATGACAGGCCTTGAAGCCCTGGAGCAGGAAAAAGGAAACATGGATTTCGGCAGCACTCACTGAGCCCCAGTCAGAGGCCTGGGAAGCCATCAGCCGTGACCTCAGGCTGAGCTCAACTAAGGACCCAGAAAGACACGCCCCATCCTGCCCTGACACGGCACCACTGACGGGCGGCCGGGGGTTCATCCGCCAGCAGCCCAGCTCTCCCAGCAGGACTGCGGCCCAATTAAAATGGGACAAGGTGACAGGTCCTGGAGCGGAGTACGGCCCAGCTGCGGCTCACAGCGCCTCGTTTTATCAGGGTTGTCACTTTTCCCATCTCCAGGAATCGGGAACAAAAAGGAGATTTGATTTGCCTTTAATAGATGCCAAGAGCACAATCACTGGCCTGTCCACACTCTGGGTGATCAGTAACCTGCAGGCTTCCTGCCGTGAACAACGTAGACAGGAGGATAAACGAAAAACAAAGCAAAGGCAAAACAGTGCAAGTAGCGAATCCCACTTCACAGCTGCAGGCAGACGCGGACCGGCTTGGATACAAACCCCAAACTGCCCAGCACCTCTGCCGGCGTCTCCTCCCAGGGGGCATGTCCGTCACACCCGCCACGGGCGACCCACAGGTCAGGCTGTGGGCTCGCTGCGGCCAGTGGTCGGGAAAAACGAGACGGAGACCAAGAAAGCGGACGGGGTGGGCGGCTGGGGGCAGCGCCACCCGGGGCAGGCTGTCCCTTCTGGTGGCTCGGGATGGGTGTTCTCGGTCAGCCAGGGGCCTGGGTGGGGGACAGGCCCCCAGTTTAGTCTAGTCTGGTCAGCTAGAAAGTGGGATGGCTGGGGTGCAGGAACCTCGGGCCAAACCCAGGAGAAAACAGGAGGGCAGGGCAAGCCCCGGACGAGCTCACCTGCAGGGTGAGCCGCTCCAGCTGTGTCTCCAGCACCTTCTTCTCTTCCTCCAGACGGCTCCGCTCCCCCTCCAGCTCCTCAACCTTCAACCTGCAAGAAGAGCAGACTCATGACAGGAACCCCACTGTAGCCCGCCCTCTGGGGAGGAAAAGGGGAAAGGTTACAAGACGGTTAAAAGGCTCGTTGCCAAGTACACATTTGTAGAAATGTGACATGAAGAGCTGACGTTAAGGAAAAACTGTAAAACACAAGCCCAGGACGGGGCAGCGCAGCCAAGGCGTCTCTTCCGGTGCAGAAGCTTCTGCCGTGGGCAGAGGTGGGGCCCTCGCTGACCACGACCGGAAGGGAGCAGGGAGGAGAACTAACGGGTGGCACGGTGGGCCTGCACGTGTCCTGTGCCCACCAGTCCACCCCCACAGGTGTGACTGCGCACCGGAGAGGTCGCGAGAGTCAAGAGAACGACCTGTAGAGAGAGTCTCCAAGCACGACGAAAAGACAGGGAAGCTCTCCTATGTGCACTGTGGACACAGCTGGTGGCTGGAGGCTGTGGGACCACCCGGACGAGGTGCAGAAGGAGGCTCTTCTTACCCCGAAGGCCCAGAGGCCAAGCAAGGCCAGTGGCCGAAGCAGCCATGCAGGTAGGCTGCAGCTCATCGTAAGTGGGTGCCGAGTTTTGTCTTCCTTTTTAAATTTATTTTTTTATAGCAACCATGTTCATATGATTTAAAATTTAAAAATGCCAAGGAAGCAGTGCCCAGCACTGACACAGGGTAAGGAACAGAGCCTTTTCCACCAGCCAGAATGGAAAACTCACGCTTCATGGATAATTCAGGAAGGTCTTGGCTCGGGAATGGGAGATAACTGCCTCCAGACTGGTACCTGCTCCAGGCTGGCCCAGCAAATCACAATGGTGAGATCTGAGAGGACCAAACTCTTCCCGAGAAACCTAAGTGCATCCCTGAAAAACGCTCAGCAAGATTCATACAAGCACAAGAACGTTCAGAACCCAGCAACCTAAAACTCACAATGCCTGCCATCCAATCAAAGATTACTGGGCGTTAAGCAGGAAAATTGACCCACAATGAAGAGAATAACCTACCTGTGCAGACTGACCGCACAGACATTACCTGTGCGGGGTAACCGCACAGACGTTAAATCAGCACCCAAGGACACTGAAAGAGTTATTAAAAGCTATTGGAGCAAAGGAATAATAGTCCACTGTCCAGCAGTTAAGGACAGATATGGAAGATACAAACAAGACCAAGTCGAATTCCTAGAGGTGGCAGCTACAATGTCTGAGATGAAAAGTCCTGGATGATATTAGTGATGGACTAGACCGTGCAGGACAAAAGTTGACTGCACTTGGAGACAGAGCGACGCAAACGATCCACAGTAGCAGACAGAGAGGAAAATCGATCTTTAAACCTGGCAGGGGCATTGCTGAGCGGCGGGGCAGCCTCACCAAGGTGAATTTACGTGCAACTAGAGTCCCTGCGGTGGCGGCGGTGGTGGTGGGGGTGGGACAGAAAAATACTGCAAGAAGGTTCCAAATGTGACCAAAGTATAAAGACACAGACCCAAGAAGCTACACAAACGTGGGCACAAGAAACACGAAGAAAACAGCCCCAGTGCACAAACAATCTGGCTGCTCCAAACCAGTGACAAAGAAATCCCACAAGCAGCCGCAGAACGGGAATGGTACCCACAGAGGAACAAAGCAGCTTCCTCAGCAGAGACACTGCACGTGAGAAAGCGGAGAGAAGTCCTTAAAATACTAGAAGAAATGAAAAAATGTCAAGCTAGAATTCTATTCCCACTGAAAATAGCTTTCAGAAAACAAAAGCGAAATCAAGATGTTCTCAGACATACAAAACCAAAGAATTTATCACCAGCAGGCCTGCCCTACAGGAAATCTCAATGGAAACCCTCAGGCAGAAGGGAAGGAGAAGCCACACAAATGCGTGAGAGCAAGGGACATCTTAGCTACGTGGGCAGAAGTGTGGCTTCTCACATTATTTGCACCCTTTAGAGATAGTTAAGTTACTCTTTTTAAGAGAGGCTGACCGTTTAAACAAAACTAATAAAAAACATATTGGGGTTTCCAGACATAAACATTAAGTAAAATTTATGACAGCAACAGCACGAAGGCTGAATAAACAGACACACACAGCTGTGAGGTTATGTTCTATATGTGAAAAGGTATAGTATCACCTGAAGGGAGACGGTGATAAGTGAAAGATGTGTATTAAAAACCTCAGAGCAACCCCTAAAATAAAAAAAACAAAGCGTTACAACCAAAAAGCCAAAAAAGGAAATAAAATGGTATCATAAAAAACACCCAAGTGGGGCTTCCCTGGTGGCGCAGCGGTTGAGAGTCCGCCTGCCGACGCAGGGGACACGGGTTCGCGCCCCGGTCCGGGAAGATCCCACATGCCGCGGAGCGGCTGGGCCCGTGAGCCATGGCCGCTGGGCCTGCGTGTCCGGAGCCTGTGCTCCGCAACGGGAGAGGCCACAGCAGTGAGAGGCCCGCGTACCACACACACACACACACACACACACACAAACAAATAAAACCCCCAAGACACCCAAGCAATTCAAAAGAAGCCAGAAAAACAGGCAAATGGGAATGAAGAGACAAGGCAAGCAGCAAAGAAATTAAGATGACAAGATCAAACCTAACCGTACAATAATCACATTAAATGTAAACGGCCTAAACACCCCAATTAAAAGGTGGAGAGACCATCAAAACGTATGAAAAAGCAGCACCCAATTAATTATACGCCACCAACAAAAAGGCACTTTCACCATGAAGACACCAACAGAATAATGATAAAGAGGTCAATTGACCAAGAGAACATAACAATCTGAAACATTCGTGCACTAATAAAAGAGCTTCAGGGCTTCCCTGGTGGCGCAGTGGTTGAGAGTCCGCCTGCCGATGCAGGGGACACGGGTTCGTGCCCCGGTCCGGGAGGATCCCGCGTGCCGCGGAGCGCCTGGGCCCATGAGCCATGGCCGCTGAGCCTGCGCATCAGGAGGTGCTCCGCAACGGGAGAGGCCACAGCAGTGAGAGGCCCGCGTACCGAAAAAAAAAAAAAAAAGACTTCATGAAGAGAATGAAAAGACAAGCTACAGAATGGGAGAAAAGATTTGCCAATATCTGATAAAGGACTCGTATCCAGACTGTATAAAGGACTCTACAAACTCAACAACAAGCCAATAAGTAATCAAATAAAAAATGGACAAAAGTTTGAACATTTTACCAAAGAAGATGTACAATGACAAGCATGTGAAAAGGTGCCCCACATCGTTAGTCAATAGGGACACAAAAGCTTAAACCACAGTGAGACGCCACCTCGCTTCTACCGGAAGGATTAAAATGGGGAGGACCAACCACACCAAGTGCTGGCGAGGAGAAACCACACCTCTCGTCCACCGGCAGCGGGAACATGAAACAGTACAACCACTCTGGAAGACAGCTTCTTAAAGAGTTACTCGCGCAACTACCAGCCATCCCCCGCTGCAGTGTTCCTCCGGGAGAAAAGAAAGGACACAAGGACTCGGTGTGTAACACAAAGGAGCTTCATTCCCACAGCCAAAACTTGGGGCAAACCAGACGTCCACCAGCAAGGGCGTACGTGAGCGAACAGTGGTGTGTGCGCACAGGGGACTAAGGCTCGGCAGAGAGAAAGGGCAAACCGCTGCGACACGCACGCGCTGTCTCAAGACAACTAGGCTCAGAGAGAGAGGCCAGAGTACACACTGCACAGCTCCCATGACACACAGCTTCGTGATGTGCCCACCGACACCCGGTGGTTGAAAGCAGACTGGTACCAGCTGCCTGGGGGTGGCGGAGGGGAGGAGGGGGAGACAGGGTTATAATCGAGCAAGAGGGAATGTTTGGGGGCGAAGGGCAGGCCCACTATCTTGAGTGTGGTAATGGTTCCATGGGTGTGTGCGTGTGCGTGTGAGAGAGAGAGAGAGAGAGAGAGAGAATATATCCAGTTGTACACTTAACGTGTGCAGCCTACAACTGTGAAGACACACGTTGCACCCATGCCTTTAACACGTCACCCTGTCCCTCGCAGAAGCGCCCAAGCAGTGCTGAGCTGCAGGTGCGGGCAGGGCTGCGAGCATCGCAGGGAACTGAGGAAGAGTCTCTGGCGCCCAGTGAGGCCAGTGCCCCGCACAGCTCGCACACCATCCCCTAGTTTTCACAGGGGAACCTGAGGCTCACAGAGGTTAAGTGACAGCAGGGAAGCGGCCCATCCGGTACCCAGGCTAGGGAGCCCGGTAGTCGGGCTCCAGGGCCGATGCCCTTACCCTCTTGGTCAGTGCTTCTCCGAGGGACGACTCGGAGGTGTGACCCGCCCGGCCCCGGTGAGGCATCCCCGTGAGCTTTGGGGGGAGGTGGTGGTCAGTGCCCAGGCCACCGCCAGGAAGCCGCTTCCGGAGAAGGACTCTGCATCTCAGGGACAGGCCGCGTGAGAGCCCCGCAAGGCCCCTCTTAAAACAGGTATTATGGATTCTGAAGGCTTGTGAGCGAAAGTTCTCCGGTCTAAACTCAAATAAGCACATGTACACGCCAGCAGACTTCCTAATAAGCGGCGAGCTAGAACCCATCCCAGCTGCCGGAGAGCAAACCACGTCAACAGCTCTAGTTGTGCATCTTAAAAACGGGCGCTTTCTTCTCCTCGTCCTCCTCTGAGGCAAACTGTTATCTCACCGAGGGGGCGGGGGAGAGAACGAATGAATGAGTGTGTGTGCGTGTTTGTTCAAAAGCTCAGAATGCCGGTCTGCCTTCAAATTGTTCAAAGCAATCAGGTCTGGCGTTAAGTGTCTTGAAGTTGACTAACTCCAAGTTTTTTAAACACTGAGGGTATTACATAAACTGGATGACATCCCAGATCATTTCTCGAGAAGACGAAGCCAATCAAAGCAGGCGTGTGTGTGCACGTGTGTGCGCGCGTGTGTGTGTGTCAGGAGAAATCAGTGAGAGAGGGGTGTGTTTGTTATCTTCCCTAAAATAACATTTGCAATGAATGTACCAACCACCCTGGAAAACTTCTGAGGGAAGAATGATTGTTTTTGCAGAACTAAAACCCAGGGTAGCGGGGGTAGGGTGCCAGGGGTCAGGCTCCCGGTGCTGGAGGGGACAGCGGGCAGAACTAGAGGCGCAGCTGAGCAAAGAGCAGCTGGGCTGGGAGGCCACTCGCCCAGGCTGACCGCCCTCTGGTCCCGGGCCCTACACCCTGCCTGCTGGCCTCCTCCCCGACCGCCTGCTCAGGGCTCTGCAGCCGCTCTGTCCCCGTGGGCCTGGCCATCCCCTCTGTCGGACGGTCTGCTCTGTGTCCCCAGCGTCGGGCCTGTCCTGCACCTGCAGCAGCGGCTCGAGCGCGGGGAGATGGACTGCACCAGCTCTGGAGTCGCTCGTACGAGGTGGGGGGTGTCCTGCTACAGACTGAATGTCTGGGTCCCCCAGATTCACACGCTGGAGCCCAACCCCGGGTGTGATATTTGGAGGTGGGCCTCTGGAGGGCGATGGGTCAGACGAGGCCGGGGCGGGGTGGGGTCGGTGAGAAGGCGTCAGCAGGCCAAGAGGGAGGCCTCAGGGGAAACCAAACTTGCCAACACCCTGATCTCAGGCTCCAGGCCTCCAGAACTGTGAGAAAGTTAAGTGTGCTGTATAAGCCACCGAGAAGGTGCTGCCGTAACAAACACGTAAAAAACGTGCGGACGGACGGGCTCCTGGGCAGAGGCTGGGTGGGGCGGGAGGCGGCTGCCAGAAACAAGGACACTGAGGGCGACTGTGGTGAGAGTGGAGGGCAGGGCCGCGTCACTAGGTCACAGAGGTTCTGCGGAAGGCGGAACGCTGGAGACCGCTGAGCACGGTGCTGAGAGAGTGTCCTGGTCCCTCCTGACTGTTGACGACAGAAGGTGAAATGAAAGTGAAGCAGGAACTGTTAACAGTACGTACCCCGGATCTGATGCGATGAGAAGGCGTGAAACCATAAACCCCAGCATCTTCCCAAAAGCCACACGTCAGCCTCGTCGCAGAACACGTCAGACAAACGTGGGCTGGGGATGCTGGCACAGCCAAGGTCGCGGAAAAAAAAGACCGAGAAACTGGCAGAGAGCGGGGGAGGTGGGGGGACGAGATGGCTGAGACCAAGGTGGGGCCCTGGGCTGGACGCTGCTGGGTGAACGAACGGCTGAACGCAGGCCGCGGACCAGTTAACTGTGACTTGACTGTGACAAACGCACCAGGGAGACGAAGATGTTGATAATGAGGGACAAAGGTGAGCAGCGTATGAGGCGTGCTGTGCCATCTGTGCGCCTCTCCTGTAAGCCAGCAATCGTTCCGAAGTGAACAGCTGGCAAGAAAGAAGGGAAAGAAAGGAGGGAGGGAAAGAAGAATGTATGCTGGGGTGGCTGTATTAACACCGGACAAAGGAGACTTCAGAGGAGATAACCAGACAGTGGTCACCCCAAAAAAGAGGAGTGACAAACATGTAAAACGGTTTATTCACCAAGAAGACACAATAACTCTAAACGAACATGCCCCTAAAAGCAGAGCTTCACAATACATGAAGCGAAAAATGACGGACCTGGAAGGAAAAACAGACAAACCCACAAGTATGGTTGGAGATTTCAAAGCTTCCTGCTAAGGAGTTAGAACTGTGGACAGAAGACGAGCAAAGACACACAGGACTGAACAACACCGTCAACCGATGGGATCTAACAGGAACTTACAGAACATACCACCCAATGCAACAGGATACTCATTCTTCTCAAGTACAGATAAAGCATTCTCCAGGACACAGCATGTTCCTGGGGCATTTAACAAACCTTAGCAAATTAAGAAAACTGAAAACCATACAACCTGACTGAATGAAAATGAGACCACGACAGATCGCAAGTGTGGGATGCAGCTGAAGCAGTGTCTAGAAAAAAATCTGTAGCCTTAAACGCTTATATTAGAAAACAAGAGAGATCTCAAATCAATAATCTAAGCTTCCACCTTAAGAAACTAGAAAAAAAGGGGAAAAATACAGCCAAAGCAAGAAGACGGAGGGAAATAATAAAGAGCGGAAATCAATGAAATTGAGACACAAAAACAATGAGAATAATGAACGAAACCCAACACTGTTCCTTTGAAAAGACCAATTAAATTGTAAAGCTCCAGCGAGACCGGCAAAGGGAAAAATCGAGAAGAGGCAGCACCAGGAACGGGAGGCTCCGCGGGAGCGCGTCCACACGGACAGCTGCCCTCGATCCAGCCAAGTCGCCCGACAAAGCACCCACCACCCGACCCTTCTAAAGACCTTCCACAACAGAAATACCCAGGCCTACGTGGTTTCACAGTCTCTTCCAGAAAAGACAAGGAACACTTCCCAGCTTGCTGCATGAGGCCAGCATCACGCTCATACAGAGCCAGAAAAGGACAGAACACCAGATGAAACCCACAGACCAGTATCCCTCACAAATATGGACCAAAAATCATCAACAAAGCAGGGCAAGTTGAATCCAGCAATACATAAGAACATTACATGACAGCCAAGGGGGGTTTATCTCGTGATGTCAGCCTGGCTCAACAATGAAAAGTAAATCGATATCATCTACCATATTGACAGTTTAAAGAAGAAAAAACACACAATCGTATCAATCTATTCAAGGAAAAAGAAAGGATTTGACAAAGTTCAACATGTACTCATGATAAACTTTTATAAGAATAAAAGTCAAATCAAGAATAGAAGGGAACTGCTACATCCTGATACATCTACAAAAAAACCTACAGCTAACTAACGGCGAAAGACTAGGTGCTCCTCCGAGACCAGCAACAAGGCGGAGATGTCTGCCCTCCTCACCCCAACGCCAGTCTGCAAGTCTTATCCAAAGGCATCCCACTCAGAGAAGATATAAAACCGATGTAGACAATGTACAGATAAGGGTACCTGCCCAGGAAAATCCCAAGGAATCAACCAAAAATAAAGACCAAAAACACCCTCATAGAACTGATAAGTAAATTCAGTTAAGGTGCAGGATACAAGATGAACAACTCAAAAATCAATCATTTCTATATAATAGTAATATATAAAAGTAAGGCAACATAAAACAAAATTTACAACTGATATAAAAAGGCATACTTAGGTATAAATCTAATAAAACATGCAGCGTCTGTATACTGAAAATACAAAATGCTGATGAAAAATCAAAGATGTAAATAAATAGATACGTATTGTATTCACGGAATGGAAGACCCAACATAAGGAGAATGTCAATTCTTCCCAAACTGACGTAAAGATTTAACTCAATGCCAATAAAACCCCAGCAGGATTTTTTTGGGGTAGATATAGACAAACCGATTCTAAAATTTATATGGCAAGTCAAAGAAACTAGAATAGCTAAAACAACTCTGAAAAAGAAGAATGAAATCGGAGGAGTCACACTACCAGATTTTAAAATCTTACCCCAACGCTACCAGTAGTCAAGACAGTGGTGATGAGATAGACACTTAGATCAATACAGCAAAATGGAGAATCCAGGAAGAGAGAGAAATATGCCCAACCGATTTTTTTTTTTTTTTTTTTTTTTTTTGGCGCTATGCGGGCCTCTCACTGCTGTGGCCTTTCCCGTTGCGGAGCACAGGCTCCGGACGCGCAGGCTCAGCAGCCATGGGTCACGGGCCAGCCAATCCGCGGCATGTGGGATCTTCCCGGACTGGGGCACGAACCCGTGTCCCCTGCATCGGCAGGCGGACTCTCAACCACTGCGCCACCAGGGAAGCCCCCCGATTTTTGACAAAGGCATAAAAAAGCAATTCAATGAAGGAAGGACAGCCTTTACCATATATTGTCCTGAAGCAGTTAAACTTCTTTAGGCAAAAATAAAAGTAAATCTTCACCTAAACCTCACATCTTACGCAAAATTTAACTGAACATGGATCAGAAACTTAAATGTAAAATGTGAAACTAGAAAATTTTAAGAAATAAACATAGGATAACGCCTTTGGTACTCAAGGCTAGGCAACGAGTTTTCAGACTCAACATCTAAAACTTGATAAACTGGACTTTTTCAAAATTTAAAACTTTTGTTTTAAGACATTGGTAAGATAATGAAAATAAAGTACAGACTAAGAGAAAATATTTGCGAACCACATATTTGACAAATACGTATCCAATACACATAAAGAATTTGCAAAATTCAACAATAGGTTAAAAAACAAAACAACCACCAAAAAACAACTGGGTAAAAGATAGGTGATATATCTGAACAGACAGCTCACCAAAAAGGTTAAACGGGTTGCAACTAAGCACATGAAAAGGTGTTCAACATCAGTAGCCACTTGGGAAATACAAGTAGAAAACCATGGTGAGATGCACTACACACTCAGCAGAAGGGCTAAAATAAGAATATTGACAATAGCAAGTGCTGACAAGGAGGCACCCAAACTCTCACACAATTCTGTTTAAGCACCCAGCAAACCACTTTCCAAAGCCAAACATGCACTTCATGCATTCCTTACAAATTCCACTCCTGCGTGTCTACCCTGGAGAAATGGAAACTTGTGCCCACAAACAGCCGGCACGTGGATGTTTACAGCAGTCCTAGTCACAACTGCCCGAAGCTGAAAACAACACAGATACCCGTCAACAAGTGAATGGATAAATTTTTTACAGCTGCGGCATGTCCATCGGTGGACTATTACCCAGCTACGAAAAGGAGCAACGACAAGGACGCGGGACGCTTGGGAACCTGTAAATCAACTAGACCCGACAGCGGAGGATACATTCTTGCAGGGTGCACACGGATACTCTCCAGAAAAGACTACATATGTTAGGCTACAAAACAAGTCTCAGAAGTTAAATTTATTGATCTCATGGAATTAACTCAATGGGCTGAAAGTAAAGCCCAATAATGGAAAACTGGAAAACAAATATGCGAACACTAAACAACAGACTCTTAAACAACCAACAGATTAGAGAAGAAATCACAAGGAAATCAGAAAATACCTGGAGAAAATAAAATAAAAACAAAACACAGGACAACAGTGGAAGCAGTGTTCTGGGGGAACTGATAGCCTTAAATGCCTACATTAAAAAAGGAGGATCTCAAATCGATAACCTAACTGTACACCTTAAGAAACTAGAGAAGGAAGAGCAAACTGAACTCAAAGGTGGTAGAAGAGAGAGAATAATAAAGATTAGACACAAATGACACAGAGAACAGAAAACCAGTAAGAAAAATCAACACTACCAAAAGTAGGTTATTTGAAAAGATCGACAAACCTTTAGCTGGAATGATTAATATATTTCAATATAAATAAAAATCAATTATATTTCTATACAGTGGCAATGAACAATGTGAAAAACAAATCTAAGAAAATAATTCCATTTACAAGAGCATCAAAGAGAACGAACTACTTAGGAATCAATTTACCCAGGGAGGTATAAGATCTGTACACTGAAAACTGCAAAAGATTGCTAACAGAAATTAAAGGAAAACTAAATAAATGGGGAGACATTCCATGTTCATGAATTGGAAGACTTAATATTGATGTTAAGATGTCAGAGAAATCAAAACGATCTTGGAAAAGGACAACAAAGCTAGAAAACTCATACCTCCTGGTTCCAAAACTTGGTCGAAAGCTACGGTATTCAGAAAGGAATGAACTTTATACAGATAACATCTTGGATGAATCTCACTTAGGCTGAGTGAAAGAAGCCAGTCTCAAAAGATTACAAATTGTAGGATTTCATTTATAGGACATTATTGAGAAAAAATCAAAACTGTAGGGATGGAGAACAGATCAGTGGTTGCCAGGGGATTATGGGTATGTAGGTGGGCGATTATAAACTGACGGCGTGAGGAGGATTTTGAAGTGATGAAATTATTTTATACTCTGATTAAGGGGTAAGTAATTAACATTCACAGAATTGTACACCAAGGAAGAGACTATTTTGCTACATAATAATGTTAACAGTAAAAAATAAATAAAGAGTCTCCTAGGATATAGTCTGTGCCGTATTGTGATGGTGATAACAAGCATGAATACTTACTTGTCAATGTGACTGTGGTGTCTGGTGCGGTGGCCGAGGAGTATTTTACTACTGCCATTCTGCACAACTGAAGGAGCATGGCGATCATCAAAAGCAGACTGGCTTTTATTTGGTTTAATCATGGTTTTAGGCTTCTCCAAAGACAACACACTGTCTGAGACCTGCCTTCTGGGTGGACGACTACCACAGCCCCACCCCTGGGTACCTCACCCTTGCGACACCGGACATTAAAAGGGACGCATCCTGCTGTATGTAGAGTATGCCTCAATGACACAGGTATTTTTAAATCCCTCTTCGGGATTTAAATCCCTAAGAATCCGTAGGCTAATGCAGAGAAAGCACGGGGTGCGGAGCCTGACACACAGGAAGCACTGGGTGAACGTCAGCTGCTTTGGCACAATTGTTACTACTGCTGCCGGAGGGGGGAACTGTCCCCACTTTCAAAACCATAAGGCGTCGGAACCCTAGGTACAAGACAGCCAGGCACCATCGAGCTTCTGGGACCCAGAAAAGTACGCTTGCCCATATGTCAAAACATGGCCAACGGTTAATGCACAGAGATGTTCATCACGGTTTGTTCTTAACAGCTGAAAACGTGAAAATAACTCAAACTCCAGAAGTGGGTTAGCCAACTGCATTACGGAACAAACTATATGTTAATATTTACACGAAGCCTGTAAAAACATGGGAAAGCGTTATAATGCAAAGTGGAGAAACAAGAGTTTAAATGATGTGGATTTCACTATGTATAAAATATTTATGAATAGAAAAAAATGTCAAAGAGTTCAGTTTAAGACGCCAGTTCCAACATTTACATTTAAGTGCAACCTCTCTCAAAAGTCCATTAAAACGAGAGCACAGGTCTTCCTTACTTCTTTTGAGGCCTGCTCCTGAAAGGACAAAGAAAATAGAAGGCACAGTGTCCAAAAAACTTCAGAAGTTGGAAAACAGATGAATGAATGGTAAATGACACAAAAAAAGCTAACTCCTAGACCAGCAGTGGAAACGCCAAGAAGCTTCTACCACAAAAAGTGCCCCAAGTCTCAGAACGGCATCACCGAGAGTCGCTTCCGGAAGCAGCGAGAAGGCAGGGCTCCAACTGGAAGTGGCTTGGAAGTCTCTCTCTCTCTCTTCTTCCCCACTTTTTAGGAAATAATTACAGGAACTTGCAAAAACTGTACAAGGAGGCCCATGTCTTCTTCACTCAGTGTCTCCCTCAGTGGTAACGAGGTAAACAGCTTCCACGTGACGCTGTCACATGTGCAGATGTGTGCAAACACCGCCGCCACTGAGCCCACGCACACCGTCTCCTCGGAGACACCCATCCCCCCCACCCCCACCCCTGGTAACCTCTTCTTCTGTGTTCTAGAGAGACTGTGTAAAACTGATGTTAATTATTCTTTAAATGTTTACAATTCTTCAGGGACACCATATGGGCCTGGCAACATATTTTGGGGGAACATTTTAATCATGAATTCAAGTTTTTAATGTTTGTAAGGTGACCCAGATTTCCTGTTTCATCTTGGTTGAGTTTTGGTAGTCTCTGGTGCCTGAGGCATTGGTCCGTTGCCCCCAGTTAATGATCTGGCAAGCTTGGGGCTGTTCAGTGTCCTGTGTCCTCTGCGTAGCCGAGGGCCTGCAGAGACACCCTGTGCACGCTCGATACTCATGACCTGTGTCTTCCCTTTCCAGACTTGTCAGTTTTGCTAGACGTTTATTACTTTTATTGACTTTTTTCAAAGAACTGGCTTTCTGCTTCAAGAATTTTCTGTTTTTCTTCTTTCAATTTCATTATATTTTGCTCTTTATTATTTCCTCCTTTCTGCTTGTTTTGGCCTTATTTTGTTCTTCTTTTTTCAGGGTCTTGAGGCTGGAATATAAATCGGAGACCTCCCCACTTTCCTAATGCAAACGTTCGGTGCTGTGCACCCTCCTTCTCGGCGCTGACTCTTATTGTCCCACAGACTCCGACAGGTGTGTTTTCACCGTCAGTCAGCTGTATTTACCTCTCCTTTGAGATGTCCTCTTCCACACTCGGGCTATTTGTTTAAGAGTGTGTTGTTTAATCTCCAAACGTTAGGAGATTCCCCTGTTGTTTTTCTGTTACTGACTTCTGGTTTGAGTTCCTTCTGGTCAGACAACACATAGGGTATGAAGCCGATTCTCCTGAACTTGCTGAGGTCTGTTCCACGCCCCGGGTGCGGTCCACGCCGCTGGCCTTCCAGGTGCGCTGCCCCACCGCGCCTCCTCTGGATGTCGGTCAGGTCCTGCTGGTGGATGGTGGTGTTCAGTTCTTCCAAGTCTTGGCTGCTTTTCGGTCTGAAGTTCTACGATGTCTGAGAGTGCTGTGTTGGGGTCCTGTACTGTACGGGTGGATCTGTCCATTGCTCCTTTCAGGTTCATCTCTGGGCTTCACGAGTTTTGAAGTTCTGTCGTCTGGCACACACACATTTAGGATCATTATATCTTCTTGGCAGATTGAGCCTCATGTAACGTCCCTTTTTTGTCCACCGTATTTTACCTGAAATTATTCAATTAATATAAGCCATACCTACTTTAAAAACATCCATGTTTCCATAGTACATCATTTCTCATCCTTTTACTTTCGACCGACCTCTGTTGTTACCGTTGAAGTTGAGTCTTGTAGATAAACTACAACGGGGTCGTGTGTTCACATCCACCCTGCCAATCTGTTATCTTCTAGTTGGTGCGCTTAGATCATTTCCTTTAAAAGGAACTGCTGATTCGCTGGTGCTTAGATCTGCCGCTTTATTGTATGTTCTCTTCTCATTCCCTCCGTTCCCAACTCCTCTGCTTCTCTTTTCTTGCCTGCCAGTAGGTTGCTTGTACAGTTTTGTAGTGTTCTGAGCACTCTGCATTAGCAAATGCTTCTCAGTGGTTGCTGAAGCTGTTAAGATACACATAGGGGACTTGGCCTTCTGGGGCTGACATATCCCTCTCCCCACTTTAAAATAAGAATTGGTTTGTGCGTTTCTTCTGTCACCAGCATCACGGGACGCTACGGGTTTTTGACCTCGAGTACGATTTCAGAAAACTGCGAGGACCGTCTCTTCTACTGCTCCCTATTTTTACCCGTGCCATTGTTCCTTCCCCTCGGAAATTCCAAGCTTTCCTCTGCTACCATGTCCCTCCTACTCGGGAGGCTTCCTTAGACATTCGTTAAGGGCAGGTGTGCTGGTGACAAATTCTCTTAGTTTCACTTTGTCTGAGAATGTCTTGATTTTCCTTTCATCCCTGAAGGATACTTCCACTGGCTGACAGTTCTCTTCTCTCAGAACTTGAAAAATGTGCACTTCATTCTGGCTTCCACAGTTTCAGATGAAAAACTAGCTGTCACTCAGATCCATGTCCCTGGAGATGATACAGTGTTTCTCTCTAGCTTCTTTCAAGATTTTTCCTTTGTGTTTAATTTTCAGAAGGTTAATTAGCAGGTGTCATGGTGTGGATTTCTCTAGTTTTATACTGTGAGGGCTTCACTTAGCTTCTTCAATCTGTAGTTTTATGCCCTTCACCAGATTTGGGAAATTTTCAGTCATCACCTCTTAAGGTATTTTCCCAGGCCTGATCCCTTTCTCCCTGTCTGGGACCCCAATTAAGCAAAGTCCCACACTGCGTCCCCTCATCACAGGTCCCCGAGGCTCTGTTCCTGTTTGTTTTCAGTCTGCTTCCCTGTGGCTCTGGTGAGGTCGTTTCTATTGATCTGCCCTTGAGTTCACAATTCTCTCTCTCGTCTGCAGTCAACTGTGGAGTGTATCCAATGAGCTTTCTATTTTGGTTATTGTATTTTCCAGGTGTATAATTTCTGTTTGGTTCTTTTTTAAAAAAAAAAACAAATAATTTTTATTTCTTTGTTGAGGTTTACCATTTTTTCATTTGTTTAAAGAGGATGTGTAAGCGTTTGCAGAAGCATTTTTACGATGCTGCTTTAAAATCGTCATCGGGTAATTCCGCCACCCGAGTCACTGTGGCGTTGGTGTCTGATGACTGTCTTCTCTTGTTCATGTTACAGCTTCCCTGCTTCTGGACAGGATAAGGGGCTTTTACTGCATCCTGGACACTCCAAGCATTACGCTGTGAGACCTCCTCCTCTTTCACCTTCCCCTGGCGGCAACCACCCGGCTCAGGAGGAGGTGGAAGTCCCTGCTGACACGATGCTGCAAAAGCAGACCCTGCAGACAGGGTGGTGTCAGCTGGGCTCCCCACTGGTCCACCAACACCAGGGCTGGTGAACAAGGGCCGCCCCGCTGCTCCAGGGTGGGAGCAGGAACCGTGTGCCGAGCCTTCTGACTCGGGTCAGTGACAGGAAGGGTGACCAGCCCCCGCCGTCGCACTCTGGCCCCAATGCTGCCCCAGAGGCTCAGCTCAGCCCTGCTGACGCTCCCTGCGCTGGCACTCCACTGCCTGCTGCAGCCGGTGGTCACCGAGAGCCCTGCTGGCCCAGTGACACTGCCGGGTGGGCCTGGGTGCTGGTGCCATGGGGCAGGGGCAGGAAGGGGACGGGTTTTTCCTGGGATTTGGCTGAAGTGGGGCGGTGTTGTCAGAGGGCTTCCCCTCACAGGGGAACAGGCTTTCCTGGGAGCTGTGTGTATCTTGTTGCTGGTCTAGGCAAAGTGCAGCTGAGAAAACTCGGGAGCTCGCCAAGTCGCAGGGTCCTCGAGGCCACCCTGGAGCCCCCGCCCGGGCCTTCCTCGGTTGGTGTGATGCGCAGGGTTCTGGGTTGTAAGGGGGAGGACCTGGGCATGACGTGGCTGCTCCAGCTGACCAGACCAGAAGTTACAGATCCTTTCAAAATGCAGCATCTGCACGTCCTCTTCCGCGTCTGATCGTATGTGTCTCTCCCCTGCCTCTGAAGAAGACCGCAAATTCATTTTCTTTAGAGAGAAGACAGCGGGTCTCCGGGCAGAAGGGTACCAGGTAGAGGGCAAAGTTGCCCGGGTCAACAGGGGACCGAGGGGACGTCCCCACAGTGACACCGAGCTTGCCGGTCCTGTCCCCAGCTACACGCCCAACCTCCAGATAGGCGTCTTCCCCGAAGACAGGACCCAGACGCCAGTCCTGAGGGCTCCCAGTGAAACGGCCACGTTCAACCTAGTGCAGCCACAGGCAAAGTCCACTAGGCCCAGGGTGGGGCCAGGAGGCTCGGTGCCCCCCCTCCCCCATGAGCAGATGGCTGGCACCACCAGGGCCTCGAGGAGAACATCAACAGGAGGCCTACGCCCAGACCACCATGGTGACAGAAAGAAAGCAACTTAAAGGAAACAGGCTGTACGGACAGAAGAAAGCTTCATATTGATGTTAATCATGGGACTTTATGAAGCTTTCTTCTGTCCGTACAGAGAGGTGGGGATGAGAGGCGCCAGACGAAAGGCCTCCGGGTGTCCAGCACACGGCGCAGACCGGGTCACCAGAGCGCGTCTCTGTCACACTTCGGGGCGCCGGACGGCACACGGCTCTTCAGTCCCCCAGAGAGAAGGCACGAGGCGGGCCAGGACTCAGACCCAGAGGCTCTGCCTGGTGGGGAGAGGCTGCCCCTCGCACCCACCGCAGGGTCAGCGCAAGGAGTGGAGAGACGGGGTCGTGGCCCCGGCTCCCCGCACGGTCCAGGCGGGGACCCCGTGGCTGCTGGCAGCCGGGCAGCAGATGGGCGGAGGGGCCCAACGTTGGCTCCCGGCGTGCCTGCAGCCCGGGCGGAGGGGTCCTGCTGGCCAACCAACGGGCTTCCCACCGGAGCTGCACATGGTGCGGAGGGACAGCGGGAGGCTGCCCTCAGCCCGGAGCACCAGGGTCTGGCGGCCTCACCCCGGCCGCGGCTGCCTTTCAAAGGGCACCCCTCACTGAGGTCCACAGGCCCAGGCCCAGGTCCACGGAGGCGCGTTTGGCTTCAGGGCCTGGGTCGCGGGGGGTGACCGTGCGGCCACATCCGTGTCCGGCTGCGCCCGCTCCCGGAACCCAACACTCGTCTCCTGATCGAGGTCAGTGTAAGACCCAGAGCAGGGGTGCTCAGCAAGGATCTGTTCAGTAAGTTTTCTAAAGAAAGGATAACAGGAATCTAGCCCCTGGCAGTCTGGAAGAGGAGGGGCGGGGCCCAGCACAGCGCCATCCTCGGGGGGAGGGGGCATCTCCAGTGCACCCCAGCCCCTGAAGCGGGGGACTCCACGCGCTGGAACGGGCCTGGGTGGTCAGGTAGGGGGCCCCAGGCGGCAGTGAGGGCACCGGAGGGCGGGACGGGCAGGCGCCAGTCTCCAGGACGAGCAAGTCTATCCAGGTGCTAAACCCACAGACAGCACTTGGGATCCCCCGGAGCCGCCAGCACAGAGGAGTCCAGCCTTGTTCCAACTGAGAGAGCCCTTCAGCTGCTGCCACTTAAATCTTTACTGAACTTTCCCCACAGTTTCCTTCCTTAAGAGAGTGATGCTTTAAAATGTCACATGTATACACTTAACGCGTCACACACGTAACATGTATGTTTAACACACACGTAACCTATGCACAGCAGCTCCACCTGTGTGCGTGACGAAGGCACGGCCGTGCCCACCCTATCCTCACCCCCATCCTCGGGAGGAATGGGTTCCCAGGAGCCCCCAGTGTGCAGGGCCAGCCCTGGGCCCCAGGCTCCCCTGGCCGGCCAGGCTTCCAGGGAAGGCCAAAGGGCGGGTGACGGACAGCAGGCCGTTGGGTTCACAGCCTTCCTCTGCACTGACCCCTTAGGAGCAGGCGTTCCTGGATCCGTGGGAGAAGGAGAGGACCAGGGAGGTGGAGGCTGCCTGGGTTTTCACTCGGGGGGGGGGGGGGGCCCTGGACTCCCTGTCGCCCTCCCGACCGTGAGGGGGTGATGGTGGGGCCACATCTCCCGGGACGCCTGTCCTCAGGGGGCCCCGTGCGGCTTCCTGGGAAAGCCGAGGATGCCCTCAGCTGTGTGGAGGACACTGACGCCGCAGTCACCGCGTGTGATGCTGGGAAACCGAGGCACAAGGAACGAAGGGCTGACCGTTCAGACACGGACGGCGGCGAGTGCAGCAGACCAAGGGGTGCGGCGGGGACCAGGAAGCGTTGTGAAGGGGGCGCCCAGAGGACCCTCGGCCCACAGCTTGAGGGCTGACCCCGCAGCGAGGGCTCAGCAGGTGCTGGCAGCTCCCCTCCTGCCTCCCCACGCGGCTCAGATGTCACTCCTCTGCTTTGAAACCTTGGAGGACTTCCTGCTGCTCACGGGAACATGGCCACGAGCCTCACCAGGGCCGGCGGGTCTGGCCTCTGCCTGGCCCGGCCGCCCGGCCGCCAGCGAGCATGTCCTCCCATGTGCCCTCAGCCCCACACACGGGCACCCACCCGGGAGCCCCCCAGACCTGCCCGGGCGCCCCTGCTGCACTTCGCACTGCCCGTCGTCACACACGCACGACCGTAGGTGTGTCCCCGCAGACAGCGCCAGGACAGGAGTGGCCTGCCGTCTGCTGAGACAGAGGGAGGCCTGGCTGTCAGCACCACCCGAGGAAGGCCGCTGAGCAAAGGCCAAACGGGGCAGCAGGGCCGTGAGCCGCGAGGATGGGAGGTGACTTGTGAAGACGACACCGGGGCGGGGGCAGCCCTGGGGACGGGACGTACCTGAGCGAGCTCACCTCCTCCCTGGAGAACAGGAAGCTCTGCTCGGCCGGGCCTGCCTGGGACTTCAGCATCTTCAGCTCCATCTCCAGCTGCGAGGAAGCACAGCAGGGGCTGAGCGCGGACCACAGGCCCTTGGAACCTGCGGGCGCACCCGCTTCCCTCTCCCCGGCGCCCCGCCCGTCGCCAGGCCTCCCGCAAACACATGGCCTCCCTGTGTTTTCCTTCTTGTCTCCAGAGCAGCAACAGACACGGTCACAGGGGCGCGTGGGGGGACATCAAGATCCGGGGAAAGGGGGCCGCGGTGGCTGGACAGAGCATGTTCTAGATGCACCGACGCTCTGATCGGCTTCAATATCTTGATATTTTATTTATCTTGTGACTTCAAATTCCTCTACAGGATGTCAGGCCACGCACAGACTGCTGAGAAGGGACCACGGAAGCGTGGAATTTAAGCTGCTCTAACACACGGTGGGGGGGGGCGTGGGGGCGACGGCGAGGCTGGAGGAGAGCAGGGAGGAGACTCCCGCGCGCACCCACGGGGAGGAGCAGAAACGGGGCGGGCGGCCCCGAGCGGGGCAGAGCGCTCTCCCACAGCAGCGCCCGCTGCCCTGGGCTCCGAAGGCCCCCGATGAGATGCCTGCATGCAAGGGCGCGGTGGGCCCCGGCAGCCGGCTGCAGGCTCGGTGCCACTGTCCTCACGCCGGATCTGGCCGTTCTCCAGTCCGCCCTCGGGGCCTCCCACCCCGCACCAGCCCAGTCCCCGCGTGTGGGTCACTGGGAGGAGAGAGGGCTGTCATCGAGCTCCGCTCTTCCTGGCCTGCGCCCGGCCACCCGCCTGCCCACCCTCTCAGCCCTGGTGTGCCGCCCGCCGCCGGCACCGGGGACTCCTGCTCTGCCGGCTGTCCGGCTGTGTCCTGACACCCCAGGGAGAGGCCCTTAACCTCCCACCTAGTTCTCCACCGAGCCCCCGAGGGGACAGGGGATGCGGGCAGGACCCCTCGTGGCGCCCACACCGGCCACAGGCAACAGCCGTGAGTGAGGCGGCCGGTCCCCAAGGCTGGGTCTATGGCCCCGGCTTCACCACTGTCCAGGCTGCATGGCTGACGACCTGCCCCTTAACCCGGGGCGGCCAAGAGCTCCCAGCTCACATCCCAGCACGTGCCCTGCATTGGTGGGAAAGGCGTCGTGACAGACAAGCAAGGACCCGCAGCCCTGGGCAGAGGGGAGGAGAGCGTCTCCTTCATCTGCCCTCCCGGCCTAAACGGACAGGCTGACGCCTGCAGTGCTTCCTTCTGGAAACGTTCCCTCCAGGCCATTCTTGGAAAGGTCCTCCTGGGGCGACCTGATTTAGGAATTCTTGGGCCCCAAACATCCGGTCTTTATGATGCCCCAATTAGTCATCAGGTCCCTGGAGGAAACCCTGCCCCTAAATGGGACCAGCGCACACCCGGGAGCCTGAAGCTTGAGGGCTGGAGCGGACACCAAGCACAAGCGCCCTGCGGACCAGCTCCCGGCGAACCAGCTCCCGGAAGAGCCTCGGCACAAGTGAGTTACACGCGGGGTCCGCACGCTCAACCCCTACTGCCTCTTCCGGTGCCGAAAGGACGCAGCCCAGCGCCCGCCTCGCCAGCTGCACCCCGATAGGTGGTGGCGGCGCTCTCAGCTGGGCCCCCCCGTCGGGGTGACGGCCTGCTTCACAAGCAAGCACCAAAGACGCCTGGGCAACGTGGCAACACGAGCAGAACAAAACCGTGCGTATTCGAGGAGAAGTGACCCCCACCGTGCCCAGTGGCCCCTAACCTCTACCTCAGATGAAGCTCCTCCCAGGAACCAAGCTGTCCCGGCGCACAGACACTGCCCTGCCACTCACCCCTGAGTGTCCAGGCCTGTCACTCCTCTCTGACACCACCCAGACCTCCTAGCTGGTGGCCAGTGGGTGGGCACCCAGGAAGCCCCTGCCCTCACTGTGTCCAGCCTCATGGCCACAGTCAAAGAGACCAGCAGAGACACGAACCTCACTGGGCCAGGAAGACTCTCTCCCGGGGACATAGGGCCCGACAGTCCAGTCTGGGCTGCTCTCTCTGTTTTTGGGGGCGGGGCTGACCTCCAGCAGAGGAGAGGCAGATACCCCCGGCTAGCACATGCCCGCACAGCAGAGCAGGACGGTGGTCTCTCCTGGAGATGCGTGGTCCCGGTGCCCTGGTGCCAGGCCCTGCCCGAGGCCCGGCGGCACCTTGTCCTGGATCCGGCGAACGCTTTGCAGCCCCAGGAGCTAAGGTTCAGGTGTCGCACGCAAACGGGTGCACGTGGAGAGGTCTCTCTCCAACTTCGCCCCGTCCCCTCCTGCAGCCTGCACCTCCCGGGCTCAGCTCACACATTCACCAGCTAGAAGGTCAACGCTCTTCCCTTCTCTTAAATTATTTCTTGTTACAAAAATGGAAGATTTCCTACACCTCGTTTCGTACGTTGAGTTTTTCACGGAACACATTTGGAGGTATTTCCAGACTAGCACAGAGGGAGCTTCCCTGCCGACCAACGTCTGACCTGCTTCCCACCTGGTGGCTCAGACACACCGGTCCCCGCGGTGTGAGCTGACCTGCAGGACGAGTCCTCAGAGCCACACGTCTGCCTGCAGTTCCATCCGATGTCACCACAGCCCTGGGGTTGTTACCACGCAACCCAGGGCAAAGCTGGCCTGCTGAGGCCGTGTTGTGGTGAAGGACAGGGCAGTGTCTACTGCAGGGCGCCGGCGCCGGGCCAAGCAAGGAGCACAGGCTGCCCGCGCTCAGAAGCCCCAAGCCCCCCCGACAGCTTCCAGGGAAGGGTTTTCAAAGACACCGTCAGGGGTTAAGGGTTGCGGGTGTCTGATCGGCTCGTGGACATTCTTCAGATCTGTTGGCGGGGGTAACTGGGTGGTATTTTGGGACCCAACATCATCGACCTTCTGCTTCCAACTGGTCTGGGGTCGACATGCTGGTGGTCAGCACGCGGTTAACTTCCTCTACCAGGCAGGGTTTTAATGTCTGCAAAACAACTCGAGGACTCGGCCCAGGATATTATCTACAGCCCTTGAGGAGGACCTAGAGGTCCCTGACTTCATTCCAGAGCTAACCTCTTATTATTATCTTGTCTTGCTTGACTGTTTTCCTTTGTTTCTGTATTTTCTCACTTTTCTGACTAAATTTGCGCTTTGGAACTTGGGGACAGCCTAGGAGGCTAAAGATCTTTTATGGACAAGAGGCAGTGGACCCGGTGGTGAGGGATGTCTGCCTCCCGGAAGGCGTGAAGCGTCCTGCTGGGTTTCAGGTTGGGGGCCCGGACGTCCCTGCTTCGGTGCAGAAAGGGCTCATCGTTCCCCAGGGACTCACTCACTGACTTCCTGTTTGTAACTGGGTCTGCTTCTGATGTCCTGTTCTGTTGACAAGAATCCTGGGATCCTTCCTCTCTCCCACCCCACCCACCCCACATTAAAATAAACCAAACAACCCTTTTTCACAAAACCAGGGCTGTGCAGAAGGTAAGGCCGAGGCTCCCAGGACTCGGCCGCGCGCAGAGCCGGCACGTCCTTCTCGACCCGCAGGCCCGTCCGGGGCCCTTCGTCTTTCCACCTCTTGCTGTTGTTGTTGTACACGGGAGTACTTTCTTCCCTTGTCTAACTTGCTGTTTCTGTAGATACAGGACTTGTCCCATTTCTGCACATTAATTTTGTTGCCCACCCGTTCACTAGGGCCTCAGGCTGACGGCGAGGCTTGTCGGCCGACCGTCTTAGCCCCGGTCACGCCCTCCTCCACAACGCAGGTACCTGGAGCTCTTCCTCTTGTCTCAGGTGGATGACTAGTGTCTCCAGAATACCAAGGTAAGGTTCTAATACTGCACATCTCTTTTGGAGTCGGGATTGATAGGTTATATTTCCCTAGAAAACTATTCATTTGGATTTTTATTTTAAATGGAGTTGTGACATAATTCTTAACTTTTTACGGAATTCATGTAGACCTAGTAATTCTTCCTAGGTTTGTCTCTCTTTTGTTTTCATTTCTCTTCCTTACTATTGAGGTGAAGCTTGCACACAGGGCGGTACACACCTTGTGAGTCCAGCTCAATGACTCTGCCCGTCCGTACCTGGGGAACCGCGTCCAGGTCAGATCAGAGACTCTGGCAGCCAGGACACTCTCTCCTGCACACACCCCTGCCCCGTCAGTAACTCCAAGCTAATTACTCGTATTTCGTCTTTTGGGTGGTGATCTTTCTACTAATTTTTTACTAGGATTGTGAATAATTAATATGTTTTACTGGTTTGTCCTCAAAGCACAGGCATTTGGATTTGTTATTTCTACCATTTTTCACTTTCTCATTAACTTCTGCTTTGAACTTTACACTACTTTTCCTTTACTAAGGTTTATTCTGTTTTCCAAGTTCTTGAACTGAGTGTTTAATCCATATATATTCACTCTTTCTTGTTCAATAACATAAATATTTAAACCTGTGATTTTTCTTCTGAGCACTGCTCTAGTTGTTTCCCACGGGCTCTGAAGAGTTTCCATTATGACTATTTTCTAGGTTTTATGCACTTTTGAATTGCATATCATCTTCTTTGACCCAAGCATTGTTTTAGACAGAGTTTTTTGTTCTATTTCTTTTTTTAGTTTCCAAGTGTTAGGAGCTGCTTCTTTTTTTAGTTGTGCTCTTAAATTCAAATTTCATCACACTGTGATTAGAAAAAGTTATCTGTCCTAGCTCTACCCATTTGAATTTATAAAGGTTTTCTTTATTACCTAATACATGATTAAGTTTTGTTAATGTTTTCCATGAGCCCTTTTTAAAGAGCGTTCTTTAGTTTCAGGGTTAAGAGTCGGGGGTGTGTGTGTCTGTCTCTCTGTATGTATCTGTCACAGATCTTGTATTTCTTGCTTTTACTTATCCTTTGCCCACTTGCTCTATCGGAGATTAAGAGGTAAAATAATTCTCCACTACTGGTGTCCTTGGCAATGTCCTGTTGAAGCTCTCCTCTTTTTTTGCTTTTCTGAACACAGGCGGTATTTTAGTTGACACAGATACTCATCTGTACCTTTACCGTCGAAAAGCACCTATCTCTGTTTTCTGCAATGCATTCTGGCTTGAACCGAAATCTAACTGCAATCAAGATTATGACCTCTGCTTTCTAGGTGTACAACTGCCCACAGGCCTTTGCATCCTATACTGTCCGACTTTTTTAGGCTTTACTTGGTAATCCAAACAGAAAGTCTTTCCCTTTTAACAGGTGAATTTAGCGCGTTTATATTTTGATAAAACATCTGTTTGGATTTATTTCTGGATTTGTTGTATTGTTTTCTGTTTCATAACTCAAAACGATTTTATTCTATGGCTTTTTTGTCCTGCTTGCCTTTGTGTGTGAAATTTTCTTGATACTTGGAAAGGTTTATATTTTTCATTCTAGTGGTTGTTTTTGTAACTTTTGACTTCCTGTAATACTTATACTTTGTTTCCAACCGTTCCTATCAACTTCCTGCACCAAGTACCTGACTAGTCAAACGTATCACCCTTCTCCGTGTTCACCTTTCTACACTTAAACACGCTTCTGATTGATGTCATCTTTAGACAGTACGTTTTGATCGTCAGCTTCTGATGAGAAAACCAACATTCTTACGTTTCCCAGCATCTTCTCCCTTCCCAGGTATCTTACTGACCACATCAACTCTAAGTCACTAGAATGTGGACCGTCTACACTGTACATTGGCTTTACCCTTCCAACCAAACAGACTCAACTCCTGCTGCGGTCCTCCCGGTGCCTCGCCTTCCTGACCCCCACCCCCGGCCCCCCCCCCCCCGCCCCTCTGGCTCCGCCCCGAGGTCTGCAGCTCCGGGTTCTTCTCTTCCTCTGGCCTCCCCTCCCCTCTTTGAGTGCCTGCACTTGGTCTCAGCTTCATGGATTCTACACGATTGCCAAGTCTTATTTCTTGGCAAAATGTTCAGGTACAATTCTCACCTGCTCAGTGTCAACTTTTTTTCTGTGAAATTTTTCCTGTTATTTGTTTTTCTACACAATTTTTGGTTTTATGAAACTGTGTGATGCTGCCTTTATTACTCACTGTCGATGATGAGGTTTATTCAGTCTGGCTTTGTACAAAGGCTACACCGAGGAAACCACGGGCGTCTCCTCTGACGTTAAATCCCAACAAAGGGCCTGGTGTGAGTTCCGTTCGCCTTCGCTGCCTCCCTCTGGCAAGAAGAGCGGACACTCTGCCTCCCGCCAGCTCAGGGGCATTGAGACCTCCCCCTCCCCCTCCCGTACCACCGCAGCCCCGCCCACCCCGCTGCCCCGCCAGCCTCGGCCCACGGCTCCTTCCCTGCACACCCTCTGCTCATTCCGGGCTGGGGGCCCTTCTCCTCCTCTGTGGAGGCTTGGGCTTTAGCTGTATTTCTTTTTCTGCCCAAATTTCAGTTTGCCTTTGTGGTTTTCACTCTTCTCAGTACTTCTGGATGGCTTCCGGGAGGGGAGAGGGAAATGCTGACCTTCAGCACAGCGTTCGAAGCAGAAAACCAGGCCCTTCTAGTCTGACCGGTAACCTTGAACTCATAACTAACGTGCCTTCAACTTTATCACACTCACGCCCATACTTGTACACACACGCTGACTGTGGCCCGCCCCTCCCCAGCCCCCCACGCGTCTCGGGGTGGGACCCCCTCAGGCCGGGCCTGGCTGCAGCTGGAAGCACGAGGGCTGGTTAGCGGCTGCCCTGACACAGGAAGAAGACAAGGGAGCACGGGAAACGCATCCATACCGCGCTCTGCTACTACCTATTTCGTACTTCACTGACAGCAGTCCGCATCTGAAGTTTGTTTTTAGAAAAAGAACACAAGGCCTAATTGGACCGCCTCTTCTGAGGGGCGCTGCTAAATGACCGAAGGCCGAGAGCTCCGCTGCGGTACCCGTTCAACAGCAGATTTACCTCCCGGTGGACAGCACTCCAAAGGAGCGTCTCCTGGGGTCATCTGCACCGCAGCCCACACTCCCGCCAGCTAGAGCCGCCTCCTCCCTGAAGGCCTCCTCTCCTCGTTTCCGAATTTCATCTCCATAATGAAACATACACTGCTATAAATTATTTTTCTTTTGTTTCCTCTTTGTCCTACATGTAGACACTACTGAAAACTGACACTTGTAAAACCATGTGCAGATGGGAAAGGAAGGGGACTCGACAAAGCGTTTGCTATCAGAGGGTGCTGGGTCTCACGGGCCAGCCTCACCCGGTGGCCAGGCCACGTGCACGGAGCAAAACCGCCACGGCCTGAATATCCCTCCCGCTCAACTCCGTCCCCTGAGGAAGAGCCCTGGGGGCAGCACCTGCAAAGGCCCCCCAGACTGGCCGAGGCAAAGGCCTTCCTGCCTTTCAGGACGTCTGCCACAGCGACCTCTCTAGCCCACTCCAAGTCTCCACGGCCATCGAGGACCCGAGGGCCCTTGAGAGCTGGTTCTCCTCGGAGGGATTGTCTGGGTCGACCCTGACCCTCCATCTGCAGCAGGGTTGGATCACAGGGCACCACATGTGACTAGAAATGAACCGAGTCTGTGCCTGTGGGGGAGACAGGCCACTATCTCTGGGGCAGCGGAGGTACCTACGCATGGAACGTCCTCCTGGGATGCCAAGGGCTGGCCCCAGGAGAGGTAAGAGCGGGCATGCAGGGAGGGGGTTCCAGATGGAGGAGGAGGGGCACCCAGTGGGACCCGGACCCAGAGGGCAAAGGCGCGGAGGCGTGAAAACCGGGAAAGTAGGAAACGTGCCAGAGTACACCGACTTTGGTTTCGTCAACTGATTCTTACGAATCTCTGTGCTGGGGCGACTCTAAAGCAGCAACGCACTGTCCAGCACCTTCTGGAAGAAGCGCTGGCGCTCCAGGGAGCTGGGGAAAAGCAGGGCCAGAGCAGACCTTTCTGGAAGGGCCCTGGGGAGGGGGCAGGACCCCCCGCGGCTGGGCTGCCTGCCAAGGGCTGCATGAAGGCTTTGGGTACCCCCAGCACCAGTCTCGCCCCCGAAAAGCCGCTCCCCGCCCCCGCCGCCTCGCCCCGTGCCCCACGCCGGGACAGGGAGTCGGGCCGCTGTGCAAACAGACCCCTCCGTGCCTCTTCACCTGGCCCACCGTCCCCCCCGGCCCCCCCAAGGCCCAGAGCGACAGCCACATCCTCCACGACACGGCGATGAGCCCAGGCCAGCCGGTGACTGTGCCCTGCCGGCCTCCTCGCTCACACCAGAGCCAGGCGACGGTGCTTCTGGCCGTGACGGGGGACCTGGGATACCACCGAGCCTCCCTCCTGGAACAAGCACTGAACAGCGGGCAACACAAACAGGATCCCAGAGAGACGGGGACCATGAGGCCGACCCGGCGCCCGGTCTGAGGAGAGTCCAGGACGCAGCACAAGCCGGGGGGAGGGGCAGAGCCAGGAGTGTGGGAGGCCGAGGCAGCCAGAGGCCACGGCACAGGGTGGGCAGGGGGCCCCTGAGGACCCTGCAAAGCCGACTTGCATACGCGGGAGAAACGAGGCCCTCGGGCCGAGGACTGAACCACGAGGAAGGACGAGAGGGACCAGTGCCTGCTCCCCACAGCCAGGCTGCAGTCTCTGGGTCCACGGGGCGCTGGGCAGAGCCCTCAGGAAGGCATGGTCACCCCAGCAGAGTGCTGCTCCGGCACAGCCCGGGCCCCGCGGGGACCTGCCGCCTGCACTGCCCTGCGTCCCTCTGCTGGAAAGGCCGCTCCCTCTCAGTGAGGACACTCACTCGCCGTGTCCTAAGACTTCAATGCTAACGGTCCTCAAGGAGAGCTCGCTAATACAGCATGACCTCTAAATAGAGACCGTGAACTTCAGTTTAATTCAAGAGGGTGGCCGCTCATGCCCAGGCGGGGGGCGGGTACCCAGTCCCACAAAGCAATAGCCAGTGTGGGGAGCAGGGGACGTGCTCTCCCCTCCCCCGACAGCGACTCTAACTAACACGGCCACTGCTGAGCACCGGGGCAAGGGTGCCTACGCACACGAGTTGCACACAAGTTCCACCACAGGAGCCCAGCCCCTGTCAAGCCCCACAGATGGTCATGATGGGGCTGAGGGCCCGGGCTTCCAGAGGTGCCCACACAGGGCCCTCATCCCAGGGATCCAGGCTGCTGCCTCCTCCCCAGAGCCCCCATGTGGCAGGGCTCCCAGGGCTCCCAGAGAAGACAGGATGCTGAGAGCAGAACAGAAATCCTCACAACACTGTAAAGCAACTATACTCCAATAAAAATTAATTAAAAAAAAAAACAAAACAGGAGGGGAATCCTGGTCAGAGCACACTGCCCTGCTCAGCTCTGGACCTGTCAAGCACCCAGGAAGGTCTCTGGAGGGGCTGCTGCTTCCTGGTGAGGGTGGGAGGGTCTGAAATAGACCTCCCTTGTCAATTTCCATCCCAGCCTAGAAGGACACACCGGTGCAACAGGCCGCAGGCACCCACCAATGGCTCACCCAGCTGCTGACCTGAGCTGGGACACACCTTCACCTCAGGAAAAAAGAAGCCTAGCTGCAGAGTTTTCACCCTAGAAGGCCATTTCTTGAGTCGGCACATTTGCTAAGAAAGAGACCTCTCACAAAATCCCTGGGGACCAGGGGCTGGAGAGATGGTCCAGGGTGGCTCAGCCACGTGTGCAGGGATGCTGGGAGCAAACCACACCTAGGCAAACGCGCGGGGAGGCCGTGAAGACGCTGTGAACTCAACAGCGCGGTGAGCAGCAAATCGTTCAACGCTGCACAGTAAGAAAGCGGGAGACGAGACAGCGCTATGCCAGAGAGGGTCCCGCGGAGACGCGAGGCATCCGCGAGCCACAAGAATAGGGTCCCCGTGGAGACGCGAGGTGCCTGCGAGCCACAAGCATAGGGTCCCCGCGGAGACGCGAGGTGCCTGCGAGCCACAAGAATAGGGTCCCCCTGGAGACGCGAGGCAGCTGCGAGCCACAAGAATAGGGTCCCCGCGGAGAGGCGAGGTGCCTGCGAGCCACAAGAATAGGGTCCCCCTGGAGACGCGAGGTGCCTGAGAGCCACAAGAATAGGGTCCCCGCGGAGACGCGAGGCAGCTGCGAGCCACAAGAACAGGGTCCCCCCGGAGACGCGAGGTGCCTGCGAGCCACAAGAACAGCCCGTGCTCAGAGCCGGGTGAGGGTGGGACGTCTGTCGTACGTGACTTCCCCCGTGGAATTATGCCCATGATTTTAGCAGATAAATTAGCCAGTTTCTAGTCTGTGGCTGCTACAGTTTTGGGGGGGGACCCTCTGGGGTTTTCAGTGTCCACGTCTCAAGTGCCCACCTTCCCGCGACCCCAGGTCACCCAGTGGCAGTGGACCTAGCAGCGGGGTGAAAAAAAAAACTTACAACGTGCAAGTAACAGGAAGGATAAAACACCCGGGAATAAGCTAACAAGAAACATGCAAGGCCACTGGAAGAAAACAGCCACACTCAAGTGAGGTCGTGAGAGAAGCTGTGGACACGCGGCCGCGTGGCGCTCCAGACGAGAAGAACAGGAAGAACCGACCCTGCAGGGAGCTGGCGCTGCCCGCGGGAACCCGTCCACGCAGCACGAGTCCGCCGGGAGGCCCACCTGAAACCTGGCAAGCGAGCTCTAGACCTTCCGTGGGACGGAAGGTGGGAGAACACCTAACAAGATGCTGAGAAGGAAAATGATAAAAGGTCGTGCTGTGTCCGGTGTGAAAGCCATGCGGAGGCCCCGGTGACAGCGGCTGCGACCTGTGCTCGTGCAGGGACGGCGGGCACTACCCCGCACCCAGGCCAGCCGTCATGCCGTCACCTCCGTAGGCGTGTCTCTAGGAGCCAGGCAGGGCCTCGCGAGGCAAAAGTTTAAATCACCCGCATTTTCTAATGAGACCTTTGCAAACTGGGCAAACCCCCAAAACTGGGTTCCCAGACTGGGAGACCCCGGGGACGCACTGCGTTCCTCCGCGCCCGTGTCCAGTGACTCAGCACACACTTTATCACCGCGTCCTGGTGCCGGCCCCGGGCGAGGCCCAGCCCCGCAGGTTAACAGGCGTAAAGAGGCAGCGTGGTGCCCACGGTGCTCTCCCAGGGTCTGCGCCCCACTGGCCACCTGCCTGCTCGCTGCAGCTCCCTCCACGATGACCACCTGGGGGGCAGGACCGAACTGAGACGATCCGTGTGCAGCACGCAGCCTGCAGTGGCTGCGGCGTCAGGCCCCAAACCACGCCTGTGCCGTGGACAACAGTGGTGGCGATGCTGATGGTCAGAGTGCACTCGAGCGAACGTGGTGGGACGACAGCGCGTCTGCACAACGGGGCAGCCGCAGGCACCGCTGCAAGGAGCACTTAGCTCCGTCCTGAGGGGGAAGCAGGCTCTGCGGGACCGGAGAAACATTCCAGGAGGTGGGGACAGCATGACGAAGGACATGGAAGGGTGAGAGGACGTCATGTGCTCAGCGACAGCAGAAGGGCCTGGGGGGCCCCGACAGGGAGGCAGTGAAGACATCCACATGGGAAGGTGGGGAGCACGGCCGGCCGCACATCACAGGAACAGCACAGGCTCCGTCCCTGGACACTGAATCCAACAGACCTGCCCCAAACAGGAGACGCATTTGATGCCGCCCCGCCCCGCGCACATGTTCACTCCCCTCCCGGGGGAGGAGCCTCGTCCTGAGACACGGGGGCCTCGTGGTGAGGCAGCCAGCCTCCAGCCGGCCTCCGCGGGGCCAGCGGGAGAAGGGGCCCACCTCAGAGGCTCAACCAACACGTCCCAGCAAGTCCCTCGGGTCTTTTCAAACACGTGCACTCACGCCTCTGTGCGAGGCTCCTGAGAAATCAGCGTTCCTCTCGGGGTTGAGGAGGGGAAGGCAGGTGTCCGGGATGGAAGAGGAGGCGCAGAGGCTCCCGGGCAGGGGACCCGGGGCTGCGGGAGGCCCACTCCTCATGGTGCCACTGGGCACCTCCCCCGATGAGCCTGACCCGCACTCCTGCCAAGGACGAAGTTCTGCAGTCCTGCAGGACAGATGCAGAGCGTGAAATGAGTCACCACCGCGCACAGAGGCGCTTTTAATAATTCACGGGAAGCAGCTGGCAGACTGTGATAAGGCCGGGTCCTCCAGCGGGGGGGGGCACACGGGCGATGGTTGCCAGCGTTGAACACTGGAGGCTCACACCCCCTCCTGGTGATTCACCGGCCCTCGACGCTGGCGTCGATGATGATGCAGTGTCAGCAAGGCCCACTGCGGTGGGCACAGCCCCTGGCAGGGCCACAGGTGGTCTCGCCACCATCCCTGTGATCCATGCTCCAGCCCCTCGGAGCCAGAGCAAGCGCTGCTGGTGCTTCTGCGGAAGGAAAGCCCGGGAGGCCTGCGCATTCCTGGACCCGCCTTGCGGGGCTGTCCTCAGGTGGCAGAACCTTGCTGTAAAGCGCTTGTCATCAGGAGGCCCGCAGCAGCCTCACCACGCGTAGCCACGACCACACTGCCCGCTTCGAGCTGCACCGAAGCAGGGGAGCAGTGGAGGACGGGAGATAGTCAGCCGGGCCGCACGTGCTCTGCTCCCTGTCTGGGCAGTGCTTCCGGGAGCCGGGCAGTGTTTCCGGGAGGGGCCCTGGGAGGCAGACAGCGGCGCGAGGCTGTGAGGGGCAAGTCCCCAGAGTCAGAAGACGAACATCCAGTCCTCGAACATCCAGTCCTCACTCCCTGAAGTTATAAAGTACTGCAGTACTCTTTAGAGTTAGGGTCGAGGGCTTCCCTGGTGGCACAGTGGTTAGGAGTGCACTAGGGTCGAGGGCTTCCCTGGTGGCACAGTGGTTAGGAGTGCACTAGGGTCGAGGGCTTCCCTGGTGGCACAGTGGTTAGGAGTGCACTAGGGTCGAGGGCTTCCCTGGTGGCACAGTGGTTAGGAGTGCACTAGGGTCGAGGGCTTCCCTGGTGGCACAGTGGTTAGGAGTCCACCTGCCAGTGCAGGGGACATGGGTTTGAACCCTGATCTGGGAAGATCCCACATGCTGCGGAGCAACTAAGCCCGTGCACCACAACTACTGAGCCTGTGCTCTAGAGCCCGCGAGCCACAACTACTGAAGCCCTTGTGCCTAGAGTCCGTGAGTCACGACTACTGAGCCTGTGAGCCACAATACTGAGCCCGTGATCCACAGTTACTGAGCCTGCGCTCTAGAGCCCACGAGCCACAGCTACTGAAGCCCTTGTGCCTAGAGTCCGCAAGCCACAACTACTGAGCCTGCGCTCTAGAGCCCGCGAGCCACAGCTACTGAAGCCCTTGTGCCTAGAGTCCGCGAGCCACAACTACTGAGCCTGCGTTCTAGAGCCCACGAGCCACAACTACTGAAGCCCGTGTGCCTAGAGTCCGCGAGCCACAACTACTGAGCCTGCGTTCTAGAGCCCGCGAGCCACAACTACTGAGCCCGTGTGCCTAGAGCCTGTGAGTCACGACTACTGAGCCTGTGAGCCACAACACTGAGCCCGTGATCCACGGTTACTGAGCCTGCGCTCTAGAGCCCGCGAGCCACAACTACTGAGCCCGTGTGCCTAGAGCCTGTGAGTCACGACTACTGAGCCTGTGAGCCACAACACTGAGCCCGTGATCCACAGTTACTGAGCCTGCGCTCTAGAGCCCGCGAGCCACAACTACTGAAGCCCATGTGCCTAGAGCCCGTGAGTCATGACTACTGAGCCTGTGAGCCACAACTACTGAGCCTGCGTTCTATAGCCCGCGAGCCACAACTACTGAAGCCCATGTGCCTAGAGCCCGTGAGTCATGACTACTGAGCCTGTGAGCCACAGTTACTGAGCCTGCGCTCTAGAGCCTGCGAGCCACAACTACTGAAGCCCCTGCACCTAGAGCCCGTGAGCCACGACTACTGAGCCCGTGAGCCACAACTATTGAGCCCATGTGCCTAGAGCCTGTGAGCCTCAACTACTGAAACCCGTGAGCCACAACTACGGAAGTTCGTGTGCCTAGAGCCCGTGCTCCGCAACAAGAGAAGCCACTGCAATGAGAAGCCCGTGCACGGCAACCAAGAGTAGCCCCCGCTCACCACAGCTAGAGAAAGCCCGCGCGCAGCAACGAAGACCCAACGCAGCCATAAATAAATTAATTAAAAAAAGAAAAGAAAAAAGAGCATGTTTAGTTAAAAAAAAAAAAGAATCAAAAAAATCCTTTTGGGCTTCCCTGGTGGCGCAGTGGTTGAGAGTCTGCCTGCCGGTGCAGGGGACGCGGGTTCGTGTCCCGGTCTGGGAAGATCCCACATGCCGCGGAGCGGCTGGGCCCGTGAGCCATGGCCGCTGAGCCTGCGCGTCCGGAGCCTGTGCTCCGCGACAGGAGAGGCCACAACAGTGAGAGGCCCGCGTACCACAAAAAAAAAAAAAAACTCCTTTCTGCAGCCATGGCCGGCCTGACCTAATTAGGGTGAGGCGTGTCAACAATACAACTACAGCCAGGGATGTCTTTCCTTGTGATATCAATTGCATTTAAAGAAAAAAACATGAATTGTGCTCACACTTACTAATTATGTTTGCTAATTATCAACAAAAAGTCAGACTGCCTTTATCTTGTCATCTGCAATTAGCTAAAGATACTTAAATTTTTCTTTTTTCCTCTCTCCTTTCCTACCTAGTGAACTGACTCTGGGCCAGCAAACAGCAGGCCAGCAGCTGCAGGTGGAGAGATGCTACAGGAGCCGGGGCCCCGTTCGCAGCTGTCCTGGACAGAGGGCCTGGGGTTACAGTCAGCAGCCCCTCACTGTCCAGACCCAGAGGAGCCCCGCCCTCCTAGCACCAGAGATGCTCCCAGTGGCACCAAGGCTGTCACTGGAATGGGTGGGAGGGGTGACTGTGCCCGCCCCCCCGGGTCCCACAGTGCACTCTGGGCCACTGTCCCCCTCTTCAGTTTCTTACTTCTCCATCCCCTCAGGGGTTTACATGAGAGCAGAAACCTCCCCCTAACCAAATGCATGCATTTTCTGGGTAATCTCACTCCCTGAGGGCTTGACTACGGACCTGTCAGGCTTCCAGCTGCCAACCCCTGCACCAGCCTGCCTAGCCTTTATCTCCTCGGGGGCTGCAGGACCCCCCTGGAACCAGTCCGGGAGGGAGAGCAGGGGCTCACACAGGCTCCTGGACTGAGTGTGGCTCACCTGCATTCCTGGGCCCCGGGCACCGCCATTTCTCATTTTCCCTTTAACTCAGAAAAAGAAGAGAGAAGTGAAATAACACGAAATAAGCTAAAGATGAGACCATCAAGGGCAGAGATTAGACCCAGAGAATGAACTTGAGGACACAGGGAGGGGGAAGGGTAAGCTGGGACGAAGTGGGAGAGTGGTATGGACATACATACACTACCAAATGTAAAATAGACAGCTAGTGGGAAGCAGCCGCACAGCACAGGGAGATCAGCTCGGTGCTCTGTGACAACCTAGAGGGGTGGGATAGGGAGGGTGGGAGGGAGGAGATGTGGGTGTATATGCATATGTATAGCTGATTCACTTTGTTATAAAGCAGAAACTAACACACCATTGTAAAGCATTTATACTCCAATAAAGATGTTTAAAAAAAAAAAAAAAAAGGCGGAGATTAAAAACCTGTCTGAGGAGACAGCTACAGCCCAGACCCAAAAGCAAGCAAGAAAGAACCAGCGTAAGGGGCCCACAGCGCCTGGCTTGTGCACACGAAGGCCACCGGCACCTCATCTCCGCACATGGCCGAGTCAGCTCAGGCAAGGCCAGGCCCCGCACTGCTGCCCGCCTCTGCAGGGTCAGTACCACTGGGACAAGGCACGTTTCATTCGAAGCTCCCCATGGAGCACGGTCCCCAAGGTCCCCCAGTGGCCTGGGGGAGGGGCCTTGCACCGAGTCTGGGGACACCAGGCCTGCCGGAGGCTCTCCACCCTGGCTGACATCAGACTTGCCCAGGAAGACATGAAATGACACCGCTGCCCGGGCCCACCCCCCCCCCAACCAGTTCTAACTTAGTCGGTCTAGAGGAGGGACCAGGTGTCAGGATTTCAAAGCCCCTGGGTGATTCACACAAGGGACGGAAACTATACGGGTTGAAACTAAAAAAAAGCACAGACTGGAAGGCACACAGCCTTGCGGCCCCGCGTCCCTCGGGGTGCCCCGGCCTCCTCAGCTCAGTGCCCACCCTGGCCTGAGGGCCAGAGCCAGTGGCCAAGTGCAGCAGGGTCTGTCCTCCCTCTTGCCCAGGAGGCACCGGCTCCTATCCACAAGCCCCAGGGCCGGGGAAGGGCCGAGGCATCAGCTCCAAGGCATCTTCACTTCTCAGCCTTGAGGCCTCGGGCATCAGATGCCCACGCACCTCCTCCTGCCTCGTGCACATCACGGAAACACGGCCCGAGGGCACACGCCAACTCAGGCCAGCACCGAGGGGGCGACAGAGGAGACACAGATCACTGAGTCCTCAGGACCTCATCAAAAGGATGCATCAGGCTTCACGGACACCCCCCCCCCCCACCCCGGGCGGCAAAGCCCCCTCGCCCCCTCCCGCCCCGGGTCTGGAGGCCAGGCAGCTGCGCCCCCTCCCTCAGCCAGCACGCAGTCAGGCTGCCTTCCCACCTCTAGGACTTCTGCAGGCCCAGACGTGCCCCTGCTGCCCCAGGAAACAGCTCTCGGAGGCTCACTGATGAAATCCCATCACCGGGAAGCTCTGGGCTCCTCTCACGGCTGCCCTTACACACGGGACCTAGGGTCCCTCGCTGGACATGTCCTTCTCTGACTCTGAGTGGAACTGCCCCCCAGGACAGATGCCTGGGACTGGAGCAGCCAGGCAGGGCTTGGCCCGCTGGGTACCTACCCACCGGGAACACCCAGGTGCTTCCCGGCCTTGACTCGGGGACTCCGGACGCCCAAAAGCCCCCACAGCCCAATGTACAACTGCCTCGCAGACCGCCACGCTTCCCCCGAACCCGCGCTCCCCGATCCTCCCATCCCACCCCACCCCCGATTCCTCACCCAGCCCCCGACACTGAGGGTCGCAGCAGCGGTGGACAGACCAAATTCAAGGATGTGTCTCTTCCACCCGGCGGTCATCCCCACTGTGCATGCCCACAAGAGGCGGGGCTGGGCGGTGCCGACACCGAGACAGGAGCCCGACTCCAGCCACCAGTCCCAGTGCCCACGGCAGCTTCCCGGGTGCCCCCAACCCGGCTGGCGTGTGGCCCAGGCACAGCAACCCGATGACGTGAGCAGATGCCCCTCCCCTCCCCACACCTGTGGCCCTCCTGTGCCCGGGGCTTCATCCCCTCAGCGCCCAGACCAGCGCCAGAGTGGCTCACGGTTTGTACAGGATGAGGATGCCAGAAAGCCGAGTCCCTCTGTCCCCCAGTGGGTGGTAAGGACCCTCCAGGTACGGGGGCGCCAGCCAGGGCTCCGGGGCCGTGTCTGCATGCGCCCAGGTGAGGGCTCCCCCGGCTGCACGGAGGGCGGGGCGGACGTGATCTGACATCAGAAGTCAGCGCACAGCGACAGCAGAGAAACAAACGTGCTACAAAGTAGCCACGCGAGGCTGGGGAGCCCTGTGCTCAGTGCGCACACGCTCCAGGGCCCGTGGGGTCAGAGTGGGGTCAGCGTGTCGTGTGGCTGTGACCTGAGCAGGAGCTGCACCGCCGTCCCCACCTTAGAGCCGGCTGGGGGGAGCCCCGCAGTCTGTACCAGGGGTGGAGGGGGTGGGTGTGTGGCCTGGGCCACGGCCTGCAGGGCAGGTCCCGACGCTCTAAGGTACCCAGGCCCTGGGCTTCCCTTTGGCCACAAGGGCCACCAACCAGGCGTGTGCCTCAGGTACTCACCATGTCGGCTCTTTGTTTCTGGCCTCCCAGCTCCTCCAGGGCCTGTGACAGCTGAGCCTTCAAGACAAGACAGAAAGTGGGTCAGTGGGCTTTCTCCTCCTGGGGCTGAAGCGACCACAGCTCCCCCATCTCTGCCACATCCACTGCTGCTGGGGGAGTCCCCGAATTCCCACTGTTTGGAAAGAGGGGCAGCAGGAACATGATAACTCGCCAAGTCCGCCCCAAGCCTGCCGCCTGAAGGTGAGAGAGATTCGGGCTGGAGTCTTAGTGCCCCTGGCAAGAGGCCAGGGACCGGGCCACAGTCCAGGAGGCAGGAGGCACTGACCAACCACAGCACTCCTCAAGAGGGGACCAAGACAGCGGGGGTGGGACACAGTCGTCGAGCCGCAACGAGCCGGCAGAAGCCATCTCTACCCAGAGGACTACAGTATGAGGTAATGGGGACCACTGGGGGCTGGTGACGCTCGTGTCTCCATCCGTGTGAGATTCATCAAGCTGACACTTCCGACGTGTGCATCTGTGTGTGTGTGTGCGCACGTCATACTTCAATGATAAAGGACATTTAAAGTACACCCGTGCTACCACCCAGGAGGACAAATTAGGGACAAAGGGAGGGTGGCTCTGCTACATAAAGGAAGCCGACAGTCAGACAGCAAGGCTGTCAGCAACGCCCACGACGGCCTCCGCGCCGAGACCCTAAGAGTGCAGGAGGGCCCTCGGCTGGGGTGGCGGAGGGGAGTCACGACAAAGCCCAGCAGGTAGAGGGGCAGGACTCCGAAGGACGGAGGCGTGACTAAGAGGCTGGATGGGCAAGGGCAGCTGGCCGCGGGGGAGTCCCTGCACGGGGAGGCGACAAGACGTTCCTCAGGGCAAACCCACGGCGGGGAGCACTGCCACCCCAGCTCCTCCGGGAAGTGGGGGCGCCCTGGCTAGGGGTGCAGGGCACCTGGCAGCATCCAGGAGAGGCTCTGCGCCGGGGAAGGACCCCCATAAGAGCCCATACAGGGGGTCTCCAGGAGAGAAGATGAGGGTGGGGCGGCGGGAACGGGCCCTGCCGAGTGGGCCGCCCCACCCATGAGCCGCAAGCCTGCAGCGTGGGCGCCCTGAAACGTGACTTCCTGTCCTTCACACAAAGCTCTGGAGAGAGGCTCAGAGGGGACGTGAACAGAGCACAGCCTCCGTGCGGGAGAGACCAGACCCAGGCCCCCGCAGCCCCCAGGGCTCCGGGAAGCCTTCTCCGGGGACAAGATGAAGCAACGGGCGCTGGATTTACCCTCCCTCCTGAACCAGCCAGAAAACCAGACGAAACCCCGGGAACAGTGGATTCCCGGCATCCACGACACGCAGGCAGCACAGGGCTCGGATCCGAGGGAAGGAAACAGGGGAGGCGTGGCCCCCACCGCGCCGGCTCACAGCCCCGCCCCCAGCCCCGCCCCCTCGGGCCGCGGGCGGAACCGGCGGGCGCCGCAGGACTGAGCACAGGAGCGAGACCGTGTGGGCGGAGGCCTCGCCAGGGAAGACGCCCCGCGAAGCTGCTCCACGGCCCAGTCACGCGGGAAATTAAAGGCCGACAGCACCCAGTGTCGGAGGACCGGGGCAGCCGCGGTCCACACGCGCCCCTCGGACGCCCGGCACTGGGTGTGGGCGTCGCGTACCCCCGGGGACCCTGCTTGAGCCCTCGCCGCCCTGGGCCGTCGCCTCACCTGGGAGAGGAGAGCGAGGACGTGGCGGCCGCCCACCTGGTGCTCACTCTGCACTCAGGATCCTGAGGCGGCGGTGACGACGGGGACCCCGCGGGGCGAGCCTTCAACGGGGGGCTCCGCCTGCAGCGAGGACCCCAGGGAGCAGGGGGCTGGCGGGGCCGTGGGCCGCGTCAGAGACTGACCGTCAGCCGCTCCTCACGGCTGGCTGCTCGCGTGAGCGAGGCCGGGCGCTTCCTGAAGGGACGGCCTCCTGGAATAGCCTCGGGGAGGCACGATCCCTCACGGTTACGTCCCGCCCTGGCCGGGCTGGGTGCAGTGGGCAGGCACGCGGCGGGGCTGGGGGGGGGGCGGACAGGAGGAAGGGAACCGGCCGTCCCAGGGGCAGCACACCCCGGAGCAGGCAGGAGGGGACCAGTGACCGCAGGGCTGCGTCAGGCCGTCCGGGGGCATCGCACTCCTGCCAGACCCCAGGCGCGAGCCCCCGGCCCACGCACCACGTGTGACCGGCAAAGGGGGCACTGAGACCTCGCGTGGCCACTTTTATCTCCGAGTGAGAACTGCTGCCCAGCACCCGCCAGCGCAGGAGCCCAGGCGCAGGGGAGAAGCCGTCCCTGCAGCCGGATGCAGGCAGGACAGGAGGCCGCAAAGCCCAAGGCTGCAGGTCTCGTGGACAGAACGAGACCAGAGTCTCGGGCCCCCTGCCTCTCGGCTCCACTTCACACACAGGCTTGTGACAAAGTGGAAAGATAAAAGAGGTGAGGAAGCCGGCAGGTTGACGGGGGCCCGTCCAGGCAGCGGCCCATAGACACACCGCTTCCACCTGGCAGCAGCCCTGAGGGGCAGAGAGGGCGCCTCCCCACGTGGACGTCAGCCTGAAGGCAGGAGTGAGCCACGCTTCCCGTGGCCGCAGAGCACGTCGGCACATAAGCAGGCAGGCAGCGCACGTGCCGGGCTCAGCCCGGAGCCGTGGCTCTGCCGGGAAGTGCTGGCTCCTGGGCAGCCTGCAGGACGGAAGCCTTCACCCCTCAGAACCCACCTATGCAGCTGAAGCAGCCGATACCTCTCCCAGACCCGGGGCCCGCCAGGCCCCACTGGTGCTCACAGGGCCACGGTGGCACTTCCACAGCGGACCTGGACCCCGTCCTGGCTTTAACAGCTAGTGTGGTTACCCTGCAGGTGGTGGGCCTAGGACCACAGCTGCAACACCCCTGGGAACTTCTGGGAAGTGCAACGTTTCAGCCCCCCACGCCCCCAGAGCTGGGGAGGACCCAGCAGATCTGTCTTCACGAGCCCTCCTGGCCACTCAGGCATCACTGCAGGGGCGAAGCCAGACAACAGAGATGAATCCCAACGTCTCTGCATTCCAGCCGTGTGACCTGGAACAGAGGTCTGGGCTGGGAGTGTCACAAGGTGAAGGAGCAGTTTTCAGCTGTTACCCCCTCATAGAACGTGGATTTAGACACAACCACCCTCGGACCCGAACAGAACAGATCAACAAAACTAGGAGCTGTTTTGTTGTTTTTTTTAAAGATAAGCAAAATTGACAAACCTTTAGCTAAACTAATTAAGAAAAAAGATAAGGCTCAAATAAATAAAGTCATAAATGAAAAAGAAAACATCACAAAGGATACCATAAAAAACACAAAGACTCAAGAACTACTGTGATCAACATTATACACCAAGAAACTGGACAACCTAAAAGAAATAAACTCCTAGAAATACACAAATAATCAAGAACGAATTGTTTAAAAAAACAGAAAATATGGACAGACCAGTAAAGAGTAAGAAAAATTAATCAGTTAAAAAAGAAAACCAAAAACCTCCCTACAAAGAAAGGCCCAGGACCACATGGCTTCACTGGTGAACTTACCAAACATTTAAAAAAGTATTAATACCAATCCTTTTCAAACTCTTCCAAGAAAAAATCGAAGAGAAGGGAACACTTCCAAACTAATTTTACAAGCCTAGCATTACCCTGATATACCAAAGTCAGACAAGGATGCTACAAGAGAAAAAAAAAAGACAAAAACCAAAACACCCACTGGCCAATATCCCTGATGAACACAGACACAAAAATCCTCAGCAAAATACTAGCAAACTGAATTCAACAGCACATTAAAAAGATCATACACTGTGGTCAAGTGGGATTTATCCATGGAATGCAAGGATGGCTCAACATGCACAATCAATCGACGCGATACACCACATTAACACAATGAAGGATAACGTGGTTATCTCAATAGATGCAGAAAAAGCATCTGACAAAACTTCATATCCTCTCATGACAAAAATTAATTCGGTACCAAGGAATGTACTTCAACATAATAAAGCCCGTAGCTAATGTCATATTCAACAGTGAGAAGCTGAAAGCTTTTCTTCTAAAATCAGGAACAAGGCAAGGATGCCCACTCTCACCACTCATATTCAACATAGTACTGGAAGTCCTAGCCAGAGCAATCAGACAAGAAAAAGAAACAGAAGGCATCCAAATAGGAAAGGAAGAAGTAAAATTGTTGCTCTGCAGATGTTATGATCTTATTTATAGAAAATCCTAAAAACTCCACAGGAAACCTGTCAGAATTAATGAACAAATTCAGTAAAGTTGCAGTATATAAAATCAACACACAAAAATAAGTTGCATTTCTATACGCTAATAACGAACCATCTGAAAAAGAAACTAAACAGTCCCATTTACGACAGCATCAAAGAACAATAAAATACTTAGGAATAAATTTAACCAAGGAGGTAAAAGATCCATATACTCAAAAGACACTGAAAGTAGACACTGAAAATGACACAGATAAATGGAAAGACATTCTGTGTCCGTGGACTGGAAGAATTAGTACTGTTAAACTGTCCGTACTACCCAAAGCAAGCTACAGACTCAATGTAATCTCTATCAAAATTCCACTGGCGTTTTTGACAGAAATAAAAAAAAACAAACCAAAAAGCTTCTGCACGGCAAAGGAAACAACAAAATGAAAAGTGACCTATGGAATGGGAGAAAATATGTGCAAACCATGCATCAAGGAGTTAACATCCAACATACATAAGGAACTCATACAACTGAATGGTTAAAAAAACCCAAAAGCCAATTAAGAAATGGTGAAAGGATCTGAACAGAAGTTTTTCCAAAGAATAAAAACAGCCAACAGGTAAATGAAAAGATGCTCAACATCACTAACCATCAGGGAAATACAAATCACAACCACAGTGAGGTATCACCTCACACCTGCTAGCATGAGTATTATCAAAACGGCAACAGACAGCAAGTGTTGAAGAATGTGTCGTGCACCGGTGGTGCGAATGTAAGCTGGTGCAGCCACCACGGAAAGAGAATGGAGGGGCCTCAAAAAACTAAATCAAAAAACTGAAAATAGAACGTGGCCCTCGCCCATTGCCTGTGGCCTCTGCACGTCAGATCCGTGTCCAACCGCAGAGGATTCCAGAGCCCGGGTCCCTGGTATTATTTTCTCCCTGTTTGCCTCCCTTCTGTTTTCCATTATTTAGCACGTTGCTCATCTTGTAACTCTGTCTCAAGATTTTCCAGTTTGTTCATCTGTGCTTTTTTACAGGAGAGTCATCTCAAGATCCTTATATAAGGGCAGCACTGAACACTTTCACAAGTAAGAAAAAATCTGGATCTGGTGAACAACGTAGGGTTCAAAAGCTGCTGTTCTTCTTGAAGCCAAGCCCCCCACGGCCAGGGACGGCAACAGAAACGCCGTGACGTGCGCCCTCACGGAAGTCCGGGAGGAGCGAGGGAGAGGGAGCAGTGTGGCGCCACCTCCTCCTAGGCTGGGAGTTGGAAATCACTGCTGCACTCTGAAACTGGGACTTTCCACAGACCTCCATGCAGCAGCCAGCAGCACCATAATCTTTTAATTTAATAAATTAGAAAAACAAATCAGGCTGATATCTTGAATCAAGGTGGCGTGAGCCGCATATTTATAGCCCTGTCGACAGAGGGGGATTCATGACATATGCTACCGACTTCTGCAGCCGCTTTATTAAATGGAGTAAGTAAAACCCGTGCAAAACGGCACCAGAGTCGGGCTGCTGGGATCCTCCCAATCTCAACACTTCTGCTTGGTGGTACTGAGATGTTTTGCTAGAATCAAAGCATGTTTCCCATTAGAACTGACATATTAAGCTAATGGGTGAAATGTAATGACTCTCTAAGAAGTGGATGTGTTTTTCAAATTCCCTGTGCCCGCATCTGTGGGTCCCACTCCTTCCCCAGCAAGTGAAAGGTAGGGCCGACGGAGCAGCACGCCCCCTGTACCTGTGAGAGGGCGCCTGCCATGGGCACACCAGGGGCTGGCCAGGCCCCATGGGGCAGGCGCGGCAGCTCTCACGTCAAGCGGCAGGGTCCCGGGTCCCAGAAAAGAGAGCTAGAAGAGGGGGCTGGCAACTACAGCCTGCACACAAATCCAGCCCACCACCGGTTTTATCTATAAAGTTTCATTGGCACAGAGCACCACCCACCATCTACTGACGGTCCACGGCTGCTCCTGAGCTATACAGCCGCAGAGCTGAGGGGCTGTGATCAAGACCACGTGGCCACACAGCCCACAGCATTTACTGTCTGGCCCTTTACAGACAACGCCTGCTGACCTCTGCGTGAAAATCAACAGGAGCTTGGGGGGTGAGCGAGGAGGTGGAGAGAGGCCAAGGAGGAGAAGGGGGCAGTGGAGGTGAGAGGACAGAGCAGGGCAAAGACAGAAACAGACAGACACAAAGAGAGAACAGAAAGAAATACAGAAGGAAAGGGAAGCAGGCTGGAGGGAGGGAGAAGGGCTGGGTGGGGCGGGGGAGGGGCGGGGAGAGGGGCCCTCACCTCCACCAGGCACCCACAGCCCAGGGCGCCCCGACCCTGACGCCCAGGCCAGCGCTCTCTCAGGCGGGCGAGGGACGCTAATCCGTCTACACCGTCAGGCCCGGGGGCTGTGGGGATGTCTTCCCCTGCACGCACCTGGCTGCTCCCGGCGGTCCCCCAAGACAGCGGAACAAAACGGGGACCGTGGGGCTGCGAGCAGTGCTCTGCTCTCGTCTGCGCTGCCGTGCGCCCCCGAACGGTGCTTGCATCACAGCCTGAGGATGGATGAGTCGCCTGGAGCTCTGAGGAACCTTAACAAACGGGTTCTATAAGGTGACATAACTTCCTACCATCTGTCAATACGTGAGGCTCAACCAATAAACTTCCGCCGAGCAGCCTGAGGCCAGCCTCTAGAGGCTCCAAGCGCGGGCCGTTCTCTGAGACTCCGAGACGTGAAACGTTACTGTTTAATAAAACAAGAAGAGGAAAACTGCCCGAAGGACACCAGCCCCGCCCTGCACGGCTCAGCTCCGGCATGGGGCCCCTCTGACCTGGAGGGTGAGGTCAAAGGCCAGGCGCCTCTGAGCCTGTCCCCTCTCTTGAGGCCGTAGGAGCAGACCCACAAGGGATGGCACAGGGGCCTGTCCTGCCCAAACCCCGGCATCCAGGGCTCCAGCCTCCTGAGCCGCAGGCCTCTCCCTGGCTGCTCAGGGCCTCAGAGGGGTGAGACAGGGTTCAGAGAGCCTGAGTGCCCCCCCGGCAAAGGGGCCAGGCTGGAGATGGGAAGCGGGTCCTGGGCCGGGGGAACCCCCAGGCTGCCCCGAGCCTCACGGCATGGAGAGAAAGCATCCGCACCGCTCCTCCCCCCCTTTACCCAGCACTCCATCCGGAGCTGCAGAGAAGCTCTCGGCTCTACCAGGAAACTGCTGGGACTGAAGGCAGGTCAGGCCAGCATCTGGGTTTTGTGACTTGCCTTAAGGAGGCTCTGCCAACCCCTCTCCTGGGATCTCCTGGATCTCCTGGGAGAAGGACCGGCAAACCACCACACGGAGCACACCTGACGCACAGCCCACGGCTGCCACCTTGCTGGGTCTCCCATGTCCTGTCTGAGCCCAGTCCTTCCGGAAAGGCCTCCGGGAGCTCAGCCTCCCCCTGGTCCATGGAGAGCACGACCACAGTCATCACAACGGCCAGGGCAGTCCCCACAGGCCAGGCCTCTGCCACCCACCCTCGGCTGGAGGGCTGAGCATGTCTACGGGGCCTTGTGGAGTGAGGACGGGGGACGGGGGGCAGAGCACTCGCAGGGCTCCCTCCACATGGCCCATCACCAGCCTCACGGTTCTGGGCACAGAGGGCACCGCCGTCACACCCACTTCGCCCTGGGCTCCTCCCAGCTCTTTCCTGAACCCAAGACCTCGCCCCCACACCCCTTCCTGAACCCCTTCCTGTTCTTCGCTAATGGGCTTAGTTTCCTCATGTTGGGGTCACATTCTCCCTAAACCAAGACCTCCTCCTGGGATGAGATCCAGTCCAGGGGAGCCGCCAGCGGCCACCAGAGGGCCCCCCCACAGGAACCCCCCGCGCCCCCCCCCCGGGGATCCCAGGGCCAGCGGGGGCTAGAGGCAGGCGCTAATGGGAGGTGGGCGCCCCCGTCAGGGCAGCACACCCTCCAAGGTGCTCGGGGAGCCCCCCTCCGGGCCCACGTGAGATCAGCTGAGACACTACCGTGGGGCGGCCCCCTGACGGCCCGGCTGGGCGAATCCAGGGAGCTCGTTGATGGGGCGACGGGGCCGCTGGCTGCAACGCTCAGGAATGAGGCGAATATTCCCCAATTTGCCCAATGTTTCCCATTTCCCCAGTTTCTCCCCTTCTACACCATACTCCCCTCCCACCCTCCGGACACTAGAGAAAAAGCCTTCTGCCGTGTACGTGTCTCCCCGCACCTGTCACTTCTGTGCGCTACCGAGTGCTGGGAGAAAACCCTCGGCTCCTGGAGCCCTGGCCCTGGCCCTCTCTCCTCGAGTGCACAGCGAGGTGGCCGTGAGTGGTCCGGATCTCTAAGAGGACAGTGTGCACCACCGCAAGAGAACGAGGGCAGAGCTCCCTGGAAGGCCGGAGTCCCACACGCTCCCTCTTACTCCACACTCAGTCCTAACCTAGAGCCAGGCCTGACGGCAAAGGCCCCTCTGCTCCAGCAGCGCCAGCTTGAACATGAACTCGGGCGCAGGGTCCTTCCTGTAGGAGGCTCTCTGTGGATCCGCCAGCCCAGCCAGGGACCCCTCATCCTCATACTGCACCGGGCAACTGGCTCCCCCCGCCCCCACGGAGGCAGCTTCTCCAGCCAAGCTCCCGCAGCTCGGGGCCAACCCAGAGCCACACAGCTCCAGTTCCCAGTGGCTCCTAATTGGGCGGGGGGGCTCCTGGGGGCCTATGCTTGGCGGGGCCTGGTACAGATCAGGTCAGCGGATGGCTGGGGAGGAGGGAAGCAGGAGGGAGGGGGAAGGACATCCTTGTCCCAGTATAGGTTCCCAGAGGGCTGGAAGGAGACAAGAAGGGGTCTCGGTGATGTGCAGGAAAAAGAACCAAGGCTGAGGAGGAGCCCCTGTCCTGTCCGGGGTCCCTCAGTACAGTCCGCATCCCACCCTGCTGGGGGCCTGAACCAGGGAGCAGGACCGGCCGGCTTTGTCTGCTGCCACCTGGTGGAGACCGGGAGGCGTACAGCCCTCAGCAGGAGCAGACCCAGGCCTGACCCACAGGGCACAACGAATCCAACCAACGACCTCCACTTTCCAAAGGTGATGGGTGTTTCCAACACTTGGAGTCAGTCAGCCTTTCTTCAGCTGCCTGCAGACACTCCAAAAAGGCCAGGGGACAGTGCCTGGTTGGCCTGGCCCAGGAATGTCCTGCTGCAGCCCCTCTGTGCTTGACCCTTTCCACGAACAGCAGCTCAGGCCCAGGCGGGGCTCTTGGGGGAATTCAAGGGGGAGGGACTTGGGGGGCTCCCTCACCTACAGGGGTCTGCTGTGCAGGACATGTGGAGAGCAAGAACCACCCCGCCAATGGATGGTCTCGCTGGGATGGCGAGCAGAGCCTGAGTCCAGAACACTGAGGCTGGTCCCAGGGTAACCCCCAGACTCAAAGATGGGGATTCTCAGGTCTTCCGTCCTAACACAGATCCGGGGTCGGTGCGGCCTGGGTGGAGGGCAGGAGGCCATCGGCACCCGTGTCCGGAAAGCAACAGGGCAGGGACGGGAGTCCCAGCGTGGACAGGGCGGGGCGGCTGCCAGGGCTGGGAGGCCATTCCTCTGCCCTACCTCTGTCTGGTGCCTCCCGCCCAGCGCCTGGACTGGCCAGGTGAGCCCCTGTGGCGATGATGACGATGGAGAGGAACAGCCGTGGCAGTGACGCTGGCAGAGCCAGTGGATGTCCACCCCCCCCCCCCGAATTCTCCCGTAAGTCTGGGAGCTGGAAGGGAAGGCTGAGTGACCGCCCCGCTGCACTGCTGACCACAGGGAGAAGGGGTCAGGCACTTTTGCTACCAAAACCAGGACAGCCCCAGGCAAACCGGGACAAGTCAACTCCCTGCAGGCAGGACTCAAGGGGAGACAGGGAGCCAAAGGAACCCGGTGCCCGTCCGCCAGACGCCAGGGGCGGGGCTGTCCCCAAGCCGCCGCCTCGGGCAGGGTAAGGCACGGTGACCACGCTGGTCAACGAGTTCCGAGGTCACTGACAGCCCCTCATCGCCAACACGCAAAAAGGTTCAACATATGGCATTGGAGGTGCCAGGACTGCCAACCTCGTAATGAACTGGAGCACACACGGTGCCAGACAGGAAGGACCTCAACGTAAAAAGCGCCAGGGGGAGCCTTCCCCGTGAATCCCTCTTCACTAGTGTCTCACAGGGAGCAAACGTGTGGCGGTAAAATGGCATGGAAGCGCCTGTTCCGACAAGGCTGTGCTTGCGGGGGCTGGAGGCGGCCCTCCCCAGCAGGACTGAGGTCTGCACGCAACAGCGTCCGCAGCGCCCACCCCCGCGGAGCGCGCAGGGACGCTGGGCCCACTCACCTCCATCTCCGAGCTGTGCGCGTGCACCTTCTGCACCATGTCCTCGGCCTCGCGCATGCGGCGGGTCAGCTGGGGCGAGTACTCGGCCGGGGTCAGCTCACTGTCGTAGGACCCCAGGATGGCGCGCATGCCGTCCCGCTCCTGTGGGCACAGAGGGCAAGAGGTCAGGCCCGCGCGGGCGAGGGGCGTGAGGGAGACAGGAGCAGCGTGGTGGGCTTGGGGCCAAGTTCGAGGGCAGGCTGCCAGGTGGGGCCGCCTGGGTGGCTCCTTGAAGAGCTCGAGCTGGACACTTAGCCCGACAGAGCCCACCAAGGCCAAGACGGGCCGTGGCTGCTCTGAAGCCACAGCCCAGCTTGGTCAGTGCCCGGTGAGCCTGCGGCCCATCCTCGGTGGGGCCACACTGCCTGCCCAGCCTTGAGCTGCACCGTCTGACCTGCGGTGGCCACAGACTCACGGGCCAGCAGAGGGCGGGGGCTGCCTCCACCAGGGGTCGGCACCCCTCCCTCCCCAAGTCTGCAGTGTCCCCCAGCTGGGCAGAAGGTCTGAGCCAGTGTTCTGGGTCAGTGTGACCTCCTGAGTCCCGGCAAACAGACCAAGGGACACACCAGTGGGGTCCGCCGGCAGTGGGTTGGAGTAACCCCGCTCCCGTGACTTCTGACCTGGCCTTTGACCCAGCAACACTCAGAGCGAGGGTCTAAGCAGAAGATTCGGTGGGTAAGGAGAGGTCCCTCTAAGCAGCGAGGCGGCAGGTGTCCAGCAGGGCCGAGGGGTCCTCCCAGGAGCGCTCTGAGAGGCCCCAGGACCCCCCGTGGCACCAGCTCTGGCCCTCGGCCAGCTCCTCCCCACCACACCCCCGAGCCCATGGGTGCCAGAGGCCACGGTCCCTGGGCGTCACCGTGCACCGGCCACGCCTGGCACCCCTCCTCCACGTAAAGATGCAGCTCAGGTTTCGTGGGGCACACGGACCACACAGCGCTGAGACCACCCCTTAGAGCCACACAGGAGTCCCCACCCCAGTGGTACCCTACTGGAAACGATGGCCAACGGCACGAGCCCTGGGAGAGACGGGCGGCGCCTCCTGAGCCACACGGGAAGACCCCTTCCTGAGATGCTGGCGAAGGGAGAACAGCAGGGGAGGCCCTCAGAGACCGAGGCTGTCCCCAAGGCCAGGAATGGAGCCGCCCTGGCAGCCGGGGAAAGGAGGCTCCCCTCCCCCACTGTGGGCCTGGAACCACGGGCCAGTCTCTTCCAGGTCCAGCCCCCAAGGGTGCAGGGAGGAGACCTCGTTCCTAGCAGGCTGCAGCACGAGCTGAGGGCTGGCACCTGCCCTCCTCCTGCCCCCACGTCTCCCGGCTGCGGCCGAGGAGGCCCACACAGGCTGCACAATTAGACAAAATCAGGTCCCCTGCAGAGAGCCAGGCTTAACGAGAGCACGGCTCCTCAAACCTCCCATCTCGCGCATCTCCCGGGTCCTGTGAAACCTCCTTTCAGATTCAGCAGGTCTGGGGTGGGGCCTGAGAGTCTGCCTTTCTAACAGGCGACGTTGCTGGTGTGCGGGCCACACTGGGGAGCTCAGTGGCCTAGCCTGGGCCAGCACAGCCCAGGAAGCAAAGGTGGCTCCCACGAGACCACGTCCGGGTCCCAGCTCTGCTCCGGGCAACCCGAGGCCAGCGCTTTCGTCCACCTGAGCCTCCTCCCTGATCAGCGGGCTGGGTCATCAGCACAGTTCACAGGCCGGCCGGGATGACTGATGCCCTCCTGGACCAAGCAGCCAGCCGCCGGCCTGTGAGCCACGAGGCTCACGTGGTGACAGCAGCCATCTCATCCACACTGGCAAACAGACCTCCACGTTTGGACTCCAGGGTGCAGCCCCTCCCGCAGGCATGCCCGGCGCAGCAGCTGGAGAAGCTCGTGCAGCCTTGCTCTGCACCCCGGCCGGCGCCCCTCGCAGCCCACACACCCGCCAGGGCAACCGCGTCCCGGGCCAGCCACAGGGCCAGCCACACCAGCACCGACTCCGAGGCATGTTCTCGGACACTCTTGCCCATGCTCTCGGCCGCTGCTTCCGTGAACTGAGGCCCGACTGCCCGGGCAGAGACCTGCCCCAACTGCTGCTCCACCCCAAGCAGCGATGCTGCCCACCCAGTCTGCCCAGGCCCCTCCTTCTCAGGTGAGACTGGTGAAGACTGGGGGCTCACAGGGTCCCCTCTTCTCCCTCAGGAGCCCATCGGCCCCCACCCGCCAAGTTCAGCGGTCTGCTGCGCTCCCGGGCCTCTGGCTGGGCCATCACCCCAGCACGGACCTCATCATTAGTTGATGACAAAAAATTCAATAAGTGAGAAATTAAAGTTACAAATCCAACTGGAACGGGTCACACATCCGTGGAAAATTTGTTTCCAACAGGAAGGTTTATCGAGTGTCATAATTTTATTGAAATCCTGTATCTTCCCATTGACTTTTATGGTTTCGAGCTGGTTACACAGTTATTATTACCAGAGCATCGATGCCACGCAGGGGCCGGGGAGGAGCTTCCTTTCATAAACAAGCTGTAATTGTCACCTTTATTGACCAATAAATCTCCAAAATGCTGCCTCCCACTACGGTTCTCTTCTATTACGTCTCCAGGCTAGCAAAGAGGAAGATATAAAATTGAAAGTTTGCTGTTTGTACCTTTTAAGGAAATCGTTTTGTCATTTAGTCATGAAGCAGCGAGAACTGGGCTGGTTTGATCTGATAACGACTTTTTAATGACAGATTCCACTTGTGGTGAAGGGCCCTTCGTTTCCACTTGAACAAGCGTGGGGACTAATCCCTGAACAAACAGGCACCCAGCCTGAGCTGAGGAGCTGCGCAGACGCCTCCAGGTACAGACAGGACGGGGCTCCTCTGGGTGCTTCTCCCTGGGGACACCACAGCCCCGTCTGCCCGGGCACACTTGCTTGTCACGTGATCAGCGCAACCCGAAGAGCGTGGTCACAGCATCACGCAGGGAGAAATGGACTGAGGACGCGGGGGAGGGGGCAGTGATGGAAGTTGCCCTCGACCCCCAGGCTCAGCCTGCAGTGCCCAGCGGCGTGCGGGAGAGCGGAGGCCGCGACTGGCAGCAAAGGCAGCGGCCGTGACCCTGCTCCGATCCCACCAGCCCCAGCTTCAGAGCTCCGGTCTGTGACTGACAGGCCGGCCCTGACAGCCCCACACTCCCTGACAGACGAAGCGTGTGGGGTGATACGTACCGACCCTCCTGTACACAGGCCTCAAGGACCAGATGGAGAAAGCACAGGGGCATGACCAGGCCTGGCTGGGCGGCAGAGGGTCTGCACATATCCTGCGGAGCGGCAGCCCACGCGCCCAACGCTCCGTGGATGGCGCTCCTGGCGTCTACCCGGAGCTCGCGCCAATGCCCAACTCGGGGACAAGGCCGGGGCTGCTCCGCGTAGGCAGCTCAAGAGCCCAGCCCTGCAATGCCTCTGGGCTGGCTCGGGAGGGTGCCAAGAGGACGCCAGGACACACAGCTCCAGACCCTCGCTACCCGTCACCGTCTTCCTGCCCCTTCTCCATGACCGGCTCAGAGCTCTGCAGGCTTGCGAGTGGGGACCAGGGCAGTACCAAGGCGATGTGGTCTCCGCAAGTTCTGGAATATTCCCAATAAGAACCCAGAATCTGAGGATGGCAGAGATGAAACCAACGCTTTCTTCTTTTATGTACATGAAGGGAGTGGAGAGCCTCAGTGGTGCTGAGAAGCGGTGGAGAAAGAAAGTCATATAGAGCTTGGAAGCCTCTCAGATCAAGTCCAGGCCACTGCTTCCTGGAAAGAAAACGGGGGCAGAGGTGCAAAGTCACTTGTCCAAGCCCCACAGGGAGGATGGGCACAGGCCAGCCAATAACCAGGAGGCAGCCAAACTCTACAGCCCCGGGCCCAGCCCGGCAGCCCGAGTGCGCACTCAGCAGGCGTCTGCAGGAGGGGGCGGAAGGCCCAGGTGGGCACTGAGAGTCCTGCCCAGGGGAAGGCTGGGCTAGGGAATGGGGGGGGGGGGCAGAAGTGGGGCGTGCAGGTGGACGCAAGCTGGGGGATACAGAGGGGATGGGTACGGAGTCTGAGCAAGGACACCTCCCTCTAACCTGTCAGCGGATACTGTCAATTCCGTCCACAGGAACGCATTTCCGCCCCCCCTCCCCCACCAGCAGCTTGTTATCTGGGTGGGGCTGGTTAGGAACGCAGGTTCCAGGGGCCCACCCGGCCCTTCGGGTCCCTGGGGACGGATTCCCGGATTCCCGAAGTGCCGTCCTGTCCCTCCAAGATGCTGGGCCTGCCCTCACCTCAGGCCTCTGCTTTGCTGACCCCTCAGTCTGGAGATTTCTCCCCCGGGACATGTCTGGCCCTCTCGTCCTTCAGGCCCGTCCCCGCCGGCCACGCGGCCTAGCGCACCTCACCACGCACAGCTCTGCTCACCGCCATCACCGTCCGTCTTTCCTTCTACAACTCAAGCCCCAGGTCTCCCAGGCCTGGCCAGCTCTAGGCTGAAGGGGAAACCAGTGACGGGTGTTGGGGAGGAGGAGGGAATCCTCTCCTGAAAGGCTACGGCTTATCAGCAGAGAGGCAAGACCCTCTGCACATGTGGTTTCATTCAGATCAGCCCTCTCTGCAGGCAGAGGAAAGGGTCCTACGACTCCAGAATCCGACAGCTCTGGGTGAACAGGCAAAGCCGTGGACACAGAGAACAACGTTCTGGAGGCACGAGGAGGACGGGAAAACCCAGGCAGGCGGGAGAATGAGTCGGAGAGGCAAGAACACGCAGAGGCGGAGCTCTAAGAACGCACGTGCACGCATGGGCACACGCACGTGTGAGATAAACCTTCACCAGGCCAAGTCCCCCGATGTCCTGCGCACCTGAAGGGAGCAGGCAGAGAGCGTTTCTCAATGCTTCTGTCTATAATGGCCCCTAAGGCCACCAGCAGAAGAGCCCCGCTGGCGTGCGGGGCCTCCCGGGAGTGCTGGGAGCAACAAGCTGCCCAGAACCCTGCTACCCTGGAAAGCTCGCGCCTGCCTCCCCTCCTTCATCCTCCTCTCACTGCCCCTGGGCAAGAGTGGGCTCAGCAGGCAGGGGGCGTGGGGGTAGGGCAAGGGGGGCAGGGGTGAAATGCAGGCCTCAGGACGGGCCCAAGGACCAGGCCCGCAGCTCCTGGGCGCTGGAGAGGGTGCGCAGACAGTGAGGGGGCCACGGCAGACCCCGGGGGGGCCCGGAGGTGGGGGAGGAGCCGCAGACACAGAGGCCCCAGACGCTTTAGGAAGCGTCTGGGCTTCCTGGTGGGCACCTCTGGGGAAGGGCGCTCTACTCGGCATGCCCTCGTGGGAGGGAGCAGCGGTGGTGATGAGCACCTTGAACCCCAGCTGGTCCTCCACGTGTGGCTGAGCTTCGCCGCGCAGCCCCCAACATGCTGACGGGTACCCAGGGATGGAGAAACACGCACGCGCCCCACGCAGAGGCTGAAGAAGCACGTGCGGGTGGAAGCATACACCGCTGCGGCACTGAGGACGGGCCTGCCCCCCGCTGGGTATTTGCGAGGTGCTGCCTGATGCAGGCCCATCAGAGCTGTAAGCCTGGGCCTTGGGGTGGGAGTGGGCAGGGGAGAGAAGGGCTGTGGGCCCTGAGGACGAGGATGCTGAGCCACAGCCCCCCAGGGCCTGTGGTGAGGAGGGCCACGGCCCAGGGCAGGCGCGGGGCCCACAAGGAGGATGCCCAGGCGAGAGCTCAGACCCTGAAGGAAGCCGGCACCCCCAAGGGAGCGCCAACGAGGGAGGAGGAGGGGGCATCAGTCGAGGGCCCAGGAAGGCGCGAGCACCCCGGCCAGCTGGGCCCCAACCCTGGTTCACGAAGACTAGCTGTGTGACCTCAGGAAAAATAACTGCCCTCCCTGAGCCTCAGGACTGTGAAACGAAAAGCACAAGAAACCTCTCGGAGTGGCTGAAGTCCCAGCAGAGCACTGGGCACGCGGGGCTTTGGCACGTCTGGTGCCCGCCAGGGCTGCAAGGGCAGCGGCAGCGGTGCGGTCACTGCTGCTCCCACCCCCACTTCATCTAGTTCTTCTCTGGCGCCCAGGGCAGACAGCGCGCAGGACACGGAGAGGCCGGCACCTCCCGAGGCCCACCGCACCCCGGCTTCGGAAGCCCCCCACCCGGCGAGGCAGGCATTGCCCGGGGATTCTCGAGCCCACTCCTCGGGGGCGGAAACCGCATCGGAGACGAGGTCCAGCCGATCCCAGTGCGTGAGCCCAGAGGCCGGGGCTGTGGCGCCCACAGTGTCAGGGGCCCCAGTTCCGGGCCCTCCTGGTGGTAGGGGGGGCATACCTGTGTGTTTTCACCGTCACAACCCCACCTCCCGGCCAGAGGTGCTGCCCAGTTCACCCTCCTGGCCGACCCCTCAGCCCTCCGCCCACCTGCAGGGCTCCACGGGGGCCCTTCCAACCCAGCCTTTCTGCCACCACGAGCCCTCAACAAGTCTAGCACCCCTACCCGACCCCACTCATCCCACAACACCGTCGTGTTTTAATAAGAAAATGAAATTCATGACCCTAAACAGCTACAGAGTCCCGTTCCAATGGCCTCTCCACTCACACGGAGTCACCAAAAGAAACGCAGTGGATGGAGGCAGAAACGTGGAACTGCTGCGCGGGACGCTGCGCGGGAGGGTGGAAGCTGGCCTCCGCGAGCTGCGTTGCTGGGCCCGATCCTGGCCGCTCGCTTCCCAAATGAGTGGGCACTGCAGAGGTGGGCTGTGCCTCCACCTCCTGGGGTCCCCTGAGAGCCGTGATGAGCACCGAGGGGTCCCAGTGTCAGGTGTGTCTGGGTTGGACAAACCCAGGCTCAAATCCTGACTCCACCACAAACCAGCTGTGCAACCCCGGGCAGGCGACTTAACCTCTCTGAACTTGCCCTTCTCACGCAAAATGGGGGCATGACCACCCGAGGGAGGGGCTGAAAGATGAACAAAGATTACTTGATAAGCACAAAACGGTGCCTGCGGAGAGAAGGGCTAGGGACGGTCTCGTACAGCCGTGAGGACCACAGGCGGAGGGGAGGATGGGCCCGCGGCTGGCACCTCCACCTCCCAATGCCCGCCTCTCTCCTCCCTCCCCCCCATCCCGCCCCAGGCTCACTGGCCCAAACACGTCAGCTTTTCCTTCCGCCAAGTGATGGTCTCAGTACCCTTGGGCCCAGGCAGGCGTGGCAGCTCGCTCACAGGCACAGCACTTTACAGGCCACAAGCCATCATGTGTGTCATCCCGTGTGCTTTTCAAAACTGCATCAGGCAGGGCTCCCAGCCTGGGGTCACCAGGAGCCGGTGCCGGCGACCAGCTCTGGGACAAGATGGCCGGTGCGGCTGTGGCCTCCTCACGCCTGCCCCTCTGAGCGGCTGGAAGGCGAAACCACAAGAGCTGAAGCCCACGGGCAAGGCCAGCGGCCACTGGTCTGAGGCCCCAGCACACCCTGGTGCTCCTACCACACGGCAACCCGTGGGGACCAGGCCCCAGGACCTGGGGGCCTCCCCGCTAGCCTCCCACTCCTGTTAACACGACCAGACTGCTCACAGACAGCACGGGGCTGGCACAGCGGAGCAAAGGGACCCAAGGGCATCAAGACCACAGGGGACACTCCCCACCAACCCCAGAGCAGCTCTGTGCTCGGGAGCGGGGTGCCCCTCCCACCCACACTGCCTGGGCACCAGCCAACGGGGCTCCTGCGGGAAGGAGGCCACCCCCAAGGGCTGCGGAGGCGAAGGAACCGACGCGACTTCAACTCCATCTAAAGACAACAAGAGGCAGGAGAGGTGGCCACCCTCTGAGGCTACAGACACCAGCAAACGGGGCGCTCAAACCACCTGACACGTTCTGGAAAACCCACAGCACTCGAGAAAGATGAAATTCACTTTCTCGCTCTGTGTTCACTGACACGGAAGCAATTCCGGAAGAAAAGAAGGGACCCCGCGAAGGAGGGGAGCTGCAAGGGCAGCTCGGAAGAGAAGAACCACAGCCTGGCTGGGCAGCCTCCTGGAGGCCGGACGACCAAGAGCCCAGCGGGCTGCACCCCGCCCATTTCCCTCCCCAGGGACGGCTGACGGCGCTGGCCGGGAAGACGATGTCCACCCACGGCCCCGCCCCGCCCTGCGGCTACCCCTCCACTCTCACGCCTCTGGTCGAAGCCCCTAATCCTGCCGCCCTCTCCAGGACACCTCTGCTCATGGCGCAGCCCCCTGCAAGGAGGCCTGAAGGGCCTCCACTGCCGCCCCTTGACCCTGGCTGGTTCTGGGGACCCGGGCCCCACCTCTGCAGCCCCACAGGTCAAGTCAAGGACATGATGCCCGGGGACACTGGCATTTCTGCCCCAACACTGGACCAGGGCATGGCCTGTAATTTCCCCGACAGGTGCTCCGAACGTCAGATTATCAGGAGAGAAGAGGTTGAAGAAAGGAGAAAGGACGTGGGAAAAGGCGCCACGTCCAGAAGACCGTGAGCTGCACGCAGCCCGCACACTGGCAGGGCCGAGGGCTGGCACTCGAGATGCTTCTCCTCCGTCTGCGTCCACCTGCACCCTTCCCACCCCGATGCCGCGGGATGAGCCGGACCCAAAGCCCCTGCACTACAGACACGAGCCCCTGCCCGAGACCCTGAGCGGGGCGGGGACCTGGGCTGCCAGGACTCCCTGGGCCACCTCCGCCTCGGCCTTCGCCTCCCTGCGCTGGGAGACGTGAACTCCAGCCGACGGCTGCAGGTTCGCAGGGTCAGAGGCCCTGCTTCCTCGGGTGCCGCCCAGCGCCGACAGGACAGCGGCCAGAGGCGACGTGCCACACCAGAGCATATCATATCATATTCAAACTTCAGAAAATCAAGGACAGAGAAATCCAAAAGATGCCAGAAACCATGCAAGTGAGATGAGAACGTAGGGAAATATTGTAAGTGTTGAAAGAAAAAACCCACCATCCTAGAATTCTGTATCTAGTGAAATTACCCTTCAAGAGTAAAAAATAAAGGTTTTCTCAGACCAAAAAAAAAAACAAAGAGAGAGGGGGGTTTGTTGCTGGTGCACCTGCCCTAAAAAATATTAAAAGGCGTTCTTGAGAGAGAAGCAAAATGATAGAGGCCATAAAGTCAGATCTACAGAAAGAAAGGAAGAGATTCCGAGAAGGAATAATTGAAGGTAAAAGAGAATCTTTTACTTTTCTTGGTCATAACTGATCTAGTGGGTGACCGCTCAAAGCAACAGCAGCAATGATGCACTGGGTGCCTGCAGCACCTGCGTGCGCGCCAACGAAGGACAGCGCTACTCTACGGGACACGAGGGAGGACTTGGGAAGACGGCCAGAAGGTGACTGCACTAAACTGTGAAATGGCACAGTGTGATTTCAAAGTGCACTTACTTTGAAATGTGTATTTCAAACTCCAGGGCAGTCATTAAAAAGAATTATTTAGGAAGTATAATTCATGAGCTAAGAGAGAAGAACTGAAATCATATAAAATGCCCAGTTAACACCAAACAAGGCAGATCAAGAGGGGAAGATAAAAAAGAAACAACGAACAAGTGTCCAAATAGAAAACAGCAACAGACCCCAGAGATACTGAACGAGCGACACCAGCTATGACATCACGTGTGGATGATCTAAACACGCCAATTAAAAGATACTGTCACAACGGTTTAAAAAACAGCATCCCGTTATGTTGTCTATAAAATACCCACATTAAATATAAAAACACAGATAGACTTAAAAGTTAAGGGATAAAGATATGCCATGCCAACCTCAATCAGAAGAAAGGCGGCGGCAGTCCTTAGTAATCTCAGGCACAGCAGACCTCAGGACAAAGAAAGCTATCAGGGATGAAGGGGCATTACACAAGGATAAAGGGGTCAATACTCCCAGGAAGACATAATGCTTAACACATATGTGCCTAACAACAGGGGCTCAAATTACATGAGGCAAAACTGACAGAACTGCAAGGAGAAAGAGGTGTATCCACCTGGCACAGCTGGAGACCTCCACAGCCCTCTGTCACTAACTGACAGATCCAGCAGGCAGGAAATCAGGGAGGACACAGTTGAACCAAACAGCACCATCAATCAACTAACTGGGCCTAACTGACACTGATAAAATACTTCATCCAACAGCAGCAAGATACACATTGTTCTCAAGTCACACGAACATTCACCAAGACAGACCACATTCTAGGACACAAGACACATCTCAACACATTTCAAAGAACACAGATCAAGCAAGGTAAGCTCTTGGAGCATATTGGAATTAAACCAGAAACTGGTAACAGAAAGATGGCTAGACAGTCCCAAAATAGGTGGAGATTAAACAACACTTCTAAATAACACACAAATCAAAGAAGAAGTCTTAAGAGAAATTTAACAATATTTTTAACAGAATGAAAATGAAAACACAACTTATCAAGATTTGTGGGATGTAGGAAAAGCAGCACTTAGAGGGAAATTTATAGCCTTAAATTCATATTTAGAAAAGAAAATCTAAAATCAATCATCTAAGCTTCCATCTTAGGAAACTTAAAAGAAGAGCAATATAAACCTTAAACAAGCAGAAGAAAATCATAATAAAAATAAGAACAAAAACATCAATGAAACTGGAAACAGGAAATCAACTGAGAAAACAAACAAAACCAAACACATGTTCTTTGAAAAAGTAGCAAAAAATGATAAACCTCTAAGCAGGCTGACCAAGAAAAAAAGAGAGAAGACACAAATTCCTAGTATCAGAAATGAGAGGGGGGTTATCACTATTAGTCCCATGGATGTAAAAAAGAATAAAGCAGCATTATCAACAATGCTACACCCAGAAATTTTAAAACTTAGATGAAGTGGACCAATACCTTGAAAGATGCAAACTATCAAAATTCACAAGAGGAGAAATAGAAAATCTGAGTAGGCCTGTGTCTATGAAAGAAATCAAATTAATACTTAATAACCTTCCTAAAAAGAAAGCACCAGACCCATATGGTTTCCCTGGTGAATTCTACCAAATATTTAAGCAAGAAATTGCTTAATCTCTTCCAGAAAATAGAAGCAGTCATACATACATTTCTGTGTATGATACTGTAATGGTGGATACGTGACGTCATGCATTTGTCAAAACCCAAAGAACTCTACAATACAAAGAGTAAACCTTAATGTAACTGATGCACTTTAATTAATGATAATGTATCGATATCGGTTCATTAACTGGGACCTTTATACCACACTAATGCAGGATGTTAATATTAGGCAAAACTGTGGGGTGGGCGAAATAAGATGGGAGCTCTATACCATCTTCTTGGTTTTTCCATAAACTCTTCCAAATGCAAAGTTTACTAATTAAAAAATATTCTATAATATGGACGTTAACATAACCCTCTGCGCCCCCCCTCCCACCCAAAAAACAAGCAACAAGCAAAAAAACAATAAAAGGAACTGGAGTCGAGGGAGAACAAATCAGCTGCCCGAGTCAGATGACAGCACATTTCTGTAAAGAGTCTATGGAAGTCAAAAGACAGTGGAAGGAACCCTCAAAGCGTGCAGGTGGAAGGCTGCCAACCTAGAACTCTACACTCAGCAAAAAAAAATCCTCCAAAAATAAGCTTAGTAAATACATTTTCAAGCCAAGAAAAACTAAGACAATTCCTCAGCACACATCACACCAAGGGAAGTACTAGAGGGTATTAGTACAGACAGAAGAAAAATGATCTCATGGACGTTTATGCAGGTGGTAACAAATATGTATAAAAGCAAAGTCACAGTGGAAATTGGTAAATATTTTGAACTAAATAAGAAAAATACAGTATATCAACACTAAACTATGCATCTAAATTTACAGCCTTAAATGCATACATGAGAAGAGAAGGTTAAAACCAACCGTCTGCATATACAACTCAAAAACTCAGAACAAGAAAAACAAATTAAACCAAAGAAAGGTAATAGTAAGTATAAAAATAGAAATTAATGAAATAGAATACATACAGTATAGAATCAATAAACCAAAACCTGGCTCATTCAAGTGATTAACTGATGAACCCTTGATGAGACAGATCAAGAGAGACATTAAATAACCAAATAATGAGACTGAAAAAGACAAAACCACAGACCATTAAAAATATTTTAAAATCTAACAAGATATACTAAACTTCACATGAATTTGAAACTTTAGATAAAATGATAAAATAGGGCTTCGCTGGTGGCGCAGTGGTTTAGAGTCCGCCTGCCGATGCAGGGGACGCGGGTTCGTGCCCCGGTCCGGGAAGATCCCACGTGCCGCGGAGCGGCTGGGCCCGTGAGCCGTGGCCGCTGAGCCTGCGTGTCCGGAGCCTGTGCTCCGCAACGGGAGAGGCCACAACACTGAGAGGCCCGCGTATAGCAAAAAAAAAAAAAAAAAAGATAAAATAGACAGTCTTTTAAAAACCAAAGCTTAGGGCTTCCCTGGTGGCACAGTGGTTAAGAATCTGCCTGCCAATGCAGGGGACATGGGTTTGATCCCTGGCCTGGGAACATCCCACATGCCGTGGAACAACGAAGCCCGTGCACCACAACTACTGAGCCTGCACTCTAGAGCCCGTGAGCCACAACTACTGAGCCCACGTGCCGCAACTACTGAAGCCCGTGCGCCTGGAGTCCGTGCTCTGCACCAAGAGAAGCCACAACAATGAGAAGCCTGTGCACCACAACGAAGAGTAGCTAGCCCCTACTCGCCGCAACTAGAGAAAGCCCATGCACAGCAACGAAGACCCAACACAGGCAAAAATAAAAAATAAATCAATTTATTAAAAAACCCACAAAGCTTATCATAACTGAATCAAGAAGAAAAAGAAAATCTGAATAGTTTCAAAGTCTTTAAAAGAAAAGAAAGCCCCAATATAGAATCTTCCCAACACAAAAACTCCAGGTCTAGATGCCTTTATCGGTGAATTCTACCAAACTTTTAAGGAAGAAATACCACCAATCTTACACAAATTATTACAAAGAAGGGAAAAGAGAATTTCCTAACTCATTTTATAAAGTCAGAACAACCATGACACCAAAATCTGATAAGGACTTTATAAGAAATAAAAATTGTCAAGATCTCTCATAAACACTGATGCAAAAATCCCTGAACTGCTTATTAGCAAACCAAATAAAGCATTACTTACAAGGGATAATCCACAGACAAGTCTGTTTATTCCTGGAACGCAGTTTGCTTTAACATTTGGAAATCAATTAATTAAATTCTCCAAATTAACAGAATAAACAAGAAAATCATGATCATCTCAATATATGCAGTAAGAGCATTTCATTAAAATGCAACAGCTATTCATGATTAAAACAATAAAACGAAAAAGCCCCCACAGCAAATGAGGAACGGAAGGGACACTCTTTGATCTGATAGATTCCCGCACGACAGTCATCATCTGTGACAGTGGAGGACTGAAAAGGAAGCAAAGCTATTGACACTTCTGTTTAAAACAGTACTGGGGAATCTAAGTCGTGGAATAAGGCAAGAAAAGACATAACGGTATGAAGATCAGAAAGAACTGAAAAACTATTATTAGTAGCTGACACAACTGTGAACACAGAAAATCCATTAAAACTTGCAAATAAATTATTAAAATAAGTAAACTTAGTAATGTTGCTGGATCAAAGTCAAAATTCAAAGTTCAATTACATTTGTACACGCCAGCAAAAAGAGTTAGAAAAAGAAATCCTGGCAAAGATGCCATTTATAATATCACCATTAAAAAAAAAAAAACCCTATGAGATAAGATGTCTACCTAGAAAACTTTAAAAACATTACTGAGAGAAATTAATGACCTAAAAACGTGGAAGCAAATAAAGATGTTCATGGATCTGAAAACTTAACGTTACAGAGATGCTATTTGATCACCGTACTCCCAGTAAAGTCTCGGCAGGTTTACTGGCGGAAACTGACACTTGACAGGAAAATGCAGAGGGTGGTCATCAGCCCCGGCAGTCGGATGACAAGGGCGGGGGCGGCCTCCCTATCAGAGAGCGAGGCTCAGTAACTACGGCAGTGTGGTTCCAGCGAAAGGAGAGAGAAGCCCAACACTGAGTGCAGAAACGGCCCAATGCACAGAGGCACACTTAGTTTCACGTAAGCAGCGCTCAGGAGCAGCAGGAAAGGGCCATCTTTTCAATAAATGGTGTCGAGTCAACTGAACGCCCATATGGGGAGAAAACGAAGCTTGCCAAACACAATAAACCTTTGTGCTGTGAAGTAGCAAAACGTTATTAAAAGATACATCAGTGTCTTGGGGCAAGCAAAGCTTTCTTAAACAGTGAATACACAGAAACTAATAACCATAAAGGAACTTTCACGTGGATAGAGTAGGTCTCATTAAAATCAAGAACTCAGAGTGAAAAGCTGGGAGAAAATATCTGCAGAACAAATACTGGACAAAAGGCTAGGATCCAGAATATACAAAGAAATCTTACAAATCGGGAAGGAAAAGGCAGAAGGAAAGAAGAGGCAGTGAACCTGAAAGGGGCTTCACCGAAGCAGACCTCCAAATGGCCGATGAACACGTGAAGAGGTGTTCAACCTCATCCATACCCTGGGAGATGCAAAGTGCAAAAAACACAAGGAGGCAGCTGAGCCTCCCTGGAATGGCAGGACTTTAAAGGAACGACCATGCAAAGTGTGAGCAAGGCTTTGAAGCCACAGGAATGCCCGCGCCCTGCCAGCAGGTGTGTAACCGTCACAGCCACCGCGGCGAACTGACACAAACTGCACAGGTGAACCCACAATGGACCCTCCCAGGGGTGCAGAGACAGAGCTCATGCGTGTGCACGTGACCCAAAGACGAATGAAAGCAGCATTATTCCGAGCGACAGACACGAGCACATACCACACGCTGCACGACTCCATGCACAGAAAGCTCAAGCCCCGTGAAACCGTCTTCCGCAGGGACGTTGCACGCTGATAAAAAGCTGACGGAGGCAAGTGTTAAAAAGAAGATATTCCGTAGTTTCAGAAGCACGGCTATAGCTGTACAGTCACACTTACAGCACACAGCTTCTCGGAAAAAACATTCTGCCTGAAGACCAGCTCCCTCTCCCACCCCTGCCGAGAGCAGGAAGGACTCTCGGGGAGGCCGAAGGAGTCGCACACCTGGCGGGCAGCGTGGCAGCAGAGGGCGGGCCACGGGTGACCCGGACTTCCAGCACAGATCCCAGGGAGCCACATCAGCAGTGAAAGAGGACCAGGAGGGGAAGACGGCAGGGCGGTCCCAGGGAGACCTGAATGTCACACAGGTGGCCTGGAACAGAAGGGAGCCGCCTGGAGAGAAGATGAGCACCGGAGTTGTGATTATAATGCAGAGAGAGGGGACGGGAGGGGGCGGAGCAGGGACGGACCGAAACCTCCATGGAGGAGAAGAAGCAGGGCTGACCCCCAGGCCACACTGAGCTGGGGGAGAAGGCTGTCATTTCTCACCCAAAGCGCCCAGTTCCTCCTCTCGAGAAAACTCAGCTCCTGAGGCCTGAGGTCTTCCAGACAGTGTTTGCCCTAGAATTCTCCTGGGGGCGCAACAGAAGCCAGTGACCCCGATCCTGACCCTCCAGGCCAGCGAGGCCAGGAGAGAGGATCCAGAAACAGCAGGGCAGAGGGAGGCAGCCCGTCAGCGCGGCCCTACCTGGCCCCTGCACAGCAGAGGCTACGCACCGAGGCCATTGCACAAGAGGCAGCCGGGAGATGTGGTCCAAACCCAGGGTGGAGGAAAAGGGGCTCTTGCGACAAAAGTCTTCAAAGTAGTCAAAGCTCAGTAACTCCCGTACGTTGGGTATAAAAAGGCCAGTTCAGTGGATGGTGAGTGAGTTAGAGGGTAATTTTAACAGAATGCAATTCTATTAACTTCCTGGAGAAACCTGAATAAAGTGTCCCCGAACACGTGTCTTGCTTGGCCTCTTCCTACGGAGCGAAGGCTCATTTGCAGCCACTTCTCGTGCCAATGAGACCCCGACGAACAGGCCTCTCCAGGACGGTCTTGGGCGACGGTTCTGGAGGAGCCAGAGCTTCCACAAAAGGCAGCGTAACCCCTTTAAAAGTGGTGAAAACTATTAACCTGTGCTCGATGAAAATGCTCCCAGAACAAATCAGACATCGCCCTGGTCACAGCACACCGAGGACATGAGAAGTTCTTCCCTAGTGAGCTGGTTCGCTGTAATAAGCCCTGATTGTCACGTCCTCACTGCTCTGCTCGCGGGTCAGCAGGAACAAGCAGGCCCTGCACCGTGTAAACGGCCACGACCTGGGCTCTCAGTGGCTGCTCCCCGAGCCCGCCTGCTCAACACGGGATGATAGCGCGTGTTGTCCCCCCCGCCCGCCGCTCCTCTCCATGTGTCACTCCCTGTGTCTGTCAGCCTCCTTCTGCAATGGTCTTATCGTTTATGGAGCTCTGGTCTGCCCAGGCCATCAGATGCAGAGCAGGTCCGTGGAGGAGAGGGCTGGCCAACCCGAAAGGCAGCTCCCGTGCCCAGGGTTCCGCTTACGTCCACCCCGGAGGCACCTACCAAGTCAAGTCCTGCCCTGCCGGCCCCCGCACAGGGAAGGGCCGAGGTCCTGTCTCACTGCCCCGCACTCCACGCACTGGGCAGAGCCATCTGAGGTCTGAGTCACTGTCAGGGCATCCCCCCATCCCCCAACTGCCTACACCAGCCCGCGGAGGGTGGAAGAGATGAGCTGCAGCTCATCTGTGTTTCTCTGTATTTCTCACCAGCAGCCGTGTTCCTGCAACTTCAACCTCCTGATAAGAAGCTCTACAACACCTATTGTAGGCAGGAGTGGGAACCAATCGAGATTTCCCTGAGCAACTGTACTTAGATTTCACACTGCTCTATTACAAATTCCATTTCATTTACGTTCACTGTATGATGTGTCCCCAGCACCGCCGTGACCCAGCGCTGGGCTTCCTACAGCAGGTCCTCACCCGGACGTGCCGACAGCTTGGGCGCCGCCTTCGGGAGCCAGCGCTCCAGGGCAGCACTTGAGGGAGGAAGGGGCCAGGGCCGCCAGCACCATCCCCCTATCGGGTGCTCACCAGGGAGGGGGCCGTGACCCCCCAGTCCACGCAGTACGTCACACCACACAGAGGTAGGGACCACAGACGAGGGCACGACCGCTGGCACGGCATGGCCGTGCGTTAAGCATGCTCTGCGGGCCAGGACAGAGCGGAAGAGCAGGAGACGGAGGGCCAGGCCGCCGCGTGGCCACGCCAGCCCGACTGCAGGCAGGGGCGGCCCACCCCGCTGCACGCCTCAGCCGCCCTGCCTGCAGCACAGGAGCCGAGTCAGACGGGCCTGGCGCGGCCGCTCACACCCTCACAAAGCCTCGGAGCCTCGGCGGCTTTCTTCACGGGGGGTGGGGACACAGGCAGCTGGGGGCTCAAGCAAGCTCACCGCCACGTGTGGGGCTGCAATCGTACCAGGCGCTTCCCACACTGGCTCACCCGGCCCGTCCTTCTCCGCTGGATACTCAGCCCCCGGCACAGCCTGGGACGCAACCGGCACTCGGTAAACTCCTGTTCAAGGGAGAACTGAGTGGACGAAACGTCGCGTCTTCAGAACAACCACAGAGGCAGGGGCTGGCCCCGCTCTCAGAAGAGGACCCAGGCTCGCTGAGTTGAAGAACTTCCCCTGGCCACCAGGCACCAGGGACGGAGTGAAGCTCTGAGCCCAGGGCTGCGGGAAGGCAGAGCCCACGCGTCGCGTCATCACACTGACCGGCGGGGAGCGGGGGAGCGGGGGGCGGGGGGCACGCAGACTGAAACACCTCATCGCGTGAATCAAAGCCCCGCACAGCCCCGGGCTCCAGCACCGGCTGCTCGTGGGCAGCCATCCGGTGTCTGCCGCTCACCAAACTCCGAGTCCCAGGGGCACCGGCAAGGCCCAAACAGCTGTCGCTAAATGAAAGGCAAGAGCTTCCTCAACGTGAAGGTCAAGCGCCAGACCGGGATTGCTGCCCCAGCCCCACGGGCAGCTGCCCAGAGCTCAGGGGCCAGCTCCCTCTGCCAGGTAGTCCTCAGAGCGCGGCTCTGCTGACAGGCCCGGAATTCCAGACCAGGGCTCAGAGCACAAGCACGAACCCACGGGGCAGCGTCCTCAACGAGGCCTCACGTCCCAGGTGGAAACTCGAGCCAGCGTCACTCTGGATTCAAGTCCAGGGTGGTGGAGGCCCAGCCAGCGTCAGGCGAGTCTGTGAGATGCCAGTCGAGTGAAGAGACTGTCCCGTTCTCCAAGAACTCAGCCTGGGGGGGCGACACGGTGGAGATGGGGGGCGGGGCGTCGGCAGGGGTGGGACGTGAACAGGGCCGAGGAGGAGAGCGCCCAGGGCTGCACACGGTGGGGTGTGTGTGTGTGTGTGTGTGTGTGTGCACGGACAGGGCGGTGTCTCCTCTGTAGAGGACATCCGACAGGGTAACTCATTCCTGGGCACGTGTGCACAGGCCCGATGCCCCAGTGCGCCCGGGGCCCCTAAGGGCAAGAGCAGTGTCGCGGGTCCGCACCTCCACACAGCTCATCCAAGTACTCCTGCGCGTCTGGGTCTCCGCATACCTGCTGGTGCCACCGCAAGACACAGAGCACCAAAGAGCTCACACCCCAGCCCAGCCTTTTCACTCACTCATCCAACAAAGGCCATCAGCTACCGACCTTGCCCCAGGCCCCGTGCCAGCCTCCCGGCCACTGCATCCATCCGCCAGGGCACCAGACGGGAGCCTCCCCGTTGAGGTCAGATCACCCAGACCGCAGGCCTCAGCTTGGCTGCCTGTGCGGGCTGTAAGGGATCAAGCCTCTCTGAGCCTCATTTTCTCAACCATGAAAGAGACGAAGTCTTGTATCACAGGTTATTTGGGGGACGAAATAAGATCATTTATGGAAACCCCACAACATCAGTGTTTAATTTCAGCTGCTGACTACTGTTATTAGTCCCACCTCCTTGGAATGTTGCCCCCCATACTAGAAACCAAAACAAAGAGCTGGCTCTTCGGAGTCAACCACCCCCTCAGATTAACTACAGCTGCCCAGAGGGTGCCCTCCCCTCCTCCGGGGACTCTGGTGGCAGGAAGGTCGAGTTCTCCCTGGAGGCCCGTTTCCTCTCTTCCAGGGCTTCTCTCTGCCACTCGGACTGGGTCATTTCTATTGCTCCATCTCCGAGCTGGCTGATTCTTTCCTCTGTTCCCTCCATTCTACCACTGACTCATCCGTGACATTTTTATTCCAGTTACTGTGTTTCCAATTCTTATGTAAAGCGTCCCATCTCCCAGCGCTCGGGCTGGGCAGGGGCAGCTGGCTTTGCTGTCTGCACCCTTTGGCAGTCCTGGCTGCCGACCTCTCCAGCTCCGCGTCTGGGACAAGAGGAAGCAGCAAAGGCCGAGAACTCATCACGCGTTGCTCCCTGGGTCCCGAGGTCCCCAGCCTCCACCCTTCTGAGTCTTCTATGTTTGTTTTACAAACAATATCCAGGGTTTTAGTTGTACTTAGCAAAAGAAATGGGGAAAACTGAGTCTACTCCATCTTCCTGGAAACAAGTCTTAGCTGTCCTTTCAAGTCACTCATTCAGCGGGTAAGCGGCGCCGCGGGGGTGCTGGGTGCCTCAGCGACGGCACCCGAAGCGGTGCAGTTTACGAACGACAGGTGTCTAGCGCTGCTCCTGGCTCACAGGTGACGCTCAGCACGCGCAGAACTGCACCGGGTGAGGAAGGGCGTTGAAGGCATCTGATTCAGGTCACTAAACCGTCTCTGCCCAAGGAGGGCAGGACTGCAGCGGAAGGGTATTACTTCCGAGTTGCAAAGTCACCAACTATCACCAATGTGGCCCACAGGGGGCAGGCGGGGAGGCTGAAGGAGAAAATCACTCCGGTGCCCACCCTCCCAGGCCCACCTGCCACCAAAGCTCCCCACGTGGATCCAGTTCTGTTCCAGCGAGGCCTGCACACCCAGAGGTCAGGAAGAACCCCCTGGCAAGGTTGCCGGGCGCTGTCTCTATTGCCCAGAGAAAAAGATGCCCTGCCACACACACACCTAACATCCACTGCAGGTAAACTACATCCCGTGATGGCATCAATGCGCTTCATTTACCCAACACACACTTAGCAAGCCCCTCTGTCTGCAGCCTGCCTTTTCTTCTTCCGAACAGTGGTATTGGGGCTTCCCTGGCGCTCCAGTGGTCAAGACTCCACGCTTCCACTGCAGGGGGAACGGGTTCGATACCTGGTCAGGGAACTAGATCCTGCGTGCCGTGCGGTGCAGCCAAAAAAACCCCCCAAACAACCAAAAACACAGTGGTATTAACAGGCAGAGGATACAGCCACCAGCTGACCCCTGAGCCGAAGGCTACCTTTACCAAGAAGACAGGCTTCCAGGGGATACGCCCTGTGCTTCCAAAGTTTGGTCTCTACGTTTTGCATTCTCTTTATTTATAAAATTGCTTATGCAAAGGTATTACCATGCGTAACGTATTCAATTATGCAGTGTAAGATGTAGCCTTAACGGAGAAAACTCAAGTCAACCACACAGACCCTTCAGGAAATATTAAAAAAAAAAAAGACTATGTCACTGACTTCCAAACGTGTCTGAACGCGTACACCTCTCACAATCCATAGGGACACAATATAAATATATGAACTAGTGCTCATCTCATTTCCCCGCTGTTTTCTTGCATGCCTGGAGCTGACACCTTTCTCCTCCTCAGTGGCAGGGCCTGCATTAGCATGTAAATAGCTGGCAGATACAAGGAGATGAAAGCAAGGAAGAGCTCTTTAATTAACTTTAATCCTCTGAAAATCCAGGCAGCAATCTGCTCTGACAGTTCTCCCAGGTCCTCCTCAGAAGGCGGTCCCGCCAGAGGGCCAGTATGGGAAAGGGACATTTGGGTACCTGGCCCACAAACGGCTGTGCCATGACTGTCACCTGGAATCTGGGGATGGTCCGCGGAGCGAAGCCTGGGCAGACACACAGGGCCCTGCCAGCTGGGGAGGGGTGTGTGGGGGGGCGCTGGTTGGGCTCCCATCCCCAGTCCCAGCCGACCCTGGCGACAACCCTGCAGGTCTCCCTGCCTTTTCCTTAAAGGGCGGGGCGGGCCAGGGTGGGCCGGGGTTGGGGGTGGCGTGGGGGTGTGGGGGGTGGTGGGGGGGGATCAGCACTGCCCCAGGCCTCCTGCCAGGCCCCAGGGAGCTCTGGGGTGGGCACATCTGACTCATTCCTGCTTTGAACCAGTGAGGAAAAGGCCAAGGGGGACCTGTCACTGGAAGACACCGCACACCTCCTTCTGCAGCTGGCGGCTGGCGGCTTTGGGGCCGAGCAAGGGCTTGGGCACAGCCGGGTGGCCAGCACACCTCTCTGGGAGCGCGGGGCCCACGGGGCAGTCCCTGCCCACAGTCTGGCAGGGGGTGGAAGGAGGACGTGTCCAAAGCCAGACAGATGGGCCGAACAGGGAGGGCCAGTGGGGACAGGCCCGAAGTGACACAAACCGCAGCATCACGGCAGTGCTCACAGAGCGGGGACCGCAACCACAGGCACCGTTCTAGGGGTGCCACCACCACCCCGTTTTCTCCAACGGCGAGAGCGAGCCGTAGACCGACTAAGACCGCGGCCAGGACGCACGAGGCAGTGAGCGCGGCACCCATCCGAACGCACACACTCTGGCCCCAGGCACCACGGTCCAGGTTTGGCCCCATGGGGCCGAGGTGGCCAAGAGAAGCCACCTGCGCCTGTGCTGGAAGGAGGGAGAGTGCCACAAACACACTGGGAATGGTATTTTCAAAACACAAGACGAGATCCCAAAAGAGGCGGGCGCACATCCTGAGCCGTTAGTCCCAAAGATCGTGAATACGGCGCGGCAGCAGACGGCCTGGAGGTCCCAGGGACAGGCCAACCCACCAGGCGACTGGGACAAGGTTCTTCTCAGCTCCCCGCTGCAACGGTCCTGCCTGTGCTGCGGGGGGAGGCCACCTCCCCCCGCCCCGCTCAAGCTCACTGCACTCCCTCAGAATGAAAAGGGCCGAGGCAGGCACGAAGTCGCCTGCTCCAGTGAAACGGGAGGACACGTGGGAAGGAGGCCGCCAGGCCCGTCTCCGTGTAAAGGGCAGGCACGGCGCTGAGAGGGGATGAGAAAAGCAGGGCGGGCGCCGTGCTGGGCCTGCACTTGCCGAGGGGAAGCACGCACCCCAGGCTGCGTGGCTGGTAGCCAAAACTGGAACTCAAGGCCTCTGACTGCACCCACGCATCAAGGTCTCCCGGGCAGAGCGAGCGTAAGCAGGGGGCACACCGCCCCTCCGCAGCCCCCGCCCTCTGCGCAGCTGGCCGGGCATGGAGCTGGGAGGGACAGGCCCTGTCGGCCCACCTGCAGGCCATGGAGTCAAGGTTGCAGGCGGCTCCCGCAGAGCACAGTGTTCCTGACGGGCGGTGCCATGAGACGGCTCTGTGGCCCAGTCGCTCCACGCTCCCCAGGAAAGCCCCACGGAAGCCAGGTTCACAGCCCCCCGCCACCAACGCTCTCCTCGTACGTGCATCTCACGAGCAGCCCAGAGCTGTGCATTCGGAGCGCAGCTCCTTCAGGGGCTCTCAGGTGGCTCAGCGAGGCCGGCTTTCCGGGAATAAATCATGCTTCTGTAACTAGCAACGTTTCTTTAACCGGAGGTTAATAAAGGTCACTGGCGAAGGCTAACCAGCGGCTCTGATCTTAGAGACGTTCATAAAGCTGTGGAGAAGGTCCTTTAGGGCAGCTTCTTATCAGAGCCCCGGGGAAGCCCAGCAAAGAGCAAGAGCCCGGCACTGACCCGGGATGTGCAGGACCAGGGCAGAGGTGAGGTCTAGCGGAATCCCTCGGGGTAGGGGGAGGGAGAGGGGGAGGGGGAGGGGAGGGAAGGGGCTCCATCCCCAGCCACACGCCACTCAGAGGCCGTCCCGTCCTGGGCCTCACGCTCTCAGCTCGGGGAACACGTGACGGACACAGAGCAGTGAGTGCACACGGTGCTCTGGGGGTCCCAAAAGGAGGCCAAACCACCGCCCGCCCCTCACCCCAAGCACGTAGTCCTCAGAGCCTCCCCAGTGGCACAGGGAGGGGCTGGGAGCGGGCAGGCTTCTCTCCCTCCAGCCGGGCCCCCAGCCCTGGCTGTTCGCTACGGCAGGCCCCCGCCCTAGAATCGGGGTCTCTGAACACCGCCGGGGGGTGCAGGGACAGGCCGCGTCCCCTGAAATCCCCGCCTGCCGACCCCTCCCGACCTGAGGCTGTCTCCCACCTCCTCACCGCGTTTACCTGCTGGTCCCAGCCGCACAGCCCCACCTGGCCAGCACCCTCCCACCCCCCCAGCGGCCTCTGCAAACCCAGGGCCCGCCTCCTGCTCTTCCTCAGAGGCGCCGCGCGCCCACCCTCAGCGGGACGCTGGAGGACGCTGAGGAGGGAAACCTTGAAACACAGCGAAGCTTGCTTGAAACTCCTAGTCCAGAAGAAGTCAACGAACCTGGGAAGGGGCAAGGCCAGCAACGGCCCAATTCCCTCACGCTTTGCAGAAAGCAGGCCTTGAACACGGAGAGCGCCCCACACAGGCTGGAGGAGCGCCTGCCAGAGCTGACAGCCCCTCATGGGCCTCCACCTTCAACGCCTGCCTTGCGCTTGACTCTGACCCGATACGGAATGTTGTCTCGGTCAGCTAAGGAGCAGGTATCAGTCACCCGCAACCGAGGAGCTGACATCCAGCCCCAGGCCAGAGAAGGCGGGACCCCTCTGGACCCCACTGTCACCCCCAAAGCCCACAAGCGCACAGATGACAGGGCAGGACTGGCCCGGTGCTGCCTGGGAAGCCAGGTATCTACTGGGCACAAGGCATCGACGCCCGCGCTACCTGACGCTACCCCCATGCACCCAGTTTACGGCTGGAGACCGGGAGCCTCAGCCACGCTGGGGAGTGGGCCGCTGGGAGAGGGTCCACGATCCACCACAGACCCCCAAGGGCACCCGCCGGGCTTCTCATACCGCGCCCCAGCCTGCCGCCAACTCCCCTTCCCAAACCCCAGGTCCCGTAAGTGCACGTTATTGCCACCCCTCCCCATTCTCCAGACACAGCGCGGTGCTGGAGATGACCTACAGCAAAGCAAGCACCACAATTCTGGAGAGGGACCCAAGGATGCGTCCCGTTCCGCCACAGCCGTGGCACCCAGTACAGCGCGCACAGCCACTTGTTCCAGTCGCCCTGAACCGTGCTGTCTACCCGCAGCCGTGAGGAACCCCATGGAGCTAATTCTGGAAGAATGTCCTTCCCTCCTCCTCGGCGTTTTATGAGGGGCAGTCTGGGCCTTTATGGGCAAAATTAACCAAAAGAACACTGGCTCCAAAGCACACTCCCTGCATTTGACTGTTTTCCGTTGGATGATGGATGTTATCTAATACCTTCCAGGCCGAGCACACCCGGGGTCTGTAAATACAGATCCCATCTCGTGGCTGTTTAATAACTATCACAGTGGCCAGGGCTGGTCCTCGTCTGCTGGGCCTCGTGGTCCAGGAGGTCTTGAGGGAAAAGTAGCCTAACTGCACTAAACAACCGGCTTTCCAGAATGAAAACACACACACTCACACGTGCACCCGCACCCACGCGCCACCACTCATGCAGACCCGTGTGTCCACGCCCATGCACCCACACATGCACGTCCTCCCAGACACCCCGACCAGACATGAGGGGACGGTGACAGGACGGAGGGTGGGGCTCAGGGCAGAGTCAGACACGCCTGCCTGGACTCGACCTGCCCTCCCGGGCGCACTCCTCAACCTTCCCCAGCTAGGACTCCCCTTCCGGAAGGAGGGAGCCTGCAGATCCCAGCTTGCAGCATTTTCACCATGACTTTTAAATAGGATTATTAGAAAACGTTAATGAAGATAAGGTAATTTGAGGACGACTTACTGAAGGCCTGCTTGTCCCAGGCCCCACACCAGGTAAGGACAGACGTTTACTGGGAAACAAACGTGACGGATGAGGACAGATGCCGGCCCTGCACAGCCAGCGGTGGGCGGTGGGCAGGTGGGCCAGCTCTGCTGTGTGTCCCGGAGGTGCAGGCGTTCCAACACTGGGAGGGGCTGGGAGGGGCTGGCCTGCAGGAGGCAGACCCCGGCTGGAGAAGCGGCTGAGCACGGAGCGGGTGGGTCGGGAGCAGCCAGCCCACCTGCACCACCCCTGCCCCCTCCCAGGCGGCCCGCCCCGCTGCCCCCTTCCGTGTCCACCCTACCTACAGCCACACGCACCTCCCAGTCTAGGCCAGGCCTAGTGCTGTGTTCACTGTGATCTCTGTCTATTTCTCAATCACTGGACACACGTGAAACTGTGCTACCATTTTCATCGGGTTCTCCCCTCCTTTGTACCGTCACCGATGAAGTTTTTGAGCAATTTTGTGTAGCAGGGTAAGTTTTAGGAACACACGTGTCACGTTATAGCAGAATCGACTGTAAGTGTTTGTTCAACTACCACATTTTTGTGAATATTAGTTTATACTTAAAAAATACTTTCAAAGTATCAGCTCCCAGAGTCAATCTCTGGGTCGGTTCTGTAGGGTGGTTGGGGGAGGGCACAGGGCAGCAGGGGGAGGGCACAGCGGGCTCCTTCCCCAGGACAGGAAGAGAAGGTTGAGAGAGGTGAGGGGTCTGGATGCGAGAGACAAAGGGTACAGAGCGACAGAGTTTAGGCTCCAACTGTTTTCTGAGTTGCAGTCCCAGGCTCTTTTTTCCCCCCAGAACAGAGAATCTGGAGCGAGTCTGCCCCAAGAATGCCACCTCCCCACACCAGGTGCACAGGAAGGGCCACGCTGGCCTCTGGATACCAATACACCTAGGGCAGCTACAGGTCCCTCCAGAAAAGAGGTGGAGAAAAACAGGCATCCAGGGAGGAAGAGGAGAGGGGAGCAGCCCAGGGGGGCCATGGGCTCCTGGGGAAGAACAGCTGCCCTGCACCCCAGCACAGGAAGTCAGGCCAGACGAGGGGTACCGGGCGCTGCCCAGCATGGGTGATGGGGACACTGATGTCACCGACCCCTCAAGGACACGTCAACCACACAAGTCACACCCACCTCACTGAACACCCCCTGTGCTGTCACCTCCGATGCCGCTACAGCTCTCGGCTGAGCTGGGTAGCCAGGAACCATCCCCACGTTAGGGGTGAACCTCAGGGAGAGCTGGGGGAGGCCTGGCTTCCTGGCCCGATAGAGGCAGCCTGGGGCGGGGGGACGATGGAGCCAATGATGGGGAAGGCCCAGGGCCCCGGACTGAAGACGTGGGACCTGCCCCCAGGGTGTGACTGCGGGGTCCCTCCAGGATCCATAATCTGGGCAGTGAAAACAAGGACAGTGCAACTGGGGTGGAGGTCAGGCCCGCCAGGCCATGCCTCCCCAGACCAAGGGCAGACAGGCCTGAGCCAGAACAGCCAAGAGAGGCCGGTGGCACCTCTAACATCTGAAATCATCACCAGGAGCGGCCTGGAGACAATTCAAACGCCACCAGCAAGACGCTGTGGCTATTTTTAGCAGCAACACTCCAGAGGCTGCCTGGCGGGGAACCATGTCTTTGAGCGCGGCCATCAATTTTCACCTGCAGCCAACTTCCTTTCCTCTCAGGATGAAGGTTATTCAAAGATTTGGATTTCTTCGAAATTGAGTTAAAAAGAGAAGAGCTCTCCACGACCACAAGGGGGACTTAAAAGTGTACAGAAGGACACTCGCGGCCAATGCAGCCTCATCCTCCCAGGGCTTCCAGACCCTCCCGGCTCGGCAGGGGGCCCCAGGCCTGCGCGCAGGCGTCCTTAGTGGGTAGAGGCCCCTCCCCGTGCCCGGCAGGCCTCCGTCTCCCGCACAGTCAGAGCTGCGCTTGGACACGCCCCTCTTCTCTAGTTCAGGCACCCCGGGATTCTCCACTACTAACCCCACTGCTGCGGGCCTTGGCTGTGGCAGCCCAGGAGTTGGAGGGTGAGAACGGCCTGGTCACCAGTGAGGAGAGGGAGGTGCCCGGCTCAGTGAGAGTAAATGAGACAGAATACTTTAATGCAGTATTTTAGAAACTCAAAGTTCACGCAAAAGAGCCCCATGAACAAATGTCAAAACTGCAAATGACAGGACCTGCCCAGCGCTTGCCAGCCCACCTTTTCAGGCCTGCCCGAGGTCCCATCCCGTGGGCACCCACCCGTCCCGAGGGACTTCCCGGAGCCACGAGCAAGCGAACGGGCACAGGGCCTCACAAGCGCACGTTGCTGAAGGCGACCTTCTTCGGGGGGGCCCCAAGGGCTGCTGGGCTTTACACGCTGACACGGACGCATCTAGGGAGTAAAGGTGAGGGTGGGGAACCCTCGGATCCTGCCTCGCCGACCCTGGCCAATGCCGCGTGAGCCCCGTGGGAGTCAGAGCCCCACAGGCCGTGCCCCGCACTCCACGGGAGGGCTGACCTCGGAGGGAAGAGCCCGAAACACAGGAGCGGGGATGGGGGCGGTGCCCGGGGGGCTCCACCGCCCGCATCCCCACCCTGTGAGCAGCCCGAGTGGAAGGCCTGTCTGATGGCCAGGGCCACGCTCCCCTCCACCAGCCGGGAGTGCCCGCAAATGTGACCACGGGGAGCCCGCAACCCACGAGGTGTGCAGGGCAACTCAGGGGTGGGGGGAAGTAGTGGAAATCCTACTTGCACTAATTTTTATAAGTAATCTTAGTTTTTAATTTAAAAATGAATGTACTCAATTACCGAACACGTCATCACCGACCACGGGTCACACACATGCTTTTTAACACGGACTTGGCGTGCTGAGTGCAACGGTTTTACAAAGGCTGCAAGCAAGCCAGGAGGGGACAGTGGGAGGAGCCCCTGGGGGAGGATGGGGTGCCCTCCGGAGTGCGTGGAGGAACCACACTCAGGGCGTCCGGGGGCAAAGCAGGTGGGAAGCTGCCTGAGGCACCGAGACCCACCGGTCTCCAAGGCTCCCAGTGCGTCCCGGCACCAGCTCCCCCACGCTCACCTCCTGCCTCTGCTTCTAAGCTTCATTGTTGGGGGAGGAATTAGCACCGTTGCCCAACTTGCTAATTTTAAGGCACAGCATCAAACAGACACATCTGTATCCGCGATCTCTCCGCGAGCGTTGGACGGTCCCGCCCACCCACTCGATGGCAGCCAGAAGCGGTGGGCGGGCCGCCCGTTTGGAGGCGGGTGGGTAGTGACAGAGCGCCACCCTCGCGGGAGCCGGAGGCGGCAGGAGCGCTGCTCCTCGTCCACAGCGGTCTGCAGGCAAGTCGCCCTCTCTGGGCCTCGGTCTCCTCGCCCGTCACACGAGGGACTCAACACTGAGGCAAGATTCCGTGCGCCAAGCGCCTGCTACCCGCCCGCTGCCGGTGAGCCCCGGAGAAGAGACCTGCCCTCCCGGGGGGGGCCAGAGGCACCCAGAGGCCCTCTGCGGCGGCGGGAGACCAGCGCACCCGCACAGCACGTGCCAGCAGGGCGCGGGAGCAGGCGCTGGGACAGCAACGCTTTCTAGCCCCAGGGCACGAACAGGCCAGGAGGCCGGCGACAGAAGCTGGGTGTGACCTGAACGTCCTTTTTAAGGGCGTCCTTACTCAGATGGAAGCCGCTACCGTGAAATGGGGACACAGGTCATCACTCCTGCAGAAGACGGCAGGAGGGAGGGTGCTGCACTCGAGCTGTGTCTCCAAGGCCAGGGCCCGGGGGACACTTACCTCAGCGCCACCGGCCAGGCAGCGTTCACGGAGCAGAGTGCACTGGGTTCGGATCACACACGCCGCACCAGGACTGCTGCAGGGGAGCCATGCGGGCCCAGGCTTGCGGTGCTCTGAGAGGACCCACACCGCCTCCGCGGCACAGCCCCCAGGCTTCGGGGCCCAGGAAGCCGAGGCACGCACGGGCGGGGCCGGGAGCTGTGCTCCCGCTGAGAGGGCACAGAAGTTAGTACAGGCGGAGATGGGTTACCTGAATCCAGCAGGATGCAGCTTCCAAACGGAGGGCCAGGAGAGGAAGGCTCCGGGCGGCAGGAGCCCGCAGGCAGGGCTGAGTGGCGGAGGGCACGCGGCTGCCCCTCCCGCCCCATCCAGCTCCTTCTCAGCAGCCAGAGGCAGCCCGCGAGCACCTCTCTCCCGCAGAACCACAAGCCCTATCTTAATAAACACCTTCAAACTGGAGACGGATGGAAGGCATTTTGTTTTGATTTCATTGTATTTCCTAAAATTGCTTTTGTCTCTGGAATTTCTTTCTGCCGCGAGCCAGTCCAGCTGCCCCCTTGGTGGGATAATGTGATAATACTGGCGACAAGATTGGGTTTCTAATAACTTCGCATATGGCATTTCCTGTGACAAAACAGGAGGGCTTTTTTACTTAAATGGATATAATAGAAATGTCAGCCTGGAAAGGTAACCTGAAAGGACAACAATGTTAATATATGAAATCAAATTCTGAAGCCGAGCAGGAGGTGGAGGGATCGGGCCGAGCAGACAGGCCGGCTGGCATCTCACTACCCATCCTCTAGGCTTTTCTCGAGGGTCAGGAAAAGTGGAAGGAGGCGCTCTGAGAAAAAATCAGAGGCTGAGTCTGAACCTGAGTTTACAGAATGCAAATACCACTGCCCCTGCGCCCTACCGACAGGCGGAGAGCGTGATCCCGGCCAGGAGGGCAGGCGCCGGGCAGCAGGAGGGGGACAGCCCTCAGGTGGCTGGGCTCCGAGGAGAAGCTCTCAGAAGAGAAGGCCAGCCCCACTGGACAGACTGCCGCCAGGGAGCAGAGCGGCATTCAGACACCCAGGCAGGACAGCAGAACCCCACCCCCGAGGCTCCCGCTAACTGGGAGCAGGGAAACGGGGCACAGGACAGGGGAGGAGGGTCCGAAGGAGCCCCACCCTTCAGGAGCCACCAACCGAGGCCGCCAGCACGTGGAAGGCACGGAATGAGCATTTGTGAAAACCAGCAACTAGATGAGCAAAGGAACACACCAGAGTGCATGTCCCCCTGGGAGGTGGACAGAAGCCGAGGGGCCAGGGCTGCAGCCATCCAGGAGGGCAGCATGTGAGCAAGGGCCGGGCCAGGTGTGGGCACGTAGGAGGCTCAGGCCTGCGGGTATCCTACAGACCTACCAGGAGGCTGCAGATCTGCCATCTGTACCAGCCACTTCATGGCTCAAACACATTTTGCCCCTAATGTCTTAGCCGTGGAAAATCCTGGGACTGCTCCGTCCCAGGTCCCCATTACCCCATCTCTGGAATGGACTGGGCTCTGCTACGTGACGCTGTCCACAGACTGGCAGCAAGGCTATCAGCCGGGTGCTGGTCAGACAGGCAGGAGCTCAGGGCCTGCCCAGAACTAACCCCCAACTCGGCCCCTTCCCGAGATGCCCCGTGATTCATACGCACGCTAACGACCTGTGCCCTCAAGATCTTTCAGGGCTCCTCCCAAAAGGCCAGCGTAGGGTCCCAGTGGGACTGGAGCCTGGCTCAGCCACTCTGCAGGCGACGTAACCACTCTCACGGGGATGATGGGGAGACGATGACACACGCTCAGCCCCTGCCCACACCCCCGCGCGTTCGCCAATGTCACCCGTCTGACCACCACTCCTCTTGGCTTACTGAGAAGTCACCAAGGCCCGGCTGCGAAACCCGTGACTTCCAAGCCCGGAGCGCCAGGGGACCTGGCGGGAGGTCTCTCAAGTTTGCCTGGAGCCCCCCTTCCCAGAGCAGGCTGGAGGGAGAGGACGGGCCGGCGCCCGGACAGAGATGGGGGAGCGCTGATGGCCGAGGCCCCAGGAGGGACGGCCCACACCTGGTCACGGTCAGGCCTGAGACGTGGCCGCTCAGCCTCGGCTCCAGGGCTTTCCTTCTCAGATGCCGTGGTGCTGGGACTGCCACAGCTGCCTGAACCCACCAGGGCCGGCCGAGATTCCCACGGACGGGAAAGGCTGAGAACCTGCCCGGCCCTGAAGGCGCCAAATCCGCACAAGCCAGAGGCACACCGCCCGCCTCCGTGGCCCCAACAGGAAGGTTTTCAAACAAACACACGGTCGAGAGACAGTAGCCTCTCACCATCCACGCGTGATGCCAATGTCCACATGCAGAATAAGCCATGCGTGGGGGCTGCTGTCAGGTCATGATGAAAAACAAAAGGGGAAAAATCCAGCACCTGACCCCCTCCATCCCTACCAGCCCCAGCATCCCAGCTGCGCTTGGAGCCGCAATGTGCTGAGATGGAAGGGGGGCCCACGGTGCCCGTGCTCCCCGCCTCGGTGGGTGGCAAAGACCAAGCCAGAGCACACAAAGGATTCCGTTTCTCAGAAGACAGAGCAGGTTCTGAGCTTCTTAAGCGTTTCCTTCCGTGCTACCCAAACCAAGAATTTTCAGCATTGAAAAGGAGGCACACGAGAGAAATCCTTCTAATAAGATTAGGAAGCTCGACTCTAAGGAAGGATGTGGGAAGAGGATGAACATGAGTGATCAAAAGCAGCTGGTGGCATTTATGTTCTTTTGCAAGAGAAACAAACATCATTTGCTTTTCTCCAAGGTAAGGGGCCTCGATGCGGACACGGCGGCGTCAGCCACACGTGCACGCTCAGGCCCAGCGGTGGCAGCACGCAGGTTGCCACCGTGGAGGACGTGGGGACAACAGGACGGGTGCTGCTGAGGGGGTGCCCACACCGCAGCGACCCTGGTGACTCCCAGGGAGCCGGGGCAACGCGTATCAGATGTGCTCATGCCACACAGCGCCCCCCACGCCCCGCCGCACTGCCCTGGCCCCCACTGCCGCATGCCTCGCTCACCGGCCACAGGAAAGCAGACGGGGGCCCTAGCACGCCACAGCCAGGCCCCCCAGTTATGCTCGGGGGTGTAATGAAAACAAAAAGCTGAGACAGTGAAAGTGCCAGTAGCCACTGCGGAGATGCTCCTGGGAGGGAGGCCTGGCGGCCGCGGTGACACCAGCAGGAGGCCGTGGCGGAAGAGCCACGGCCCGCCTACCCAGGTTCCAGGTTTAGCATCACCGCCTGCTCTCTGTGTCTCACCAGTAAGACGGAAATACCCCCGCCTCAACGAGCTTCCACAAAAAGGAACGAAAATACAGTGTGTGAAAAGCTTCACAAAATAGAGGCCAACGACTTACTGCAGGATGTGCTGGTATGAAAAGCATTCAAAGCTAAACACACTCCTTCTACGTGATTCAGGTGTTTAAGGTGAAAACTTACGTCCACACAAAAACATGCACATGGATGATTACAGCAGCTTTATTCAAAAAGGCAACCAAGGTGTCCTCCAGTAGGTGACGGGTAAATAAACAGCGACACATCCAGAGAATGGATTTTATCTGAGGATAAAAAGAAGGGAGCTCTCAAGCCAAGAAAGGACACAGAGGCACCTGAAACGCATAGTACTGAGTGACAGAAGCCAGTCTGAAAAGGCTCCACACTGTGGGACTCCAACTACACGGCCTTCTGGAAAACGTGAAACGACGGAGGCAGTGAACGGATCGGGGGTCGCCGTGGCAAGGAAGGAGGGAGGGGTGCCCAGATGCACACAGAGGACCGTGAGGGCCGTGAAGTGCCCTGTGTGATGCTGTGATGCGGGACACACGACACTAACCACGTGTCACAACCCACAGAGAATCCAGCACAGAGAGTGACCCCTAATGTAAACTGTGGACTTTAGTTCACGCAGCAGTTGGAACAACGGACCACACACTGATGCAGGAACGTCAGCGGTAGGGGATTGTGGGGCGGGGGAAGAGAGACATGGGAACTCTCTATTTTCTGCTTAATTTTTTTGTAAACCTAAACTACTCTAAAAAATAAAAGTTATTAAATTTAAAACATGAACATTTTAAAACGTCACATACTGTATGATTCTATTTACACAACGTTCTTGCGAAATTTTCCAGAGATGGAGAACAGACCGGGGTGAGGGTAGGGGGCCAGGGTGGCTTTAGGGGGCAGCCCAAGGAGGCCTTCATGGGTGGAGGGTCAATCCTGCAACTTGAATGAGCGGTGCTTACACAAATCTGCGCGGTGATAACCTGACAGACGCACGCACTGCAGGAACGCGAGTTGTGGTCTTGATGCTGCACTAGAATCGCCTAGGAGGCTACCACCCAGGAAGCTGGTGGAAGATGCACGGGGGCCCCCCTTTCTACCATCGTCACAACTTCCTGTGCATCTAAAATTGTGTTTTAAGGAACATAAAACTAACCCACCCACCAGGCTCTAGCAGTCTCCTCCTTTACTGGGCGCTGTTCCCTGGCTTCTCTGGCTTCCTCTTCTCTGTTTGTTTGTTCCCTCTCAACCTCAGGGAGACCCCAGGAGCTCAGAGCCCTGCCCACCCTACTGCCGCCTCAGCGGTGCCTAGAACAGACGCCCCATAAGAATCTGTGCAACGACAAAGTGAAGAACAAAGTGAGTGAATGAGTTTGGGTTCTTTCTTTCGATTCCTTTCCAGCCTTCCCATCTGCCTACATTATGAGCTTGGAACATGTAAACCTTGCCTGAAGGTCAGCCTTTACAAATCCAGAAAGAATATGAAAAATATTTTCAACAGAATAATAAAAATAACCCACATCAAAATTCATGGGGTAGGCATTTATGATAAAAACTCTTAGAAAACTACAAGTAGATGGGGATTTCATTAATCCAATAAAGAGTATCTACAAAAAACACACAGCACACGTGGCTCTTAGCGGTGAATTACTGAAGCTTCCTGAGATCTGCGTGAGCCACGCACCCGCAAGCAGCCAGGCTCATCCACGGGGAGACCCGCTCTCACACTAAGGGATTTAGCAGGACTATTAGGTACAGACGCTTAACTGCATTTCCACAGCCCGGCACCAACACAGAGAAGGTAAAATCCGTGAGAGACACCATTACAACTACATCAACATAGAAAACACTTAGGGGGGAAATATCTAACAATGTGCAAGACTGCTACCCTGAAAACTACTAAATACCGCTGAGAGAAATTAAAGATCTAAATAAGTGGAAGAATTAGAATGTTCTGGTTCAGAAAATGAAATAATGTTAAGGTGTCATTTCTCCCCAAACTAGTTTGTTCACTGTAATCCCAACCATATTCCAGGAGATTTTCTGTGTGTAAACAGACAAATTTATTCTGAAATGTATATGGCAAAGGACCAAAAGGAGCCAGAGAAACTTAAAGAACAATAATCAACCTGGATGTTTACTACCAGACATCAAAGCACAATAAAGCTGCATCAGTGGAGACTGGGTGGTGCTGGCAGAAAGACAGACGGAACCAATGGGCAGAACAGAGGACACAGAAGCTGAGCTGCCCATCAGCAGTCACTGACTGACACTTAAGGCAACGAGACCACACACAGGGAACAGAGGGGTCTTTCCAGAAGCGGTGCTGGATCAATGGCACTTTCAACGAGGAAAAATCATCTTGTCACCTGCTTCACTCACACCCGAAATCAACTCCAGGCGCAGGTGACACCCAAATGTAAAAGGTAAAACAATAGATCAGAGAGAAGAGAAGAGTTCCTCACCTCCAAAGATCAGTCCATCACGAGCCACAAGGAGCCGCCATCAAGACCGCACGAAGGTGGCCACTGCCGCTCATCCCCAGACACGGGGAGGAGTGAAGAGGGCCCAGGAGAGGACGTCTGCCTCAGGCGTCTCCAACCAAGACTCCTACCGGCTCAGGGCGGAAACAACCCTCTAAAACCCCCGAGCCGGGAGGGCAAGGCGGGAGCGGGCCCTTCACAGAGAGGACGTGGAGGCCCGCACCTCACTAGGCTCCAGGGTCTCACACAACGAGCTGGTGCCTCCGTACCCACCAGAGTGAGTCAAACCAGAGCCACCGGGTTTTGGTGCAGACCCGGGGGGCCGGGACTCTCCCACAACTGGGGGTGGGGGGTGCACCCCGGGACAGGCACTGTGGGAACAGGCTCTGTGAGCAGCATTCCACACCTCGACGTGCCCACAGAAGCGGGGCCACCACCGAGCCTGCCCTCACCAGGGACACAGAGCCTACCACCTGCCTATATTCCCTCCAGAAAACTCATCACCTGCTGTCCAGGACAGAATTCAAGGATGTGAAGGTTGACTTTAACCCAGGAGTCTCCCCACTCCTTCTGACCTAACGCACACCCCAACTTCTCCACGTACAAAGCAGGAACTGCCCGCATCCCTGCAGGGCTGAGCTACTTGAGATCAGGAAGGAATGGAGAACCTCAGAGCGAACAGGCTACTCTCCTGGTCTCATGGATCGGCGCCAGCAGCTCTGGAAAGCACTGCTTCAGCAGAGAACCACAGGGACGTGCCACCCTTGGCCCAAGCCTGGGCCTCCCCGCTGCTGAGGTGCTGACCCCACCGCGGCTTGGCCGGCAGCTGGACAAGCCTCACCATCACACAGCTCCTGCCAAACCACAGGTGATTTTCTCAAAGCTGTCAAGCGAACACGAGGAACATAAAGAGGTAGGTTTACACAACGTAAACAGCACAAACCCCAACAGCCAACCAAAGCCCCTCCGTCAGAAAAGGACCAGGACACTTGAGGGCAGCCTCCTGGGCGTAACGACGACCCTGGGCAGGGAGGGAGTCCCGGCAGTCGACGGACCCCCGAGCGACGACTGCTCCCCCGGCCCAGGGAGACTTGCTCCCGGGAGCCTTCCTCCAGGACAGCCTCTTCTGGACACAAGGCAAGAGGAGCTCTGGCCTCTTCTGGGACATCCCCATGTGCTTCCTGCCTCAGTTTCCCAAAAGCTCACCTTCTGCCCACGTATTTGTTTCTTAAGCAGCAACAGCGGGGGTCCCACGGGGGCGGCGGGACGACATCACTGCCAGACTGTGACCCTGGAGGTAAGACACCAATGACAGGTGTCCTCCTCCAAAGGCTGCTCCACTAGGAAATGGGGGTCGGGGGGGGGGGTGTAGGAAAGAGGGGGAAGGGAGGCTTTTACTTTCACTTTTTGAAAAACTTCATGCTAAAAGTTAGCTTTCACTGCTTAGAGTCTATAAATACGATTCTGTAACCATATTGTGGAATATTAGGGGCACGCTGGAAATAGCTCATTTCAAATAGGGAAATGGTTTGTGTTCACCCAGTTCTCGAAGCCAATTTTCAATTGCTTAAAATAGTCATGGTATTTTACCAAGGTAATTACACTCTTAGCTATCAGTAACAATTAAGCCCTTAGACTAGAGATGCTTAATAAGGTCTCAAAATAAAATCACACATTCCAAGCACTGTACCCTGAAATGTCAAACACGCAAATAGAGCCCTCGAGGGGGCGCAGGAGAGTCCTGTCGGCGCGCCTGGCCCAGCGCCGCAGCGGAGGGCTGGACACTGCACTCGCCACGCCCTACCCCAGGGAGCTGGTCCGGGGGCTCCCGGAGGGGTGGGGGTGTCTCCCAAGGAAGACAGGAAGATCAGCAACCAGAGCACCCTCGAGACCCGACAGCTGCCGCCCTGGAGGTGCCTCGAGCAGGAAGCACGCAGACCGCGCGGGAGCCGCCGTGCGAGCCCACGGGGCCACCGAGGGCGGGGCGGGGTGGGGGGCCGGACGTGCTCGGCTCCAACCAGGAAGCGGCAGCCTGGCCGCCCTCTGCAGACCGGCCCGACGAACAGCTTAATCATGCGGCTGGCAAGATGGACCCCGCGCGCCTGACCCGGCCACCGACCCATGGCAAACATGCCTCCGAGCCACAGTTGGTGTAAGTCATCTGTCAGTACCGGGCGATCGATGCCGCCCCCTCCCCCACCTCTCTCTCTCAGAGCTACACCTGTCAGCGCAGCGGGCCAGGGCCAGGACCGAATTAGACCAAAAGCGCCATCAGCTTCCAACCTGCTGAGCAGGGGGAAGAGAGGAGTGGAAATTTCCTGCCTCGGGAGCCCAGAGCAGTGACCTTCAAGGCCAGAAACTGCCCGAGGAGGAAGCCAGGCACAGCGCACGATCACGGAGGTGCCGATGGATCCCGAGGCCGCGGAGCCCGCGGCGCTGGAGATATGCCCCCGCTGAGGGGCCGCCCGGTGCACCAGCGGGACCTGTACCAGTGAACCGACGCGACCCTGGTAAAGCAGAGCCGCCAGGCTGCCAACCCAGCCCACAAGGACACTCGCTGGGCGGCACGGGCACTGGAACTGGACGACACGGACAAGACCGACGGGCCCCGCACAAGGACAGCTCGCAAACTCACCAGGCGTCTCCCCTGTGGGGCCACCGGCAAGACTGGCGTCGAGGTCGGCCAAGCCTGACCCCAGGAAGCTCGAGTGACGTGACACACACAGCAGGGGACGTGCTGGAGAGGTCGGGAGATGGCGAGCTTTCAGCAGCCGGAATGTGACCTGCCTCCTAAAAGCTTCATGACCAGGAGGTCCCAGGTTTTTATCAAACGATCAAGAACAGGCAAACAGTTGTCAGACGCGACGCCCCGCCTGGCCGCTCAGCCTGAGGGCAGGTGGGAGGAGTCCGCCAGCATCTATCAGCCTGAGGGCAGGTGGGAGGAGTCCGCCAGCATCTGGACAACCCCAACCCTCGCCTAGAGAACATCTGGGGACAGTTTCTGGCTTTTTCTTTCCTTGTCTTCTGAAATTTCAGCATCCAAGGCAACATTTTAAATAATGCTCTCTCACACAAAAATCGTAATTCATGCTCCAGCGAGCTGTGTGTATCAAGCCAGAGGTCAGAGCCCCCCGGGCTCAGCACAGTTAGCAAAAACCCGGCAGCCCAGACGGAGCTGGGGGCAGGAACGCATCCCGCCCGGCGCACCCGCACACAGGTGACAGTTTCCCACTGCAGTCTACCCTGCGCTCCCTGGGCTCCGAAGGAGGGAAAGGCTGCACCTGCCCACCAGGCCCGAGGGAGGGCTGACCCCACCGTGAGACACAGGGGGTCGGGGCTGACATCCCGATACCCCAGGTCAGTACGTGAAGGCCCCGGGCTCTGCCCTTCACAAGGAGGAGAGGCCCAGCAGGGAATCCCAGGGTCTGCATTTCAGAGCAATCCAGGGTAAAAATGCGCAGGCTGGCTAAACCGCCAAGATGCTCTCCCCTTTGGTGAGGGGAGAGCTCAGTCTGATGTGAGCCGTGACTCACAGGCAGCGCCGTGGGTGTCTAACTGATCGAGAAGTGGGGCCACAGATCACTGGTGGCTCTGGGTGCACTGCACTTGGTAGAGACCCTGGCAAACGTGGGGGCCTGGAGAGAAGACTAAGCGTGGACACGGCAGGGGCGGGCTGGGAGCTGCTGGCCCGGAAGGCAGGCCCCCGCGCAGGCGCCCCGTACCTTCGTCAGCAGCAGGACGCGCTTCTGCAGCCGCCGGGCCAGGGCCTCGTGCATCTCCCGCTTCTTCCTCTCCTCCAGCAGCTGGCTGCTGAGCTGGCGGACCTCCTCCTGGAGCTGCAGCCTGGCCTTCTCCAGCCCCCGGGCACTGCAAGAGGCAAAAGGGCAGAGTGATGAGGCCTGGCCCCCAGGACAGCACCCAGTGACGGCCCCCAGGCCCTGCGCGGCCCACGTCACTCAGGTCCCCAAATAGAGCCGCACGTGCAACCAGCCCGCTGTCACTTCCTCACTCCTGAATAGCCACTTAAAGCCTTTCAGGAGCTTCTGGATTTCAAAGAGTCGCCCAGGGTGATCCCAGAACACGGAGGGTGCGGGGGAGGGAAGCTCAGCTCCACACACAGTGGGGAAGTGGCCAGCAGCGCGGGCTTCGTTCGCGAGGGCGTCTCTGCATAAGCTGAACCACCAGGGCAGGCGCTGCCGACCCGGACCGCAGTCGGCCACAGACGCGCAGCTCCGTGCAGCGCGGGGGCGTCAAGTACCAGCCCAGGGTGGGCCCCTTCCACAGACATCCTGCAGAGTCGAGCCCCCCGCAGAGCTCCGACAGCAGGGGGCAGACCCCGGGGCACGCGCTTCCCTCCACGCGGCCAGCGCCCTGCCTCAGTTCACACACTTGACGTTGTTCTCCGGTTACCGTGACAGCCTCTCGCCTGGGCAGCCTCCGGTGCCACCAAGCCGTCCCTCAGACTGCAGATCGGATGGGCACCCATGGGCTCACATGCCAACTTCCTGGCAGGGCACCTTCAGAGTTTGGTCTTTGCCGCTCTTTCCCTCAAAACTCCATCAGTCCTTCACACCCTGTAGGGACCGTCCTCTGCCCTGGCCTGTTCCCACACAGGCTTCAGGAACCCCCGTCCTGCCCCACCTACACGGGAGGTGCCCACACGTAGACACCCCCCCCCCCGGGCTTTTTGAGGGGACGGTGATCAGGAGAGTTCCCGGGAGGGAGGATGCCCCAGGAAAAGGAGGCGCTAACCCCACCGGCGGGTGGGCGGGTGAACCGTGAAGCGTGGGCCGAAGGTGCTGTGTCCATGCTCTTCTTTCAAGCAGAGGAAACCTCTTTCCAAGACAAACCTTTAATATTCTGCTTCTGTATTTTTCTTTTGAGATCTTACCAGGATTATATTACAAGGTGCTATTTGTAACATTTAGCTGGGGTGACGCCCAGTGACAACGAAATGACTTCGAAAATATAAAAGTTGGAGCTGAGGGGCGCTAGAGACACCACCACCTGCATCTTGTATCATTCTTGGCGTCCAATTTTTTCCTTCTTTGCTTTGATTACACGATTTCAAGAAAGCCTTAATCCACAGGGATGGCAGACAATGCTTTCTTTGGAGGTGGTCTCCGCTGTGCTAATTTTTTCCATTTCACATCTGAGTGAGTATGGGGTTATTTTTTATCGTAATTTAGTATAATTCTTTGAAGAACTAACTATAATTTGAGAGGAAACATGGAACACGCATTTACGGGACTTTGTAAGAGACTCAGAGAACGCCTGGTCTCAGGGCTGGAGCAGCGTTCTCACCCAGGGGCCCCACACCTCAGCCCTCGCAGCCACATCAGAAAGCCTTCCTCTAAGAGCGAGTCCCCCTGCACAGCTGGCCGAGGGCACCTACTGCTTCTACGTGCTTCATAACCAAAGATGTAAAATAAAACAAAACAAGTACAAGTATTCATTGAAACAGACATTTAAAGAGGCCATTCTGAGTTCTAGTTCAATTGAAAACTATTCATGGGCCAACTTAATAACGAAGGACTGTGAGATCAACTCTGGAATCACCGACTGCAGGTGGGCAAGTGCACAGCGTTTTGAATCACCGCTCCGCCGTGAGATTTAATCAGAGGAACTCGGGTTCCCTTGTCCAAGCTGCCGAGGCCAGGTGGCAGCAGCCAGGCCAGCTTGCAGGGGACGGGGCTGCTCTGAGCACAAGCTTTCTGGGGACAGCCCTGGTGGGAACTGACAGACCCCGAGACCCACGGCTTCGGGAGCACGACGTCCCCACACAGAGGTCTGGAGGCCTCCCCGCCGAGGGCAGGTATGAAGGCCACAGGGTAACTGCTGCCCACCTGCAGAGAGCTGGAGACCCCGACCCCTGGGGCCTGGCCCAGGGCACACCTCACCTGCACCTAGCCTGTCACCGCCAGCTCACGGTGTGGGCCCCTAAAACGCGGGTGGGCCCGAGGCCCCACACCAGGCCCAAGATGTCGCAAGAACAAGAATGTCACGTGCAGGACACGGTGCCAGTCACATGTCCAGCAGCACCCACAGGTGACGACCGAGCCTTTCGGGGTCTGGGGCTTGGCCCAGGTGGGCAAAGCTCCTGCCCGCTTAGAAAAACCACCTGTCCTTCCCCGCACGACATGCTCTTCAGGAAACCAAGATGGGAAGCAATGCAGCAGAGGACACACAACCCCGGGCACCAGCAAGCAGCCCTGGGAGGGCAGCCCCCTGGCAGGCTGGCCTGAGTGGCGCTCGGCCCGGGCCGCGGTCTCCTGGGGTCTCCAGTGGAGGCGCTCCACCCTCAGGCTCACCAGCCCCGTGTCACCCCGAGTTCCAAGGTCTGCCATGAGGCCTAATGTTCCATCAGTACTCAGTTTTTTTTAAAGCTGGACTAGACCTAAATAACCAACCTGGGCAACTTACAGGAGGCGGTGCTGCTGGCACTGCCCACAGAGCGCTGCTTGGGCCGCCGCAGCCTGGCTCTGACTCTCCTGAGTCCCGGTGACAAACCGGCCCAGCCCCGGAGAGACAGCAGGGGTCAAGCGGCACCAAGGGCTCCAGCCCCCAGGCTCTAGTTCTGAACGGTGCGGGTCTCGGGAAAGACGCCGTGCGTTCTGTGCAGCAGACGCTTAACCCAGGGCGCGGCTCACTGGTAAGTGAAAGAGGAGAAAGGCGCCCGGATAGCTTCAGGGAGAAGCTGGGGTCCCCTGAAATCGCTCCATCTGGAGACCGAGAGCACTGGGACCCACGCCTCTGCGGGGGCACCACTGCCGTCGGGCCTGCACCAGCCGGAGTGGGTGGTGCTGGGAGGGCAAAGGCTGCCCCACGCCACGGGCAGCAAAGGGAGCGGCAGGAACCCCCTTCCGGGAGAAGCACTGAGCACAGGCCTCCCTCCCCGCGGCCTTGCGGCTCTCCCGGCAGCACCCCTCCGCGCGGGCCGCAAAGGGCGCCGGCTGGCAAAGCAGAGCTGGGAAAGGGAGGCTGGAGTGCAGGACTGCCACGGGCAGAAGACGGACAAGAAGGGGCAAATACGTGATCAGCTCGGGAGGGAGGGAAAGCAGGGAAGGACCCAGAGGCTACAGCAGAGCAGGGCAGAGGCTCTGTTTACGTGAGAGGGCACCGCACCGCCCCAGAGGGCAGCACGAGGGGGTCTGAAGCCGCTGGGTGTGCGCCAGGGGCCAGGAGGGGTCAGAGGGCGCAGACAGAAAGGGGAGGAAGAGCAACCGGGAAGGGCCGCATGGAGAGGGCAGGAGAGAGCGGGAGGGGGAAAGACGGAGAGCAGAGACAGGACCTCTCAGAACAACGCGGGTGGAGGGGGCGGCCCAGGAGGCGCTGACTTGGGTCTACAGGTTCTCGGCAGAGCAGGCAAGAGCACAGGGTGTGCTCAAGGGAACGACCCTGCAGGGTGGGGACGTCCTGGGGGGGCGGGAGAGGAGGGACCGTGAACAGCCGGGCCTCGGGGGACAAGGGGTGGACAAACTGGCAGAAACAGGGCCTGGTCTTGTACAGGAGTGTGGTTTTCTAACGTTTCCAAGAACTCCCCCCGAAGTGCCCCAAAGTGGTTTCTCACAACACCTGCCGACAGGCGGCCCTCCCCTGTCCTCGTGTGCCGGGAGGTGAAGCACAACGTCAGCCTCTCCAGAGAGGGCCTCCTGCAGCCTGGGCCGCAGGCCCGTCGGCCACCGCTCTGCGAACAGAGGCCTGTGGGTCCCCGAGCCGCGGAGGCCCGACCCAGAGCGCCAGCACCACATGGCCGCCCCTTCCCTGCGGAACGCCCTCTAGTTCAATCGCGGCCTTCCTTGTGAAGTAGAGAGGAGAAAACCCATAAAAAACTAAACCTCTGGTTCCGTGCTTACGTTGAACCCTGAAGTCAGTGGCATTTCCGTGAACCTCTGGGAGTTCAAAATGAAGCCCTCAGTTCTCAGGGGAGAGGGCATTCGTCCATCAGTACCTTTCCGAGCTGGCATCTGCGGAAGGAAGTAAGGCCTGAGCTCTTGAGAACCCCTCTCTGCGCTGTGACGGGCCGCTGCAGCCCACTGCAATGTCATCTTCATCAGAAAAGCCCCAGCCTGGGCTTCCCTGGTGGCGCAGTGGTTGAGAGTCCGCCTGCCAATGCAGGGGACGCGGGTTCGTGCCCTGGTCCGGGAGGATCCCACATGCCGCGGAGCGGCTGGGACCGTGAGCCATGGCCGCTGAGCCTGCGCGTCCGGAGCCTGTGCTCCGCAACGGGAGAGGCCACAACGGTGAGAGGCCCATGTACCAAAAAAAATAAAAAATTAAAAAAAAAAAAAAAAAAAAAAAAAAAGAAAAGCCCCAGCCTAAGGAGATCTACTTTCAAGGAAGGATGAAAGGACACGCACGCTGCGAAGCTGCAGGCAACACCTGAACGACCTTCTCTCGCTCAGCGCGGTTCTGCCCTGGCCTCGCTCCGCACCTCCAGCCGCCACCGCAGCATCCCGGTGCCAAGGGGCGTGCCGTGACACTCGCCTGCGGGGCAGGAGGCCCAAAGGGCTGGCCAGCTCCTCTAGGAAGCACGCGGACGGGGCGGGGCAACCGACCCCAGGAAGGACCGCCCCGCTGTGCGGAGCCCTCGCTCCGAGCTGCTGTGGGTCGGGGGCCTGGCACCCAGTCTTGCCTGGAAGGTCAGCATGGAGGGCGGAAACACCCGGCAGCCGTGGCCGGGCCCACGTTCAAACCAAGAACAGCTCTGAGGCAAGCAAACCTGCAGTCGGCGACATGTGCTCGAGACGTTCACGCGGACACACGGCACTAGGCAAGACCTTTACTTCCAACGACTGCCCACGAGTACTTCCCCGAGGGCACGCGGTCACCCGCCCGGGGCCCTGCGGGTTAAGCCGTGAACGTGACTGCACGTGCACGCTGAGTCCTGGTGGCTACACTTCAGCAGCAAACTAGGATGATACTAACAAAATCTAATTCACACTTCTGCAAAGGCCCTAAAGCCCCCTCCCGCTTGGGCTCCGAGGAGCAGAGCTCAACCCACCACACACGTGCTCTTCAAGCATCCCCGTCCCACAGATGGGAGACCAGGCCTCAGGGGCTGCCACTGAGTCGAGGCCCCTCCGCCCCGACCAGGACACGGTGCCCGACCTCCAGTCTCTCCAGTTCTGTGCCCCGTGTGCCCCGGCCACCAGGCGGGACAAGCCAAGCCACCACCAAGTAGGTGACTCTGTGTGTGTGTGTGTGTGTCTGGGGCGTGAGGGCTCACAGGCCGGCCCCAGAGCCATCCGGAGGAGGAGGGCAGCGGGCCTTGGTGCCACCACGGCTCCTCAGGGAAGCCTCAGAGACGGAAAATTCTCCACGCCTGCCTGTGGAGAGAGTGAAAAGGAGGGTCGTGGAAAGGACAGGGCACAGCAGAAAAGGGCAGGCAAGGGCTGGCCGATCTGACACGACACGGGGCTGCGGCTGGCACACGCGCAGGACTCGGGACATGACTGAGAGCAGGGTCACCACCAGCTCGATGGGCAGGGCTGCCGAGACAGCCTGTGGCAGCAGGTGAAGCGGGGAGAAACCGGCAGGGATGAGACCCGGCCAGACGGAGCCCTGGGGTGCAGCGCCGTGTGTGCCAGGGCGTCCAAGGGCACGGTGAGGACGCTTGGGACTCGCTGGCTGTGAAGGACAGGGCAGGGGCACAGAGGGCACAGGATGCACAGCTGGCCTCCAGGTGGCCAGCTCTCAGAGCTACCCGAGGATGGGAAGGGCTGCTTGGAGAGAGGCCGGCCTCCAGCCAGAAGGGCTTCAGCTACAGGCTGGCCTCCTCCTCGGGAGGGAACCGGCAGGGGCGCTGCACCGCTGGGGGTGCCCACGCAACGCAGATTTCCTCACTGCTAAGCCTCGGGGCTTACTTCCGGAAGCCGTGGCCTGGAGGATAAACAGTGGATGGAGGGACACCGCAAAGCAGCAGACCACACGCTGACCGGCAAAGGAGGGGCCACGCGGCCTCTCTCGTACCCGTACCTCCAGTCTCCTCCAATCAAGGCTTCGCTTCCCCAAATTCTCCCCACAGCACCCTGAGCACAGGCCCCGGTGGTTTTCTAAGGAAGCGGGGTCGTGCCGCCAGCAGCGGGAGCGGAGGCCCCACGCGCGATCCCGCACGAAGCCCACGGGTCCCCTGGTGGGTCCACCACGTTCCGGCCCTGAAGGCTGCCCGGGAAGCTGCACGACACCAAAACGGCAGCAAGGGTGCCCGCAGCCGGGACCCGCGTGCTCGCCCAGCCGTGCCTCATCTCGGCGCTTTGCAGGACGCACTTGCGGGCAAGACAAGAGGGGCCAGGGTGGGCGTGGGCCACAGGCCAAGGACGGGCAGGGCCACCACCAACACAGAAGCGCTTCTGGAGCAAAGACCCTCTAAGGGAGCTGCTGCAGATACAGACCAGCAAGGGTCAGTGTCCGAATGGGGTCTCGAGACGACGAGAACCCACCCAGATCAGCACAGGGAACAGGTGGGCCTGAAGGAACCCGGCAGTGGGGGCTCCGCACGGAGGGAAGGACAGGACCCCACCAGGGAGGGAGGGCTGGATGCTGCCCCCGACCTCCGGGGGTCTGCTCCTGCCCCACTCCCCCACCCCTGCCCCCAAGCGTCACCGCTGACAGCCACGCATGCTGAGCCCCAGACTCACCCTCGACAGCCCCCCTTCCCTTCCACCAGGGCTCCGCAGATCTGACAGCCCCACGCACGCTGAGCACAAGCTCCCCGCGTCTGCACCCCCAGACCTGGTCCAGGCCGCCCCTCCTCACGGGCCCCCACCGCCTGCTCACCCATCACCCCTCCTGACTGAACACACAAACCTCACCCGTCACAAGACTCCCCTTTAACCACTCCACAGCCTCCTGCATTCGAAGGACACCCAGGCCAAGGCCAGAACCAGCTTCACTCCGCTGCAGGGAGCCACGCCCGCCGTGTCCACGGGCCTGGCCTGGAGCCACGCGGCAGCTCAGCAGGGCAGGGCGGACGGTCAGACGGAGCCAGGTACTGGTTTCGGAAATACTCTCCCAGATGGTGGGGGTCGGTACCAAGCCACGCCGCTCCCACCGCCACGCCCCTGCCCAGAGAGGCTCCTGCCACGCAGAGCCTGGGTGTGTCCCAGGGGCAGCGCAATCACGGGCGCGGAAACCCACCGCTGCTTCTGGAGGGAAACTAGCAACTGCAGCCCTGACTCCCCTGGACAGAGGTTCACCAGAGCCGGAGGTCAGGTGCTTCAGAAGACTCTCTGAACCTCCATTTCCTCAGCAATGAAAGGAAAGCCACTGCCATCTGCCTAACAGGGTGGCGGGGACACTCACAAGGCACGTGCAGAGCGCAAAGCACATGCCAAGTGTGCACACGGTGAAGCCCCCGTGCTGCTGCCTTAACGGGGTGCAGCGGGATGACCCACCGTCTGCATCCAGCTAAGTAGAGAAGCCGCGTCCAGGGAGAGACCGCCTTGAAAAAGAGCTGGTTGAGATCCGTGCCACCGTTTCCTTTTCTGAAGCTTCACACGGGACTAGAGAAGAAAGCAGAGATCAGGAGCGGGGAGCTCCGTGGTGCCCAGCACGCTTGTGCACCCCTGGGTCCTGCTGAGTGCCCACACAACCCGAGCGGGAAGGGTATTGCTACCATATCCCTATCCCCGGACGGGGCACACACAGCCGATGGACGCAAGCCAGGCTCTTACTCAGACCAGAGCCCCGACTACACACGTGGGCACCCTCTCACCGCACGGCCAGCCTGGACCAACGGCTGAGATCAGGTCTTGGGCTCCATCAGTCTGGTCAAGGGGTAGCTTCGGCATGTGTGCTGAGAAGGAAGGGGACCAGGGAGACAGGAGGTGGGCAGCCCCTCCGTTCTGGGTCCTGCTCAGACTCAGGAGGGGCCACCTAGGAGAGGAGCCGTGAGCCTCGCCCGTCACCCCGGACGCCCAGGCCCGGCGTTGGCACACAGCCGTCTTCACATACAGCATCTAATTCCAATCCTAAATGCCTCCAGGTGTCATTACACATTTCTCAGAAAAAAATCAAAAATCCAAACAGTGGAAACAAAACCAGAGAATGAAAAAGGCAAAGGATGAAGTAATTACCAATCAAAGGAACGGCGAGGGGCAGCCTGGGGGCTGCAGCGGGCCTCCCCGCCACCTCTCCTCCGCCCAACTCCCAACATCTCATCAGTGCGAATCGCCAGATTCCACCTGCATTCCCAGATAAACAGAGGCCGCACAGCTGATACTCTCATCTGACCTTGAAATGTGAGGAGGAAAATTACCCTTTGCAATTTCAATTCAAGCCCAACCATAATGAATAATCCAATTTTGCTGATCCGTTACCAACCTGTAACCGCACGGGTGGGTGGGGCTGACTCCAAATTCCGGGGTGGGGAGCCCAAGTGAGGCCGGCGGGAGCAGCCCAGTGCTGGGTGCCAGGCTCACGGCAGGATGCCCTCAGCCCACCCCAGGGGGCCCCTGGGACTCAGGACGCAGACACAGCAGGCAGCAGAGGGCAAGTCGGCCCCTCAGATCCCACAGAGCAGCTGCCCTGGACCCTCGAGCTCCGGCTCTCAGCACAACCCAGCACAACCCAGGGGGAGGACGGTGGATGCTAACTAAGGTGACCTGTCGCTCAGGTGGTGCAGACGCCCCCTGCAGCGGAGGTGACCTTCTGACCTCTCACGTGCACCATCTCACTAAGCCCCACAGCATCCCTGAGGATGCGGGTCCGGAACATGGCCCGCAGACGGGACAGCCAAGCCGGACCCAGGGAGAGGGACCTTCTACACCGCGCTCGGCAAACCGTCCGCCGCCTACTCTGGAAATACAGTTTGGCTGGAACGCGGCCTGACCCGCTCCTCACGTGGCATCTACGGCTGCTTTCCTGTCCAGAGATTCTGTGGCCTGAGAAGGCAGAACTATTTACTACGGGCTGTCTGTCGCTGCGCTCTGCCTGGTGTAAGGTCCGGAAAGGCCTCCGCCCACTGGTGGTCGGTCCCCTCCCCGCCCCGCCAAGTGGAGCTAACGGCACAGAAGCTCGTAGCAGCCTGGCTGGCCCCGGGCACTGCTGACACAGGACCCCTTACCAACGAGACGAGCGCCAGCCAATGCACTGTCCCCTCACACTGCGCCCCACCCTCTCACATCCGGAGCCCAGGGATCCTCCTGTTTCTGGTCTGAACAGACGCCACAGCCTCCAGGCCCCCCGTGGCAGCGACGTCCATGGATCTGCCCAGGGTGGTTCTGAAGCCAGGCTGCGTGGGCACGAGGGAGGTGAGGAAGAGCCCACAAAACAGCAGGCCCGGTGCTCTTGCCCATTTCCCACCCGACTCCCCCTCCTGCTTCAGCTGGGGGTGGCAGGCAAGTGGCCGTCCCAGGGTCACAGAACTCCACGTGGCCAATGATGCTGAGAGTCGGGCTGCCCCCGCAGCACACCCATCTCAGTCCTTCCAGACCCCCCCGTCTCCCTCCCTGGGTCAAGGATGGCAAACGCCTCAAGGCAGACCCACCCCCACCCCCAGGGGGTCAGGAGCACGGGGTGCAGGCCGGGGGCATTCACGTGCACCTCACTGAGGGGTCCCGAGGGGTGCAAAGAGGTCCGGGACAGACGAGGTCGGGATGTGAAAAAGTAAACAAGCTTCAAACACCCAGAGAAGCCCCGTAACAGGGTAACCTGGCTGAACACATGCTTAAAACCGCTCCGGAGGGACGCTCCAGGGCCCGGTCCAGGCAGCGGCACTGAATACTGAGCCTCAAGTCCTGAGCACCATACCTTGGGTACCCAGTACTAAGCAGTCCACCTCAGGGACCAAGCACTGAGCCACCGGTCCTAGGTACTGAGCCTCAAGTACCAAACGCTAAGCCAGAATGCGGTCTGCGCTCCAAGGCAGGGAGGGTCAAAAAACAAGAGGCGGGCAGTCTGGGGCCTCCAGAAGAGTCCGCCTTTACACCTGGCCAGTCGTGGTGTTGACGAGAAGGCAGCAGACCGGGCAGCGAGGATACGTCGGCTCCAGGCCCAGCCCTCAGAGACCTGTCCCTCTGGAGGCCTGGATTTCCACACCCACGAAGCACGGACAAGCCACAGGAGGGACACGGAAGGGGACGCGGCAGCGAGAGCGGCACCTGGACACGGTGCCCCAGAGCCGCAGCTCCAGCTGCGTGAGCGGAAGGCAGCACAGCAGCCCCTTCCCCGCGGGGGGACGCGGACGCAAAGGGCCTTGACCATGGCGCTCGGTGCCGACAAGAGGTGCCCGAGGGGGGGCGGGGGGGGGGCAGGGACACACAGTAGGTCCCACTGCGGGGCACGCCTGTGACTTCTGATGGCCCAGCTCCAGATGGGGTCCCCATCACGACCCCAGGTCAGGACCTTCCACCATTGCATCGCCCCGAGAGACCAAGGAGGGCCCCGCGGCTGGGAGCACATGGTGGAAGCAGCCCTGAGGACGCCTGGAGGTGGTCCCCACACGCAGGCGGGGTGGGGTGACGCTGCCACGCACGTGCCCGTGGAGGGCCCTCCGTCAGTGCTGGACTTCACCTCCTCCCAGGGGCACGGAACCGAACCTCAAGCTCAAACGCAGCCCTTTAGATACGGAATGATCACCAAGAATCAGGCTCTACAGGATGAGCAAAGCAAACGAGCTACACCCTGCATGTCCTCGAGCTCCTCGCAGGAGCAGGGCCCGGCGAGCGCCCAGGAGCCGGGCGAGGGCAGGCTGACATGCTGGGGCTCAGGCCTCTGCTCTCCTGAGCGCCCTGTGGATCCAGCGTTGGGCTTAGCTGGATATAAAAACAAGACAAAAAGAAAAAGATTTTTACAAGATCACACCTCCTGTGCTCAAGGAATTCACCGTCCAGCACAGGAGAAGAATAAAACACGGCACAGCGGATGCAGGAAGCTGGAGGGAAGGGAAGGAGCACGGCTGCCTTAGAAGGACAGCCAAGCCGGGCGGGCACGGAGCTGAGCACCGCCCGGCCCAAGCAAGGGCAGGAGGTCAAAGGGCAGGACCAGGCCGCAGGGGTGGGACAGGTGGGCGAGTTCCAACGGCGCCTGTGAACTTGGCCAGCGGTAAAGGTGAAACGGCCCAAGCTCACCCCGTCCCCCCGAGTCGCCCGAGAGCCCAATCAGCAACGCTGGCGCTGAGGGTCCCAACGTGCAGACCTTCGCCAGTAGCGCCCTCCAACGCCTTCGATCCACACCTGTGCCCGCGACGGTCCTTCTCCTGGGTAACAAAGCCCATTCCGCCTGTTTACTTTCCCATCGACGTTGCTGTCCTCAACCAGAGCACAAGAAATCAACAGCCCGCTGGGTGAGGCGCCTTCACGGGACGCTGACATCCACTACGCCCTGCAGCGCCGCTGTCCCCACCGAAAGAGGAGCCTCCACCAGGCACGCAGCCACGGGGGCTCCCCCGGGGGAGGAGCCATCCCTCCACGCAGGTGACACCAGGCAAGCATGGCCACACACCCTCTAAACGCTGCCGCTCTCATCAACGCCTCTAAGGCACTTCCGTACTGAAAGGAGAAAACTTAAGTTACCAGCTCCTCCTGCATTGTTTTAGCCAAGCATCCACTCAGCCTTGCCATGTCCACAGAGCTGCTCACTCACGGACCCACTTCGTCCCCCAGAGGCGCGGGGGCCCCGGGGGTTGACACTTGCCTGGAGAAAGGCCAGCTCTACTCAGTTTATTTCCTCTTGAACTTGAAGAGCGACTAAGACAGAAACGACCTTTACGAGGCAGGGCTGGTCCTGTCGGGGAAGCTGGAGCGCGCTCACTGCTCTGCTCACACCACAGGAAGGGGCCGGGCTCCTGACCTCACCTCGCACGTGCTGCCAGGCACACCAAAGCGGGTCTGGGTGGTGGCGGCCATCGGGGGCAGCTGCGGCCGAGGCTGCAGAGGCGGCAGCCACAGCTGGGCTCACGTTCGCCCTCCACCACTTGCCAGTGCGGAACGGGGACCCGAGGACACTGACGGTTTCTCCTCAAGATTCCTCAGAAAAAGGCACTTTGTTAAGAAACTAAGAGACTCCCCGACATGTGGCAGGCCCTCCGCGCCCAATCTTCCAGTCATTTTTGCTGTGGGTACCTTCTTATGGACTGCTGACGGGGGTTCCAGGGAATCTCTGCAGTTTATTTAGTGACAAGGCAGGGCTGTGGCCCCCGGAGTGGCTTGAAGGGAGGCCAGGCGGGAAGGGCACGGGATGCTCCCTGGAAGAGGTGTCACCCAGAGGCCCCGGGCGAGCACCAAGAGTGGGTGTCAAGTCTGAAGGGCGGAAAAGCACAAGGTAGGTGGCGATGCTGAGGGGGGTGCCTCCCCGCTGAAATGGCCAGTTTATGGTACGAAGCGAACACCACATGGCGTTCAAGGAAAGGCAACAGAAAACCATGAAGACTCTGCGGCACAGGGCGAAACCCACACCCGCCCGCCCACCAGTCAGCCAGGCCGCGCGGGGTTCCCCATCCCCAGCCTAGTGACTCCATGAGGGCCCCAAACCAGCTGAGGTCTGGTTTTCCACGCAGACCCGACTTCGGGGAAAGAACACTTCAGGGACACTGACATCCATGCGGTAATTCTACTTCTCTTTGGAAGTTGGTAAGTCTGTACATCCGACAGGGCATTTTGAGTGAACAGCGCTGGGCAGGACAGGAGTAACAGAGCAGCTGTGGAAATTCAACAATGTTCAGAAGACTCTGGTCAGCAATTCAGAGAACAAGTCCGGAAGTGTGTGAATAGAGGGCACAGAAAAGCAAAGGTCTGCTGTGATTACAAATACTGATTTAGTTCTCTGAAATTTCTGGAGGAGAAAGGGAGCCTAGCCAGCTATGGGGACGGCCACAGCAGCGCCAAGCATGTCACGTGGCCCCACCGCCAAGCACGGGGGAGAAGCCCGTGACCTTCAGGTCCCGGGAGCAGCCTCGGGTCCCCAGGCAAGCCGGGCATGGTGACAAGCGGGAAGGCAGCGCCGTCTCCAGCGGCGTCCGTGGGCGGTGTCTCCCGCCAACAGAGCCGCACAGAGGGCCGTGTGCGTGGCGGCTGCCGGGGCCACCGCGGCGCTGATACCAGGATGGCCCGTCTGCTGGCGAGCAGATCAGGCACAGCAAACGCAGCACGGACAGCAGACTTCCCGAGCCACTGCCGTGGCCGCCACGGCTGCTCACCCTCCCGCCCACCGGCGCATCGCTTCCTGAGAACAAGACACCGGAATCTACCCCACGCCTGCGCATAGGTGCGCCCCGGCTTCCTGTCGTCGGACCCCAGGTGACACGGGAGGCCACCACTGCCATCGTCAGACTCGGAGCAGAAAGAGGAGGAGCCGAAACACACAAACAGGACCCGGCAAGGGTGGGATGCACGCTGGGACCCTTGGGAGATGGGACGAGAGACCTTCACTGTGTCGCCGTCGGGGCCAGCAGCATCCAGCAAACACCGCCATCCTCCCCCAGTTACACTCACGCCTGTTTAACACTGCCCACCTGGACAAGCTAAGTCCCGTCGTCAGCCCCACTGGACACGGGACGCCCGGGTTCTGGAGGCAAGTCAGTGAGACAGTGGGAGTTTGAGCTCAGATCTCTCCGTCATGACCCTACGCTGGTCACGAGCACCGGCTCACGTTCGCAGCCACGGGTTCCCTGCTTCCGTGGCCAATCAATGTGAATCGAGCGCCTCCTGTGTGTCAGTCACCAATCCAGGCAAAGGAGACAATGGTGACCGGCTTCAAGGAGCTCACGCGGGACAGACGGTGTCCTGGGACGTGCCGGGGGTGTGGGCTGCCCAGGCTCTGCCAGCTGCCCACCCTCCACCGTGTGTGCGGCTTCACCCCCATCCGTCCCCCGGATGTCCTCCTCACTCACAGGGCTCGGCCCCGACAGCACGAGGCCACGTGGAGCCTCAGGCCCCCGCTGCCCTGCTGCCCCAGAGCTGGGAAGGAGACAAGCCAGTGCTACCAAGCGCAGACAGAGGGTTGAAACCCCCTTGCCTTGCCCACAGACCACTTAAACGACAAGACCTCCCTATCAGAGACCCGCCACCAGACAAGATGATCCCCTCGCTGGTTTCCTGTGTGGCCTGGGTTCATCATGAACGTGACCCCGTGTAGCAGATACTGAGAGCTTCTGACTGAAAGACCACTTTCTCTGAAATGACCTCTTTACAGTAAAACTGCACAAGTGGGAGATGGCAGGGAGAAATGGCGACTACCGAGAAGCTGGCTCACACGGGAGGGAAGGAGCCTCGCGGAGCCCGAGCGGGCGGCCTGAGTCCCCACACGGAGCTCAGACTGCCGTCGACACCCACCACGTGCCTGGGGCCAGAGGACCTCCTAGGCGCCAGCCCACCCCTGCCCCCCGCCCGCCCCATTCACACTGAAGGAAATGAGGTTACTTTGAGAGCACCTGCTCACTGAGCCTCACTTGGTTCTCAGGCGTTAACATTACAAAACCATCCGTTGAAGAACTGACTCATTTTTAATTGAGACAAAATTTAGATAAAATTTACCGTTATACCATTTTAAAGTGAACAATTCAGTCCTCTTCAGTATATGTGCAATGCTGTCCAAACATCGACACTAATTCAAGAAGATTTTCATCACCCCAGGCGGAGGCCCTGTCTGTCCCATCAGCAGTCACTCTCCATTCCCACCCGCCTCAGCGGCTGGATCCAACTAACCTACTTTCTGTGCCTATGAATTTGCCCACTTTGGACATTTCGTCTTACTGGAATCATACACTACGTGGCCCTCTCCAACTGGCTTCTTTCAATCAGCATGATGTCTCCGAGGTCCGTCCTACTTCACCGCGTACCACTGCTCCATCTCTCTTGTGGACGAGCAATGTGCCACTGGGTGGATGGACCACAGCTTGTTTATTCATCGGTTGCTGGGCGTTTGGATTCTTTCCACCTTTTGGCTGTTGTGAATAATGGTGCTATGAACACTCAAACGCAGGTTTTTGTGTGAACGTATGTTCTCAGTTCTCCTGGGTACATAACTAGGAGTGGAACTGCTGGGTCATATTAACTCTGCGTTTAACCTTCTGAGGAGCTGCTGGACTGTTTTCCACAGTGGCTGCACCATTTTACATTCCTACCGATAACCTGTGAGGGTTCCAATTTCTCCACATCCTCACCCAATACTCTTTATTTTCCATCTTTAAAATTATTATTACAAAAAGTATTGTATTGTACAATGACATACAATTATATGTGCAACTTTATTGTTACGTATGACGTATCGTTATCACGCTAGCCATCCTAGTGGGTGTAAAGGGGTGTCTCAGCGTAGTTTTAATGTCCTTCGTGTGCTTCTTAAACATTTGTAGCAATGTCTACTTAAGTCCTTTGCCCTTTCTGTGGTAAAATATACATAACATAACATTTTAACCATTTCTCAGCACCCAAACAAGTGGCATTAGTACATTCACACTGTAGCACAACCATCAGCACCATCCATCCGAGAACTCATCTCCCCCAAACTGAAATGCTGTCCCCATTAAGAACCCCAGCCCCTGGCACCCGCCCCCCCTTACTCTGTCTTTATGGACTGGGCTCCTCTAGGGACCTCACAGAAGTGAAATCATATCTGTCCTTTTCTGACTGGCTTATTTCACCGAGCATCATGTCTTCAAGGTTCATCCATGTTGCAGCAGGCGTCTGAACTGCCTTCCTTTTAAAGGATAAGTGATATTCCACCGCGCGGAGGGACCACGTTTTATTTGTCCACTCACCCAGCGCGCGGACGGCCCAGGCTTTATTTGTCCACTCACCCTCACCCCTCGAGGGACACTGGGCTGCCTCCAGCTCTCGACCACTGTGAATAATGCTGCTGAGGGTGTGCAGACATCTGCTCCAGCCACCCTGGCTTCCACAGCATCCACAAATTTTGCACCCCACCAGCCGCGCACAAGGGTGGCAATCTCTACCCCCTCACCAATACTTGTTTTCTATGTTTTTGAAAGCAGTCACCCTAAAGGGTGAGAGGTGATATCTCATGGCTTTGAGCCCCATTTCTCTAAGGACTAGTGATACTGAGCATCTTTTCACGTCCTTATCGGCCATTCATTTATCTTTTTTGGAGACATGTCTATTCAAGTACTTTGTCCATTTTTTAATCAGGTTGTTTCCTTGATGTTCTGTTGTGAGAATTCTTTATGTATTCTGGATACCGGGCCATTATCAGATACTTTGCAAATATTTTCTCCCTTATGTGGGTTGAATTTTCAATTTCTTGATGGTGTCCTTTGATGAATTTAAGTTTTCTATTTCAATGAAGTCCATTTTACTGATCTTTTTTTTTTTTTGCTTGCGCATGAAGATACTTGTGTATATTTTTGCTTGGTGTCGTATTTTAGAAACCATTACCCCCTAACCCAAGGTCACAAAGATCTATGACACCAATGTCTCTTCTAAGAGCTTTATAGTTTTAGTTCTTGCCTCTGGGTCTTTGATCCATCCGAGTTCCTTTTTGCATACAGTTTAAGGCAGGGATCCAAATTTATTCTTTTTAATTAATTAATTGATTGAGTTTTGGCTGCGTTGGGTCTTCGTTGTTGCTCACAGGCTTTCTCTAGTTGCGGCTAGTGGGGGCCGCTCTTCATTGCAGTGCATGGGCCTCTCATCGTGGTGGCTTCTCTTGTTGCGAAGCACGGGCTCTAGGCGCGCGGGCTTCAGTAGTTGAGGGCACACAGGCTCAGCAGTTGTGGCGCACAGGGTTAGCTGCTCTGCGGCGCATGTGGGGTCTTCCCGGACCAGGGCTCGAACCCGCGTCCCCTGCATTGGGAGGTGGACTCCCAACCACTGTGCCACCAGGGAAGTCCCACATTTATTCTTTTGGAGTTACCTCAGCACCATAAAATAAATTAGGAAGTGATTCTTCATCTTCTACTTTTGGGAGTTAGTTCCTTCTATAAATGCAGGTAAAATTCACGGGGAAGCTTTGTTGGAAATATTCTGGTTGCTCATCACCTACTATGGGTCTATTCAGATTTTCCATTTCTTTTGAGTCAGTTTGGATACTTCGTGCATTTCTAGGAATTTGTCCATTTTATCCAGATTACCTATTTTGCTGGCAAACAGCAGCTCGTAACATTCTCTTAACATAGTTCTTCATATTTACGTGAGGCCACTTCCACTCCCGATTTTACTAATAAGAGGCGTCTCTCGTGTTTGTTTCGCTAGTCTAGCTAAAAGTCTGTCAGTTTTATTCCACTGTGGTAGGAGAATGTACTTTGTATGCTTCTGACCATTTTAAATGAGGCATGTTTCGTGGCCTGACATACGCTCTGTCCCGGACAGCGCTCCCCGTGAGCTGGAGAAGAACGTGCGTTTGGCTGTCGGGTGGAGCGTTCTACGGGTGTCTCCATGCCTAAATGTCCTCGCCTACAAATCGGGACAGAAATCCCTGCCTCCTGAGCTTCTTACACAAACTCAAGGAGACAGGTACACAAAGGACCCATCGCAGCTCTGCATTCAGAGTAGGTGGATGTGAGCTAGGCTGCGGGCGTGGCGGAGACGAAGCGACGCTCAGGTAAACTAGGGAAGAGCCCTCCCTCACCTGCATGTCGGCTCCTCTGAAAGCTACTCAGCCCACGGATGCCAGGGCTATACTTTGATTTCCTAGAAAAGTCTGACTCAGAGGATCCACCTTCGTGGCAGGGGCGGTGGGGTGGTGGGGCAGAGACCCAGAAGCGCTGGCCTGTGTGGGGCTTGTCACGCGCGTGCCCCGGGAGACGCAGTCCACGGGAGTGGAGGCGACAAACAGGGTTTCTTTCCTGTGCTTCCGGGAGGGCAGTGCGGCACCGTCTGCGCTTACACCCTGCGGCGCCCCGCAGATGCCGAGGAAGAGCCGCCAAGTTGAGAGCGGCGCGTCACCCCCTTCCCCAAGAGCCCCTCCCATGCACACAGGGCCACCGGCTTTCAGAGGGAGCCTACCGCCCCGTTCAGCAATCCCAGCGGGCAAAGAGTACTCCGCAAGAGGGGAAAACAGGCCGGTGACAGAGAAAAGTGCTTCTCTCCACACAAATTCTCCAGAGGCAATGGACTTCCAAGTGGCCATCTGTCAATGAGATTAGCATCCCAAAGCCACACAGCAACACAAGCAAGGAGCCTGGCTCTGGCTGAGCCCAAACTTCATTACAGGAGTAGAAAAAGTCCCATTTAAATGATAACAGGAAGTGCTCAGGAAGCATCTTACAGAAGGAAGATCCCAACTGTACCCCAGCTTCCAGGCAGCGATCAGGAGGGCCGGCCTAGGCAGGCTGGACCACACCTGCCCCTCCCCGCAGGCCTTCCCCTGGCCTGCTGCCACCCTGGACCTTCCACGGCTGAGCGTGGAGGAGAGGAGGAATATCAGCTGGGGGCACAGTCACCACGCGGCCGCTCCCCCAGACCGAGCCTCCCTCAGGAGGGCACAGACCTGCCTGCAGCCCCACCTCCAGGGCCTGCCTCCCTTCTCTTCCCTACTGGTCTCTCCGCCGCACCTTCCACTGTCCCTTCAGGTCTCCTCTGAGAGATGCCTCCCCGCGTGACCCTGCCACCTGCCCAGCCCCCCTCCAGGCGCAGACGCCGCCCCAGTGCCTCAGCTTCCTTCCGCCACAGCACACCATGCAACGCGCCACCGTCTCCGTCCCATCAGACGGTGTGTGCAGGAGGGCAATGGCCACACAAGGTCCCGGCAGAGCACCCAACACCCAGGAGGGGCAGCAGATCCGTTCTGAACGAACAAGGAGCCAAACAGACGCCCGACCAAGAGACCAGGGCACCCGAGGGCCAGGAGATGCACAGGCCGTGTGCTGCAGCAGGAGAGGGCGGTGCGCCCGCCAGCCTCCGCCAGCTGTAGCGGGGCCCAGGGCCCAGACCGCTCAGGACCTGTGGACACTGGAAAGAGGGACGCCCCTGAGAGCACACACTGGCAGCAGTGGCCGCTTGTTCAGGCTTCCCAGGGTGGGTGGGTGCCCCGGGAGGGGCACCGAGATGCCAGGACGCCGTGCCCCACTCCGGCCAGTGTGCTTCTGAAGCACTGCTGACCTGACCCAGCATGGTGCACACGCACATACACCCTGCCTCACCGGGAACGTCCACGGGGAGACGGGAGCGATTCCACTTCTGCTCTCTCTCTCGGCCGCAGAGGCCGGGGGGCTGACGCACGAGGATGCCAGAGGCCGCCGGGCGTCTCCAAGGAGTCACACCCTCAGCGCGGCTCTCACTCTGTCCCGTGATGGAGCCCGAGAAAGGAAGTGAAGGAACCTGACCCCCGCCAGCCTGCCCACGCTGCGGACGGACGATCGTGCTGCCCTCTGCTCTCTGAGGGGAGCGGGCAGCCCGCAGGCCCACCTGCTGACGGCGGGCCGAGCACCGGCCAGCGCCGGCTCTGGGCGGACTCAGTATGTTTTAAGAATGTAAAAAGAAGGACCTGGCGGCCTGGGTAATTAGAACACAGCTGTAGCTACAATAACTAAAGCATGGTGGTGTTATCACACGTCAAAACAGTGAAATGGAACTGAAAATCCTAGTGTAGACTCAAATCCGTGTAGGAAATGGGCTTAGAGGAGACGTGGTCATTATAAAGTCCCATCGGGACAACCGGGAAGCTCTCCGGAAAAAACAAAGTGAAACCCTACTTCATAGCTCCTATCAAAAGTCAGTCTCGGTGGATCAAAGGTTTTCAACATAAAATCATGAGAGAGGACAATACAGGAAAAAATTCTGATGACTTAGGAAAGAGAAAAGTCTCTTCCACATTCATACAAAAACAAAACAGAAGCACTAAAAGCAGAGGCTCACGTGTTCAGCTAGAAAAAAATAAAAATGAGTGTCTGGAAGAAAAGCTTTACAACCGAATAGAAGGGAAATGTCAAACTGGGAAACCTTATTTTCAGACAAAGGGCTAATTTCCTTAAGCTATTAAAAGCTTCTCTAACAAATTAATTTTAAAAAGACAGAATAAATGGATAAAGATTATGAACGAATAGACAGAAAAATATGTAATTAACAGCTACACTGAGAGCACTTGACAAAGCCGTGCTCTGAATGCCCAACAAGCTAATAGGAAAATGCATGGGAGAATCGCAAGGAGACACCACTGGACGCCTACCCGGGGCTGGAAGACAGACAACCCCAAATGCCGCAGGACGCGAGCACCGGAACCCCTGGGACTGGTGGTATGGGCAAGCGGCAGCTTCTCATCAGGATGGACATGCGGGCCGGGCCGGGCCTCTGGTGTGCTCAAGATACAGAAGTACGCATGTCCTCCAACACACGTGTACAGGGACGTTCTTAACTTTATTCCTGAGAGTCAACACTGGGTACCGCCCAAACACGCACCGGGAGAAGGGACAAATGAGCTGCGTCAGCATCCTAAAACAGGAGGGCATGCGCTGGGCAGCAGGTGGCAGACACGCAACTCACGGTCACCTGGGGTTGCTGTTCTGAGCCATGTGCGCACAGCACCCTCACAGGGGACCCCGCAGGGCCCGCCCGGTCAGTGAGAGTGAAGGACCCCCAGATCTGCACAGCAGCTCTCCCTGCCACTGAGCCGCGCCCTCAGCGGACGGACACTGACCACACACCGTGTAAACACTGGTCACAACACGGTGCCCTGAGCCCCGTCCACTCACGCGAGAGGAGGGGGGGGATGCACTGGCAGGCCTGACTGCCAACGGAGAACAGCAAGACAGAGGGTAGGGACAGATCTGTACTGGGAGACAGGGCGGCTGGTAAGATCACATTTGTGAAAAGACACAGAGACACGTTAGGGAGTGTGCTGCTGAGGTACCTGAACAACGAGTGCTCCAGAAAGAGGGGCAGCAAGTGCAAAGGCCCTGGGGTAGGCGCATGGCCTGCAAGTGTACGAGCAGCAGGGGCAGGATGAGGGGGAAAACATGGCAGGGGTGGGGCGGAAACAACGGCCGCTCTGGGCCCCCCCCCTGTGAACAGCTGAGCTTCCTCTCTGACGGGCAGCCACCATGTGAGGACTTGCGGCAAAAGCCCTTGACCTGGCTCCTGTCGTACTGCCACGGGGAATGCTGCTGGGGGGCGGGGGGGTGTCGCCAGGGTATGACTGGGGACGCCCATTAGAAGGCCAGGGCGCTTCCCTGCTGGCGCAGCGGTTAAGAATCCGCCTGCCAATGCAGGGGACATGGGTTCCAGCCCTGGTCCGGGAAGATCCCACATGCCGCGGAGCAGCTAAGCCCGTGCGCCACAACCACTGAGCCCCGCGAGCCACAACTACTGAAGCCCACGCGCCTACAGCCTGTGCTCCGCAACAAGAGAAGCCACCGCAGTGAGAAGCCCACGCACCACGACGAAGAGTAGCCCCTGCTCGCCGCAACTAGAGAAAACCTGCGCACAGCAACGAGGACCCCACACAGCCAACAAATAAATTAATTAATTAAATTAAAATTTTTTAAAAAAGGAAGGGGCCAGTAAAATACCAACAGTAAGAGGTCAGGGTGGTGGTGGCGGAAGCCCAGCTGGTGCAGGACTGGATGAGCTCTGAGAACCTGCAAGATTTGGCCTAATTCCCTACAATTTTTTAGCTCCTGCTTCACTGCCGTTCCCCGGCACACCTACCTCACAACCTTGCCGATCTCAATGGTCAGAAAGATGACCCCTGGTATCTGCTCCTGACCCTCCCTGCCCCGTGCCTGCCCCAGACCTGGGCAGTGGGTCTGACTCTGCCCAGGAACCGCAGCTCTGCCGTGGCCCCGTCCTTCGGGCCCTGCACCCCACAGACCACCGCCTCCACTTCCTCCTCACCCTCTCACCCCCGCCCCCAAGTCGACCCTAACAATCGCCCCTGTACACACAGCTTCACGTCCCGAGTCCTGGCCATCGCAGTCAGCTGACGAATCTGCTCCACCAGCGCAGACGACTGTCACTGAGGAAAGACACACCGCCAGGCCGGCTGGTCCACCCCTAAACTCAGGACAGCACTCCCTAGTGGCCACCACACTGCACCCCCTGGTCCCCTCCACCTCTGACGACTACCTCATGTCATTCTGCCTTCACCAACCTCAGGCTCAGCTGGTCAGTCTTGCTTGTATTTCACTGAGAAAACAGAAAGAGACTTTCTCTAAGTGCCGGCCATTGCGCCCGCCGCCTGCCTGCCCCTGCGTCCGTGTCCCGTGCGTTCCCTCCACTGCAGCGGGTGACTCTCCATGCTCCACAGTGAGGCAGGTCCTCGGTCCCATCTCCTCACATTAACAACGCACAGACCCCCAGCTACCTCCCCTCTTCTCCCGGACCATCCCATGAACGTGCAACTCACAGCATCTCCTGCCCTCCAGGGAGATCCATCTTGTCTGCACATCACCCCTCCAGATGCCATCCCAATTCTCTCGTTCCCTCTATACAAACAAACCAACCCGCCAACACAGCATCCCTCTCTGCCCAGGCTCTCAAACCCCGTCACCCGGCTTCCCCCGGACACCACCCGCCACTGTCAAGGCCACCGTGAACCCCACTCTGCAGAGTTCTGAGCCCTCACCTTCCCAGGTCAATGTGCAGCTTCCACGCACCATGAAACGCCCTGACACCGGCCTTCCAGAACAGCCCACAATCCCGGGTTCTCCCGCCCACCAGCCCTCCACCCCAGTCCTTCTTCTGTCCCCACAGCTCCCCGTTCCTGAAAGGTGGATCCCAGAGCTCAGCCCTCCCACCTCTTGTCTTCTGTCCATACTCACTGGAAGGAAGTGGGAGTTTAAGGACGGAAAATAAACCAAGGAGGCAGAAAAGAGAAGCAGACCTGCCCACGTACAGCCGACTGACTGCCACTCGGGGAGGAAACGGTGGCCTTTTCTGAAAGTGACCCGTCAACCGGCTGCCCATCCCGAAGAGCAGTATTCTTCACCCTGCACGCCCCCCACGCCACAAACTTCGGATGGATGGTGGATATAAATGCAAACGACAAGACCACAAAGCTTTCACATTTTTCTGATCTAGGCAAAGAATTTTTAAAGAAGACACAAAAAGAGGCGACCACACAGGAAAGTTCAATAAATCGGACTCAAAATCAAGAACTTCTATTAATCCAAAAACACCAATGAGAACAGTGAAAAGTAAGCCACACACCGTATACAGAGAAGACATTCGCATTTTCTCCTTTCTCTTTCTTTCTACACCCCACACACACCCCATATAAAGCAGTGGTCCCCGAAATTTTTGGCACCAGGGATCAGTTCAGTGGAAAACAACTTTTCCACAGATGGGGCGGGGTGGAGGGCTTAGGCGGTCACGTGGGCGGCAGCGGGGAGCGGCAGATGAAGCTTCGCCCGCCCGCCCGCCGCTCACCTCCTGCTGTGCGGCCTGGTTCTTGACCAGAAGACAGACAGACCTGCACACGTCGGGGCGTTCCTAACCACGGTACTGGTCTGCGGCTCGGGGGTTGGGGACCCCTGACATAAAGAACTCCTACAGTCAGTGCATTTACAAAGCTAACGACTCAATAGAAAAACAGGCAGACTTGACTGTGCATATCCCCAAACATGGTGTCCAGACGGCCAATAAACACACAGAAAGGTGCTCAGCTGTGTTAGTTATCAGAGAAACGCAGAAAACCCGAAGGAGACGCTATTACCTGCCCACCAGGACGGCTTCACACAGTCTGAAAACATCTTGTGTGCGTGAACCCACAGGGCAAGCAGAGCCCCCGTACTGCTGTCAGGACCAAAAACTGACAGTCCAGCCTCAGTATCCACAACAAACGTTCACCGAAGCGATGGACAAGAATGGTCACAGCAGCGCTTCTCATAAACAGCCCCAAAGTGCAAACAACCCAAACACCCACCACCAGCAGGACGGTTCCGACAACTACGGTGCATTCACACGACGGAACATCACAGGACAACGACAACGAGTCGACGACAACCACACGCACCCCGCGTGACCCTCGGCGCACGCGTGAGTCGACAGCACGTGTGAGTGGCGGCACAGAGCTGGAGAAAGGGGAGTGGGGGGCAGGGGTCTTCCCGGCGAAGGCTACGGTGCTGTGAGGGGGAGAACACGCCGGTGGAAAGGGTCTGGGGGGCCCGGCAAAGAGTCCATCCTGAGGGGCTCGGCACCACTCAACCCCAACCCTCCGAGGTCAGTAGGGCTCTGAGTGTGTACTGCTGTCTCCAAGACCACAAAGAGTAAGCAAGTGGCACTGCCAAGCTGGCACGGTGAGAAAGCTTGGTCTCACAGGCAGGCCCGCAGGCCCTGCTCACAGAAAGGGTGCGGTTCAGACCCGGACAGGAAGGACCCAAGGACCAGCCTCCAAGAAACGAGATCAGAAGGCTGTCCCGGTTCGGCCAAAACAAGGGCTCCCAGAAAGAAAAGGACAAGTCCACCCGTGCGGTCCTGTCTCCTCCGGCTGCCACAGCTTCCCCGACAGGCACGGCTGAGCACAGCGGCCGCGCCTGGCCCGCAGGCCTCTTCTGGAGGACAGCAAGTGGGGCAAGTCGGGCTCGTCCCTGCCAAGAGGACGCAGGTCCGGTCACCTGTGAGGGAGCCCGGCCCACCCGGCTCTGGCCTCCTGGGTCCAGGAGGCAAGTCAGTAATGCTTCCTCCTTCGTCCGAAGACACACTTCCAAGAGCTTCGATGCACAAGACCTCAGAAGGACCTGGCTGGGTCTGGGGTGTGGCCGCACGTGCTCAGCACTGGCCTTTGGTAAGAGGCCCCGGGCGTGGCCTCATCGGTCAGGCTCTGCACAGAAGGCGCTCGGCACCCACGGTGAAGGCAGTGACACCTCGGCCCCGGTGGTTCAGGCTACAGCCCTCTGGACGGGAGGGCTCAGAGCCTCCCAAGCCCGTGTACAGACTGGGCTGGGGACGGCAAGAGGCGCCCAGACAGGGCCACAGAGCAGGGAGGCCAAGACCACGGGCTGCCCGACGGCACGGAATGCGAGGCCAGGTCTCGCGGGTGCGTCCCGCGTGCTGACAGCTCAGGAGGGTGAGCTACACCGAAAGGGGGCGCCCCCGTTAGAACCGCAAGCCGCGCAACATGGCAGAGCTCTGGGCGAGGAACGGCTCCGGGCGCTGGAATAAAGGACGAAGAGCCCAGCCGTCGGGACCTCTCGCCAACGCGCCGTGGGCCGTGAGGAGGGGAACACGGGCTGGGGGCGGCGGCCAGGCGGAGGGAGAGGAGACACGAGGTCAAACCCATCAGCTGTGCTGCCCTCGAGGAGCCCACAGCCTGGAAGACTCCGCAAGCACGAGGCCGGCAGCCAGACTCACTTTGCAGCCCTAGACCGAGGCGCCCCTGCCCCCGGCTTCGCAGCACCTGACCAGCCGCGGGGGCCGCTGGCCGAGCTCCTGCTCAGCTCCCGAACAAGAGCGAGCCCCCCAGCGTGGCTCAGGCCGCTGTGCTCCATGGGTCTTCAGCAGCAGTTTGTTCCTCCCTCGTTTGCCTTCCTTTGTGCTACAGAGATAAGTAACGTTTCTAATCTCCGCTATCTCCCAGCTGCAAACGTTCAAGCACTTTTTTCCTTCTTATTTAAAAAGCAAAATCTCATTTTAGATTCGCGAGAGAGACAGCTCCCCGTCTTTACTGCACTAACAACCTGCCACCCAGAGGCCGGGCAGGCCCTGTGGACGGAAGGAACACGTCAAGCTGAGGCATCAAAGCCCCAGAAATCTGAACTAGAAGATCCAAGTCCCTTCAAAACTCCTCCAGACGCAGTGCAAGGAGGCCGCCCACTCACCCATCACCTCTGCTGACAACCTGGAGGCATGAGCCACCGGTTCTGCACGGAACGGCCTCTGGGAGGCCACACTGGCCACACACCAACCCAACAAAACCGGCTGCCCCCTGCAAGGAGCCCCTGGGAGGCCGACCCGGCCGTGAGAAGCAAGCACACACGGGGGGCCCTGGGACGCAGCAGAGTTGACGAGGGGCCTGGGGTCGCGGGCTCCCTGCAGGCGGGCACACCCACACTTCCCTTCTGCCACATGCTGGCCTGGCCAGTCTGGGGGACACGGGCACTGAGCAATTACCCATCAACAGACCGGGAGGCAGAGCGAGGCAGTGCATGCAGCTGTTGCAGATTTAGAGACGACACAAGAGTCGCCAGGCAGAGCAAGCACCCAGCGCATCTTCCGACCTCAACGGCGGGTGGTGGTCGGGGCAGGATGACAAAACCATGCCCCCCATCTCCACTGCCCCCACACACACTGACCTCTGTGCTCTTGTCTAGTTCTGCAACCTGAGAGAGGAAGAAGCAGCCTTCTGGGATCTAGCCTTTGGGGCAAGAATAAGAGATTTAAAAGAATGTCACAGACAGGCACTTCTGAGAACGAAAACCCTGTTTCCTGGTGGATGGTGACAATGTCACCTGGACTTGACAATGCTGGGGACCCTGCTCAGACCTGCCCAGCAGAGGGCCTGGCCTGGCAGCTCCCCTGCCCCTCACACAGCCAGAACCCGGGCCGCTGTCCATGGTCCTGGCCTCTGGCTCCCACCAGGGAGTCTTAGGATAGAGGTCCTGACCAGCGCACACACAGGAAGCAGGGGCGAGACGGAGACACTCAGCCCTCGGGTCATACCCTCATCCTGGCAACCTGTTCTGGTTCCACTGCCATCTTCGATAACTGTGCTGGCCCTGGAGGGGTTTGGAGGGCAGGACATGAACGGCCCCCGGCCCCAGCAATGCTGCGGGGATCTGTGGGGGGCCCAGTCCCCAAGGGCTGCAGTGCGGAAGCCTCAGGCGGCTCACCCTCAAGCTCACCTTCTTTCTCCAGACACGCCTGACAAGTTGACGTCGGTGTTAAAATCTTACCATTTATGTAACAGCTCAGTTATCAGCGGAGTCTCATTTGCACGTGTCAGAGGAAGAGAAAATCACCTAATTAACCACTTTCCCATCAGCAAAAGGCAGGGGGTTGTACTGCCAATTTCTCTTCAGCGCCTGTCTTCCCACCCTCTGAAATTCGCTCCCCTTTAATCAGAGAACATTTCTAATCCTTTGTCACAAGGGACTGGAAAAACTCTCCCTCCAATCACGGGAACTTTAAGCAGACCGCGCGGACACAGCCCTCTCACCACAGGACCTGCGGCCAAGGGGCGGCCCTGCCCACGGTCGCACGAGGCCGCCAGCTCTGCTCCCGAGAATCTCCGCCCAGGAGGCTGCTCGGGCCACTGAAAGACCAGGGAACGGACACGCTTCCCCGACAACTGAGCCAAGTGGACAGCCGTGACTGCGCCTGTCCGCTAGGCTATGCGCTCTACAGCCCTGAGCAGGCACAGGCCTGGTACGTGCTCGACACACACCTCCCAGGGAGATGGGGCACAGCGCCGAGGGCCCCGAACCTGCTGGCTGTGGGGGACCAACCACGCTGCCTCCCGGGGCCTCTGAGCCCGCTTCCGTAACACGGGAGTAAGCCCACCCGGCAGAAGAGGCCGAGGGGAGGGTGTGTGGGAGAGCCACCAGGTCCTCGCACGGAGGCACACGGGGGGTTCCTAGCAGACACCAAGCCTGGCTGCTGCTCCCACCAGCAGCGTCACACGCACTTCCATCCCAACGCGGCCCCCAGGCCCACCCCTAAAGTCGGCATCGCCCCACCCCTGCAGGGGTGTAAGGTCAAAGTCTGGAACAGCCTCTGCCCCCTCTCGGGACTCCGGCCCCACAGCCCAAAGGAGAGAGACTCACAGGTCCCCCGAGGCGTCAGCACCCTGGGAGCAGCTCCCAGGGTCCCGCCGCACCCCGTCCCCTCTGCCTGGACGCCTCCACAAACGGTCACTCCTCCGCTTGCCCCACTTCCTCGGGCACTGCCCTGACAGCACGCCCGCCCGAGCGGGGTCCCGCACCAGGCCCGTGCTCGGCAAGACCAGGGCCACGCCGGCTCTGTCACCGCGCAGGCGGCGCACCGCGCGCAGCTCCACGGTCCCACTCCTGCTCGAGATGATAAACGGAGGAGGAAATGGGGGACGGGCGGCGGGTGGGGAGGAAGCTTCCCTGGACACGCTCTGCTGAGGGGCTCCCCAGGATCAGAGGACAGCAGCCAGGACGAGCACCGAGAGCCCGGGCGGCCTGGAGAGCTCAGCAGCTCCAGTCTCTCCCAGAAGCCGAAAACCACAGGCAGCAGAAAACTCAGACGAGGTCCCAAAGGGGACTCTATAGGCAAGGAGGGAGTGAGGGTGGGAGGTGAGGGGCACGCCCCCCACCAGGACGGCCCTCAGTGTGGCTGAACCCGGGAACCCAGGGCCGGCATCCCAGGCAGACTGACAGTCACAGGTGACGCCTGGACTCTGGGAAGCTGGTGGGGAGCGCACAGGCGTGGGAGAAAGAGGCCCCGAGGACCTCGCAGAGAGTCACATCTGCAGCCGGTGTCTGGACACCAGCGACCAAGATTGCTGTGCTCCGAGCTGCCTGGAGCACAGCGTCCCCGTCCCTCCAGCCTGGCTGCTCCGCTGGAGGGACCCGGCACAGAGCTGCTGAGGTGTGACGACCAAGCCGGCGAAGCCTGGCGGGCCGGCTCCTGGGCGCAGGCTATGAGCCCGCCCAGCCCCTCTAGCGGACGGCCAGCACCCACAGCTCCAGGACAGGGCTCTCCTGGGAGGGGGCTGGAGCTGGCGGGAGGAAGGACAAAGTGCCAACAGCACCGTGCTTTTATGGAGAAGGCTCGCTGCAAGGCAGCTCTGGGTTCAAGGAGTGCACTCGTTAAATTCTTACCCCGAACACCAGCCTCCTCATTCCGACGCCCCGATGCCCATTCTGGGGAATTCCACCGCGACTTCCCCAGCGCAGGCGAGCCCGACCTGCGCCCACCACAGAAAGCGCCCCAGTCCCCAGCCGGCGCCTCACGCCACCACCTCCCCTTCCCGCGAGTGGACCAAATGCCAAAATCGTGACCCCCAAGCCCCAGTGGCTAGGGAGTCACAAATCCCAAGCCAGGGGCTCTTCCTGGGTGCAGGAAAGTGGTCTCTCCCCTCCAAATACTGAAACACACCAGAGTAAGGAGCCCTGCCTCTCTCCACGTACGGGACACCCGGTTTTCGGAAATCCACCAGCGGTGAGAGACTTGCTCTGCCATGGCCGCCGGGAGCCTCCCCTGAGAGCAGGACGAAGGCCCTGCTCCCTGTGGGCACGTCGTGAACAAACAGGGAAGGAAGGTCCCTGCCGCCCGGAGCTCAGCCTCCACGCAGGACGTCAGTTCCGACCACGTGAACAGGTGGCACGGGCCACAAAGAGGGTGAGGTGCCGACAGCCACCAGGGGCTGCCCGGGCGCGGGGAAGGGCAGAGGGCCTTGGTGAGCTCGGGGAGCAGCCTGAGAAAGGGCCCAGGCCCATGGCCCTGGGGGCGTAGACTCTGCAGAGAGGGAGAGGATGGGACCGCTCCCCTGCAGCCACGGCAGGGGGTGACGCGGCCCCCGGAGAAGGGTGTGGGCAGAAGAGGCAGCGGGCCCAGTCCAGCGACACGGCCGGCCAAGGCTTAGGCCCAGCTGGCAGCGCAGGGCGTGTTAACAGAGCGAGCCCACAGCCAGTGAGCCGTACTGCCCCGAGGCCGGCCACAGCCCGGGAAGGCCCCCTGGAAAACAGGGCGGACGGACTCCGCTCCTGCAGGTGTGGCTGGTGCCCTGACAAGAGGCCCCGCCCCCGGTCCCTTAGATCCCGAGCTCACCCAACACTCTCGCAAACTCTACGCAGGTCCTGTACCCCCAGTCCTCCTCCTCTGAGCGCGTCCTCCACGCCATGCTCGCTTTAGCAGCCACGGTGCCTGGGCAGCACCGGCGTGTGACGGGCCAGGTGCCGGCCATGCGGGTGGGGTGGGGTGGGGCCGGCCCGCCCCTTCCCTTCCCTCTCCCTGCCTGCAGCCTTCTCCAGGCCACCTCCAAATGCTCAGGCGCACAAGAGGCAGAGGCAGAGGCAGAGCCAGCACGGGAGAGGCCCGCCCCGAGCTCACACGGGCTCCTGGGAAGCCTGCACTGACTGCCTCCCCCCAGCTCGGCCGCCGTGCGCGCCACTGCGCCCGGCCCAGCGTAGGGGGCCCTGCCCTTAGCTCCACGATGGCCGGCAGCTCACTTCCCAGCCAGATCAGCGTCCCAGGGTGGAACGCAAGACAGCCCCGAGCCTCCCCTCTATGGGGGCTACAACTGGTTCCAGGGAAAAACACGTCCCCCTGCCCTCCTCCCTCGGCCGCCCCCACTCCTCCGGCCGACACGCGCACCTTCACACACCTGTCGTCAACCCTCACAAACGCACGCCTCTGGGGATCACCTGCCAAGCGCTGTGCGCGCCTCTTGAGGCCCTGCTCCGACCTAGTGTAAGCGCTGAGGAGAAACCCGCTGTTCCTCTGTCAGGGAAGCTGGGGTGGGGGGGCAGGCGCACAGCACACGACCCTCGTCCTGAGAACCCCTTCCTCTCCCTCCTCGGCCCCGGCCCTCTGTGCTGACACTGGGGCACACTGAGCAAGGCCCGCCCGGCGCTCTGCCACCTCGTTTAGAAGGTGGAAGCACTTGTCTGCAGCCTGTAGGACCTCAGTCAAAACTAGAGAAAGAGCCTCACTTTAACCTCTTGTTGGAGTTAACGCAGGGCTGTGGGTGACCTTCCCACAGTGTCATAAGAGACTGGGACCACGAGACCTCTAGGCCAAGGCCGGGCTCGGATTCAGCGCAGAGGGGACAAGCGCCCAACCAGGTGCTCAGAAAAAACTATTTCAAAACTTGCTGACCGAAAAACCCCAAAATGGGTCATTTTAAAATAAAAGAGAACGCTGGGCATTTTCATCATGTATAACATTCCTATTAGAACAGAACAAACCGGGGGTTGTATCAAACCACTTCCGGTGGGGTTTGTGTCCGCAGTAACCCACTATTCAGGCACGTCTCATTAACACAGAGGCTTAATTGGCCTTTCATGCCTGCATTGTGTCTCAGGAAGGAGCGAGGTGCAATTATGGAGAAAGGAGCACTCCAGCAGCTTCGGTTCAATTCATGGCTTTCATCGCATCAGAATCAGCACAGATGTTCCCTCGGAGGACACAGAGGAAGATGAGCTGCTTTCAAAATGACACTTTTTTAGTTTAAAACTTTATTTAAAATAAAAAGTTATTTAAGTGAAATTTACAACACACTGTTTTACTCCCTTTGTTTCCCTTGCTGTAAGGCATTAACTTTCAAAGGCTGGTTCCGCTTAAATTGATTTTTCATTTCAAATGAACATCTGTGTTTAGGTCTAAAAAGCTCTTTGCCGAAACATACAGAGCCCCGGAGGGTCTGAACAAAGCCCTCCTGGCTACACCTGACCACGGACGGGAAGGCCTGCTTGCTCCGGGGCCCAGGGGTTGGGGGTGCAGCTCCTGCCTCCTCCTCCTGAGCTGCTGAGAAACTGTTTTCTTTGCAGAGTGGAGACTAAGAAGGCAGCCCCAAGGGCAAATGCTTAGCCTCAGTGCTTCCTCCCTCAGTGAAGGCTCACACAGAAGCCGCGGCCAGACGTGGTCCGCGGGGTCTCCAGGAAGGCGGCTCAGTCAAATCCAGTTCCTCCTTCAACTGTGTGTGTGTGTGTGTGTGTGTGTCTGTCAGGCAGGCGCCCCCTCCCCACTCCCACCCCTCGACCACCCTGGGTCCCACGGGGTCAGGCCTGCCTCTAGGGCCCCCACTGCCATGCACGCTACCTTGAGGGAACACACGGAAGTAGGGGGCCAGCTCTGCTCCTGAACTGGCCCTCAGATGACAGACACATGGGCAACCTCCCCACGCCTCTGTCTCCCTCTCTGCCCACGTGGACAATACCTGAGCCAAGCTGCCCATCAGGCCACTGGGGGCAGACCCAGAATCAGGCATAGAAAGTGATTTTATGAGCACACGACGGGAATAAAGCATGAATTCAGCCCCAAGCCCAGCAAGGACACTCAGAAACGGGGCTCCCCGGGGCTGAGCGTCCCGGAACTCCCTAGCTTGGCGGGCGTGGGTACGACAGGCCCCGGGGACAGCCCGAAGGCCTCAGCCACTTCTCTTGCTGTCCCTACACCCAGGAGCCAATCAAGTCAGCCCCACTCTCACCCTCCTGGTTACCATGGGAAGTTCAGACAGAGCTCACTGTGGCAGTGTGGGTCTAAATAGTTGGAAACACTTCCATGTTTTTATGGCGCTATATTTAGAAACCTCTAAATAAAACCCATGGAGCATGTTGCAATAATATACATTTTTTTAAACTCACTAATTGAATGTTGCCATTACAAGTGCTATTTTGGGCCATCTGCTAAATATGCAATTTAGGAATTAAGACTCATATCTTAGCGGATACACTAATTACTCCTTTGAATCCATTTGGGTCCCTTCTGAACACACACAAGAAGTCCCGTAGTTAGCAACAATAATCACCCTTCTGTTTCACGGTACGGGGTCAGGGCCATGACCAAGGGGCTGACCAGGAGCTCAGCTCAGCCCAGGGATGGAAGGGCAGAGAGAGTCACGAGGCCACACCTTTCCAGGCCAAGAGTCCGTTCTGGCCTCTTAAAGGTGACGCGAATTTCTGTATGTCAAGCCAAAGCCTTTCATTGAAGGCTTCCGCTCGCCGACTGTGCACGGTTTATCCAAGTCCAATGCCTACCCTCCCCCATCCCCTGAAAACAGTGCTTGAAATATTCTTAGAACCCATTCCGGCGGCCAGACTGTAAGTTAAGTGACAGGCCCACGACGACTGAGTCGTCCCCGTTCCCACGGTCCACGTCCCGAGGTCCCTCGTCAGGTGTCAGGCAGACCACACAGGGCACTGTGCGTCAGAGTCAGCAGTGGTATCACCTCCTTTTGTGTGACCCGCTACTTGTGTTAATACGGTCCAAGAAAGACTTTACTTCTGCTCTCACGACTCGGCGGTGATCCACGCTAAATTTCACTGACTCTGGTGCATGTCCCCAAGGGTTAGTCATCCCCTCAGCAGACGAAACGCCTCTTCTCCACCCTCAACAAAGGCAGTGGTTTTTTGTCTCCAGTGTTTCCCTTCTGTCCCAAATAAAATTTATCTTGCTGAAGGAGCCATTGTTTCAGACTATTAATAATAGACGCTTTGGGTTCTTCCATGGGTTTAAACCAACCAGCAAGCACAGTCCCTGTATCAATACTCACCACCTGCCCCCACGCCCGCCCACGCAAAGACTCCAGGATACACACCCGCGCACTTCACAACAGTCCCCAGCAGAACAAGAAACACTTCTTACCCAAACAGAGCTCGGAGTCCTCCAGTTTCTTTTCTCTCTCCCCATTCCCTCGTGTACTGAGTATAACTGAAGGGGCGAAAAATGCATCAGGAAACAGTGAGACGTAAGAAGCTGAGAAGAGTCTCGATGTGAAGGCCATGCGGCACGTAAAGGCTGCATCCTTGGAGGAAACGTTAAGTGAAAACCGAGAGGGCAGGGCCGAAGCACAAACAGGGAGGGGCTCCAACGCGCTCTGGGCCTTGCACAGCGGCCTGCAGGGGAGGGGAGCCCCCTGGAGACACGGGCGGGATGGGCAGGCTCATCTCTCGCCCACGGGCCGGCACAGCCAGTTGCAGGGAGAGCCCGGCCAAGACCGGCAGGTGCCAGACCCCACGCCGCCCGTCCTCCTCGCGCTGCGCGTTCCCAGTCTCAGCCGTTGACCTGTGGAACAAGGAGCCTTCACGACCACGACCCTCAGGGATTGGTGCCCTGGTCAAGGAGCAGCACCCCCGACGAATGGGGCACAGCGTTTCCCTCCAGTCATAAGAGAACTGAGATAAAAGAAAAAGCAGGCTGAGGGAGGGAAGAAAGAGAAATGACCTTGCGGCCTTCTCGGCCCATTAAAGGACACAAAACCAAGCGGCTGAAATTTGATTATGGGAAATCAGAGGGAGGAAAGAGGCTCTACTTAAGTCGCTGTCCGGAAGACTAGACTCCACCAAGAGTTTCTCATCAGAGGAACAGGAAAATGCAGATAGGAAGCGTTTCCGGCGGGCTTGGGAGGGGACGTGCAGGGTGGCGGGGTGGGGGCAAGCATCTGACGGGGTGCGGCCAGGAGGTCGCCACCTGCACCCCCCTCACCCCGATCGGATCGGCCAAGACCAAAGACCTGCCAAGAGCTGGAGCGAGGCCGTGGTGAGCGGCTGCAAGGCGCTCGCAAACACCAAAGTGCACGTCCCCTCGGGAAACAGCTCAGCAGCCTCTCAGGAAGCCGAGCGCAGTTATGACCCAGCCACCCCGCTCCCAGGTACCCAGTCAACAGAGCGAAAACTTCTGTCTGTCCACACAAAGCCAACGTCTTTAGCAGCTTTATTCTGTTCCACCCAAAACGAACTCAGATGGCCTTCCACCGACAAGGGCTACATGATGGAATTCTACTGGCCCACAAACAGCAGCCAGCTCTGCTTCACGCGACAGCGCTCAGGGGCCTCAAACGCGCTGGGTAAGCGAAGCAGCAGACCCGGACGCCCACACACCGTGTGACTCCATTTACACGGCATCCGGAAGAGGCAGAACCAGAGGGGCAGAGATCACTGCAGTGGCTTCCTGGCTCGGGGCTCGGCGGGGGGGTGGGACGCACAACTCCCAGGTGAGGGCTCCCGCGCCCGGTTACCGAAAACCGACCAGAACTGGGGGAACTGGCGAGAAGAGCCCGCCGTCCCGAAATGAGCCAGAGAACAGCGAGGGGCGGGCAGACGGGGGCAGGCCCTGGGAGGCAGCGTCCTGACTGGGGCTGCGGACAAATGCCACACCCGCGCTCATCACAGCCACGGGCTAGTGGCTCTACAGAGACCATGTGTACACACTAGGCTGAACAAGTAAAGAGCGGGTGTGGAATGACAGCCAGGTTTCTCAATATCAAAGAAAAAGATGACACACGAGGTTAGAACGGTCCCAGCGGGAAGCAGGGCTCCCTGGAAAAGTGAAAGGGGCAGGGAAGACACCACTTCAGAGCACCGTGCAGTGCCAGAAAGAAAGGAAAGGCTCAGACACAGACAGCAGCAAATCAAACGGGCACACGAGCCCATTCAAAAGGGCTCCCAAAGGCCGAAGCTCAAATCAGTACACAAGTCCACACCAATATAAACAACCAACCAAGTAAATAAATGGGGAGAAGGAACAAGTCCTCCTCTGAGAAGCCCAATCAACAAATGTAGAAGAAACAAAGGCACTGGAAAACCACCACCGTAACACTGCGGTAATACATGCTGCAGGCAACATCCTCCAATGAAAGCTTCAAATTAGTGGGCGCAAGTTTGGGAGGAAACGGGGTGTTTGCACAGTCTCAGGATGTGCCCCAAGGTATTTCTTAATCACGAGGGGAACACCCAGCCTTGCACTGGAGGAGCGAGCGGTCAAGAAAACGCCAACGCCACGCACCCCCACGCGATGCCTCGAGAAGTCACAGCATCACTTCTGCGGTTTTCACACCTCAACCTAATGGTGATGAAAAATCACACACACCCCAATCTCGGGACATTCTACAAAACCCCTGGCCAGTGCTCTTCAGAAGACTCAAGGTCGGGAAAGAACAAGGAGATGACACGCCGTCCCAGACGTTAGAAACCAAGGAGGAAGATGGGGCGAGCCAACGCGCAACGTGGGATCCTGGCGTGGGAAATCGGCAAAATGCAAATGAAGTCTGAAGTGAACACGGCTGTCCCGCCGCACTGTCTAGTTCCTGGTAACTGCACTGCAGCTGTGCAGGATGCCGAGTCAGGGGCGCTGCGGGGAGAGGGCACCTGAGCGCGGCACACTATTTCTGAGACCTTCCTGTCAGTCAAGATAAAAGGTGGAGCAGTGGTTAGGAGTCCGCCTGCCAGTGCAGGGGACACGGGTTCGAGCCCTGGTCCGGGAAGATCCCACATGCCGCGGAGCAACTCAGCCCGTGCACCACAGCTACTGAAGCCTGTGCACCCAGAGCCTGTGCTCTGCGACAAGAGAAGTCACCGCAATGAGAAGCCCGCGCACCACAATGAAGGGTAGCCCCTGCTCGCAGCAACTACAGAAAGCCCGTGTGCTGCAAGGAAGATCCAATGCAGCCAAACATTTAAAAAAATCTAAAAGAACATGTAGGATGACTGGCCCAATGGCAGTGCCATCCCTAAGGGCATGCTTACGTGTCCTCAGGACAGAGACCCTGGGAACCTTCCGAACCCGGGCCCGGCTCCTATCCTCCCGCACAGTCAAGGCTGGGGGCGCTCTGCTCACCAGGAACACAAGAAGCGCAGGCCCAGGCCCCTCCCTGGGAAGAGCCGGTCGCTCCGTCGCCCCCCTCACGGGGCTGCCTTCCCCACAGCAGAGGCTGAATGGCCCTCACCTGACAGACAGACACGCCTTGAAGATGGGCACTTCCACCATCTACATGGTGGGGTGTTTCTTCCTTTTTCACAAGGACCAGAAAACGACAGCTTGCAGGACAAATCTGGTGTGCAGCCCGTTTTCGTCAGTCGGGCTTCCCTGGAGCACAGCCAGGTAGGTGAGAACCGGCAATCGTCTCCGGATGCAGCAGAGCTGAGTGTTTACGACAGAGACCATCCGTGCCACAAAGCCTGGTCCTCTGGGCTGCTGACCTGCCTTACGAGGCCAGCGGGTGGCACGGAGCTTACAATCCTGACAGGGCTTTCAGGAGAACACTACTGCACTGTTCAGAAAGACTTTCTAGAAGACTCTGCCCCCAGGACGGCAGTGCTGCACTGAAGCATGAGCTCTGACCCACAGCAGCAGCCGGGAGCAAGACACTAGGGACCCCCTCCCCCCCCGGGCTGCGGATTCCAAACAGCCGGAGTGGCAGCACCTCGGGCGTTTCCGCTCTGTCCTCCCCTACGCATCCCAGCCCTGCCGGACCGCACGGAGATGTCAGGTGCATACCCCACCTCACCCGAGAGGAGCCGCGATGACCCCACCCGGGAGGGCAGTCAGGCGGCACCGCAGATGACATCCACACGGCGCGTTCTGAGAGGGAGACACGCCAGCCCTGACGAGGAGGAGCCCCTTCAGGGGCTGGGCTGGAGCTGGATGCTCCCCCCGCAAGCGCGGGCCTCTCCGCCGTCCCCTGAAGACGGAGGCGTGGCCTCGCAGAGGCGGGCGGCGGCTTCTGCAATCAAATCCCGGCCCCACCCCCCGCCCAGGATCCCCAGTGTTCCCGCATTTCCCCCCTGTGGTGTGAGAGCCCGGCCACCACATGACAGGCCACAGCGCACGCACCCCGACTTGCCGTGACCTCTGGGCGGCCCTGCCTCTCACGGCTCCTTCCCGGCACCGCCATGCTCACGGGCTGCGCGAGAAGAGGGGCCGGATGACCAGGTGAGCAGGTGGCTGCGTGTGAATCGGACGCCGCAGGAGGGGCAAGACCCGAGCCTGTCACCTCCGTGCTCCTGAAGCACCCGAGACACGCCACACGGAGGAGGCGCAGGCCTGCGACAAACGTCTCCGAAATCAGACCCGAAGAGCCCCGCCCCCCAAGCGAGGACGTGGCCGGGAGGGTGCGTGTCTCAGCCGAGCAGGCGCAGGCGCTCACCGGCAGGAAGGGGGAGCGGGGGCGGGGTGGGGGGAGCCAGAGAGGGCGGGGCCTGTGCGCGTGTGGGCACAGGGGAGAAGCAGGGCCAGGCCACGCGCCACGCTGGTGTCGGCAGCTGGGCGTGGCGGGGGGCAGCGAATGTCAGAGGGGACCAAGGAGAAGGCAGGACGGAGCCACAACTTCACACGGAGGAGGAATCGCACGCTCCAGAACGAGGAAGAGGGCCTTAATCAGGAAGGCAGGTGTGTCGCCACCGTATGGAGCTGACCAGCCGGGGCCCCGCCCAGAGAAGAGGATCCTGGCCACAGGCGGGCACAGCGTCCATGCATCAAGTTTTCCAGCACGCCCGCCTCTGGCAGAGAGGACGGCACAGGTGCCGAGGAAGTGCTGGTACTCAGAAGGTTTCCCTAGGAAGAAGGGGCACAAGAAGCGCTCAGGCCTGGAGCAGTGCGGGCAGCACCTCAGGAGGAAGCCCGTCCCCGGGAAGCCCCAGGCCAGCAGGGGACAAGCACGTGGCCGGGTGAGAGACGCCCCGAGTCAGCTCCTCAGGCTCCCCCCGCGGCCACCGTCTCAGCAGAGCCGCTCCTTCTGGAGAAACTGTACACTCCTGGGGGCTGAGGGGCTGGGGGAGCTGCTGCCGCCTCAGCACGGCTCCCCAGGGGCCCCCACCCCCCGCAGCTTCCGCAATCCAGGTGAACCCTCGTGCTAACCACAGGCGGCGAGCTGAGCACAGCGCAGGCAGCACGCCAGCCCAGAGCCACAACGCAGCAGGCCGGCAGCTGCCGGGGTGGGAAAGCACGTGCCAGGGCCTGTTTCTCCCCGGGGCGCCCTGGCCTTCGGGACAAAAAGCCTCCATTTCTATGCACGAGCATCCCCAAACTGAAGGACGCTCAGCACGCCAGGCCCTGCCCCACGCAGAGCAACGGCCCCGCAAGCGCCGCCCCCTCACTTATCTCCCAGTGCCCCTTGGGGGCAGCTCCAAGGAGATGACCATACCCCTTGACCCCGGGGCACCGAGTGGCTCTGGACCTCTTTCTGCCCTCTTTCTGGGCTCCCGGCCCACACCCCCTTCAGAGAGCCTGCCACTCCCAGACCCCCGGCCCCAGGGGACAGAGCCAGCCTCCACTCTGCAGCCCCTCCCCACAAGCTGGCCTGCACCCGGCTCACAGAGCACTGGTCTGCCCTGCGTGCAGCGGAGGCCCGCCCTCTGTCCCCCTCTCGCTGTGCACAAGCGGACTATCAGCCCCAAACACACACGTATGGGAGAGTCACGGGGGCCCAGGGCGTGCACACACACAGGCTGTACGTTAAGGGGGCACGAACACTGCCAGGTGGACTTGGGGTCGGGGTCTGGAGGCCCACCTCTCAATGCTCTACGATGCGATTCTCTCCCAAACCAGCACCACAGAAACGGTCGCTGGCAACAGGCCTCCAAGTGCAGGCTTCCTGGAACCCGGAGCCAGGACCCAGCAGGAATTTCCCCTCAGCCCTGCTCCGACGCCCCCTTCCCTCAGAAGGTCTGGGCTGGTGGTTCTGGAAGTACATCCGGTCACTCCTGCCGGCACAGCCCCCGTCTTCGGTGGCCCTGGCGGACCCTGGGAGGCAGGCTCTGTTGACAGTTTGCGTTCTGCACGCAGCGCTGTCACTGGCTGCACTGCCCCTCCAAGTCGACGGTGGACTTCACAGGTTAAAGGCAGCCCACAGACGGACTGTCCAGCGTTCTGCTGCCGTGTGGACTGCAGCTTATTTTTAGCAGCGAGAGCTTCTCTTTCATGCATGTTCCACCTCTTTCTCTGTCCTCTGTGCTACCCTCTGTGCAGACCAGGGCTGAAAGTCCTTGGCGGAGACTCCAGACTCCTCGCAGGCTCACTTTAGCGACCCGCCACTGGGAAACGCCGCCAGCACGATAGGCCGCCCTACGAACTCGGGCACAGCTCAGAGGTCAGCGAGGAAGAGCCCCATGCTCGAGGGGCTGGAGGGGGCTCTCCGCCAGGCAGCGCTTCTGCAAAGGCAGGGTCCACGCCAACAGTGCCTGTCCTGCTGCTGTCGTGTTCTGCCTGCCCCGACAACTCCCCTGTGCAAAACTCCCTCCTCCCCTCTCCACTCTTCCCCTCCTTGAAGAATCAAAACAAGGGCCCCAAACAAGGGCCCTCCCTCCCTCCCTCTCCGGTTCCTTGAGATGAGACAATTCCGGGCCCACCTGCCACCGCTCCTGACAAATGCCCCCCTGGGCGCTCCAGGCAGGGCTGCCACAGCACACGCCCACTTTAACTGGGACCGAGCTGGAAGATGCCACCTGAAGGGGCTCTGTCTCACGACCCTGGGCCCTCTCGGGGCTGCGGCTGCCCCGGGACCCTCCTCTCCCAAAAAGAGAATGTCCCCAGGCACTGCCCAAAGCGCCCCTCTGCTCTCCGCGTCTCCTGCCGGTACCACCCCCAGGCACCACCGTCAACATCCCAGGCAGAGGAACCTACGACCCTGGGCCCTCTCGGGGCTGCCCCGGACCCTCATCTCCCAAAAAGAGAATGTCCCCAGGCACTGCCCAAAGCGCCCCTCTGCTCCCCGCGTCTCCTGCCGGTACCACCCCCAGGCACCACCGTCAACATCCCAGGCAGAGGAACCTCAAACTGCTCTTCACCCCACAGTCTGATGCCAGCCCTGATCGTCCTATGCCCAGTGGGCTCTCTCCAGGAGGTCCCAGAGGCTCCTCAACTTTCCACGCAGCAAAATTAAGCCCAAGCCGTTGGGCAATCCTGTCCCTCCTCCCACATTCTCTGGATTAAAGGCACCTCCAGCTACGCAGGTTCAAAAGCCAGACTTACAAGAGCCCCCCGCCGCCTGCCCCCAGTGGCTGCCGCCACCAGCCCGTCCCCAGCACCACGGGCCTGTCACCGGACACCCTAAACTACTTCCTTCCAGCCCGTCTGGTCCCCACTGCTGCCACGCCAACGATCTGCCCTGTAGGTCACACCAAATAACGCCTCGTAATAAAGAAGAGTTCTGATCACGATACACCCCGACCCCGGCTTTAAAACCCTCCACAGCTTCCTCCTGGGTGAAATAAAGTCAGACTCCCGGGGTAGCCCCCCACCCCAGTCCCAGCCGAAGCCTGTCAGCAGGCCCAGGAGATGTGGGCAGTGCAGGCAGGGCTCTCGGACGCCAAGCCGAAGTCCTCCTCTGAGAGGCGGGAGCCTGCCCCCTCCCCAGCCCAGCTTTCCGAGCCGCTGACAAGAATAGTTCTGAGAAGCCGCTTCAACGCTGGGAGCTGTGTCTTCCGTTGCTTTGTTTCCCCAACACACAAAGCGAAGGCCTTTTTTTAAACGTAAAACATTGTAATTATTTTGGTGCCTCATTCCAAGAGAGATTTGTAAACAGGAGCACATGCTAGGAAAGGCGAGGATGGGGGAGGAGCAAAGGAGGAGGAGGCCTCAAAGCCACAGCACATGGGGCACCGACGCCCCCAGGGCCAGAGAGCAGACAGAGACCCCTGGTGGGCGCCCGACACAGAGACCAGGGGTCGGGGCTCAGCCCACAGAACCCACGGCCTCCTTGTGGGGCAGACGGTCCAGCGGGGATGGCCGCGAAGTGGAGCCCCATCGCGACACGCTCACGGAAACGTGCAGCTACACAACCAGGGACTGGGACGGGTGCACGTTCCAGCACCAGGGGGCTTCACGAGGAGACTAGACCGTGGTGACCACGGGGCTCCTGTGAGGAGCGTCCTCTCCAGGCCGAGTGGGCCACTCCAGACGGCAGGCCCTGGAGGTCAGGGGCCACGTCACGGCATCCACAGGGCCAGAACCACACAGCTCTGAAGGCCTTTCCAGCTCTGAGATCTCGTGGCCAGTTTGCGCCCCACAGATGCAACAGCAACCTCTGTGTTCCCATGAAGCGCCGGCGCTGGGACCAGCAAGGAAGGTCAGCCCCCGGTGGGCGAAGGAGCCGCAGGCAGCTCACTGCCCCTCAGCCTCCCCGGCGGCCCTAAGGGAGGGTGGCGGGCTCACAGGGGGCTTTCAACAGCCTCCAGGCTGCTCAGCCCGGCAGCGCCGAGGAGTCCTCGCCCTGCACATGGAGCTGGCACCATGGCCCAGCTGTGCAGGAAGCTCCTCAGGACATCCAGGTATCTTCCTGCCTCTCAGAATACGCAGCTCTGAGGGCAACTTGGTTGACGCTGCTGCCAGGTCGGGGCAGTCCTGGAGTGTGGCCTGTAGGAGGTGTCAGTGCCAGAGCCCCGAGGACCCACGTGAGCCTCCAGGGGCAGAGGGGGCAGCGTGACCGCTGTTTCCGTTTTGCCTCCCTCGTCGGCCCATGAGCTCCAGGAAGTCAGGGACCCGCCTGCTGTATCCCCAGCATCAAGCCAACTGCTGGGCACTGGCTAGTGCCACAGGGACCTAGTGCCACAGAAGCTGGGGGCTTCAGAGGGACCGGGCCTCGCGTGACTTTGGGAGACACTCGTGTCCCTCCCGCCTCCGGGCTGGCAGGATGACGTCCCAGCTGAGCCCAAACACAGCGGCGGTCTCGGTCGGCCTCACCCGCAGAAGAGTAACCACCAAGAGAAGGCAGAGCCAGGGTTCTCTCTGCACGTGGCCGACACCTGGGGCACAAGGAACCTTTAGGGGCTGGGAAAGTGCTAAATCCTGATGGGGTGCAGGTTACAGAGGCGGACACGTGGGCAATAACGCAAAGTCTCCACATACAACCTCCCCGTATCTTATACTCGAAACAGTCTAAGCAATGTTTCCAGCTATTTGAGAATCGCCACTTACTGTCTCCTCACTGCGTCCTGAAACGGCAAACCAGGCAGTGCCTCATGCCACTCAGCCAGCTGAGGGCCAACAGGCAGCCGCAGGCGGCCAGCTCCTGACGGAGAAGGCGCGGCCCCAGCGGATGGAGAGCAGAACCCGTCCTGGAGCCTCCGGAGGCGGCCTGGCTGGTCAGGACGGGCATCGTAAGTCCCACTTGCCCAGACGAAGACACCGTAAATCACCGGCAGCCACAGTTGGTAAAGGACGGGGCAGGACAGGACTTACACTCAGCTACGCAGCCTCCAAACCTGCACCCGTCAAGCAAAAGGCTGACACAGTAGAAGGTCACCGTACAGCACCTGTCTCCAGCTCTCCTCTCTGATGGGGAACTGGTCCTTGGTTGTTCCCTCCAGCTCTTGTGGGACTGAGTGTCCATCACGCCCTGGCCATAGGGCAAGCACAGAAAAGGGGGCGGATGGCCAGGACACGTCATCCCTGTGCGTGGAAACTGGCCCCAGGGAAGCACGAGACGGCGCCAGCTTGGGGCACCACGAAGCGCAGTGACAGCCCGCACAGAGGCTCCGGGACACCTGCAGCCAACTGGCCAGCGCAGCAAAAGTCTGGTGGCAAGTGAAATGGGGGCGGCTGGTGTGGGGGGACACCACAGTGCAGAGGCACCCCTGGTTCTGTGACTGAGGCCAATACCAATTTCCCAGCCACTAGCAGAGGCGCCATCCTCTGTGTTTACCGAGTCAGTTCCTGCAACCAGGAAAGAGCCACCTAACGTACCTGGCAGTCCTGGGAGTTTTCTGGGCCAGAGATGAAGCCTGGCCGGCAGGAGCCTGGCTCCTTCAAGGACACACACTGGGGAGAGACTTCAATCCCAGGGGAGGAGAGCCTGAGCTGAGCGATATTTCCAAGCAACGATTTATGGGAACACTTGGTGCTAGAAAGCTGGTCTGGAGGCAATTAAGCCCATTTCAGAGCGGGTCTGGCAGGAGGTGCCAAATCGACAGGTTTCCTCTAGCGTGCATCCCTGCAGGTAAGGAGTCAATCAGGCAAAGGCTCCCAATCTGTTCCCGCTGAGCCAAGAAGCAAAGCTGTTTACCACTCACGCCCAGAGATGAGTAAATAAAGCTACCAACAGTCGGCACCCTCTGTGTCTCTGGCAAAAGCTTTTAAGTTACTTCAAGGAAGCCAGTGCCCCCGCCTGGCCCTCCATTAAGGTTCAGATGGACCAGACAGCCAAGAGCTGTGCTTTGTGACTCAGGGGCAGAAGCAGCCGGCTCTGGCTTTGAGAGCCAGGAGGCCTCAGGCTGCAGCCTGCAGCCAGCCTGGCCACCTTCTCCGAGCTGGAAGCACAGACACTCACCACCGGGAGCCAGCAGCAAGGTGTCATGCTGCCCCGGACACAGACGCTGAAGGAGGCCTGGACACAGGCAGGGGCCCGGCAGGGCAGAGGCCTGGGGGACAGGGTGACACCCAACCACGGTCCTGGCTGGGCCCTGTTAGCCAAGGCCATGCCTGGGGCCACCCATCCCCCGGCACCAGGGGTCCAGCTGGTGACGGTGCCTTCCCCAAGGCAGCTGAGATCCCCTGTATTTTCAGGACAAGATTTGTGACACAGAGTTTTAAGGTATCCTCTGCATATTCATGACTTCTCACCCGTCCAAGTGAGCTGGGGACAGGTCTGGCTAACTCAGCGGCTGACAAACCTCCCCCAAGGTAAGCGGTTCCTAACTGGTGAGGAGATAGCTGGAGGGTTCTGAGTGTTTCCGCACAGGAGATGACGATTCACTGCCGGCCTTCTTACCCAGATGGAAGAGAGGCTTCCTCAGAAGCCCAGGCAGTGAGCGATACGAGACCCCTAGACGCTGTCATAACACCAGTTTGAGTTCCTGCCTTGGTTTCTACCCGATGGTCTCCCGGGGTCTCTTACTGGCGGCTCTTAAAATAAACTAAGGAGATAATATCAAGAGACAGTCCTGACATTTAGCCAGCCTTAATATCTCAGTACAACAGCCTACCTGAAAAGTCAGCTCAGAGCATCTGTTTAAAAGCAGCCCAGCACTCAGCTTCTGAGAAGAGGCCAATTAGCACGCAGCCCGCTGTCCCCTCCCTGCTGACGTCTGTGGTTCCGCAGGTGAGAGGAGTCCATGGCTGTCAGCCAGTCCCCTAAGAAGGGAACGACGCTCCGGAGCTACTTCCTACAAAGTGCATCTCCTGCCCAGGGTGGCGGGAGCGCTGACGGGGCACAGGAGACCAGGCAGTCCCACGGCCACTTCCGCGTGGCCCGCTGCCAAATCCCTCACCGGCTCCTCCCCCGTGAGGTGGGGTCAGCACCCTCCACACGGGCCCCTGGAGCTGTAGAGATGTAGCGAGATGATTAAAGTAAGAGTGGACGTGAGAAAGGGCTTAAAGGGTGGCCCGCTGACCCAAAGCTCCTCACAGAGGCTCCCAGTTCACTGATCCAAAATTTAAAAGACTGGACCCCAAACGGGCAGTTTCGAATTTCACTTCTGAATACATGACAACTCAGGCAGTCACAGACCCACAGGATGGGGCAGGAAGCCCCACCCCGCGGAGCACACGCTCGGGGACCCTGGAGGGTCCTGGCACAGTAGGAGTGCCTGCTCCTGCCCAAGGCTGGGTCAGGAACAGGGCGAGGGATGGGGTGAGCGGCGACGTGAAACAGTCCTGACCACCTCGGTGCGTGTGGACCCTTCGAGGCGCCGAGTGCAAGGCCACGCCAGGCGCAGCTCCACTCTGAAAACCCAGGCGTGAGAAGGCCCAGGACAGCTCCCGAGGCCCACCTGCGACTGCCACTCACAGCTTTTAAACACGCAGGGTTAGCAAGTTACTTCTGCGGGGAAGTGGTGGCGCCGCGAGCGACAGTGCCCAGCACCTCCTCAGCCCCACGCAGCCGTCGGCGTGTGCTGCCAGGCGGGACGGCAACCACACTGCCCGCCTGCGGGGGGGCTTCACGAGAAACCACAGACCTCAAGACAAACAACCCCTGCTTCACACTGCCGGGCAAACAGGCAGACGAACTGTGTCACTGTGTGCCTAACAGGGCATTTCAAAGGAACACTGAATTAAAATGAAGGCTCTGTAGTGGAGCGGTCCACGTGAGTAATGACGTGGGCCTCACAAAGGCTGGCCCGAGGGCTGTGTGCCCAGGGAAGAGCACAGGAGGGCGGCCAGGACTCCTGAACCCCGGCTTCAGGGGCTCCCCCAACGTTCCCTCCCTTGGGGAAGGCGTTAACACCTGTGCCACCGGTAACCCCCTGTCCAGCGGGGGCCACGGGGCCACTGCCGCAGCAGACACGTGCTCTGCGTGGCTGGGGGGGAGGGGGGACACACCAAGGAGAAGGCGTGCCCTGCCCCCTCCGCGCCCACGACGTGGACGTGGTGGGACAGCAACGTGGGTAACAGGTGGTTCCTGAAGGTGTCGCAGGTCACACAGGGGGAGCCCTGGGAGCACGGCGGGGGCACCTAGTTCAGCTACCAGGGGCCCAGAAACCTGCACAGAGAGGCCAGCAGGGGCAGGCCTGGCCCGTCGGTCAGGACTCTGGAATTAACCCCGAGCGCGGTGAGAACGGAAGGTGACACCAGACGCCTTTCACGGACGCTCCCCTCCAGGAGAGGGAGAAGGCGGCAGCGCCGGTGGGCCGCACAGGCCGGGACGGCGGGCGAGGACAGAGGTGTCCGGGAGCCAGCCCCGCTGGAGCTGTGGGGGAGGGGCTCTGCTGAGGGCAGGAGGACGGGGACGGCGGGGGAGAGGAGCCCTGCAGCCACACCCGCTGCACTCTGGGGTGAGGCCTGGACAACAGGCCAGTCACTGGGGCTCTCGGGGCCAAGTTCCCAAGGAGCTGGGCCGAGAAAAAGGCCCACTGGGGACAGCAAAGTCTGAAGGGTGCTGGGTCCCCACAAGCCCCACTGCCCTCGAGGACACGCTGGCCCTGGGAGCACCGGTCAAGACAGCAGGACAGAGGGGAACGGACGGCCTTGGAACTGCCCTGAACCGTCCCTGCACTGGCCATGCGGCTTCAACTCTCTAACTCCCACCTGAAGACTAAGAACGGGCCCACCCTCGGCACCGTTTGTGGTAACTACAGCCAGTGCCTGTCGAGCTCCTGACCCACGACAGGCACTCAGTAAATAAAATGCATTTTTAGTCATACCCATCAGGTACAAGAATGCGCTGAGCCTACTTCCATAAACTCACAGTAAATTCGAGCCCGGGTCTGGACCCGAGAAGAGGCTGCTCCCCCGAGTGCTCGGGCAGCTGCTGAAGCTCCCAAATCAATTCGCTCTTCGGGAAGCCAGATGCTCGCTCCAGTCTGCATATATCCTTGATAGCTCTCTGATCCCAGACTAATCACTTCACGCTTCTGTAACTGAGCCGCATTTGTCCTCAGCTGGCTCCACCACTTCCTGCAGCCGGGAGCCCGGCTCATCTCACCAAATGGCTCTGCTTGAAAACTGGCAGAGTCATCAGCTGTCGAGCCCCAAGTGCCAGGCTACTGTCCACGATGCGACCCTGCTCCCTCCCAGGGCCGGGGGCGGGGAGGTAGAGGCCGGGACCCAGGCGGTCCAGCTCGCGTAGAACAAACCGCCAGAAAAGGACTCTCACAACCAAAGCCCAAGAAGCCACTTCGAGAGAATGACAGTCAGGAGCAGCTCTGGATGGCCTCTCCAATGGCAGCCGTTTAATCAAGAGTCCTTAGAGCAGGCGTGGAGGCCTCTCAGGTCGTGTTTGATATGGGACTTGCTGGAAACAACAGAACACAATTAACCTCCATCAGAGAGAGGGCTGAGGGCTTGGCCTGGAGCCTCGGCCACGACGGCTCGGTGGCCAACCGCAGTCCCAGCACGGTCACTCCAATTAACTAACTCCCAGGGCTACTAGCTGGGCTGCCTGCCTGGCACTGAAGCCCCTGTGTCCCCTGAACTCCAGGAGCAGCATGGGGAGCTGCTGGGGCCCTCGGCCGGCTCCTCCAGGACCACCCCCTTCACCCCAGTCCCCGCTGGCCACCGGGCTCTCCTGGCCAGGGAGGAGGAGGGCCATCCACCGTCGCCCCAGAAGGAGGCGACTGCTCGGCCCCGGTGCTGCTAAACCCCACTCTCCCTCGCCATTGATCCCCTTCCCCAGGGACCTGCGTCCACAGGAAGCCAGGAGGGAGCCAGCAGATGCCAGTGGAGGGGCAGCACAACACCTTCTCGTGGCCTCTTCTCCAGGGCGTCTAGGATCACGGGGGAGGGGAAGTGCTGCCTGGCACTGACCCACCGGCCAGAGTGGAGGCAACACATTCACCCCACCCCCGCCTGCTCCAGGAAGACAGATAGGAGAGGCCCCGCAGGGGTCCAAACAGATCTGGGACAGGCAGTGCTTTGACGATCTTTCTAGGCCCAGAGCCAGAGGGAACTCGGCTCGAGAGCCAAAAGCGCAGGGACGGAACGGCAGCAACTCCACGGCAGGCCTGGCAGGACCCCTTCAGAAGCAGCAAGCTGGCGGGGCCCCTGCCCTGCCAGGCGGAAAGGGCGGAGGAGACGCACACACAAGGCCCGGCAGGAGCAGGGCCAGGTCTGACCTTGGGATGTGGACTGTGCTTCCACAGGTGTAGAAAGGTACAGGGCTCCGTCCGCAGGACCGTGTGCTCTGCTTCCAGAGTGCTCCGTGAGGTACCGGTCACTCCTGTCTGGCAACACCCCTGCTGCTACCCGCCCATGACGAGGATGCCGAGGAAAACTTTGCTCGAGTCAAGTAAACAAAACTCTAGAACATGAAACCCTAGGTGTTTCCTCTCACCCGGGGAGGAAAGCACGCAGGGTCACCTGGCACCTCCAGAGGTCCCATCTGCACAGGGACGACTAGGCAGACACCCCCGACCCCGTGACAAGAGGAGACAAGCACAGCAGACACGGCAGGACGAGCGGCTCACGATCGGAGAAACAAATGGAGTTCTGTGGTCCCTGGAAGGCCTGCAGGGGCCCGGCCGACAGCCTCCCCCAGGGTCCTGTCTGCAGCCACCGCGGTCAGAGGGGCAGACGGGCGGTCACAGGGGACTCACAGCACACCCGCGTCTCGGGCCCGACCTCCAGAGCATCCGGGCATGGCAAAGGAATGAAGAAGCCTCTTCACCGCGGGAGGCCAAGCCCGGGGCTTCAGGGCACAGGACGGTGCCACCCCACAGCGACCCCCCACCCCATACCACGACAGCCCCCCGAGTTAGCGCGAGAGCCCCGGGGCACGCAGGCTCTCTACCAGGGTGTGGGCACAGCGTCTAATCCTGCCAGGCTTGCCCGGGCACTGCCTGGCCCTCCCCTGACCCACCACCGAGGGGGGGGGGGTGCGGCAGGCACCCACACACTCCACATGCGTCAGGGGCCGGGCCCTGGATGCCTCCCATTCTCCCTCCTGGTACTCGAGGAGGCGGGCTCCCACCTCTGCCAGCCGAGTCCAGGGCCGTCACAGAGAGGGCATGAGCTGTGTGTGTGTGGGAGACAGAGCCGCGGGGACGGGAGGAAACCAAAGCGCCTCCGAGCGCCATGGTGGCTGCAGGTGCCACGAAGGGTACTTGTGCGTGAAACACAGCACCATCTCGGAGGACCAGATTAACTCGCTGGAAACTTGTTTTTAAACCTATATTACAATTAATGATAAGATACTTTATGGAGTAATTACCCCAAAAGTCAGGGATATTTAAATAGATCACGAAACTGCTCCAACACGGCCCCTCCAGGGCAGCTCTCCCAGAGGACGGCACCCCCCAGACCACGCGCAGCCCTCAGAGCCCGCCTCCCCGCCTCCAGTGGAGGAGACCCGGGACTCCCCGCTGCACTGAGCCGGCAGCCTCCAGGGCCCCCTCCTGGGCACCCCATGTCCTGGGCCGAGATGTACAGAGACCCAGGTGGCTCCGAGCGAGAGCTCCTTCCTCTGTTCCAGCCTCACTTGGGAGGGGCCTCCCCTAGGTCAGCCCATCAACGGGTGGGCGACAGAGTGGACAGAGCTGAGAGACGCTCGAGCCCAGCCATGGGGCACCTGCAACGGAGAAGTGAGTCTCTGCGCGTGGACAGGATGTCCGGGAAAGGAGGACCTCGGTCCACAGGGTGACCGGAGAGAACCACCCCTCCCCGGACTCCACGCTTTTCCAAACCTAAGCTCATACAGGGCCCCATCTCCTGCTGCACCGTGAGCTTCTGAAGGGGAAAGCAGGTGATGGCTCCCGCTGCCGGGTCCCCCATGGCCACCGGAAGGTGCACACAGCAGGAGTGCCTCCGAGGGCCCACACTGAGGGCTGTTTCAGGAAGGCTCCAAGGCGGCCTGGTCCAAAGGCTTAAAAACGGAAGGGCAAGCGTTCGTTTTGAGGGCTGCCAAGGCATAATCCCCTTCATTCCTCTGGCTTTTACGAGAGGCTATATTAAAAATGGTTTATACATAATAAAATCTGTTATATTTATGGCAAGAAGATATGGAAAGACAATAAAATTAGCAGAGCACAGAAATGAGAGAATACTAAACATCCTTGGCTCTCCAACAGGAACAGAGAAGGAACAATCGAGGCTTCAAATTGAAAGGCATTTAAACCGATTTAAAATTCGAAGCTCCATCCCTCCTTCCCTGCTAAGTCCCGCCCCAGGGGGCCCTGCACAGCTCAAGGGCAGCACCGCTGGAGTCTCCCAGCTCACGCTCACACAGGGGGCCTGGAACATTCCTGCCGGCGCCAGCCTGGGCGATGGCAGAGCAACTCAGGTATGTCCCCTACCCCATACCCTCACTCCCCGGGGGCTTCCTGTACTGTGTGATTGCAACCCCACCACTTCCTCCCTGGACCCTGACAGTGACGTCACAGTGGGCCAGGAAGTACAAGACTGACTGCCGTTCTCATTCCCGCCTCTCTGGTCAAGTGGATCCACTTCCACAGAGATGGTAACTGGCAGTCGCCAAAGACCTACGATCCCCGCCCACACAGGCCTGAAGGGCCTGACCACCCACAGCCGAAGCCCCACTTGGAACGGGTGCCCACGGCGCCAGGGGTGAGCCAGAATTCACGCCTGCTGCCTCAGCGTGGTCCTCTCCTCACGTCCCCAGGGCGCCAGGAAAACTGGACAGACTCGGAACAAAGGGCAAGTCCATCCGCACTTGTCTCAAGACCCTGACTGCCGGGGTAGCTCTTTCTCTAGGTCCATCTCACTTGGTTTCTGTTTGTTTTAAAGTAATAGACATTATTTTTAGAGCAGTTTCAGGTTTACAGAAAAAGCAGAGTGTCAGCGTTCTGCAGCGTGTGGGACGTTTGTTACAACTGACGATCGGACACTGTTACGTTATTATTAACTGAAGTCCACAGTTCACATTAGGCTTCACCTCTTGGGTTGTACATTCAACAGGTTTTGACAAATACACATTACGTAGCCACCATTCCTACGTCACAGTAGTTTCACTGCCCAAAACACTCGTCTGCCCCCCACCTACTCCCCCGCCCCCCGTCTCCCAACTGTCTCCGTAGCCTTTCCTTCTCCAGACTGTCATATAGTTGGAAACACACTATGTCGGGCCTTCATGTCGGCTTCTTTCACCTAATAACACGCATTTACAGTTCCCCATGTCTTTTCATGGCCTGATAGCTCACTTCTTTTCACTGTCTAGATGCATCACAGTTTATCCACTCACTTATTGAAGGACACCTCGGTTGCTTCCAAGTTTTGGCATTCATCAATAAAACTGACAGAAACACCTGTGTACAGGTTTCTATGTGGACTTAAGTTTTCACACCCCTTGAGTAAATACCAAGGAACACGAGCACTGGATTGTGCGGTAAGAGCATGTCTGCTTTTGTACGAAGCCACCACACTGTCTTCCAAGACGGCTGCACCGCGCTGCACCCCCCCCCCCCCCCCCCCCCCAGCGAAGGCGAGGCCTGCTGCTCGGCGCGTTCGGGGGCATTCGGTGTCGCCGGCACTCCCAATCTTGTCCATTCTAACAGGAGTGCGGTGGCATCTCACTGTTGTTTTAATCTGCTTTTCCCTGACGACACGTGATGTAGGAGCACCTTCGCATATGCTTATTCGCCATCTGTTTATCTTCCTTGGTAAGGCGTCTGTTCAATCTTCTGCCCATTTTGTAATTGGGCCGTTTTCTTCCTTCTGGATTTTAAGAATTCTTTGTATATTTTGGGTGCCAGTCCTTTATCACACACGTGCTTTGCAAATACAGGTAACCCTTGAACAGGTTTGAACTGCACAGGCCCACTTCCACACGGCTATTTCTCAACAGTAAATACCACAATACTACAGAGTCTGTGGTTGGTTGCATCCGAGGATGTGGACTATAAATCCACATTATAGTGAATTATAATTCACTATAGGTGAATTAACCCCTGTGTTGTCAACTGTGCTTTCTCTCAGTCTGTGGTCTGTGTTTTCATTCTCTGAACAGCATCTTTCATGGAGCTAAAGTTTATAGTTTTAATGAGGTCCCGTTTACCAACTTTTTCTTTCACACACTGTGCTTCTGACGTCGTATCTAGAAAGTCACTGCCAAACCAAAAGTCAGTCACACTTGCTCCTTCACCTTCTAGGACAGCCGTAGTTCTGCACGTTACGTTTAGGTCCACAGTCCATTTTGAGTTAGTCTGTATGAAAGCATAAGGTCTGTGTCTAGACTCACCTGTTTGTTTAGCATGTGGACTTCCAGGTGTTCCAGCGCCCTTTGTTGAAGAGACTTTCTTGGCTCCACTGTGTTGCCTTTGCTCTTTCGTCAAAGAGCAGTTGACTCTGTTCATGGGATCTGTTTCTGGCTCCCTGTTCTGTGCCATGAAACTGGCTGTCTGTTCCTTCCCCAGCACTGCACTGTCCTGGTTACTGGGGCTTTACAGGAAGTCGTGGAGTCGGGGAGTGTCGGTCCTTCAACTTTGTTCTCCTTCAACATTGTACTGGCTCTTCTGGGTCTCCTGCTCTTCATACAAACTTTAGAATAAGTCTGTCCACATTTTGCTTGGGACTGTTTTCGACCTATAGGGCATTTTAAGAACTGACACGATGACAACACGCAGCCCTCCTACCCGTGAGCGTGGGCTCGCTCTGCACTCATTCAGATATCTGATGTCCTTCACCAGAGTTTTACAATTTTCCTCATTACATCTTGTACGTGTTTTGTTTGGTTTATACTTAAGCATTTCTGTTTGTTTGTTTGTTTTTGGTGCTAATGTAAATGATATGAAGTTTTAAATTTCAAGCTAAGTGTTCACTGACTTGTATATATTGACCTTGTGTCCTGCAACCTTGTCATAATCGCTTATTAGTTCTAAGAGCTTTTTGCTTGATTCTTTGGCATGTTTATACCTAGACAATCATGTCATCTGCAAACAAAGACAGTTTTATTTCTTCCTTCCTCCCACTGTGCACCTTTTACTTCCTATTCCTTGTCTTACTGCATTCGCGGACTTCCAGTATGAAGTTAAATTGGACATCCCTGACTTGTTCCTAATCTCGGCGGGAAAGCCTCTAGTTTCTCACTTGGGTGAAAGATGTAAGTATCTGACAAGAACTCGGCCCCTCTATCTACCACAGTGTAAAGAAAAACCTGCCCACTTACACACTGCGTGAGCCTGAGTGAGCCCAGCAGCGGTAAAAGTCTCTGGGGAGGCCCTGTCCTCTCTCATTAAGGCTATTCTTGGTCACTCTCTGGGCACACGGAGGCCCCACTGCACTGCAGAGAGCCTCGTAAGGCTGCCCCGGTTCTTAACGTCACGAGAAATCAGGTGGGAAGCAACCCGGAGCCAGGCAGCCTCCCACCCTGACCACCCGGAACAAGGACAGCTGGAGGGACAGCCAGCTCTGCTGCTGAGGACCCGAGACACCCCCTCCAGCCACCCCGACACACGGCAAAACTGGCCTTTGCTGTGGGACGTGAACTCCTTCCCAGAAACACCACAACTGGGGAGATCTTCCCCAACGTTTAATGACTGGTATCCTTGAATTTCAGATGGAGGAACATGACAGAACACCCTCCAAACTCCCATCAAGATTTCAACGGGACACCACGTGGAAAGACAAGCCAGCCTCTGCGAGAGGGCAGTGAGCCCGCGTTCCTCCAACCCCCCCATCCACGAACACCAGCACCCTGGGTGCTGTAGGCCACCCAGGGCCTCCCTCCCCCAACCACAGGTCTGTGCGGGAGCAGGTGCCTCATGCTTCTCAACCAGGCTAGATGCAGAGCAGACACGAGAAGGCTGCTATTCCACAGACGGTAGAGAGTCGTAAAACTGTCAAACGATGTCATTCTTCTCACTGAATTCTTGTTTTGGAAAATACGCTTCTCATAAGTACACTTCCTATTAAGAGGTAATGAGTTGTTTAATGAGATCATAGTATAAATATAATTGTAAATAATTTTTTTAGTATTTGTTTTAGATCCCCCAAATGGTGAGTATCAGCCGATATGAGCCCTACAAACAAAAGCAGCTGTTTGGAGGAAAGGAGTCCTGAGGCTACAAGTGAGCACAGGGCTGCCGCAGGAGAGCGGGGGCGGTCAACCCGCAGAGGTCAGGCGTCCGGCCTCTGGGAGGCAGGGTGCTCAACTCTTGTCCATCAGCTCCTAGCGACCACACGTGTGCGCTCACCATGGACACGAGTAAAAAGCGTGCTAATAAAGGGCGAACATATTTAGCAAACAGTCCTAAATCCAAATCTGTGGAGGTGAGTCCCAAGAATCTACATTTTCAGGATATTTCCTCCACATAATTCTTCAGCAGCCAACTGGGCACCTGTGAGATTCTGGCATTGGGGAAGCACAGCCAGATTGTACCACACACAAGCCCACCCTTCCCAGTTCTCGAACGGGTCCCCAGGCAGGAGGGGCAGGACCACACTGCGCAGCAGGACGAGAAGGCACAGGCGGAGCCGCCCGCGGACTGACCGACACCGCCCAGCCTCAGCTACACCACTCCCCGCTGAGCGCGCAGAGCTGCCTTCCTCTGCCTCAGTGTTAGGAAAGGTCAGGAAGTGGGGTCTCAAGACCCTCAGGAGCAATCCAGGCGGCCGAGCGTGAAAAAGCACCTCCCGACGAGGGGCAATGGACAGGAGAGCGCGTGCTTCGGAGACAGGCACACCCGCGCTCACAGCCAGACTCCACCGTGAACTAATCCACGGCCGTGGGGCAATGGTGTGAAATGAGGGGCACTGTGCCCACCGCGCAGGGCGAGGGCAAGGACCAAGTGAGAGGAACACATGGCGCGGCCGCTGTCCCGACTCTGTCCTCCCCAGTTTTACAACAGGATGTGGAGCCCCTCAGAGGCACAGCCCCAACCTGACGCCCAGCAATGCCTCCTGGAGGCCCCTGCTCTCCACCAGGCTGCCTGAGAACGAGCCCACAGGCACTGTGCCAGGCCCCCGGGCCACAGAGAGGGTCCTCAGAGAGCAGGGCCCTCCCCGCTCTCCATCTCATCCCTGTCCCGCCCCCTTCTGCCTCCCTGGGAGAGTGGAGGGTGGAGGTCCTGCAGCCACTGAGGGCGAGAGGACCGGACTGCTACCATTTGCCGAACAAGGCAGGAAAGTGCACCGGGACCGCCTGACGACATCGGAGAACTGCTGCCCCACACGTACGTGGGGATCAACGTGTGTGCTTCTCTCGGCCTGTTCTCTGACACGAGCCAGTAGCAGCTGGGCTTCACGGCCAAGTAGGAAGTTCTCTGGCTCAGGGCTTCTCAAGTTCACACAAAGTATCAGGAAGCTTGAGAGAAGCGTCAGTAAGAGGCTGTGACCCTTGCCGGATGGAAGCCCTGAGCGTGAGGCTGGGGCGCAGGAAGCTTGAGCCTCAGGCTTGGGGACCCCACCTCCAACCTCAGCAGACAACGGATGCAGGGGCCCGACCGTCCGTGCTGGCTCTTGCTACAAGGGAGACACTGCTTTCCCTGGGCTGGGCCCCCCTAGTCCCTTCCAATTACACCAGGGAGCAAAAGTTCCAAGGCACCGAAAGTCAGGGGACCAAACAAAGGGTCCTTTCAGCATCTCCTTCGTCCAACAATAAACAACATTCAGAGATTACTCACTTCTGCTTTTGTCCAAATGTCTGTGGAAACCTAGATTCTAACGCCCCTTTTGCAGGAGCCAGTAAAGAAGATTTTGTCTGCTTCCCAAGGATGGTGGTAACCCAGGCACCCTCTTGCCAGATGGTATTTTCTTCCTTGGGGGTGCTGAGACCACGTCTGTTCTCTGTTCTCCGACAGAGTCGTCACAAAGTGGATTAAGGATCTGACTTGGCTCCACACATTCCCTTTCCTCTCCTTTTTGCAACTTGTACAAATCATCTTTTGCCCTGCCTGGGTCCAGACACTGCAAACATAGCTCATCAACTCCATCTCTTCCCGGGGAAGGAAGACTTGTGACCTGGCGACATCTAAACCCTCAGCAGGAAAAGGCGCACTTTTCCAGAAGGCTCTGGGATCTGACCCACAGGGCGAAGCCCTGGCCCCGAAACCTGAAACAGGAAGTTCCTTGGGTCGGCAGTTTCCCAACTACATTCCAGGGACCGCCGAGGTCCCACAGAGGGACAGCCACGCAGGGACCGAGCTGGGCCCCACACGGTTTCGGCACGGTACCAGTCCTGACGGCAGCTGCCGCCACCAAGACCCCTGCGCGTTGTGTCCGTCCCCGCAGAGCGCAGGGTGGCCGTCGCGCTGACGACACAGGGAGTGGGACGCCCCGAGCCACCTCCAGGAGCAGCACCCTGTGACCAGCGTCCCACAAGCATTTGCGGGAGTGGGAGAACGTGGGCTGCCTCCACACAGGCTCCGAGAAGAGAAGAGGGGCCGGGTTCAGGTCACCCACCGCCGAGGGAAGCTCTCCCTCCACACTCCCGTCACTAGGCCGTCCTGCCCTCCATCCCGTCAGCCCGGCTCCAGCTGGGGCTCACGGGCACACACTTGGCACCCACTCAGCCTGATGCAGGGCCCCCAGCCAGAGAGAGATCCCACTGACACAACGGAAGGAAACCGCCCCTGCGAAGTGGTGCTCCAGCCACGGCTCGGCCGCGCTGAGGAAGGGTCAGGCCGGGGGAGGCCGCCCAGAGGACCGGCCGACGGCCTCCTCCCGCCCCGCGGCCCGGGCGGCACCAACTCCATGCGGGGCTGCGCCCGCCCGACCTCCGAAGATGCCCAAGGAAAAGTGAGTCTGCCCTTCGCTGCAGACAAGGAAGCAGGCTGACAGGCAACGTGGGGACCCGGAGACCACAGATGCTACTCCTCAGACGACAATGGCTGCTACCCCTGGGCACCTGGAGATGCCGGGAGCTCCACCAGCTCCGGCGCCCCAAGGACCTGGTGCAGCAGGGACCATCCCCCGGCTTTCCAAATGGGAAAGCAGCCGAGGTGCCGAGAAGCTGAAGATGTGGACGCGCCCGGGCCCACAGCCTGTTGGTGAACACCTGGGGCCCACGTTCAGCAACAGCCTGTGAAGCCCAGGCCCGGACAGACAGACGGACAGACAGGCCCTCCTCCCACTGGCGGATCGGCCAGCACGGGGGCGGGGCGGGAGGAGGTGATGGAGACCCAGCCAACAGGGAGCTGCTCACCCCTGCGCCCTGGACAGCAGCCCGCGCAGCAGCCGTCACGCACCGCCCAGAGCCGCCTGCCCACTGGGCGAGCCTGAGTGAGGAGCACGGCCAGATCTGAGCTGAGGCCCGTCACCTCACTCCACTGCAATCACAGCCCCAAAGCCCCCCCCAGCGCTGCACACAGGGCAGCCCTTCCTCCTCCGCGTTCCCAGGTCTGCGGTCCGAGGCTCGCCAAGGAAGGTGTGCCCAGAGGTCCCCTCTGCCTTCAGCCAACGGGGCCAATGTCCCCTGGCCCATAGGGTCCGTGGTCCTGGGAGTGTAACCTGGTCCCCCAGCTCTGGGCCTGTCTCTGGTCTCTGGAACCAGCCACTGGCAACGGCCCAGAGCCCTGAGTGTGTGGGGAAAAAACAAACGCGCTGGGAGAAGCTGTCATTCAAACACCACCAGAGGCTGGGCAGGAGCAAAAGATACATCCTGAGAGCCCCCACCAGCCACAAGAAATCCACCCAGGGTGTTCCAGTATGTGCCCGCCTGAGGGTCTCTGCGTGGAGAGATGCAACACCTGTAGCTGGGGAGCCACACCCCTGACACTGCTGTCCGCGGCGTCCTGGTACCTGGAGGCCAACCCTCCACTTGGCCACGCTGACAAAAGCCGACGGTACCGTCTTCAGACAAGAGGAAAAGCGACTTACCCCCGAGGGCTGCCATCGGGGACCTCACCGGCACACCTTCACCCAGCCCATCTCCAAGAAAGCAAAGCGGCGCGGGCAGTGCCCGGGATTTGTGAGGGTGGGATGTGGCCTGGTGGCTTAGATCTCATGGTCGGAAGTTCACAAACATATTTAAAGACCTTTTAAAAACCAGACTACGACATTTGATTTTGACTTTGTTTACCACTTAGAAAGGCCTCTCTGAGACAATAAAATTTCATGTTAAGGTCAAGAGTTCTGTAGTCTGGGTCTGAACAAGCCTCAGTCTCCCTGGATCTCCGAGGACCGTCCAGGCTGGTGCTCTATTATTTGGACTCCGAAAAACCCTCCATCAGCTCCTCTGCAACACACCAAGCCACACAGCAGGCCATCACGGCTACAGCTCTGAGGGGTCAAAAGCCCTCCACGGCCCTGAAGCACCTGGCCACTTCCAGGAGCTATGCTTGGCTTAAGGTCAGACCCACCCCAGACCCCAAGGCTGGCAGGCAGCCCGCAGATGCCCCTCCAGGGCCTCCCGTTCCGGTCAGTCCTCAGGTTCTCCAACCGGCTCCCTGCCACCCACACACTATGGAAGCAAAGGCTTGGCCAAACTCGCTGCTGCCCAGACACAAAGAAACAGGAAGACCAGGAGCTCTCCGACCAGCCCCAGGCCAGCACCTCGCACACCCTCAGTGACCGTGGTACTGACCCTGCGCGGAGAGGAGGGCAGGTGCCGCTGCCCCTTCCACAGACGGGGACTGCGGCGCGGACAGGCTGGCCGGCTCTGTCCAAGTCCCACGCCTGGTGGCAGCAGAGCCAGGAACAGCCTCCATCTCACTGGGGGCTGGGCTCTTTCCCGGTACCAAGCTGCCTCAAATACAAGGCCAAAGCTGGAGTCAGGGACAGGGCACTTGTGACGCTAGAAATGAGGAGGAGGGAAGTGGGAGAGTGCGGTGCACTCTCGGAAGTGCCTGGATTCGCCCACCAGAGGCTGCCTGGTGCGCCTCGGGGAGAGGGTCGGCCACGTCCTAACCAAGCATTCTACCACCAAAGGGAAACAGATGACATCGTCGGAGCTCAGGTGGAAGGCATGGTCCAAACCAGGAGAAACCCACAAGCATGAAAAGGCCGCAGGCCTGCCCAGCCCGGTATCTGCACGCCGCGGGGAGGGCTAGATGGAGCCGGACACGCAGCCTCCCGTGGTAATTTTCCTGCAGCCACTGCCACCGAGCTAACCACTCAGAAATTGATGTCATTCTGGGGATGAACATTTTTTTCCAGTGCTTGAATAAAAGGGGGAGTTTCACATTTTATCCACTTCCACATGCCTTAACAATAAAAACTTATTTAAAAGATCCATGAATATGTAAATGACATTTTAAATATGGAAATGCAAAGCATGCAAGAAAACAGTCTGGGTGTGAAATATTAATGGCGTCTCATCTTGCTGAGAGGAGACAACACAAGCTGGCTGCAGCGGCAGGATGGGGAGCCCCGGCCCCTGCTCAGCAGACAGGGCAGCGCCCGGGGCTCTCCTGGGCAAAGGGGGGCGGGGGGCGACCTTGCCCCAGGAGAGCCGCTGCGGACCCACACTCTGCCCGCCCCCACCTCCCAGCCCCCTTGCTCCGCTGCTTTCCCCTCCAGAGCCACCAGGACCAAACCGGGTGTCTGTGTCAGTGCAGCCTCAGACCGCACACGTTCCACCAGCACGGCGTCTACACTGCCTGCTGCACAGATGGGCGTGAAGGGGCACCAGAGTGAGAGCCGAGTCCTCCCTCACCCAAGCAGGGCTGGAGGGCCCCGCGAGGACAGCGTCGTCTCTGGGACACGAGCGCAGGGTAACCTCCAGGGTCAGAGGCTGGGGACTCGGCTACAGGTCGAGCTGGGCACAAACTCACCAGCAGGCCCATCAGGCTCGGAACCTTCGGGTCTGCGTGTGGAACGGAGGGCCCAGAGGTCGGCCAAAGTCCTCAGCTGGTGATGGCAAGGCCTGTGTGGGACACACACACACGCCCCTCCAGGTGGCAGCACACCTGTGTGTGTCCACCGGAAGTGAGTGTGACAAAAGCAAGAGACTGATGACCCCTAACAGAACAAAGGCCATCTTCCTATAGAAAATGCCTCCACCCTCCCTCCAGGGAGCTCATGGTGCTTTAAGGACCTTCCTGCAAGGTACTGACGGCAAAGGAGTGAGCAGGCCTCTCTCCACACGACAGAACAGGAAACCAAGGAAGACGAGCTGTTGCTGCTCAAAGTGTGGTCCTTGGACCAGCAGCATCGGCAGCACTGGGGCGCCAGCAGGAAATATAGGAAATACGGAGCATGGTCCCCATTTCAGACCTGCCGAGCCCAAGCCTGCGGTGAAAGCCCAACGGGCGCTCTTTACACTCACTGAGCTGGAGAAGAGCTGGGCGGACAGACTGCCGAGCGGTGACCCCACAGGAGTCACACAGCACAGAGCAGCCGCCGTGCCCGGCCCACCGGGGAAGCCCTCTGGGCAGTTAAGTCCCCCAAGTACCAACTGCAGCCATGGGCTTCCACATACAGCTCCTGGCTCATCCTCACACAAGCCTGGGCGAGGCCAAGGGCACTGCTAGGTGGTGATCCCACACCGGGCTGGCACAGCCGGGAACCCCACAGTGTTTGCCAGCGAGACCAGACTTCCCTCTGGACCCAGCATGGACCAGATTCTCCCTTAGCGGGAGGGGGCTTGCTCTCAGGTACAGAGGCCAGGCAGCCACGGTCTGGAAAGTGAAGCAACTCCAACAGGCTCAGGGCCAAGCTGGAGCGGCCGTCAGCCCTGAAGGTCTGCACCCACCATCAGAGGTGCAGCACGGGCGCCCGGCCTCCACGTCCCTGCCCCGAGGCTCTCACCCACACTGATGGGGAAGCAACTGGAAGACCCAGGAACCGCCACTCAAGGAGAGGAACGCACAACCCAATTCCCAGGGAGGCGTCTGCGCAAGAGGTCCATTCATCCCCAGTGCTTTCGGTCACTGCTCTCCCCACCCTTTCTAATTGGCCACAAAATTTAGAAGCCTGGTAACAGCACTCCCTCTGGGGAGGCCACGGAGGAGGGTCTGAGGAGAGAGCCGCAGGAAGTGGCTCCGAGGGCTGCAGGCACCACCTCACGTCCAAACGCGGGCGCTGCCAGCAGGTGCTGTGCCCTCCGCCCGGCGAGGAGGCCGGGGCCCTGCACTCAGCTGCATGCTCACAGCAACTGCGGCTTCTCCTCTTCCTGCCAGGAGTCCCAAGCAAGCAGGGAGGCCCGAGAGCTAACGTGACTGGCAGGCTCGGGCAGAGCCCAGAGGCTGTGCCCACGCTGCGGCGCCCCAGACGGCGGGAGGGCACAGGGGAGCGTGCTCGGCCCCAACACCCCAAGCAGGCCCCACGCGGCAAGGCTGGCCCCTAACGTCCCTTAAGAGACACAGCTCTGGGGCGTCGGCCGCAGCTCTTCCCACACCACCAGGGAGGGAAGGAAGCACCCTGACTTCCTGAGAGGTCCGTGTCAGCGCGCGGGCACCAGACGTGGGCTGGCGAGCCCTCCTGTGGCAGCCTGTCCCACAGAAGGGGGAACTGGCTCAGTAGCGACAGAGACGACGGCTTCCTGCCACGAGCCACGTGTGCAGAGCAACCACCACCCCGGGAAGCAGACACCGTGCCAACCCCATTTTGGAGAGAAGGGAAATGAAGCCTTCACAGGCGCCCGGCCCCAGCGGAGGCCAGTGTCGCGGGCAGACGCGTGTCCTGCCTCCTCGGTCGTCAGCCTGGCCCAGGCACCCGGCAGACACGCCCGCCACGGTCCAGACAGGCTGCTGAGAGCCGGTGCCGCTCGGCCCGGGTGGGACTAGGAGGGGCGCCGGGGACAGGGGCAGCTTCTCCAAGCTGGTGCCCCCGGGACGCGCCCTGGGAGCCGGGCCGGGAGCCCTTCATCCGCGTCCACCACCGGGCGGACCAGCCCAACCGCAGACTGAGGACCGGCAGCTGGAGGGGACGGCGGCCGAGGTCTGAGGCAAGCACCAGGAGACGCCAGCAGCTGCCCTCTTGCAGATGCCCCAGCTCTGGGTCACCCCGGATGCTCTCTTCTGGGGTTTTGCTGTTTTCCACAATTCCGGCCGGATCTAATACAAGAGCTAGTTCCTCTAAGAAACGTTCCTTGGTCTACTAGGTAGCCAGGAAGTAAGAAAAGATCTCTCCCGGGGAACAAACAGCCTTATATTTTCTCAGTGCTTCCATATTCACGTGTGAGTACATGTGAGCATGTACACGTGTTTGTGTATGTGTCTACACACACGCACGCACGCACCACATGGCAGGCACTCACCCCACTGAGGTTCACGTAACGCCATGAAGCAGCCAGCGCTTTTTACAGACATGATCTCAATGACACTGCCGAGCGCCGCGGCCACTAGGGAAACTGGCCAGCCCCACTCGGGCACCAGGCACAAACCTGGAGCACAAAGTACCTTCCCAGATGCCAGATAACTCATCACTTAGGTATAAAGCAGAACAGCCAAGTTCACTCGCTAGTGGGTTTTAAGCCATCAATCTGCCACAAAGCGAGGCCAAGGGGATGACGGGGAGAGCTGGCGGGCACTGCGGCCGGGGCAGGGGCTGGGACCCAGGAGGCCGGTGCCAGGCCGGCCAGCAGGCAGCTGGACATGCCAGCTCATCCACTCCAGCTGCTGCCACACCTGATGCACCAGAGCAAGGGAGGGCGGGACTGATGGACAACTGGACAAACGGAAGCACCAGCCACGCTCCAGGGTCAGCACCGAATACGTCCCGCCTGCCCCGATCCTGGTTGGGCCAGGGCAGGGACACAGGCACCCAAAGAGCCAGCACATGTCCCCCTCCCACCCCACCAGGACTTAACAGCGTGTCTTAACAGGGGAGAGAGGAGAAGACATTTACTATTCACTCAACAAACAACTGCTAGGCCTCGATTCTAGCAGCACAGCCCCCCGAAGTCACTGTACGCTCATGGAGTTTACATTCCAACAGGGAGAAGCACACGAGAAATGTTAACCCACCGATCAACACACGAATGTGTCAGGTTAGTGCTGTGAAGAGCGAGGCAAGCCCGGGAGGAAAGGACAGCTGACAGCACGGGGACAGGCAGGACAGCCTCTCCACACGCGGTGACTTAAACGCACGCTTCGGTCACACCAGCCACATTTCAAGTGCTCAAGAGCTGCGTGTGGCCAGCGGCCACTGCCCCCAACAGCACGTGGACCACTGCTAGCACCGCAGAGAGTCCCGCTGGATGGCGCCGTCCACCCCGGACAGACTGCTAGGCCGCCCTAGACGGCTGTGCTCTGGCCTCTGCACTGAAGCAGCAAGCCACGGAAAGCAGCCCAGCGCCAACTCTCAGAGAACCTAAAAGGGCCCTGGGAGACGGTCAGCATGTGAATAAATGTCATCATGACCGATTCGCAGGAGAGAAAACGAGGGCTCCATAAAGTTGGAGCTTCCTCAAGATCTCACAGCCAGTAGTCGGAAGGAAGGTGCGGGGATGAAGCTACAAGTCAGAGCCCGACAGTCCGGGGCTGTGTGTCTGCCAGGAGCCACTCCATCCCCCACCCCGGAGACACACACACACGTCTCGGCGCTCCTCCCTGTGGCCACATGCCGTGTGAGCCGTGTGACCAGCACCAGCTGTGGGAGCTCAGCCTGGCCTGAAGAAGGGGCTTCCCGGTCTAGAACCGTCGAGCTCATGGCCGGCGTGCCCCACGGCGTCCTTGGAACCCGCGCGCCACACGACCACCACGGAGGAACGCGTGGAGACGAGCCTGGGACACAGGCTGCTTCCACACCTCCTGCCAAAGCCCACTCACGTCGAGTGGCACCAAGAGCTGACCGGACAGGCGAGGCCCTGGTCTTCATCACTGAAAACCCCTGGGGCCACTGCTGCGGGGACAGTAACCAGGCCAAGGCAAGCGTGAGACCAGGTGGGGGACGGCTGGCGCTCGCTCAAACCACCCCTGCCTGGGACGGGAGCAGACCATCCTCCACGACGGCTTCTCTGCGGCTCCCGTGCTCTCCCTGCCAGGCTCAGCGCCCTCCTGGGGGACGAAGGGTCAAGAGGGCCTGGGAAGGTCCCCACAGGGCACACACGAGCCACCCTGGCAAGAGGCTGAGACAGACTGGCCGTGGCCCGTGGGCAGCACCGTGGTGCAGACTTCCCTAGGGTCCCTGCCTCCCAGTCAAGGCCACTGGGTGATCACTGAACCCGTGGAAGCCCACGGAGCTGGGGCACCATGCAAGACGGAGGGAGCACAGAGGAACGAGGCAAAGCCTGGCCCCCACGATGGCGCCCAGCCCGCCCAGCAGAGGACAGGGTCAGAGGCTGGCCAGCCCGTGCAGAGCCCGACCTGGGCCTCTGCCCGCCTGACGTCCAGGCTGGTGGCCCAGGACGGGCCCAGCGCAGGCAGCCCGGCCGCAGGCCTCACTCCGTCTGTCTGTCATGTTACTGCACACCATCAACGGCGCCGTTCATTCGTCCACTCGCTCAACAGTGCTGGGCCAGGCCCTCCTCTGGGCCCAGGGGGCTCGCACGGCAGGGGGGGACAGGGCACGCACGGAGCGTGTTGAGGGCAGGCGTGCACAGTGCCACTTGCGGCACCGTCACCAGGAACTGCCCAAGCACGAGCCCAGGAGGGAGGGCCGGGCTACGCGCGGATGCCTGAGCGAGGAGCGCCGCAGGCGAGGGCGCCAGTGGGCCTGAGCCAGCTCTCACCCAGCTGCCCCACTATCCCTCGGTCCAGGGGGAGGAGGACTTCGGCGCTGCTCTATGGCACTCCCGCCTGCCTGGCCGGCGGTAGGCCATGGGCGGAGTCGCATCCACACTCGCGCCCCTAGTCTAGATGGCTAAGCCAAGCGCAGCCTCCACAGCCAACCACCCTCTCCAGCCTTCAGGTGCTTGTCGACCAGGCCTCTTGGTGCCATCACCACGCATCCAAAACTGAATTCCCGGTTCCCTCTGCCTTCACCTGCTCTTCTGCTAAGTTCTCCAGCAACATAAGAGGCAAATCCACCATTCACACGCTCTCACCAAAGACCTCACTCTTGTCTTTTTGTCTTACCTGCCACGTGTGATCCACAGCAAACCCCACATCCCCATCTTTCAGGTGTGCCCACACCTTCAACCCCTTCCCACCCCCAAAGACACACCTTCTCACTCCTAATGAGCCCGCCGGAAAGCTCACCACTGCCCTGCCCTGCGCTACGCCAGAAGTCACACTTTCCCAGGCACCTCAAACAAGAGGACAGTGACAGCCATGGCCATAACCCCCAGCCAACACTGGCTCACTGCACCAGGCACACTCCCAGCACTTTACCGAGGTTCTGTGGCGACTCACACGGCAATCCTACGACCTATCGCCATCACCTTCACAGGTGAGGCAGAGAAGATGGGGACACGGCGACACACAACTACTCCGTGGTGGGGCAAGACTGGACCGCAGGAAGCCTGCGTTTAGACCGGCGAGAGCTTGCAGACCCTCCCCGGCCCGGGTCAGACACAGCACGAAATCCAGACAGATGCACAGGGAGCAGGTTCTCCCGCCCACGCGCTGGTCATCAGGAATCTTCTGCTCCCGTCGCTGGCCTGGCTGGCCTCTGGACAGCTTGAGTCTACCATAACTCACACACACACAGGTGACAAAGGTAACAAGGCCTAATCGTATTCCGAGGTTCGAAACGACAGACTAAATGGTTTGCACAAAGTGAGAAAAGAGCCACATTAAGAATCATGACTGTCATGCTGATCTGAAGCATCCCTGGGAGGCGCAGAGAAACCCATCAACCTGGCAGATGCCAGGAAAACACAGTAGCCAAGGGCTCCACCTCCCGAGGTAGATGGTACTCCATCCGTTCATTCTCAAGCCCCCTTCACTAAACAACAATCATCTCCTCCCAACGCTGCCCAGAGCCCCCAGCATGAGGAGGGCAGCGCCATGTGGAGGGGGCCGGCCGGCTCCCCGGTCAGTGGCCCAGGCCAAGTCACCAGGAGGCTCCCAGGGGCGTCCAGGACCGGCCAGAGTTCTAAGGCAAGACCAGGGCTCCAGGCGCTGCAGGGCTCCTCACACACTGACAGCTTGAGGCCAAGGGCTCTTCTGAGACATGCAGAGCCCAGAGGAGGAAAGACCTGAGCTTCGAAACAAACTGCAGGGCTTCCCTGGTGGCGCAGTAGTTAAGAATCTGCCTGCCAGTGCAGGGGACATGGGTTCAAGCCCTGGTCCAGGAAGATCCCACATGCCGCGGAGCAACTAAGCCCGAGCGCCACAACTGCTGAGCCTGCGCTCTAGAGCCCGTGAGCCACAACTACTGAAGCCCGTGAGCAACAACTACTGAAGCCTGCACGCCTAGAGCCCGTGCTCCACAACAAGAGAAGCCACTGCAATGAGAAGCCCGCGCACCGCAACGAAGAGTAGCCCCCGCTCACCGCAACTAGAGAAAGCCCGCACGCAGCAACAAAGACCCAACGCAGCCAAAAATAAATAAACAAATTTATCAAACAAACAAAAAGCTTCAGTCATTAGAGCAGCCCAGAGCTGGTGTGCTTCGGGGGTGATCAGGCAGCCTTTGAAGCTGAGTGTACAGAGGGATCATCAGCCGCGAAGAGCCGGGCTCGGCAGGAGCGCACGGAGCGCGGCAGGCAGAACCACGACGTCTGCACGGCTTCTCCTCGCTCGCTTCTACAGCAGGTTCTAAATCCGCATCAAGGATGCAGCCTGAGGCTCACACCTGCCGGCCCATGACGCACGTCTCCAATGGAGCAGAGACACGCATGACCAAGGGTTCTCTGCAGCCACACGTAGTACCTCTCAGGGACCGCTCAGGAACTGGGGCTCCAGCCCCAAATAAACCGTGTGGAGCTCCTAGGACTCACAGACCAGGATTCAAACCCTGTTTCTGTGGCTTCCTAATTGTTCAACACAGGGCTCGACTGCTGCAACAGAGGACAGCAGCACCATCGCGCAGCATTCAGGTGAGATGGAGCCGGGTACCGACAACGGCTCAGCCAGCTTCACCACTCTCAGCATCTCCACCACGCGGTGTGCACAGGTGAGAACCGGGTACCGACAACGGCTCAGCCAGCTTCACCACTCTCAGCATCTCCACCACGCGGTGTGCACAGGTGAGAACCGGGTACCAACAACGGCTCAGCCAGCTTCACCACTCTCAGCATCTCCACCACGCAGTGTGCACAGGTGAGAACTGGGCCCCAGGAGCCCCCGCTCCACTCCATCCCCCACTCTCCACCAAGGCAGAGAAATGCAGGCATCACAGCCCCACGTGTCCCCCACAAGCTTCCCTGCTCCCCTGTCCTTCGAGGTCGTCCACAAGGTTCTGAGCCACAAAGAGACACAGCCTCCCGTCCACCCCGGCCCACAGCGCCCCTGGCTCTGCAAACGCCAGGGCTATGGAGTGAGGTGCTGGGTCCCGAAGACGCCAGGATGCTCTTGGGACCCGCTAGGGCACAGGCGGCTGCATGGTAGTGTCAGGGGAGCTCTGCACGGAGAACACTGACAGGGACACACCTAGAGCCGCTCACAAACCCTGAATACTCGCGTGTCCTCAGCACACCTCCAAGGAAACAGGATCAGCGTTCAAGCGCCAAAACCAGTGCTGCGGCGGCCACAAAAGAAAGGCAAGGTGCCCTGGGCTGTAACTAAACTCCTGTCCAAAGGCACTGACACACCCATTCATCTCAGTGACCAGTGGCACCCTGGAGCTGTCCGAGGTCGGCCATGAAACGGAAAGCACAGAGAGGCTGGCCTGGCGGTCCAGGACAGCCTGCTAACAGAGAGGCACACAACTATTAGCTCTCCCTGAAGGACACGCTTTACAAGGTGCCAACCAGAACCCCGCGAGACCTCTGGCCCCACCACCACCTGCACGCCACCTGGGGTCTCCTGAGCGCTGCTGAACACCAGGCACCTCCTGCCATCTTGCCCCCCACCCCAAACAGCCCTCCGAACCCTCCGACCGGACCCCCGCCTGCCTGCGTGCTGGCCAGACCCCAGGCTTTCACCCTCTTGCCAAGGTGCCTCTTCCCGCCTAACCTGAATTTCTGCCCAACTGCCTTTAAAGACGTGAGGAAGTGAAATCAGCTGTTCCCGCCTCACGAGGTTTCCTGGCCTCCGCACGGACCGCCCCCATCACGGCCCCGTCGGCCTGCTGCTGTGAGAGCAGCAGCTGCCCAGACCCCTGCGAGCGTGAATGGTGCGGCGCACATGTCCTCTCCCCGTTCTGCTCGGCGAGGGCCTCGAGGGCACTGGAGCCCAGCTCCCTGCCACCTCCTCACAGGGCCTGCACGGGACTCTACCATGAACAGATGGGGCAGGAACCCGACGGCCCCTTATCGGCTGAGGTCTTAAGAACATTCCCGGGCTTCTCTGATCCGCTCCACCACCGGGAGGAGGGAGATCTCCCGCGGGACCTCCCTGAGAAGAAGGAGATGACGCACGTACGCACTGGGCACGACGCCAGCACACGGAAGCGCCCCTTGGGTGGCCGCGCGGTCAGGACCGGTCTGCTGAATGAGGGTGGGACCGAGAGCACCTCCACCCGGCGGGCAGGCAGCCGCGCCTAGGTCCTGTGCCCCGCGCTGTCACACCTCACCTCACCTCCCGGGGCCCATCCTGCAGAAGAGGTGAGGCACACAGCTCTTTCTCGGGATGCCCGAGACTCAGTTGCTCCTGGGTGACTGCATCGGCTCTCAGAGGGAGCCCAAGGGTCCTGAGAGGTGGACAAGTTGGCAGGAGTCACGCAGACCTACCAGCCACCACGAAGGACTGCTCCCAGAGGCGGAGAGTCCATTCCTGAACCAATCCCAAAGAAGAGACGGGACGGCTGAATCCATATGTGTGACCACAGTCGAAAGCACTGCCGGAGCTGCGGACGAGAGCTACATTCACGAAGCTGAGAGGCTGGATTTCCTGCTGCTGCTCAAAGCAGGTCATTTTAGAAAGTACCTCTCAGTTTGGCGGGAGAAAAATGCAGACAAGTTTCCATTCCTCTAATAGTTCATTCTTTTTCAAATTCAAAGTAAAATAAAGAGGATCGCCTGGAAAAATGTCAAACACTTTAATTTCAAATCACTTTTAATGCCTGTTTCATCTGACAGTAGCTTTGAAAGCAAAAGGCAGTCTTTATCATTTGAGGATTTTTTTTTAACTTTTTAAAAAATTAATTAACTTTTTTTTTTTTTGGCTGTATTGGGTCTTCGTTGCTGCATGCAGGATTTCTCTAGTTGCGGCAAGCGGGGGCTACTCTTCATTGCGGTGTGCAGGTTTCTCGTTGCAGTGGCTTCTCTTGCTGAGGAGCACAGGCTCTAGGCGAGTGGGCTTCAGTAGTTGTGGCACACGGGCTCAGTAGTTGTGGCATGCGGGCTCAGTAGTTGTGGCACGCGGGCTCAGTAGTTGTGGCTCATGGGCTCTAGAGCACAGGCTCAGCAGCTGCGGCACACGGGCTCAGTTGTTCCACGGCATGTGGGATCTTCCTGGACCAGGGCTCGAACCCATGTCCCCTGAATTGGCAGGCGGACTCTCAACCACTGCGCCACCAGGGAAGTCCTCATTTGAGGTTTTTAAGCTAAATTGATGTGATTATGTCCAACATAACCAGATGCTTCTAAAAGCCAATTTTCAAAGAGACATCAGCCCCCCAAATAAGAAAGCCTTCCTTCAGTTATTAATTATTGAAACGCCAACTGCACGGGGGTGAGGCCGTGGAGGATGTTCGCGGAGAGCAGGCTGACTTCCACCCCCAACCAGCTAGCCAGCCAGTGCAGGGTACCCGGGGTCCCTCTGTGGTCACCGTCCTCTCAGCCTGCCCCCAAGCCCTTCACCCACTAGAGGGGCTGACCTCACTCAGCTTTCCACCCTCAAGTGAATCACGTGGGAACTGACTAGTTTAACACCATCCTCCACAGATACCTGGTCTGGGGCAGACTTTCAACCCCATTTGGGCCAGTGAGAGTGACTGGGGTGGGGGGAGTCTGCCGCCAGTGGGGGTCTTCAGACAGGTTTCCTTGTTCCAAAAAGGAGACCCAAGAAGGAGACCTCTCTTTCCGCCTCTTATGCGACACCCAGAACCTGGTCAGCCACCCTGAAAGCACGAGAGAAACCAGCCTGGGCCCCAGGGGACAGAGGCGGACAGCCCTGCAACAGTCCAAGCGCAGCTCGGTGAGGAACAAGCATTTGGTTTGGTGCCCTACGCGGCACAGAGCTCCACAAACCCTTGGAATTTCCTGAACGACGTGAGTGCCTTTTGTGAACAAGCCCCTTCAGCCAGAGCCCTGGGCAGGAAGGGCGGGGGAGAAGCCAGAGGAACCAACCAGCAGAAGAGAAGTTGGAGCTTTCAGTTCCACCCCCGCCCCGCCTCCAGGGAGGGGAGCGGAGATAGAGACCAAGTGAATCACCAATGGCCATGATTGGCCATTAAGTTTCCTACTTAATCAAGCAGGAAACTCCATAGACACTGCTGAACAATGCGGCTTCCGAGTCACTGGACACAAGGAGGAGCTGGGAGGGCAGCACACCTGGAGAGGACACAGCAGCTCTGCCCCCACCCCACACACACACTTCATGCATCTCTTCCCAGCAGGCTGATCCCAGGTGCACCCTTTGTAATAAACCAGTAATCCTAAATAAAGTGCTTCCCTGAGTTCTGTCGATCATTCTAGCAAACCGGCAGAGAGGGGCTGGGGGGACCCTGAATTTGTAGTCAGATGGAGTGCGGGTAGCCTGGGAACCCCGAGGCAGGCGCGCCTTGTGGGACCGAGCCCTCACCTGTGGGGTGTGGCTGACCTGGGAGTGAGTGGCGGAGCTGAACTGACTCCTGGGGCACCCAGCAGGTGTCAGAGGCAGAACTGGTATGGAACCAGTTCCTCAGGGCCTGGAGGGAGTCAGAGCTGCCTGCCCGGGCGTGGACACGAATGGCCCGGCTGTGCTGCTACGTGGGACCCTTCCCGAGGACACAAGTCCACACACGTACAAACACTCAGACACTTCAACCCAGGTTCCAGGTCTCCACACGTTCATGGGGCCACTCAGAGCCCACGCCTCCACAAAGACGCAAATGCTCCTGGTGGGGCGCACGTCTTCCTCCCAGACCCCATGCCCTGGAAGCCAGCCCAGGGCTCCAGGGCTGATCTGCCACAGCGTCCAGATGACAGTACACCCGCTGCCCCAGCTCCCGCTCACTCAGGCCGAGGCAGGGATGGTGAAGCACAGCCACTCCTCAGCCAGGGCACACTCACCGGCACCCTGCTTTCCGAAGCGGACATGTCGCCACAAAACCATGGGCCGCCAGGCCTACCTGCTGGTGATGGAGCTGTTCCTGTCCTTGAGGGTGAGCTCGCGCTGCTGCAGCTCCACGATGAACCTGGACAGGTCCTCTGGGGTCCTGGGGGGATCAAGAACACATGTCAGTGCTGGTTGTGCCCTGAAGGGGGACTGGCTGACACGAGAAGGCGGCCCAAAGCCACGCCAGCCACTGGCAGTTCACAGGCCTGGGGCGAATTAGGGCCTGTGCACCATCCCCGGAGCAGCGGGGTGTGGAGCTGTGCTCTCACCGCCAGCTGGGCTCACACCACAGCCAGCCGCTAGCCACGTAACACTGGGGACACTACTTTTATAAGCCCTGATTTTACTTCACCTGTAAAAATAGGGTCGATACACAACAATGTCACCATGCAGAGGATTTGAAGCGAGGTTTAAAAGCACCTACCAGGCAGCAAGCAGAGGAGGTGCCCAGTGCATTCCAGTTGCCTTTCCTCCCTTCCGCTTCAAAATCCAGGTATGAGAACAGCAGCAACGTAACAACCACACAGATACACACATGCCCAGTGCCTTGTAATTTTCAGAAGCATTCCAGCTTAACGATCTCAGTTAATGCTCAGAGCAGCCCTGCTGTCTACTGTTTCCATTTTGCAAATGGGGAAACTGAGACTCAAAGACACTGAGGGCTGGTTCAAAGGCCACCCACGCTCAGCAGCACTAAGCCTCAGTCTGAACCCCCTCCTCTAGCTCAGCACCACGGCTCGGGAGAACACACACCAAGAATGGCTTTGACATACAGGTGGCCAACAGGGACACGAAAACATGCTCAACATCGCCAATTACTAGAGAAATACAAATCAACGCTACAATGAGGTACCACGTCACCAGGTCAGAATGGCCATCATCAAAACGTCGACAAATAGGACATGCCGGAGAGGGTGCGGAGGAAAGGGAACCCCCCCACACACTGCTGGTGGGAATATAAATTGGTACAGCCACTATGGAGAACAGTATGGAGGTTCCTCAAAAAAGTAAAAATGGAACAACCATATGATCCTGCAATCCCACCCCTGGGAGAGGGACAGGAGAAAACTCTAATTCAAAAAGATACGTGCATCTCAATGGTCACTGAAGCACTATTTACAAGAGCCAAAACATGGAAGCAACCTAAGTGTCCATCAGCAGATGTGGATAAAGAAGATGTGCGTGCACACACACACACACACACACACACACACACACACACACACACACACTGGAATACTACTCAGCCATAAAAAAAGAATGAAATAATGCCATTTGCAGCAACATGGATAGACCTAGAGACTGTCATACTGAGTGAAGTTAAGCCAGACAGGGAAAGACATATATCATGTGATATCACTTACATGTGGAATCTAAAAAACGGATACAAATGAACTTATTTACAAAACACAAATAGACCCATAGACATAGAAAACAAACTCATGGTTACCAAAGTGGGGAGGGGGGGATAAATTTGAAATTTGAGATCAACATATACACACTACTGTATATGAAATAGATAAACAACAAGGACCTACTGTACAGCACAGGCAACTATAGTCAATATCTTGCAATAACCTATACTGGAAAAGAATCTGAAAAAGAATAGATGTATTTAACTGAATCACTGTGCTGTACACCTGAAACTAACAACATTGTAAATTAACTATACTTCAATTTTGTTAAATGGCTGATTTTATTTGTAAAATGTCTTTGAGAGACAGAATGGAACTCCCAGCGGAGTGCAAACAGTCCTGACACCTGCATGGGGCACGCAGACTAGACGGCTCGCTGGTGTGCAGCGGCCGAGAGGAGGTGAGCGCAAGGGCCGGAGCCAGAGCCCAGGGCTACGCAGGGGCCACGGCTCGGTACCCACAGGCCCTCCTCCCGGCCCCCAGAGCCAGCGCACTGCCCAGTTTCCAAGAGCACTCTCTGGCCTCCTCACCCCTCCTGCTGAAGTCGGCACCTGCAGTCACGTCGTACCCAAGGACCGCTCACAGAAACCTGCTGAAACCGAGCCTCGAGTCCAGGGCCCACAGACTCTGCACCGCAGGGCCCCTGGGGCCTCCTCACCTCCCACCGGACTTTCCTCTGCCGCCTGAACACGGCAGTCCGCCTGCTCCCCGAAACTCTGCGATTGTTAACCCTGGGCCTGCAAAGCTCTTCCCTCAGTCTCCCCGAGCCTAGCTCGGTCTCAAAAGAGAGGTCTCAGGAAAGATGTCACTTCCTCCAAGAAGCCCCCAACCCTCTCCCCACCCCATCACGACCCTCGCTGCACAGCACCACCACCTCTGCTATCAGTCTGGGGTCTCTCGGTGTCTGCCATCGCTAGAACGTTAGCCCAAAGACGTCCGCTTGTCGGTGGTACGTCCTGACAGCCCGGCGCAGCCCCTGCAGAGAGGGGGCCCATGGCCCCACTCGTCACACACAGGGGTTCTGGCATCAACATTCCTCCCAAGGTAATTCCACGATCTCTCCCTTTCAGACCACCTCATGGAGGCCCTTCCCTGGCCACCAGAAGAAAAACCCTTTCTTAGACATTTTGCGAGGACGTGGCCTCAACGTGTGAGAACCGCTAGGCACAGTGCCGAGATTTCTACCCTAACTCTGCCCTGAACACAAGCCAACTTTGTGATTAGAAAATACTTACATTGGGGCTTCCCTGGTGGCGCAGTGGTTGAGGGTCTGCCTGCCGATGCGGGGGGCATGGGTTCGTGCCCCGGTCCAGGAGGATCCCACATGCTGCGGAGCGGCTGGGCCCGTGGGCCATGACCGCTGAGCCTGCGTGTCCGGAGCCTGTGCTCCGCAATGGGAGAGGCCACAACAGTTAGAGGCCCACGTACCACAAAAAAAAAAAAAAAAAAAAAAGAAAATACTTACATTGAAAAGATGTTTACCAGTAGAAGACCTTGAGAAACTAAAACCTAGGAGGGGGAGAGGTTGAACCAGCCTTGAATGCCAATTCCCCATTCTTTTCAGAGCTTCCTAATGTTTTCCAACCTCAGGGAGTTAAAGATACTAATAGGAAAATAAGTAAGCAAAACAAGTAAACCCTTTTAAGCCAAGAGATATTTTTTCTGAAACACTTTTAAGAGATTTAAGTTGTTTTCTATTTTTCTATGTTAGTCAAAGGAGTATGCAAACTATTATTAAATCAATGGGAAGTTTATTTAAAACCAATGAAGCAACTTGCATGTCTACTTTTGCAAGGCCCCCAGTCCCCATGGGCCCAGGACCAGCCAACGCCATGTGGGACAGGCAGACGGGTGCCCAGAGGGTGACTGGGGGAGCATGACGACGACCGGCCTCCTCCTCACTCCCCTTCCAGGCTGGGCCAAGTCTGCTCAGACCTGAAAGAGCAGGAAGAGCCCGTGGAGAAGCATCTGTCAGACAGACGGCCACACACTCTGCGGGGCCCCTCACTAGCCGAGGGGCAGCGATACCCTCCAGGCAGAAGCCTTCCTGGAAGCGGGGGAGCAACTGGCAGAGTCCGGAGCACGTGGCAGCAGTTTAGAAACAAGAGTCCTGCCCTGAGGTACAAAGTAGCCCCACAGGCTTCCCTGAGGGCGCAGTGGCTGAGAGTCCGCCCGCCGATGCAGGGGACGCGGGTTCGTGCCCTGGTCCGGGAAGATCCCACGTGCCGCGGAGCGGCTGGGCCCGTGAGCCATGGCCGCTGGTTTTGGTATCAGGGTGATGGTGGCCTCGTAGAATGAGTTTGGCAGTGTTCCTCCCTCTGCTATATTTTGGAAGAGTTTGAGAAGGATGGGTGTTAGCTCTTCTCTAAATGTTTGATAGAATTCGCCTGTGAAGCCATCTGCTCCTGGGCTTTTGTTTGTTGGAAGATTTTTAATCACAGTTTCAATTTCAGTGCTTTCGATTGATGTGTTTATATTTTCTATTTCTTTGTGGTTCAGTCCCGGAAGGTTGTGCTTTTCTAAGAATTTGTCCATTTCTTCCAGGTTGTCCGTCTTATTGGCATAGAGTTGCTTGTAGTAATCTCTCGTGATCCTTTGCATTTCTGCCGTGTCAGTTGTTACTTCTCCTTTTTCATTTCTAACTCTATTGAGTCTTCTCCCTTTTTTTCTTGATGAGTCTGGCTAATGGTTTATCAATTTTATCTTCTCAAAGAACCAGCTTTTAGTTTTATTGATCTTTGCTACTGTTTCCTTCATTTCTTTTTCATTTATTTCTGCTCTGATCTTTATGATTTCTTTCCTTCTGCTAACTTTGGGGTTGTTTTGTTCTTCTTTCTCTAATTGCTTTAGATGTAAGGTTAGGTTGGTTCTTTGAGATTTTTCTTGTTTCCTGAGGTAGGATTGTATAGCTATAAACTTCCCTCTTAGAACTGCTTTTGCTACATCCCATAGGTTTTGGGCCATCGTGTTTTCATTGTCATTTGTTTCCAGGTTTTTTTGAATTCCTCTTCAATTTCTTCAGTGATCTCTTGGTTATTTAGTACTGTATTGTTTAGCCTCCATGTGTTCATATTTTTTACAGATATTTTCCTGTAATTGATATCTAGTCTCATAGCATTGTGGTCAGAAAAGATACTTGATATGATTTCAATTTTCTTAAATTTACCAAGGCTTAATTTGTGACTCAAGATATGATCTATCCTGGAGAATGCTCCATGAGCACTTGAGAAGAAAGTGTATTCTGTTGTTTTTGGATGGAATGTCCTATAAATATCAATTAAGTCCATCTTGTTTAATGTAACATTTAAAGCTTGTGTTTCCTTATTTATTTACATTTTGGTGCAAGTGGTCCATTGGTGAAAGTGGGGTGTTAAATTCCCCTACTATGACTGTGTTACTGTTGATTTCCCCTTTTACAGCTGTTAGCATTTGCCTTATGTATTGAGGTGCTCCTATGCGAGGTGCATAAATATTTACAACTGTTATATCTTCTTCTTGGATTGATCCCTTGATCATTATGCAGTGCCCTTCTTTGTCTCTTGTAATAATCTTTAAAGTCTATTTTGTCTGATATGAGAATTGCTACTCCAGCTTTCTTTTGATTTCCATTTGCATGGAATATCTTTTTCCATCCCCTCACTTTCAGTCTGTATGTGTCCCTAGGTATGAAGTAGACAGCATATATATGGGTCTTGTTTTTGTATCCATTCAGCTAGTCTATGTCTTTTGGTTGGAGCATTTAATCCATTTACGTTTAAGGTAGTTATCGATATGTATGTTCCTATTACCACTTTCTTGATTGTTTTGGGTTTGTCATTGTAGATCTTCTCCTTCTCTTGTGTTTCTTGTCTAGAGAAGTTCCTTTAGCATTTGTTGTAAAGCTGGTTTGGTGGTGCTGAATTCTCTTAGCTTTTGCTTATCTGTAAAGGTTTTAATTTCTCCGTCGAATCTGAATGAGATCCTTGCTGGGTAGAGTAATCTTGGTTGTAGGTTTTTCCCTTTCATCACTTTAAATATGTCCTGCCAATCCCTTCTGGCTTGCAGAGTTTCTGCTGAAAGATCAGCTGTTAACCTTATGGGGATTCCCTTGTGTGTTATTTGTTGCTTTTCCCTTGCTGCTTTTAATATGTTTTCTTTGTATTTAATTTTTGATAGTTTGATTAGTATGTGTCTTGGCGTGTTTCTCCTTGGATTTATCCTTTATGGGACTCTCTGTGCTTCCTGGACTTGATTGACTATTTCCTTTCCCATATTAGGGAAGTTTTCAACTATAATCTCTTCCAATATTTTCTCAGTCCCTTTCTTTTTCTCTTGTTCTTCTGGGACCCCTATAATTCAAATGTTGGTGCGTTTAATGTTGTCCCAGAGGTCTCTGAGACTGTCCTCAGTTCTTTTCATTCTTTTTTCTTTATTCTGCTCTGCAGTAGTTATTTCCACTATTTTATCTTCCAGGTCACTTATCCGTTCTTCTGCCTCAGTTATTCTGCTATTGATTCCTTCTAGGGAATTTTTAATTTCATTTATTGTGTGTTTGCTCTTTAGTTCTTCTAGGTCCTTGTTAAACATTTCTTGTATTTTCTCCATTCTATTTCAAGATTTTGGATCATCTTTACTATCATTACTCTGAATTCTTTTTCAGGTAGACTGCCTATTTCCTCTTCATTTGTTTGGTCCAGTGGGATTTTCCCTTGCTCCTTCATCTGCTGTGTATTTCTCTGTCTTCTCATTTTGTGTAACTTACTGTGTTTGGGGTCTCCTTTTCACAGGCTGCAGGTTCGTAGTTCCCGTTGTTTTTGGCATCTTCTCCCAGTGGGTAAGGTTGGTTCAGTGGGTTGTGTAGGCTTCCTAGTGGAGGTGACTAGTGCCTGTGTTCTGGTGGATGAGGCTGGATCCTGTCTTTCTGGTGGGCAGGACCACGTCCGGTGGTGTGTTTTGGGGTGTCTGTGAACTTATGATTTTAGGCTGCCTCTCTGCTAATGGGTGGAGTTGTGTTCCTCTCTCGCTAGTTGTTTGGCATGGGGTGTTCAGCACTGTAGCTTGCTGGTTGTTGAGTGGAGCTGGGTCTTAGCGTTGAGATGAAGATCTCTGGGAGAGCTTTCACTGTTTGGTATTACGTGGGGCCGGGAGGTCTCTGGTCGACCAACGTCCTGAACTCGGCTCTCCCACCTCAGATGCTCAAGCCTGACAACCGGCTGGAGCACCAAGACCCTGTCAGCCACACGCCTCACAAGAAGAGAGAGGAAAGGAAGGGAGGGAGGGAGGAAAGAAAGAAAGAAAAAATAATAATACAATAAAGTTATGTAAGTAAAAAAAAGTATTAAAAATTTAAAAATTAAGAAGTAATTAAAAAAAAGAAAGAGAGCAACCAAACCAAAAAACAAATCCACCAATGAAAACAAGCGCTAAAAACTATACTAAAAAAAAAAAAAAAAAACGGACAGACAGAACCCTAGGACAAAAGCAAAGCTATACAAAGTCACACAAAGAAGCATACACATAGACACTCACAAACAGAAAAAAAGGAAAAATTATATATACATAAAAAAAGAGAGCAACCAAATCAATAAAGAAATCTACCAATGATAATAAGCTCTAAATACTAAACTAAGATAAACAGAAAACCGGAAACAAATTAGATGCAGAAAGCAAACCCCAAGTCTACAGTTGCTCCCAAAGTCCACCTCCTCAATTTGGGGATGATTCGTTGTCTATTCAGGTATTCCAGAGATGCAGGATACACCAAATTGATTGTGGAGATTTAATCCACTGCTCCCAAGGCTGCTGGAAGAAACTTCCCTTTCTCTTCTTTGTTCACACAGCTTCTGGGGTTCAGCTTTGGATTTGGACTCGCCTCTGCGTGTAGGTTGCCTGAGGGCGTCTGTTTTTCGCTCAGACAGGACGGGGTTAAAGGAGCAGCTGCTTTGGGCGCTCTGGCTCACTCAGGCCAGAGGGAGGGAGGGGTATGGAGTGCGGGGCGAGCCTGCGGCGGTAGAGGCCGGCGTGACACTGCAACAGCCTGAGGTGCGCCGTGCGTTCTCTCAGGGAAGTTGTCCCTGGATCACGGGACCCTGGCAGTGGTGGGCCGCACAGGCTCCCGGGAGGGGAGGTGTGGATAGTGACCTGTGCTCGCACACAGGCTTCTTGGTGGCGGCAGCAGCAGCCTTAGCATCTCATGCCCGTCTCTGGGGTCCGCGCTGATAGCCACGGCTCGCGCCCGTCTCTGGAGCTCGTTTAGGCAGTGCTCTGAACCCCCTCTCCTCGCGCACCATGAAACAATGGTCTCTTGCCTCTTAGGCAGGTCCAGACTTTTACCCGAACTCCCTCCCGGCTAGCTGTGGCTCACTAGCCCCCTTCAGGCTGTGTTCACGTAGCCGACCCCAGTCCTCTCCCTGGGATCTGACCTCTGCAGCCCAAGCCTCAGCTCCCAGCCCCCACCCGCCCAGGTGGGTGAGCCGACAAGCCTCTTGGGCCGGTGAGTGCCGGTCGGCACCGATCCTCTGTGCGGGAATCTCTCCGCTTTGCCCTCCACACCCCTGTGGCTGCGCTCTCCTCCGCGGCTCCGAAGCTTCCCCCCGGCTCACCCCCATCTCCGCCCACGAAGGGGCTTCCTAGTGTGTGGAAACCTTTCCTCCTTCACAGCTCCCTCCCGCTGGTGCAGGTCCCGTCCCTATTCTTCTGTCTCTGTTTTTCCTTTTTCTTTTGCCCTACCCAGGTACGTGGGGAGTTTCTTGCCTTTGGGGAGGTCTGAGGTCTTCTGCCAGCGTTCAGTGGGTGTTCTGTAGGAGCTGTTCCACGTGTAGATGTAGCTCTGACGTATCTGTGGGGAGGAAGGCGGTCTCCGCGTCTCACTCCTCCGCCCTCTCGAAGGCCCCCCAACAAGTGATTACTGTGCACAACTTACAACCACTGAGCATTTGCAGAGACGGAGAAATCCGCACAGCAGAACAATCGTATAACGCTGCAAGGCAAGACACCAAAAACTTCTGGGCCACCCAGAAAACCATCTGCCACACACCTGACAAAGACAACATTCCCTGAGGCTCTCTGTCAATTTGATAGACAAATATTGTTTCAGAACTTGGTCCAAATCTAAAAGAGGAATCCCAGAAGACAAAGCAAAGTAATTTACCTACAAATGCCATTGCAAGAACACTGGAAACTAACAGTTGAAATCAAGTGACTGCTGTGGTTACTATGTAAGAAAAGGGTACCAGACGTTTTGCCGATTTGATATATCATCAACCATCTCCTTCAAAATAATTATAATAATACAACACAAAATACGATACAAAAACCAGAAGTAACTAATGAAAACACAACAGCAAGGCTGCTATGAACAGGGCTGCTCCATCACACAACTGCAGGGGGAACTGCAAGTTCCCGCGGTCATGGAAGTTTGTTTCTGAGGCGGAACTGTAACACGGGAGAATCACTGCACGTTCTGAGACAGGAATTCTCAGCACCTACGGACGCTACACCGTCACCCTTTCAACAGCCTTAGGAGGTCGGCACTGCCAGCACCCCGATTCTACAGCGGGGGACGCGGGGGCACAGGAGAGCCAAGAGTAACCCACACCCAGACCGCCAGGCTGAGGCCGTGTCCCTGACTCTGTGCTGTCGTGTCCAACAACTGCAGACTAGGTGTAGGAACTGTGCCATATGCACGACGCCATCGAGACAGTAAGTGTAAGTGACGTGAGGAACAGTCCAACAATAACAAGTGTATACGGACACTGAACAAAGCAAAACCAGAAACCAGATTAAGGGCAGTTCGAGTAAAAACATCCCTGGGGAGGTAAGAACTGGAAGAAGATGTTTAGGAACAGGCAGAGTCACATTCCGGTTGTGGGATTCCTGGTATTTTGTTCCTTTTTTCAAAAAGAGTCTATAATTTTGTTGTGAGAACTTCTCCAGCTGTGGAAGCCAGGAGCCACGGAACTGGTGGCCAGCTGTCAGCTGAGCCCGCACATCACGCTCACAAGGCATCTTCGTGGGTTGTTCCAAAGAGCCCCCAACCACCATGGCCCAGCGGCCGCAGGGACAGCCCGTCAGGACGCCCAGGACCAGCGCACCTGCTCTGGCTCCGTCACTGTGCCCGCCGGCCAGGTGTGGACGGCTGGTTCTACACGGCGCATGGGGGCTGAGGGGCTGCACGCCATTCCCGAGGCCCAGGCCTCTTGCCCCTGAGCCCTGACCCAGGCGGAGAATGAGGCAGACGCGTGCGGTGTATTGTAACTGCTTGTGCATCCCTCCACCCTCGCTCTCCAAGCTCTGCGAGGCTGACAGCTGAGCACAGGAAGGAAGAGGAACAGCATGCTCCGCAAGGACCACACACTGGGCAGGAGCAGGGGATGGGGGGCGGGCAGGAGGGGGATGGGCAGGAGCAGGGGATGGGGGCGGGCAGGAGGGGGGAGGGCAGGAGCAGGGGATGGGGGGAGGGCAGGAGCGGGGAGGGTAGGAGCAGGGGATGAGGGGCGGGCAGGAGCGGGAAGGGCAGGAGCAGGGGATGGGGGGCGGGCAGGAGGGGGATGGGCAGGAGCAGGGGATGGGGGAGGGCAGGAGGGGGATGGGCAGGAGGGGCAACACTGATTTCTGGGCCATGGGGAGGGCATTCATTTGCTCAGAGCCTAGTGACCACCTGGCCAGCACTGCACGCAGGACGAGCGCCCAGACCCCCTCCTCCAGAAGCACACTCTCCCCGTCCTGGAGGAGCCCGCGAGTCGGGCGGCCCCCAGAGGCACTCAGGGAAAGAGCTCAGGTACAAAACCGCACCTACACTTATTTCTAGAGAAAGGCACCCATGTGTGTGCATATTTACAGAACATAACCTAGGAAGATTCACCCCAGATTGATACCTCCAGTCAGGGCTGAGACCGGCGGTGGCGATCAAAGGGATCTCTACCTTCATGTGCACTGTGACGAGAATTTACGCACTACTCGCCTACGCACGGATGCAAACTGGGGAAGCACACACAGCACGCTCCCTATGCGGGAAGGCCACCGGAGAAGCAGGGGGGCTGAGAGAAGACAGGACTCCTGCAGTGAACGCTCAGCACAGCACGAGCCCAGGGCGCTGGGGACACAGGCAGACGGGCGAACCTGAGAAGCCCTGGGAGTCAGGAATCGGGACCTCGTTCCGTGGAAACAGCGAGCCGCGGCCCCACTACCACCCACCCGTCACGAGCTCCAAGTGCGGACGGAGGGAAGTCCTTGAAGGGCTGATGAATCATGAAGGATTATTAAACAACTGCAGCCTTCACCACACATCAAATCAAAGGCCAGAGGCCAGAGCACCTCCAACTGGCAGGAAGAGGGTTCATTTTTCAGAACCTCCCGACCTGCTGTGCGGCTAGACCTACTCGGAGACGTTTCCCGAGTGCGCTCTGGGGATTAGCTACACGCCTGTATCCAGCAGGAGTCGGGCCAGGTATCGCCACAGCCCAAATGGGCAGAGGCGCATCGCCAGGAAGACCCATCCACCCCACCCTTCACCAACAGTGGCAGGCCTTCAGAGGGCCTCAGGATCCTCCAACTCAGAGACGACAGGAGAGTGACGGTCCCAACTGCAGCCCAAGCTGTGACATCTGCTGTTAAAACTCTGGCTTCAGCTGCAAAGCCTTTTAACCCTAACTGGTGGGCTTCAGAGGAGGAAAAGGCTTTGTTCAACCTGCAGCTGAATTTTGACTCAAACTCAGCTGCGAGCAAAACAGGAGGCCTAGGGAGTTGAGCCCAGTGGTCTATTTTCGAGGCAGAGGCATTCCAGCCCCAGCGGCAGCTATTTTGAGGCTCCTAACAGCAGATGCCAGATCTCTTGCTGAAGCTCAAAGTGCCATTTCAATGGGTCCGAAAGACATGAGATCCAGAGGATTCCAATTTCTAAGATGAATCAAACAGCAACAACCACAAAACTAATTAACAAGCGAGAAATCTCAAGCTCTCTTTGAGGGCGCTATTTTCCACAAGAGAAGCCCACAGTGCAAAGGGCCACAGCCCAGAGGGTGGGCTTCCGTCAGAGGGCCCTACGTCGGGGTGGGGGCGGGGGGGATACTCCCAAGTGAGGTGGGCTCCCTCGCAGGTTTGTCTCTGCAGAAACTATGAAGAACTGCAAGTAGGAAACATTACACAGCGAAACTTGGTGCTAAAGCCCAAACGGAGAGTAAGCGTTCACGACTGAAAAGTCACAGAGGCACAGAATGTCCTGTTAAGCCAGGGTTTTATGAAAACATGACACGGTCATGTGGGGAGGTCGGGAAGGATTCACGTCACCAACGACTGGCAAAGCCCGGTCCACACCCCAGGGCCGGGAGAAGCAGCACCCAATCCTGCGGCCGCGAGCTGGCATCAGACACTGCAGAGAAAGGAAGGCTGTGACCACTAACTGGTCCTGAGGCCACAAGCACCCAACCTTCAGGGGACAAAAAGGGCATCAGTCCCTCTCAGCACCCGAGCCTGGGGCCAGTCCACGACACCCTGGCTGCATGGTGGACAGTGGCCATCGTACATCTTCTAAAGCTGCCCACCTCCCAGATGCACAGAGAACAAGTCACTCTTTCCCCACGGAGAGGTGGCCAGTAATAGATGCCGTCTCGGGCACACGTCCGAAGGCCCACACGGTGCACCCAGCACCGGGGACCCTCATCAGGTCACAGCCCTCCCCTGTGACCAATGGTGGTTTCCACGTGAGACAAGGTCCCTCTGCCCACCAGCCCCACCGCCTGCCTGACGGGAAGAGAGGTACCGAAAGGCGTGTGCTTCTCCAGGTCACTGCACATCCACGGGCCTTCCCGATTCCAAGGGCCACCCGGTCCCCTCTGCCCCCCCCCCCCACGGCCGTGGGCACAGCCTCTGAGATTAACCCCATGCCCGTACTCTGCACCCTCTGGACCCCACGCCCAGGCTACTACCTTCTTCTCCTCGCTCCCCAGCCCCCGCGCCGGCAGCGCCGGCGCACAGTCGGGAGACTCCTCGGCTTCGACCACGGCCAAGGGTGCCCACCTGCCCACTCCACACCACCTGCGGCCCGAGGAGCCTCCAGGCTCAGCCCAGCCCAACCACACTCCTGACCTTCCCCCGCCAACCCTGTTCCTCGGGAGGTGGAACTGCCATCTTGCCTGTTACCCAGGCCAAACCTGTAATCCCTGACACTTCCTCCACAGCAGATCCTGTCAGATCTACCTTCAGAACACACCCAAATCCAACCACTCGTACCAGCTCTGCCACCGCGTGACCCAGGGCCCCACCTCCCCCGAGTCAGCCCCGCGGCAGCGTAATCACCCTTGGTTTCGTACTCACCCTTTAACTGCTGCTTGCAACACAACCACCACAATGGTTACTTCAAAATGTAAGCTAGATCACATGCCTCTTTTGTCAAAACTCTCCAGCGCATCCCCACCCCAATGCTAAGTAAAAGCCCAAGTCCCCACCGGAGCCTGTGAGGCCTAAGGTGGACCGACCACAGCTGCCTCTCAGACCCACTGGACTGGAGCCACACTCCCACCCCAGGGCCTTTGCATGTCCCACTTCTGGAAGACTCCTCCCCTAGGGACCTACGTGGCACGCTCCCTCATCAACTCCTTCGGGTCTTTGCCCAAATGTTACCGAGCTCATTTTGGGTCGGCCCCAACCACCCTATTTAAACCTGTAAACCGTACACTTCCTCTCCCACCCTCAGCCCAAACCCTGTCTCACTCTTCCCTGCACTGTCTTCCTTCATAGAAAACATCACCATCTTAGATACTACGTATTTTACCTGTTTACCCACTTGTCATCTTTCTGCTTCAACTAGAATGCAAGCTCCATAAAAGCAAGGTACTGTTTTTTATTTTATTCTCTTTTTTCACCAGCTGTGAACCTCGAATAATGCCTGGCCTTCAATAAATATTAGCTGAATGAATGAAAAATCATGATACCTTTCCAGAACAATAACTATCCAACTAAATTCTACCAGAGTCTGAACTCAGACCACTGGGTCGGAAGTTCAGTATTACTGGTTAAATAAACTACAGTCCACCCATACAATGGAATCTGTTTAATATAAAGAGAAAAGGACAACGAATCTTTTTATATTAATATGGGACTGCTAAATAAAAATACGAGAAGCAGAACATGAGCCCACTACGCCAGCCGCTTCCTGTTGGAGAGAACAAAAGTGGAACAGGCGATTTGTCACTACATACCTTTCTAAAAGGTTTTAATATTTATACCAAGGAAATAAAATACCTATCGGGAAAATAGCTTTTTAAAACTTAGTGTTATAAACTTACACTGCAGAATCAGATACTACACAAAATTTTTCTAAAAAGAAAACAATTATTCCATGATGAATTAAGGCATTAAAAACTAATTATAATCACTTACAATGAAACAATCATATATAATTTCTAAATGTTGTTTAGCTAAGTATAACAATAAGAATAGTTTGCATTATAAGTGGGGCAAAAATATATTAATAACAAGCTTCCTATCTGAAATAATCAAGACTGGTCATTGATCCCAAAAGTTGGCTAAAGTAGGTAATCAATACGCATCTCAAACATTTTAACTTAAACTGTTACAAATATACAATCATTCCATAAGCTGCAAACTTCTCCAAATATGGGTCCACTAAACTGAGTTTCATCTTATATATTTTGCATAAACCACAAATCATAATCCATGATTTTAGCTTTGTTTCTTTAAAATGGACACCTGCCATCTTCCTAAAGTTTACAGCTTTTCTCCTAATCTTTTTTAGTCAATTCACTTTATTCAACAGCTTCTTTTTAGCAACTTTCCTTTGAGACTTTCCAAAGCATTCAACTTTGTTTTCACAGAAACCCTGCTTTCTTCACACATCTTTCACCAGACTCTAGAGTCTTTAATTCAATCATGTGATTACAATAACGTGTGCAACGGGCAGAGAAACAGGCTCATCGCGGACGGACCAGCACCACCTCCGGGGGGGCGGCCCGAGCGAGGAAGCGCTGCAACTGGTGGCGCATCCTGCCACGATTAACACAAAACGCAGGGGCTTGGTTTTGGGAGGCGGGAGGAGGGATGGGATGGAGGTCTGCGAGTTTTCAAAGGAATTGTTCTTAACCTGAGGCTGGGTACAGAGGGGGCTGTATCTACTCTTTAAAGACATCCTCTTTATGGTGATGGAAATGGATAATGCATTTCAAAATGTTTAAAACAAATTTTTAGCCTACGTCCCAAGCATCTGCTGTGCTGTGGAAATCCATCAGGACATTTCAGAGAAAGAATGAGGGGTTCTGGCCAATCCAGAGAGGCAATCAGGTGCACAGCTCTTCAAAGAGCTGCTTCTCCACCTTCCGACACGACACGTAGATGGGTGACGGGTGCCAAAAGCAGACTCCACGAACTACCAGCAGCACAAAGAGGCGGCAGCAAGCAGTCACCATCTCCGATCCTAACTCCATCCACCACTAGTTATGCGACGTCTGACAATCATTGACCTCTCCAAACTTCAGTTCCCTCCTCAGGAAAATGAATATGATAGTATCCACCACATGGGGCTGTCAAGAAAACACCGCATACAAAGGACTTGCTTTGGAAGAGCATTATACTACTATGATTACAGACAATATTACAGAACACATAACCAAAGTTATATGTGTCCACTTAGAAAGCTACGTGGCGGTTACCAGCTACCAGCATGAACTCACTAAGAAGAAGATTTACATAAATTAACATTCCCACCTCTGATTCACTTACTGCTACCATAGATTTCTGTATAAATACATGGCATATCATGAGAACATTCATCTCCCCCAGCCTCATTCCAGGGCAGACATGAGGAGATTCTGAACGCCTGCAGGCACAGCTCCAAAAGTGCCGGTTAACAGGAAGGGATCAGAGCGCGAAGAGAGCAGCCACTGCACTGGGGTCCCGGGTCAAGGCCAAGCCCAGCTCCGCCTCCTCCCTGGACTACGAAACAGGGACACCTGCAGAGCCGCAGCGGGAGGGCATCGGCAGTCACCTGGGAAGCCCACGGGACCCCTGTGGTGGCTCTCGTCTCTGCTGGCTGGCGGTGGAGCCCTCCAGGACAAGGCCCAACACCCTGACCCCACCCAGAACTTTACCAATCATCTGTCATTGACAGGTGGTACCTATGGATTTCCAGGTAATACAAAATGAAGACAGCACACCTGTTTAATGACAGTCAGAGTCCATAAAACCGCTCGCGGGGAGGGAGAAAGGGAGGAAAGGGAGGAACCGAGAGCCTGGCTGGGCACCCCAGCCTGAGGAGGGAAGGACAGTACGGGCCAGGCCGCTGCACACCCTGTGCGGCCGGGCTAGGACCTGCAGACACAGGGCCGTGGCTCGTGAGGCTGACACACACGATAAAGACAAGCCCGTGACGGTTCAGCCTCTGGTCTGTGGCTGGAGAGCTGTGCATCCCTCTGCGGAAGAGGGGGTCGAGGAGGCCACACCGTACTGGCCTCTGTCAGAACGGGCTCACGAGTCACCCTTCAGGGACTTCGACACAACCACCAGCTCCCTCGCCCGCGGCATCTCCATAAGGACAGCCACAGCCACAAGCAAGGTCCGGGCTGCGGTCCACAGCGCCAGCCACCCAGCCGTCCCCTGGCTCAGGCGGCAGCGGCCACCTGGAGAACCGGCACTGGCCTCCCGCCCCAGCACAGTCAAGTCCAGGTCTGACCTGGCCATCCACGAGCAGCAACTCAGCTGAACTGCTTCAGGGGAACGAATTACATGGGTCCCCAGACACACGTAAATAAAATGAAGAAATTTCACATTTACAGTGGCTGTCTTCGAACTCTTCCTCCCAGCTCAGGCAGGATTAAAAGGACTTCAGAGCAGCCTGGGTTCCAATTAAGCCAGTATGACCACCCCAGGGATGCCAGAATATGCCTCTGATTAACAAGAGGCGCTCTTTGAACTGTCTGAGTTAAAAAAAAAAGCTCTCAGAACCTTTCAAACAAATGCCATAATTTTCTCTCCCTGTTCCCTCACTCTGGGAAAGTTGATCTTTTGAATGCTTTAAACACTGAAAAAGAAGGCTGGATGATAGCTCCCAACACAACTTCAGCCAGGAGCTCAGAAAAGGGGTGGCAAGCGGAGGGCTTAGGATACCACAAGCAGGCCGGCCTCCAGGAGAGAGGGCACTGCCGGCCCGAGGCACGACACGGCATGTCCACACCACAAGCGACAGCAAAGCCGCTGAGCCGGGAGACAGGACCGAGCAGAACCAGGCCTGGCGGGAGCGGAGGGGCCTTCCGCCAGAGTCCACGCCCATCATCAAGCCCTGTGACGAGGGCCTCCAACAGAAAGGGGCCCCTCGCGGAGCACCCTCGGGCAGAGCTGCTACCCACGAGAACCGCTGCCACAGGGCTGCGGGGGATGAGCCAGAACTGGCCAAAGAGGAAGCAAGTGCAGCTCACACAGCCAAGGTGACACAGGAAAGGCCCACGTGAGCTCAGAACGTGAAGCAACCCCGAGGTGGGCAGGTGGCACCCCAGGGCCACAGGTGGAAGGTAAACAAGGAGGCAAAGGCAGGTGTGTCCCACCCTGGGCCATAGACTGTGGACGTGGGCGCATGAACCAAAGGGGAAATCAAGTCCCGTCCTGCACCCTCGGAGATGCTGGGTCCCTGCTCCTGACACCCACTCTCAGCCGTGACCTTCAAGGTTGACCCAGCAGTTGACCTATAAGGCTTTCTACTCAGCAGAGGCAGCAGACCGCAGAGCAAAGAACAGGGAATTGAAAACCAAGTCAGCTGGCCTCTAGGGACACCACGTAGGGACAAAGGGCTGTGGGGAGCCAGACACCCAGAGACGGGAGTCCTCACCAGTGAGACGCTCTCCAAACCTGCCAGAGAAAGGTGTCAGAACCTTGGGAAAGCAACAGGTCCCCAAGGAGGGCCCGCGGCTGGCTGGGCGGGCTACTGCGCCTTGCTGAACTTCGCTTTCTCCACCCTTGAGAGGGACGGACTAAGCGAACAGGAGCGCTCGTCCTCATTCCCAGATTCTGTCTCCAAAGCAAAGTCCCCTAAGAACCTGTCTCCTGCAATGTGGACAGGGTGGGAGAACAGCCCAGCGAGGCGCAGCTTCCGAGCAGGGGGTCCCTGAGGCCCAAACACACGAGGGGAGCTCTTGAAAAGTCAAGGCAGACCGTAAGCCAGGGGGCGAGGGGAGGGGAGAGCAGACGCCAGGGCGTGCGGCCCCCCGAGGCATAGGAAGGACTCAGGGTTTCCTCCCAAGTGTGATAATGTGCAGCTGGGGGCCTTAGGTGGAGAAAGACATGGTCCTGTTTGTCGATCTGCTTTGAAAAGAGATGGGTCCCAAATGTTTATGCTATGCCAACAACCGTAAGAACTAGAAACAGCATGAACACCTCAGCACTAGGGCGATGAGGACAGCACACCCACGGGATGGCCCACCCGGTGGCCTTTACAAAGGGTGCCACCCAAGTTTTTAGAAGTGTCCACCAAAGGGAAGGCTACACGCCCACACGCACAGAATCATCTTTTAAAGTCCATATGCAGACAATGAAAATCAAGACAGGGATCTCCCAACAGCGATTACCTCTCAGAGGGGGGATTGTGAGGAATTGACTCTCTCCTTTTTTATCTGTATTTTACTAGTTTGTAAAGAGCATTCCTTGTGAAATAAAATGAAGAACAAAGTTCTACAACCACCTTGCTCCACCTTTGTTGTCAAGAAAAACATTTAGGAGCATAAATTGCTGTTAACGGGACCCAGCCGGCCAAGAGCACGAGGCCGCAGGAGGTAACGGGACCCAGCAAAGGGCGCCTCCTGCTCCCAGCTCGCCCCGCGCTCACCACAGGCTGGGCAAGGCTGGGCGCTGCAGCCTCCAGCAGGCCAGGAGATGGGGCCGCACCCACACCAGGCTGCAAGATCCCAGACCAGCAGCGCTGTTCCAAGCGTGGTGACGGGCTGGTGCTTACAGCGGAGGGAGGTGACCCAGTGCAGAGGGGAGGGGTTGCTCAGTCGAGACCCGGTGATGCACGGGGTCTCTAAGAAGAGAGGCGAGGCCTCCCTCACCAGGCACACCAGCCCTGGGCCATACTCGGGCCATGGCTCCGGCAACGGGGGACACAGGCACAGGCTCGAAGAGCCCTGCACACCTAAGGGTTCTCCTTATGGGATCCAGCAGCCACGTGAAGCAGCGAACTCCAGCCACGTGGAGAGGCCACAGCAAGGAGAGGGCAGCCAGCCTCCTGCGTGTCCCTGAAGGTGTCACCCAGGGAATAAAGCCAACCTGGATGCCTCATCTTAGCTGCATCTGACTACGGCCGCCTGATAGCCCCAGGCTACCTACAGAACGTGCACGGTTATCCAGCACTGCCTGCGGCCACTAAGTGATGGCGTGGCTTGCGTGCAGAGCCAGGTCGCTGACACCAAGGGGACAGCGCACGAAGCACTGAGCAGCGCACCGGGCGAGAGCTCCGACGGGCTGGGTGAGGTCAAGGGACACCTCGTCAGCCACACTAGGAAACGAGGGCCAACAGGCAGGTCCACATGCAGAGCCTCGTTTCAGAGCAAGCCTTCCGAATGCTGGCGTGAAGAAGGGCTGGAAGAGGCAGGAGCGGAGACAGGAGCAGGAAGGCAGCCGCAGACAAGCCTGGTTCTACACAGTGTGACAGCAGGGAGGACCGGCCAGAACAAGGGACCCGAGAGACGCCCAGAGATGGGGCCGGGGATGAGAACCGCGTGACCGGCTGGCGACCGGGGAGACGGGGTGCCGTCTCCCAAGCTGGGGAGCCGAGACAGCTGCTCACGGCTGTGACAGGCCGAACAGCTTCCTTCTCTCAACAATTCTGAGGTCTCAGCTGGAATCCACGCAACTTGCCAACACAGGCAGGATTTAACGCTGCCTCAAAGGGGCCCAATTTTCCCTGGTGCTACCCTCCGTGGCTCCAGTAAAAGAACGGGTAGAAAAGAGAAGGGGGGGGAAATGCCGAGAATCGCAACATTCGGCAGCGGCAGCGGGGCCGCTCACTGCGCAGCGAGCCGGCAGGGGCTCCGAGGCCAGCACGGCCGTCACCCTACTGCACGATGTGCCTCCGGCCACACAGCTCCCAGAGGGCACGCAGGGCTCCAGCCAGGTTCCTAACTGAGAACCGTGAAAGACACACCATGTTCCATGGAGTCAGGGCCAAAGCACGCGCCCAAGAGCATGCGGGCGCACGGCGCAGACACCCCGCAAAGACACTGGAGCTTTATCCCGAGCGCCCGGTGACCTACAGGAGACCTCTGAGTCCCGTCGGCAACTGCAGAGAGCACTGCAGGCAGAGTCGCCCAAATCCGGGTCCAGCTGCGGGTCACTTCTCTAAGCCCCTCGTAAGAGAGTCCCACCTGCCTCTCCAGGCCCTGGAAGGGGAAGTGAGACCCCCCCGCACAGACCCATAAAAGACGTAACACACGAGCTCAACGTGAACAAGAGTTCAGGACACCACTCACAGCTAGTTACCGCGTGGGGACGGCGCCTGTTACAAAGAGCACACACAACAGTGAAACCTTCTGGCAACGGTGCCCCCGAGAACCAAACCAGTCTTTTTCAAAACAAAAACAGAATTCTTCCTGCAAGGGACCTCTTCCTTCAAACGCCAGTGGGACTCCAATATAAAAGTAGGTAAAGGCACAAGTGAATTTTTTCAAGAGGACACGGAAGGTCCCCTCCCGCCCCTCTCCAACTACAGGTACTTGAGGTACAGGGTCCCAGGAACCTTTAGGGGCCAAAATCGTAACACTACATCCCTAAGTACATCACTAGAACTTAGGTCTCGGGGTAACGAAGCAGCACTAACCGCGTGGACAGATGGGTAATGTTACAGCCACGTCACAGATAAGAAAACCACGTCTCTGGACAGCCACGTCTCTAGGGGCTGCTAAGGAGGGTCGTCCTACTTCCCAGCTGTGAAGGCTTCTATCTCCCCACCTCGCGGCCCCGCTGCCCTCTGAGCAGAGAACAGACACGGAGAGGCCACTGCTCACCAAGCTCCTCCATGACAATCCCACCTTCCAGTCAGCTCTGCCAGCCCAAGGGATGATGAGGGAGGGACGGAAGAGACTCGTCTACTTCTCTCCAGGTGCCGCGAGTCCCGTGGGCAACCTCGGTCTTTTCCTTGTGAGAGTGACAGGATGTGGGTCACAGGCACACAGAGCTCAGGGCCGGAAGCAGGGCTGGCACAGAAAGGACGTGCCGCTCCATCTGCCCTGAGTGAGCTGGGCGAGTGGGGACACGGTCGCGTCCCCGCACCCCACAACCAAGGACACCTGGGCCAGGCCTGGCTTCTGCTCATCTCCCTACACCGGACCATCCAGAGGCAGACACAGCAGGCCTGCAGAAGGTTCCGGGGCAGATCGTGGTGACCTTCCCAGGCCCGCTGACCCGGCACTATCGTCTTTGTGCAGCATGGCCAAACCCAGGGGCCACCAGTTCCCAGGATCCGCTCGCCTCCTCAAGACACGGAGGCCGCGAGGCCGCGGGGCCTCCTCGCATGGCTGGCTGAGCAGCACGGCGCGGGGCTAGGTCTCCTGTCAGCCTTGCCCTCTTTAGCTCACACAACCTGGCAGGCACTCCAAGTTACTGAGAGTGTGGCAATGGCACTGCGAGACGAAAACTCATAGCTACACATCAGAGCTCAGTGAGACTCGGGCAGGCACCGCACCACGTGGGCCGTGCCGCCAAGCCGCCTGCGTTCAAATCCCGTCGCAGCCCCCAGCAGCTGTGTGTCCTCACGACAGCTGTTCCCCTCTGCCCGTCTCAGTCCTCATTCGTGACGTGGGGGTGACAACGGTACCCACCACCACCTCCCTACCCTGTGACAAGAGCGAAAGGAGGCTCGGGGGGTGACTCGACCTGCCCAAGGCCACACCACCAGGACGCTGCAGAACCCCACCTGACTCTAGACGTGGACGCTCAGTCTCTCTCATCCCCGCATGACCCTCTGACTCTGCAAAGAGCCCAGGGCCTATCAGTGGGAAGTCCCTGTCTTGGTGCTGGAGGCCAAGTGTCCCCAGAGCACCTTGGGGAAGAGCCACGAACAGTACAGGGGAAAATGAGAGGACCTGGCCACCCCGACAGGCAGGCAGCTGAGGCACTGCTCCACCTCGGTCAGCTCCATCTCCAGGCAATGCCGAGCGCGGCAGCGAGCGGCCTGCAGCCGGCCACTGACTAGGACTTTGGGCGGGAAGTAAGAACGGAGCAGGACTGAAGCCTAAAGGCATGAGAGCCCACCTGGTCAGCCACAATCCCACCCCAGCCTTGCCTGCTGCATGGATCAGTCTGGAGGCCCATGAGCGCTGCCCAGGCGGCTGTGGACTCGAGGGAGGTGAGGAATCAGCCCTGCACACAGCCACCCCGTTAGCGCCGTGCTGTGCGGGCACAGACGCCCCCGGGAGCTGCGCTTGGACACACGCCTCTGGCTGAAGCTGCAGCACCTGCCGACAGGCACGACATTCTCAGGAGAACCTCTTCCCTCCTGTTTTTGTAAAGCACTTTCATCCAAGTTACACCAAGTGTAAACAGTCACACTACAAGGCCTGTCATGGGAATCAGCAGCCCTCTGCCCTAAATACTCTCCTGGGGCTTCCCTGGTGGCACAGTGGTTGAGAGTCCACCTGCCGATGCAGGGGACACGGGTTCGTGCCCCGGTCCGGGAAGATCCCACATGCCGCGGAGCGGCTGGGCCCGTGAGCCATGGCCGCTGAGCCTGCGCGTCCGGAGCCTGTGCTCCGCAACGGGAGAGGCCACAACATTGAGAGGCCCGACTAACGCAAAAAAAAAAAAAAAAAAAACTCTCCTGCACCAGCTTCTTCGGCCCAGAAGCAAACACTCCCACTCACTGGACCTGACTGCTTTGAAATCTACCTCCAGTTCTCTGGATAACATGTTTACGTTGCTACTTGCCTTGATCTGTTCCGGCGAGGGCATGACCGTGACTTCCCAGGGTAGACGGTGGGGATTCAGTGCCTTCCTTCTCACCACCCCTCCCAACCTCCGCCAAGCACTCTCATCACGGCTCCAGCCACCAAGACAACTGGCCCCAAAGTCCATCTAGAGCAGGCCCGCAGCTCCCTCCCGTGATGGTGAACACCGCCCGCACGGAGGCCACGTGGGAGGCCACTACCCCTGCCACTGCCCCCACTGCCTTGTGCTCATCCGAAGGCTAGTTTTGTTCCCCTGCCTAGTCTGCAGCGTGCTTAAAGCCAACTCCACCCGGAGCTCTTCATCCGAGGCGCCCAGACGTCCCCGGGTGCCTGTCAGCGCATCTTCAGGTGGAACTCTCCCAGAGGCCACCTTCTCCCCCGGGGCCTCCTGGTGCACAACTGCCACCCCTCCTGCCACCAACAGCCCTCTTCCCCACATCCAGATCCTTCCTCTTTCACTGTTTTTAGTAGAATGCATCCTCCAGTAGCTTTCTGGAGAAAGATATGAGGAAGACACATTCTCTCGAAACTGTGCAAATATCAAAACACCGTGAGTCCGCCCTCCCACGGGGCTGTTAGTTTTGACTGGTATAAAACTTTAGGTTGAAAATTTTCCTGCAAACTCTGGAAAGCACTGCTCTCCGTGAGATTCCAATGCTGCTGTTTGGATTCTCGATTTGCACGTCTCCTATTTTCATCCTTCTGAGAGCTGCCAGGACCTGTCTCCGTGCTAACATTCTGAAATTTCACAGTGACATGCCTTAGCGACAGTATGCTTCCGTCCACCGGACTGGGCACTTTCAGTCTACAGCATAGTACCTTCAGTTCTAGAAAAGTTTTTTTAATTATTTCATTAGGATCTCCTTCCCTCCATTTTTTTGTTCTCTTGGCAAATCCTCTTATTCGAGTATGGTCCGCATGGACCGATCCTGATTTCATTCTGTGCTTGTTTGTTCTTTTTGTCTTTTTGTCTTCTCCCTAGAAAATTTCCTCAACCTTGCCAGCCCCAGCGCCGACTTGTTTTCCATACCCACTCACCTAATCTGACTCTCCCAGAGCTCTTCTTGTTCACTGCAAGCTCCTCTTCCAGCAGCCTGTTCTCGCAGTGGATTAAAGCACCTGCTCTCAGGTGAGGATGTCTGTGGAGACTTCCTCCCGGATTCATCCCCGCGGGCTGCACTCGCTCTCCGGTGCCTCCATCCACCAGGGCGTCCGGTCTCCGCTCTTCACGTCAGGGGCCCCTCAGGCACTGGTGTGCTCGGCGCGCCCACAGCGAGCTGCCGCGGGAGGAGTGGCAGGGCTCTCAGCGCCTCCCCTAACGTCCAGCTTCGTGACGAGGGTCAGGCTGCCAGGACGCACAGCCCAGAGGGCTGAGGCTCGACACCCGGCCCCAACGTTCGCTGACGGCTACCTTCCAGAAGGCCCTGCCTCAGAAGCGGCCAGTGACGCCTCCACATCCCGCCCTCAGCTTCCACCTCAGCTGACAAGGGAGCGGGGCCCAGTGACACCCAGTAGTACGACACGGGGCTCACGGTCGTGGGTTCAGCTACTGTGTAAAGCGCTGATGCATCACTGCGCTGCCTCTTCAGTTGGAATCCAGCACCTCCTTGGCCAGGGGCTCTCAGCTGCGGGTGTGTGTCAGCCTCACCCACGGAGTTTTAGAAAAACAGAGATGGTGAGGCTCCCTCCCAGACTCACCACGTCTCTCCAGTTGAGAGTTGAGGTATAACCCCGGAGTACTGTAGCTCACAATTATTATGTGTCATATCCCAAGATTGTTTTCTCTGTAAAAACGTTCATCCATTTTGATGAATCAGATGTTAACATCCACTGACTTCTTTGAAAACAGGCTGAGTCATTATCCTTACAGATATTTTGTCTAATTTTTTAATTGCCTTTTTATCTTTATTTTGGATGCCACAGAAACAACCCAATTTCAGCATCACTTTCATTATTCTTATTTATAATAACCTCATAAGACATCTCACATTTGAAAATTATCAGTAATACATTAACCAAAGCCATTAAGTCTGTCACATATGGATCGTCCTGCTTTACTCTGAGGCCTGCCTGGAAGCTATGTATAAACCACAGACCAGAGTCTGCATCTCCCCAGAGGAGGACAGTCACAGAGGCTCAGAGAAGAGAACAGCACCAGGCCCCGCAGACCACTGGCCCCTCAGTGCACGGATCGGGGCACAGGCCTCTGACAGACGTCGTTCAGACGCTGTTCAGGTGCACTGGGACACGGAGTCCCAGCTTCCTCGGTCTTTCTAGTCAAGAAGCGGGTGGTTTCAGACTTTTGTTAACCCAAGGTCTCACGGGTTAGGAATAACACAGAACTAACGAAGTAAACGGGGCATTTTACTGGATGGCTCTTTGTGAATGTTGGTTCTAAGTTCTATTTTCTGGACACCTTGGGAAGTTACTACTTTTTCTTTGTAAGCTATCTAATCTACAACAGTTTACTGAACTCTGTTCTGATAAAAATGAAACGAAGCATTTTCAAATGAATTGACTCTCACTGACATCCCAGAATCCACCACCTCTGACTGAGTCTCCTTACCTTTCATGGCAATATGGTTATTTGCATAGGGTCAACAAAAATCTCTCCCCCTCTTTGAGAGGATAGAAGTGGACAAGTTGCACAGCCAATGCCTTAGCTGGAGTGTCCTATTTGAGAACAACTCAGTCAGTAGAGCACAGCAAACCATGGTTAATGGTCAAAGAATGGCTGTGCTTATGCAGCCAATGCCAGCAAAGCCCCAGGAAGGCAGCCTGGTATCCGGCTTACAGGGCTCCTGCCTCACAGGTGGTAGTGCCACTTCCAGGAAGGCTAGGACTGCGGATGTGTGGAGGGTGTCGGGAGAGAGGAATTCACCCTAATGTACAGGACGGCAGACAAAGTCTGGTGGAGAGTCTGGTTGGGCTTGCTTTCCTGGCCTTCAGAGAGCAAATGACAGAAGCTTCTGAAAGTCCAATCTGAGATTCCTTACGTAAATTTCCAGAGAGAAGTTATTGTTTGTAACTGATCACAACCATCTGGCTCTAGGATTCTGCAAAGCGGAAAAGACTGTGTATGTGATATACTAATACTCCGAGTGTACATACATGAATAATCGGGTCAGACCTATTGAGACCAGCCTGATTTTGTGATCGAGAATAATCTTTGAGATTGTTACAATCAAAAAGAAGAAGGCAAAGTGAAAACCTCAAATGGGCAGAAAAAGATGAAGCGGTGTCCTATCTAGCTTCCCATGAAGCTTATGTGTCTCATCATCTTTAAGCTACTTTACATGTTGGGAAGTAGAAGAAAACTGACAGTAATGCAAATGATTCGTGTACACAGAACACAAGTTCCAGCCTGTGGAACACCGCTCGCCCTGTGGAGACTGACAGCTTCCCCACTTTGGCATCCAAAATTGATTCCAGTGGTCCCTCTTTGATGATAAATACATGGTACTTTGAATTCTCCTTTGGACCAGCTGTAAGACCTTACTAGTCCTTCATTAATTACTGAGTTAAATAAAAGACTTAACACCTCTAGATGACTAGATAAATAAGTACAACCTACAAGACTACTACATTTAAAACTACAAACTACTACAAACTAAAACTACAAACTACAAAAATGGAATAGAGAGGGATACCATGAACTGAAAAGCTCAGTAAGGTGTCAATTCTCTCCAAACTGATCTATAAATTCAATACAAAAATCAATACAAATCACAACAGGGTTTTTTGCAGATCTTGATCTATTTATAAAATGTATATAGAAAAGCAAGAGTACCTTTAACAGCTTACAATGTTAAGAAAGGAAAAAGTTAGAAGGCTTGCAGTACCCGATTTAAGACTTACTATAAAGCTACAGCAAGCAAGAAAGCATAGTACTGGCATAAGGATAGACATGTATCAACAAAAGAAAACAATCCAGAAAGAGACCACCACATGTACCTCGAATTTATCTGACAATAGTAACAAAGCTGTTCAAAGGGAAAGGAGTAGCTTTACCAAATATACTACTAAAACTTGATAAAAGCAGGGGGGAAAATGAACCTTGACTCCAACCTGAGACTTCACATGACATGGACCACAAACCTGTACACAAAAAATTAAAATAGAAAGCTTCTAGAAGAAAACATAGGAAAATTCATTTGCAGCCATGAAATGGGAGAAGACTCCTTAAAGCACAAAAACCACCAACCATAAAAGAAAAAAAGTGACAAATGGATTTCATCAAAATCAAGAAACACCACTGAGACTTAATGGCTATGGTTAACTTATTACTGATAATAATAAGTTCCCAGTATGAAAGGTCTGGTATGGTTTTGTAATAAGAATAATGGAACTGAAGAGGAAACTGGGTGGTTTCTATGGCACCCCAAACAAAGACATAAAGGCAATCAAAAAATTGGACCAAAATCCCTCGGTGGATCATCTCCGTTATTAGATTGTTCACAGCCAGTGCAAAGGTTTTCACACATTGATCTTGAACCTTGCAATTCCGCTGACATCTCCAATACCTGTGTGCGTGTCCATTAGGCTTCCCTACACGCGAAACCACGTCACCTGCAGAGAGAGTGTTGCTCCTTCCTGCCGGGTCTGGAGGCCTTTTATTTCCTTTCCTGGCAGTGTCGCTCTGGGCACACCCCGCAGCACCGTGTTGAATACACGTGGCAAGAGCACCCATCCTCGTGGTCTTTCCTTGCTCTCTCCTCTGTTCCTCGTGCTGGATGACCTCAGGGGAGCCGTCCTCAAGTTGCCGATTCACCCTCTGACGGCTCCCTCCACTGCTGAGCTCATTTTACTTCAGTTACTAAGCTCTTCAACGGAAAAGGGCTTCCTTTTCATCCCTTTTGATCACTTCCTTGTATTGACATTCGCTATCTCTACTGATCCCTTTTCCCTGTATGTGCGCTTTACTGTGCTTCTCTGCACGCCCTGTAATTCCTCCTGAAAACCGGACACTTCAAATAATACAATGCGGCACCTCTGGAAACCAGACCCTCTACCCGCCCCACGCTTTACTGCTGCTGCTGCTGGCTGTGGTTGTCTGCCTGTTTAGCGACTTTTACTGAGTGATTCTGTCCTGTTCGTGTCTTTGTATGGGCACGGGTTCTACTCAGTTTAGCCACAGGAAATACAGATTTACATCACAGTGAGGTACCACTTCACACCGACTAAGTCAGCTGGAATCAAAAAGACAGATAAAAACAAGTGTTCGGGGCTTCCCTGGTGGCGCAGTGGTTGAGAATCTGCCTGCGAATGCAGGGGACACGGATTCGAGCCCTGGTCTGGGAAGATCCCGCATGCCGCGGAGCAACTGGGCCCGTGAGCCACAATTACTGAGCCTGCGCGTCTGGAGCCTGTGCTCCACAGAGAAGAGAGGCAACGATAGTGAGAGGCCCACGCACGGCGATGAAGAGTGGACCCCGCTTGCCACAACTAGAGAAAGCCCTCACACAGAAACGAAGACCCAACACAGCCATAAATAAATTAATAAAAAAAAAAAAAAAAAAAAAAAAACAAGTGTTCGTGAGGACTGTGAAGAAACCGGAACCCTCACACACTGCTGGTGGGAACGTAAAATGCCACAGCCACTGTGGAAAACAGTTTGGCAATCCCTCAAAAAGTACCATATGACCTAGTAATTCCACAGTAGGAATTCCGCTCCCAAGAGAACCAAAAACAAACATATGTCCACACAAAAACCCGTACACAAACGTTTATGGCAGCATTATTTTTAATCACCAACACTGTAAACAACCCAAATGTCTATCAACTGCTGAATGGAGAAACAAAATGTAATATATGCATCTAACAGAGTGGTATTCACCTGTAAAGAGGTACGAAGCACAGAGACACACCACAACATGGATGAGCTGTGACAAGGGCTCCATGTGCTGCGATCCATTTATACTAATAGCCACAGTAGGCAGACCCACGCGGAGAGAAGGCAGACCAGTGGCTGCAGGGAAGGGGGGGTCTGCTAACAGGTACAGGGTTTCTTGCGGGGTGGGGGGCTCATGAAACTGTTCTGGAATCAGAAAGTTGCACGATCCTAGGGGTATATTTAGAAGGATTCAATTATACACTTCACGACAGTTAATGTTATGCAATATGAATTATATTTAAACAATTTTTTAATAGCTAAGAAAATGAAAAGCCAAGCTACAGGCTAGGTTAAAATATTGGCAAGACATACATTTGATAAAGGACTTGTATCCAGAATATACAAAGAACTCATAGAAATCAACAACAACAAAAAACAACGCAACAAAACGTTGCAAAAGACTTAGAACAGACACTTGGCTAAAGAACACACAAGCCAGTGAGCACAGGGAAAGGAGCACAACAGAGTCACCAGGAAATGGTCACCAGGAGAGACCACTTCACTCACACCCACTGGAATAACCACGTAACTTCTTTTTAAACAGCCCATCAAGTTTTGGTGACGTTATAGTGCCACAGGAACTCCCATATGATGTGGGTAGGAGTGTAAAATCATACAACCACGTTGGGAAACACTTTGGCATATTATATGTGCTCCTGGGTACTGACCCAAGAGAAGCAACAGCACAGGTACACACAGATTTGGCCATGAATGTCCACAGCAGCTGTACTCATAACAGCTAGCAACTGGAAACAACCCAAATGTCCACAAACAGGGGAATGGATGCACAAACTAAGGTATGTTCACACAACGGACTACTGCCAACACTAAAAAAGAAGGAACTACTGGTAAACCCCTAAAACATGTCTGGATCTCAAAAGTAAGATGTTGGGCAGAGGCAGGGTGGGGAATAGGGTGAAGCGAGACAGGCGCTGGCACCAACTCCAGGGAGGGGCTCACTCAGAGCCTCACTCTTGCTGCACCAGGCAGGCCCCAGCCTCTCCTGCCTCAACCTCATCTCAGCCCCGGGAGGAAGAAGACAGCTTTTAAGCAATAAACACACAGTACCGTTCCATTTATCTACCACTGAAGAATAGACAGAACTAATCTGCGGTTACAGAAATGGGAACAGTGGCTGTCTCTGGGGGTAGGAATTGACTGGAAGCTACAGAGGGAAATTTCTGAGGCTACGGAAGCTTTGTAAACTTCACTGAGGAGCTAACAGGTGACACATCCTCAAAACTTAAGGTCGGGGCTTCCCTGGTGGTGCAGTGGTTAAGAATCCGCCTGCCAATGCAGGAGACACGGGTTCGAGCCCTGGTCCGGCCTGGGAAGATCCCACATGATGCAGAGCAGCTAAGCCCATGCGCCACAGCTATTGAGCCTGTGCTCTAGAGCCCGCGAACCACAACTACCGAGCCCGCACGCCACAACTACTGAAGCCCGCACGCCTAGAGCCCGTGCTCCCAACAAGAGAAGCCACCACAATGAGAAGCCTGCGCACCGCAACAAAGAGTAGCCCCTGCTCGCCACAAGCAGAGAAAAGCTTGCGTGCAGCAACAGAGACCCAATGCAGCCAAAAATCAAATAAATCAAATCAAATAAATAAATTTTTTAAAAAAAGAAAAAAACTTAAGGTCACTCCTTTCACTGTATGTAATTATTCTCAATTAAACATTTTAAAAGGAACTGAAAAGGTTTTCTTTTCTTTTTTTTTTTTTAAAGGCCACACTGAATGCCATTGTCAAAGCAAGTGAACGAGACCCAGCACTACACAGGCACTCTCGAGTCATCGGGCCTCCGTTTAGATTTCTGAAAAGCAGAGATCACCTTTACCCCAGGAAGCTAGTGGGACTGGGGACTCGGGCCCTAACCCCGATAAAGGCAAGAATGCATCCTCCACCGTCACTGGCAGGAACTTCCGTTAGCACCTGGGCCACCACACCCCCTCAGTGAGCCCGGGACCAGGCGGGCAGCATGTGGGAGCCCCAGGTCCCAGATGGAAGGGGTGACTGAGAGCCTGAAACCAGGGCAGCGAGAAAGACTTGAGGAAGGAAGCACTGCCATCTACAATAGTCTGTACTGAAAAGCACCATGATTTAAGAGCCTCTTTTTATGGGGGGAAAAACCCATTTTACTTGACAAAATGACTGACAACAGTTACTCAAACTTGGGTATATGGTAGACATTTTCTCAAAAATGAGTTGAATAAGCTTCTCACTTCAAAGAAAACAACTAGATTCAATGCAATCCCTTTCAAAATCCCAATCATGTTTTTTTCAGAAACAGAAAAATCCACCCTAAAATTCATATAGAATCTCAAGGGATCTAGAATAGCCAAAAAAATCTTGAAAAAAAAAAGATCAAGTTGGAGGGCTCACACTTTCTGATTTCAAAACTCATTACAAAGCCACGATAATCAAAACAAAGTGGTCCTGGCTTAAAGACAATGTAGACCAGTGGAACAGAACATAAAGCCCAGAAATAAACCCTAGCACATATGGTCAAATGATTTTCGAAAAGAGAGCCAAGACCATTAAATGGGGGAAAGGACAGTCTTTTCAACAAATGGTGATGGGAAAACTAGAAGAAATCTGGACCTTACCTAAAACCACATACAAAAATAAGCTCAAAATCCATCAAAGACCTATATCTAAGAGCTAAAGCTATAAGGCTCTTCGAAGAAAACACAGGAGAAAAGCCTCCTGACAGTGGGTTTGGCAATGACTTCTCGGTTATGGCACCAAGAGCGTAGACCACAAAAGAAAAACAGGTAAGCTGGACTTCAATCAATATTAAAAACTTCTGTACTGGGCTTCCCTGGTGGCGCAGCGGTTGAGAGTCCGCCTGCCGATGCAGGGGACACAGGTTCGTGCCCCGGTCCAGGAAGATCCCACATGCCGCGGAGCGGCTGGGTCCGTGAGCCATGGCCGCTGAGCCTGCGCGTCCGGAGCCTGTGCTCTGCGACGGGAGAGGCCACAGCAGTGAGAGGCCCGCGTACCGCAAAAAAAAAAAAAAAAAAAAAAATGGCTTAGGACTTGAACAGACATTTCTCCAAAGAAGATATACAAATGGCCAATAAGCACAGGAAAAGGTGCTCAACACTGACTAATCATTAGGGAAATGGGGACCAAAACCACAGTGAGGTACAACCTGACATCCATGGAAATGTCTATTATCAAAACAAAACAAACAAACAAAAAACCAGAAAATAACTGTTGGCAAGGATATGGAGAAACTGGAGGCCCTGTGCTCGGCTGGGGAATGTAAAATGATACAGCCACTGAGGAACACAGTAGGGTGATTCATCAAAAAATTAAACATAGAATTACCATATGATACAGAAATTCCACTTCTGGGTCTATACCCAAAAGAACTGAAAGCAGAGTCTGGAAGAGATATTCGTATACCCATGGGCAAAGCAGCATTATTCACAACAGCCAAAAGGTAGAAGCAACCCAAATGCCCATTGTTGTATGAATGAACAAACTGTGGTATACACTTACAAGCGATTAGTCTCTGGCCTTTAAAAGAAAAAAAAAAGGAAATTCTGATACATGCTGCAACACAGATGAACCTTGAGGACATAATGCTGACTGAGATAAGCCAACCACAAAAGAACAAATACTGTGTGATTCCACTTACGTGAGGACCCCGGAGGAGTCAAGTTCATAGAGACAGGAAGTAGAGGGTGGGGGCCTGGGGCTGGGAGAGGGGGGAGTCAGTGTTGTAAGGGCTCAGAGTCTCAGTCTGGGAAGATGAATGGATCTTCTGTAGATGGATGATGACGACGGTTGCACAACAAGGCAAACATACTTAATGCCTAAAATGGTAAATTGTATGTTATGCATATCTTGACACAGTTTTGAGAAAGAAGAAAGAGACTATGACTTGATTTTGGAGTAGCACGAAAGAAGAATACCCACAATGATCCGCAAAGCGTATTTAAGTGTGTCTCCCTTGGCTGTGGGGAAATAGACACCGTCCTACATTGCTGGCAGGGGTACAGAAAGGCACAGCCCTAGTGAGAGTTTTCCAACAGCGGACAGAAAGTATATGTATTTATGTACACACACACCCTTTCACCCAGCAATTCGGAATCTTAAGAATTTAGCCCGAAGATAGAGCACCAACAATACGTAAACGCACATGCACGAAGTTATTCATTACAGCATTATGTGTGATTGCAAAAAATCAGAAACTACCTAAATGTCTAAGCACAGGAGGCTGGATGAATAAATTATGACACACAGACACAGTGGCGTGCTATGCTACTATAAACAAAAAGAGGACTATATAAACCGATCATGCAGTGATTTTCAAGAGATTAAGAGAGAAATGCAGAGTGTCAAGAGTACGTTATAGCATGCTACTTTTTATGTGAGGAAAGAGGGAAAAAACAAAATTAAACATATTTCTGTTTATCTTTACAAAAAGAAACACAAGAAGGATAAACCAGAAAAATAAAATCAAATTGGTCACCTCCAAGGGAAGGGAGGACTAGAGTAGAGAGATACACTTGTTTGGATATGTTCTTTTGTATAGTTTTGAAAGTCTAAGACGTATTAATGTTCTATATACCCAGAAATTACCCTGATACCAAACCCAGAGAAAGATATTACAAGAAAATTACAAAGCAATACTCCTCATTAACAGAGAAGCAAAAAAACTTATCAAAATATTAGCATATCAAAAGAATAATATACCACAATCAAGTGGGGTTTACCCGGGGAATCAAGGTTGGTTAAGCACTGGAAAAATCAATTAATATACTAACTACATTAACAGAATATTGAGTAAAAACCTTATCATCATCCCAACAGATATATAAAAAGCATCTGATGATATTCAAAACTCATTCATGATTTAAAAAACAAAAACTCTCAGCAAACAAATAAAAGGCAGCATCCTCAGCCTGAGAGACAGCATCTCCCAAGGACCTAAACCCAGCATCACACGTAATGACGAAGAGCCGAGGGCTTCCCCCTAAGAGCGGCCACAAGGCAAGCCTGCAGTCTCACCACTTGTATTTAAAACTGCACTGGGGGGTCTTAGTGCAGCAGGGCAAGGAAGAAGAAATGCAAGATGAAGGAACGAGCGAGTGAATGCAATAAACCACACAGGAAGAGAAAGAGCCATGCTGCTAGCGATTCCCCCAAGAAGCGAGACCAACAGGGAGCAGGGAGGGCGGGGGCTCGTGCCTCCGCAGTGGTCTCTGCAGGCTGGGTTCTCATTCGCTATCACAGTCCGATAACCTTCTGTGGGGAATACAGCCCAAAAACTAAATCATGGGCCACAGTAAGACTCATTTCCCAAGCTTCAGGGTTAACACATTAAACACTGTAATTCAGAATTTTAGGTTAAAACATTTGTAAAATTAGTTTCTATAGACGTGAATTTTTCTGTGCCATCACAACTAAAATTGTTCTTTTTAAACCATTAGAATAATTCCTTTCTATTTCTAATTCTGTCCTTCAAATAAATGTGCTGGGGAAGGCAGCTTCTGACATGGATCCCAATACCCCGCCTCCCGGAATTCACCCTCTGCAACCCTCTCCCCTCCAGCGTGGACAGGACTTGCTTCTGGCAAAGAGAATGTGGCAGAAGTGGGATGGTCCCTCTGTGATCTGGGTATAAGGACTGGCTGCCACCCACCAGCACTCTCAAACCCTGCCCTCTGCTCACAAACCGGAAAAGGACAGCTGCCGTGTGGCCATGCTGAACGATGCTCTATGGAGGGGCCCATGTGGCGGGGACAGAAGGAAGCCTCAGTCCAACAGCCTCCAGGAACCGAGTCCTGCACCGTGAGAGTGAGTTAGGAAGCGGAGCCTTGTCCGTGGAGCTTCGTGAGAGACCCAGAGCCGAAAGACCCAACTAAGCCCTGCCCGGGTTCATGACCCACAGAAACTTGAGATAACAAGCGCCTAAGTCTTGGGGTAGAGTCCGGTGCACAGCAATAGGTAACTAATACGTACAGATCACCTTCAATCTCCTCCAAGAACCCAGGGAGGTGGGACGTGAGCTCCATCCTACAGATGAGGACCTCAGGTCAGCGAGCGAAGCACCTTCACCAGAGACGGCCTGCAAGCTGTGCCCTGGCTCTTCCTCACACACGGCCTCCCTCTCCAGGATGACCGGAGGTGGTTTCGAAGAGGTCAAGTTCAAAACAGACCAGCAAATGTGATCCTTGCTGTGGTTATCGGGCTCCTCTGCAGCCCCGTATACAAGCCCTCTAAGCCCCAGCCCCTCAGCAAGACCAGAGTGCAAAGCCCCGGGCCTCTGCTCCTCAAGAAGTCATTCATAAAAGCGCCTACAAGACAAGTTCTCCCACTAGGAGCTAGAGCAAAAAATGAAATAAAAAATAAATGTTTTCTAAAAAGCTTGGAACCGAACCCCCGCCCCCCCGCGCCCCCCACACCCCCGCCCCGGTCAGGTCCAGCCTAGGCCTCCTGCTCAACTCTGAAAGAGTGAGAGAAGCGCCACCCGCGTCCCTGGCGCTTGACTGTAAATTCAGACACAGAGACCACACTGAAGAGTGTTCCCAAGAGGAACAGGCACATGGCACAGCCTGGGGGCAGGAGAAGCGTAGGACACGTACAGGGCCCAGAGAGGGGAGTGCGGCGGGGACAGGGGCTTGTGGGAGGCTGGCAGATGACACGGCTGAAACGCAGGCTGCACCCATGCTACCTAACCAAGCTGCAAACGTGTCATCTACAAAATATGGCTTACTGGCCCAGGCAGTGTTTTTAAAATCAGGAAATTTCGTATGAAAATCCATGTTCTTAACTCCTCTTCAAGATCTGGACACACATCCTTGCAGAGCGGCCATCAGCTGGGGCTCAGCAGGACTGACCCTGGTAGCAGCACGGGCACTGACTCTGGCCCACACCCTCTACCCCGTCACCAGGACCGCTCACACAGTCATCTCACCTGCTGGGACAGGACCCAAGATGCACAGACTGCTCATGTAAACAGAACACAGAGGGGAAGGTCTAGACTGTGCGGAGGTACGAGTGATGGTCTTCCTTATGGACGGACCATCTGGAGAGAAGGAAGGCTAGGGAATCTGTCATCCAAGCTGTAGTTAGAAAGCCAGAAGGGGCGGTGTGGCTCCAGATATGCACAGGAAACAATCCTTACTGGAAGGCAGTGTCTCTCAGAGAATAAGGAGGTGCCCTCTGAAAATCTCTTGCCTATTTTTTTCAGGTGGTTATAAAGAGTAAGTTTGTTCTTATTTTTTTTAATAACACCAATGTAATACAGAATGAGGATGAAGGTAGCTTATTAATTATAAATCCGTAATTTGGGCTGAAAGGGAGACACCCCACCCCGCCCCGCCAGAGACTACAATCATTATCCCCCCTCCCACGCTCCTCCTGAAAGATAAGAGCTCTGAGGCCAGGAGCCGCAGAAAGGCTATCAACTATGAAAACTGGTAGACTAGCAAAGGACGGAACGAAATGAGACTAAGTGCAGACTCCTCGGGAACCGATTCTCCAAGGATTAAAGTTTAAAACAAATCCTTTCTGAGGAAGAGTGGGGAGAAAGGTAGCTTTTCTCCCCACCTGCCTCGCTCTGGCACTAATGTCATGCCCCAAGGAAACAACAGAAAGGATGTCATTAATAAATTTATTTCAACTTTCTTTTCAATGGCGCCGAGAAGTATATGCAAATCCATCCGTAATTAGGTTTAAAAATTCCATTTCATGGGATAATCAGACTTCAAAAAACTCAATTTTAGTTTTAATCAGATTTTTAACAAGGATATTAAGTCCATTTCGTTTGGAAAGGGAAAACTGTGAATTTAACACAAAATGTATTCAAGCTTAGCCCTGGGAGATAATTAAATAAAATTAATTTGGCAAGGGTTGTCAGTAAATGGAAGTACTCCAAGCCGTGTTCATGTTCTTGATGGAAACAAAAGCAACTCCTTACTGTACAGACAGACACGAGGGAACGGTAGCCTGCTCACGTGGTGAGAAGACAGGACCTCCTAGGCACCGCAGAGTCAGGGGCCCAGGTGACCTGGGAGAGGAAGTGATGGGAGAGCCCTGGACACCTCCAGGGTACGGGACAGGGCACCGTGGGGCCTGGGTCTCTGCTCTCCCACCCAGCTTACTCACCTGTCCAGCCACCAAGGGGATGAGACAAGGTGCCCCCAGCCCAGATCTGGTAGCCTACCTTCCCTCCCAGAGGGCTTCCCCAGCCCCAGGCCAGGCGAGGCCCGTCCCCTTCAGCCCCCAAAACACAGCAACGCTGAGCTCAGTGTCGGTGCAAGGACCACGCTTATCTCGTTCTCCGTGGCATCTCCAATGCAGCACCTGCCTCGCCGTAACTGCTCCACAAGGACCCGCTGAATGGAACAGATACAATCACAACACCCATTCCTGGGAACTCAACTACCAGGAAGAGGGCAAGACAGAAACAAGCACTCCCAGCCCTGGGAGTGAACTGGCAAGGGCTTTCCCCCCAGAACTCTTAACTGGAAGGTGCCCAAGCCCTGCAGGCACCTCCCACCCTCAGTGTCAGATGCCAGCAGGGCAGGTGCTGAACCCGTGACTCAGGCGCCCAATCCTGCACCAGGTTCCCCTCCAATAACTGCCCCCGAACAAGGTCACATCCCATCACCAGGCTCTCCCAAAGCAGAAAAAAAGAAAGTAATCCCCACGATCCTGTGTGAGCAGAAAGCCACGTGGAAAACAAGCTGTAGGGAAAGAAGAGAGCAGGGCTCGGAGCTGCTTCTTTAAACCAAACGGCCAGCCCTGTACCCTGAAGCAGGGCTCACTACATTATGGCCTTCAGGTCAAATCCAGCCTACCACCTGTTTTAAAAAATAAAGTTTTACTAGAACATGGCCACACCCATTCATTTACATACCGTCTGGGGCAGCTTTCCCACTGGATAACCTATGGTTCTGTTCTGTCCTGGATCATCCTAGTTTCAGCATGAAGAGTCCCACATCCCATGCCAAAAGGGAGGGCTGGTCACCCTGTTCTGTGTTGCAAAGACAGAGCTGAATGCTTACAACAGAGACTTAATGGGCCACAAAGCCCTAAATGTTTATTACCTGGCCCTTTTCCCAAAAAAAACAAACTGGCCAGCCTCTGCTGTAAATCAATCCCATCACAGGTACTAACTGTTTTAATTATGAAAACTTGAGCATACTAAGTGGATAAGACAAGAGGAAGTACATTTTCTGTTATCTTTGTATCCGAAGACTCATGCTTTGGTAACTTGGGAGTGACCCCTATTGGGACACCTCCAGCACTGCAGCTGAGCTCTAGTGAACAGTAAAAATGACCCAACTAACAGAAACACCAGTAGGAGCCACCAGTGACTCTCTTCTCAACGAAGGCTAGTGGAAAAAACCTAACGTTCGTACAGGCAGACCTCGGAGAGATTGTGGGTTTAGTTCCAGACGACCCGCAATAAAGCAAACACTGCAATAAAGCAAGTCACGTGAATTGTTTGGTTTCCCAGTGAATATAAAAGCTGTTTACACTTCACTGGAGCCTATTAAGTACGCAACAGCATTATGTCTAAAACAACCATGTACCTACCTTAATGAAAAAATAATGCTGTTGGATGACTGGCACCAAAAGACTTGCTTGACACAGGGTTGCCACAAACCTTCAATTTGTAAAAATGCAACATCTGCAAAGCACAGTAAAGCAAAGCGCGATAAAACGAGGTGTGCCTGTGTAAGAGGCAGTAAAGAATGAGCTCTGCTCAAGGAGCCTGCTCTAAAACCGACCTGCTACAACCTTCCTAGCCTGAAAGAAGAGTGATACCTGACTCCTATAACCGCAAACCTAACAAAAGCAAAACCCTCCCAAGGCCTAACCACAGTCAACTCTAGCAGCACAGAAAAGGCAGAGCCAGGAAGGGCAAATGGGAAAACAGAATTGTGCCTAAATGTCCTCCACACAGACCCGGAAACAGCTGAGAAGCAGACAAGCAACAGTGCTCTGAGAAATGAGGTGAGATGGAAGCCTCGTTGCCTTGCTGTGGGAGGCTATCTGGCTCCACGAAACTGAAGAGGGGTTTGCACGTAATGCAAAACTAACCGCTAATCTGCTAACCGCGCCACCGCTCGCCGTCCTCCTCCACCTTGCGGAGCCTCCCCGCCCCCCGCAGGCTGGCAGGCCCTCCGTGCCCAAGTGTGGCTGGAGCCGTCAGGCCCGAAGCGCTGCCACCAGCTGATGGCCCTCCTGCCGGCTCTGTGCCGTGTGCCACTTGGGCCAAATGGGTGGGCAGCCCCCCACAGAAGCCTGTCAGTGCCAGCAGCAGGCGGACCGGCTCACAAAGACACAGGCTCCAGCTGCAGGCGCCACGTGGCCGGCCAGATGGATGGAGGTGATGGAGGGCGAGCCCACGCACAGGGGCAGGGCCAACCAAGCAATCCAACAGGGTGCTGCAGACTCACGGGATGACCTTGGCCAGCAAGCCCCCCTTGGAGGCTGGCCCCTCCTCTGCCATGGAGAGGTACCAGAGGCCCGCCTCATCGCCAGGGCTGGGAGGGAGGGTGAACGGGACACGGCTTGCACAGGCCTGGCGAGCCCCCAGCAGCTCTCCTCGGATGAAGCCGCCCTGTCGGCGTGAAGACCCTCTTCAGGGCGGGGACTATCTTTAGACAGACAAGCTCTAGGGCCTCTTGTCAGCCTCCAACTTCCAGACCAGAGGAAACGTCTGGCCTTCTGCCCACCAACATTGTTCAAGTCCAGCAAAGCTACAACCAAGGTTTGTCTCCAGCTAAGCTGGACACTCCCCCAAAATGCTGCTGTCTATGTGTCCTCCACACAGACCCATCTTCAACTCACCACGCCTCAAGAGGCTCCCCTTAGTCTCACTGTTTAGGAGCCGTCTGCTTCCCGCGGGGCCTGCGTGGGCTCAGAGGCTCTCCCACGTGTGTGGGAGCCCGCTCACTGACGGAGGAAGAGGAATGAGGCAGAGAGGGGACGCATGCCGCACCCTCCAGCTCATGCCTGGGGGATACCAGGCGTCCCCCTCTCAGGTGGCTGTGCTGGCCAGGCTGTCCCAGGCCCACAGACACACATCCGAACACGCACGCACTACCCCTCAGAAACCCTCCTCCTTTAGAAGAGAGCCCGAGAGCTGCACGCTAAGAGCTGAGGGCAGGGCTTCCACAGTCACCAGAGGAAACTCACTGATTCCAGGGCTTTGCCAGGAGCACAGAAATCCGCGAGGGGCTCAGCACCTTCCCGCTCAAGTTTCCAGGCCTAAGTCTTAACAAATGTCACTGTCACAGCCGGGGCAGGGCTGCACGGCCCACCCTGACCTCTGGCAAACTCTATCCTTCAGAAATACACGGGTACGCAGCAGAACAGGCTAGAGGGTTTCTCTCCAGACTGAATGCAGGGAGAGCCGAAGGAAGCCAACGTCCCATCTCCCGGGACATACGGGGCCTGGTGCATGTCCCAAGGTCTCCTTGCTCCAAGCACACTGTCCCCCCACTGGGGACAGGGATGACACACGCTGCGGCCACCACACGCAATCGCTCTGCCAACCGTCTCCTCCTCCTGCAGAGGCGGCGGTGGAAGTTTAGGCTCAGGCACGCCTCGCAGAGCTTTCTGACCGGGGACGGGCTGAGGCCCCGTCCCAGCCGTCTGCTGTCCCGTCCCACGTCTGACCCCAGGCCAGCTAGGCCAGGCCTGTCGGCGACCACACCAACGTGACTCAGGGGAGACCTCACCTCCAGACCTTCAATGACGCCATTTCAATGACGCTTCAAATGCACACACCCCACCCAGCCCACAAGCTCTCCTGCCCTAAGAGCTGCACGCTGAGCCCACCACTGTCCCAGCTCCCTGCACCCTCAGGGCGTCCCCCACCTAGCCCAGGTCACGTCTTCTCGCATCTGTGTGAGGACACCTCCCAGCTTCCTCTCTGTCCCCATGCTACTCCTGTCCCAAACAGGAGCCGAATGGTCCTCCCAGGGTGCAAAGCTACCCGTGTCACAGCCGGCTAAGCCCGGCAACGGCTGCCAACGAAGGCAAGTCCCTCAGCACGGCCCTCGGGGCCCACCTGGGCCAGCGGGACACTCGCCGGTCCTCTGTCTCTCAGGCTGCCCAGGTGGTCCCTGTCCTGTCCTCTGAACTCACTCTCCCCTCCCACCCCACAGGCCTTGGACAGAAGCCCTCCGCCACCCTTCAGCTCAGCCCCAGGTGCTATCCTCTGAGAAGCCGGCCCTGCCACAGCCCACAGCACCCCTGCCCTGGATCAGGCCACCGGAAAGTTCCCAAAGCAGCAGACACCTGTCTCCTGGCCCGGCTGCCCCTGCCTACTGTGAGTGCGACGCTCTCAAGAGCAGGTATCTCCCGGGAGGGCAAGGACCACGCGCAGGGCTGGCTGTGCCCAGCTCACACCCACCACCCTGTAAGGCCAGGCTCGGCCAGGCCTCCCCAGGTCCGGCACGCATTCTGCCCACGGGTACCCGAGGCAAGTGACGGGACAGACACCGAGGACCCACAGCAAGGGCAGGGACAACCTGTGGCCAAGGAGTCCCATCACAACGAACAGAGACTGACACCACACAGGAGTCCAACTTCCAGCAAAGGCCTCTTGGGCCCTTCCTCAGGCAAGAGATTAAGAAAGCACACTGCACAACGCTGTAAAGCGACCATACTCCAATAAAAATGCATAAAGAAAAGACAAGACGCTGCCAGTAACGCAGGTGGAATTACTGACCAATGAAAAACAGACTTCCTGAGAAATGGCCTTGCTCGTTGCAGTGGCGTCAATGAACCACTCCTGAGACCAAGCTGGTTGGAACAGGGTTTATTTGCTCAGAGGTGGAGCTGATTGTACTAAATTAAGGATGGGGATGGGAATTCCCTGGCGGTCCAGTGGTTAGGACTCCGCACTTTCACTGCCATGGGCCCAGGTTCAATCCCTGGCCGAGGAACTAAGATCCCACAAGCTGTGTGGCGGGGCCAAAAATAAATAAATAATTAATTAAGGATGAGGAATCACCCCACCTGAGCTCGCTCTGTCACAGTTCAGCACAGTTATTTCCTCCCCTGTAATAAACCACAGCTGTGAGTGGAAAGCTTCCCGGGATCCCTGTGCGCCCTCGCAGTGATCACGGAACCTGAGGGTGGTCTTGGGGACCCACAAACACAGAAGGGAGGGCAGACTCCTGCACCGGCCCCTAACTCTGCAACAGCCATACAATGAAGCACAAAATGACTTATTAAAGCGCACTCCCCACACGTGAGCAGAGGGCCCTGGGAGCTGTGCTGAGGAACTGGGCACTGAAGGCGCCACAAGCGGAGGAAGGGGCAATGCACCGGCGTATGTGTTAGCAAACACACGCACAAAGCATGTGCGGAAAAACGCACCAAACCTGTTAACACTGGCTGCCTTCAGGGACTGAGCCAGTGCTGAGAGCATGTCCTGAGGGCTGAGCCATGTGATAGCGTGGCCGGTTCAGAGAAGCTCCTCCAGAGGCCCCAGATCCGAAACGATAGGCGTCTGTCTCCAGCACTGCTTCCCAAAGGCCAGAGAAGACACCCACTCAGCTTCCCTATCCCGAGGCATCCTCACCATGAAGTACAAGTCTCCACGAACAGACGTGGCAACAGGGGAAGCTCAAGACACAACCTCCAGGGATAAAGTAAAAGCGCAGTGTGCAAATACAGTGAAAACTCGCCTGTCTGAAGTGGGATGAACCTGATAGCACCTCCCCGCCAAGTCTGACACCTGTTACAAAAACCAGACCGGAGAGCTCTGGAGGGAAAGGCCAATTCTCCTCCCCCAAGTTCACATGGGCTTCTCACCACCTGCTTCGCCAAATCCATGCAAGGCCCCGGCCTCCTCGGCTCCCCTTGCATGGGGTCTGGCCACACCAGAGCCCAACCCTCCCAGAGGTGAGCTCTGCTCCTGGCGGCCAGGACCTCTGCTCACTTCACTAACAAGACAGAAAATTCCAGGGCGCAGGCATGACTGGCTCAGCCACACACAGAACCTCACCCAAAGCAGGGACGCAGTCCAAGACTGCTTTGGAATTCTCAGTGAACTCCCCTTCATCCAAGTTGTCACAAACTCGCACGCACAGACAAGTGGTAGCACCGAAATGGATAAACCAGGAAGTGAGATCCACCCATACCATTGCTGGTCCAGCTACTGCAGTGCTAAGAGTATGTAAGACCCTTTATTTAAAAAAAAAGAAAGTACTCAGCTATTTCCAAAAGCTATTTTTTAACATATTGTTACAAAGACTCTTCAGTTAATAAAAAAAGGTATTTTAATATCCCCAATTTATAAGCCCTATCGATCTATCATCTTTTTAAAATATCCATTTAACTGAAAAAGCCTCCCCGACGCTCCCATTTGAGTTTAACCTTAAAACTCTGCAACACCACAAGGCTAGGGACGTTAAAAACATGCCAAGTGTTCTTGAACCAATTAAAACGAAGACGCACCCCTTCCCTTGGACACCTACATCCCACCCTTCGTGAGGGCAACAGGGAGCCTGAGCCTTAGTCCACTGGCCCGGAGACGGGAGGGAAGGCGGGCCCGGGCCCTGGTCAGCACACCAGGGAAGGGCAGGAGATGGACCGGATGCCTTCTGCCCAGTGAGTTCTGAAAATTGTCACAAATGTCTGACACGCCAACACTATCTGAAAGGTATAAAACCCTTTCCCCTGGGACTTCCCTGGTGGTGCAGTGGTTAAGAATCCGCCTGCCAAGGCAGGGGACACGGGTTCGATCCCTGGTCCGGGAAGATCCCACATGCCGTGGAAAACTAAGCCCATGAGTCACAACTACTGAGCCTGCGCTCTGGAGCCCGTGAGCCACAACTACTGAGCCCGCGTGCCACAACTACTGAAGCCCACGCGCCTAGAGCCCGCGCTCCGCAGCAAGAGAAGCCACCGCAATGAGAAGCCTGCGCACCTCAAGGAAGATTAGCCCCCGCTCGCCGCAACTAGAGAAAGCCCGCGCGCAGCAACGAAGACCCAACGCAGCCATAAATTTATTTATTTAAAAAAAAACAACCCTTTCCCCTTCACTCCGTCTGAACCTGGGCAACCCAGGGAGGGAGCCCAACATGGTCGTCAGAGATCATCTTGCTCAAGCGCTGGGCTCCCGAGACAGAGGCCAGAAAGCGCAGGGAAAAGCCCCCGAGCCAAGGCCCTGTCCCCTACCATCGGCCCCAGGAGCTGGGAATCCCAGTAGCAGCGGCCATCTCTAAACGAGCTAAAGGCAGAGACACCCTCTCGGGCGGCAACTCCCAGCCGGTCCCAGGAGCTGGGCTTCCTCTGACATTCCCAGGGAAATCCAGACAGCTGGCTTTTCAGCCCAAGAGCAGCCTGAAAGCACCCCCACTGCACCTCACCACGGACTGGACTCCAGGGGCCGTGGCCCGATCCCCCGGCAGCTTTGGGTGCGTGGCCAGCTCCCGGAGGGCAGCTGGCCACCGGCAGGATGGGCCGTGCGGGACACCCTCCAGGTGGGCCTGGAGACACAGGGCCGGACCAGCCTCTGCCAGGGCCCGTGGGGAGGGCTGACAAGCAGCCGCACTGGATCCCCGGCACGCTTAGGGGCTGGGAAGTCAGGGGAGCGGGAAAGGAAGAAGTTGGTGGCAACCTCTAACAACTTTTATGGGAGAAAGCTCCAAACTGGCACAGAGGCCACACTGCAGTGTAATGACTCTCCTGTGCCTCCCAGGGGCCAGTCACCGAGGTTCTGCCATGTGCTTTCATCCAACACTCCACCTCCAGCCCAACCTCATGTCCTCTAACCTGTTCTGTGACGGACGTTTTGCCTCACAACTTACCTGGACTCACCGACAGGATGCTCACAAGTGGGCACACGTGTAACCCGGGTCCCCACCTACCCCAGGAGGTCCCGCCAGTCCTTTCCCAACCAACCCCTCAACTAACTTCAGGCAACTGCCAGGCCGGGTTGTTGTGGTCTTTTGTGGGGCTCTTTCTAGCCTTAAGATTAGTTTTGCCTGTTCTAAAACAATTTTTAAAATTTCAGCAGCCTTCTTTCTTCCATTGAGTTCCCCGATGTGTGTGCATCTCAGATGAAGCCCTGTTGATGGAGGACGGTCTGAAAGCGAGTTCTGCCACTGATTAGGTCAGCCCATCGCCCTGGACCCTGAGAGCCCCTCTTGCCCGGATGTCCTTCCCCACAGCGCCCCAGCCTGCGCTGCGTTCAGGACGAGCAGAGGCCCAGACACCCCATGCTGTCACAGCTGTCATGAGGCCAGGAGTCACCACAGCGGGGGACACACGTGAGGGCGTTCCCTCCGGTCTCAGTGCCAATAACAGCAACACACCAAGTCATGGGGTAGCCCCTACCCCATGGATGCCGGATCGTGAAGAACCTTCCAGGCACTGCCAGGAGGCTCCAGGCCAACTAAGCAGCCACCTGGGATAGGGTGACAGGACCAAGGCAGGCAGCCAGGGCTTCACCTGGGGCGCTTCCCACCCTCACCTCCCATCTGCACCCACCCTCCACGCACACGTGTTTGCACGCGGCCCGTGTGCACACAGGAACACCTCTGTGCTTTTATTAAACCAACCTGAGTTCTCGTTCGAGTTAGAGTAAAACCACCACAGAGGAATGAAATGCTCTCCATGTGGTTCTCTCCACAAAGGAAAGTGAGGAGGGGAATGATACTTACCAAGTCTCTCCAGCATCTCTGCTTCCTGAGTCAGGGTGGAAAAAGAACAGGAAGGAAGTCTGCCAGGAACATCTGCGCCCCTTTCTCCCCCGAGCCCCACCTTCCCAGCCCCAGGGTGTGCCGTGGTTTGCGCCAAAGCAGCAGCAGGAGGCCCGCAGCGGGCGTCCCGCTTTCTCCTCAGAGCCCCCCTCCCCGCTCCTGCCGGCCAGCTGAGCTCTCCACCGTCTGACGGCCGAGACCGCCCCCCACCCGGGCCACCCCGCTGCCTGAGCAACGGCCTGCTCTCAAGGCCCAAGGCCTAGACCACGGAGAGCTGGCCACCCCGCGTCCCAGACACCCCGGGATCCCCGAGAACACAGCACACAAAACACCTTCCATCTGGGCCACCAAAGCGGCAGAGGTCTGGGGCACGTGGTCTTCAACGGAGGAAATGCTCACTGGGGGTCCGGCATGCCGGTCGCAGACTGGGGGCCACATCTCCTGGCCACACGCCGGCGCCGGTCCCCAAGACAAACGCCCCTGCCACGTGCTCTCAGCGACCGCCTGCCTGCCGGGCCCTAGATGCACGAGCCTGGGCACAGGCGTGGGCGTAGGGCAACTGGGGGAGCAAGGGCCCAGCAACCCGCCCGGAGGAAACCGTGCCACAGTCTGCAGACAGACAGGTCGCGACGGCCCCACGAGCCGAGGAGGAGCGCCAGGTCTCCCCTCACGATCCCCCAAGCGTTGTGGGCTGCCCACCCTTCCGGCCCAGGGTGTTTCGCTTGTGACTGTCTCAGTAGCCGAAGAGCGAAGGAAGGACGCGTGCGTTTCTTCTTGGACGCCTCAGTCATGGTGCCTTGAAGAGTAAGCTTCTGTGTCCCCTCTATAGACACAGGCCCAGCGGCAATCCTAGAGGGCCGCCCCCTGCTCTCCCGTCCCCAGCCACAGCCCCACTTCCCTGTGACAGAAAGCTGAGGATGGGCAGTTAGCACGAGGACCGGCCCGGGCCATGAGAGGGGCCAACACAGCACATGTGGACACACTCAGGAATACAAAGTACTGAAAACCAGAGGTCCAGGTCCCCCAGCTGAGGGCACAGGACAACACACTGAAGGGGACAGAGAGCTCTCCAAGGCCACTGGTGACAAATCCTCCATAGCACCAAACTCTCACGAAGACACAACGGCAGAAGGAGCCACTGACCGGAGCCCTGCCTGAGGCTGAGGGTCTCGAAGGAGAGCTACCCACTCGCGCCAGCCACCGCCCACCATCCTGGGTGCACCCAAGACCGGCCAGGGAAGGAAGAACGAGACATCCAGGGCAGCGCCCCGTGGTCCCGCCTCCGCCACACGCAGACTGTGACACGGCGACACCAACCCCAGTGTGTGGCCGCCCCCACCTCCACCACCACCGGCTCGCCAGCACCACCCTCGCCGGTGCCACCTCGCCCTGCACCCGGGACACTTTCCTCCCGCTTCACCTCCCTCCTCTCATCCTCAGGACCCCACTCCCACCTGCCAAGGGACACTTCCCAGAAGACAGAGCTCATCCAAGGCAACAGCCAGAGCCTGTGCGGTGCCGAGGCCGGCACACAGTGGGTCAGGCACACAGTAGGCCTGGGAGCGCTTGCTGAACTGGCCCAGACACCAGCCCACAACCACTGGGTGGGGCCGGACAGGAGCCCGGGCAGCGCGCCAGAGCTGCGGTGCGTGTAGCACAGCAGCCTCGGCATTCAGCTCCTGAGACGCTCAAACGAAAACACAACTTCTGACGGCAGGGCGGCCTGGCCTCTGCGCCAGGACAAGAGCAGAGCATGAGGAAGAGAAGCTGGAGTAACGCCAGGCCGCCGCCCCAACAGCCTGTGCTGAGCTCCTCTCCTGTTCTCCGGAGCAACTCAGCAAAAAGGGCCCTGCTTCACGGGCACGAGAGCCCGCAGCTTGAGCCCCTCACCACTAACAACGGCCAGCCCACCCCGAGCCCATCCCTGGCCCCAGCTGGTCAGCCACCCGTGGGAAGGGGGCGCCGGGCCTTGGGAGGAGTAGGGTATGGGCACAGACTGACCCTGGACTCGGGGCACCTGCTCTGCCCTCAAGAGACCCGAGGCGGAGCTCGATGGGACGAGGAGCAGCTCTAGCTTCCGACAAAGTGACAGTGGCCGTGGGAAAGGATGACAGAGCTTGCGACCGTGTGCAGCTAACCCCCAGGTGCCCTGGATGACACTGTTCAGAGGCCTCTCCTCGCAGCCTCAAAGCTGACATTCAAGGGTGTCAGGTGGGGAAGCCCGGGCATAAATGCCCAATGAAAGACCCCTCAACTGTTCCCTGCAGCCACCCAAGATGCTGGCCCTCCAAAGGCCATGGTGACTGCTGGAAATAGCAGGGCAGGCCCTCGGGGGACTGCTCCAGAGGAAGCCGTGCAGCCACCCAGCCCCTTCGTCCCTTCCTGTCCTCTCAGGACACCCCCCACTCTGCCTGGGGACTGGGGACCTGAGCCTCCACAAGGGAGGGGCCTGGTGCATAACTGGACCTCAGCAAGCACCTGCCAAGTCTAAACCAACTGGGACCCCGGAGCTATCTTCTTGTTCTCCCAAATAAGCCCCTGGGAATCCAGCAGAGCCTAATTTGTCTAAATCCTTTTATTATCTGGCTTTAGGTTTCCTTTTTACATGAATTTTAAAAGAGGCACAAAAGTAGAAGAGCCGTATCTACAAAACTGGGAGAAAAGCCCCCCAAAAGAGCCAAGTGAGAAGCACAGAAGTACAGACCCGCCTGAGTCCGGGATCCGCTTCGCTGAGCGCCCGGCTGCTGCGCGGCCTGGGGAGAGCACGTGCAGGGGATGCAGCCCTGGAAGAGTCAGGAAGAGTTTCTTCTGGAAAGCATTTCTCTCTTACGTTCCCTACAATGCTGCAAAGCCCGCAGCCCGTGGCCTGCTCTGAGCACGCAGAGTCAGGGGGACGGGGCTGTGCCCACTGGGTCTCCGTCAGAGCTTCCCAACCTGCCCAAGCCCAACCAGAACAAAGCAGTTTCTTCTCCCACTGGGGCCAAGCAAGCCTGTCAGGGACGCTGGTCCGTCCACACCTTGCTGCATAAATCCAGCAGGCAGAGACTGGTCCACACTGCTGCCGACTCTGAAACCTCACCAGGGAGCGGGAGACGGGCAGGGGCTGCTCCCCCGAGCCCCGGACTGGACTGTAGCTGAAAGAATGACCATTGTCAGGAAGCTCTCTGCTACACTTGTTTTCTGGTTCCCACTGGGACACGCTGTGAATAACGCTGGGGCTCTGTCACAGCAGCCAAGCGAGCCAAAGGATGCCCTACCCAAGTCACATCAAACCACAAACGCACCAAACAAAGCCGTCACGATGCCATCACTCACTCACCAAACGTTTATGAAACGCCCACTGGACTTAGGCAGAGGCTCTAAAGACAGGCCCCGCTCCTAGTTCACGAGACTGAAGCCTGAGGCTGCCCAGTGCAGAAAACACAACCTCCAAGGCAAAAAGAAGCTGGGGACTCAGCCGCCCACAATGAGTAAACGCACGGGAATAACTGTTGTAGGCCTCCACGGGGATGGAAACCCTTCTGAGATGGGTTCAGAAGTCCCCGGCCTCTGCCTGCGCCCTGTGGGGGAGGAAGCTCATGGCTCTGGGGCTGTTCTCAGGGAGCCTGGCTGGGAGCTGACACCTCACAGAGGCACAGGCCTGAGGGAGAAATCAAATATGTTTCAAGGGCCCCTGCAGACTCCAGGCTCCCTGAGAACAGCCCGTGGGGAATGCACGAGGTGGTGAATGAACCAACACTAAAAAGGATCACAGCTGAGACCAAGGCATCAGCAGGAGGGACCAGAAGGGGCCCCGCTCACGAGCCCCCGGAAGGCCAAAGCCTTCTCCTTCCCCCTCCTCTCGTGCCTGCAAAGAAAACACACCAAGACCAATGAAAACGACCCAGACGCGCGACAGCCCAGCTACCTTCCCAAGCAGCCACAGCGCGGCCTGTATTGATTCCCCCAACACCTAGGTAATGAGAAATTGCCAACACAGTCACCAGGGTAACAAGTGTGTCCAGGGTGCTCAATACGACCCGTTCTCAGGAGGAAGTTAGGCACTCCCCCTCGCCGGCCTCCTAATTGGCCTCAGAAATCAAGGGACACTAGTCCCCAGGACGCGCCGTCTGGCCAGCCTACAAATGTTTTGGGGAAACGTCCAGCATCAGCACTTGTCAGCTCCCAGCTTTCACTCCAGATGGTGGGTCAGCAGTTTGCGGGGGGGCGCAGCTGCCAGGCCTCAGAGCCAGCAAAACCCGCCTGCCTTTCCGTCTCCCCGGTACCAGCGTCCTCTGCAACCCCGCAGGCTCCGTCACACCTGCACACTCACACTGGCAGGTACTGTGCCCTCCCAGCCTGGCTGAAACCAGGCCAGCTGCAGGCACAAAGGGATGGGGAAGGAGCCAAGCCACAGTGGCACCGCTGCCACGAGCAAACCGTTTCCTCTATGAAATTAGAGGCCTGGCGACAGAGGGACTCAACAGGCATCCCAAGCCTACTGAATAAGGATCCCGCCAAGAGGGGTTGCTAAGAACTCTTTCTCAAAGCCCAGCCACTGCACATTTCCTGCCCCCTCACTCCACTGTGACCTGACTTGGAATCTCTACTAGAACCTTTGAAAGCATGCTGCCTGGAGCGACTGATGACGCTCTCACACTGTGACAGGAAGGTCAATTACACGTTTTTGGAGGGCAATTCAGTCAAACACATATATCTTTTAGGTAAAAAAAATTCAACTTCTAAGAATTTATCCAACCAAAACAACGCTGCTTATTGGTGGGGGGGGGGGGGGGGGGGGGGAACCTGGAAATATCCATCAACAGGGGAATGAAGTAAATCAGAATCCATCCACACCACGGAACACTGTATAGATTCTGAAAATAATTCAGTAGGCCCATCTGGGTTGGTGCAGAAATACTGTCAGAAATTAAGTGGAAGAAAGCAAGGCTGCAGGGTACTAGTATAGAATGAGCACTTCTTAGGGGGTGGGTACATAAAGAGCTAGTATGACAAGGAAAAAATTCTTTTTAATTTTTAAAATTTTGTATCTACATGAGTCAATAGATGTTCACTAAACTTACCGTGGTAATCATTTTAATGATAACGGGTAAGTCCAATCATTACGCTGCAGACCTTAAACTTATACGGTGTTATTGGTTGATTACATCACAATTAAACTGGAAGAAAAAAAGAGCTTGGGGCTTCTTCCCTGGTGGCACAGTGGTTGAGAGTCCGCCTGCCGATGCAGGGGACACGGGTTCGTGCCCCAGTCCGGAAAGATCCCACACGCCGCGGAGCGGCTGGGCCCGTGAGCCATGGCCGCTGAGCCTGCGCGTCCGGAGCCTGTGCTCCACAACGGGAGAGGCCACAACAGTGAGAGGCCCGCGTACCGCACACACACACACAAAAAAAGAGCTTGTATGCACACACATTTCTAGAAAGATGCCCAGGAATTTATCAGGCATTGCCTAGAAAGACGGACTGGGGGTAAGAGCGGTAACACCCTGCTGCCCACCCCTGGGGGCAACCCTCAATCCTGCTCTGAGAATGGCACCCCCGGGCATAACTAGAGCACCGCGCGATGGCGCCAGACAGCAGTGACACAGGGCAAGCCCGGAGGAGGTGAGATGGGGAGGACTGAAGACCACTTTCACTTTTCACCTTCCTCCTCTGCAGAGCTTGGGTTTACCATGAAACCACCTGCCCTTCTGCAGCCCACACCTGGCCTCCCCTGATGACACTCCCACAGCACGTGCCCCAAGTCCCCAAGATCCAGGAACACTGAAAAAGCCTGGGCTGGTCCCAGCTGCCCATGCGCCTTTGATAAGCTCAAGAAATGGGTTCCTTCCCAAAACGAAGGCTTTAAAAAGCATCCCCATCCACTCCTGACTTCAGTCCAGGCCACTCCCTAGGCCTTTTCCTTCCCCTCACAGCTGTCAGGAGTGCCGATTACTCACCATCCTCGGACCAGCTTGACTGAAGCGTGACATACATACACCTGTGTAGCTGCTGCCGTGACAGTCACAGGTGAGGCCCCCCAGGTCCCCAATCATATCCCAATCCAAGACTTAAGGAGCCACTCACCCTCCTGTCACAGGTCAGTTTTGCCTTTTTTAAAATTTCAAGTAGATGGCATCATGCAGTGTGAACTGAATGAGTTGCCTTCTTTTGCTGAGAGATTCACGTTTCTGCACACAGCACCTGTCTCCTCCTGTTTCTTGCTCAGTGGTGTTCCGTTCACGTGATGGACACCTGACTTGGTTCCTGGTTTGGGCTACCATGAACAAAGCTGCTGTGAACACTCACACACGAGTCTCTGTGAGGCCACACGCCTTCATTTCTCTTGGGTCAGTAACCAGGAGTGGAATTGCAGGGTGGTATCGCCCACATACAGAAAGCTGCCCCGCGGTTGCCCAAGCAGCTGTGCTGTGTCTCACGGTACCACCAGCGCATGAGACCTCCAGCTGCTCCACATCTTCACCACGTCAAGAGCAGTATTTCACTGTGACCTTACTTTGTACTCCTCGTTTTGTTTTTAATTAATAATTTGGCTGCGCCAGGTCTTAGTTGCAGCATGCGGGATCTTTAGCTGCTGCATGCAGGATCCCTGACCAGGGCCTCTTTTTTTTTTTTTTTGCGGTACGCGGGCCTCTCACTGTTGCGGCCTCTCCCGTTGCAGAGCAACAGGCTCCGGACGCACAGGCTCAGCGGCCATGGCTCACGGGCCCAGCCGCTCCGCGGCACGTGGGATCCTCCCGGACGGGGCACGAACCCACGTCCCCTGCATCGGCAGGCGGACTCTCAGCCACTGTGCCACCAGGGAAGCCCCCCTATACTCCTCTTGTGACTAATGACACCGAGCATTTTTCATGTCCTTTTTCATCACTCATATCTTCTCAAAGTTATCTGTTCAAAGTCTTTCACCCATTTTTAAAATTTGGTCATCTTATCAATTTGGAGGAATATTTTCTGTACTGTGGATAAAAGTCCTCAGTCAGACACACATGTTGCAAATATTTCCTCCTAGTCTATGTTTTGCCTTATTTTTTTCTTAACTGTCTTTTGAAAGCAAAAGCTTCTAAGTTTGAAGTCTAACTTACCAATTTTTTTCATCTCTGGTTCATGCTTTTCGTGTCCTAAGAACTTTTTGCCAAGCCCAAGCAAAGCTCCCAGAAGTTTGTTTTTACATTTAAGTCCATGCCCCACTGAACTGATTTTGTGGACAGTATGAGGTCTCTATTTGTACAGATTCCCTGCTGTTTCAGCACCATTTGTTGAAAGACTCTCTCCCATTGAATTATCTTGTCACCTTTGACAGAAATCAATTGACTCTACATTCTTAGATAATTCCTGAACTTTCTGTTCTGCCCTATTGATTTACATGCCTATCCTTACACCATGACCACCCTGTCTTGATTAATACCGTTCAGTGTGCCTGTAACCAGCTGCTGGAAGCCCTCTAACTCATTCTTCTTCCAAACTCTGACAGCTGTCGCAGGTCCCTTCCATTTCTATAGAGATTTTAGAATCAGTTTGTCAATTTCTCCCCAAAAATCCTCCTGGGACTCTGATTGGGATTGTGTTGAATCTATGAATTGTCTTAACAATACTGAGTACTCCAATCCATGAACACTGTATCTCTCTCCAGTTACTTACATTGTTACCAGATTACCCTTAATTTCTCTCAACAACATCTTACTGTTTCCAGTGTATGGGTCCCATACACATATTTTGTTAAACTTATTCCCAGGTATTTCACAGACACATCACAGGGTGTCCCTCTTCAGTACCTTCAAATCATCCCGACACACCACGCTACCGAGGAATGAGGCTCAGCGAGTCACAGCCCTCCGCACCACTGCCCACTCCCTCAATCCAACCCTCAAGACCCTGGGACAAGAACGTCCGGACACCAGACGCAGCCACCCTGCTCCCCACACCAGCACCTGCAAGTGCACAGGCCCCACCTCACCCATGCAGGGCATTCCCTCGCACCCTCAAAGTCCTGATGTCAACCTGCCCCTGACTCACATGACCCATGTGCTGCAGACGGGATCAGATGACGTCAAGGGTGGACAAGATCGTCTGGCAGATAAGGACACTCGGCCCAGCAGGCTTCCCTATAGGTTTGCACTGGCTGACCTGACCCACCAGCCAAGTCACCCCCCACCTCCCTGTTATCCCTAGGTCCTCACGATTTAAGAAATCCCAAACTAGGAAGAGGGTGACCACTGTGGTGCCATGTGGACCCTTCTCTGTTCCTAACCTCTGCAAGACCACAGAGCCCTCTACAGGTCCCAAGGTAGCAGGGAGCCACGATCACCAAGGGGGGGGGGCGGTGCCACCTAGTGGCGGCAGCTCTCAGAAAACCACAGAGACACTGGACGGCGGCCAGAGCCTGGGGTCATGACAGGCCCCAAATGAGCAAAATTATGGCAACACTCTGACCGAAACACCCAACAAGGCTTCCCTGGTGGCGCAGTGGTTAAGAACCCGCCTGCCAATGCAGGGGACACAGGTTCAAGCCCTGGTCCGGGAAGATCCCACATGCCATGGAGCCCGCGAGCCACAACTACTGAGCCCGTGCGCCTAGAGCCCGTGCTCCGCAACAAAATAAGCCACCGCAATGTGAAGCCCGCGCACCGCCACGAAGAGTAGCCCCCGCTCGGCGCAACTAGAGAAAGCCCACACACAGCAACGAAGACCCAACATAGCCTACACAAATAGATAAAAATAAATTAAAATATATATATATATTAAAAAAGACACAACAGACTCATGCCTGCCAGGCCAGGCCAAAACACCCTCCCAGCCCCTCGAACCTCTAATGCTAGGGCAACTGCTGGACTCCAACTTCTGCTGTCCGCTGGAGCTGGCTGATCACACTTTGGGGAAGGGGTCCCTGGACTAGCACGCAAAATCTCACGTCCACACGCACCCACTCGCAAACCTGTGTTTTTGTGGGGAGAAAGTATGACTTTCATCAGATTTTCAGAGATTCGTGACCCCATGGTGAGAAACTAACGTTCCAGAAGACTCTTCCATTTACAGATGTGGAAACGGGTGTAAAAGAGACCCCACAACACACAGGGGCTAAGCTGGGGTCAGACACATGTGCAGCCACAGCTTAACAGGGTCTGAGATGGCCCCAGTCACTACCGCTGCACTGAACACTGCGAGAGTGACAAAGAGTGTCCCTCAGCTCCTGGCGGAGCCCACCTCCGCCCACCAGGCAGGGACCCCCAGACAACGTCACCTTGGAACAGTGCGCGTCTCTCCTTCCCACGCCCACCCCTTTGCAGGGACCCCACACTGCAGCAACGGGCCCCCAGCCTCTCCCTGTGTCCGAGAACCCTATGCCCATTTCCCACCCCCATACTCAATTTCAAGAGACGTGGGCTCCACCAAATTACCCTCCCTGCTCAGAAACCGCTAATGACTGCCCAAAACCTGGCAAAAGAGAGCCAAACCCCTCATGCTATTTGTGGTCACACCAAGACTCAAGTCCAGCGCTGGAGAGGCGGACTCCACGGGCCTGGGCTCAGCCCAGGCGTCTGCACGTGCACCAAACCCCCCAGGTGATCCAGCTGATGGGCCACACTTACACCGCAAGCCTGTGGCCCTCCAACCGGCACTCGACACACGTACCCGCGTAAGCGGGGCAGGAGTTGCCGGAGGTGAGGGCCCGCCCCAAACGCGCTAGTAGGGACAGGAAAGGGCGGAAGAGCTAAGGTTTCCGAGGGGCCCCCAGAAGCGGCCCAGGCACAACCGCCACAAAGCACATGAAAAGAAGGCTTCTCTTTACAGGGGCTCCCACCAGGAACCCCAGGAGACGAGGACAGCCAGCCACACCTCACTGCTCTGCAGCGTGCACGGCACCCGGCACACAGGCGTGTCTAACCTCCACCAACACAGCGAGGCAAGCCCTGCGGCCCTGCCCAAGGGCAAGGGACTGGCCCGGAGCAGCGCGCCGACTCGAAGAGGGGCGCCCTGTCGGGCGGGAGAGCGGGACAGCCGCTGGGAGGTGGGCGGCGGTGGTCAGGTTTGGAAGCGGGACCAAAAGGTCTCAAGGAGCAGCTGCACCTTCCATCGTGTCCAGCACACTGACCCTTGCGCCATTCTGGCCAGAGACGGCAGCCGGCTGCGCGCTGGCCCTGCTGCCCTGACTAAGAAACGCTCCAGCAGCCGGTGCCACCCGGCGCGAGAGGGCCTCCGATCTCCCGCACAAGAAAAAAGTCATGGAGCTTTCTCTTCTGACGTGAGCCTCCCTGGGAGTGGGAGGGAAGCATCCCCACGAGTTCATCAGCCCAGAGAAAAGGAGGAAACACAAAACATCTAGGCCTCGCTGGGGCCAGCCCTACATGACCCTGGGTTCTGCAGGTGGAGTTCGGGAGGGAACAGCCTACTCTGTCCTCTGAGACTTAGCGATAGCGAGGCAGAAGGAAAACGAAGGGGCGTCTTCAAGTGACAAACAGCTGGAGTCCATGGTGTGATGGAGCTGGTGCAGGTCCCAGAGGAGCAGTCAGAGGCTGTGATTACAGGACAGCCCTTTGAGGAGGGCTCTCTATCTAGGCCCAGCTTCCGAGAGCAGCAGGACAGACCCCCGAGAAGACACAGGCTTCAAGTCGCACAAACAGACAAACAGGAGGCTCTCTACACGCCACAGGCCCCAGGCGCCAGGACTAATCCTGAAGGACCAATCTCCCACCCCCACCCCCAGATGGGAGCAGTGGGCAGTCGGTCTGCAGAGGGACCGGGCAGGGAAGGGACCCGGGGGCTAAGGGCCAGCGGTGGAGCGACACTGGAGAAAGGGGCAGCGGCCCCAGAAGGACAGGCAGCAGGACAGATGGAATCGGGAGCAGGGAGCGGTGGGAAGATGCCCGTCTGAGAACCAGGCCCGCTCGGCCATCCGGCAGCCCCGCCTGCCATTCACCTGCTGGCATTAGCTCAACAGACAAGCTGAGGCTGCTGCAAGGGCCTGATGGGAAACAATCCTCCATCACCCTGTTTTCCTTTTTTGCCCCTGAAGACTCAGTTTATCTCTACTCGTTACAACCACCTAAAAGAAATGACTTCCCTCAAAAGCAACTACTTCCTCAGTATAAACAAAAAAGAGCCCTTCAAGAAAACCCAACAATGCAGGGCCCACACCTGCCAGCGCTCTGTCGAGAATGTCCCATCCTCGGCGGGGAGAGTCCCTACTTCCATCTCCTTAAACCTAAGCAGCCGCAGGCAGGGCCTCTGCTGGAGGGAACCAGGCTGGCAGGGCCCATTCTGCCAAAGGTGCCATCCGTGCGGAGAAAAGGTGGGGACCCGGCGCCGTCCGCCTACCTGATGCTCAAGCCCGTGGTCTGGTCCAGCCTCTCCCAGCTCTGCAGTTTCGTCAGCAGCCTCTGAAAAGACATGGAAGTAGAGCCCTTAGAGCGCTGTGCCCGTCATCTCTGTGCAAGCGCCAGGCCCTCCCACCTCCTCCACACACACACCTCGACCCCCAGCACGGCAGTACCACACAAAACCAGACGACATCACCTCCCTGATCCTCCGGAACGGCCCGCCCTGATCGCTGAGCTAAAACGCAGAAAGGCGCCCATCCGCTCCAAAGCAGACAGGTGGCTTCCCAGCCGCTGAAGCTACGCTGCGTGCTTAACACCTCATTCATTCCTGGCTCCGTAACTTCAAGATTCCCAGCAGGCCAGACGGACTGCGGGCTGGGGAAAGGGGTCGGGGGCAGACAGGCTCCTGGACGGTCCTGCGATAACCACGAGGGGGCAGACGCTGCCCACAGCCTTGTCGCCCATCCTCCGGGTGCTCCTCAGGATGCCAAGCCCCAGGGCAGACAGACTTGGGCCGAGAGCCAAACCCCACTCAACACACATGCACGCACGCGTCGGGCTGGGCCCCCGTGGCCGCTGGGAAGAACAGGGGGCAGCAGCGGTGCCCCCACCCGGCCCGCATGCCGGGCCTCCCGCCCTTGTATTCTCACAGCCGCTCCACTGACCCACATCCCACATCGGAGTCTTGCTACCTTCCTAGACCGCGTGCCTTTGTCTGGCCTCCCACTCCTTCCTGGGGCCAAGCCCAGCGCTGTTCAGCGCGCTCATTCAGCCACTCAAGTACTTCCTGACCCCTATCGTGTGCCGGGCACAAGACTGGTTAATAAATCTATTACTACAGTTGACGCTGAGTCAGCGTTACCACTGTTTAAGCACGTTACACTACCTCATTTAATCCTCACAACCCTGCAGGGAGACACTCGTTCCTCGTTACACAGGTGGACAGAGAGGTTAAGTAATTTGCCAGGGTCACACAGCCAGCGGGCACGCCACAGCAGGGCTGGAAACCAGGCAGTGTGATTCTACATGCAGAATCTTAACCAATTTCAAAACAAACTATATCCAGAGAAAAACTGCTGGACTCCGGAACTGTCTTTTCAGGCTAAGTGCCCACATAAGCCGACGCCTGAGAGGGATTTGTGCTCCAGACCCACGATGCCTCAGCTGGCAGTGAACCCATCGGGGGGTGCAGCTGACGAGCACTCTGACCAGACTGCAAGCTACGGGAAGTGGTGACATGGTTTACGCTGGGCAAACCAGAAAGGAAGGTGACTGAAGGTGACCACGGGGAAGCAGTGTGGAAGGACAGAAGGACCCCGGGCCTGGAGCCGGGAGGCCTTCGTGCTGGTCTGCTCAGCAAGCGAACAAGGATGCTTTCGGCACCGACGTCCATGGCCGTCTCTACAACAACCCACAAAATGTCCCAATGAGTCCCAGCAGCAGCCACAGGGAAAGGAAACTCAGCACAGGTGTCTGTTCACATCCATGGGTGGGAACAACGTCTGTTCCAGGTACCACAAGCCATCTCCTCTCTCTGACTCAGCATCAGTGCTACTGAAACAAACTACTAAGAACTCAGTGGCTGAGAACAATACACATTTACTGTCTTACAGCTCCGTAGGTCAGAAGCCCAGCAAGGGCCTCACAGTGCCAGATCAAGGAGTCGCAGGGCCACACTCCTCCTGCATGCCCTGGGGCAGAACCTGTTTCCTCGTCCGTTCCAGCCTCTAGAGGTGCCCACGTTCCCTGGCTCACAGCGCCTTCCTCCATTCATCGCCACCAAGAGCAGAAGGCAAGTCCTCCTCACCTCATGTAGCTCTGACCTCCAACCCCCTCCGGCCCCTGTCAGGACCTGTGAGCACACCGGCCCAGCTGGGGGCCAGCAGGAGCCCCAAGGGAGCCTCCCTACCACAGCTAGGGGTCAGCATCCTTCGATCCCCTTTGCCCACAGTTCTGGGGAGCAGGATGGGGCTGTCTTTAGGGGTCACTATCCTGCCCACCATACTAGCCCAGCGGCTGCCACATTTTAGCCGAACAGCTGGAACATAGGACTAAAACACCCAGGGTCTCCCCTAGCCAGCCACAGGACACCCACGGGGACCAGCTCACCTCCTTCTCCAGCTCCAGGTCGACCAGGGTTTCCTGCATCTTCTCCTGCCGCCCCAGCCTCCGCTGCAGCCCCTCCAGCTCCTCCCGGAGCAGCCCATTGGTGTCCCGCATCTCCCTGGCAGGGCCAGAAGCACAGTCACTCAAACAGCCGCACCGCCGGGGACAGTGCAGGAGCCCCTGGAGCAGGGGCTGCACCCAAGGAGGCTGCAAACATTTTGCACACACGCGCACACACCGCCACCATCCCCCGCCCCCCAGGCCCCTCACCGCAGGCAGGCGTTCTCCTCCCGCAGCTGCCGCAGCTCCCTCTCCACCGTGGGCAGCCGCGCCAGCTCAGACCTCATATTCTTCACGATTGCAGCGTCCTGCTCCTGCAGGGTCAGCTTCTGCTCCAAATCCTGATCGAGGCCGGAGACAGAGGGGAGACAGTCACGGGCGCCTAACTGTCCCAGATCCATGGCAACTTCCACGACCCTGGCCCCCGCCTCTGGGCAGCCTGCACCGGCTGTGCCTCTGCGCGGTGTCCTCAGGGGACACTCCCAGGGTAGCCCCACGCGCCACGTGCCGTGCCGCCTGCAGGGCAGGAGCCCGTCACACGTCCGGCACAAGGACGCACGGCGAATGCTCCGTGAATCGACACCCACCCTCAAACGCTGGCTCTGCTTGCCACTCCCGTGGCACAGGGTCCTGACTGAGTCCTTGTACGGTGAGGACAGCCTGTCCATTACGACATGTAGTCCCCGGGAACACACGGAGACACCGGGGAGACTCAGTGACGAGTCACAGAACAACAAACACTAAGGGGCCCAGCTCTGGGCCAGGTACCGGGTCAAGCAGCGGGGACACCATGACACAGAGGACAGATGAGGTCTCTGCAGGGAAGAGCGTACAAAAGACAGACATCAGGCCGTGCAGGCAAGTCAATACTGAGAAGCGGGCCAAGGACTCAGATGGGCGGACGGGGCAGGGGAGACGTAACGGGTCGTGTGAAGCAGTGAGGGCCGGGGAGGAGAGATGGACGAGCCGCACAGGACAGCACGTGAAGACCAGAGGCGAAAGCGAGCCGGGAGGTCTGGAAGCTGACAAGATGGAGCTGGGGGTACACGGAGCCAGAGCACAGGAGCGGGGCCCGGTGCGCGGACGTGGCTCGAAGGGCAGCAGGCAGCCATCACGGCTCCCACAGAGAGGCAGCACGGCCTGAACCAGAGTCACGCCGGCCTGGCTCTGAGACCCAGCTGAGTCACGCACTAGCTGTGCGACATCGGGCAGGCTGCTGTTCACCCTCTCCAGTCCTGGCTTATCACCTGCACAGCATCCCGCGGCAGTTGAAGTTATCACACGTTTACTTTTTACTCTGTGTGTTTGATTCTGATCTTCATCCAAAAGCATACGAGCTTCCTGGGCGCAGAAATACGCACCCCAGCATCCAGCACAGTGCCCGGCACACAAGGAGACAACCGACATGTAAACAGCTACAGTGGACACAGGCAGCTAACTGCCACTAGATGCCACTGAGTACGCCCCCAGCTCTGAAACAGCCACGGGTCATGGGGGGCCGGGCCCAGCGCTGTGACATCTCCCAGGCACAGGCCAGGGACTGGAACGGAGCAACTCACCTTAATCCTCTGCTCTTGGTCCCCCCGTGCTTCTTGGCTGGCCTGGAGCTCCTGAACCTTCTGGTTAGCTTCCTGCCATTTCCTATTAAGAAACAAGTACACCATGTGCAGGAACAGGCATGTGGTAAAGCCAGCACTTGCCCGCACTCTAAAAGCTCTCCAGCACAGACACTCACTCATACACGCATGCAACCACACTCCTGCACGCTCCCTGCAAGGACGCCTCAGGGTCCAGGGCCCAGCCCCTGCTGCTGGCTCTGTGGCCTGAGTCGCAGGGCAGGTGGGTAAGTCCAGACCACCTGCGAGTCCTCTCCCCTCCCCACACCTCTCACAATAGGAGCTTCTGCTGGCCCTGGAACAGCCAAAGCCAAGGACCCGCTCAGGACCGACCCACCCCCCCCCCCCAACTCTGCCCCATTCCACCGAGTGGTCAGAACTCCCCTAAGACAACACCTGCTAAGGTAGAGGCCACGAGCTTTGGGAGAGCGCTGTCTTCTACCTGCATCTCCTGGCGAGCTCCTCCATCCTGCCGTGCCTTTGCTCAGAGGGCTCCCTCCCCAGGAACGTCCTTTCCCACCCACATCCCCCCTGCCCCAGGGCATGTCCTACGCAGCCTTCAAAATCTCGCTCAAACCCAACATCTTCTCTGAAAGCTCCCTCCAGGAAGGCATCCCACCCCCAGAGGAGGAAAGAAATGACTGTTCCCGCTTCTTATTCTTGGAACATTTGAAACACTGCTCTGTTCTGGCACGAAAAGGTCCTGGCTTCAAAGGCCTCAGTGTGTCCCAACAGCCTGTGGACGGGAGGCCAGCACACGAAGGGCACTCGTGGAACCTCCGAGCTTCAGCGCACACGACGTTCGTGAACGCTGGGCGCTCACGCCACAGAGGGCATACGCGGGAGAGCAAGCCTGGGTCTTGCACATGGTTAACGAGTGGACGCCCAGCTCGGCACGCAGCCCAGCAGGCTTCGGGCCAACTGCACCCAGGTGGACCGCTGGCCAGGCTTACCTGGCAAAGGGGCGGGGACCCCTGCCCTGAAGGGGGCGGACCTGCCTGCCTCCACGCTCACCTGTGCTGCAGCTCCAGCTGCTCCTTCAGCTCCTGCCTCTCAGACTCCAGGCGCTTCACCTGCATCTCCTGGTTCATGACGCTCCACTGCAGGTCCGAGAGCCTGCCCTTCAGCACACTGACGGTCTGAAAGCGAGACACACGAGAGCCGGTCCCCTCCCGTCCCGCTCCGGAGGGCGGAGGGCGAGGACAGAGCCATCTCCTCCTCTGGAACACGTGACCGCCCCTCAACCCCACCCGAGCCCCGCCTCGGTGACCCGCGGCCTCGGGAGTGAGAACGCTGCCGGCCAAGGCGGGCCCGGGCCTCACGCCTGGCGGCCTCCACACCCACACCCCACGTCACCCCTTCCCACCCGGCGTGTGCACAGCCCCCCAGTCCGTGGCGGCCCACACCCACTCTGTCCTCAGCCCAGAATCCCTTCTCTAACCACCCCACCCCACCACCGCGCCCCCCGCCCAGCTGTGCAGGAGATGTTACACGGGGACAAGGCGGGCACCCGCCAAGAAGTCAGAAGTGGGCGCTGAGGCTGTCCTCAGCATGACACCACGAGAGCCACACACAACGAACGGGAGCTGCACTAGCGCCGCGGAGGCTGAAGCGCTCCCAGGCCAGAAGGGGTCATGGGGGAAGGCACAGGGAGGCGGCCCAGCGCGCAGCCTCCAGGACAGCGAGTCCGCTAGACAGACACTGGGGCGGAACTGCAGTCCTCAGCTCGGACCACACCCTCCTCAGACAACCTTCTGGTGAGGGGACCCCACTTGTGGCTTTCCTGGGGCAAGAGAGCACGCCTCCAACAGGAAAAGCCAGCCCACTCAAGGGCGTCACTCTAAGTTAACAAGTGGAAACATCGCCCCATCAGCCTCTGAGAGTCAGACATCAACCTACAAGCTGAGGGCAAGAGGACGGCCTGGCAAACTCACCACAGTGAGCAACCCTCGCACGGGGCACCGTCTGCAAACACGGAGGCCACAGTAGGCCCCCCAGGGAGGCTGATGGGGGGTGAGTCTGTGTCCTACCCTCTCATCGACCTGCATGGTTTCCTTTATTGTAACAGTGACTCTCAATCTGGGACCCAAAGAAGAATGAAGATACTTAAGATTTATTTAACGATGAACATATCCTTTGAGGATTCTTCCTGAACTAAATAAAGGTACAGGCGCCGTGCTGAACACAGGAGTCAGACAGCCCACTGCCTGGAGGACAAAGCTGCGCGAAAGCCAGGCCATCACCATGATGATGTCAGAGAGCACGAGCTAGAATCTAGACCAGGCACCGTGACAAGAGAGCACAGCTGTGTGGGCGGGAGGTTTACAAACCTAGACTCGGAGCCCAGGACGCCTTCCCCACGGGGTGAAAAGGGAGATGAGCAACGTCGGGGTCTCCGTCCCAAACCGCCACAACCCTTGGCACGCCAGGCCCCACGGGCGTCTGCTCTGCAGCTTCTGTGCCAAGGGTGCCCCCAAATTGCTCCTCACTGAGCCACGTGCAGGACATGCCCACCCCCGTCCTCCGGAGAAGCCTGCGGGGAGCACAAGCGGGCACACACCCAAGGCGGGAGGAAGACTTGTCTGAAGGCCACTCCTGCCGACGTCCACATCAGAAGACGGATGTAGAAACAACCTTAACACGCTCTCCAGCGTTGCCAAGGCAGAAATAACCTGGCGCCTGCTTCGAGGATCCATCAAGGAGAGAAGACCACGCAGAGCCAGAACACCAGTGATCCCGCGGCCCCCGACCCCCTCCCCCAGCAGCGTTTCATCTTCTTCCTCGCAGCACCTGTGATCCTGAGCAGCACAGCAAAGACACAGGGAAGGTCAGAGGAGTCCGATTTCCACAAGCATCAATGTCTGGGTTCTGTCTCTAAAGTTTACACAACCTTCGGTTGGTAGAGACAGTAAGGACTACGGTTGATCTATGCTCTGGTTCCACACATATTCTCAGATGCTAACGAACCTTATTAATAATCAAAGAAATGCAAATCCAGAGGCACATCTCCGGGGGCGGGGGCGAGGGGGGGGGGCAGAATCACAAGTATTTCCAGAAAACACCATTATCCGTGACAGGTAGAGGTTCCAGTGAAAGTAGAATCCTCAACAATAGCTACTAGTAGAACACAGCAACTGGTAGCAAAAGCCATAGAGAGAACTGTACCTGGTGATCTTATAACCCCATTCCTAGGGATCTGTCCAAACGAAATCATTCAACAGAAACAAAAAGGCTACACGCATGAAGCTATCTACCACATATGTATCTGTATCAGGGTGTGTGGGTGTATAAAAAAAAACACTTGAAAGTGACCAAAAACAGGTTAGTCAACCACTAAAAATCATAATCACAAAGACTAAAAAAGTATTCAACTTACTAACTGAAAACCACAGAATGGAAAATTAATATTTTTGCTACGATCACAACTACGCAAAAAACGTAGGCACACACGTGGGAAGCAGAAGTACACAGTGGCACTACCACGGAGCTACCGTGCCAGAGGTGGGAGCTCGTCTCCTCTCCGCCCAGACTGCTCGCGGGGAGAGGGCAGCACCCCAGCCCGGGGCCCCAGCCCCTCACCTCGCCGGCTTCGGCCAGGCCGTCCTCCTGGTCCCGCAGCCGCTTGCTGGCCGCATCCAGGCTCTGCTGGCACACCCTGTAGCGCTGCAGCTGCTCCTTCATCTTCCCCTCCGCCTCGGCTTCCCGCTCCTGAAGCTGCCGAATGCGCGTCAGGAGCTCCTGGTTGCGGTCCACCTCGCGCTGCCAAGGAGAACGGCCTGGTGAGACGGCGTGTGAGCAGGCCGAGACCAGCCCACTCTGCCCGCCAGACAGGACCGAGACCCAGAGCAGAGCCACCGATAAGGCAAGAGCCAAGCCCACAGGAACCCCGAGGCCGCAGCGGGACGCCCTCCAAGGTGAGCGCCGGCCACAGCGGCGCGACGCCACATCTCACGGCGCCCCCCCGGGAGGGCGCTTGGCACACGTCACCGCCACCGACCACTGCTCACGATGGCCATCGGCAAGGAGGAGCACGGCGATCTCACTCAGACTCAACCTTGGGAAGATGCCTCTGAGCTTGGCAGCTCCGGCGGCTCCCGTTCCAGTGAGTCGGCACGCCCCCAGAGAGTGGACGACCGGGCAGGGACAGGGGGCGTGGCCAGAAGCCTGCAGGCAGGAGCACGTGACCCTGGGCCCTCATCTCCCCCAGAGCTTCAGAGCCACCCTGCACTGGCCCCCCTCGAGGGGCCGCGTGGCTTGCGCTAGTAAGGAACGCACAGAACTCAGACTCCTCACTCTGACAATCCCTCGGGGTCCGAAGGGGCAAGTGTCGGCCACTGAGGTTATCCTCAGCCCAAGAAGCAAAGGGACCACAAGTGGCAGCCAGAGTCCCAGGGGCAAAGGCACCAAGTCCTAGTTACATGGAGCCTGACACTCTGCTGACCTCTGACCTCTCATCAGGAAGCTGAGCCGCAGAAGCTCCCGCCAAGGGCTGCCTGCCGGGCACTCGCAGGGCCGGCCGTACTCAGAGGCAGTGCTGAGACCAGGGCTCTCCGAGCCCAGCGGCAAGGAGGAGCTTAAGAAAAGCACGGCCAGGGCCACGGCCTCTTGCTGATCCAGGGTTCAAAGGAGTCACCAACCGCGAGTACAGCCTCCAAACCACCAGGAGGCCTTAAAGCCTGGGGACCTGCCAAGGTGCAGGAGTGAGGTGCTGTGGCTGTGCAGGGACCCGGCCAGCACGTCACGGGGCAAGACGTGGCGTCTCTCCTCAGGCTGCCAGTCCCAAGTGCACATGCGGCAGTCCAGGCAGGTCCCTAGACCTTGGACACTGAAGTCTCACCATCTCATAGGTATTTCCAGGTGGGAGGGCTGAGATTCCCACCCACCTGCCCTCTCCACCCACTACCAAACTGGCAGTCCCTGAAAAACCTTCGCAGATACCCAAGACTCAAAGGGACAAACTGAAAACCACTGGCTCAGACGGTTCGAGGGCCGTCTTCAGCCAAGTCCACGGGCAGCGGGGAAAGGCCTCTCCGAGAGGAAGGCGCAAGTTCAGCGAGGGGGTCCCAGGATTAAGCTCAGTCAGCCCTGTACCCTTGAATTTCCCCAAGAAAGACTGTCAGTGACTCACTTCAATACTTGCAAGATTCCCATGGCCTCTCCCTCTTCCTCTTCCCACCGGCTCCCGCAGGACATCTTTCCTAGGACAACCCAGAACATCGGCAGAAGCCCCACACTGAGCAGTGCCAGGGCCAAGGCCGAGGCAGCAGTCCCCCACCTGCAGCGCACTGCGCTACGGAGCCCACACAACACACCATGGCCACGGGCCTGCACATCGGGCTCAAGGACATCCAGTTAGCATCACACCCTCGAAGCCATCAGCTATTTCTACAGGGACCAGGAAAGAGTGGGAATATGCCACGTAAGGCGAGAATGGGGCCAGATATCCATCCTCACGGAAAGCCCAGAGGCCAGAGACTTTCTGGTACAACGCTCGGCCTGAACCTTGGCGGCATTTCCACGACTCGTCAGCACTTACTGAAAAACCCTGGCCAAGCGCCGTTACTCAAAGCAGAGGAAGCGTGGAGTTTACACACTGAGTAAAAACCCAGCATCTCCTCTGGGTAACAGCCTGCCCTGGGTAAGGCAAGGGCAACCTGAAGCAGCCCCCAAGACCGGGGTTCTTGGCGCTGAGGCCTTATAACCATTTGCACAAGGCCCAGCCTGGACCTGAGACTCTTACGCAAGCCGGTGACTTTTGAGGCCTGTAACCCCCAGGCCACCTGGCATTTGTGCCAGACCTCCATCCCAATTCTCACAGAGAAGACAGGGCAACGAGGCAGCCAGCGGAGACGAATGCCCACCAGCACATCACTGGGCAGACGTGGCAGGGCAGCCGTCCCTTCGTGCTGCCCTCCTCGGGGACACAGAGCACACCTGAGGCCCGACCCACTTCCTCAGGTGGCCTAAGAAGGCAGGCCCTGGACACCTGAGGAGAGCACCTGGGCCGCTGGCTGGGCTCTTGCTCCCCGCGGTCTGGCAGGTACACGCACCGCCCCCTTGCTCTGGGGGGCCCCACCAGAGCCCACCTCGTAGCTCCTGGCACTGGCGCTGGCTGCCCGCTCCAGTTCCACGCGGGCCCTCTTGTGACTCAGCTCCATCTGCGTCTTCTCCCGCTCCACCTGGATGAGGTGGGACCTGGAACGGATCTGCTCTGCCCGCTCCTCCAGCTGACCGGGTCACGTGCAAAGGAAAGACAGGGCCTCAGTAGCTGCGTCAGCCAGGCGAGGGGCTCACTCAACACTCCCTCACCGAGCACCTGCTCCCAGCAAGGCCCTCGCTCAGCCCTGGGGAGGAAGGAACACCGGGCCCGCAGGTGGGAAAGGAGTGCAGGGAGGCAGCAAGACAAGAGAAGGTGACAAAGGACAAAAGAGGAAGGTGCGTTTTCAGATGACAGTGTGAGGGCTTGTTTCCTATGCCGTGTAACAAACTACCACCAACGCAGCAGCTTAAACGCCCCTATGCTGGCTGTCGGTTTCATGGGTCAGAAGGCCGGGCACACAGAGCCAGGTTCTCCGATCAGGGTCTCAACATCTAAAATCCATGCAGTCGGCAAGCTGTGCTCTCCCCTGTAGCTCAGGAGCCTCTTCCACGCTCCTATCTCCTTGCTGGCTGGAAGGCCCAGGCTGCTGTCAGCTCCCAGAGGCTGCCCACATTCCCTGCCACATGGCCCTCTCCACCTCCAAAGCCAACGAGGGAGAATCTCACACGTGTGGAATCCCTTTCCTGCTCTGCATCTCTGACTTCTCTGTCTGATCTCTGGACCCAGATTTTAAAGACTCACCTGATTGGGTCAGGCCCACCCAGGTACTCTCCCTACCTTAAGGTCCACTGATTGGAACTATTAATTCTATCTGCAGAACCGCGGGGCCACAACACCTAGTTAGTGTTCGATTAAGTGGGAGAAACTCCAGTCCACCAGGGGCCAGCAGTTTGGGGCCCATCTCAGAGTCTGCGTCCCCCAGAGGGTAGGTAAATAAGGTGGAACTGAAGCTCTGAAGGGCCTCGGAAGACACAGCCAACAGTACCACCAAATCACCGACTGCAAGGGCCTTGTCTTCAGGGGGCTAGAGCCCAACCCCTCCAAGAACGGCCTGCAGTCCAGCAACACAGCATCTCCTGGGCACTTAACAGAAATGCAGAGTCTCGGGCCACACCGCACAGATACCCAATTGGAACCTTCCTTTTAAACATTTCTTCAGGTGATTCGTATGCATGTTAAAGTTCAAGATGCTCTGGGCTACAGAAAGTGGTTCTCATTTCAATCAGGGACACGTGGCACTGTCTGGGGACACAACTGATGGTCACAAGAAGGGGCGACACTCTGTGTTTGCTCCTGGCATGTAGTGGGGAGAAGCCAGGGATGTTGCTAAACATCCCACGATGCACAGGAATGTCCTGCAAAACAAAAACTTATTCAGCCCAAAATGTCAACAGTGCCGAGTGTGAGAAATCCCAGGCCAGAGAAAGGACATTTTCTCCACCCTTCCCCCACGTGCTTTGGAGGCCACAGTCCACACTTTCTTTACCCCTCTGATATTTTCTCTCATTTCAATTCCCACCTGTTGACATTTGGGAGTTCCTAACTCTACCCTCCATCAAACTCAAGTCTTCCTAGTCTCACTCTGAGTCTGCAGCTAGGGCCCAGCTTCTTCAGAGGATGGTGAGACCCCAGCTCCGAGGGTGTGGGTACCACACGGAAGTTCCGGAGACACACATCCATTGGCCACATCTTCCTGGAACACTGACTATACCTGAAGGAAAGTCACTGAACATATTTTTATATTTAAGCCAATACTGACACGTAGCACAGCAGACTATAAGCACCTGCACACAGAAAGAGGAACCTTAAAATAAAGCAGGGGAGGGGACTAGTAGGCGAGACACTGCTCTCTGCCTCCAGACTCCCCAGACCTGCAGCTGCTCTGTTCCCTCACTTGCTATTCCCTCACCTGCCAGGCATGGTAGGAAAGAGACAGAACACTGACTGAAGTCCTGAGACAGGACAGGTCCAAGGTCAGGGCTCCTAGGCAGGTCCGGTGCCACATGGCTCTCTAACCAGCTCACTCCGGCTACAGCTCTCATTTACTGATCTCCCAACCGGGGAAGCCTTTCAGGTCATAGGTGAGTGAGAACAAGGGACCCTGGAAATTCTAGACTCTATAGTTCCAACAGGCCGAAAGTTCCCAGACATCTCCATCAATAAAATTATAACTTTCTTAGACCAAAGATGCCAACTTCATATTCTGCCAGTGAGCAAGGATCAAAAACAAAAATCAAAAAAAACCCTATAATCTGTCACCACCACCATTTCAAAAAAAGGTGTTTTAACAACAAAAACAAATATAAATGACCTAATTTCAGGATAAAGAACAGTCCTTGCCAAAAAAAAAAAGGGCAGTGAGCAACTTAGTCCACTAACAAACACACAGTAAGTGATTCAACTATTCAGCAAACGAATGCATACAAACACAGCAGCCCCTGTTTTAGCAAATGTGGCATGGACTCATCAGGGCTCCCAGAGCAACAGGAAACCACTGGCTCGTCTGACACAGGACATTATAGCAGAAAGGCTGCAGCAACACAGGCAAGGCTGACAAGAGAGAAGGAATGCAAGCAGAGAAGCCAGAGATCACCTGATGCAGCCCTGACAGTGGCAGGGGCCTGGACATGGCTCAGACACCACATTCCCTCCCTATGTGGATCCAGTGATCCCTGCCCCAGCTAGCACTGACCCCACGACTCTTCAGAACCTGAAGTCCTTCAGGAGACCTGAGCCTTTACAACTGTGTCCACAGTGAGCATTGCCGAGAACTTGGAATAAAGTGAAATAAGACTATGAGCAAAGTGAAACTATAAAAATCACCCCATGGCAGACTGAAGCGAAGATGTGCAAATGGCCCCCATAGTCTGAGGCTGTCATATGCCCAATCCTTCACTCACTGCCCTGCCTTTCCTGCCAGGCTGACCAAGAACCTGTGCTTAAAACACAGCCCTCCCATGTATTATACCACCAAGGGAGCCAGCAGCTGGCTACACAATTCCAGTGGTCATGTGCCCAGGCAGTTTGGGATTGTTTCCCTCGATTAAATGAATAAACTGGCTTTCCAATCCTACCTCTAGTGTCTGCGAGCTCGTTGGTGTCAGCACCACGCTGACCCACGCTGGGGGTGCTGTTATCTCAGGCTTTTGAGCCAGGACAGCTCAGGGCCAGACCATGACCTCTGGCTATCCTCCAAAACTAGGACTATCCACGTTGGAGATGTGGGAGATGGCCAGCTGGCCTCTAGGCTGAGAAAGCGCACACCTGCCTCAACTATATGGGGGTTGAATCAGCCCTACCTAAGGGAAAGTCTCTGTATGTAGAGGCCCTTATCCTAACACAAACCGCTCTCCTGCACCACCTGGAACTTGAACCAGCCCCACCTAAGAGCAGGTGTCTTTACCTAGAGGCCCCTATCCCAACACATACCACTCACCTGCATGCTTTGCTGGTACTGCATCTGCAGAGAACCTTGGGCAGAGGTGGAAACATCCAGTCCAGATCCCCCCTCCACTCGCTGAGAAATGAAATTGTTCAAAGACCTCAGGGTGGATAGGACGGTGGTGTTTTCCCCCAGGTCTTCCATGGCCACTTCCCTTCTGGAGGAAAACAAGGGAAGGGTCACAGGGAGCCTTTTCATGAGCCATCAGCTCTGCCAGCTGCCCGGTCAGGGGGACCTTCGGGCAGTCCCACTCCCCTGATGCTCTCTCAGAGCCCTTATAATATTCCAGTGTCCGTAACCACATTCTTTGGAGTTAACTGGGAGCCCACACTGCCAATTTCTCAGAGAAGAAACGGAGGCATAAAAGTACAACATGCCACCAAGCTGCTGACCGTCAGAGTGCTGACCTGCACACCAGGAGGACAGACAGACGGCTCCCAAGATAAGGCGTTCGACAATTAGGTGGCACATCTCCCACATAAACAATCACAAAAAGCCTAGCTTCTGGGAATCAGAAACAAAGCACACCATAGTGGCAGTAAGGATGACAACCACAGCAACGCTAATTACAGGTTAACAAAGACGTTAGTAAGTGTCACTACTATTTCAGCCACAGGCACCACACAGAAAGGTACCTGACATTCACTGGGCACCAGGACTTCCTGAACCTGTCTCCTCATCTGTAAACTGAGGATCCCACTTTTCAAAGTCGTGAGGATTATAAGGGCCCAAAAGAAGTCTCCGAATGGCAGATGGCACAGCTATTGCCACTGAGTCTATCACTTGGCTTGTAATTTAACATACGACACAGCAATCATCACAGTGGGCAGACGGATGCAACCTTCCACATCCTTTTAGAGATGACAGAAAACGAGGCTCCAAAAGTTACAGAACTTAGATTGGAACTGGGTCTGTCTGGCTCTAAAGGTCGAGGGCACTCCACAGGCCAATGTGTGAAGGGCCAAGGACACGCAGCAGCAAAGAACACGCATCCCCAGCCCTGCGCTGATTCCAGCCTCACACCAGGCCGTCTACTAGTCAGAAGGTGTGGAAGTGTCCTAGGCAGAGTTAACAGCCAAAAGGTGTGAATTCCTACAGGTGCATACTGTGTTCCCCTGAGGAAAGCAGCCAGCTCTCACTGATTTCCCCTAAGTATGAGACTGAAGACACCTGCCCCCAACCCACCCGCCCCCAAAAAAGGTGAAGAATCTTGGTTTGATTCTGCATTTCACACTTAACAAGAAACTTGGCCTTGGGCATGAAGAGCCCTTGTCTTCTGTAGGCCATCGTTTCCACCGCTGCACAACACAGCTGTTCTACCTCCCCTTCATACTACAAATGGAAAATGGGCTAGAAGACAGACCGGGGAGGGGCACTCACAGTGCTGTGAGCCTCCCTGAGAGACAGGCCCACGTGGAGCCAGGCAGCAGCGCTCTGCTCTGGAAGGCAAATCCTCCCGTTTGACCAGGACCATACTTTGCATCCCATGATGGGAAATTTAGGCAATACACCCTCTTCTCAAGAGCTGATACACTTAATACAAAAGAATGAAAAGCACACGTCCATTTTCACCTGCCTGGAGCTAAACCACTCCATAAGGCAAGCGATAAGGTGAAAGCTCAAACTCCATCCTCTCTATCAAAGACACTCACTTCCAGAAGTCTAGTCGCTGAACGTGAACTGCTCTCAACGGAACCCCTGAGCTGGGAGTCAGAGCACACTGCCTCTCGACTGCCCTCCTTGGCAAAAGGACACCCGAGGGCACCTACAGAAATTGTGAGGATGCTCCCCACCCGGCAACACCACTTCACACCGCCACGGGCACTTGCGCCCCACCCGGCAACACCACTTCACACCGCCACGGGCACTTGCGCTACACACGGCAACACCACTTCACACCGCCACGGGCACCTGCGCTGGCCTAAGTTCACCACCCGTTTGTCTGCTTTCTCCTAACTTAGGCAACTCCCACGCTGCTCAAGTGAAGACATGCGGGCGACAGTGCTGTAAACTCGAAAGGGCGGGACTGGGGGAAGGGCTCCTCTCTCTGCACTGGGCCGTCTGGGGGCGGCGCAGGGTGGGGGGTGCGCCTTCTTCCCGGAGGCCGGGAGGTGAAGCACCTCTCCTCCGTGGCCGCCTCCGCCCCGGCCCTCGCTCGCCCCCCGAACCCTGCCCATTTCCATTTGCTCCTCTCGGAGAGGAAGCCTTGGGGGGCTGCACGGGACGCGCCCAGGCTCGGAGGACAAAGCACGGAGCGGAGGGGCGCGTCGGCAGGGACCCCGGCCCCGGTGACCACGCGGACAGACAGTGGACGCGCCGGTAACAGCCGGGGTCTAAGAGGGAAGGGGAGACGCCGAGGGGGCGCCGTCTCAGAGCCCCAGGGCAGGGGTCGGCGCCCGCACCCAGACCCGGCGGGCTGCCCCAGCCTCTTCTTCGCCCGAACCCCGCCGATTCGGCTCAGCACCCGCCCCCAAGCCCAGCCCGGTAACACTCCCGGGACCCCGGCCGCTCACCTAGACGCCTCGGCCTCCGCGCTGCCGTCGCCGCTGCTCAGATCTCCCTCTTTTACGCCCGCGTAACGCGAGACGTACGCCTGCGCTCTCGCGAGACCTGGGCGGGGCAAGCCGTAAAACTCCGGGCCCGCGCACCGACGGGTCCTGGGGCCTTCGTGTTCGCCCCCATAGCCACCCACCCGCAGGAGACCCCTCTCGGAGAAGACTGGGAACCAAAGGCCAGCCCGTGGGACTATCCTCGTGGCCCAGGCCTCTACGGGTCAGGCTTCCACTGGGCGGCTGCCTCGCACTGTATTGTGGGGAACAGCACCGGCCAACGGTGGCCTCGCAGGGCCAAACTTCCCAGCCCGCCGGACTACTCCGCAGATTTTGCCACTACAGTATTTGCCTGAATGCCTTTTTTACTTTCCCCTGGCCCTCTAAAACCACGCGAAAAACCGGTCTACTAAGCTACCCTCCCAGCGCCCTGTGTGTGAGCTGTCGGGGCGCGATGCCGTCGTCTGGGTCCCAGTTCTCCAGGGTGCAAGGGCAAAGCGGGGCGAGGTCAGCCCACAGCCAGCAGATCCCTCCTGGAAGCACAGCAACCTGCGTCCACTAACGGGTCTCACCGGCCCCTCCTCCTCCCCTCCCCCTGCTAAGCGTCCGAGGGTCTGCACCGAATTCCCTTCCAGAAAATAAAACACAAGGTTTTCTGGCCGGAAAGAAACGGGATGGGGAGGTGCAAGCAGGACAGGAGGCTCTCTGGGCTACATTAGCGTGCTGCGAGCGCAAATAAAATTTTAAAAGTCGGGCCTGCAGCCTACTTCAGTGATCTGGACTACTCTAGGACCCTATGGAGATTCCTGGGTATCTATTCTTTCCCCCCAGCGATCCTTCGGATTTGTGAACTAAAACTGATGCCTGCCGTATCAGTAAATAAAAGACGTTCCGGTCACCAGCCACTACAGCCACCCCCGATGGTGAGACCAGGGAACTCGGGATGGAAAACAGCATGGCCGCGATCATACACTGCAGCCACCACCTCACCGCCCCGCCACCCCAACGGCACACCGAAGAAACTCAGGAAGAGAAAACGTAGGACGCTGGCCCCAGAAAGCTGAGGTGCACATCAAAGAAATGATTTCAGTGACCCCCGACTCTGGGATCTTCCCAAACGTAGAAAAGCACTAAATTCCTTAACTTGAGATGTCTTGCTTTTCTTTTGTTAACAGCGATCATTTGATATTCCAACTACCTGGTCTTTGCTGCTAAAACTTCTATAGATCCTGGCTCCCCCCTTGCCGCTTCGGAGCAATCTCTCAGAGTTATCTGAGATGCTGTGTCCGGGCTTAAGTCCTCAGTTTTGTCCACCAAATAAAACATAACTCTCAACTTTTAGGTGGTGCGTTCTTTTTTCGGTCTACACATTTAATCATCATTACAATCAATAAACTCTTCTTAAGAAATGAGCATACCTCCAGGAAATGGTTTTGAAGAATTTTTCAAAAGATGAACTTAAAAGCATGGAATTCCATAAAATAATACGGCCTGTATTGTTTTGTAAAGTTGCATCGAGTTCCCGGAAGAGTAAAAGGAAACAAACGCACACACTTCTCCGCCTGCTCTGGCACTTACCTGGAAGTCTTTGGAGGCCGGAGTATGACAGCAACAATCCCAGTGAAAAACAGAGCACACCCACCCCATGCATAATTCATACCAAACATCTTCCCCGATTGTTCTGAGAACTCTCACTGCTTGAAGAATGGATGTATTTCCAGATCATTCACCAGAGAGATGGACACAAATCCCCAGACTGAAACTTCAGACTTTTTCTACATTACACGGTAAACCCAAAATAACACCTGGAAACCTGTGGGTTGTTTTGGAGCAAGGGTGGAAGCCTGTTTCTCTGTAACATACTAACGTGGGTATGAAGAGAGTTACATAAAGGTGTCCGTGTGTATGTTTCTCTGCCTCCCAGTGTTTTTTGTTTGTTTGTTTTGGGTTTTTTTTTTTTTTTTTTTTTTTTTTTTTTTGAGGTACGCGGGCCTCTCACTGTTGTGGCCTCTCCCGTTGCGGAGCACAGGCTCCGGACGCGCAGGCTCAGCGGCCATGGCTCACGGGCCCTGCCGCTCCGCAGCATGTGGGATCTTCCCGGACCGGGGCACGAACCCATGTACCCTGCATTGGCAGGCAGACTCTCAACCACTGCGCCACCAGGGAAGCCCTTGTTTTGGGTTTTTTTGCGGTACGCGGGCCTCTCACTGTCGTGGCCTCTCCCGTTGCGGAGCACAGGCTCCGGACGCGCAGGCTCAGCGGCCATGGCTCACGGGCCCAGCCGCTCCGCGGCATGTGGGATCTTCCCGGACCGGGGCACGAACCCGTGTCCCCTGCATCGGCAGGCGGACTCTCAACCACTGCGCCACCAGGGAAGCCCGACTGCCAGTGTTTTTATCCTTCCCTCAGTCTGCCTTCTCATCCTTTAATCTTTGCCTATCTCTTCCTCTTCACGAATCACGTTATAGAGACTTTTTTATCATATGTCTTGGACACTGAATATAGTTTTGTCATATCTTTTGGGCTTAAAAAAAGGTCCCCCATTTGTCCTGCCCGCTGCATCCCAGATCAAGCTCGGATCTCCCCAGCCACACTTCAGGAAAGGGCTCAAGCTACATTTGCAGTGAAAAAGAACCAGAAACAGCAAAAGAAACTCTCATTCCTTCACAGACCTTCCCCCTTCCCTCTTCGGTACTGTGTGGCCAAGAGGTACACCTCTGATGATTCCTTCCTGCTGGCTTCAGGTTTTACAGTCCTTGTTTTCTGGAATTCCTCTGTCAGTCTCTTCTGTAACCGATGGCTTTGACTTCCAGCCCAGGTTTTACACAGGAATGTTCCCCCAGGGTGCAGGACTTCTGGAGCCATGTCCAGAAGGGACAAGCACAAGGCGATGAGCCTATCGTGGTCGAGGCCCCGGATCCCTGTGGCGTTGGGTGCCATGTCACTCAGAATCACATCTGCTCTCCCAGCAGGAAGCAGTTCTCGGATTCTCTGGAAGGTTCTTGGGTCAGTCACATCGGCAGGGCACAGAAAAGTTGCTCCTTCCAGCGGGGACACGTGAAGGAGATCTACCCCAAGCACAGAGCCAACAGGAGCACTGGGATCTAAGGAAGAAACGGTGACTGTGCTTATTTACACCCTGAATCTTCCCACAAACAATAAATGCAACAAAATAATAAAATAGAAATAAAAAGTCAGGACCGAGGAAAAGAGCTAATGTGCAAATATGTGGACACAAGCCTTTCCCCACTTTCTGTACATCCTACAAAAACACGTGGTGGGGAGTGGTTTCCTCTGAGGAAACTGAGGCCCAGAGAGGAAAAGTGACTGTCCCAGGGGACAGGCAGACCTGGGGCCACACCCTGGGCCCTGACACCGTCTCTGATTTCATTGCACTCCCTGAGCTTTGCGGTCCATGAAAGGGCTTTTACCTCTGAGTGCTCTTTTTGACAAACTGAAACAGAAAATGACACACCAGTATACAAAGTGCCTCTGGATTAAATCAACAAATCCATTCTGCAGGTAATCCAATTTCTTTCAATGCAGAAACTAGCAGAAACGAGCCAAGAGGGGGGAAACGGACAAATGCAAAGTAAGGTAAAAAAACTTGATACCCTGCCCATATTTGAGTGATGCCAGTGGTGAAAGAAAAAGATGTTATTGTTTCACCTCACCTGAAACAAGATTTCCTGCCCGCACGGCCGCTGCCCCCAGGCTCCACCTCCCTTCCCTTCCCTTCCCCTTCCAAGCTCCCCTCTTCACAAGCCCTGGGGGTCCCTCCCTGCACCACCCCTACACGCCAGGCTCCCTACATGCCAGGGTAGATACAGGCTAGATACATGAAGGGAACAGACTCTTTTGTAGCTCACTCGGCTTGGTAAAAAACCTGCTCCACGGGTGAGGGGGCAGGGCGTTTTATCTCGATCTAAAGATTGGAAGTCCAGGTATTCTGCAGGATACCTCATTTTTCAAAGGCAAAAGCTCTCCATTTTCAGCCCTGGCTAGTGGGACAACTCTTGTTCCATTTTATACACTTCTGGTGTCTCCTTTAACGTCCCACATACTACAGCCCCAGGAAGTGTCCTCTAAAGGCAAATGGCTTTGGTTCCATTTTTGCAACTTCTGGGAGTAAAAGAACCAAACCATTTGATCCACACACTCTTTGCTTCTGCCACCTCTTCCTACAAGTTAAACTTTAGCATTTTCCTGCTTCTACTGAAGAGAAATTAGGGGGACAGGAACCACTAAAATCAGTTGTTAGGAAGTCTGTGGACAGACTCAGTGGTGGGAAAAGGAACGAAGTTTCTGACTCATTTTCACTTAGCTGATAAATACTAAGCTCAAAAGAAATTTTTTTAACTGTTTTTAAGGTGTCTGGGAGAGATCTTTGTGAACTTCACACGTGTCACAACCGCCAGTGCATGTGGCACCCTCAGACTTCACAGCAGGAAACACAAGTGGTAAGGATCGTTACCACAGCACTGCACACCCAAAAGCAACCTTGGTGCCCAGGATGGGGAGACTGTAAACACCAACAGTACGACCGTTATCTGGAATACCACGCAGCTGTTTCAAAGGATGGCATAGTTTCCTGTCCTGCATAGTTAGTTGATCTATTAGTGAGAGGAAACTTTTTTATATAGACGATCTTAGTCAAAACCCCTAAATGTAAAACAAATAAAAGCTAAGTCCCTCAAGTTGAGCCGAAGTGGGGAATCCAGAGCCACGAGGGCCCCCCCGGGCAGCCCCAGGAGCACCTCCAGGAAACCTGGGGCTTCAAGGACCAGGACCTGGAAACCCCTGAGGTTGACTCAGTTGTACTGTCATGGAAAGACATCAATATATCAGTCAGCCAAAAAAAAAAAATATATATATATATATATATATATATACCTCTGTTGAGGCTCCAAATCAGCAACAAAGGTACGGGATGTACACCAATATATTAGTCTACACACCACTGCGGTGTGATTTGAGGTGACTTTCATTTTCATCATCCCTTTCTACCCTGTCTCTCATTCTGAAAATGTCAGTGTTGCATCGTCCCTCCTAAACCACCACGCAGAAGCATGTGCCCTCACGGGGCGGCTCAGCTGCTCCGCATCCCCTGGCAGAGGGCAGCGCCTGCGTCTAAACCACGGTGGTCGGGAGGCCCCACCTGTGCCTGCGGCGTTGACACTCTGCACAGCCACCTGGCTCCACGCGCCAGGAGCGGCGCCGCAGTCTAACACCCGGAGGCCGGGCCGCAGAATCCGGTGCCTCTCGTTCACCTCCAGGAGCTTGAAGGCACTTCGACACCTGTAACTCTCCACCTTCGCAGCCTTCACAAACGGGTCCCTCAAATGCCGCATCAGCCACAGGTGCTCAGCGCCCGTCCGGCCCTTGAAGCAACTCCCACCGGTGTGGAACCTTTGACGCTGAAAGGAAGCCCACACCAGCTTCGAGGACCTGGTGAGGAAAAGGGAGCAAGCAGGTTGGCATTGCAAAGACCAGCAGGTCAGGAGCTCACAGGCTCAATCCGCACGTTTTCAGAGATGCGACAGTGCGGCCCAAGAGGGAGAGGTGACTTGACGAGGCCCCACAGCCGGAAAGAAGGTGTTACGGGCTGAACCGTAGCCCCCCGAAGTCTCTACGGTCAAGTCCCAACCCCCAGCACCTCAAGAGGTGGCTGGTCTTTAAATGAGGTAATTCAGGTAAAATGAGGTCACATGGGTGGGCTCTAATCCCATATGACTGGTGTCCTTGTAAGAAGTTAGGACACAGACACACACACACAGCGAAAACCACATGAAGACACAGGGAGAAGATGGCCGTCTACAGGTCGAGATGTCCCAGGAAGCAACCCTGCTGACACCGTGATTTCAGATTTCCAGCCTCCAGACACCGAGCCAGAAACTTCTGCTCTGTAAGTCGCCCGTCCTGGGTGCTGGTTTATGGCAGCCGGAGCAAGCTCCTCCAGCAGGCCTCTCCCCTTCAGCCCAAAGGTGTTTTTTTCCCTCCTGAAAACTCAAACGTTAATGGTAGTCACCTTGTTTGTGTCAACCAAAGTTTTCCCAAGACTGGTTAAAAATGATGATAAAATTAATGAAAGTAACATTCTTTCCCAGCAGATAGAAATTTCCACTGGGCTTTGAGAAACTCTGAGAAAACCCCGTGAGGACAGGTCCTTCCCTTGCTTAGTTCCATGGCTTTGGCGGCTAGTACAGGGTCTGACTGGCCTGTCACATTTCTTAAAAAAACTGAACTCACCCTGTGTGTGAACGAAGCGCAATTTCCAAGCCTCTTAGGGGAAGTGGGGTTGTTACACCTCCCTTCATGTAAGTCTCAGAACAACCCGACAAAGGAAGCTCTGCGTCCTTTCTTCTGATGAAAAAGGCTGCCATTAGCCCCATGGCTAGCAGCCAAAAGTTCCTTCAGCATGAAAACATGGTGACAAGATTTGGAGACAATAACGTGAGAACTGCTACCTTTAAAAGGCGTAAAGAGGCTCGAGGAAAGAGGACACAGGGTGGTCCTGGGCGCCAGAACTAATCCTACCGGTCAGCGGAGGCGTGGAAAGCGGAGTTACACGCCCCGAGCCCACCTGATCTGGGCAGCGGGCCTCCAGCCCCATCCCACGGCCTGGATTCAGCCACGTGGGCCTCTCACCTCTGGTACGCAGGCTTCAGGCCTGCGGAGCTCTACACAGCTTCACCTCCACCCGCGGCGCCCCCCCACCCGCCCCTCCCTTCCTAAAGCCCCCTCCAGCTCTCCGCCCGCCCGCCCCTCCCCGCGAGCCTTCGCCGACCGTCGGCTTCGTGCTGGCAGGTCTCCCCTAGTCACCTCCTCGGGGCTGACCCTCTCCGGGCCTGGAAGAGGTGGGCTCTGCTCCCCTTTTCGGACCGGAAACCTGGGGCAGGCCCCTGGCCACTCCGCCTCCCGCAGGCATGCAGTAGGTGCTCCACAAATGCCGGCTGAGCGCCAGCCGACCCGCTCACCGACCGACCCGCTCACCGACCGCCCCGCTCACCGACCGCCCCGCTCACCTGGCCATGAACGCCGACCCGGTCCAGCTGCCGCCACCGGAAGTGCCGGCCTCACTTCCGGCCCCAGGCCACGCCCCCGGAAGCGGCGCGCGGGTGGGAAAGGCGCGTGCAGAGACCGGGAGCGGGTGAGTCCGGGAGCTGGTGAGACCGGGAGCGCCGCCACGGGAGGCGGACCTGCGACTTGCCGGGGAGCGCCCGGTGGGCGGGGGCGGCTGGAGACCCGGCACGGACAAGGCCCCAGACACGGGAGTCCGAGCCTGGCGCTCGACTGTGCGTTGTCTTTAAACTCCAGTCGCGGGCCTCGTTGTACAGGCGACCCCACTGAGAGGCCACCCGGCTGACACGGGGCGCTGCCCGACCCCTGACTTTAGGCGGGCTTTCTGGGGACCCGTCTGATGGCAGAACCAAGAGCTGTAGCCAACTAGACTTCAACGTGCGGTAGACGCAGGTTTGGGTACCGGCTCCGGTGTTTGATTTGGGGTCAAACGTAGCCTCTCTGAGCTTCAGTTTCCTTGGCTGAAATGGAAAAAGTAATAAGTGTCAGCTCACAGAGTTGTTGGGTCTGTTAAAGGGGATAATTTGGGGGGAGTATATAATCGGTGCCTAATCACTGACAGCTGACAGTTCCAGCAGCAGCAGCAGCATCCCGGTTACCTTAGGAAGCCAGGGATTTGGACACGAACAGGTCGGGGACATGACGAAGTCCGCAGACTAAAGGGAGGCTGGACCACAGAGACCCACCTCTCCTGCCTGACCTACCGCCAGCACCAGGACCCAAGCCTAGGGCCCTTTTCTCAGACACTGTAACCTCCCAGGAGGACCGCTGGTCCTGAATCCTGCATCTCGTCCAGTGTGGGCCCCAGACTGGGGTGGGGATGGATCAACAGCCAACTTGGTCCTGCTCTTCCAGCATTTCTCCAGCAGTGGCGGACGTCACCCTCCGAGTCTTTCTCTGGACCACACAAACCCATTCGAGCAGGAGAGGCCCTTGGGCTCCAGCACCAGGTCCCAGAGCAGCAACAGTTGTGAGCAGAGTGTGAAAACCTGTCACAGGAGTGGGGACTAGCCAGGCCTCTCTGGGTGGACTCTCCACTGTCAGGAGCCATGCATTTCTTGGGAATCTGGGAGTCTGCTTTTGCAGAGAGGCAGAAACCAGAACACAGTAGGCCAGAAGAAGGCCCCGTAATGAGAAGGCCAAGGCCAAAAGCCAGACGCAAGAACCGCTGGGTAAACTGCAGGGTTCTCTTGGTGCCCGGCGGGCTCGGGTCCTGGACACAGGAGCGGGGACAGCCCTGTGCCGAGGAGTGGGGAGGGGAAGGGATGGGCCATCATCTGACCTGCTGTATCAGCCCAGTAAGCGAAGGGCCTGGGCACTGATGCCCCTGGGTTCTGGGGGCCAGGCCTCTGTCTGCCCCAGAAAACCTGCTACATGTGACAGAGCTGGGACGTTGCCTCTCCGTGCCTTGCAGAGCACACTTCCTGTCCACCCGGCCCCTGGCCACCGCAATACACACGCTTCCGTCCACACCCAGGTCAAGCTGACCCAACCCCTTGCCTTCCCTGCAGAACCCAAGGGCACCATGTGTGCCTCGAGGCTCTACACCTTGGTACTCGTGCTGCAGCCTCAGCGAGTCCTCCTGGGCATGAAGAAACGAGGCTTCGGGGCCGGCCGGTGGAACGGGTTCGGAGGCAAAGTTCAAGAAGGAGAGACCATCGAGGATGGAGCCAAGAGGTGAGGGGAGGGGCGGGCCTGACCGCAGAACCAGCTTCCGCAGGCGACAAGGATTCGGGCTGGAGAGCCAGGCCCCTGATTTGACCACTTAGAGCCACGCGACCTGGAGCCCAGACTGAATCCTTGAGCCTTGGTTTCTTCATTTGCAAAGTGGGGATAATAACAGTACCTACCTCTTAGGACTGCTGTAAAGATTAAGTGAGAAAATAAACATAAGGGACTGAGCGAGGCCGGGCACATGGTCCGTGCTCAGTACACATTAGCTGCTGCTCTGCAGTCGTGGTTTTTAGGACATTTGGGAAGCTGCTGTGCAGTGGCTTGGGTAGAAGAATCCTGGCTTCCTCTTTCTAGCCAAGGGACTGGCCAGTCACTGGGCTCCTTCCTTTGTTCAGGGGAACTGGTGATGAGCGTGTGTGGGAGCTTCCGCACACAGTCTCAGTTCTTCCTTGACACACTCACTTTCACATGGGAAGAACCGAAGCCCAGAGAGGTTGAGCAGTGTACCCGAGATCACACAGGCCTCCAGACCGCAGCCCCTTTGCCTTCCTGCCCCTCGCAGGCTTGTGTGGATAAATCCAGCCTCCTGTGTCATCCACCGAGCCCCACGCAGTCTGGCTTCGCCCCCCTCGCTCCCATCCCTGCCCTCCCCCGCCCCCAGACACCCCAAGCTGTCATTGCCCACCCACTCTTCCTGGCTCCTCCTCTGGCTGACCCCTCCTCTGCCTTCACATCGGAGAAGGTGCCCCTCCCCCAGCTCTTCTCCGTAGACCTCTGGACTTCCTTCACAGAACCGCCACCTTTCTGATCACACCGAATTACGCCCTCTGTCCGTCGTGAGGCCAGGACTGAAGACCTTTTACAAGTCAAGTTTGTATTGAAGTATAAAGTACATGTAGGAAAATGCCAGTCTTCATCAGGGAATTTTTAAGAAATGGGTCCATCATTTAACCAGCACGTAGATCAAGAAATGGGACTGGAGGGTGGACCCTGCCCCCAGGGGGGCAGCCTGCACCCTGACTTCTGTCACAGTTGACGGTTTGGCCCATTCAGAAATACCCTGTAGAAAGAGCTTTGCAGCTGTGGCTTCTTCCTGGTATTAGGTCTGCACGTGGCAGTGGTCCAATCCGGTTTATGAACACACTGCGGCCTGCTCATCCCGGGCGTGGGCTTTTGGGCCGTTTCCGGGTTGGAGCTGCAAGTGATGTAGCTGTGGACGGTCCTATACGGTCTTTCCGGTGGATGCTGCCCTCGAGAATTCGAGGTGTTCCGCCTTAGCACATACTGCCAAACAGTTGTGCTCATTTAAAGTCCCGCCAGCAGTGTATGAGATCCGCTTCCTCCAAATCCTCAGCGCCACCTGGCATCTTCTGTCCTTTTCAGCTTAGCCATCCCGGCAGGTGCGCTGATTCCTTGTGGCGGTTTTAATGTGTTTGCCCCAGTGACTGATGAAATTGAGCCATCTGCTCAGCGTCCGTGGGCCCCTGGTGTTAAAGTCGGTGCAGCCGAGCAGACGCAGTGCTGGGCCCTGCAGTCTGCCCTCCAGACACTCGCTGCACCACCAGAAGGCACTGGAGCGGTGGCCCCGTGACCCCCAACCTCACTCCTCTGTGCCGACCTCCCCAGGATCGCAGAGCCGTCCTAAAACCGCTGACCTTCTGTTGTCGCTCAGGCCTGCGTACTGCTTCATCATCAAGGTCTCAGGTACCCTCTTAGAGCCTCGTGATTCTTTGCCCTTCAGAGGCCTCGTCCAGCAGGTGGGGCTGTGGAGGGCGCTTCCTCCCAGGCCGCCCTGAGCTCCGTTTTGATACCCGGGCGTCCTTGAGGGCACACTCAGCCCCTGCAGGCAGCGTGCCCCACTGGGGGACATCCTCTCCACAGCCACGGGGCACTAATGGCCTCCATGCTCTGGCCGGACCTTCCTTTAGGCAGGGTTGGCCTTACCCTGAGACTGAGGCCAGAAGTGCACCACCCAGGGCGCACACCGCGCGCCTGATGTAGACCAGCCTGCCTGTGACCGCATGGCACCACGCTGGCGCCCAGGGCCTGTGGGTCAGCTCCGGGCAGCTCTCTCCAGGAGCCCCGTGGCCTCTCCCCAGGGTTCCAGCCTGGGTGTAGGATGGAGCCAGGTATCAGGACCACCCCGACAAAGGACTGTTGAGCCCCTGCAGAGGGGGTCGAGACAGGTGGCAGGTTCTAATGCACGGGGCGCAGGCTGAGACCCACCCCAGGGCCCTGGGGCTCCAGCAGCAACAGGGCTTCGCCCACTTTGGGGATGACTCAGCCGTCGGCCCCAGACCCCTAGGGAAGCTCTGGCCTCTTTCCGTGCACGTGCGTGGGGCTGCTTCTTAGGCCCCAGGCCCTGGCTGTCCTGCCCTGACGAGCGAGGTCACGGCAGCCTTGGGGGTATCTGGTGCACTGCGCTTTGGGGTCCCAGGGTGGGCCCCACTTCAACAGCTGGGTTAACGTGCCAGCAGACTCAAGTGGCCGGGAGACTGGTTGTCCCTTCCTCTGTGCTGGACGTCCTTGGGGGGAAGCCATCTGAGCACAGAGGAAGATGCATCCTTCCTCTGGGGGGTTGCAGGGAGTTGCAGGCACTTGGGGACCCAGGGTGCCTCACAGCCAGGTTTCAGCTTCAGGCGTGGAGCACGCCCACCTTTCTGGCCAGCACCCACAGAGCACTGTGTTAGAGAACTCTGGAAGGCCGTGCGGCCGGCGGGTCCCCGAGCTGCACCGCGGGCTCCGGACCGCAGGGCCCCCGTGGCCCCCGCCGTGTGGGGAACATCCCAGAGATGCAGTCAGACACGTCAGCAAAACTGGATCAGTGTCACCCCTGGCTGCCTGGTTACCCCGGCCCGAAACGAGCTCAGCTTTGCCTGCGAGGACGTTATTGACATTTCATACACTGCCGTGGACTCCGGGAAGATGAGACAAAATTAGTCAAAACATTAAATCAGCAGGTGATGGTCTTAAAGACGAGCCCGCCAGCCTGCTGCCGGAGGTAGGGCGGGCCCTGCGGAAGGCTTCTGTTACATTTAATTGGGGAGCCATTTCCACCCTCGCAAGTGAAAACACACGTTCATTTTTTAGGTCGTGTCTAATTTTAATTAACCATCTCAATGAATAAATTCCAGCTTCCAGAGCATCACCTGGGCTGCATCTGAATGGCAGCAAATGGATACAGCTCCTCGCCAGGCCTCACAGGAAGGTTAGGGCAGATTCCAAGCTCAATAAGGCATCCATTTAAATAAGACCGTTTAACCCAACACACGTGTTTAACAAACACTGGTTTCCCTGACTCCTCATTACAGGCAACAGGAAGTAATTATGCGTTGTGTTCCTAACATAACTCAGAGATCAAAGCTTAAAAAGACCTTTTTTTAAGCTACCACTCTAAATAGTCAGGTATAATTAGAATGTTTTTACAGCAACAAAAATAAATACAGGGCAGTGGAGAAGTGAGACTCTAGCAGGAGACACAGGTGCTGAGCTTCACGGGTGCAGGGCTGGTGGGGTCCCCAGAGTCCCGAGCACAGCAGCACATCCAGAAAGCGCTTGCCAAGGATGGAACGAGACGCAGGATGACGGCGGCGGGGCAGCCGGTGGGGTGAAAGGCTGGTGGCGGACGGTGTGTACGAGGGTGCTCATCACGGCAGGTTTCGTGATGAGCAAGGTGGGTCTTTTATTCTATGATACACAACAGCCGAGAAGCTGGTTGAATTCCTTGAAGTGTAGAACGTGGCTCTGCAGTGTTGTGTGAAAAGCACAGGTACGAGGTACGGGCGGCATGTTAGCAGTTCTTAAAAGGGATGCACAAAGGAGAAAGACCCAAAGGGGAAACTGCAGTGGTGGCAAGGGTTCTTGCCGGGTGAGGAGTCTCTGTGTTTGCTAGATTGTCTACAATGAATATGTAGCTTGGGGAAGCATTGTTAAATTGAGGGGGGGAGTCCCGGTTCTCGTGAATCGCCCGCCACTTGTGCACTCAGGTGGGGAGATCAGCCCCCTGACCCCTTCCTACAAGCACAGGTGGTTGAGCTGGGGGAAAGGGTCCTGAGAAGCGGGGACACAGCGAGACAGGCCCAAAGCTCATCCCCTACCATCAAGTGCGGCTGAGGTGAGCTGGCTGGGGTGGGGCCTGTCTCCTTGGTGAAACAGGAGTTAAAACAGCCCCTTCTCTGGAGAAGAGACAGTAGAAACCCGCAGTCTGCTCCTGAGCTCTGAGCGGGGACAGGACAGGGCAGAATTCTCTGGGCAGGAGGACTCTGGCTCAGGGCCGGGTTCCGGGGGCTGCAGCCCGCAGAGCACCACGCACATGTGACGGCCTTAGGGAGAGCCAAGCAGGACAGGTGGGGCCTCCTGGCTCTAGCAGTGGCCTCCCGTGGGACCTCCGAGCAGCTGAGCTGGGCCAGGCCTGACCTGCCGCGTGGTGCACCCAGGGTGCTCAATTACAGAGGTCTGGCTGACCCTAAACAGCGGTCCCCGAACCCAAGCCCTTGGCCACATGTACGCACCCCGCCCCTCCATCCACCCAGCACCATTCTCGGGCGCCGCGTGGGCGCCTTGCGTTAACTGTCACCTCATGTCCGGGTGCGTCCACCCGCCTCTGCCCACAGGGAGCTGCAGGAGGAGAGCGGTCTGACGGTGGACGCGCTGCAGAAGGTGGGCCAGATCGTGTTTGAGTTCGTGGGCGACCCCGAGCTGATGGACGTGCACATCTTCTGCACAGACAGTGTCCACGGGACACCAGTGGAGAGCGAAGGTGAGTCTCTGGGCTCGTCCCTTCACGGCGGGCGAGAGGGAGGCGGGTGATGAGCGGCACGGCGGCCCTCCCCTCCCCCGGGGGCAGGTGCTGAAACACACGAGCGCCGGAGCCTCCCTACTCTTCTGTAAGATAAGGGATACAGTCACAAGGATGAAATATGAAAGCATGTCAAGTTCCTCACACAGAGTAACTCAGTAATTCCTCACAAAAAGTCAGTTTAAGATCTGGATTGACCGTCGATGACAGTTCCTTTTCACTTTCAGAAATGCGCCCCCAGTGGTTCCAACTGGACCAGATCCCCTTCGCTGACATGTGGCCCGATGACAGCTACTGGTTTCCCCTCCTGCTTCAGAAGAAGAAGTTCCACGGCTACTTCAAGTTCCAGAGTCACGACACCATCCTGGACTACGAGCTTCGCGAGGTGGACACAGTCTAGGACCGGGCTGAGCCCGTCCCTCGGGCCGTGAGCGTCCCTGCCCAGCCCCGCTGTGGCTCCAGGCTCAGCACACCGGCCGGGCCTCCAGTCTGTCTGGCGCATGATCAGATGGAAAGGAAAATAAACCTCTTTTACCTTTTCAACATTCCTCACCGGGCCTCACGAAGTCCCATCCTCGGGGAGCCGCCAGACATGCCTGGCTGTGACCTGCACCGCTGGACAGAGATGGGGGAAAGAGACACAGGCGCAAAAGGGGAGGGGACGGCTTTTCGGACGTCCCACGGGGGAGAACTGGTGCGGGAGGCCCGGCATAGGTGTGCACGGGGCCGCGGGATCCCGGGGGCGGGCTAGAGGCCGTGTCCTCCTCTCACCACCCCCTGTACGGGGAAACCGAGGCGCGGTCAGGGCCCAGGGCTCCAACCCCCGTCTAATGTAGCATCACTTGGTTGCCCTCCCTCCCCCAAGACAGGCTGACCTCGTCCTGGTTTCTGACCCTGGGGAGGGGGCTGGGGGGGTACCAACCACTCACAAAAACTTCACAACTTGACCCGACTTTTATAAACACGTTTAATGATAGTCGTTCATGTAAGTTCAGTGATAAAAATCTCGGAATGTAGCTCGTTTGTAAACAATTCCAGTTAACTGGGTGTGATGGTCATTGATCCCTGCAGCCGTATAAAGTGCTTCATACATAACCAGACTCAACGCAAAGCAAGAGGAAAGGCCTAAGATACCGAACCGTCCTGACCTCCGGCAGCCCGAGCCCCGGGTCCCCATGGCAGCCTGCCTTGGCCACGCCCTCCCTCCTCCCCACTCTGCGTCTTCGCCCGCTGACTGGGTCACCACCGAGTCAGCTGGACGCAGGCTGGAGGGGCGTGGCCTGAAGGCGCACGCCTCGGGCCAGGCCGAGGCAGTGGTGAGCCGCACTCAGCCCTAACGAGTGCCCTAACGGGACGGGACGGGAGCGGCCGAAGGGCTCCCATCGGGAAAACGGAACCGGACGTCCTTTCACGGGGCTGTGACCAGGCTCTCCCGGGCACGAGGAAAGCTCGGACGCAGAGGTGTGCGTGACCCACCTTGGAGCTGGAGCAGCCTCTCCTCCCCCTCCCCGAGCAAACACTGAGCAGAAAACCCTGCCCGCCGAGCCTGGGAACCCAGCGGCAGCCCGGGTGGAAGGGCGGACGGGGAACTTTGTGGAAAAGGTGCCTCTGCGCCCCCAGCTGCCACACGAGGGGGACACGGTCACTCCAGCATCTTCCCCCTTTCCAGCACCTGGGGTGGGGGGAGCGGGTGGACCAGAAAGTGCCCTGCAGGTGAGCCTCTCAGGAAGAGCGAGGCCAGGCCTCCAACCAAGAACGTGCTCCTGGTTTCCACGCGGGAGCCAGTCCCGCCAGGAGGATTCTCTCCTGGAAAGTGCATCTGATGTCTTTGGTGTCAGAGCTCTCCCTGGTGACCCGTGTGGGGAGGGCAAGCCTCAACCTGACCGGGAAGACGCTCCCCACCCTCCGTGCCGCTGCGCCACCACCCACCACGCGGCCAGGGCGTCTCCCCCGCTCTCCGCTGTCCCGTGGCCTCGTGTCCCTCACCACCCACGGACAGACCTCGGGGGTGAGCAGCCACCACCGCGGGGCCAGGACAGCAGAGGCCTGCGGTCAACGCTCTACGGCTCAAGCGTACACAGCACCTGGGGACCAACCTGCCGGGCGGCACAGAGCCACTCGAAGTGGTTGGGAACCCGTTTCTCCACAGAGGGATCAAAACGCAGAAGCAGCGCACAAAGGGGCAAATGGCACAGGCGGCCCCCGCTGGCCAGGCTCCGGGGGCGCACCACCCCTCTGCTCGTCCAGGAGACCGGCCAGCCCGGCACAGGAAGGCACACGTTGGCTGCCGTGGGGCTCCGGCGGGGTGGGGTGCAGCCGGCCTCCCCGCACGCCTGTGGCTTTGCTGGCACAGGCAGAATCCACGTGTGGGTGAGCCCAGGCCCCGGTGGGCACACTCACTTTGCCCTGGACTGTAACGTGTGTCAGCTCACCAGGGAAGCCTGCCTGTCACCCAGAGCCTCTGGGTCCCACGTGCGTGCCTCACACCAAGGGCAAACCCCCAGAACCCCCAGGCACGTGTTGCAGGAAGGCAGGGACCTCAGAGACCCTCGGTGCAGTCGACCTCCTCCAGCGCCCTCCCAAGCCAGTGAGAACCGTGAAGGACGGGGGGCACTTACACAACAGGGGCTCAGGGCAGGACACACCCAGGCCCCAGGCGGACATAAGCCCACCCGGCTCCAGACCGCCGCCCCCTCGGAGCAGGCTCTGTGCCGGCAAGCGTGGCAGGGAGGCTGGAAGGAGGGTTCCTGCTGCCCCAAAGAAGTGAAGTCGGTGTAACAGAGGGTTACCAGAGCGACACAGATCCCCCCGCAGAGCCCACTGCCCTGCCAGCCTCGACGCTCACGGTGCGGCCTCCCAAGAACAGACGGGCAGCCGCCCGCACCTGGAGAGACGGCGGAAGCATCGGTTCACGGACCTCCAGAAGCTCTGGTCCCCGCTTTGTCCTCCGCACTTCAGACCGCCGGGCACACGACAGGGTCACAGTGTGAGCGTGCCCACGTGTGCGTGCCATGGAGGGAGGGACACAGACACCAGGGCCGCCAGGCTCACAGTCTGGGCCCAGGGACCCTCGAGCCCCGGCTCGCACGGCCAGGGCTATCTGCGGGCCGCAGCAGCAGGTCTCGCTGGCCAGTTCGGTGTCGGACACGGCCACCGCCGTCCGACGGCAGCACGCCGGCCGCGGGGACGGTCCTGCCCCCGTCTCCCCGCTCAGCTATTCCAGAACCCTCCCAACTGTTCTAGCACATGGGCCCCAGCACACGCCCCCCTGCGCGATCTGCTGTGTGCAAACCATCCCTGCTGCCTCGCCCTCTGTGGGTCCTGGGAGAAAACCGTTCCAGGGACTCTCAACACTCTCACCACCAGACTGACAGGCCACGGTGTGCTTCGGGAGGGCCGGGCAGGGTCGAGGGCAACCGGGACAGACCCCGTGTGGCCGCGGCTTACGTGGACGCCCGGCGGCCTAGCGCATGTCCTCGGCCTTGCTCCCCGCGAGGGGAGGGGAGCCACGGCCACCAGGACCCGGCCCCACCCTGCCCGGGCATCAGCTCTTCCACAAGGGTCTGCAGCCCAACGCTGGGCCCCCTCGGGGTCGGGGCAGCCACCACGTGAAGGGAATTAAACAGGAACACACCATTTGGAAAGAAGTTTTAGTGAGGGCGCCGGAGCTGCCGCCCACGTCCTCCCGGCACTAGTGAGGAGACAGGCCGTCCTGCGGGGACCTTGGTGGGCTTGGGGCGCCGTGCGGTCCAGCGAAGAGGCACTGTAGCTTGGGCTGCAGGTCATTCCACACCTTGCTCATCTGGAGGAGGAAGGGGCAGCGCAGGGTGAGGAGATGGAGGCCGCCTGTGGCCTGACGCACCAGCTCTCTCCTCCTAAAATGCTCACGGAGAGAGGAGACGCCCGTGCAGCCACGCCAGCGCATGTGTCACCTCCCCCAGAGCTCCCAGAGTGGGGGCGGGCCGGCCTTCCCACCCGCATCGCGGCCGAGCGCTCTGAACACCCCTCCACAGACCAGCCCAGGTAAGGGCAGACCTGCAACCAGAGGTCATGGTGGCCGGTGCCACCACCCCTGCACGGGGACAGAAAGGCACGGGTCTGCTCGACGTAACAAATGTTATCACGGGGTTGCTCCCTCTGACAGGTCTGCAGGTGCCGGCCTTCTGGGCGGCTCAGAGGCCAAGACAACGTCCACCAGAGGAACACAGAGATGGGCAAAGCGAGAGCAGGGCGGCCGCCACCACAGCTCCCGGGCCCAGGCGTCTGCGAGGAAGGAGGCTGAGCAGCGAGGCCCGTGTCCAAGGCCAGCACTGGGGCAGCGGGGCTCGCGTCACAACAGGAAGCAGCGTGGCCCTGGGAACGTGCGGCGGGAGCAGAGCCTAGTCCCCGAGTTTCGAGACCGGGGCACTCACGAGTCAACCGCGGCGGAGAAATCCAGGATCGCGTCAGGAAATGTCCCCACTGGCCGCCCGGACCTGCCCGTGAGGTCTCACCAGCGTACAGCCCTACCTCCCCCAGCGCTGCTGCTGCCTTGGCCACACCTGCAGGTCCTACACTGTGCCCAAGGGCACCCCAGCGAACTCCAGGGGCACCACGAACTATGAGAAACGCTCAAGGGAAACTCAGCATTTGTCACAGGCTACGTGGACCACTGCTCTGACGCTGTCTGGAGCTAAGAACGTAAGAAACAGAACCATTAAAACGGTACTTTGGCCTCGGGCTGCTGTGAAAAGTCACTGAGGCACTAAGAGAAAGTAAAGGAACTTCTGTCTCAGGCGGGCAACACTTCTCACTCGTGCCCGACTCCCCTGGCGTCCCACTGAAAGCACAGACCCTTGAGTCCCGGGCCCAGCGGTTCTGAAAGCAAGTCTGAGAGGGATCTGTACACTAACCACATGCTGACCAGACCCTCCAGGCGGCTCCAGCACTGTTGGCTCCAGACCGCTCTGGCCCGGCCACCTCCCGCCTGGATGCACCGTCTCCTCTCTCCTACCCCTGAATCCGTGCACCCAGCCGCCGCCCGGCACCTTTCCGAACTACAGGTCTGAGTTCCCTCCACGCGCTGCTCACAAAAGCCTCCCTGGCCCTCCGGGCAGGGTCGCCAGCTTCCCAGACTGCACCCCAGCCCACCCCCGGGGCCCCGCGTGGGCCCCGTCCCCTCCAGCTGGCCGACCTGTCGGGATCTCCCACTCCTTTGGTGTCAGGGACGGCTGCGGGGCAGGTGTGTGCCCAGCACGGCCACAGGACGACGACCAAGCAGCCCCCTTCCACCGAATCCCCGAGCCGGTCTCGGAAGGCTGCAAGGGTCACGTTCTACGCCACTTGCCAGGTAGGGAAACTGGCGCAGAGCTTAAACAAGCCAACCAAGGCCGTTCAGAGCTCAGAACTGGTGCACAGCTGGAAGCCGAGACAGCTAGCATGTGAGGTTCAGAGAGTCTGAGCCTACGCTACCTCCCCGCCCCCCGCCTGCGTATCAAAGAGCTAGACGTGGCACCCAGCGGGTGTGTCCCTCACAGGAGGTGCCGGCGCCCCCAGAGCCGAGAAGGAGCCCAGGGTGGAGAGCGTCAGAGAAGGAGGGCGTCGGCTACTATGAGGCCAGCCAGCGAATGCAGAACCGGGCAGGGACCTTGCAAGTGTCCCTTCAGCCCTGGCCGCACACACATCCCAGACTGCACCTGGGGGCCAAGCCAGAGCTGTGGCTGACCCCGGCTGTCCGCGCAGTCCACAGGGTCCCCGGCCCGTCACGGCGCTTCTCAAGGGCTCAGCAGGGTTTTCACAGAAATATCCCCATCTGCGGTCCCCCTGCACCTCCTCGCACTGACACCCACTGTCTGCTCTCATTCCCGGGGATTCCATGTGCTTTGCCTCTGGCTTCTGTCTGGAACTCCTCCAGAAGCGAAGAAATTCTTCCTTTACGGTCCTGCTCTGCTCTCCCACCACCCCGCCCCCCGGAAGCCACAAGGACAACGTCAGGAGTACCATCGGCTACAACGGGACGAGCAGATTTGGACGGGAATGGTTCCAAGTCCTAGCCCACCCACTGCACTCATTTCCTAAGTAACTCTTCCAGGTCAGCCGCAGGGCTGCCAGACCTGCAGGAAGGGCTGCTGCAGGACGAAGGGCGCTGGCCCGGACGGCCAGATGTGTGTGGGGGACCCACCTCCTTGTGCCCTTGGATCTGGGAGCTGACGAAGGCCCCGAGGATGTGGGAGGTAAGGGGCAGGTAGACGTGGACCAGCTGCGTCTCCTGGTGCAGGCAGTACAGGGAGAAGTAGTTGCGAAGCTCCATCGTCTGGATCACGTTCTCCTGCTGCAGAGCAGAGAGCCCCTCGCGACTGGCCCAGCACACGGTGGGAAGCAGGAGCGCCAGGGCCCGCACCCCGCCCCTCCTGAGCCGAGGGCCAGGCGCCCCCTCCGTGCAACACATCGGTCACACCAGCTCCGTCAGCCGGTGCTCGGGCGTCAGCGTCCCAGCAGCTCAGGAAGCCGGGGGGGGGGGGGGGGGGGGGGGGGGGGGGGGGGAGGGGGACGGCCCGGGGCCCGGCGGCAGGTGTGGGAAGGTGCCCTCAGGCCCGCCCACCGCCTCGCAGCCGGGCCCAGGCCGCCGGCCCACCTCCACGATGCGGGACTCCAGCTGCTCCACGGACTCGGGCTCGCGGTTCTGCACGGCAGCGCTCGTCAGCTGCCTCTTCATCAGGCTGTACTTGTGCAGTGCCCGCTGGTGCTTGTGTAGCACGCCCTTCTCGTGCCGCTCACACAGGTCCTGCCGGGAGGAGGTGGCACGTCAGCCCAGGAGGCGGGAGACACAGGTGGCACCCGCTGCACGCGGCCTCCACGCCTGGGGCCGAGGACGGCTTTTCCTGCTGAGAAACAGCTCACACGCACCCCGCTCACGCCACTCTCGGTGTTCGTGGAAGGGAGCGTCCAGCTGAGCCACCCGGGGCGAGCTGTGAGGGGGTCACGGTGCCAATCAGCAGAGCCAGAAACCCACGGGGAAATGACCAGCGCAGAGCGGGGACGGCCCTGGACCTCACACGTAATGCTGACCGACTTCCAGAAAGCCAGTGCCCCTCCAGCAGCAAGATCGGTCTCCTAAAGGATGACACACTGGCGTTTCCCTGGGGCCCTAACGTAACCCCGATCACGATTCCTGTGGGAATACTAGCCACGGAGTCACAGGGCTGCAACTTCTGGGGCCACTCACTGGCTGCTGTCCCACCCAGTAGAGGAACCCCTTCTAGAACCTTCCCCACCGGCGCTGGGCCAGCTCCCCCTGAGCTCAGCACAAAGGATCCTCAGGGCTCACAGACGATCCAACCCGCCACCGATGGTTGGAAAGCCGCCCCTGCCCCGAGCTGAGGCCTGACTTCCCAGAACCTCTATACCCTAGAAGAGGCGGCTCCCACTGGGCCAGCCCCTCGTGCGTTTATAAAGAGCGATGGCAGTCACGCTCTCTCACACACACACACACAGACACACGCACACACACTCACACGCACGCGCCCCTCGCTCTCACATCGGGGAAGCCAGAGGCCTGCCCACAGCACCCTGCAGGACGCACACCCCCCTCCCCCGGGGAGCCTGCAGGAGGCCCATCCGCACCCCGCAGCCCTGGCTTCAGGCTCTTTTTCCATGTCCCCCAGAATCACACCCTTGAAAGGTCACAGCAGCCTTCTCAACAGCTCTGTCCCTGACCAGGCAGCAGCCGAGACTCACTTTATAGGACTGGAGCAAATCCAGGAAGAGGTTCAGTTTCTCCACCACGTCGTTCTCCTCCTGTTTGCCCTGGAAAACACGGGGCAGGTGGGCCAACGCCGACCGAGCACACAGGACCCAGAGCCAGGGGTGCACACCCACCGCGGGCCTGGGCTGGCTCGGCCCCCAGCACCGCGGGCCAGCCGTGCAGGGGGCCCCGTCCACACGACAGCCCGCCAACGTGAGGCCGAAGCCTCAGAACCCACAGATGGACAAGAACAAGGGCCGGGTGCCCTGTGCCCACCTCGCATCCTCTCGCCTCCCTACCCGCCCAGCAGCCTGGCCGTCCGCAGACAGCGGGGCTGGGTTTAAACGGGGGAGCGAGTGGGAGGGATGCACCGGGGACAAGGGGAATCGCTGCAGTTTCAACGAAAGGGAGAGAAGCACGGCCTGCGAGGGGCCGAGGGGAGGGTCTGCAGCTACGGGACTGAATCTGAAGATTTGCGGGGGGCGCGGACCCCACACACACCTCTGCACCCAGGTTGATGCGGGGGGCCCCACGGCGTCATGGGGGGGGGCTGTTCGCCGACTGGGTGTCCTGGTAACAACGGGGTGAAGCCCCGCTCCCGGAGTCACCCACCGCACCCACGAGGCGTGTAGCCCAGCGCCGCTCGCATGGACGAGCCACGTCCACACGGCCAACGGGCACTGATGCTCGGAGCCGCTCCCAGGCAGGAGGAGTCAGTGCCAAAGCCCTGGGCTGGGCTGCTCTGGGCTCAGAGTTGGTGGCTGGAGACGAGGGAGGGCAGCATGAGGGAGAAGCGCGGTCTCTCCACCTCCTGCTCCAGGCACAGCAAACACGGGCCTGCAGGCCACCACGCACCCTCCCCCCGTCGCCACAGCAACGGTCAGGCTACGGTGGTTTCCAGGGAACCCCCCATGCTAGCTCTGTGGTCCCAGCCACGTGTGCTGGGGGGCTCTCGCACCCTCACATCCCTCAGCCACCAATATGCGTCAAGTCCCTCTTTCGGGTGCACTGAGCACCTCTCCCAAGTGCAGCACCGGCTCCTCCGGGAAACCAAGCCCCTTCTAAAACCTCTAGAGCTCCAGCCACGGCAGAGAATGAAAAGTTCACCCCATAAACCACACATCAGACTCGGTATGAGGAGGGTGCAGGCAGAAGAAATGAAGAGAAGTCCAAGACCGATGGGGACACAAGCGCTGGATGGGAGCCGGGGGCTTCCACCCAAGCTCCGGCACCAACTCAGGGGACCCTGGGCCCTCGGGCCCGCTGAGCCCAGAGGTCCCCAGCCATTCAATCCCGCACCCACAGTCAAGGATCTAGCCAGTAAGGTGACAGGAAAATAACAGGCATGTTGCAGGTTTTTTCAACTCAGAAAGGGAAATACCAGATGGCCACAGGTGCCCTGTCCCTCCTGACTGGGCAGGGGACACAGGAGAACAGAGGTTCCTCCCCGGGTGTGTAGCAGGGGGGACTCCTGCGTGTGTCATTTGCTCCCAAGTCCCATCTCTTCTCTGATGCTGTGTAAGACCCTGAACCCCCAGCGCGTGCACCTTTACAGAAGGCACACGCCCTGGCACCAAGGAAGAAAGCCCCGCTGTGAGTCTCACTTGTCTGGCTGGGACACAGTTATCAGGTCTCCTAACAGGTCTGGGGAGAATAAAACTGTGATACATAAAAACGGAATTTAGGACCAGCCCTCTGATATCTTCACTTGCACAGCAAGGGTGACGTGGAACCCTAGCTCTGACGGATGAAAGTCCCGACAGGCCATTTGAGCCAGTTTCGTGTTAAAACTGCATTGATGGGGGGCTTCCCTGGTGGCGCAGTGGTTGAGAGTCCGCCCGCCGATGCAGGGGACACGGTCCGGGAAGATCCCACGTGCCGCGGAGCGGCTGGGCCCGTGAGCCATGGCCGCTGAGCCTGCGCATCCGGAGCCTGTGCTCCGCAACGGGAGAGGCCACAGCAGCGAGAGGCCCGCGTACCGCAAAAATAAAAAACTGTACTGATTTCACTTCAACATAGAAACCACCAAGAGCAATGAGGGATATTCAGGAAACAGCACCATGCAGACATGACATTGCAAAGCAGCATTTGTGAGGAACCTCGGAGGCAGGAGGAACTTCAAACCGCACCACGTCAGAAGCCTGACGCCCGTCTCCCCTCGTCAGGGCAGAAGCAGCATCCAGGTCTGAATCAGAAAAGATGCTGGAAATGATCGAGTTGGGGTTCCCACCCCGCTCTGTGCACCCCCTCCAGGTCACCTGTCCAAGAGGGAGCTGTGGGCCCAGGGCCTGGGTCCCAGCAACAGAACAGCTTCGTGTGTATGTTTTACAGACTCAGCTCTGAGTACAGGGCCAAGGGTTAAACAAAAAGCTGTTAATGATCTAGGCCAGCTCCCTTGTTTCTAATCCCAGAGAAAAGTACCCAGGCACCAAAGCAGCCCAAGCGAGGTCCCAGCACAAGACACAGGCCAGCACAAAGCAGGCTGCCCGAGCTCGCCCGCCTCTCTACCCAGCCAGTCCTCTGACACCACGTTCTTGGTCCCCAACCCCACGCCACCCGCCATGGAAACGTGGGCTCCTCTCACCTGGAGATGGACTGGGCCCCGGTGCCAATTCCGCGCGACCCTCAGTGTCTGAAAGACACACTCAGGCACGGGGACCCCAGGGGAAGAACACCCAGCACTTTCCATGCCAGGAACGTGGTCAGATTCCCTTTTCATCACTTAGAGCTGTCCTGGCACCTGAGCATCCCCCCTGGGGCCTGACAACCCCCCTGACCCACCCGTTGCTGTGGTTCCATGACTCACCACTAAGGAGCTTTGAGCCTCAGCCGGGTAGCAAGGCCTCCATCTCAATGCATTTAAAACCAGCCACCAGCAGCCTAAAGCCCATGTCCCCAAGCACTAGGAAGCAAACTCTCACCCTCCAAATTATGGAACAGTTTTATAGCATAAACGCACCCAGATGAACATCCCCTCTGACGGTAAACACTGTACCTGCAAATTAACCCCAACGACTACAAGACTGCAGATTTCCACAAACAACACCTGCCCATAGAGCAGAAGCATTTCCTGAGGTAAACTGGGTGTCTAGGGCGAGACACGGGGGATCCTCTGGGGGTGCTGGGAGCTTGGCTGTTCTGATGAGCTTTCAAGTGGCCAAATGCTGCTTGGCTATGACAGCACCATGGGAGCAACCTGGGTCCACCCGGAACACCCTGGGACGTGCAACGTTACATCTCCAGGGACACAGCACATCTCATCCCAGCAAGGTCAGATCTCAAGACACCAGAACCCAACTTGTCCACATCATTAGCAACCCTCTCAAGCGCGTAAAGGACTCACAGGGAGCCACACCCGGAGCAGACGGGGACATGCCCTTCCGACCCTACCACTCACTCAGGACTCAACTGTGACGTCCACCTGAGGAGACGCTCCCGCACACCACGGTACAGAGTGCTCTCCGAAACAAGCGCCTCGGAGAACAAACCCACTCACCTGCTGTGCAGCCTTGTCCGCGAGCAGTGCAAATTCAACGGACAGGCCTTTCAGCGCCTGTTTGAGGGACCCCCACGTGCCACTGTTCAGAGTGGCCCAGGAGGGGAGCGGAGTCGTGTCAGACCCTAAAGCACTGAGGAGAAAGGAAACACACGGGGGAAGAGACACTCAGGCCTGGAAGCTGGGCGGGCAGCCCACCCGACGCCCCCCTCTGCCCAGCAGCACACCACCCCAGGGTGGCCGCCCTGCACATCTCCCAACCGAGACCCCTGCTACGTGACGCTCAGGAGCGCTGGGAGCCGGGCAGAAGGGCAGGATCTCCATCCACCAAGACCTGGAGCCGACTGTCAGTGAGCCCCCGAGGGAACGTGTGCACAGCAGGGTTGAGGCGCGCAGTTCTGGGGACAGCTGCAGAGGGCAGCCTCCTGGCTCGAGGCCCGGCCCCTCCTCCAGAGCAGAGGAGGTGTGACCAGCTGAGCACGGCCCTTCCCGGATCAGATGAACCTTTTCCCAGGTCTGATCCTGACAACGGGGGGAGCCCCTACGTTTGGGAACCCCGGTGCTCTGCCTACACTCTCCAACTCTCTTCTTTCTTCTAAATGCGATCTCGTCTCCCCAGCCCTTTCCTTCCCCTCTGGGGTAGAACGAGTCAGAACGAGAGTCATTATGGTAAACACACTTTCTGCTCCAAGCCCGCCACCAAAGGCTGAAGACCCCGCCCCACACAACTGACCCCATGGAGCCCACCAGGGTCACCTGCCTCAGCTCCTTCCCGAAGATGAGGAGGTCGGCGGCATTGTCGATGGCCCGCGACACCATCCGCTCGGCCCTGTCGCGGAGCTTGTGAAAGCTGTTGTAGATGTTGCGAATCAGCTCCCGGCTGATGGCGAATTGAGTCTGGATGTCGGCTGGGAGGAAGTCCTGACGGGGGAGGAGGGAGGAGACTGTGCATCACCAGACGTGAAAACCTTCCAGAAAAGACGACCAGCAGGAGGGGAAGCAAGTCCGTCGACCGAGCAGGTAAACGAGCCCAGACCGCCAGGCCAGGTCACGCAGCGCCCAGCCCAGGAGCCCACTTCTTTCTCCAGCGCCCGCCCTGGACCCCTCTTCTCGTCCAAAAGAGACACAGAAACCAACACTGCACGCACACCACAAAAAATACGATCTGCAAACTCGACACGATGAACGTGCGGTCCTGACTCTGCACGGGGGCCCGGCCTCTGCATCTCCTCATTTATTCCCGAAGGGTAACTTTTCACCAGCTTTAATAGTAACTACCCATTAATAGTAACTAATGTTAACTACACAATGCTTAGGAAATAAAATGAAGGTAAAGGAGTCTGCATTTTTGTACGGAGAAGTAGTTTAAGAAGAAATAACAAAAAAAAGGTACCAAATAGCTACTTTCACCCTTTTGAGAAAGAGACCAGATTAACTAAATTTAAAAATAAACCAGTGCAACAATCAATCCCCTGAAATCCAAAAAGCTGATGACCGAGCATCCATCCATCTGAATCACGAAATGCCTGAGGACACGGCACGAGGGGCCGGTGGGCCCTGTGGTCGGAGGGCGCTCAGTCACACCCGGGCCCCTCTGCCTAGGCGGCGCTCAGTCACACCCGGGCCCCTCTGCCTAGGCGTTTGGGACCTTGCAAATGGCAGCCTCTCTCTCTGTTTCCTCGTCTGTAAAATGGGCGTGACACCCACTGCGTTTCAGATCAACTGAGACAAGGGTCAAGGGAGAAAACCACGCGACCCGTCTTAGCACGATGTCTGGCACACAGTAGAGGCAAAACAAACATCACTAACTGCTCACGTGATTACTGCTCTGGGGGAAGGGATCATCAAAACCAAAAAGTACCTTGGCCCGAGCAGCCAGCTTACAATTCATGAACTCGTCTCCCACACACTGAGCGCATTCCTTTAACTTGTTCTGCACATCCTGCAAAAGCGAGAGAGAAACACTTGACCCTCAACCAGCCACAGGACCAGAGGCGTGAGACCAACTGAGCCACCAGAAAGCAGGGTCTCCACGTGTTGGCCTTTTTTTTTGGGGGGGGGGGATGCATTGGGTCTTCACTGCTGCACACGGGCTTTCTCTAGTTGCAGCAAGCAGGGGTTACTCTTCGTTGCGGTGCGCGGGCTTCTCATTGCAGGGGCTTCTCTTGTTGCGGAGCACGGGCTCTAGGTGCACGGGCTCCAGTAGTTATGGCTCGTGGTCTCAGTAGTTGTGGTTCACGGGCTCTAGAGCGCAGGCTCAGCAGTTGTGGCACTCGGGCTTACCTGCTCCATGGCATGTGAGATCTTCCCAGGCCAGGGCTTGAACCCGTGTCCCCTGCATTGGCAGGCGGATTCGTAACCACTGCGCCACCAGGGAAGCCCTCCGTGTGTTTGCTTTAACGTAAGTATTCTGTAATCTCTTCCTGTTTCCTGTTCTATTTGTTTCCCATTGGCCTTAACCTTTGGGGTGGTCGGTCTTCCAGAGGCAGGAAAGCTCGACCTCGTGACAGGACTGCAAACTCCAGCTCTGGAGTGGAGCTCTCTCTCCAGAAAAACGGAAACTCCACCTCCAGACCAGGGACGTGAGTACTTGGGACAGACGTCGGAGTCACTAGATCCTGGAAGGTCCCACGTGGGGCACAGAGACAGGGACTGAAGTCTCCTTCCTTCCTATGAGCAGACCCATGGGGTCAGGGCCCCCAGAGCCCTGGGAGAGCTGATGGCAGAGAAAGGGCAGCACTTGTGTCCCAAGCCCTGGCTCTGAGCTCTGCCCTCTGAAGGGAGGCTCCCTGGCAAAGCCGAGCCTTAAGACGAGCCCCACAGAGAGCCACGGAGGATACAGGCAGAGACCCTAACGCGCAGCTGTGTGTGGGTGAAGGAATCGTAACATCTCAGAGATGCCTTGAAGAGCATCTGTCCCAATTCCCTCATTTTACCAAGAAGCAAATGGTGCTGGGAGGCCCAGGGACAGGCATCTCTGGAGCCTGACGCCACCCGGCTTCTGCAGCGGCTCGCCCTCCCACCACCCTCCCTCTGCCTGGAGCTGAGCGTAGCTCCCTCGTCCCACCACATCCCTCTGCTGTGGTAAAGATCCCAGTTCTACAGAAGCCTGTCCAGTCCCAGGGTTCGAAAGACCCACCCTCCCAGCTCAAGGGCAGAAGGCCACAGCATGCATTCCCTGGATGTCTGGAACGGGTCCCATAAAAGGGGCCGACCGACAGGCCCCCCCGGGCATCGCAGTGAAAGGCCACAGTGTCTCTAGGGGTCAAAGGCCCCTTTGGCCTCCAGGGAGAGAGAGGTAAAGGAGGCGGCCAGGCTCGTGTGGAATCCACCTCTGCGTCTCTGCGCCCGCATCTTCCCGCGGCCGGTGAGGGCACGTCTGTCCCACCGCAGGCCATGTGGGGCGTCCTCGCTGGAGCCCCCTCCGCCCACCCCAACGAGGAGAGGGGAAGCCTCTCCGCCTTCGAAGAGCTCAGCCCTGGGCACACGGGGCTGTCCAGGCGGTGCGTCGTCGGGCTGTGCCTCGGCGTCCTGACAGACCGGGACGGCCTGACGGCAGCCTGGAGGACGCTGCTGCTCCAAAGTCCCACCGGAGTCAAGGTCCACACAGAGCTCACTTCCCAGGACACACGTCCACCCTGCAGCTCGGCCGGGAGACTCAGTGGGCGCTCCCCGTGGCACTGAGTCCAGCCCAGCCTTCCTTTTGTTTTATTTTTTTATTTTGGCCGCACCGCACAGCATACAGGATCCCGGTTCCCCGACCAGGGACGGAACCTGCTCTCCTGGCGGTGGAAGGGCGGAGTCTCACCCACTGGACTGCCAGGGAAGTCCTCAGCCTTCTTTTTTAAGTAAATGCGCGTTCACATCTGGAGTCGCTAGCCTGTCTGTCAACCCTCCAAACCACAGAGGCTCCTGTGTATCAGCTTCAAACCCTCAGAGACTGCGCTGAAAAGCCACCCCTTCCACACAAAACCCTGCGAAGTCGGAACCGGGATGCCTCTTAGAATCGTACTCAACCTGTTACCTTGGGAGAATATAAGTCATATCTGTGTTTGTCCCATGTAAATAGATTCTGTCATGGCACCCAAACAAGGGGATTAAGGGGAGAGCACGAAACAAAAGCAAATTTAAGAATGAAAATAAGTGGGACTGCTGTGGGCCTGGGTTGGATCCCTGGTCGGGGAACTAGGACCCCACAAGCCGCGTGGCGCGGCCGAAAAAAAAAAAGAATGAAAATAAGACCCGGGGAGCCTCAGGCCGCCGCACGCAGACAGCTGTGCGGCAGGTACTCACGGGGCCGCTGAAGGACAGGAAGAGCTTGAGAACAACGTCCTCGGAGAAGGGCGGGTGCCGGGCCACCAGGTTGATGAAGCGCTTCAGTGCTCTCCTCCGGGCCTCGATGAACTCCCTGTCGGCTGGACGCAGAACACGGAGTGACCACACAGAGCCTGGGGCACGCGCCCCCGTGACCTCGCTCTCAGTGCCCAATGCCCCCCACGCGGAGAGCTCTCCAAGCCACAGGGCCAGCCGGGGGCACTGGACACGGACCACAGGCTGCAGAAGGCGCACCAGACCCCCAGCTCCGCGCCCCGCTGCCTACGGACACGCCCGGTCCGGGATCTGCCAAGGAAAACCACACAGCCCGCTGGTTTTACTCGATGGCACTGGACCCCTCACTGTGATCCCTTTCTGATGCTGCTCTCTATGAACAAACGGGTTTTCCTGAACTCATATATTAATTTGACCCAGTTTTCCTGTTCACATCACTCATTACTCACTCTCCAATTGTGAACTGCTTTCGTTTGGGTTACGTATTTTCACTCCAAGGGCGAAAAAAGTCAGTGTACAATGATGCACTGAGAGTATTTAAATCTGACCACAAATAAAAATGGTATTGAAAGTATTATTTTTAAATTATTGAAAAAAAGCTGGAAGAGGATCTCCCCGCTCAAGGCCACGAGGACCCCATCCATTGAAGGCTACATTTTCCTTAAGGCTGAGTCACATGACCAAGCATTGCACGACAGTTTCCAGGTTCTAAACCCTACCCACACCCAATCAACCTTGATGCCTGGATTTCACTAAGCATCCACTTTGTTCCCAAAGTATTTCCAACTCCTGCCCTCAGCATCCTTCCCCTTCCACGTGATAGTATCTGTTCCACGTGCTCAGGTGGGGCAAAAAGAAAACGACGCTATCAGGCTCTGATCTAGTCAGAGACCAGTGAGCACGCAAGTACTTTAGGACGGTGGAAAACGGCAGAAAATCGACGGTCAGCTTTGGGTACTTGCCTTCGGATCGGGTTTCATCTAGAATCTGAGCAAAGGGCTGTGGGTGAAGATCAACGGGACCCGAGAGGAGGCCTCAGCTGCCTCCCGCACTCTGGAACCCTGGGAGAGACGGGCCAGTGCAGGGGCCCGGGGACACCTGTGATCCCTCACCTAGCCCCAGGTAATTGCCGGTGAAGCATGAAGATGAGACGGCCATCTGCTATCGTTTTCATCTCCTTTGAGATGCAGGTTAGACCACTGGGCTGACATTCACTTCTGTTCTCTCGCAGAACACGTTACACTATGGTGGTACCCACTGCTCTCCCAGAGCCGGCAAAACAAACAGCGCTCCTGGTCCCCCACTCAGGAGCCCCAGGACGCCTGGCCTCTGTCCTCTGGGAAGGAGAACTGGGGTACACTCCTTCTCCCTTGCAGAAGGGGGCACTTCCCTACGTGTCAGTTATCAAGCAGGAGGCTCACGTAGCTAAGGGCACCAGGTGATGTCACCGTCCCGTTCCAGACCTGGGCTCTAAGCCACAGCTGCGCCCAGATTCCCCAGGGGCTGGGGCTGCACCACAGCCCTGCTACCGTCCCATCCCTGCTGGGCAGAGGGCCAGAGGAAGATGGGCCACGAGTGGAGAGTGGCGTCCATCACGGAGCCAGGACCTCAGCACTGGGTGGGGGGACCCCACCCCCCTACGCCCCCTGGCCACCAGCAAACCCAGCTTTACCTCCCAGCATCCTCTTGGGCGGGAGGGCCGGCACCATGCGGTACGGGAACTTCTGCAGCAGCATCTCGTGGAAGACCACGAAGTCATTGTACCGTCGATACACGCAGGACTTGAAGCGCTGCAAGAGAAGAGGTTCGGAGCTCAGTAGAAACCCTCACACTTCACGGCTTCCCCTTACCTTCCCCTTCCACCACTAAACAGAACCTGTGGAAACAACAGGACTAAATTCCTCACCTTCTCTCACCAGGCCTTTACCAGAAGGAGAAACCCTCCATGTCCTTGATGGATGGAAATACAACTTTTAAACACTGCATAGCTCTAACTGTGTATTTAATTAAGCGCCTATTATTCTGCATCTTCTGAACAAGACGAGTCTCCTTACAGGAGTTTTCACCTGTATGGCAGCATCCCTCCTCCCCTTAGGTATCACATGGGAATACCTTTGAGGGCATGTCCTCAACATACACTTTCAAACCGTGCTAACACAAGCAGCACTGCGCCTCCTGAAACAGACCCAACCGCCTGAAGGCAGACCAAACGCCGAACACGAAGACTGAAACACGGCAGACACGCAACTCAGATGCAAGTGCCGACAGAGCCCACCGAGAGCCCGCCCTTGATAAACCCGCGGCTCCCACAGGACGAGCACCCCGTCCAGAGGGCAGCCTCACAGGGGTCGCATACAAGAGCTCTCACAAGAGCCAGCACGAGCGGCGACCTCTAAGATTAACGACGTTACACTAGTCACTAATTAACATCGCTGACTGGAAAAAGCCAGCCTGAGATGGTGACGTACTGTGTGGTTCCAATGACACGACACTCAGGAAAAGGCAAAGCTGCGGAGATGGTGAAACATCAGTGGTGTCTGGCGGGGGGGGGGTGAAGGGGGCGGAGCACAGGGGACGCTTAGGGCAGTGGAGCTACACCGCGTGACTCTACAACGGTGGACCAAACCCAGAGGACGTACAAGAATAACAAGATGAGCCCTCGTGTCAACTGTGGACTCTGGGTGACAAGGACGTGTCTATAACAAATGCACCATCTGGCGGGGCGGGGGGGGGGGGGCGACAGTGGGAGGAGGGGAAGATGGGAAATCTGTTCCTTCAGCTCAATACTGCTGGGAACCTAAAAACACCCCCCAAAAAAACAAAAAAGCTAAATACACTACACGAAAGACACGTATGAAGCCACGTGTGTCCACCTCCGGCGGGCATCGTGCCACGTCTGCACCCACTCCAACTCCAGCAAGCCTGCGAGCAGGGGGCACAGCCCGCGGAGCCCCACGGCCCAGGAGCCACCCCGCGGTCCTAACATTAGCGGGCCGGCCCCTCCACGCACGTCACAGGAGGTGACCTGGGCAAAACGGCCCCCTTCTAAAAATGTTCGTTACGAGCTCATCAATTTACTTCACGGGCAATTTAATGAGACTGAAGATAAGGCCACTCTCACAGAAGAGCAGCTTGTCACACGTGCGGGGCGCCCGGCCAGTGGGTGACGAGGCCCCAGAGGAGGCGCCGGAGCCTCCTTTCTCACCGCGGCCGAGGAGGCCGGACCACGGCAACGCTAGACGGCAACGCTGTCCCCGAAACACGCGAGGGCCTCCTTCCCTCCCTGCCCTCTGCCCTCCCCCTTGGCAGCGGCACCGACCAGCGTCAGAGCGAAGTTTACTCCCAGATTTCTGTCATCCTGGGTTTTAAACACAACGAAACAAAAATGCAGTGATTCTTGATTCTCACGGAACACGGCAAACAGCGTCCACGACGGGGAACGTCCCGGGTTCTGAACACGCACCCTTCTCCCTGCGATGACGGTCATGATGCTTTCCCAGCCCAAGCCCTGCAGCGCTGCTGCCCGAGCCTGTGACCCGGGCAGCTCTCCGTGGCGGGGGCAGCACTGACCTGCGAATCTGCCCCCCGCCACACACGCATGGGTGCTCTTAGCTCGCCGATGACTTAATCCCCAGGATAAAGAATAAAGGCTCCCATCAAAACGTATCCTAACTGAACCGAGATAACAGGCGAATGGACAAAAAGATAAACGCTGCAGATGCCACAGGGTTCTACGCGCCCAGCCAGCCCCGGGGCCAGGCGTCTGGCATCAATGAACTCTGATTTCAGGGGTGCCCCTAACAGAGACAGCAGCACCATTTGGGGGATGAGCCACACACACTTGACTCGGGGTGTGGAGCCCACATTCTGTGGGGTCCACACTCCCACCCTCGCGGACATCCCAGCACTGTAAGACCGCCCTAGGCTGGCCCGTCCGAGGCTTGCGCTCCAGAGCCCGCCCGAGCGTCTTGAGAGGCAGGATCGCGGAGCTCCGGCGGCGAGGGCGGGCAGGGCCGCTGGGGGGCGGCCGCAGGGGCAAGCGTGCTGGGGGACCTGCCCGCCACTGTGGGTCTTCCCGGCGGCCCTCCCCCCCCACCACCTCCGCCCCACACCGCGTGCCGCAGGTACCTGGCTGGAAACTTCATACTCCACGTGCTTGAGGAAGAGGCCCTTCTTCTCGGGGATGAGCTCCACCTGCACGGCGTCCCTGGCCAGCAGCTCCTGCAGCGTGAGCGACAACAGCAGTGGGTTCCCCGGCGGCATCTGCATCCGACTGGAGGCCGGGGCCCTCGGCTCGCTGACCTGGGGCGCTGGTGAGTCTGCAGGAGACAAGGTGAGCGCAGCTGCTCAGACAGGGAGGCCGCCCCTCAGACGCCGCCTGCTGGCTCAGCACGTGGACTCCGGCCACGTCACCCAGCCAAACCCCGTCCCGGCCCCTGTGACACTCGTTCATTCAGGCTGGGGGGTCCACTCAGGGCCACGTCCTCCTCTCTCATAAACCACCACGCCATGAATCAGCAAACACGCCCACATGTCCAGGACCGGGCAAGTCTAGTTTTCAACTTGGGCAGAGAAAAAGAAGTGAAATATTTACAAGTTATGTGCAAAAATAGAGTCCTCCTTTTCTCCAGAGTCAAGAAAACGGTTAAAACAGAGAAATGGGCCATCCGATCTTCTACACGTGCCGGCACTTCCAGAGGCAGAGCACACTGCGTCCCTGCCACCACAATCATTCTAATGTGTGAGAACCTGCATGTCCGCTTGAGCTAGAGCTCCTGCTCACACAGATCAAAGCATTAAGCCCTACAACTTCAGCTCCTCAGACACAAGAAGTCTCCACGTCTCGTTCACAGGACAGGGAAAGACAACTCAGAGATTCTATATCTGACAGCCTGCCAACAAACACAGAAACCCTGTTAAAAGGTCAGTTTGGTTTTTAGTACAGAGAAGAGTTTAGAACTTTAAAGAAAAAAAGGTTCTTTTCAGTTAAAAAAAGAAGGTTAAGGTATCCCTTGGGGGAAAAGGTCTCATTCCAAGTAACACTGCTATAAACAAACAGAACAAAGGGTAGATCACATTTCTCCACCTTCTCAATTTTCTACAACGTCATTGTATCACTTTTTATGATTTACTTCTTAAAGTAATTCTTCAGTGCAAGATTCTGGTTTACATTCTAATACAGAATTAATGACCAGATTTTTTCATCTGTGAAATCACTCAGCATTTTAGGATTTAAAATATAGCTGCCTTGAACTGACCTTAAAGATTAAGAAAATAAACAAGGGCTTAGCTTGTATCTGGGAACCCCCAAGGGCCTCAAAACTCCATACAAAAACTAAATGTCGGGCTTCCCTGGTGGCGCAGTGGTTAAGAATCCGCCTGCCAGTGCAGGGGACAAGGGCTCGAGCCCTGGTCTGGAAGATCCCACATGCCAAGGAGCAACTAAGCCCGTGCACCACAACTACTTAGCCTGAGCTCTAGAGCCCCTGAGCCACAACTACTGAGCCCACGTGCCACAACTACTGAAGCCCACATGCCTAGAGCCCTGTGCTCCACAACGAAGAGTAGCCCCGGCTCGCTGCAACTAGAGAAAGCCCACACACAGCAACGAAGACCCAACGCAGCCAAAAATAAATAAATAAATAAAAACACTAAATGTCATGTGCTCTAAAGCAGGCTGCTCTCAAGTGAGGGCATATATCTCAGGGTCGCAACAATCCACCAAGTGCAGGAAGAAGGTATTAGCAACTCTACTTCTATTTTCTTTATTTCTTTGAATTTTTTCATTGCGCTCGTATTTTCTATCTCTTCCTTTTTAATTTATATTATAATGTACATAAGAGTAGTATAGTACATGCATACAAATTACTAAAATATGCATATGTATAAATTGTGTACATGTGTATAAGTGTGTGTACAGGTGTTGCATGTGGGGGGGGTGTACAAGTGCATACATACGTGAGTGTGTACGTGTGTATGAGTTTGAATATGAGGTGTGTGTATATGTTTAAGTGCGTATGTGTACATGTGTGCACACATGTATGAGTGTGTGTACATAAGTGTCTGTATATGAAGTGTGTATATGGGGGGTGTCCCCAACTGACAGTCCCCAATACCTTAATGACTAAAAATGTGTGGAGACCACAGCTCTAGAATGTACCTGTTCTCCGAAGTCATCCCAAGAGCCCAGCCCCTTTCCATGTAAAAATACTTTTACATGGAAAGGGGCCTTAAAGCTGTGTTTACCCAGTCTCCGTGGGGACCACGGAAATTCTCAAGGAGCCAACAAGCGTTTCTTAAGTACCAGCTACAGGGAACACGGTGATGAATAAGACAGGGTCCCTGAGCTCATTAATTCATCCACACAGAAAACAGCTGTGTCCACCATTGCCAGGCACAATCTATAAATATCCAAACTCTGGGGAGAGTGGGAATCAGCCCACGATAACCCTAACAGCGCCCTGAGACTCAGGACACAGCCCCAGGGCGCAAACTCCGGAAGGGCAGGGGTCCGCTCAGCTCTGTTCTCAGGTATGTCCTGGCGAGGGGAGCCTGGCACACGACGGGGGCTCAAGGAATGTTTGCTGAGTGACTATTTACTGTTATTTATTGTATTTCCAGGAGGGAAATACAGCACCTCTGGGGAAAAGCGAAATCTTAACTAGAGCACAGAATATGTGGAAAAACAGGAAACAATAAAGCTAAAAAGGTAATGGGGGAGAATATTTTTATCAGAGAAAATACGTGCAAACCATACATCTGATAAAGGACTTGTATCTGGAATATACAAAGAACTTACAACTCAGTAAAAACACAGACAAATAATCCAGTTTAAAAATGGGCAAAGGGTTTACACAGACATTTCTCCAAAGATGTACAAATGGCCAGGAAGTACAGAAAAAAATGCTCGATGTCACTAACCGTCATGGAAATGCAAATCACAGCCATACTAAGATGATGCCCTATGTTGACTCCAGTTAAAAAAACAAAAAAAAAAAAGATTACACTGTGCGCTGGTGAGGATGCGGAAAACCCTCACATATGCTGGCAGGTGCAGCTGCCTTCAGAAACGATCTAGCAGTTCCTCAGAAGGTTAGAAACAGAGTTACTCTATGACCCAGCAACTCCACTCCTAGGTATACACTCAGGAGGAATGAACGTGTGTGTCCACACAAAGACCTGTATACAAATGTCCACAGCAGCATGACTCATAAGAGCCGAAGGGGAAAAACCCAGATGTCCATCAATTGATGAATGGGTGAACAAAAGCGGTCTATGCACGCAATGGAATATTATTCAGCATGTACACATTCATGCTACGCCATGGATGAACCCTGAAAACACGACAGCAAGTGAAGAGCCGCCAGTCATAAAAGACTACATATGGGATGATTCCATCTACCTGAAACACCCAGAAGAGGCCAACCTACAGAAACAGACAGTGGCTTAGCGCTTGCATGTGGCTGGGGAGAGGGTTGGGGGGTGCAGGGCACGGAGGGGATGGGGGGAGGTGGGGGAGTGACTGGTGAAGAGGCGCGATAAAATGTTCTCAAATCGACTACGGCGATGCTTGCGCAACTGTACGTATACTAAAGACCACCGTATCACGTGCTTCCAATGAGTAAACCGCCTGGCACGTAAATGATAGCTCTACAAACTCTTCAAGTATAAAAGGTAGGCGACGTCAATAAGAAAGGCAGAGTAAGGACCACCAAAAATCCTCTCCTCCACAAAAGCAACGAGGACACTAGCAAAATCGTCAGAAATCAGCTTTTTCAGGACACTGGGAAGTGACTAAAGGTTTGTGGCAATCCAGGGTACATTTACTGATGCAATAATTAGTTAAGTCAAAATGAGGTCAGAGTGGAGTGGGGTGGGCCTTCATCCAACATGACCGGAGTTTTTGTAAGAGCAAGAGACCACATGAAGACACAGACACATGGACACACAGACAGGAGGCCACAGGACGGCAGAGGCTGAGGAGCTGCACCTGCAAATCCAGGAACGCCCAGGATGGCTGGCCACCGCCAGGAGCTAGAGGAGGTGGGAAGAATCCACCCCGACAGGCTCCAGAGGGAGCATGACCCTGCTGCACCTTGACTTCAAACTTCTGGCCTCCACAACTGTGGGACAAGACATTTCTGTTGTCTTAAGCCACCCACTCTGCGGTGCTTTCTTACAGCAGCCCCAGGAAACTCACACTATAAACTTTACAGAATTAGTCCAGAAAGGTTGTTAAACAAACAAGCTACAACAAAGAGCAACAACACCTTGGAGGGAAAACATTTCCTGAGATGCTACATTATTTTTTTTTTTTAACATTTATTTTTGGGCTGCATTGGGTCTTCGTTGCTGCATGAGGGCTTTCTCTAGTTGCAGCGAGCTAGGGCTACACTTTGCTGCGGTGGGCAGGCTTCTCATTGTGGTGGCTTCTCTTATTGTGGAGCACGGGCTCTAGGCACGCGGGCTTCAGTAGTTGTGGCACGCGGACTCAGTAGTTGTGGCTCGTGGGCTCAGTAGTTGTGGCGCACGGGCTCTAGAGCGCAGGCTCAGTAGTTGTGGCACACGGGCTTAGTTGCTCCGCAGCATGTGGGATCTTCCCGGACCAGGGCTCCAACCCGTGTCCCCTGCATTGGCAGGCAGGTTCTCAACCACTGCACCACCAGGGAAGTGCCAGCTACATTATTTAAATTGTCCAGTCTTCAACAAAAGTCTCTAAGACATGCAAAGAAACAAGAAGGCAGTACCAAAGGGTGGGGGGGGGGGGGGGGACACACACACAACAGAAACTGTCCTTGAAAAAGCCTAGGTACTGAACCTATTAAAGACCTTAAATCAGCTATTTGAAATACGTTCAAAGGACTAAAGGGAACCATCTCTAAAGAACTAAGGGAAAGTATGAGAACAGCATCTCACTCACAGGGAATATCAATAAACAGACAGAAATTATAAAAAAAAGAAACAGAGAAAAATTCTGGAGCTGAAAAGTTCAATAGCTGAAAAATTCACCAGAGTCACAACAGCAGATCGGAGTGAGCAGAAAGAAGAACCAGCAAACCTGAGGTTGGGTCAATTGAGATGGTTTTTTCCAGTCTGATGGACAGAAAGGAAAAAGGATGCAGAAAAATGAACCGCTCCTCAGAGACGTGTGGGACACGCCAAGCATATCAGCATAATCTTAACAAAAATCCCCAGAGGAGAAAGGTTTAGAGAGAACACCTGAATAAGTAATGGCCAAATGTGATTTAAATAACCCAAGACTCAAAAGGTCCCAACTAGGATACACGGAAGAGATCCACACTTAGACGCATCATAAGGAAGCCGTTCAAACTGTACAAGGAGAAAACCCTGAAAGCAACAGGAGAGAAATGACTCACTAGACTGTTTTAAATATGGGAGCTGTAACTCCCACGGCAATCACCAAGAAAATAACCCCCAAAAAGTATAATAGCCAAAACCATGTGGGAATGTAAATGGAACACTAGAAAATACTTATTTAATGTAGAAGAAAGCTGTAACAAAAGAACGGAGGAAGACTTCAATTAATGGGGGAAAGATCACTGGAAGAGCACGGGGGTCTCTATTAACATTTTTATGTAAGATAAAAGCTCATACATGCTCAACAGAGAAAACTTTATGATTTTCCTGATGATTAACATAAGATAATGTCCCAAGACAGAACGTAAGCTCAGTAATGATTACCAAACGATCACATGCTTCTGAGAAATGTGAACTCTGATCACCGGAGGATTTAAAAGACAACTCAAAAGACACATTTTAAACCAAAGACATGACTCTCAACCACCTTGAGAACAACCCCTTTGCAGAAGTTTCAATCACAAGAAAGCCACCATCCCAAACATCAACTTACTAAACTGAGACAACCATATTTTCAAAGAAAAAAAAAACTGAAGAGCAAAAAAGAAGGGAAAAAGGCCATTTCAGACAGGCCGCACTGTCGTGTGATGGACCACACGCTGATGAAAGGGCAGGAATGCGGGGAGGAGATTCTGGTTTACCAAGGGTGTCGATGTCAAGGTCACCGGCAGGACTTTAAGACTCTTATCCAATGGAGCCTCCTACACCAGTTTAAGCAGCCCCATAAGACCAGGGCCTGGAAGAGGCACCGTCCCCCAAGCCAGCCCCCTCAGAGATGAAACAGCTCGGACAAGAGAGGCCAGCCAGGCCCCTGATGAACGGTGGTGGGCAAAGGCTGGCTCTGACCTTCGAGGACATGGGCGGAAATCCAGCCTCCGACGTCCCCAGCAGTGTGGCTGGCGAGTGACAGCCTCTGAGCTTTCCAACAGGCCTCTCCAAGGGTGTCCCCTCCAAACTTCCCAGCACAAAACTACTCTACCGTGGGGTCCCCTGGCCTCGAAAAGCCACCCACTGTCCTGACACTGGGCCAGGAGGCAGCTCTCAGACCCGCAGGCTGAGAATCGGGCTAACGCTGGCCCACACGGATGGCCCTTGTGGGCACAGAACGAGACAGCAGAGCTCAGATAGCCAGCTCCCGACACATTCGGGAACCCTTGGCTCCAGCCCAGACCTCATGTGTTCCAAACCCAAGAGAGTCTCTAAGTCTGCAGAGCAAAACTTAGCACGTGCTCCCCCACGACAACAGGTGTCGGGCCCTCGGCTCTGGGCTGGCCCACGGGTCAGGGCCTCACGGTCAGTGTGGCCGAGCCTCACACTCCCCTCCTCTCTGGATATCTCGTTCCGCTGGCTCCAGGGTGACAGTGACAAGGAGCTGCATCACTCCCAGGCCAGCCACCAGCGCACTGGGTGACCCCAAGGTCACACAGCATGGAAAGGGAAACATCCAGCTAGAGTATTTGACACCCATTCAGCTCTGAGATTCTGGGATTCTCCAAGTCGGTTATCCGCAAATCAAAGCAATGAAACTTCAAACACACACACAGACCAACTATCCTTCCCAACACACTTCCATGAGAACCTTTAGGCAGTAATCCTGCCACTGGGATGCATCCCAAGACGTCTAACCCCACGTGTTCTGTTAGCAGCTAACGTCTGGGGCCCTTACTCCCAAAGCTTTGGGAAACAAACAGGATTTGCTGAATAAACCACTCTGCCTCGCACACACCCTTGCTTTATCTGAGCAAACCTCAGCAAATGCTGACCAGCACGGAAGTCCAGACTGGGAGACCCCGCACAGTGAGCACTGGGCGCCACCCACGGGGGCCAAGGCCAGCCTGGCTGCCCCACACGATCCATGCCGGCTCGAGTGGGGTGCTGCTCTAAGCGCTAGGAGAACCTCCTAACCCCGCTCAGCCCAGGCAGCCCGGGGTCCTCCCTGCTGGCAGAGCACCCCTCAGTGCAAAGCGAGACACAGCACAGCCACAGGAGCTGAAGTCTCCAGACTGGGCACGCCTCAGGATCACCTGCGGGCTCGCCGCACACTGGAGGTGAAGACAGCTCTTACCAAAAGAAGAAGAGGGGGCTTCCCTGGTGGCGCAGTGATTGAGAGTCCGCCTGCCGATGCAGGGGACGCGGGTTCATGCCCCGGTCCGGGAGGATCCCACGTGCCGCGGAGCGGCTGGACCCGTGAGCCATGGCCGCTGGGCCTGAGCGTCCGGAGCCTGTGCTCCGTGGCGGGAGAGGCCACGGCAGTGAGAGGCCCGCGTACCGCAAAAAAAAAAAAAAAAGAAAAAAAAAGAAAAGTGTTGGCAAGGGCGTGGAGGGATTGGAATCCTCGTGTGTGGCTGGTGGGGCCGTAAAAGCTGGTGCAGCCACCGTGGGAAACAGTGCAGCAGTTCCTCAAAAAATTAAATATGGAATCCCCACAGGAGACAGCAACTCCACTTCTGGGTCTGTACCCAAAAGAACTGAAAGCAGGAACTGGAAGACATATTTGCACAACCATGTTCAATGCAGTATTATTCACAGTAGTCAAAAGGTGGAACTACCCAAATGTCCACGGACAGATGAATGCATCCACAGAATGCGGTCCGTCCACACAATGGACCACTATTCAGCCTTAAAAAAGAAGGAAGTACTGACACACGCTACATCGTGGATGGACCTTGAGGACATCATGTCCAGTGAAATAAGCCAGACACAAAAAGACAATGTATGGGGCTTCCCTGGTGGCGCAGTGGTTGAGAGTCTGCCTGCCGATGCAGGGGACGCGGGTTTGTGCCCCAATCCGGGAAGATCCCACATGCCGCGGAGCGGCTGGGCCCGTGAGCCATGGATGCTGGGTCTGCGCGTCCGGAGCCTGTGCTCCACAACGGGAGAGACCACGGCAGTGAGAGGCCCATGTACCGCAAAAAAATAAAATAAAATAAAAGACAATGTATGATTCCACTCACGTGAGGTCCCTAGAGCAAATTCATAGAAAAAGAAAGCAGATGGTGGGGACCTGGAGCTGCGGGACAGGAGGATGGAGAGGGAGTGTTCAATGGGGCCGAGTTTCCATCTTGCAGGATGAGTAAGTTCTAGAGATGGATAGTATCAAAGGAGGCATGACAATATGAATGTACTTAATGCCACAGAACCGTACACCTAAAAACGGTTAAAGTTTTACATTATGTATATTTTACACTTAAAAAAACACAGATTGCTGGGCCCCAGTCCCAGAGTATAGGGTGGGGCCTAAGAATCTGAATTTGTAACAAGTTCCCAGATGCTGCTGCTGATCTAGGGGCCACAGCGCGGGAACCAGTGTCACAGGGCGACCAGAGGGGAGGAATTCAGGGCCTCACCCAGACCCGTGTCCCTCATCTAACAAAACGCAGATGTGCACAAATGCTGCCGCCGTACTTTCTGCACTCGTCAAATGCGGAACCAACGACCTTCCAGACGACAACCTTTTCACCGAAATAACATGAAACGGGGTCAGCAGACACCATTTTCAACCTGAACATTCCTTCTCAGGCTCATGAAACTGTTTCAACCTTTGAAAACTTCTCTAAGCTACACTGTTATTCTGCAGTTAACAAACCGTTCTCAGGAAATGGAAGCAGAAGTTTCCTCATCCCTATCGTGGCCATGGCCTCAGAAACGAGCATTCAGCAGCTCCATGGCCAGGGAATGTCAGGAACGCCCCCCAAACGCCAGGAAGCAGAGCTGCCCCACCTGTGGTCAGCTCGCCCTAAAAAGTGATCCATCACCAGCCAGCTTTTGATTGTCCCTAACTCAGGAGCTCGACTGAACAAACTGTGCATGGCCTCAATTTCATCAACTTTAAGGTTTACTTTTCTTTTAATAACCTATTTTATGTAACGTGAAATAAGGGGACTTCCCTGGTGACGCAGTGTTTAAGAATCCGCCTGCCAATGCAGGGGACACGGGTTCAAGCCCTGGTCCGGGAAGATCCCACATGCCGCGGAGCAACTAATAAGCCCGTGTGCCACAACTACTGAGCCTGTGCTCTAGAGCCCGTGCGCCACAACTACTGAGCCCGCGAGCCACAACTACTGAAGCCTGCGTGCAGCAACGAAGACCCAACACAGCCATAAATAAATAAATAAATTTTTAAAAATCCATTTAAAACAAAAATATTGAAATAAAATCTCTCCAACCCAACAATCTATATACATCCGTGTTCATTACCCTCCACGTGTATAGGGTTGTGATATGACACAATTGTCAAATACCAAGCATGTTTCCAAGCTTCCATGACCACGTTTCCTTCAACTTTTCTGTAGAAGCAAAAACCTCCTAAATTCCTAGCCAGTCAGATAATCACTTTGAAAACTATTTCACTTCAATCCTATCCTTTTAAATACATGTATTTTTGTTGTGAAATACTTCAAACATACAGGAAAATACAGGAAATATCAGAACCCATGTATCCACCAAGATTTCACTAAAGGGGACATTGTGCCTTATTTTTTGCTGAAAAGAATTTTTAATAAACAAAATGTTACAGATGCACACCACCCTCCCGACCCCCTTTTTCCTCTTCCAAAGTAACCACTATCCTAGAGTTGATGGGTACGATTTCCAGGCAGGTCTGTGCACTTTCTCTACATAAGTGTCCAGGAAGTCCATGCAAACATTGTGTTTCATTATGTACAACAAACATACAATTCCTTTCTTTTCCCACTGGCTTTTAAAACCCTTTTATATTGAAACAGAGCGCGCTTACAGAGAAGCGGACATCTCAAAACTGTTCAGCTCAATGAATTTCCACAGCAGGGTAACGGCACCTGGATAAAGGAAGGTACCCCTCACGCTCCCTTCTCCCCAAGGGAGAGACTTCTAAAGCCACAGGTTACCTCTGCCTGACTCTTTATTGACACCACACACGTGGACTCAAGTCCTGAGTTCCTCTGTTTCTGACTTCTTCCACTCTTGGTGTGTACAACCCGTCCGCGTGGCTCACGGGGTACAGGCGGTCCATTTTCTTGCCGTGGATCCCGCGGTGTGATCAGCCGGGGCCTATTACTCATCCTGCGGCCGCGCGGCGTCTGGGCAGCTTCACACCCTGCTGCTACGCACACGCCAGCAGCGGCACGCTGGCGGACGCATGTACGCATTTCTGTTCGGTACATTCCTGAGAGTGAAATTACTGGATCCTGGGGTTTCGTATGTGCAGCTCCGTAAATAATTCCAGTTTCCAAGTAACTGAGCCAGTTTACGCTCCCAGCAGCAGGGGTTCCAGCTGCCTCCCGTGCTGGCCGTGCTGGCCGACACTCACTCTTTCCGTCCGGTTTTCCTCGCCCTTCTGGGCCCTTGACTCTTGAATACAGTCGCAATTCATCTGCCATGTTTACCTTGAGTTCTCTCCTCTTACAACACTGCTCCGTATTTTCGAAGGTATTAAGACTATTACCTGTAAAGACTGAATAATAACTTAGATACGGAACTCAAAATCACTTAGCCGTTCTCCTAACTGCTTTCTGCCCTTAAAAACAGCATGAAGAATATCACTGTTCACAAAATAGTTTGCCCTATTTTTTATTCTATCCTTAGAATCCACTCCTAAAGAATTTCACATTTTTTTCCTGCTCACAGACGCTTCCCAAAAGGCTTTTATCTCCCCACGTGAACCACACTACATCACCAGCACGCTCTTCAGAAAACCCCCCTGGAGAGTCACTGCAGTCACCTCAGTGATCTGTGCGTGTTTCCTGGCAGCATTACAAAAAAAACTAAAGTTTCCTAACTGAGGATCAGAATGGCAACCACTAAGAATAGCTCCGAACGTGGGGTTTCCCCAGCTCCACCACCGCCCCCTCAAAACGCCCCTTCACCTTTCTCGGCCGGCAAATCCCCCGCCCGCCTGCTCCCCTCTCTCCTGCCACACCAGCTGCCCGGCCGCCCCGTGAACGCAGCGCGCCGCTGCTGGCCCGGGCGCCTTCACCTGTCGTCCCTTCTGCCAGGGTTCTCCTCCCAGAAATCCACCAGGCCACCTCCTTCGAATCCTGGTGCAAAATTCACTCTCAGTGCCATTTCCTCAGGGACAACGGCCCTGCGCCCTAGCTGCCCCCTTGCGTCAACGACTCCCTGCGTGTGCCGAGTACTGGCCACCTCCCGCTACGAGAACATCAGCCCCTCGAGAGCAGGCCTTTCTGTTTATATGGTTCACAGTTAGTATCCCAGCGACCGACAACAGTGCCCGGCAACCACAGTGAGCGCTCAGTGAGCATTTGTGGATGGAAAGAAGGACTCCGATTCGCGGCAGCAAGAAGGCCTGCTCTGTTCCCCTAGGCAGGGTGCCAGCCCCATGCCCGCCCCACCCACGCAAGTCGCACTCAGGCCTCACCAGTGACAGGAACCGCGCCTCGGTGAGCTGCAGCAAGAAGGAAGAGCTGCTCACACAGGACAGCTGTTAACACGCACGGCCACGCGGAGCCCTGGAGCAGTGACACCCTCAAGGTGGCGGTGACATCCTCCCACCCCGCCCCATGGCCTCTCTACCAGGTTACAGCTATATCCTTTTATCCCCCCAAAGAAGAGACGGCAAGACCCCTGATTACAGAAAGCTGTAACGTGTCTTGAGGGTAACCAACCTACACAGCAAGAGACGAAGGTTTTTCACCTTCCTGCGAAGGTTTAAGTGTTTTTTACCTTGAAGCAAGATATAAACTCTCTCTTAAGGTCCCTCCAAGCCCTCTGGTACTCATTAGCTGAGAATTCCCAAACTGAATCCCGGCCAGCCTCCGAAGCTCAGTTCAGACGCCCCTTCAGCAGGGAAGTGTCTCCCGGGCCCCAGCTGCAGTCGCTGCCCCTCTTCCTGCTCTCGTGATTGGCTTGGACGCCCTAGCTGAGCTTTCCTAACTTGTGATTGGCTTGGACGCCCTAACCCATCTCGGACCCGGGTTTCTCCCACACACCACATAACCCCCTCCAGGGCGCTTTGATTCCCTAATACCGCCTAGCACAGGGTGGCACACAGCACGTGCACCCCAAGAGTTCTTTATGATGGACAACCGGGTTTCCAAATGCCACAGAAGGACACCAGACCCCTTCCTCACACCATACACAGCAACTCATTCCAAATGGACCACAGCCCTAAATGTAAGAGCTAAAACTACAAAACTCTCAGCAGAAAATATAGGAGTAAATCTTTATGACCTTGGGTTAGGCAAAGCCTTCTTAGGAATGACACCAAATGCATCAACTGAAGAACAAAATAGATGAACTGAACTTCGTCAAAGTTAAAAACTGGTGTGCTGTAAAAGATACCATGAAGAAAGTATAAAGACAACCCACAGAAATGGAGAAAACATCTGTAAACCATGTATCTGATAAGGGACTTGGGTCTAAAATACATAAAGAATTCTTATAACTCAAGTTTTTTAAAAAGACAAATTACCGGACTTCCCTGGTGGCGCAGTGGTTGAGAGTCCGCCCGCCAATGCAGGGGACACGGGTTCGTGCCCCGGTCCGGGAAGATCCCACATGCCGCGGAGCGGCTGGGCCCGTGAGCCGTGGCCGCTGAGCCTGCGCGTCCGGAGCCTGTGCTCCGCAACGGGAGAGGCCGCAACAGTGAGAGGCCCGCGTACCGCCAAAAAAAAAAAAAAAAAAAAGGCAAATTTTAAAGATGGACAAAGGATTTGAATAGACATTTCTCCAAAGGAGACGTACAAAAGGCCAACAAGCACATGAGAAGATGACCAACCACGTGAGATTCCACCCACCGGGATGGATATAATCAAAACGGCAATAACAAATGCTGGTGAGGATGTGGAGAAGCCGGAACGCTCAAAGTTTGCTGCGAAACAGTCCGGCAGTTCCTCAAAAGGTTAAACATGGGTTACCATGTGACCCAATGATTCCACCCCTAGGTGTACACCCACGAGAAATGAAACCCTATGCCCACACGGAGACTTGTATATGAATGTTCACGTCAGCATTGGTCATAACAGCCAAAACATGGAAACAGCCCAAATGTCCACGGACTGATTAATGGGTAAGTAAAATGTGAATTATCCATACAACGAAATGTTAATCAGCCATAAAAAGAAATGAAGTACCGACCCACGCTACAACATGGATGAACCTTGAAAACCCTGTGCTGAGTGAAACAGTCAGTCACAAAGGACCACAAATTATATGGTTCTATTTATATGAAATTTCCAGAACAGGCAAATCTACAGAGACAGAAAGAGCAGTGGTTGTCTAGGCTGGGGGAAGCGGGGGTTGGCGGTATGGGGAGTGACGACTAACGGGTACGGGGTGATGACAGGGCTGTACAGTCAATTGTGGCGAAGGCTGCGGAACTCCTGGAACACACTGAAAACCACTGAACTGTACCCTTGAAATGGGTGAGTTGTATCTCAATAAAGCTTTTAAAAACGCTTTATGAATTCCTTCTCTTCTTCTCTCTAGCTCTTGTGAATACAAACTAAGTATCCTCCCACCCCAGCGCTGTGCCTGGAACACAGCTCGCAATCTTAAAGAAGGGGTCTGCTAAGAAGGGAAAATACCATCTACCTGTGACATCCTTTGGTTGGGTTTCAGGCACAGGTAAGAAAATTTGAGCTGGTGATGTTGCCACAGAAACTTCAAGCGGCCACACTCAGGACCCTGTGGACCTCCGTGGGGTGGCCTGAAGCTGCAAGTCAGTCGAAGTGGAAGCAGCCACTGAGAGCTAAGAAACCAGTCCGGTTCCCCTGAATAAAGTGCTTTCCCCTCTTCTACCCCTTCCCAGGAATTCAAAGGCAGGGAAGAAGACGGTCACCTGGACGGCTGTGTGCCGTATCGACCACCACTACAGCAAGGGCCATGACCAGTGTCTGAACCTTCTGGGTGCTTACAGAACACCTCTTGAGTCCTACAAACAGTCTAAGTAGGTACTGTGACCCCATTTCACAGACGTGAAAACTGGAGGCCCAGCCGGCAGCATGGCCCGCCTGCCTGGTCAGAGTCAGCCAGGTGACATGTGGGGCCTGAACTCGCATCAGGTTACCCGATGACACCAGACCCCTGTTGCCTCCTTAACTCACAGGGCCTCATTCGAGGCCCACAACGAGGAGAGGCGCAGGGGCAGGCACACCCCACACCTGGGCCAGGGGTCAGAGGGTCTCAGCGCAAACCCTGCTGTGAGCGAGCCGCCCACCTCTCTGCACTCAGTTTTCTCCTCTCTAAAATGAGGACAATACCGTCTACGTTACTGGCTGGCTACAAGAATGTTAAATATATGTTTATACGTGAAGGCATCTAGCACGCGGCTGGCTTTTACAGGACCTGTGCCCAGATGAAACCACACAGCGAATGAACTGCTGGCCAGGGGACGTGGCTCCCTCAAGCACTGGGTCCCCTGACATGTGACGCCCTAAACTCTGCTGGGAATCCCCAGAGCGCCGACTGCCCCTGGGACCTCCAGGGACGTGAATCACTCACGTTCACACAAATGGGGCTTCTCCGGCCGAAAGTGGCTATTCCTTCCCGAGGGAGAGTCGAGGGGCCAAAGCACAAAGAGAGGGGAAAATCACTGGTTTGTTTCCTTAGGACGTCACAAGACTGAAGCCCAGTCCCGAAAGGAGTCACCTATCAGATGATTTCCTCTGACTCAACTTGGAGCAAAAGGAACCCGCAGGGCAGCCACGGGACCCCTGCTTCTCCGTGAATCTCACCAAACCTGCTTCTGAAAGGGTTCATTGAGTCTCTCCCTCGAAAAGCCTCTTAGGTCTCTCCTTTCTGGAATGTTTTTATGTGGGGAGGCCCAGGGACTTTTTCCAGAGTTTAAAAAGAATACTACTTTAGCTAACTCGGGAAATCTTGGAATAACTCACAAAGTAGAAGTTCAAAGTTCCACAAAGAATACTCATCTCTGTTTAACTAAATTCAATCTGGCTTTGGTTTTCTTTTTTTAAAAAACCTCCTCGCAGGCCTGGGTGGTTCCGTCTGAAAGTGACTCACGTTTTCTAGGGTCTCTAGACATGAAAGTGAACATGCTCCAGGATATCTGGCAGACTCAGTGTGTCTCGATCCCAGTGGAGGCTAAACGGAGGACCTGCGTTCGCAGCCTCATTCGGTCCCTTTAATAAAATTCCAAGCCATCACCCAACAGTACAAGCCAAGTGACATACAATTAAATCCATTGAAACAGATACTTACTGATCCACACAAGGGGTCACAAGGAGTGAGACAAGGCCCCTGCCTGGGGAGGGAGCAGGGGGTGGGATGAACTGGGATTGGGATTGACATATATACACTAATACGCATAAAATAGATAGCTAATAAGAACCTGCTGTATAAAAAATAAATAAATAAAATTAATTTTTTTTTTAAAAAAAAGGCCCCTGCCTTCCAGCTGCCTGCGGGGTAAGTGACCAGGAATGCAATTAATCAACCAGAACACGGAAGGCCTCGGAAACTGGCATGAACAAATTAGGAGCCGTGAAAAATGTCACAGAAAGCAAACGAGTCAGTCAGTTTTCCCCCCACAATCAAACCTCTGCACTAAATGGTGGAGACCTAGTTTCCAGGCAACGAAGACTGGACTCACGTAGTGCCTGTCCGCCCAGAACTCGGAAACCGGTGAACCAGGGTGATCTCAGCATCTCAAACAGGTGGGGGAACTCGGCCCGTGGGTCGCAACGCACGTGACGCGATCTGTTCTTTGAGAGCTTTCACGCCCAAGCCAGCTGGAGACAAGCCCCCGGCCGACGCCCCGCTCCCGGGACTGAACTCGGGGATGCTCAGCAGACGGGGTGCAGGGCTGAGGCCCAAGCTCGCACCCTCACTGCTGCCCGGCGCTGACGCTCCCTTTCTGAAGAGAGAACGCGACGCCTCACAAGGTCTCGGGTGCTCTTTGCGAGCACAGGCTCACGGAGCCACCTCTCCCCTCAGAAAAACCCTCTGATGACAGAAGGGTCTCCGTCCGGGAGGCACGGGCTACAGCAGTCAGGAGCGAAGCCTCCAGACGGGGTCCTGAAAGGGGTCCGCGGGGCAGCCCTCCCACCGGGGGCCGGAGCCGCGCCGGACGGCGCTCCAGCTCCGCCATCCGCTAGCTGTAGGTGCCGGGCAACTTACGGCCTCTGCGTGCCTCGGTTTCCCCATCTGTAAAGTAGGGGAGGGGAGACGCCTCGCCTCCTAGCATTACTGAGAGGATTAAGTTGCTTTACACGTCAGGCACGAGGAAGGGCATCTGGCACACAGCAGGTGCTCTGAAAGGCTTAGTCATCACAGCTACCACACAACGCTACCGCTCTGCAAAGAACGCGCGAAACAACTCCCTCCCGGCAAGGGGGTAGAGAATGGGGTACTCTGTGCGCCCAGCAGAGACCCTCTCAGGGGAAACAGGTCCCTTCCACGGGGCAGAGGCAAACTATAACCTCTTGCAGAAACTCCCACAAGACTCCCTACTTCACCGTCCGTCCTAGGAAGGACACTCAGTGTGCAGAAGCTATCACGAGATAAAGACCCGCACACGTACAGACCGTCCTTGGGTCCTGAAGAGCTGATAACGCAATTTCAAATCTCCCTTTCGTGCGAAACCCCAGCAGTGAGTGGCCAGTTCTTGGAAAATCCCTGCACCCCCGGCCTGGACTGGAACTTCTCCGGAGCTGGGAGGTGAAATTACTGTTCTTAAGATAATTAACCGTGCTAAGTCAGGAGTATCACCTGACTCTCTGTCTCAGCAGATGGCCTCTGCCAGAGCTGCATACTTCCAACAGCAGGTGACTTTCCCAGACATCCCTCCCGCTGCCACACAGATGCCAGCGGCCCTGGGGTCTCGGTCCTCCTGCCTGCTGGTCCCAGGGGCCACTGGAACACCTGCACGCGCCAGCAGGCCGGGCCAGCGCCAATAATACCCAGACACAGACATCGGAAACAGCAGAGCCAGGGAGATTAGGAGTGGATGTCAATTCAACAAAACATGCATTTCATTATAAATACACCTCCAATATTAACTCGAGAGTGAAAACTAAGGGAGACCAACACTCCCACAAAACTGTTTTAAAACGAGATCCCCGGGCTTCCCTGGTGGCGCAGTGGTTGAGAGTCCGCCTGCCGATGCAGGGGACGCGGGTTCGTGCCCCGGTCCGGGAGGATCCCACATGCCGCGGAGCGGCTGGGCCCGTGAGCCATGGCCACTGGGCCTGTGCGTCCGGAGCCTGTGCTCCACGACGGGAAAGGCCACAACAGTGAGAGGCCCGTGTACCGCAAAAAAAAAAAAAAAAAAAAAAAAAACGAGATCCCCAGCACCCACCTTTGCTTGTCAAACTGTGTTGTTAGCAAGTCCACTTAATGTCTCAGGATTTGGGACACACTGGGTTTTCCCCCAACATTTTCTACTGTGAAATAGACACACACACACACACACACACACACACACACACACGGGTATAAAATGTCTATGGACAGTTTAACAAAACTATGTATCAAACACATGTAGAACCACTATCCAGGTCAAAAATTAAAAGATGGCTGGGATCTTGGAAGCCCCCATGACCTGTACCTCGCAGACCCTCCTTTCTCCTATCGGAGGCGACCACAGCCCCATTTCCACGCCATTTCACCTGCTCTTCATTTATACTTTCATCACCTGCGTAAGCAGAGTTTAATTCTGCATGGCTTTGAACTTAATATAAAGAGGAGTCTCACGGTATGTATTTTCTCTGGCTTCTTTCAACATCCTCAGTGGAGGGTGCTGGGACTCAGTACTTGTATTCGCAAAAGGTCACTTAACAGGACACGGCAGAGATCACCTAAGGACGTCTCCCTAGCTCTCAAAGCCTACCAACTGAGCTTACTAAAACTGTGATTCAACACACACAGCTGACAGCAGCAGTCACCTCTAGGTTGGGGAACTAGTTTAGCAGGAGAGAAACTTTGTTTACCAAGTGCAAGCATCAGGACATTTTTTTTAATACTGATTCAACGTAAAGGCTCAAATTTTACAACGTTAGCACTTGAAAAGCACAAACGTACATTCCCTGATTCATTATTACACAGACATCAAATACAGAATTATGAAAACTTCTTAGTGGTGTAGACTAACGCTAAGCGAGACGAACAGACTAACAAACCAAACGTAAATACACCCTGAGGTTAACTGTGTCAAACGCGTGTGCAGAGGAAAAAAGGAAACATACTAAACGCAGCAGCTGCCAGCTCACCGGTGAGCTCCCTTTCGCAAGACGTTTGTATTTGCGCTTATCTTACTTGTACAGCAACATTCTCCTCGAAGTGCCAAATCACATACCACGTGAAACCTTACTGCTCTGCTTACAGTCCACTCATAGACTCATCGGAGAGAACTTCACTGGCACAAATCAGGTTGAAGACTCTCAGAAAATCACGTAAATGTACTTCTCAGAGATGTGTCTCCAGTCCCTACCAAGCTTCCCTGGAATTCATCAGTCGTGCAATTTCCCTTTCCTTTTGCTTAGCACACATACTCCAAATTGAGTTAAGAGTGCTGAATGACCCCCCCCCGCCCCCGCCAACATGCCTATCCACACACCCGAAGGACACGTGTGTCCTCCTACAACCTGGCCAGCAGGAAATAGAGCCAAGTGTGGCCTCAGCTTCCCCTAGAGCTCAACTCACAGGTCATGTCTGGGGCCCTCCTGCGCCCGCCTGTCCCACGTGAGGTTTTAATACTGGTACCTTCACCAAGAACATCTACCCCAAGTCTGGCTATGACTTCTGAATGATTCTACAACAAAAACGTTCAAAGGATGAAAGCACTACAGTTCTTCAGAGGGTAACGTGAATGGTCAAGGGTCGAGCTCTTCGAATTCCCGAGGGTCCGGGCCGCCTGTCTGCTCACTTGCCCCAGGTTCTAACCACCAGGGCAGCTCCTCTTAACATGCACCGCGGGCCACAGAAGGCAGCTCACATCTCTCCAGCATCTCACCACTCCAGCCCCTCCCCATCACCCCAGCACACCGCAGGCCAGACATCTCTTTTTCTGGTGCATTTTTCTTAGGAAGGAAAAAATAAACCAAAACAGAATTCCCCAACCCGGAACACATCACTTTCTTGCTAACCACAAATTCTGGCAAAACGTGTTTACGTAATAGTGATTCAGTTCCTCTTTCTTCAAATGGACACCTTTTACCTTGCAAATTGTGTGTGTGTGTGTGTGTGAAAGGGAGAAAGAGACGGAGTTCAAAGACCATTAACACCGATTTAAATAATATCTGCATAGCTACCATTGTTACCAAACTAAAATGTGATTCTATCCTAAAAACACTGACAATAAAAATGTAATTCTAGGGCTTCCCTGGTGGTCCAGTGGTTAGGACTCCGAGCTTCCACTGCAGGAGGCCCAGGTTCGATCCCTGGTCGGGGAACTAAGATCCCGCATGTCACGGGGGAAAAAAAAAAACTGTAATTCTTTTCCAACATCAGAGCCCTTTCCACAAAGCAGACACTATTCTAGCTACTGGGATGTAAAGAAAAAGACTGGTTTCTGCCGGTCAGGAGTTGACAACGGCAATGTGTGTAACGGAGGGAGAGGAATGGACAGGAAGGTTTTTTGCCCCGATGCAGATGGTACTTTAAGCGTATAATTTAATCCGTCAAACGCACGCATCTCAAGTGACAGCTCACGACTTGCCTAACAGACGTGTACAGGCAGAGCAGCAGCAGCGAGGGTGGTGGCGGGAGCACAGGGGCGGGGAAACCGCGCAGGCGCGCAGAGAGGGTGCGGCCGGCCACGGAGGCGCTCAGGGTGAGCAGAGGTCAGGCCTGACCCCACAGAAAACCAGGCGGCAGCCAGAGGTTTGGGAAGACAAACGGCTCAGAGCTTCCTAACCGAATGGGATGCATGGAGTACCGTCCAAGGAGGCGCTCCAATGGAAGTGAAGATGATTCTCCCTTGTTCTAACGACCAAGTTTAGGGGACTTCCCCGGCGGTCCAGTGGTCAGGATGAGGCACTGGCACCGCCAAGGGCTCGGGTTCAATCCCTGGTCAGGGAACAAAGATCCCCCAAGCCGCACAGAGTGGCCAATGAATAAATCAATCAATAAATAAAAACCAAGTTTAGGTCTGCAGGGTTGTAGGAAAGCAGGGCTGGGATACACAGTGGTAACCTGTCTATATTTTTTTTATCCGTGTATGATGCAATCGCAAAAATCAGATTAGACAATCAAGCACATATCACACTCATTCTTTGTCCCTCTAAGGCACAACCATTGAGCTCTGTAACCTCTAAACAAGCCCTGAAATAAACTCTCCTGCTGCACAGTCAGAAAACAGAGTGTTCCAGTCAGATATTTTGATAGTTAATGATTTTAATATAAAACCCACCACAGGTTTATGTCCAAAATACAAAAAGAACTGCTAAAAATCAAAGAAAAAAACAATCCCTTAAGAAAATGGGCAAAAAATAAGAACGATCGTTTCAGAAGGCCACACAAGGTCAAAGTATTATAAGAAACTAAACCTCACTGAAAATCGAAGAAATAGAGATTAAAACAAAAATAAAACACGTTCTTAATTTCTCCAATGCTGAAGGGAGTTTTTTTAAAAAATGGTATGAAATGGTGACGAGGTTATGGGGAAAAGATGCACTGCTGTTACAGGTATAAATTGGTAACAGCCACCAGAAAGGATAATTTGTAAGGATTTGTTAAAACAAAAAATATGCAACCCTATGACCCGGCAATTCCACTCCTTACGGGTATCTAAGGCAGAATAATGGCCCCTACAGGTACTCACGTCCTAAGCCCTGGAACCTGTGAAGCTGTTAGATTCCACAGTAAATGGGCAATTAAAGGTGTAGATGAAGGCTGCTAATGAGCTGACTGTGAAAGGAGGGCAAAGGATGTGGATTAGCAGCTGGGCCCAATGTAATGCTGGGGTCCTTCAAAGTGCAGGAAGTGAACAAAAGAAAGAGAATCAGAGAGGTGACAGGACAAGAAAGGTGTGGCCCACGGTAGCTGGAGCCAGGGGATCCTCCGGCAAGGAATGCGGAAGGCATCTGGGAGCTGGAAAAGGCCAAGAAACGCCTTCTCCCCGAGGGCCTCCAGAAGGAACGCAGCCCTGTCCACAGCTGGATTTTAGCCCAGGGAAACCTGTTTGGGGCTACTGACCTCCAGAACTGTAAGATGATAAATTTTTGCTGTTTAAGCCACTATGTTTGTGGTAATTTGTTACAGCAGCAGTAGAAAACTAACACACTACACTAGGGAAACACGGGCACAGCACACAAGGAGGTGTACGTTGTCTGAGTACACATATGTATAAGACACGAAAAGAGCGATGAGAGGATGCATCCCAAACTGGTAAGAGGAGGTGATCGCAAATGGGGTGAGACTTTAATCTATAATGTTCTGGGTGTTTGTCCACGTATTGCACAACTGAAAGTTCAATTTGTCAGGAGGGAGTTATCATTTATAGCTTAAGCTTCCAGGGATTAGAATATGATATAAAAGACCCTTAATTTAAGGCTGAAAACCACAGTGAACACAATTTTTCCTGACAATCCCAAAGCTGCTACAAAGACCTAGACCCCCGCGATCCCCACGATTAACACTAACGGTGGGCTCTGGCTGTGTGGACAGAACACCAGAGAAGAGGAAATTCGCTGTATACCCATAAGCCACTGCTTCTTCAACAGTCAAAAGTAAACCTTTGCTAAAGCATGAGAGATACATATATCATCTCTGGACAAAATTCATTCTCAAAGACTTGTATTTTCTGACTCCAGCCCCTCCAAACACCACCCACACCACGACATGCCCCCTTAACACTGCCCACGGTGGACAAGTCACTTGCCTCTGGGTTGTAGAGTTTTTGGGGGTTTTTTTCCTCTACCATTTCACCTGCCATCCAGGATGGCTAATAAAATCACCACGGCCCCAAGGAAGGCCCGCTGCCAGTCTCGGAGAGCTGTGGTAGATGATACCACAATAGCAAACAGGGGGTGAGCCCTGCAGGAACAGTCAGGGCTGTCCCTGTACCTGCAAAGACACCCCTGAGTAACCATCACATCCAGGAACTCTGAGCTGCTTTACAATCCTTGGGGGAAGAACCATTCCTACCCAAACGCTGGTAGCCCAGCGTGCGGCCCTGGTACAGGAGGGCCGACTGGCCCACCTGGGCTCGAACGTGTGACCTCGTGAACGCAGTGTTCTAACCACGAGCAAGAGCCATCACATGCTTCTCCTTACACAGTTACATGAGAAAGGAAAAGTAACTAAAGACCAATGGGGGTGGCGGGGTGGGGACTGCTCCCTAGACGCAGACTCACCAAGGGACTTCATGCCAATGGGGCCACTCCGGCGCAACGCCACCCCTAACCCCAGCAGCTTCACTCCACTTCTGCCTCTTTTCTCCCTAATGAATCCAGTGTCTAGCAGCCCTCCAGAACTCTAAGCATGGCCTCCTCAGGGACACCTCGCCAGACGGCCCAGCCGGAGCTTCCAACCTTGGGCCCCCGCCACCCCCCAAGAAGCAACAGTAACTCACGCCAACACCCACCTTCATCTATCCTCCAGTTAGAAGACTAGAGGGGGTACCATTTTAAACAGGGACGTCCTAGAAAACGCACGCCTCACGCTCATCCGCTAAGAAAAGCACTCAGGGAGAAACACGAAAGGCTGGCGTTCGAGAACACTAAAGTCCTGAGCGGCCAGAGTTCTTGCCAAGACCCGGCAGGTCCTGGGACTGCGCCCCACGCGGCGGGCAGGCCGGCAAGGAGGAAGCGCGGGGCGGGCGGGCCCTGCGGCCCCCAGGGACCCGGACAGTCCCGGGGAGACGCGGGCAGAAGCGCGCGGCGAGGCGCAAACCCGGACAGGTGCTCCGGCTCTGGGCCGCGCGGCCACGCGCCCTCCTGGGCGTGGACGCGGGAGTGGGAGGGGGAACCCGGCGGGGCGCGGGCCGCCCGCCGACAGGAAGAGTACCGAAGGCCTCAGGGTCTCGGGGGGCGCTGGCCGGAGCAGCGCGGGGCCTGGTGGGTGCCTGCCATACCTGCCGCCGGCGGGTCCGCCTCCTCGTCTGCCTCCGGCTCAGCCGCTGCAGCTGCTGGCGCCGCGGGTAGCAGGTCCATCGCGCCGCCAGTCATGTGAGCGCGCGCCACGTGACTTCCTCCGCGCCCGCCAGGGCTCTGCCTGGCCTCGCCCCGCCCACACCCGGGCCTACCGCGCCCACTCCCAGCTTATCCCCGCCCTCCAGGGCCTGCCACGCCCACGCCCGACCTCGCCACGCCCACTCCCATCCTCGCCTCGCCTCGCCCCGCCCCGTCCCGCCCCGTCCCGCCCAGGCCACACTGCCCCGGGTGGGGCAGGTGGCGCGGTCCGGGCGCGCGCTCAGCCTTCCCGCGTCCGCCGCTCCGGCCCGCCTGTTAGCTGCCGGCACCCTCGCCCACTCGTTCAGTCCCCACCTGCCCTCACTCAGGCAACCCACTCAGTCATTCATTCATTTATTCACACGCGCACCCTCTCGTCCGCCCACTCGTTCACCCGCTCATTCATTCACCCACTAGCTCATTCGCTCATTTACCCACCTTGTCATTCAGTCGTTCGTTCACTTACCACCCTCTTACTCATTCACTCACTGGCTCACTCACTCAGGTCTCCTGACTGTCGCCTGGAGGCCAGGCGGGCCCTGTGCCGGGTGCTGAGGATACAAAGATGCATTTGGTACTTTCCCCGTCTGGAGGACAGACGGGCGACCCGAATGGATCCAGTGTCCTGACTTCCAAAACAAGGCTGTGGGAGCGCCGTACAAGAGGGTTCCCCCGGCCCTGCCGGGGTGAAGGGATCCCAGGATGAGTAGAGCCTGAGCTGAGGCTGGAGGAATGAGGAATTCAGCTGGAGAAGGAGGAAGTGGGTCCCCGCAGGCACGAAGGCCCTGAGGCATCACACAGCTGCAAACGCTGTGGTCTTCCCGAGGCTAAAAGTGGGAGCAGAAGAGGAAGCTGGAGCGATTGGTAGGGCTCCATTAGGGAGGGCCTGGTTTCAAAAGGACGGACCTTGGACCTCCTAAAACTGGGACACCTATAAACACCCAGGGAGTTGGTAACAGCGATCGAGAGCCCAGGGTTCCTGTCAGGGTCCTAGGAAGGGCCCCAGTCTCCCCAGGTAGTTAGTCCTCCTTGCTATAGCTACCGGACCTCTTTGTGGGCCGGCACCAACAACGATCCTCGGCCCCAGCACAACTGAGGAAGCGGTGTACCTCTGCCACAGGTGGGCATGCAGCAGCTTTCCCAGGCCACAGCGGGATGCCGTTTCCTCCTGCCACCATGGGCTTCCTTTAGGCTGGTTTTGCATCCAATGCTGTGCACGGCACTTTCTCCCCTCCCAAGCCTGGGGCACACACATTCCCCCACCCTCCCACCCCACCCCACCCCCACCCCCCACCCCCACCCCTACCTCCCTCTAACTTCCTGGCATTATTTGATACATATCTCTGTCCCCTGCTAGACTAGAAGATCTTTATTAAATGTTTAAACATTCACTGCACCTTGAAAGCTGTGAAGCATTAAACAAGTGTAAAGTCAGACATTACTCAAGAATAACAGCACATGACATTTATTATTTTACTTTAACACCCCTGACATATGGTCACACGGCCTCCAGTTCAGTGGTCCTGCATCTTGGCGGCACTCATCACCTGGGGAGCATTCAAATATACTCGGCCTGAAGCCCACCCCCAGGAGTTCTGATTTAATTGGTCTCGGGTATGGCCCGGTAACGGGATTTTTTTTTTTTTAAAGTTCCCTGGATGATGCTAAGGTGCAGCCACTGCTCTAAGTTGAAAGTTTGTTTTATTCTCACAAACATTTCCTGAGCATTTGCTAGGTATGGAATTTTTTACGGCATGAGAGAGGAGAGTAAGGGACGCCACACAGGGATAGCCAGGAGACATCCCCACCCTCCAAAGTTCCTGCTGGAATTGAATGGAGAAGCAGAACACAGGATTCTCACACCACACACAGTGCAGTGGGTGTTGGGGCTGGAAACGTGCGTGCTGTGGAAGGAAAAAGGAACCACTGGTTCCGACGCGACTGGTTGTGAATGCCTCCAGAAGGGGGAGTTCAGTCCTTACAAGCTGTGGGCTACACTGCCAGATATCTCTAACGGTGAGAGAGCGCTTGGGAAGCGTGTGCACTGAAGTATGCCTGCCTGTAACTTCTTTAGATCCTCGCCAGAGAAGCCTAATCCTTATACTATTTCTGTTTCATTCAGGAAATGGTAAATAGAAAACGGAATTTCTGATTTTTAAAATAAATTTATTTATTCATTTACTTATTTATGGCCACGTTGGGTCTCCGTTGCTGTGCGTGGGCTTTCTCTACTAGTGGCGAGCGGGGGCTACTCTTCGTTGCGGTGCGCAGGCTTCTCATTGCTGTGGCTTCTCTTGTTGCAGAGCATGGGCTCTAGGCACGTGGGCTTCGGTAGTTGTGGCTCACGGGCTCTAGAGTGCAGTCTCAGTAGTTGTGGCGCATGGGCTTAGTTGCTCCGTGGCATGTGGGATCCTCCTGGACCAGGGCTGGAACCCGTATTCCCTGCATTGGCAGGCGGATTCTTAACCGCTGCGCCACCAGGGGAGCCAGGAATTTCTGATTTTTAAAACCCTTTGATTAGTGGCAAGAATCCAATTACGTTAAGACTGTTAATGTTTTCGCAGTCACTTTTATTGCTTTCCATTCAGGAAAGTGAGAACTCTGTAAGCAAACTGACAGAACTCGGAATGCAGAGCACTGAAGTTGGGGCGCACTACACAGGGGGTCATGCCGAAAGGGGCTACCGTCAGTTATCCTACAAAAATGCAAGCATTTCCAAGTCCTACTAAGGACCCTTCAAAAGAGTTACTAAATGCTTTGAGGAGTATATCCTAGAAATATTAACAGTAGTTCACATGTTAGTCAGGAGAGGCTCAATCATGCTGCAGTAACAATCTCAAATCTCAGAAGCCTGAGACAACGAAGGTTTATGTTCATCCTCGTCAGCCCGAAACCCAGGATAAGGGGGCAGCCACCATCTGGAATTTCTGCCATCCTGACAAAGGGAAAGTACTCTGGAGCATTGAACTGCTCTGGCCCAGAAGTGACACACAACGCTTCTACCCAAAATTCATTGGCCAGAACTTGTGTCATGGCTCTAGCGAGCCACAAGTGGGACACTACCATGTCCCCGGAAGACAGAAAGCCAGGAATGTCTGATAAACGGCACTGAATACTAAGCACGCTGACGTTTACTGAATGTGCCTGCTATGCACTGAGCACTCTTATACATGCTTTTGCTTTAGAAACGCATCAACTCCCCATGATAAATCTAGGAAATAGAAGTATGATTATCTCCAGTTCAGCCAGAGAGCTTCAACACACTAAGACCCCAGAGCTAGGCGACAGAAGGTCTGGGATTCAGATCCACGCTGTCCGGTACCAGAGACCATCCCCATAGCCCCTGTGGCATTTCCCCTGTGCTACAAAGCTAGCAATTTATCTTCAAAGTCTTAATCAGGAAATTCTGGTCCACCCATAACCTCTTATTTATTTATTTATTTATTTATTTATTTTTGGCTGCGCTGGGTCTTTGTCGCTGCGCGCAGGCTTCCTCTAGTTGCCGTGAGCGGGGGCCACTCTTCGTTGCGGTCTGCGGGCTTCTCATCGCGGTGGCTTCTCTTGTTGCGGAGCACGGGGTCTAGGCGTGCAGGCTTCAGTAGTTGTGGCGTACAGGCTTCAGTAGTTATGGCTCGCGGGCTCTAGAGCACAGGCTCAGTAATTGTGGCACACGGGCTTAGCTGCTCCACGGCATGTGGGATCTTCCTGGACCAGGGCTCGAACCTGTGTCCCCTGCGTTGGCAGGTGGATTCGTAACCACTGCGCCACCAGGGAAATCCCCACCCATAACCTCTTGTTTTAGGAGGCTTGGTAGGGAAGCTGCTTATGGCTCTGTAAATCATACCGTGGGGAAGGGGAAGGACTCTAAAAGCAGAAAAAAATACAATAATTTCATTAATAATATCAAGGGACTTCCCTGGTGGTCCAGTGGTTAAGACTCCGCACTTCCATTACAGGGGGCACAGGTTCAATCCCTGGTGGGAGAACTGAGATCCCACACGCCATGGCCAATAAATTAATTAATTAATTAACTAATAATATCAATAGTCCCAAACTTTATTTTGGTTTTTGGCCGTGCCACACGGCATGCGGGATCTTAGTTCCCTGACCAGGGATCGAACCCGTGCCCCCCACAGTGGAAGCACTGAGTCCCAACCACTGGACCACCAGGGAAGTCCCCCAAACATTTTTTTACCACTTACTATGTTACAGGCAGTGTGCTAAGTGCTGAACCAGTATCATCTCATTTAATACTGTGAAGGTCATGAAATCAAATCCTCCTGTAACATTATGAGTTACCTTCTCAGGCAGTACCTCTCAAATATCCATTCTAAAATTCCTACCTGGAGTAAAGGGGTTTGCTCCCATCCTTCATGAGCCCCAGGAAGCTTTAAATATCTCAAACATGTTGGCTGTCCGAATTCGACTTTGGACAAGCTACTTGACTTCCTTCAGTTTGCTCACCTGTAAAATGGATATATCAATATTACTTGCTCCAAAAAGCTGTCCCTCAAAGGTAAAGTTCTAAATCAGAGACTTCTTGTGATGGTCTGAACTGATGCAGAAGTATATTCACCCTCTTCCCCAAACATATAGAAATGCTAGGTAATATTTTACCCCCAAAACTGTTTTTAATACATAGTTGCAGTCAAAAGCAAGAAAAGGTGCCAGATATAGCGGGAACCTTAAGTTACAGGGATGAACAAAAGCTGAAGCTAACAGCTCACAGGGCTTTCAGAAATAATAAAGGTCTTAGGAACTTGGGTTAAAGCAATAGGAGAGGAAGGCTTAGGTCCTGGGAATGGACCTGAACTTCCTAGATAAAATCAGGATTAACGAAGGGATAACCTACCAGCCTTTAGAAGCAGCTTGGAATCTGGCTGTGTCCACAGTGGACCAAGAGTGGGAAAAGAATAACCCTTGAGGAAATCCCACTCCCAGACATTTACCCAAGAGAAATAAAAGCATATGTCCACCAAAAAAGGCTCATTCCTAGAAGCCACATGCAAATAGCTGAAAACTGGAAATAACCCAAATGTCTATTAACAACAGACTGGATGAACATATTGCTATAGTCAAATAATAGATTGCAACACTGCAATGAAAAAGTACAAAATACTGATACGGGTGGTGGGAAGTGGGGTATTGCTATAACAAATATCCAAAAATGTGGAATTGGCTTTGGAATTAGGTAAAGACTGGAAGAATTTTGAGAAGTGTCATAGAAGATGCCTTGATTGCCTTGAATAGACTGTTACTAGGCATATGGATATTAACTGTGGTACAGAAAACCTACATCATTTTAGATGGTGGTACCTAATTGTCATAAGCAGACTGTTGGTAGCAATATAGACATTAAAGTCACCTCTGGGGCTTCCCTGGTGGCGCAGTGGTTGAGAGTCCGCCTGCCGATGCAGGGGACACAGGTTCGTGCCCCGGTCCGGGAGGATCCCACATGCCGCGGAGCGGCAGGGCCCGTGAGCCACGGCCGCTGAGCCTGCGCGTCCGGAGCCTGTGCTCCGCGACGGGAGAGGCCGCGACAGTGAGAGGCCCGCGTACAGCAAAAAAAAAAAAAAAAAAAAATTCACCTCTACGGAGGGCTCAGAAGGAAATGAGGAACATGTTGTTGGAAACTGTATGAAAAAGGGATCTTGCTATATAGTGACAGAACGCTTAGCTAGACTGTATCCTACAGTTATATGAAAAAGAACCTATCTAGATTGCAAAAGATGGTAAAATTAGGAGACTGTCAGGAAAGCGTGCTTTGAAGAGAAAGCCAAAGGTGTGGCTGAGCAACATTTTTCTGGTGCCTAGAGAGGAACAAAAGGTCACAACATCTGGTGACACAGAGGGCTCTTTGAAGATTAGGTGTGTGCCGTCTCCGTAGAAGCAAAAAACAGAGATGGAATTATTCAGGAAAGACCTGTGGATGAGAGCTGTGATGACGTACATGGGAGATCCATAGGTTTTTGAGCATGTTATATCAGCAGAAACACTGCCAGCTTCGACTGACAAGGACAGAGAAAGATGAGATGAAAGAAGGCTGTCTGACCCTCAAAACTCTATAGGCAGGAAACAACCTCATACTACTATTCAGCTGCAAGCCTGTGCTACCCGGGATGAAAAAGGAAGAAGATTCAGGGTGGAGCTGTGGGCCCAGAGGACAGAACATTAAGCCACACAGGATAATTCCTTGAAACCTAACTGAGGGAATTCCCAGGCGGTCCAGTGGTCAGGACTCGGCTTTCACTGCCGAGGGCCGGGTTCCATCCCTGGTCTGGGAACTAACGCCTCACAAGTTGTTCGGTCAAAAAAATATATATATTAAAAAATATTAAAAAAGAATAAAAGAAACCTAATTGAGTTTGCGTCACTGGATTTCAAAATTGCTTGAGACTGCAATTTCTTTGTCCTTCCATTTTCTCCCTTTTTGAATGGGAATGTCAATAACTGTTACCCCATACCTATCTCACTATTGTATTTTGGGATTAGATCATTTATTTTCTAAGTGTACAGATGAAGAGGAACTTTGCCTCGGGATGAATCACACATAGAGTCAAACCCACACCTGATTTACATTATTCGGACGATGAGATGTGTGACTTGTGAGCTAGTAAGATTTAGATGAGATGGTGGACTTTGAGTTGATGCTATACAGGGTTGAGATTTTGGAGGATGTTGGGATGGGATGAATGTATTTTGCATATCGGATGGATGTGAATCTTTGCGGGGCAGAGGATGGACTGTGATAGATGGAATAATAACCCCTCAAAGAATAATGCCCCCTCAAAGAGGTTCTAATCTCAGAACCTGTGGATATGTTACCTTACATTTGCAGATGTGTACAGTTCAGGATCTTGAGGTGGGAAGAGTGCCCTGAGTGATCTGGGCGGGTTCAATGTAATTACAAGGGTGCCGCACAAAAGGAATCGTCACAGACGGTCAAAGTTAGGGACAAGGCCATGTGCTGTTGAAAACAGAAAGTCAAGGAATGCATCCATCGGCCAAGGAATGCCAGCAGCCTCTACAAGCTGGAAGAGGCAAGGAATGGATTCTCCACTGGAGCCTCCAAAAGGAGCCCGTCCCACCGACATCTAGATTTTAACCCTGTTAGGTCTCATTTCAGACTTGTTACCTTCAGACCTGCAGGCAGTACATTTTCGTTGTTACAAGCCATTAAATTCGTGGCACTCAATGCCATTGAACTGTACACCTAAAAATGGTTACTGGGACTTTCCACGTGGCACAGTGGATGAGAATCCGCCTGCCAATGCAGGAGACACGGGTTCAAGCCCTGGTCCGGGAAGATCCCACATGCCGCAGAGCAACTAAGCCCATGCGCCACAACTACTGAGCCTGCACTCTAGAGTCCGCGAGACACAACTACTGAGCCCCTGTGCCACAACTACTGAAGCCTGCGGGCCTAGAGCCCATGCTCCACAACAAGAGAAGCCACCGCAATGAGAAGCCTGTGCACCGCAACAAAGAGTAGCCCCTGCTCGCCGCAACTGGAGAAAGCCCGTGCAGAGCAATGAAGACCCAACACAGCCAAAAATAATTAAAATTAAATCTTTTTTTTTTGCGGTACGCGGACCTCTCACTGCTGTGGCCTCCCCCGTTGCGGAGTACAGGCTCCGGATGCGCAGGCCCAGCATCCATGGCTCACGGGCCCAGCCGCTCCGCGGCGCGTGGAATCTTCCCGGACCGGGGCACGAACCCGTGTCCCCTGCATCGGCAGGCAGACTCTCAATCACTGTGCCACCAGGGAAGCCCCTAAAATTAAATCTTAAAAAAAAAAAAAAAAAGGTTACTGTTATGTGTATTTTACCACAATTTAAAAAAAAACCTTCCTCACAAAGAAAACTCCTGGTCCAGATGGCTTCTCTAGTGAATTCTATTGAACTTCTAAAGGAAAAAGTAATAGCAATCAGAGCATGCAAGCAGAGCATATGCCAGGAATGTAACGTTGGTTCACGTATTTGAAAAATCAGTGTAACTCACCATTTCAAAAGAACCATATGATCATCTCATCTGCAGAAAATATAAATTGCAGAAAAAGATAAATAAATGCAGAAAATTTTTGACAAAATGTAATACCCATTCACGATTATAACTCTGCAAACTAGGATTATAAGGATACTTCTTCAGCCTGATAAACAGCATCTCTGAAAGTCTAATGCTGACTTCATACATAAAGTGAAAGACTGAACATTCTCCCCCTAGGATTAGCAATAAAACAAGATGTCCACTCTCCCTTCTACTCAACGTTGACTGGAAGTCCCAGCCTGTGTAGCAGGCAGGGAAAAAAAGGCATAAAGATTGGAAAGGAAGGTGCATACGGAAATATATGAAAAACGCTAAGAAAACCCAGCTAGAACTAGAATAAGTGAATTTACCATAGTTGCAGAATGCAACACCAATACACATATATCAATTGTATTTCACCAATACACATATATCAATTGTATTTCTAGACAGTAGCAACAAACAAACGGAAAATTTGAAAACAAAGCCATTTCCCCAGTTCATCTAAACTCATTGAATAGAGAAAAACAAGAGTGAACCCTAAGGCAAACCACTGACTTTGAGGGATTATGATGTGTCGATGTAGGTTCATTCCTGGTAATACATGCACCACTCTGGTGAGTGATGATAAAATGGGGGAAGCAATACGTATGTACGGGGAGGGGGTATATGGGGAATTCTCTGTACCCCCCTCTCAATTTTGTTGTGAACCTTAAACTTCCCATAAGAAAGTCTTAAAAAAAAAAACTATTTCTCCAAACTCTTTCTGTAAAAGTTTGATATCAAAATAAGACAAAGACGGGCTTCCCTGGTGGCGCAGTTGGTTGAGAGTCCGCCTGCCAATGCAGGGGACACAGGTTCGTGCCCCGGTCTGGGAAGATCCCACGTGCCGCGGAGCGGCTGGGCCCGTGAGCCATGGCCGCTGAGCCTGCGCGTCCGGAGCCTGTGCTCCGCAACGGGAGAGGCCATAGCAGTCAGAGGCCCGCATACCGCAAAAAAAAAAAAAAAAAAAAAAAAAAAGGTAATGTACATAGTAAATTCTCTAGTATCCAGAAAGGTTACTAGAGATAGTAACTAAATTAGCAAGGTTGCAAGATACAACATCAAATATAAATATCTATTGTATATTTATATGCTAGCAATGTACAACTGGAAAATAAACTTTCTAAAAATACCACTAATATACAAAATGGAAATATGTAGGGATAAATTTTTAAAGATATGGGCAAAACCTCTAAGATGAAAATTATGAAACATTGCTGAGGGTAACTAAAGAAGACCTAAATACTTACATTGACATATTGTTAGGATGTCAATTCTTCCCAAATTGATGTATAGCCTCAATGGAGTTCCAATCATAATCCTAGTATGCTTTGTTCATAGAAATGTATATGCTAATTATAAAATGTATATGGAAAAGTAAAGTAAGATAATCAACACAATTTTTAAAAAGAACAAAGTTAGAGGCCTCTCACTGACTGATTTCAAGGTTTCTATAAAGCTATAGTAATCAAAGTAATGTGATATTGTCATAAGGAAATGCAAATAGATCAATGCAACAACACAGAGAGCCCAGAACTTAACCCACTCGTATACGGTCAATTGATTTTTTTTTTAATTATTATTTACTTATTTGGCCGCACTGGGTCTTAGTTGTGGCAGGCGGGCTCCTTAGTTGTGGCAGGTGGGCTCCTTAGTTGCAGCTCAAGGGCTCCTTAATTATGGCTCATGGGCTCCTTTATTGTGGCATGTGAACTCTTAGTTGAGGCATGCATGTGGGATCTAGTTCCCTGACCAGGAATCAAACCCAGGCCTCCTGCACTGGGAGTGTGGAGTCTTAACTACTGTGCCACCAGGGAAGTCCCTGGTCAATTGATTTTTTTTTAATATTTATTTATTTGGTTGCACTGGGTCTTAGTCATGGCGGGCAGGCTCCTTAGTTGCGGCATGTGGGCTCCTTTGTTGTGGCATATGAACTCTTAGTTGCAGCATATGGGATCTAGTTCCCTGACCAGGAATCAAACCCGGGCCTCCTGCATTGGGAGAGTGGAGTCTTAACCACTGCGCCACCAGGGAAGTCGCTGGTCAGTTGATTTTCAATAAAGCTGCCGAGGTAATTCAATGAGGAAAAGAGTAGTCTTTTTTTTCTTCCAGTTTATTGAAATAAAATTGACATACAGCACTGTATAGGTTTAAGGTGTACAGGATAATGATCTGACTTACACACATCAGGAAATGAATACCACAGTAAGATTAGTGAATAGCCATTATCCCATATAAAATTAAAGAAACAGGGGAAAACATTTTTCCTTGTGATGAAAAACCAAAGATTTGAAAAATATCAGGATGGTGGTTGCCTACCATGGAAAAGGGCGGGGCGGGGGGGGAGGGAACTTCCCTGGTGGCGCAGTGGATGAGAGTCTGCCTGCCGATGCAGGGGACACGGGTTCGTGCCCCGGTCCGGGAAGATCCCGCTTGCCGCGGAGCGGCTAGGCCCGTGAGCCATGGCCGCTGAGCCTGCGTGTCCGGAGCCTGTGCTCCGCAACGGGAGAGGCCACAACAGTGACAGGCCCGCGTACCGCAAAAAAAAAAGGAAAAAAGAAAAGGGCAGGGGGGAATTTTGTGGGGTGATAGAAATATTCTATCTCAATAAGGGTGTCAGTTACACTGGTGTAAGCATTTGTCAAAATCCTTTGACCTCTAATACATAAGCTATGTATGTAGGCTTTACGTAAACTACACCTCAATAAAAATTAACAAACTGCTACCCCCAAATCTCCTATATATGTGGAAATGTAAAATAATATATATATGCAGAAATGTAAAATAATTCATAATGAAATAGATTATTTGGAATTGACAACGAAAGCACTACTTATCTTAGAAGTAAACAAGGCAATCAATGTTTAAAGGGAAATGTATCATCTTAAATGCACACGTGAGAAAACATGAAAGACTGAAAGTTAATTAGCTAAGGAGTCACCTCTAGGTGTTAGAACAGAGTAAACCCCTTTATTACTTAAAAAAAAGGCAGTAAGAATTTACATCTGCTTCTACTAGGTACCTAGGCAAGCTACCAGTCTGAGATCACTTTGCTTCTGAAGCTTAAGGCTGTGGGCCCCCCAACCTGAGCTACAGATCCCTGTAAGGCAGGGTTTCTGCTACAGTGTCTCAGGTAAGCCTCCCACATCCCAGCACTATTCTGTATCGAGTTAACCTTCCTTATAACCCCCTGCTGTGGTTGGGACAGGCAAATGTAACTTTGCTGCCTCTTACCCTGAGGACATAGCCTTTGGGTTCCGGTTTTAAGGGACAGTGGCTTCCTATTATATTCCCAACTTTGTACAGACCCTGGTCTTTACCTTCTTCCATGTATTATGAGGCCATCAGCTGAGCTCCAGTTCACCAGGTGGGCAAATGCCTCTAGCGCTCTTCTTACTTTCCCTCAGATTTTAATTCCTTATTTATAGTGATGATAACTCTTTTATTTGCAGCAAATCTTTACTATCTTGTCAGCTCTTCAATGATTGACTCAGTGTTCTTTTTTAACAGTTTTTATTTCTTTAATGTTGTATCTATTTTATTCATTTTTGGCTGCGTTGGGTCTTCATTGCTGCGCATGGGCTTTCTCTAGTTGTGGCGAGCGGGGGCTACTCTTTGTTGCAGTGCGCGGGCTTCTCACTGTGGTGGCTTCTCTTGTTGCGGAGCACGGGCTCCAGGCGCGCCGGCTTCAGTAGTTGTGGCACGCGGACTCAGTAGTTGTGGCGCACGGGCTTAGTTGCTCCGAGGCATGTGGGATCTTCCCGGACCAGGGCTCGAACCCGTGTCCCCTGCTTTAGCAGGCAGATTCTCAACCACTGCACTCCCAGGGAAGCCCCAGATAGTGCTTTCATTTTATCCAGCATTTTAGCTGTTTTCAGTGGAAGACCTGATTCCAATCACACATCTGGCCATATTCTCAAACCAGGGAGGCACTCAGAAAAGCACAAGTACAAAGAAAAATACAGATAATTTTAAGTGCCAGCATGATGAACCTGCATGATAAAAGACACCATGAGGGAATTCCCTGGCGGTCCAGTGATTAGGGCTCAGCGCTTTCACTGCCGAGGGCGCGGGTTCCATCTCTGGTCAGGGAGCTAAGGTCCTGCAAGCCACACAGCATGGACCAAAAACAAAAAAAAGACACCAAAAACAAGGTGAAAAGATACAGCACAGCCCAGAAGAATATACATACTTTAACACAGGTAATAGGCTTAAAGATTATAATTCAGAATTTACAAAGAGCTCATCCACTTCAACATGGAAAGACAAACCACCCCAAAGAGGCAAAGGAGACTCACTGAAAAGGAAATCTGAGTGGCCAATAAACATATAAAAGATGTCCAACCTTACTGTTGACTGGGTGTGCTAGACATGTCATTTTTTGACCATACCGCACCTGCGTCTTCCGCCCCATGTTTGGGGAATCCCCTCCTTTGAGACTGTCCTCCTACCACGTGCGGGTAAACTGTCAGACACTCAGCCCCAGCTGCACCCAGCCGCGCTGATGTGAAGCGGGGCCCTGAGGCCGAGCGGCCTGCACGACCTGCCTCACACAGCGAAGGTGGGTGGAAGCTGGGGGCTTCCACCAGCATCCAGGGGCTGCTGTCAGTGATGCTGGGGTGCCAGCTCCAACATCTGGGACCCTGCGTTGTCTTCATGCTGTCGTCACTGCCAGCTCTTGGCCTGATCTGCACAGTTCTGTCTGCTCAGCTTTAAGCCTGGTTTCCCAGCCCTCCTGGAGATTTTAGCTGCTTTTAATAATTTCCTTTTCTGCTTAAATCAGAAATCTACTTGTATCAGGGAAATGCAAGTACAAACAACCGTGAGATGGATACTCCTTCATGCACAGGAGATGAAAAGAAACAGAAATACCCCTACACTGCTGGAGGGAGTGCAAATTGATGTAGATGCTTTGGAGGACAATTTGTTAATGTCTAATAAGTTGGAATGCAGACACCTTATGACCCCGAGATTCCTCTTCTGGTCATATCCTCTAAACTATCGCTGGGGGTGACAAATGCAAGTCTCTTCATTGCAGAACACACACACACACACACACACCCCTACTTTGGTATCCACGTGGAATGAATGATAAATTGTAGTATATTCATACAATGCATGAACTAGAGCAGTAAGCACCAAGGTGGGTAGATCTTGAAAACATCATTTTGGGTGAAAAAGGATGTTGCAGGACATGCATGGTATACCACTGGTGTACATTTAAAGACGTAACACACAAACAGAAAAGAGGATGGGTAAAGCAGGAAATCTGAATAAAACAGGTGAACTGTCCCAACGTCTACATCCTGGCTGCGATATTCTACTACAGTTTTGCATCATTAGGAGAAACTGGGCAAAGTGTTTTAGTTCTTACAACTGCATGTGAATCCACAATGAAATCAATAACGATTGCATTAAAAGATACCGAACAATGTGTGTATTACTTATAGATAGATATGTGATGGCTTCTTCTGGGGTGGGGAGAGGGGAGAAGACGAAATTTAGGAGAGACAGAAAGGGGACTTCAAATCTTTTTTTTTGTTCCTTAGAAAGAAAAATCTTTTTTTTAAGATAAATCAATTTATTTTTTATTTTATTATTTGTTTTTTGACCGCACCAGGCGGCATGTGGGATTTTAGTTCCCCGACCAGGGATCAAACTTGAGTCCCCTGCATTGGTGGTCTTAACCACCTGACCGCCAGGGAAGTCCCAGAAAGAAAACTCTTGAGGCAAATATGGCAAAATGTTAACATTTAAAAATCTGGATGTAGGTGAATGGGTGTTTATATACTACTCTGTACTTTTCTTTGAGTTAAAAAATGCTGAAAAGATTAAATGAGACAAATTTACAAAGTACTTAAGGTAGTGCCTGGCTTGTAGTAGGCACTCTTGATAATTACTGATACCGTGAGTCAGGGAGGGGAAGGTTTGTCATAGCTCCAGAGAAGTATCCTTTTCTCAGCTCATCCCCCAGTTCTTCCCTCCTGCTCAGGGTTACAGCATCACAAACTCCACTTTCCAATTCTTATCACCCTCTTCTCAAAGGACCCCAGTGAAAGAATCCACCTCAAAAAAAGGGAGATGGCCCAACACAGTTTAGTGGAGCACGGCCTCTGAGGCCAGGAGGCTGGCTGGACCGCCTCCACCCCGGTGGGGATACCAGCATCCCTGCCTCGGGGGTTGTCCTGAGGACTAAGTGAGCACTTGCTACAGGGCCTGGCAGCTGGGCTCAGTTACCGCACGACCGGCCAGGACCAAGGCAGACACGCTGCCCGCTCCATGGACCCCACGATCTTGTTTCAAAGTCAGGGTTCCTGACCTAGTTCACAGCTAGGAAGCAGCTCAGAGACGACGGATAACTCGCCCAAGGTCTCGTGGAGCTGAACACGGACTCTGACTCCTGACTGCGCCCCCATCGGAAGATTAGCCTTGGTGAAGGCGGAGGTGGGCTCTGTCAAGAGATTTGGGGGATCTGGGGCATATGTGACCCTTCGACTCCATCTTTCAGCCCCGTTCAGATACAATACCCTGGAGAAATGACTGCGAAACTCACCTGAGAGAAAAGTGCTTCCTGGGCTTCCCACGAGGTTAGCAACTGAAAAAGGAAACCCCCGTTACCTGGACCGAAACGGGTGGGCCGACAGCGCCACCTGCAGGCGACTCGTCTCTCCGCCGACTCGAGTTCTTCCCGCGATCCCGACAAATCGCCCCTCCAGCGGGAGCATCAACCTCCCCACCCCTCCCCACGCAGCGCCCACTTCTGGCTTCCCAGGTCTCAGCTCAGACGTGTCCTCTTCAGAGGGCCCTCCGTCTGGGGCTGCCTTCATTCTGCCCCGTCAGCCTCTGTAACAATAAATGCCCTTTATCCCCCACCGCCACGCAACCACTACCCATCTGTCCACTGTCCGTCTCCCCAGCCAGAGTGGCAGCTCCGTGCGGGCAGGGAGGGACCTTAACTCAGCAACTCGGACAGGCCTGCCTCTCGATGAATACTTACTGATTTCACTGCATACAATGTGGTATATATTTTTCCAGTGCCTATACTAATGCTTACTTATTTCGTATTTGAAAAAAACAAAAATGGGATAGATTGCACGTATGATTTTGCTACTTGATGTTCTCCTTTAACAAACGTGCCTTTGACTGAATCTGAAACCCTTACGAGAGGGCGGTCTGCTAACCAGCCTAGCTCCACTCACGCATGCATGCATCCATCCATCCATCCTATTTAGGGAGCACGTAGCCCCTCGCCATCCAGCACAGCACACACCAGCCACAGGTAGCTAGTATAACTGCGGAACTGAAGTTTTCATTTTATTTCCTTTAAATTGATTTAAATTTAAAAGCCATGCTCATTCAGCTATTGGAAAACTTTCAAGTATGTTTGGAACGATTTGGGTATATAAATCTACCTTTTCAACTGTAAATTTTATGAAATCAAAATACAGAGCAACTATTTCGATGAAAATTTAGTGATTGAATTGAGAAGTGCAGTAAGTAAGGTACGTGTTGGACTGCCAGGACTTCAAATGAAAAAAAAGAATGTAAAAATACCTCAATGATTTTAATATTAGTTATATGTTAAAGTAATACTATCTGAACACGTTGGGCTAAATGAAATACAGTATTAAAGTTGACTTTACCTATTCTTCTTACGCTTCCAAGGTGGTCACTAGACAGTTCTAAAATTATAATACATATATGGCTCACATTGTATTTTTATTGGACAATGTGCTGGGATCTACTCTGTTCTGGGGGTGAGACAGGCCATCACTCAAAATCAAACTTCACGAAAAGGTCCATGTTAACACAAAGAGTTCTCTACATCTATGCCCAGCCGAGGTATCACAGCCTTTATTTATTAACTTATTCATTCGTTCATTTATTCAATCATTTGTTCTTTCGGCAGACATCTCCAAATGCCGTGTCAAGTCCTAGAGCTCCTAGAAAAAAACTGCTGTGCTTGTTCCCAGTCTTCCCCGAGTTTAGGAGGTTTTCTCATCTTTCTTGTTCACTGGTCTTAACATTTTACCTGACATGCTTCATCACTTGCAATCCTTATTTATACATTTGAGAGTAAGTTGCAAGCATCCCAGCCTTTTACCTCGAAATACTTCTGGATGTAGGATGATTTATTTATTTACTTAGCTGCTCCAGATCTTAGTTGTGGCATGCATGATCTTTAGTTACGGCATGCGGGATCTTAGCTGAGGAATGCAGGATCTAGTTCCCTGACCAGGGATCAAACGCGGGCCCCCTGCATTGGAAGCTCGGAGTCTTAACCACTGGCCCACCAGGGAAGTCCCAGGGATGTTCTTTTATATCACCTAGTACAGCTATCAGCTTCAGCAAATTTAACCCTGATAATATATCTGATCTAATCTACTGTTCATATTCCAGTGTTGTCAGTTTCACCAATTGACTCAATAATGTCCTTCAAAGCATGTTTCCCTCCAGTACAGGACCCAGCCAAGATCAGGCACTGGAATTAGCTGTCATGTTTCTCTAATCCCTGAGTCCCTTTGAAGCAGGTATTTCTTTCCCATTTTACCGGTGAGTAAACTGTGGCCACAGAAGCATAAAGATCCATCCATCCCAGTCATTCACCGGGTTAGTAGCCTAGCTGCTGTAACTTGTCCTGGTCAGCCACTGGACTCTAAACGTCCAGTACTGAGCTACAGCCTCTTAACAACGATATCACTATAAGAATTTCAAATTTACACACAGCGATGGTAGAAACTTTCTTCTGGGGTCTCCACAGAAAAAAGCTGACCTGGTTACATACCTATCACTGGGAAAAATTTCACACCATCTTGGAAAGTTGAAGAGGCCCCTACCCGGGAACCATCCATTCCAGTCCTAGGTGTGTTACTCAGTCTTCAGATAAACTCTTGCATGTGTGTAAGAATGTTCTTACCAGCACTGTGAGCAACACCAAAAACCGGCAACAACTCACACTTCCACCGACCATTAAAGGACAAAGAAACTAGAATGTAGTCTACAACGGAATGCTATTCAGCAGAGAAAATAAATCACCTGTAGCTTTGGACATGAAAATGAATTAATCTTATAAACATAATGGGAAAAAAGCGCAAATTCCAGAATCATACATACAAATAAGACTGACAAACATGCATTGTTGTTTGGCAATATATATATATATATATGCTAAATGTATATTTTTATATTATTTATGCAAACTAAATATATATGTTTACCATGACTGTTTTTCTTTATAGATTTATAATTTTACTATATATAGTATTTCATTCCATATATAATATACATAATTTATATATACAAATTTTGTATAACATAAAATATATATTCACTATAGTGTTTTATCTATATTTCTGTATATTTTACTATATATTTAACTATTTATCTATATATACTATATATTTACTATATATAGTATTTATCTATATATATTTTATAACCATATCTTGAATACTACAAATACTATAATAGACATACAAAATATATTATTTACATGATAATTTTATTATTTATATAATAAATACTATATAAAATACTATATAAAGATAAAATATTTTCTATATATATAGTAAAATTACACATCTATAAAGAAAGACAAGGGCATGAGAAACATAAAATTTATTGCCATTTCTACACAGTTTCAAAATGTTTTAACAATTAGAATCATACATATATGGACTCCCCCAAAGTCAGGCTGCCTGTGGAATTCTAGCACCCTGAGGACCACGGTTTGAGAACCATGGGGCTGGCAGCCATCTAAGATTCTGTCCACTGAGGTTCTATTCTTTCTAACTCGATAGAAAAATCACAAAGAAAACGCAAATCTATTCTAAAAACCCAGCTTCTCTCCAAAATGTATACACACACAAAGCAATTTTGCAAACAGAAACTTGGACGGTACCCTGCTGTTTCTCAATTTTCCCTCCTAAATCACTTGCTTTGTTTTTGTTTATTTTCTTTTCCCACCATTTAGATTCCTCCTCCCCCAAATCTGTGGTGCCTGGGTTGGGGAAAGAGGAGAGGCTGACCTGAAAAAAGGCGTGAGGAAACTTTGGGACCATGACATGCTCTGAGTCCTGACCGACCACGGGGCCATGGTTTCCTGGATGCAACTTGTGTATCTGTCAAAGTTCCTGCAAGCTGTTTGCAGATATGGGGTTCGGAGCCCAGCATGCAGCATGTCCTCATAACCTGGGTTCCCCACCTGGCAGCACTTCAAACACAGCAGTGGGGCTGCCATCCACACAAGACCAACAGGAAGACCCTCCCTGACTCGCCTTTTTGATTTGTCTCCTTTCCACCTCATGTTAGGGGAACACGGCATCATTTCCCACATGGATGGCTGACGAGAATAAGCTACGATGGATGCCGTTCTGCGTTTTCCCCAAGACCTCCCTGTCTGTGTTCCTCCGATTTCCTCGGGTCAGCCTTCCACAACCACGGCCAGGAGCAGGCGTGCCTCTCACCCAAACGCCACAACCACAAAAGAGCAGGCTAGCTGGATAAGTGTAGGCGAAATCAGGCCATCAGAGCTACTAACGAATGCCATGTCCTGGGCACTCACGATGTGCAGAGATCTCATTTCTTCCTTTTTCTAAATCATGATAAAACTGACAAGAAGCCTCCACGCACCTGGCTAAGATGAGATTCAATTTTACATTTTTGGGGCTGTTTGTTTTTTCAAGGGCGGTCCTTCAGACTGTTAAGTTTGGGCCACAGTGCTGGCACTCCTTCAGGCTGGCCCCTGGCTGGGAGGTGAGGTGGGGAGGCTGGGCCTCTGCTCACACCATTACCAGTCAGTCCACTCCAGCCCAGCAGGGTTCCCGAGACCCTGCTCAGGCTGCTAGGCTGCAACAAAGCTGCCCAACACCCATGAGCCACCCCGCTGGAGAGCCTGACACCCTGAGACCTCCAAGGGCCATCCTAGGTCTCTGCTGCCTCATCCACTGCCCTCCAGGCTCAGGGACTGGGCACTCCCAGGTCTGAGCCTCCTTCTAAACACCAGGAGCGAGAGGACAGACAGCAGAAGCAAGAAGAACTACAATCCTGCAGCCTGTGGAACAAAAACCACGTTCACAGAAAGACAGACAAGATGAAAAGGCAGAGGACTTTGTACCAGATGAAGGAACAAGATAAAACCCCAGAAAAACAACTAACTGAAGTGGAGATAGGGAACCTTCCAGAAAAAGAATTCAGAATAATGATAGTGAAGATGATCCAGGACCTTAGAAAAAGAATGGAGGCAAAGATCGAGAAGATGCCAGAAATGTTTAACAAAGACCTAGAAGAATTAAAGAACAAACAAACAGAGATGAACAATACAATAACTGAAATTAAAAATACACTAGAAGGAATCAATAGCAGAATAACTGAGGGAGAAGAACTGATAAGTGACCTGGAAGACAAAATGGTGGAATTCACTGCTGCGGAACAGAATAAAGAAAAAAGAATGAAAAGAAATGAAGACAGCCTAAGAGACCTCTGGGACAACATTAAACCTAACAACATTCGCATTACAGGGGTCCCAGAAGGAGAAGAGAGAGAGAAAGGACCCGAGAAAATATTCGAAGAGATTAGAGTCGAAAACTTCCCTAACATGGGAAAGGAAATAGCCACCCAAGTCCAGGAAGTGCAGAGAGTCCCATACAGGATAAACCCAAGGAGAAACATGCCAAGACACATAGTAATCAAATTGGCAAAAATGAAAGACAAAGAAAAATTATGGAAAGCAGCAAGGGAAAAACAACAAATAACATACAAGGGAACTCCCATAAGGTTAACGGCTGATTTCTCAGCAGAAACTCTACAAGCCAGAAGGGAATGGCATGATATACTTAAAGTGATGAAAGGGAAGAACCTACAACCAAGATTACTCTACCCAGCAAGGATCTCATTCAGATTCAATGGAGAAATGAAAAGCTTTACAGACAAGCAAAAGCTAAGAGAATTCAGCACCACCAAACCAGCTCTACAACAAATGCTAAAGGAACTTCTCTAAGTGGGAAACACAAGACAAGAAAAGGACCTACAAAAACAAACCCAAAACAATTAAGAAAATGGTAATAGGAACATACATATCAATAATTACCTTAAACGTGAATGGATTAAATGCTCCAACCAAAAGACACAGGCTTGCTGAATGGATACAAAAACAACACCCATATATATGCTGTCTACAGAGACCCACTTCAGACCTAGGGACACATTCAGACTGAAAGTGAGGGGATAGAAAAAGATATTCCGTGCAAATGGAAATCAAAAGAAAGCTGGAGTAGCAATACTCATGTCAGATAAAAATAGACTTTAAAATAAAGAATGTTACAGGAGACAAGGAAGGACACTACAAAATGATCAAGGGATCAATCCAAGAAGAAAATAAAACAATTATAAATATATATGCACCCAACATAGGAGCGCCTCAATACATAAGGCAAATGCAAACAGCTATAGAAGAGGAAATCGACAGTAACACAATAATAGTGGGGGATATTAACACCTCACTTACACCAGTGGACAGATCATCCAAACAGAAAATTAATAAGGAAACACAAGCTTTAAATGACACAACAGACCAGATAGATTTAATTGATATTTATAGGACATTCCATCCAAAAACAGCAGATTACAATTTCTTCTCAAGTGCGCATGGAACATTCTCCAGGATAGATCACATCTTGGGTCACAAATCAAGCCTCAGTAATTTTAAGAAAATTGAGCTTCCCTGGTGGCGCAGTGGTTGAGAGTCCACCTGCCGATGCAGGGGACACGGGTTTGTGCCCCAGTCCAGGAAGATCCCACATGCCGCAGAGAGGCTGGGCCCGTGAGCCATGGCCACTGAGCCTGTGCGTCCGGAGCCTGTGCTCCGCAACGGGAGAGGCCACAACAGTGAGAGGCCAGCATACCACAAAAAAAAAAAAAAAATTTAAGAAAATTGAAATCATATCAAGCATCTTTTCTGACCACAACGCTATGAAATTAGAAATCAATTACAGGGAAAAAAACGTAAAAAACAAAAACACATGGAGGCTAAACAATACATTACTAAATAACCAAGAGATCACTGAAGAAATCAAAGAGGAAATCAAAAAAATACCTAGAGACAAATGATAAGGAAAACACAACGATCCAAAACCTATGGGATGCAGCAAAAGCAGTTCTAAGAGGGAAGTTTATAGCTATACAAGCCCACCTCAAGAAACAAGAAAAATATCAAATAAACAATCTAACCTTATACCTAAAGGAACCAGAGAAAGAAGAACAAACAAAATCCAAAGTTAGCAGAAGCAAAGAAATCATAAAGATCAGAGCAGAAATAAATGAAATAGAAACAAAGAAAACAATAGCAAAGATCAATAAAACTAAAAGCTGGTTCTTTGAGAAGATAAACAAAATTGATAAACCATTAGCCAGACTCATCAAGAAAAAGAGGGAGAGGACTCAAATCAATAAAATTAGAAATGAAAAAGGAGAAGTTACAACAGACACTGCAGAAATACAAAGCATCCTAAGAGACTACTACAAGCAACTCTATGCCAATAAAATGGACAACCTGGAAGAAATGGACAAATTCTTAGAAAGGTATAACCTTCCAAGACTGAACCAGGAAGAAACAGAAAATAGGAACAGACCAATCACAAGTAATGAAATTGAAACTGTGATTAAAAATCTTTCAACAAACAAAAGGTCCAGGACCAGATGGCTTCACAGGTGAATTCTATCAAACATTTAGAGAAGAGCTAACACCCATCCTTCTCAAACTCTTCCAAAAAATTGCGGAGGAAGGAACACTCCCAAACTCATTCTATGAGGCCACCATCACCCTGATACCAAAACCAGACAAAGATACTACAAAAAAAGAAAATTACAGACCAATATCACTGATGAAAATAGATGCAAAAATCCTCAACAAAATACTAGCAAACAGAATCCAACAACACATTAAAAGGATCATACACCATGATCAAGTGGGATTTATCCCAGGGATGCAAGAATTCTTCAATGTATGTAAATCAATCAATGTGATACACCACATTAAAAACTGAAGAATAAAAACCACATGATCATCTCAATAGATAAAGAAAAAGCTTTTGACAAAATTCAACACCCATTTATGATAAAAACTCTCCAGAAAGTGGGCACAGAGGGAACCTACCTCAACATAATAAAGACCATATATGACAAACCCACAGCAAACATCATTCTCAATGGTGAAAAACTGAAAGCATTTCCTCTAAGATCAGGAACAAGACAAGGATGTCCACTCTCGTCACTATTATTCAACATAGTTTTGGAAGTCCTAGTCACGACAATCAGAGAAGAAAACAAAATAAAAGGAATACAAATTGGAAAAGAAAAAGTAAAACTGTCACTGTTTGCAGATGACATGATACTATACACAGAGAATCCTAAAGATGCCACCAGAAAACTACTAGAGCTGATCAATGAATTTGGTAAAGCTGCAGGATACAAAATTAATGCACAGAAATCTCTTGCATTCCTATACACTAATGATGAAAAATCTGAAAGAGAAATTAAGGAAACACTCCCATTTACCACTGCAACAAAAAGAATAAAATACCTAGGAATAAACCTACCTAGTGAGACAAAAGACCTGTATGCAGAAAACTATAAGACACTGTTGAAAGCAATTAAAGATGATACCAACAGATGGAGAGATATACCATGTTCTTGGATTGGAAGAAACAAATATTGTGAAACACAATATAGTGAAAATGACTATACTACCCAAAGCAATCTACAGATTCAACGCAATCCCTATCAAATTACCAATGGCTTTTTTTTTTTTACAGAACTAGAACAAAAAATCTTAAAATTTGTATGGAGACACAAAAGACCCCGAATAGCTAAAGCAGTCTTGAGGGAAAACAATGGAGCTGGAGGAATCAGACTCCCTGACTTCAGACTATACTACAAAGCTACAGTAATCAAGACAATATGGTACTGGCACAAAAACAGAAATACAGATCAATGGAACAGGATAGAGAGCCCAGAGATAAACCCATGCACCTATGGTCAACTAATCTATGACAAAGGAGGCAAGAATATACAACGGAGAAAAGACAGCCTCTTCAATAAATGGTGCTCGGAAAACTGGACAGCTACATGTAAAAGAATGAAATTAGAACACTCCCTAACACCATACACAAAAATAAACTCAAAATGGATTAGAGATCTAAATGTAAGACTGGACACTATAAAACTCTTAGAGGAAAACATAGGAAGAACACTCTTTGACATAAATCACAGCAAGATCTTTTTTGATCCATCTCCTAGAGTAATGGAAATAAAAACAAAAATAAACAAACGGGACCTAATGAAACTTAAAAGCTTTTGCAAAGCAAAGGAAACTACAAACAAGACAAAAAGACAACCCTCAGAATAGGAAAAAATATTTGCAAACGAATCAACAGACAAAGGGTTAATCTCCAAAATACATAAACAGCTCATGTAGCTCAATATTAAAAAAACAAACAACTGAATCAAAAAATGGGCAGAAGACCTAAATAGACATTTCTCCGAAGAAGACATACAGATGGCCAAGAAGCACATGAAAAGCTGCTCAACATCACTCATTATTCGAGAAATGCAAATCAAAACTACAATGAGGTATCGCCTCACACCAGTTAGAATGGGCATCATCAGAAAATCTACAAACAACAAATGCTGGAGAGGGTGTGGAGAAAAGGGAACCCTCTTGCACTGTTGGTGGGAATGTAAATTGATACAGCCACGATGGAGAACAGTATGGAGGTTCCTTCAAAAACTAAAAGTAGAATTACCATATGACCCAGCAATCCCACTACTGGGCATATACCCAGAGAAAACCATAATTCAAAAAGACACATGCACCCCATTGTTCACTGCAGCACTATTTACAATAGCCAGGTCATGAAAACAACCTAAATGCCCACTGACAGATGAATGGATAAAGAAGATATGGTACATATATACAATGGAATATTACTCAGCCATAAAAAGGAACGAAATTGGGTCATTTGTAGAGATGTGGATGGTCTAGAGACTGTCATACAGAGTGAAGTAAGTCAGAAAGAGAAAAACGAATATCACATATTAAGGCATATATGTGGAACCTGGCAGAACGGTACAGATGAACTCGTTTGCAGGGCAGAAATTGAGCCACAGATGTAGAGAACAAACGTATGCACACCAAGGGGGGAAAGCAGCAGCGGGGGTGGGGTGGTGTGATGAACTGGGAGATTGGGATTGACATGTATACACTGATGGCTATAAACTGGATGACTAATAAGAACCTGCTGTATAAAAAAATAAATAAAATAAAATTCAAAAATTCAAAAAAAAATAATAAAAATAAATAAATAAACAAAAACCAGGAGCATCCTCCACCCTGCAGAACGAGGTTGGCCCTCTTGAAAATACTACTCATTCTTTTCAGATAAGCCTACAGGAAAATAAAGGTATAATTCATCCACCTGATCTTACTGGACCTCTCCTCTCCCAAGCCTGTGAGGTAAATATTACTATTGTTATTCCCATGTCAGAGATAAGGAAACTGAGGCTTAGAGATGACAAATAAATTGCCCAAGGTTATCTAGCAACGGAGGCAGTCTCTCCCACTCACTGAAGTCCCAGGCTGCCCAAAGGGGCAGGGAATGTGGCAGAACATCTTCCTTTTTAATAGTTAGTTTAATAGCCATGTTAATGTAATTGAAACACCAGTAGGCATCAAACTCATGATTTCAATGGGAACTCTAAATTTGGCCTTAAAATGATTTTGTTTTTTTTCTTTTTTTTCTTTTTTTTTCTTTTTGGCCATGTCTCAATCTTAGCTCCCCAACCAGGGATTGAACCCAGGCCCACAGGAATGAAAGTGCCAAGTCCTAACCACTGGGCTGCCAGGGAAGTCCCAAGATGATTTTGTTTGTAAATAGGTTTTTGATGTGTTGAAATAACTTTCTCGGCTCAAGTTGGAGCTGCTCCTGCCAAGGGTGCCATGTCAGTAAACCAAACGTAGATAAGCAGTCCCCGTAAATGCTCTGCTTGACCAGAAGTGCAGGATATGTGTCCGCCAAACCCCCCACGCCAAGCCAACCCCCGTCTCTACACCTACTTCCTTATTCCTTCTCACCCAAACAAGGTTGACTCCTTGGCCCCATTCAGAACAGATATTTTCTCTTTTTCTCCTCCTTGTTCTTTATTCTTTATCCTAAGAAAGCATCCTGCTTTCTGGCCCCATTTTGCAGTGGCACCCTGGAGTCTAAAACTCCCATGGAAACTGTCTTTCTGGGCAGAAGACCTGGGGAAAGGTATGCCTGAGGTCTAAAGAGTGTGCATGGGGGGAAATATCCATCTTTTCTCTCCTTTTTCGTCTCCTGGCTGTGCCCCAAGGGCAGCCCTCATCACAGAACTGTGCAGTGGCAGGTGGGCAGTTAAAGCTCCGAGGAACCCCATCTTTCTGGCCAGAGCACCAGAAAAGGGGCCCCTGTGAGTCAGAGGATGTGGGGAGAATCCCGGAGAGGAGAGGGCTGAAGAAGGGACGCCTGATTCTGGAAAGGAGTCCGTACCGCAGCCTGGGCTCACGTCTCCTCTGTGCACACACATCCCAGACCCACATCACCACAGCAAAGCCGGACACTGGAGCCACCACCCACAGAGGCAAAGCGGAACTTGCAGTCTGAGCTGTTCCAGGGCGGCTGCCACTAAAACAGCCCAAAAGTCAGTATGTTCCAGAGGATTCTAACAGGACTCAGACCCTGAACAACACAATATTCAAAATGTCCAGGATACAATCTAAGATTACTCCACATACAAAGAGTCAGGAAAATTGACCAGTTCTCAAGAGAAAAGACAATCAGCAGATGCCAACCTGGGGGTAACCCGGATGTTGGGATTGTCAAAGACTTTAAAACAGCTGTTTAAAGTTAAGCGCCATGATGCAGGGGTAAATATATTTGAAATGAATGGAAAGGTAGAAGTTCTCAGCAGAGAAGCAAATAATTTAAAAGGACCAAATGGAAAATTAACCATTAAAAAAAAAATACATGTCCTAAAATTAACAATTCTCTGGAGGGCCTAATACCAGACGGAGATGACAGAAAGAAAAAATAAGGGAACTTGAAGACAGATCAATAGAAATAATGAACGGAGAGGATAAAGGTTGAAAAAAACAACATGGACTTCCCTGGCGGTCCAGTGGTTAGGACTCTGCGCTTCCACTGCAGGGGGCACAGGTTCCATCCCTGGTTGGGGAACTAAGATCCTGCAAGCTGAGTGGCGTGGCGAAAAAAAGAAAAAGAAAAAGATAATATGGACAGTTTGAGCATTGTGTCATAGGAGTCCCAGAGATGAGAAAAAGATTGGTGCAGAAAAAACAAAAATACTTGAAGAAATAGTGGTTGAAAACTTCCCACGAAGCTCAGTGAACACCAAACTGGATAACATAAAAATTAAACAAAACAGAACAAAACCACAAACCTCTACACATCAAACTCAAAGTGCTGAAAACTGAAGATAAAGAAAACATTTTGACAGCAGCTAGAGAAAAATGATATATTACATGCAAAAACACTTGGAATGATCACAGATTTCTCATCAGAAATTAAAGAGGCCAGAAACAGTGGGAAAACATTTTGACAGTGCTGAAGGGGAAAAAAAAAGAACTGTCAACCCAGAATTCTACATGCAAGAAACCATATTTCAGGAATGAAGATAAAATACATTGCAGAAGGAAAACAAAGAAAATTCATCAATAGCAGACTTGCTCTAAAAGAGAAGGTAAAGGAAATTCTTTGAACTGCAGGGAAATTATACCAGAAAGAAGCATGGATAGGACTTCCCTGGTGGCACAGTGGTTAAGAATCTGCCTGCCAATGCAGGGGACACGGGTTTGAGCCCTGGTCCGGGAAAATCTCACATGCCGTGGAGCAGCTAAGCCCGTGGGCCACAACTACTGAGCCTGCACTCTAGAGCTCAAGAGCCACGACTACTGAGCCCATGAACCGCAACTACTGAAGCCGGCGTGCCTAGAGCCTGTGCTCCACAACAAAAGAAGCCACCGCAATGAGAAGCCCGTGCACCGCAACAAAGCCTAGCCTCTGCTCTCTGCAACTAGAGAAAGCCCGTGTGCAGCAAGGAAGACCCAACACAGCCAAAAATAAATAAATAAATAAATTAATTAATTAATTAAAAAAAAGAAGCGTGGATATTCAGGAATGAAGAAAGAACAACAGAAACAGTATATATATAGGGAGACTATCTTTCTCCTTTTAAGTTCTTTAAAACAAGTATGGTTGTTGGAAGCAAAAGTTATCACATTGTCTAATGGGATTTTCAATGTATGCAGATGTAATATATGCAGTAATACAACATAAATGGGAAGATAAAGGCACCTAAGTAGTTGTAAGGCTTCTACATTTTACATGAAGTGATAAAAGATTAACTTTAAGTAGACCGTAAGATGTTAGTAATGTATATTATAATCTCTAGAGCAATCACACACAGAAAATAATACATAGAGATGGAACCAAAAAGCCAACCGATGAATTAAAACGGAATTCTAAAAAATATTTGAATAACCCAAAGGAGGTAGGAGATGGGGAAGGGAGGAACGGAAAACAGAGGGACAAACAGAAAATAACAAAATCATGGACTTAACCCAACCATGTCAAAAATTACATTAAATATAAATCGTCCAACAGTATCAATTAAAAGACAAAGTTCATTACACTGGATAAAAAACAGACAACAACAAAACATAAGACCCAACCATGTTCTGTCTAAAAAAAACTCACTCTAAATATAAAGACATAGGTAGATTAGACGTAAAAAGGTGGAAAAAATATATACCATGCAAACACTAATCAAAAGAAAGGTGGTTGGGCTTCCCTGGTGGCCCGGTGGTTGGGAGTCCGTCTGCCGATGCAGGGGATGCGGGTTTGTGTCCCGGTCCGGGAGGATCCCACATTGCCGCGGAGCGGCTGGGCCCGTGAGCCATGGCCGCTGAGCCTGCGTGTCCGGAGCCTGTGCTCCACAATGGGAGAGGCCACAACAGTGAGAAGCCCGGGTACCAAAAAAAAAAAAAAAAAAGAAAAAAAGAAAGCTCGTGTGGCCATATTAACTTCAGACAAATTAGACTTCAGAACAAGGAAGATTACTGGGAATAAAGGAGAACATTACATAATTGTAATGGGGTAAATACACCAAAAAATGACACATTACATATAGCAAAACAGTTTGTATGACCACATATGTATCACTATGCACGAAAAAGACATAAAACTCCTAAATGTGTAAGCACCTAACAACAGATTTTCAAAATACATGAAGCAAAACCTGATAGAATTGAAAGGAAAAATAGACATTCTATTGGGGAGTGGGGGAGGGGGAAGAAGGATAGGAGAGAACAGAGAGAAATAATAAAAACAAAACAAGTATGTGAAATAGTATGTCAATGGTGGTGGGCGCTAAGCAGGACTCATGATCTGTGGGTATGGGTGTGGCATATGTGCCATTCTGTAGAGTGGTCAGGGAAGGCCTTGCTGAGCAGAGGATGTGAACAAAGTCCTAGAAATAATGAGAGCTGATCCACGGGTATCTCTGCTGGAGGAGCGATCCAGTCTGGTGCAAAAGCCTGCAGGTGAGAATGTCCTTGGGAAGCCAGGACAGCTGAGCCCAGGTAGCAATGGGAGCCCTGTAGGAGGGGAGGGCAGCAAGCATGCAGGGCATTGGAGGGCACTGCAGGCCACTGGGAGGATTCCGGCTATCATTTTCAGTGATGGGAAGCCATTCAACGCTTTTGAGTGGAGAAGCGACCTCATACGACTTCCGTTTTTTGTGTTTTTTAAAATTAATTAATTTATTTATTTATTGGCTGTGTTGGGTCTTTGATGTTGCACACGGGCTTTCTCTAGTTGCGGTGAGTGGGGGCTACTCTTCATTGCAGTGTGTGGGCTTCTCATCGTGGTGGCTTCTCTTGTTGCGCAGCACGGGCTCTAGGCACGTGGGCTTCAATAGTTGTGGCACGCAGGCTCAGCAGTTGTGGCTCACAGGCTCTAGAGCACAGGCTCAGTAGTTGTGGCACACGGGCTTAGTTGTTCCGTGGCATGTGGGATCTTCCCAGACCAGGGCTTGAACCTGTGTTACCTGAATTGGCAGGCGGGTTCTTAAGCACTGCGCCACCAGGGAAGCCCTGGAGTTTTTAATTTTACGTCCAACTTGCCAATGTTTTTTCAAAGATTGTGCTTTTGGTGTTGCACTTAAAAACTCATTGCCAATAAGTCAGACAGAGAAAGACAAATACTAGATGTTATCACTTATACGTGGAATCTAAAAAAATAAAACAAAGGAATGAATATCACAAAATGGAAGCCGACTCACAGATATAGAGAACAAACTAGTAGTTACCAGTGGAGAGAGGGAAGAGGGAAGGGGCAAGACAGGGGTAGGGGGTTAAGAGATTCAAACTACTATGTATAAAATAAATAAGCTACAAGGATATATTGTACTAAACAGGGAAAATAGCCAGTATTTTATAAAAACTATAAATGAAGTATCCTCTTTAAAAATTGTGAATCACTATGTTGTACAGCTGAAACTAATGTAATAATGTAAATCAACTATACCTCAAAATAAAACAAAACAAACAAAAAAATCTCAGTGTCAAACATGAGATCACCTAGATTTCCTCCTATGTTACCTCCTAGTTTTTTGTTTTACATTTAGGTGGATGATCCATTTTGAGTCAATTTCGTTTCAATTGAAGGACGAGTTTTATTGCACATGGAATGCCTAATTGTTCCAACATCGTTTGTTGAAAAGTCTATCCTTTCCTCACTGAATTTCCTTTGCTCTTTGGTCAAAGATCAGTGGAATGTATTTGTGTGGATCGATTTCTGGGCTCTCTATTCTGTTCCCTTGACCTAGTTTGTCTGTTCTTTCACCAATATCTCACTGTCTTGATTACTATAGCTGTATAGTCTTTTTTTTTAATAGCTTTATTTTATTTATTTTTTTTGGCTGCGTTGGGTCTTTGTTGCCGCGCACGGGCTTTCTCTAGTTGTGGTGAGCGGGGGCTACTCTTCGTCGCAGTGCATGGGCTTCTCATTGCAGTGGCTTCTCTTGTTGTGGAGCATGGGCTCCACGTGCGTGGGCTTCAGTACTTGTGGCACGTGGGTTCAGCAGCTGTGGCTCATGGGCTCTAGAGCGCAGGCTCAGTAGTTGTGGCACACGGGCTTAGTTGCCCCATGGCATGTGGGATCTTCCCAGACCAGGGATTGAACCCATGTCCCCTGCATTGGCAGGCGGATTCTCAACCACTGCACCACCAGGGAAACCCCAATAGCTGTATAGTAAGTCTTAAAGTGAGGTAGCACCATCCTCTGACATCGTTCTTCAGTACTGTGCTGGCTATTATGTGTCTTTTCTGTCTATATAAAATTCATTAAAAACTTGTTGATATCTACAAAATGATTTGCTGGCATTTTGATTGGGATTGCACTGAATCTTAAGATCTTTGTAGGAAGAACTGACATCTTAACAATATTTAGAAACATGAAATATCTATCCATAAAGACGAAATATCTTCATTTGTTTAGATCTTTTTTCCATCTGTTTTGCAGTTTTCCTCATAGAGATCCTGTATTTTGTTACATTTATACCTAAGTATTTCCCTTTCCCTCTCTCTCTCTTTTATCTCTATTGTGCTTTTTTTTTTTTTTTTTTTTTGCGGTATGTGGGCCTCTCACTGTTGTGGCTTCTCCGGTTGCAGAGCACAGGCTCCGGACACGCAGGCCCAGCAGCCACAGCTCACGGGCCCAGCAGCTCTGCGGCATGTGGGATCCTCCCGGACCTGGACACGAACCCGCGTCCGCTGCATCGGCAGGTGGACTCTCAACCACCGCGCCACCAGGGAAGCCCTCTATCGTGCTTTTAATTTCAAATTCCAATGTTCACTGTTGGTATATAGGGAGTCAAAGGACTTTTATATATAAAAATTGTATCCTGCAACCCTGCTATAATTACTTACTAGTTCCAGGAGTTTTTGTTGTTGTTGTTGCTGTTGATTCTTTGGGGATTTTCCTCATAGACAATTATGTCATCTGCAAGCAACAATTTTATTTCTTCCTTCCCAGCCTGTATAGCTTTTATCTCCTTTTCTTGCCTCATTATTAGCTAGGACTTCCAGTACAATGTTGATCAGAAGTGGTTAGAATGGGCATCCTTCCTTGTTCATGATTTAGGCGGAAAGCACCTAGTTTCTCTCTGTGAAGTGTGATGTTAGCTGCAGGTGTTTTGTAGATGCTCTTTATCAAGTTGAGGAAGTTTTCCTGTTTTTTTTTTTGGCCACTCTGCATGGCTTGTGGGATCTTAGTTACCAGACCAGGGATTGAACCTGCACCCCCCGCAGTGAAAGTGCAGTGTTGTAACCACTGGACTGTCAGGGAATTCCCAGTTTTGTTTTGTTTTTTAATTGAAAGATATTGGAGGACTTCCCTGGTGGTGCAGTGGTTGAGAATACGCCTGCCAATGCAGGGGACACAGGTTCAATCCCTGGTCTGGGAAGATCCCACGTGCCGTGGAGCAACTAAGCCCGTGAGCCACAACTACTGAGCCTACATGCTGCCACTGAAGCTCGCACACCTAGAGCCCATGCTCCACAACAACAGAATCCACCACAAGGAGAAGCCCTTGTTGGACTTCCCTGGTGGTGCAGTGGTTAAGAATCCGCCTGCCAATGCAGGGGACACGGTTTCAAGCCCTGGTCTGGGAAGATCCCACATGCTGCGGAGCAACTAAGCCCGTGTGCCACAGCTACTGAGCCTGCGCTCTAGAGCCCACGAGCCACAACTACTGAGCCTCTATGCCACAACTACTGAAGCCTGTGCGCCTAGAGCCCATGCTCTGCAACAAGAGAAGCCACCACTATGAGAAGCCCGCACACTGCAACGAAGAGTAGCCCCTGCTCGCCACAACTAGAGAAAGCCCGCACATAGCAATGAAGGTGCAGTGCAGCCAAATAAACAAAATTATTAAATAAATAAAAATCTTAAAAGAAGACCGTGCACCACAATGGAGAGTAGCCCCTGCTCACCGCAACTAGAGAAAGCCCACGCACAGCAACACAGCCAAAAATTTTTTTTAAAAAATGAATTTTTTCATTTGCTTTTTTCTGCATCTATTGATATATGATTTTTCTTCTTTAGTCAGCTGATGTGGATTTCAGTAATTGATTTTCAAATGTTGAAGCAGGCTGCACACCTGGAATAAACCCTCCTTGGTTACGCTACATAATCTTTTTATGCATTACTGCCTTCAATTTGCTCACATTTTGTCAAGGATTTTTGCATCTATATTCACGAGATGTTGACCCATAGTTCTCCTTTCTCATAATACGCTTACCAGGTTTTTGTATCAGGGAAATGCTGGCCTCATAGAAGGAGTTAGGCAGTGTTCCCTCTGCTTCTATTTTCTGGAAGAGACTGTAGCAAATCGGCATCATTTTTTTTTTTTACAGTTTTTATTTATTTATTTATTTTTGGCTACATTGGGTTTTCGTTGCTGCGTGTGGGCTTTCTCTAGTTGTGGCGAGCAGGGGCTGCTCTTTATTGCAGTGTGCAGGATTCTCATTGCGGTGGCTTCTCTTGTAGTGGAGCACAGGCTCTAGGTGCACTGGCTTAGTAGTTGTGGCATGCGGGTTCAGTAGTTGTGGCTCGTGGGCTCTAGAGAGCAGGCTCAGTACTTGTGGCACACAGGCTTAGTTGCTCCACGGCATGAGGGATCTTCCCAGACCAGGGCTCGAACCCATGTCCCCTGCATCGGCGGGCAGATTCTTAACCACTGCTCCACCAGGGAAGTCCCCAGCATCATTTCTTTCTTAACTGTTTGACAGAATTCACCAGTGAAACCATCAGTGCCTGGTGCTTTCTCTTTTGAAGGATGACTAATTAGTGATTCCATTACTTCAATAGCTACAGGCCTATTCAGATTATCTATTTCTCCTTGTGTGTCTTTTGTTAGTGTTTTTGAACAATTGATCCAATTCATCTTAGTTATCAAATTTGTGGGCACAGAGCTGTTCATAATATTCCTTTGTTATCCTTTTAATACCTATAGGATCAGTACTGATGACCCTTACTTCATTTCTGAGATTAGTAGTTTGTGTCTTCTCTCTTTCTTTTTCTTGGCTATCAAGGCTAGAGGTTTATCAATTTTATTGATCTTATTAAAGAACCAGATTTCATTTTCACTGATTTGCTCTACTGATTTCCCCCCTTTTAGGGGACACAATGCCATGCACACACTAATCAAAAGAAATCCGGAAGTTAGCCAAATTAGTATCAGACGTAGTAGACTCCAGAGCCAGGGATATTATCAGGAATAAAAAGAAATATTTAAAATGGCAACGGGGCCAATTCATCAAAAAGACAAAGCAAAGCTAAAGGTACACGTACCTAATACAGAACTTCAAAGTACATGAAACAAGTGATAAAACGGAAAGGAGAAATTGTCAAATCCATCATTAGAGCTGGAAGTTTCCAACATTTCTCTCTCAGCAATTGATAGAACACAGGAACAGAAAATCAGAAAGGTTTTAGAAGATTAGAGCAATGCCATCAACCCACTGGACCTCAGTGACATTTCCTGAACACTTCACCCACAGCAGCAGTTCAAGAACATGCACCAAGGGAGTCCACATTCTCGGCAACAAATCTCAATAAATCTTAAAAAGCACAGAAATCACACAAAGTATGTTCTCTGGGGAATTTCCTGGTGATCCAGTGGTTAGGACTCTGCACTCTCACTGCAGAGGGCCCAGATTCTATCCCTGGTTGCAGAACTAAGATCCTATAAGCGGTGTGGCAAAAAAAAAACACAAAAAAACAAACAAAAAAAAACAAAGTATGTTCTCTGCTCACAACATAATTAAACCTGAAACTAATTTTGGAAACATATCTGGAAAATCCTCAAATATTTGTCAATTAAGACCACATTTCCAAATAAACTATAGGTCTGAGAAGAAATCATAATGGAAATGGAAAACATTTTCAACAGAAAACATATTATAATCTGTGGGATGTAACTAACGTAGTGCTTAGAGGGAAAATTATAGCCTTAAATTCAGATGCTGTCATCCTTGTCCCTCCATTACACAGTTCCCTACCAACCTCTCACCAATGATTTCAGGATCATTGCTTAGAAGCTTACTTCATAAGGTTTGGAAAATGTTGCTTCTCTAATTTTATTGACCCTTCTGCATGTACTGGCTAGAATTCTTTTTATAAATAAGTGCTTTCCCTCATCAACTATTTGGTTACCTTGAAATGTAAGGGTAAAATAAGAAAGGCAAGACTAATTGTTTTGCTTGAGTCTTTTATCTATTTTCAGAATGAGACAATGCCCCAGCAATATTCACCTGTGATCAACAGGATTTCCAAAAATAGCATTATGAAGAAATGAATTTAAACACATCGATCATATACAGCTTTTTATTCCTTTTGAGGCTCAAACTGTTCCAGTAGGGGGCCTCTTGAAGTTCTCCCCACCCCAAACAACTTATCATAAAAATTTGCCAACATACAGAAATGCTGCAAAGAATTTTCCAGTGAACAGTTATAAACCTACCACCTAGATTTCACAGTCAACGTTTTTCTCTGACCAACACCACCAATACTACTTACTTTCATCAAACTCTTTTCAGTCTAATGTGTATCCTTCTAGGTCTTTTTCTATGTATTTCACATATTTCCTTAATGTATTAGTCAGCTCCAGCTGCCATAACAAAATACCACAGACTGGGAGGCTTAAAACAACACACATTTATTTCTCACAGTTCTGGAGGCCAGAAGTCCAAGATCAAGGTGTTGGCAGGTTTGGTTTCTCCTGAGGCCTCTCTCAAGACATGGGCCGGGGCTACAGCCACCTAAAGACTGGGACTGGAGGACCTGTTTCCATTTCAGATGTCTGGCAACTTGGTGCTGTTGGCCAGGAACCTCAGTTCCTCCACACAGGGGGCCCCTCCACAAGCTTGAGCGTCCTCAGGAGACGGTGGCTAGCTTCTTTCAGAGCCAGTGATCCGAGACAGAGAGCCAGGTGGAAGCTTACTGTTTCTCGGACCTACACTTGGAAGTCACATAGCATCACTTCTGCCACATCCTGTTCGTTAGAAATGAGTGATCAAGTGCACCCCCTCTTATGGGGGGCAGGGTATGGCTTCCCTTTTGAAAGGAGTGTTGAAGGATTTATGAACCTATCCCAAAGGTACTTTTACCCTCACTTCTGTGATGTTTTGATTCTTGAAAGTTGTTCCCACCACACTGTATGTAATTCTAAGACAGTAAGAATCATAATTCCTTCTGCACCACTGCATCCCTCCCCACACAAGAGCCTCTTACTCTGGCCCTGACATACTCTGAACTTTAATCACAGCACTCCTCAGACTTTGGAGGGTGGAAGAACCGTTGATGGTCTTGGTGCTCTCGCCAGAACACTTGTGAGACGTAATTTGAAAATATACATTGAGCATTTTTTGCATCGTGAGCACATTCATAATTTTACCTGCAGAACAGGATATGACAAGTCCCTTCTCTGGGAAACAGTAATGAGTGGCTACTATTTACAACACCTGCACGCTGGAGAAGTCTTCCCTAAGAAATATATAGCTGCCAGACTCAAGTCAGCTGTTCTCAAGCTTTTCTGTGAATAGCCACTTCTTTTTTTTTTTTTTTAATAAATTTATTTATTTATTTTTGGCTGTGTTGGGTCTTCGTTTCTGTGCGAGGGCTTTCTCTAGTTGTGGCAAGCAGGGGCCACTCTTCATCGTGGTGCGCGGGCCTCTCACTGTTGCGGCCTCTCTTGCTGCGGAGCACAGGCTCCAGACACATAGGCTCAGTAGTTGTGGCTCACTGGTCCAGTTGCTCCGCGGCATGTGGGATCTTCCCAGACCAGGGCTCAAACCCGTGTCCCCTGCATTGGCAGGGAGATTCTCAACCACTGTGCCACCAGGGAAGCCCAATATCCACTTCTTATTCATTGATTTGTCACCAATAGCACCTTCTAGAAGAAAACGGCTGGCAGAGCCCAACGATCTATGAAAATTGCAGGTGAAGCTAGAAATTAGGAGGATAACTTCGACAGCCAGGAAAATTAGTTTGCCTTTGGGAAGCTGGTCCACGGGCCACGCACATAAAACGGGCTACCCCTCATTTTACAGGTGGGGAATCTGAGGCAGAGAGACCAAGGGGCCTGCCCACAGTTACAAAGGTGAAAGGAAGACGGGGAGGATTCAAACCCAGAGGTAGGCAACCTAAGAACCCTGGTTCTTTTCTTTTTTTCCTTTCCACTCTGGTAAAATATACCCAACATTCCATTTACAACTTTAGCCATTTTTCAGTGTAGAGTCCAGAGGCATTAAGTACATTCAAACTGTCGTGCAACCGTCACCCACTATCCATCTTCCCAAAACGAAACTCTGTCCCCATTAAATCCTAACTCCCATTCCACCTCCCCCAGCAGCCACCGCGTTCTTTTTTAGAAAGATTAAAGCATTTACACTGAGCGGTGGCCCTCATGCTCGGCAAAAACCAAAATACAAACACAGAATACCTTCCGGACGGAGCAAACCAAAGCCAGAGTCGCTGCGCCCCTGCGGCTCAGGTACTGCGACACCTGTGAGCGCGGGCCTCGCCGGCCACGCCGGCCACGCCGGCCACGCCCTCCCGCGCTGCACCCGTGGCTGGTCACACCCCTCTCCACGCGCCCGCGGTTGGCCCCGCCCCCGCCCCGCCCCCGTGGTCCGCACGCTCGCGCGTCTGGGGGCGGAAGCCCGCGCGGGCCGAACCATGGTACCATCAGAATGGGGAAAGGCGGAATTACAGCCGCCGCGGTGAGCTTGGGCGTAAGTGATTAAAGCACCTCTCATTCACTTTTGTATTGCGCCAGGCAGTCGTCCCTCTAGTAGCCTTAGCCTTCTCTGGCTCTCCAGGAATTCCGTTTGTGTTTTGGAATCGCCCATTCTTTTGCCCAGTCAGTAGACGAGTCTAAAAGCCGACATGTGGAGGGGGAACTTAGTAACGTAAGTTGAAATATTTGGTGAAAGACTAAGATATCCTAACCAAAATAGTCTGTTGAACTTACAGTTTCCTCTAGTATCAATTTTTAAGTAAATGATATTTTCACGCACTTCCGTGTACTGAGATGATTTCTGGTACCTCCCTGCGGCTTCACAAATAGTTTATTCCTTTACCGCGGGGCCCGACGGGAGAAGGAAGGGAGTGGCTGCCATGTTGGAGGAACCATCTGCTACTTTAGGTGGGGTAGCGTAGTTCCCAAACAGTTTGTAGATTGACCGAAGCAAGTGCGGTGATTAGAGTGGAGTACGCACTTGTCACAGGGGCGCTCTCGGAATCGCTGGTGGGCACATTTCTGCCCTGTGAGGTTTTCTGGGGGCGCGGGGCTGCAGCAAGGCGTGGGCGCCCCCCTATCCCCTTGGGCGCCCCGCCGCACGCACATGGCCCGGCGGTAGGCGCGCGGTGCGGCCTGGGAGAGTCGGAAGCGCGACGAGGCCCGGCGAGGCGGCAGCGAAGGGCCATGCAGGACGCGGAGAACGTGGCGGCGCCAGAGGCGGCCGAGCAGCGGGCCGAGATCGGGCAGCAGCAGCCGACCGCCGAGCCGCCGCCGGGGGAGGAGCCGGCGCGGCCCGGCGCGCAGGAGGCGGCGGGCGGCGAGGACGAGGAGGCTGGGCCGGGGCCTGATCTGCCGGCCGAGCCCGCGGCGGACGGGGAGGAGAAGGCCGATGCGACCCACGGCGTGTCCCCGCCGCCGCCCGAGGATCCCCCCACCCCGGCCGCGGGCGAGGCCCCGGCGGGGCAGGCGCGGGACTCTGCGTCCGAGACCGGGTCCGAGGGATCGGGCGGGGAGCCAGGCGGCGCGGCGGAGAACGGCGGCGCGGACGAGCCCTCCTTCAGCGACCCCGAGGACTTCGTGGAGGACGTGAGCGAGGAAGGTGAGGCGGCGGGGCCGGTCTGCGCCGAAGTTCCCGATCCTCGAACGCGGGAGGGGTGCCCGCCCTCTGCCTGTCGCCCCCACGTAGGGAAGGTTTCCGTGAGCGCCTGGATCTTGTTTTCTCCGAAAGAAGAGGAGGGCAGGGTGGAGGCAACTTGGGGAACCAGCCACTGGCACTGCAGCTTGGAGTTTGGAGGGTGGTGAAGGCAGACGGCGTGCACGCGGGAGCCGTGGTCGAGTGTGCAGTGGTGTGGCCATTAGGGTCGAGCCGAGCTGGACACTCCATGTGCTGCACGGTCTCGGGTGACAGTTCTTCGTCTGCAGTCTGGGTGCCCCGAGTGACCCGCCAGACTTGTCAGAGGCCTGAGACTGACTCGGTGCCGACTCCTTAGGGGTGGATGGACGCTGTCCCTCGGGAGTGGGGAGAACAGGGTGGCCAAGCTGGGTTCCTTTGCCCCCGCTGTCCCACAGCAGCGTCTACCCCAGAGAGTTCCTTGGGAGGACAGTTTGAGGCCGGCTCTGCCCGATTCCTGTTTGTGTCTCTCTTTTCCTAAGTCTGTAGGCACACCGTCATCCTTCTGTTGGCAAATAATTTTCTCGAGTTGTAGGATTGATTATCGCTTACTTTGCCTTTCTCTTTGCCTTGGTTCGACTTACATGCATTATTTCTGCTTTTTGCCTGAGAGAGCCTGGCTCCTAACGTGACTTCTGATGATGGCTGATCTCGTTTGTTTTTAGCCATTTTATCTTTCCAGGCTGGGAGCACATAAGTGGATTCCTCTGCATATTGACCACCTTATAATAAAATGGGAAAAATGAATTAGACACCATAGAGGTAGCCAACTATACACCAGGAAGATAAGATGTTACCACTTAAAGTTAGCCTTTTTGGAGATGTGTCTGATCACTCTGAGAATGAGTCAGAATAATAAAGGTTATCACATAAAACGGAAAAGAAGGTTTAGAGAACCGACAGAGTTGTTTGACTTTGAAAGATAAATTTATTTTTTAAATTTTTATCAAATGCTTTTGGTTTTTTTCCTTCCAGTTTTACTGAGGTGTAATTGATGTACAGCACTGTGTAAGTTTGAAGTGTACTGCATAATGGTTTGACTTATTTGAAACATAATTTTAAAGGGCTACCTGTTATTGTCACTGTTGTCTTTATTTCATGAGACAAAAAACATTTCAGCATGAAAAGCAGGAAAGGCTCCACAAGCTAGTGAGGACTTGGAAGCCACTGATCCAGTCAAAGCCCTTCACCTGTAAGAAAATGTGTTCCTTGTGGAGTAGGTTGCTGGGAATTGACAGAGAGACTGTGTTTCTGGGCTCACCCCCTTTCCCCTACCCCCCAGCCTAGACCAGTGTTCTTTTCTTACCACATCAATTTATCTTCTATTTTAAAATTTGAGTTTTGATTTTAAAGCCTATTTTGAGCCCTTAGGTGTTTATTCACAACTGATTTTTTTTAAGCATTATTTGAGCACACCTAATTTACACAAGATTTCTAGTATGTGACTTCCGATGTGTGACAGGATACTGACGTGAGCACAGGCCATTCAAGCTAGGTGACTGCTGGGAGGGCCTTTGGAAGCCCCTGTCATCCTGATATTTTGCCAGAGTGACCTGTGAGTCTCCTGGTCCTGAGGAGCAAAGACTGAGCAAGCTGTCAGTTTTCTTGAGGCCAGTAGCTCACATGTGTTTTCTGGTGCGTGAGAACTGCCCTGTAGGGCAGGAAAGTGATGCTCAAGGTGCTGGTTCTTTTGAAAATGAGCTGAGTCTCATGACGAGCCCTCCCGTAGGTGCCGCAGCCCCAGTGCTGTTGTCTTGCCTCCTTCCTCTTTGAGACAGGTGAACTCTCACACAGTTGCATCTTTTTTTTTTTTTAATTAATTTATTTTATTTTTGGCTGCGTTGGGTCTTCGTTGTTACACGCGGGCTTTCTCTAGTTGCGGTGCGTGGGCTTCTCATTGCGGTGGCTCCTCTTGTTGCGGAGCACGGGCTCTAGGTGCACAGGCTTCAGTAGTTGTGGCATGTGGGCTCAGTAGTTGTGGCTCACGGGTTCTAGAGCACAGGCTCAGTAGTTGTGGTGCACAGGCTTGGTTGCTCCGCAGCATGTGGGATCTTCCTGGACCAGGGCTCCAACCCGTGTCCCCTGCGTTGGCAGGCGGATTCTCAACCTCTGCGCCACCAGGGAAGCCTGCACGGTTGCACCTTAATCAGTTTAATTTTTCAACTGCCTTTGGTGCTTGGCCAAGCAAATATGTGATAATGGTTTTAACTGAGTGTCTTCTTTGCTACTTAGTCTTGAGAACTGTTTCTTTCTTTATTCCCTGTAGTCAGAGTGGGAACCTGACTGTGTGGGCTGGTAATGATGGAGGAAGTGTGTTTCTTCCTGTGTAGTTACTATGCTTATTCCCTTCAGGGTGTGTGGGTGGGTTCTTCTAAACCAGACACAGTTTGTAGGAAAGCTGAGCTTTTTATGTTTGTAAGTTTGGGTCAGGCGTAACAGGCCTTGTCATTGTTCGGTACGTCAGCTTTAAAAGGAACCCAAGGGTTTGGCTTCAGTCTCTGTAGGGAAGATGCGATGACCTAATCTGCCTCTTCTCTTCTTTTTCCTTTTTGCTTGGCCTAAATTTTAGCTTCATTGAAATTTAACTGGCAATTCTTTTATCCAAGGTAACATTTTCAGTATCATTCGTTAAAGGTGTTGAAGTTTAATTAGAGATAGTTTATAACAGGGCTTGCCTCTGGAAATTAAAGGACTTTTTTTCTTTTTTGAAGACCTCTTAACCTTTTTCACACAAAAGTGAAGAAAATTCGTCTTAAGTTTTGAAAGTGAAATACAACAAAGAATATTTTCTGACACGTGTCCTGTATAGCATGTTGAAATACTTGAGTATAGTGCAGAGATTAGAGTGGTAATTAGGTTCCAGAACACATAGATACCTGAGTAACAAGCCATTGTTCTTCAGCTGTTGTTTAAAAATTACCTCGTACACTCATTTTGCCTGTACAGACAGTCCCCAAGTTGTGATGGTTTGAATTACAGTGGTATGTAAGTGGGTTTATCAGGAAGTAACCCCACTGTAAATCAGGAAGGTCTGTATTACCAGTGTAGTTTCGTGTGATGAGTATGCTTTGATGGCAACCTTAAAGATGTCTTTCTGTTCTAGCTTCTAACACGGTGCCTTGTAATCTTACAGCTTTCTAGACAAGCTGGCTAACTAACTGGGATTAGGATTCGTACAGAATTTGTGTTAAAAAGAGGAGGATTTGCTTTTTTCATCTGATACTCCATTTACCCTCCGAGAGCCCATCTGCAGCAGCCAGTCCAGCATTTCTGTTGGCGCTGGGGCGTTAGGGTCAAAAGGACTCCAAGCCTGAGACAGGCCTCGGGTAAGATTGCAGCGGGCAGCCCCCAGATGACGTTGAATCGCCCGGAAAACAGTAGGCCGCCAGTTGGCTTCGCAGACCTGTTTGCACTGATTGCTCTGTGTTTCTTTTTCCTAGTTCGTTTTACACCTATCTTTTCTTCTTTTTCTCTTACTCTTGCCGACCATTTTATGGAAATGAAGCAATTCTGAGACGTTTGAACACTTAAGATTTGGGTTCTTTGATCTTAATTTTAAAAGCGGGTGGCATGAACATAATAGGTTTTGAGCTTTGGGCTGAAGTTATGAGAATGAGTTGATGTCGCTTACTGTGTTCCGAGCACCGTTCTCAGCATTTACAACTTAATGTCTGTGTGGCTGGTGTCTCCCAGTGACGCTGCGAGGTATTCCGTCGAACTGGAAGACGCGTCACTGTTGGCTTGCTTCCGTGAGCTTCTCTAGTCTGCAGCCACCTGGTTGAAGTGCCGTTCTCAGTCCCGTGTTGTTTGCAAACAAGGCTGTTTTACGGAAAGAATGGAGGGTGATGAGTTTGTTTTGTTGTAAACTGAAGACAGTGCCCGGTGGTGAATTTGTGATAGCGGTGGGTCAGAGAAGGCCATTCCTAGCTCACTTCGGGGTTTCTCTGATTTCTGGTGAAAGGCCATCCTCTCTTTTGCCTTCTTCATTATTAAAACCTCTTTGAAAACATTCATTTAAAATCTTCCATTATTGCCAGAAGTCAGTTGACATATCTTGACTGTCGGTGGGAGTGTAAAGAGTTACGATATTTCTAATTCTTTCAAGTTTAAATTTTGAGTCAAGCCAGGGCTCTGATTTCTTTTGCTCACAGTGAAAGCATTTAGATTATTCACTTTTTGCTTTTTGGAAACTTGTTCAGTGTGCTAACCTAGTGCATTAACTTGGTCAAAAAAAGTCATTCGACAAATCTTTCACTTGTACAGAATTACTGGGAGATGTACTCAAAGATCGGCCACAGGAAGCAGATGGAATCGATTCCGTGATTGTGGTCGACAATGTTCCTCAAGTGGGACCTGACCGTCTGGAGAAACTCAAAAACGTCATCCATAAGATCTTTTCCAAGTTTGGGAAAATCACAAATGATTTTTATCCAGAGGAGGATGGAAGGACAAAAGGGTGAGTCATGTTCTCCAGCACGGAAGTGTCACTTGTGTTTTCTTGGTAGCTGACAGACACCGTGAAGATGGTCGTGTGCTCAGGAGCTCACTGTGGATGCGGGAGCATGGCCTCACTTTGGCACTTCGGTCACATTTATCCAGGCCGCCCACTGCTCTGTGGAGCAGTGATTTTGGTCCTTGGGGTCATTGGAGGGAGGGAGAAGGAGATGCAGTGTGGTTCTTCAATTAGGTATTATAAGGTGGCTGCTATGCTTTTAAGAAATCAGACCTTGATCTCTTCTTCGTTGAACACTTATTGAGACAATATACATCCTGGGTAAAGGGACCAACAGATCTGAAAGTTGGCGAGATTTCAGGAAAATTTGACATGGTATTTTATTGATTCTAAGATGTGCTTTTGTCCCACATTTATCATCTCTGAAATGGAGATACTTCTTAGAATCTAGGAGACATTGTGTCATTCCGTAGTAACTTTTTTGTGGCATCACCTAAAATATTGTATCTTTTATTTATTTTTAAGTGTATTTATTTATCTTTGGCTGCCTTGGGTCTTCGCTGCTGCGTGCGGGCTTTCTCTAGTTGCAGCACGCAGGGGCTAATCTTCGTTGCGGTGCGCAGGCTTCTTATTGCGGTGGCTTCTCTTGTTGCATAGCACGGGCTCTAGACATGTGGGCTCAGTAGTTGTGGCACGCGGGCTCAATAGTTGTGGCTCATGGGCTCTAGAGCGCAGGCTCAGTAGTTGTGGCGCACGGGCTTAGCTGCTCCATGGCATGTGGGATCTTCCCGGACCAGGGCTCGAACCCGTGTCCTCCGCATTGGCAGGCGGATTCTTAACCACTGCGCCACCAGGGAAGTCCCTGTATCTTTTAAAAATGGTAGCATGAGGTATGTGTCTTGCAGTTTGCTTTTTAAGTTCAATATTAGGTTTTTTGTGTTGGTAAGTGTAATTCTAGTTTCCTCCTTGTAAATGCTCTGTGCTCTGTCATATCATATGACAGTTGTCTGTTTTCCTATGGATTGACAGTGTTTTGAACGGCGGTTAGGAACAGCCTAGTGTCTGTCCTCTTCTGAGCACAAGAGAGGGTTTGGGGTGCATGAAGTGTCCCTCTTCAGAGCCACTGGCCAATCCCCGATTATGCCTGAGTGTCGCTACCAGTTTACGCTCGACCAGCAGGGATGAGAGTTCTGTTTGTTGCTCCACAAACTTGTCAGACTTTCACCGTTAAAATTTCGTAAAAACATCAGCCTCTGGGTACAGGCAAAATTGTCTTTATGGGACAGGAATGAGAAGGTGGTATAAACTTAATTTTTTTTTATTTCAAATTTTGGAAACTACCTAGAATAGCTTTAATTTCTTAAACAGTTATCACATGCAGGCAGCGCTTCATACTTTCTCTATTTCAGGAACTAGGTGGAAGGATAACCTTTTTTTGAGCAGTTCCTTGTGTTATTTTTGTTATAATGAAACATTCTCTGAGAGCCTTTGTAATTTTGCCTGTAATACAGTATTAGACTACCCATGTTTTTTTAAACAGTTTTGTTGAAAGGTACTTGACATACAGTAAAATCGGATACTGTCCATGTCTCTTTAAACAGTTTTGTTGAAAGGTACTTGACACGGTAAAATCGGATAGTTCTAAAGTGTACAATTTCATAAGTTTTGGTGTATGTATACACCCATAAAACCATTACCATAGTCAAGGTAATGAACATTTTGGTTACTTAGCTGTTCTATAATTTCTGATTGTGTACTTAGAGACTTTGGATCTTTGCTAGGATTTTGTTCACGTTTAGAACTGTTCTGCTAGGGATCTGACTGCCTCCGGGACACGGCCGGAAGACAGGTCTCGGATACTCATGGCGGGTGCGAGCCCTGTGGAGGGCTGGGCGTGTTGAGCGTGCCCTGCCTGACCTTCACGTCTGCAACTTGTGCGAGTTGCCCTCTTTCTCGATGCAGGTATATTTTCCTGGAATATGCATCCCCTGCCCACGCTTTGGATGCTGTGAAAAATGCCGATGGCTACAAGCTCGACAAGCAGCACACGTTCAGAGTCAACCTCTTCACCGATTTTGACAAGTGAGTTCTGACTCGGCCCAGGAGAACCTGGGCATTTTCCTGAGCGTGAATGGCCAGACATTTCTGCCCCGGGGGGCAGTGGGTGCTTAGTGGCCTTTTCGGTAGCTGCATTCTCCCGTCAGACCACTGCAGGACCATTTTGCATCCCTGGCCAGTAGCACCCCCTGACCACCAGCGTCCCCTCACCGGTTGTGACCAATCAAAACCTTGTCCTTTCCCCCTGCGGGGAGGGCAGGGGTGCGGTACTGCCTGGGGTTGAGAAGCACTCAACCTTGTAATCATCGTCGTGTTGCTACTCTTCCAGGTACATGACTATCAGTGATGAATGGGATATTCCAGAGAAACAACCTTTCAAAGACCTGGTATGTTGTATAAAATCTATACGTAATGGGAAGAAATGGTGGCTAGCCTCTCGGCTTGAAGTGATGTATTCCTCAGGAGTTAAAGCTGCTGACTGAACTGGTCGAGTCTCTTAAGAGCAACAGTTATGTATTCTTTGGTTAAAATTAATGAAATGTTTTCAATCCCTTGCCTTTGGTTCTGTTTCTAGGGAAACTTACGTTATTGGCTTGAAGAGGCAGAATGCAGAGATCAGTACAGTGTGATATTTGAGAGTGGAGACCGCACTTCCATATTCTGGAATGACGTCAAGGATCCGGTCTCCATTGAAGAGAGAGCGGTGGGTATTTGCTGCCGTGTGGGGACTTACCTCATGTTTCCTTAACAAAGAGGAGTTTGGTGGGAATTCCCTGGCAGACCAGTGCAGTGGTTAGGACTTGAGCTTTCACTGCCAAGGGCCCGAGTTTGATCCCTGGTCAGGGAACTAAGATCCCGAAAGCCACACAGCAAAAGAAAAGAGGAGCTTGGTATAAGAGCAGGTGAGTGTCACGTGCTTTGAGGTTACGCCTCTGAGAACAACTTCTATTCTTCCAGCTTTGAAAGGCACCCTAAGAAGTGGATAGGCTTCTTGTGTTTTCTGCTAAAAGCTTGAGGAGTATATTTGTTGTAGACTTTGGACTCTGTGTTCGGCGTTTTGTTGTGTTAACATCGGCACTGATTCTTTCCACAGAGATGGACAGAGACGTATGTGCGTTGGTCTCCTAAGGGCACCTACCTGGCGACCTTTCATCAGCGAGGCATTGCTCTTTGGGGGGGAGAGAAATTCAAACAAATTCAGAGATTCAGCCACCAAGGGGTTCAGCTTATTGACTTCTCACCTTGTGAAAGGTAAGCTGTTCGAAAATTGCAAATGGAGTCGTGCCAGCCTTCTATGGGTAATTTTTTCAAGCTTTATTCTGCAGTAATTTTAAAGTTAAAATAGAAACATTATAGGAAGAGTCCAGAGGACTCCCGTGTGCTCTTGACCGCGATTCTCCAGTTAGTATTTTGTTGCATTTGCTTTATTGTTTCCTTTCTCCACACATCTGCATAAACTACATCATCTTGCATAAGGGACTTGCGTATCTGCTGACTTTGGTATCGACCGCGGCGGGGGGGGGGGGGCCTGGAACCAGTCCCCTGTGGATACTGCACGTGACCATCTGTTCTCTTTACCTTGTTGTCTTAATTAAAATCCAAGGAAGAGAAAGTATGAGAATTCCACATCTCTCATCCCGCGCGTGCACACAGCCGACTTTTGTTTGGAATCTGTTGGATCATTCCTTGTCCTGGTTTCATCAGGGAAACTTTTTTTTAACACCTTTATTGGAGTATAATTGCTTTACTCGGGGAAGCATTTTGAGGTGACCCTTGGAGCACCCTGGTGCCGAGCGGGGTGAATGGTCTGTGCCACAGTGGCTCTGCTCCGTATTTCGAGCGGGGTCTCCAGGCGGAGGATAGGGTCGGGGGAGCCTGGGGTTGGAGGAAGTGCTGCTTCCACGGGTCTCGGCTGCTGTTCTGGCGGCCTCGCTTGTGCCTGGAGAGTCTCCTTCTGGAGCGGAGGCGTGGACAGGTCCTCGCCACGCCCACACAGCTGTGACCTTCACGTGAGAGGACGTGGAAGCGTGCAGGAGATGAGTAGGTGTCCCCTCTGTTGCAGGTACCTGGTGACTTTTAGCCCCCTGATGGACACTCAGGATGACCCTCAGGCCATCATCATCTGGGACATTCTTACCGGGCAGAAGAAGAGAGGTTTTCACTGTGAAAGCTCAGCCCATTGGCCTATTTTTAAGTAAGTGGACCCGTGGTGGCCAGTGGTGACCTCTCTGCGGCCTTTTCTTCGTCGATGAGTCTGGCACTGTTCTTCTTTGTAGGTGGAGCCATGATGGTAAATTCTTTGCCAGAATGACACTCGATACTCTCAGTATCTATGAAACTCCTGTAAGTGATTTACTTGATTATCTGAAAGTGAGCTGCCCCGTCAGTTGCTTGTCAGCTCCAGTAGCTTCTCGAGGACGCGGTGCTTTCCCTTAATTCGTGGTGCAGCCAGAAGGGAGAGAGACTAGTTCTGTGCCTCTCAGTTGCTCGGGTCCTGGATTTGGGTCTTGAATCTGCCGGCCCCCGCTTCTGCTGCCGCAGGGGGTTAAGGATGGGAGTTGGTGAAATGGGCTCCGGAAATGTGTCCTTCGCTACTGTGCGTGAATTGTTCCATTGTGATCTGTCACCCTCTGCGTACACTGCTCCCTCGGCAAGCTCACGTTGTAAAAGGTTGTGTGAACCGCTGAGACATTGGCCTGGTTTAACTCCATTGTAACCTTGTTTTTCCACAGTCTATGGGTCTTTTGGACAAGAAGAGCTTGAAGATCTCTGGCATAAAGTAAGCGAATCTCTTGGCATGTGGCTTTTGCCTCCCTCCTCCGGTGCTCGGCCCCTGCACGGTTGCAGAGAACGCTGGTGCTTTGTCACCCTAGCGCCAGGGTGTCACGGCAGGCTCGTGCCCGCCGCTGCGCACTGTGTTGGCGGCCCCCGTCAGCATTCACCGTTCCTGCGCGTAGGGGCATCTTGAGGGCCTACTTCCTTTCGTGGTTCTGCCTTGGAACCAGAGACTTGGGGGCGCAGTCTTTGAGGAAGAGGGGTCTCCACTTAGTTGAAAGTCTCTGTGTCTCTTTGGTGGTCTGTGCCATGGGGTTTGCGTGGCCTCAGTGAACTGCAGCTGGTTTTCTCTGTCAATGAGGAGGCACGTTTTTTTTGTTGTTGTTTTTGCGGTACGCGGGCCTCTCACTGCTGTGGCCTCTCCCGTTGCGGAGCACAGGCTCCGGACGCGCAGGCTCGGTGGCCATGGCTCACGGGCCCAGCCGCTCCGCGGCACGTGGGATCCTCCCGGACCGGGGCACGAACCCGTGTCCCCTGCATCGGCAGGCGGACTCTCAACCACTGCGCCCCCAGGGAAAGCCCTGGAGGCACGTTTTTATTTACCTGAAATCTCTGGGGGCAGTGAAGTATCAGCAGTGCAAGGACATTCACGCCTCTTATTATTTTTATGTTTACATTCTTGGGCAAAACGATGGCTTCTAATTAAAAGTAAAACTGGGAATTAATTCTCAGTAAAATGCAAAAGTAAAGGTACTCTTCACAGATAGGAACTCATGGATTGTTCGTTACAGCACTTTTTAGGGTAATTTTTGCAGTAGAGAGAATTGCACTAATTCTTCTTTAATCCTCTTACATTTTTTGATTTGGGGTTTTCCCCCTTTAGCCCCTTAACGAATCTTCGGAAATCATGTAGCTGGGTCCATCAGCCTAAAGTTTATTTTACTTGCCTTGCGGTTAAGAGTTTGAGTGGGGTTTCAGAGCTTGGGGATTGTGTCTTGTGACCCCTGTGCGACAGTGCGTGGTCTTATCAGCACCTCTCTCTCTCCTCGACGGTACAGTGTGTCTAGCAAAGCCCCCGAGTTGTTCTGCGGACGGAGCCCACGCTAGTGAGCGCTCAGTGAGCGCTGGCTGCTACTAGTGTTCTTGGGGTACACGCGCCACTGCTGAGCTTTTACACAGAGAATGAGGTCTCTTGTTCTCTGCTCTCATCATTTCTTAGCCAGTCCTCGTAAGCATTTCATTTTCTTTGTTCTGCAGAGACTTCTCCTGGTCTCCCGGTGGTAACATAATAGCCTTTTGGGTGCCTGAAGATAAGGATATTCCAGCCAGGGTAACCCTGATGCAGCTTCCTACCAGACAAGAGATCAGAGTTAGGAATCTATTTAATGTTGTGGACTGCAAGCTACATTGGCAGAAAAATGGAGATTACTTGTGTGTTAAAGTAGATAGGACTCCAAAAGGTACCCAGGTAAGTGGATGCCAGTGGGCAGGGGTCATTCCTTGTACGGCTCAGTTCTGTTCGGGGGGTGTTAATGGACTTTTTGGTTCAAACTCACGACTTATTTTCACACCCACCTAACACCGAAAGATAGCTGGTGTGTCATAGCTAGAGGTGTTGTCATATTCCAGCCGAGGAGTGTAATGTTTTTCTGGAAAACGTTGAGTGGGTGATAACATTCGTGTAGTTTAGAGTTGACGTAGGTTCGCGTTCACAAGAGAACACAGGGAAATCTCTAGGCACCCACCTGCCTTCACTGAAGGAGTTAAAATGAGTAGGTTGTTTTCTTTTAGATTTTCTCTTTAAACACAGGGTAGCATGCTTGACAGTTCTGCATCCACACTTTCTGTTGGTTTGCATCAGTTAATATTGAACTTAACCAAAAAATTGCGTGATTTTTTTCCTTCTAATGGAAATATTCCTCTTCCTTTTACCAAAAAAAGTTCTTTTAAGTGTACAGTTACTGGATTTTATTGCATTCACACAGTTGTACAAGTTACCACTGTCTTAATTCTAGAACCTTTCCATCGCCCCCGAAAGGAACTCCACGCCCATCAGCAGTCACCACCATTCCTGACATCCTCTAATCTGCTTTCTTGCTTCCTGTCTCTGGATTTCCCTATTGTGGACATTTCATGTGAATGGAGTTGTGCGCTCTATGGCCTTCTGTATCTGGCTTCCTTCACTAAACGTTTGTTCAAGGCTCATCCAGGTTGTGCCATGTGCCCGTCCCTCATTACATTTGTGGCTGAGCAGCGGCCATTGAATTGTATCGTGTTTGTCCATTTAGCTGTTGATGGACACTTGGGTAGTTTCCACCTTTTGGCTGTTGTGAATAACACAGCACCCACTTTTTACGTGAGTGCATCTTGAAACGCACTGCAGGATGTTCTGCTGTTTTGAAATAGTTGGATCAGTGCTAGTCAGTGGACCTTTATGGCACTACAGCTGCGATGTGTATTCTTGGACCTATCTGTGCTTGAGATGACCTTTAGGGCAGGTCTTGAATAGAATCTGGGTTGGGGGTGGTGGGATCCATTAGCTCTCCAGAGACTGTACCAGTTTCTACCTCCATCAGCTTTTTTTTTTTTTTTTTTTTAATTATTTATTTAGGCTGCGTTGGGTCTTCATTGCTGTGCACAGGCTTTCTCTAGTTGTGGCAAGCGGGGGCTACTCTTTGTTGCGGTGCGCGGGCTTCTCATTGCGGTGGCTTCTCTTGTTGCGGAGCACAGGCTCTAGAAATGTGGGCTTTAGTAGTTGCGGCACGCGGGCTCAGTAGTTGTGGCTCGCGGGCTCTAGAGCGCAGGCTCGGTAGTTGTGGTGCACGGGCTTAGTTGCTCCGCGCCATGTGGGATCTTCCCGGACCAGGGCTCGAACCTGTGTCCCCTGCATTGGCAGGCGGATTCTTAACCACTGTGCCACCAGGGAAGTCCCCCTCCATCAGCTTTTGAGAGTTCTTGTTTCATCATTTTAATCACTACAGATAGTCATATGTCTTTACCAGGTGTATATGTTTAATCTTTCATTAAATTCTTAAATTGTCCTGTCTTCCTCATGCTTTCAGTTTCCAGAATGTTACCCCTTTCCTTTTCTTTTTTTTACACAGGGTGTTGTCACAAATTTTGAAATTTTCCGAATGAGAGAAAAACAGGTGCCTGTCGATGTGGTCGAAATGAAAGGCAAGTCCCATTGTCATTGTCCTGTGGTTGAGTTCACCTGTGTGCTGTCACACGTACCCTTAAAGCTTCTGTGTAAATTCATGGCCCAGGTAGAATGGCCGAGACTCGGAACCCTGATTCACAGTGAACAGCACCCGGCTCTAAGTTACAAAACATGCATGTGTTTAGGGTGTTGTCCTTTTCCAACTTCAGTCTCTAGCTTTTCCAGTTTGCCAAGTGAAGTGATGCCTCCTGTTTTTCACACACCACGCGATCTGCTTATATAGCAGAGGAACAGGGGTTCTCACCATTTTCCACACTTGGGAGAGAGTGTGAAGGGCAGGCTTTCATCACATGCCCAGTGACGGCAGCCGAAGGACTTGTGCTCTTACGTGTGAAGGTTCTCAGTTTAATAGAGGTGTTTTGTTTTTTTGGTGGGTTTCTTTGGACTCATGGAAACTTCAGATGCTGTGTTTCTGTCTTTAGGTGGAAAATTTAGGCTGTATTTTCTGTTTTGCTGGGGAGAGGAGGAGGGGAAGGGGGTGAAGTGGCCGCGCTGCCTGGGTAGAGAGGCGCGTGAGCCCTTGCGCCCAGGGCCGCGGCGAGGAGTGTGGGGAGGGTTTGTCCACAGGCTGCACCGCACCTGGCCTGCCCCTCCCCGCCCCTGCGGCAGGACGGGGCGGGGCGCAGGGTGCTGTCCCTGCTGGCCGGGCGGCTCCACACAGGTGCAGCGTGCTGCCTTTGCTTCTGTGCTGTTCTCTGGTCCTTTGAATGAATTTAAGAATTTGGGGCATTTCTCTGGTTGAATAACTTTAACTGGTCAAGAGTGTTCTGTTCCTAAGTGACCAAAAGGAGCTCACCCTTCTTCCCGGTCTTAGAAACCATCATAGCCTTCGCCTGGAGCCGAACGGGAGTAAGTTTGCTGTGCTGCATGGGGAAGCTCCCTCGGATATCAGTGTCTTTCTACCACGTGAAGAACAATGGCAAGATTGAGCTCATCAGTAATGTAGGTGGCTTGCGCCCGACTCTCAGGACAGAGCTCGGTCGTCGCTCCGCGCAGAGCGCTCGGTGGGACAGGTGCGGAGGGCCACGTGGGCCCGTGGCGGTGGTGATGGCCCCAGAGGGAGTTTGTTGCAAAGGATGGGCCTTCTCTGCGCTCCCGCGGGGCCCTTGTACTTCACTGTTCCGAAGTCCTGTCCTCTCCTCTTGTGGCTGCAGCTGCCCGCTCTGGGTTGGGGTCACATGCCCGCCCTCGGTCTGCTCCTCCCTCAGGACAGGCTCCTCGCCCAGCCTGGACGCAGCGGGGCTCCCCGCTCCTTGCTCTCCTGTCCTGCGTCCTTAGTGCCGAACACAAGGCGGGTGCTCGTTGGCTGCTTCAGCGTTTCTCTTTGTGAGGACTGAGGTGGGGGACCTCTTGCACCCACCTCAAGGGTGAGGCGCCCTCAGGGTGTGCTCGCCCCACGCTCCCCGAACCTCAGCCAGGGCTTCTTGCCACAAAGGCAGGGGGGTCATCCCAGTACCTGACGGGGACTCCTGTGCCCTGGGAAGAGCTCTTCCTGAGAGACTTCTCAGGTTTACTTCCTGAAGTTTAGCAGTGCTTGTGGTAGAATCATTTCGTGGTGTTATCAGTTGGCTGTCTATCACAAAATTGACTCTTATTAATTCCCTTCGTCATGAAAGGAAGACTTCATGGTCTCTCGTTACCAAGTGGGTTACAAAAGAGCAAGTACACGAGTGCCTCTGCCTTCCGAGTGCCCCGCTCCCCTGCCCCCCCGAAGGGTCCGTGTCGGGGTCGTCGCACGCACTTCCCGGCCTCCTCGTGGTGGGGACCGTAGAGCACGTCTGCCAACAGCGTTCTCTTTGCTTTGTCTTGGTCCGAGAGTCGTGCCGCCCCCGCTCAGGGTGACGCAGCCTCACCCCCCTCCGCGCCCTGCTCCTTCCTCCTGCGTGAAGAGACCCCCAGGGCGAGGACCTGGCTCTAGCCCTTCAGGAAGTGAGTGGTTTGGAGAGATGATGGAGTTGGATGGCTTGTTAGTTAGAAAGGCGTGTGAGTCACTAGAGGAGTGGATTTTAGGCTTTTCGGGGTCGCACGCCTCTTTGAGAATCTGATGAAAACTGGATTCCTCACCCTGGTGTTGAGTCCCTGTAATCACACTAACCGTAAGTGGAGTCTTCTGTCCAGGGACATTGTCAGGTACCTTGTCAGGGACCTTGTCAGGGACATTATTTTGAACGGAAAATGTCATTTAAGATAGCATTGCAGCTTCAGAATCCCCCGTCCCTGCTTTTTTTTTTTTTTTTTTTTTTTTTTAACTGGGTCATAATTTGAGGTGTACTGAAGATGATTTTTTCTGACCTGTTTTCACAGGTAGCCAAACAGGTGTGGTACCTCCGTAGAGTTGTGGTGTATACACCCATGGGGGGCAGCGAGAGCCCACTGCCGGTCCTCCCGTCTCTGCTGCAGGCTGACCTCTGACACTTTCTTTCCTTTCAGAGATGTTTGATAAACAGCAGGCCAAACACCATCTTCTGGAGCCCCCAAGGGCAGTTCGTTGTGTTGGCTGGTCTGCGGAGGTGGGTTTCTGTCTGATGCGGTGGGCTTTGGTGTGGGCTGTGCAGAGACCCTGGCCCCGGGCCCGCTCCCCTGCCCCCCCAAAGGTAGGGTATGCTGGCTACCCTACCTTCGGGGGCCAGGTAGCGATGCTGGCTCTGCGCAGATGCGGTGGAACGGGTTCTCCCACAAAAGGGTCGGCCCGTTTGGGTGAAGCGTTGTGTGGCGTCTCCATCCTGCTCCCCAGACGCAGGCCAAGGACCAGGCAGATTAAAACAGCCTGGCCACAGGCGCTTTCGCCGCGGGCCTGGAGGGACAGGTCTGCGTGGTTACGCAGGACCTCTTGCTGGCGATCCCGTTGCCATGTTGTAAGGTCCGTGTCTCCTTGTAGGCAGGATGTTCAGTCAGGCCGTGAGCCCATCTTGTCCTCTGGTTGGTGTGACCACGAGGACCTGGGCGTTACCCTCGCCCGCTCCCCCCTTAGTTGCTGTTTCCAGCAGGACGTGTGCAGTGCTGCCTCCGAGCGGCAGGACACCCCGTCTCAGCGTAGGTGCTTCTTGCTGTGGCTTTGGAGGCTTGGCCTCAGACAGCCTTCCCTCTGAGAATAATCACAGCAGACACTACGTGCTCGTGTGCCCTGTACATCTTCAGTCACAACATCCTTACGAGGTCATCGCTGTGATTATTTCCACGTCGGTGATGAGGTGGTAGTTAGGGAACCCCGGGCTCCCGAGTCTGGCCTGTACCCTCACCCTGGAGCCGGGGGCGGGCACACACACGGCTCCTGCAGAAGGCCCACCGTGCTGTCTGTTCCCCAGTATGAACGGCGCCTTGGCCTTCGTTGACACTTCGGACTGTACGGTCATGAATATCGCGGAGCACTACATGGCCTCCGACGTCGAGTGGGATCCGACTGGGCGCTATGTCATCACCTCCGTGTCCTGGTGGAGCCACAAGGTACGGGGACATGGGGAGCCTCGGTGCCACGTGGACCGGGCTGTGGGGAACCCTCTTCGCCGTGGGGGAGCGCACAGAGCGTGGCATCGCATCACCTCCCCGCCTGCGTCTCATCCCTGCGGGCGATGCGGTTGATCCACTTGAGCTCCCGGCCCGGCCCAGGCTGCTCAGAATCCCTCTCCCCAGAGCCCTGAGGGCAGCCAGCCTTCTCCACAAACAGGGCAGCATTGTTTCATCTCTCTTCCTAAGTTAGAGCGCGTCTTAGTCGCTCCAGTCGGAGCCGGGCCGCCCACATCTGCCGCTGCAGCCAGAGAGGGCTTGTAGAGTGGGAATCAGATGGTACCGCTTCCCGACTCAGTTAGCACCCACCCACTGCACTGTGGGACTAAACCAGCTGCTCACTGCGCGGCTCCCCGGTGGAGGGTGGGTCTCTTCTGGTTTGCACGTGTTTTCCCAGCACAGTATTTCCCTCTTGAGGCGTTCCTGCTTCGGACCGTCAGTACTTGGTCACCCGGCCCGTTGGGTCCTCTGTGCGGCGGCCTCTGACGGCACAGCCTTTGGCTGTGCGCGTTTCCTGAGTGGAGGCCACGCTGGCCCCAAGCGCCCGTGCTCGCTCCCGCCTCGTGGCCTCTGCGTGCGTCCCCTCCCTGGAATGTCAGTTCACGTAGGTGCTGTGCTTCCTGCCATTCCGGTGTCACCAAGCGTGCATCCGCAGAGGCCCCCTCCCCACCTGGTTCCCGCGTCCTCTCACCCCGCTCTATGTTTTCACGGTGCTCAATGACATGCGCTCACCTTAGCCGTTGTTACGAGTTCCTTGTCCCCTTTTCCGGCTGGCATGGAACTTTGCAAGGACAAGGGCCTTTTCTCCTCTTCTGAGCTGTGTTCCCAGCATCTGAAACTGCTCAGCCTTCAGTCAGGATTTGCTGTCTGAATTGGGCTGTGAGAAAACGTTTGCCGTTTCTGTTTTTAACTTCTTGAAAAGATCATCATCTCTGTCGTTAGCAAAAGATTTGAGGATGTGTCAGTGGAGGTAGAAACAGGATTCTGTGATCGCAGGAGCAGGTGTGGCACCGCCAGTGAGCGGGCTTCTCGGCCTGGGGCCTCCCTGAAAGGGCATGAAGCTGTGTCTGTGCACGGGCACTTTTCTGGGGAGAGGACCCGTTTCCTCTTGGGTCTCAGGAGAGATCCATAGCCTGAGGTTCGTGGGGCTCAGAATTGGTGTCCGTACAGATCACGCTCTGTAGCGTCTGGTTCACACGTTCAGTGTTCTCACGCTGGTGGTTAAACTTGCTGAGGACTCTGCCTTGTCTTTACTGACTGTCGTTATTGATTGAGGTATTGACAGTTGAACCAGCTCGTGCATGTTTACAGACCAATTAGGGCAATTCTGTTTAACGAAGTGATGAAGTTTTAGGAACACGGGCTTTGCAAATGTCACTGGAAACAGTGTCTTGAGTAATATCCTTGCGTTCGGATCAGGATATGTTGACCATGCCCGTGTCTAGTTTGTTCAGAGGTTCGCCTCAGTGAGGCCTACCCTGACACTTTACAAACCTTTTAGACGACTGACACGCGGTGTTAACTGCTCCCCGAGTGCTGGTCTGCAGCGGGAGTTCACCAGAGGCGTAGGTTGTGGCACTGCTTCCTTTATCCAGCGGAACCGTGTTTGGTGACGTGGTTGATTTCTGCTTTTGTTAGCCCTGTTCCTAGCTGCTGCGCACGCTGCGCTGTCCAGTCAGGTACGTGAGTTTAGGTGTCTCCCAAGTGCCAGCGACGTTTGTTTGGCAAATTGTTGGCTCCTGAACAGTTGTTGAACGTAATGGTTAATTTTGTCACTTCTGCCAGCACTAAGGATTCCAGGGCCTCTGCCTCCTGGTGGAACGTGGTGCAGGGGGCAGCTCAGCGGGGCCTCTGCTCTCTTCCAGGTGGACAATGCCTATTGGCTGTGGACTTTCCAAGGCCGCCTTCTGCAGAAGAACAGCAAAGACCGCTTCTGCAGCTGCTGTGGAGGCCTCGGCCCCGACCCTCCTGAGCCAGGACCAGGTCAAGGTCTGGTTGTGTCTCTTCGTCGGGTGTAGGCACGTGGGGGCGACGGGCGCTGAAATGGAGCCGCTGCTGCTTCCTGTTACCGTTAGGGTGATAACGAGTGAGGAGCAGAAACGTGACATTTATGGGGGACCCTGTGAAGAGACGCAGAACGACTCAAGAACCAAAAGGAAAAGAGTAGCTTCAGAGCGGAAGCAGATTTTCAGGTTAAGGCCACGTCGGTACCGTTCCAGGAGTTCGCACAAACTGGGGCGGGATGAGAAAGGTGGCAGGGGCAATTAAAAAGTCCTGCTGGGATTTACATAGTGATGGAGAAACACGCTGATGGTATCAGGACAGAGCTGAGGGAGCCTGTAAATCCCAGGAAGGAGGACAGGCCACTGACGTACGGACGCTGCGTTTGAGCACTCTCGGAGGCCATGCTTGCTCATCATTGAGGAGGTCGTTCTCCACGTTGGCAGCTCTGAGGATTACATTTGTGGTTCTTGCTTTGAATATGTAAATCCTGAGTGACTTGTCTTTGTTTCAGCAAATTAAAAAGGATCTGAAGAAATACTCCAAGATCTTTGAACAGAAGGACCGTTTGAGCCAATCCAAAGCCTCAAAGGTTAGCCTTGTCCCCAGGCCTGAGGGAGGTGCCAAGGACCATCCCCTCATGGCAGAGAAGGCCGGCGCCAGGCCACGGGGACAGACTGGCGGGGGCGGCTCTGTGCCGCCGGGGCCCACCTGTGGCCCTCGGGTGGCTGGCGTTTCAGACACGGAAGGCGGGTGGTACGGGCCACGCTAGAGGCAGAAGGCGGCGAGCACAGGTCCCACCTTTGCTGCCCCCGGAGTGTGTGTAGAGTCCTTACGTCACCCCGTCAGGTGGGCCTACTGCTGACCGTGTTTTCACTTCCATTTGGGTTGAGCAAAGTTATGGCAGTGATGCGAGCTGTTAGTTGTGTAAGTTCTCTGCAACCCTATCCACAGGAATTAGTGGAGAGAAGACGGACCATGATGGAAGATTTCCGAAAATACCGGAAAATGGCTCAAGAACTCTATATGGAGCAGAAAAAACGCACGGCTCGAATTGCGAGGAGGTAACTGTTAGCCAGAGATGCACTCTTCCCAAGCGTATGGTTAAAGGGTTTTTCCCTAGAATTGCGAGGAGGTAACTGTTAGCCAGAGATGCACTCTTCCAAGCGCATGGTTAAAGGGTTTTTCCCTAGAATTGCGAGGAGGTAACTCTGTTAGCCAGAGATGCACTCTTCAAAGCGTATGGTTAAAGAAGTGTTTTTCGGGCTTCCCTGGTGGCGCAGTGGTTGAGAGTCCGCCTGCCGATGCAGGGGACACAGGTTCGTGCCCCGGTCCAGGAAGATCCCACATGCCGCGGAGCGGCTGGACCCGTGAGCCATGGCCGCTGAGCCTGTGCGTCCGGAGCCTGTGCTCCGCAGCGGGAGAGGCCACAACAGTGAGAGGCCCGCGTACCGAAAAAAAAAAAAAAAAAAAGAAGTGTTTTTCCTTTTTTTCATCTTAATTTCCCAGAGTTTTCAGAAACGTCATGTGTTGTCTAAGATTCTTAAAAAGAATCTTCAAAGAAGACTGTGGCTTGCGGTATCTTAGTTCCCTGCCCAGGGGTTGAACCCAGGCCCTGCAGTGAGGGCACCGAGTTCTGAACACTGGACGCCAGGGAATTCTCTCTTTAAAAGTATCTTAAAGGAATCTTTAAAAGACTCTTGAAAAGAACTGAGAGGTTCTTGCTGCCTGCAAGTCAAGGCCATAGTCCTTTCTTTGCAGGGGACCTCGCTGTGTTCACATCGGCCTCTTGGCGGGTGCGGGACGCGGCGCGCGTATGTGTGTGTGTGAATGTGTTTCACAACTTCTCGCCCCACATCTGCACACGGTGTGACACACGCACGCCCGCTGCTCCTGCAGGTGTGGACACTGACGAGCTGGACAGCAACGTGGACGACTGGGAGGAGGAGACCATCGAGTTTTTTGTCACCGAAGAAATTATTCCTCTTGGAAACCAGGAGTGATCCGGGAGCACTGTGGTGAGCCTTGAGACGGGGAGCACACGGTGTCCTGTTTGCGCTTCCTTCCTGTTCTGCTCTCCCGCAAGTCAGAAGGCAGCTCATGTAAGGCGCTGAGTGAAGCCCAGTTGCCGGTACTCAGGGTTAGCCACGTCCTTGCCTGTGAGCTGTGAGGGGTCCAGTGCAGACCCTGGGTGTCCGGAGCCTTGCATCTGAGAGCTCTGGGCCTCAGGCTCCCGTAAAATCCAGCAGGCCTTGGCCATGGGTGAGAGGAGGGCTGGGGCAGGCACTGGTGGTTGATGCCTAGGGAAGAGGAGGGGGCTTTGCTGGGCGAAGGCCTCAGGGTGTCCAGCAGAAAGGTGGGCCTCGCCAGCCGCAGCACCCGTTCTGGTCTGTCCCTGGTTGGTCTGAGACAGGAGCCTCCAAAACCCTGTCAGGTGCAGCCGGAACGCAGGCTTCAATAACAGAAAAGACGTGGCGGCTCTGGACCTCAGAGCGGACGTGTGTGGGGGGAGAGGAGGTCCGGGGCTCCGTGTGCCTCGGTGTCCGGCCGTGCTGCCTCCGCGGCAGGGAGAGCAGGGCCGGGGGCTCCGCGTCCAGGCTGCTGCTCGTCTGCAGGCGCCGGGCCGGCGTGGTCCCTCCTGCTTCCTAAGGACGTGTGCCGTGCGCTCACCACGCGTGCTCGCCTGGGGCCGAGGCCGCCGCTGACCACCTGATGTAGTTCCCTTCTTACAGGACAGCGAGCGGACGGTGTGCCCTTGTTGCAGCGTCACCGTGTGTTGTGCTGGAACCGAGGTCATCCTTTTGCGGAAAGCCTGCCCACTCCTGACTTTTCACCTGCGCTTTCTCTCGCCCGGGCTGTGGCCACGCCTGGGACTCGCCGTCTCCACACGTCGCTGTGCCTTTCAGCCCCTGGTACCCAGGGTGGGGGAGGTTTGCCGGTGCTGCTCTCAGTTTTCTCTCGCTGGGTTTCTAATCGCACCGAAGACTGGGCCCTGCCTCACATGGCCAGCGCCGTCCACAGCCGCGCAGGGTCCCTCCAGGGCTCCCTGGCCGCCAGCAGGGAAGCCGCTTGGGGCACCAGCGCGTCCCCCGCCATTCAGGTTGTGACAGGTTCTCTCAACAGGCTGAACGTGGAAATAAAAGCAAACCTGTATGAAAAAGCTGTCTTTCTCCTGTCTTTGAACGTAGATTGCAGCCTTGACCTTCATGCTTCTCCCGTCTGCCACAGTAGCAGCCGCAGCCACCGCTGGGCTCAGTGCATGCCACGCTGTGCTCGAGAGGCAGGGCGGGGCCGTCCGCCTCCCTCGGGCTGTCCTTCTGCGCTGCAGCTGAGCTTTGAAAAGCGATGCGTCAGCCCAAACACAGTTTCTTCTTTTTCAATTTTTTGTTTCCTGTGCTTGTGGTTCACCTGATGAGAAAGAACCCTTTAGCCTTTTCCTCAGCTACACAGGTTTGAAGACTTCCATGGACAGTTGTCACTTTAGCCACTAGTACGTGGTCCTGTTTGAGTATCTAACTCTTTCCCCCGCGGAGGAGGGAGTGAGCAAATCCAGGTAACTCAGCTCGTTTTCACCTGCAGTGTCCTGCTGCCCTCGGTGCCTTGTGAAACGGCAGCTTCGACCTCTGTCTCTTTCTCTCCTGGAACCCGAAGCTTAGTTTAAAAAGCAGCGAAGCACGGAACAGTGCGCTTGGAGCTCACAGCCATGACCTCTGTGTACGGTGGACAGACCTAAGACGACCTTGTGGGGCAGGACGGGCAAATGTCTGCCCCCGCGGCTCGGCCGGCTGGTGCGGAGCGGCCCCGACCGGCAGCGGCCCCGCTACCTGGCCTCTCCCGTGTGAGCCGGCGCTTCGCGCTCTTCCTCTCGGGGCCTGGGCTTCCTCTGCAGCCCCTCATCCTGCCGTGTAGCTCATCCTCGCGCCCGCTCGGGGTCACAGCAATTCCTGTTTCCTTTCACATTCTTTAAACTTCACTGTGTCGAGACCTAGTTTTTCTGATTTCGTGGCAGTAAGGAGGAAATGGCACATGGCTCTATCACGTGAACAGATTTTTAACAGAGCTTTTGAAAGATTAACTTTTCACTGTTTTAAACGGGCTAGTTGTAACTTTTACATAGTTTGTGAATAAAAATTTCTTAAGCAATCGTGCTGGCATTACCTCTCTTTTTCTGTGAACTGGGTGTCCCACGGCCGGCCCTTTGTAGAAGAATTTCCCCACCCACCCGGGGGAGGGGCAGGCAGAGTGTCCCCAGCTTGGGCATCGGGGTGGGTGCTGGGCTCCTGGCCACCCACGCGGGCCTGCTCTCCATCGTGTTCAGAGCAGTCAGGATGTGAGGGATCTGCCCTTGTGTAGGAACCTGGTGGGTCAGAGGCCTGGCCTTTGAGGGGGAGCGTGGATGTTAAAGGGGCGCCCCTTCCCCGGCCTCGTTCGTGTGGCCAAGAAGTCCTGGAGCCCAGCACTGACCTGGACGTGACCAGCACACTCCTGCCCGTGGACGACCAAGTGACCGGGTGTGGCCGCTCCCTGTGCCGGGCTGGCCGGACTGAGAGCCGTGGCTGGGGTGAATGGGCCTCTGTAGCTCGAACCGTTAAGTTGGGTTTCTCAGATCCGAACTTCATGGATCTGGTGTCTCCGCGGTTTATATGAAAATGCAGTAGCAATTTACTGCACCTACACGCACCCTGGCTCTCGTGGGCGGGAGCAGTGCTGCTGTCACCTGGCGTGACGGCAGGTGCGGCCTGCTTGGTTCAGGTGCAGTGACTTCCCTGGAGACGGCGTTGGAAAAGTTGAGCGCAGCATTCAAGCAGTAAATACGCCTGATGGTTCATGGGAGTCAGGCCCTGGGTTGTGGTGCAGACTGGCAGCGTGGGAAAGGGGCTTAAAAGCCATGTCCTAAAAATCAGGAAAACCCGCAGGTCATTTCAAGTTTGCTTTAGAAATGTGTCTTTGGGGAGAAGTATTCCGAGGGGATTATTTCATCAAATGTTAGCTGGTGGCATGTGTCCCCCTTTGGTGGGGACAAGCCTCCAGGGCCAAGGGCCAAGTCTGGTGGGTGCAGATCTCAGGCAGGCGTACCTGCAGGCCAGGCGAGGCATGTAGGAACCCTGGGGTTGCCATGGCATCAGGCGAGGGGGCCCACCCGAACCACGTGGGCAGTTCCTGAGACACTTAAGGACCAGCTGGGCTCCTGGGGCCCCGCTGATGTCAGCGGGGCAGGGTGGGGCTGACAGGCAGCCAGGTCTCTCCTGCTAGCGTAGCAGGGAGCAAGAAGCTCGTGTCTCCAGCCAGCCAGCCCTCCCACCCCACTGCCGGCCCCACTGCCGGCCCCTCCCCGGCCCAGGGCAGCCCAGCCAGGAGGGAGGTGGAGCCCGAGGACCAGACGCTCACGGGGCGGGTTCTCCTCCGCGTGCCTGGCCAGCGCTCTGGCTGCGTGGCTCGGGCTGCCTGACCCGCTGCCCCAGGTGCCTGCTTGTCACAGGTCAGGTCTCTGTCGTCAGCCCAGGTCCCCGTCCAGGGCTCTGCCCCTGCTCTGCTCAGCCTTCCCTCAGGGGACCTGGTGACCCCCTGCTCCCCACCTCCAGATGTGCCTTCACCCTTGCCCTCTGAATCTCACTCCCCAGGGAGCTCAGGGCCCAGGCCACAACCCCCAGATGCAGTGGTGTAGACGCCCCCTACCCTGGCCCCATCAGGTCCCCCGAGGCCTGTCTCCTGGGTGACGTGGAAGCTCAGCCCATTAGACGGGTGAGCAGAGGCTCGGCACTCGCCCCTGACCTGTAGGCTGGTTACAGAGAGACCCTGTCGTAACCCCGTCCCCGTTCAGGGAGAACCGTAAGCTACCGTTTCTACCAGGAGGAACTTTGCCATCTTACGGACGAGAAAGCAGAGGCCCAGAAGCATTTTGCTGGCGGCTCACAGCTCAGTGACTAAGGAGGATTCGAGGCCTGGGTCGGCGCCATCCCAGAGGGTCTCCTGTGGGACTCCCTTAGAACTGGGCTGGAGGTGGGGCAGAGAATGATGGGAAACAAGAGCCCAGGGATTTTCTACTCAGAAAACCAACTTTTGCTCTGAAAGTGCTCACAGCCTGCGTGAAGGTTTGGGTCCCTCGGGTGGTGGGGTAAAGGAGCCGGGGTGAGATGGTAGGACTCCTTAGCCGCTGTGTGACCTTGGGGCAAGTTACTTCACCTCTCTGTGCCTCAGTCTCCCCAGTTCAGACTAAAGAGGGTGGCCTGATCACAGTGCTCCTCTCAGCACCATCGTGGGCTGTGAACCGGAAGTCAGCACCCGGTGGGGCCTGGGGGTTCAGCGGCCTTAACTGCTTCCCCAGAGAGTGGGAGGCTCTTGGGAGGTGAGTCGGGAGGTTTGGGCCGGGGTCTCCTTGACCTGGGAGGACTGGGAGGCAGCTGCCGCGGTGTCCCCGCCAGCAGGTGGCGCTTCGGACCCGCCCCGCTCAGCGACGCCAGACCGCGAGGAAGGGGCCTCCGTCATCGTCACACAAGGCGGGGGACCGGGTGGGGCTGTGTCACCGGTCGCGGAGCTCGCCCGCGTGCGATCGCCTCCCTCCCTCCCTCCCTCCCTTGCGGAAAACAATCAGTGCTCACAGTGGCCGGCACGTTCCAGACACTGGGGTGGAGCCGGGGGGAGGGGGGACTCAAGGGCCTGCCCCCCACGGCCCCAGCTCCCCTCCCTGGTGGGGGTGGGGATGGAGTGTGGGCGTCGAGCAAGAGAGAAAGTATAATGTCGGGGAGCTGAGAACACGGAGAAGAATGGAGCGGACAGAGGCGGTCACTGACGACACGTTTGAGCAGCCTGGCGCGCGGGGGCGGGGTGGGGGTTGGAGATCGGCGGTCTCTAGGGAGTGGCGGGGCCGGAGCGGGAGGGGGCGCGGGCGCTCCAGCAGGTGGGGGCTAGGTGTGCAGTTGGGAGAGGGCCCCTGCAGGACCCCGACGGCAAGCCGTCACGCCGTCACGTCGCCAAGGATTCCTGCTCCTTGGGAACAGGCTCAGAAGCTGAGCTCTCAGCGCAGAAGTGTCGTTGCCCGTGGTCGTCACTCGCCAGCATAAATGCCAAATTGGGGTAAAAGAAAATTGAATTGCATTTCCCCACTTGTCACTAGAGAGGCAGCTTTACCCAGGATGTGCGTTTGCACTCCAGGGCAAAGGACCCCCGGCTCGGGGGACGGGGGTGCCAGGGGAGGAGCTCGGGGGTGACACTGCAGGATGATGAGTGGACAGGACGTCTGGGGTGTGGAAACGTGCCGAGGGGCGTGGGCAAAGAGGCTGGTGTGGATTAGTGCTGAGTTCATGGAGACCTAAGCAAGTAAAACCTGTTAGGACGCTTGTTACACTGAGGGGAACAAGGTTTTGCAGGAAGGGATTTGGCCGAGCTCTGAAGAGCGTTTACATAGATAGTCTTAACGTGGAGACGGCGTGGCTCTAACTAAATTTGTGACGTGACTGCACTGGGAGGCGGGACGTAGGGGCCCGTGTTCTGTACAGACAGGGCGGTCACAGCCCGAATGTCAGCCACAGGAGTCGGGGCAGCAGGGGTGGGGCAGCGGCTGCTGTCCCACAGGCTGACAAGTCTTGAAACTGTGTGCACCTCTCATTAAAACGACACAAGTTAGAGGAAGCAGGCAGTGCCCTTGGAATAACTGTTAAGGCAAATAATTTGCTGGAATCCATAGCGGCTCTCAAAGTCATCTCATCAGTCCCCAATTCTTGGCACGTCGCCCATCGTGGGGGGGCGCTGACCTCCTCCCAGGGAGCTCTGGCAGCCCTGGGTGGAATGGGCGGGTGGCCAGGTGGTGGGGCTCTTGCTGGGCCCAGTCCTGCCCCTAAGACTCCCTGGTGCACCCCAGGCCCCGCACCAGAGTAAACAGCTCCACTAGTCTCCAGCTGCCCTGCCCCTGCCCCCTGGGAAAGGCTCTTCTGAACCCAGTCCCCAGAGGAGCTTGTACACCTTACTGTATAATTACATACTTATGTGAGAAAGGAGAGGCCCTGAGGAGGGGGCACCCAAGGCGCTCAGAGAGCGCAGAGCTGCAGAGCTGGACGGGTCCTGCCCCCTCCAGGTACCTGCGCCCCCCCGCCTCCGTTCTCCCCTTTCCTTTGGGTGGCACGGCCCCATGAGCAAGAGGTAGTCGGGTGCGAAAGGCATATCCCTAGGGCCACGTGCAGATATCGCAGTAGCAGGCCTCTGGCTAGGTGTTTTGCCCTCCGCAGAGCCCCTTGCCCACCTGCGGGTGCTACTCAGGGCGCTGTGGCCGGCGGGGCTCTTCACCCAGCCCTCAGTGCCCCGGCCGGCTGTTCAGGGGCATCCGGGCTGCCGTCCAGGCGGGGCCGAGGTATTCGGCGTTGGTTGGGCGCCGGTATGTGAGGACCGGAAGCAGAGCCCAGCCGGCCTGGGGGCTCACAGTCAAGGCTTTGGGGGTGCAGCAGCCAGGAGATGCTGCACCCTCAGATGGAAGTGGAGAGGCTGCCTGGGGGTGAGTGCAGAGGCCTGCAGCCCTTCCCAGGTCCGGGCCGAGCCCCTGGATGCCTCTGAGGGTAGAGGCCAGGCCTGGGGTCCTCCCTCCGCCCTGATTCTGTGAGCGGCCCCTCCTCCGAGCCCTGCCTCTCACTGCTCCTAGACGGTGGTGCTCATGGGCCCCAGCGAGGACCCTGAGGACACACTGCACACACACCGGTCCCGGGAGAAGACCTTCATCTTCGACATCGTGTTTGACCAGCACACCTCCCAGGTGCCCGGCCCTACCCACCACCCCACGGCTCCGCTGGGCCAGGCCCGCCAAGGGTGTCCTCATGTGGGAGGACTTGGCGGCCAGGTGACCTCATCCGTGACGTCTCACGGGGTCTCCCTGATAAACGAGGAAGTTGGTGCTCTGGGTCACTCCAGGGACAGGTAGCAGACCCCTTCCATGGATGCCGGGGGCTGCCAGTTGCCCGGGCTTTACACGCATCCTCATTTATTCCTCTGTGTGTCCATGTGTCCGTCTGTCCACCCACCCATCCATCCAACAAAGCCGTGTCCTGTCCACCACGGGGCTAGAACACACTCCCTGCCCACAGGGGCTCACACCCCAGCCAGGGAAACAGGCCCAGCTCTCTGAGCAGACAGGTTTCTTCTATTGCCGAGATCTTAATGGTGTCGGAAGTAGAAGGACCAGGTCATCGTCAATTATTGAGCAGCTATTGCATGCCAAGTGCTGTGCTTAAGTGCTTGTCACGCCTTGTCTTCCAAGCGTCACAGCAACTCTGTAGAATACACGGTGATATTATCCCCACTTTACAGGTGAGGTGCTGGCTTAAGGAGGTCAGCAACTGACCTGAGGTCACACAGCTAGAGAGCTGCAGAACCAGGACAAGGTCCCAGACAGTGTAAGTCCAAGGCTGGACGAAAGGAGCACCAGCTTTGGAGTCTGTCCAACCAGGGCTCAGATGCTTCTGACTTGTGTCACCAGCCAGGGCTTTTGGGACAGTTAAGTGAGATGAAGAGCAGGCCGAGAGGGGGTTCAGGGAAGGCAGAGGAAGGGGGACCGTCCTTTCTCTCCAGTCCAGCCAGACACCCATGCCCTCAGACACCAGCCCTGGAGGTGTCCTTCGTTGAATACCCCTGTGGACAGGGAGCTCACTACCCACACACTCCTACCGCTACGTACTGCTGCCCTAAATGAAATTCCGCCAGCCCGAAACTTTCACTCCCTGGTCCTAGTTTTGTCCCATAAGAGGAGTCATAATGCCCCTCCCGGACCCCCCACCCCCGTCACTACTTTCCAGTCCTTTGCATTCTTTTTGATTTCTCTCAATTCATGCAGAAGCCCTGGCAAGGACTCATACCTGTTTGGTACCAAACCTGTCAGGCCTCATGGTGGGAGTTATCACTTACATTCTCGTGCGATCCTCCCTCACCGTGGTCTCACCGTGGGGCTCGGCGTGGTCCAGGCGGCGGCAGGACTGGGGTGGGGCTCGTGCCGTGGCTGTGCTGGCTGCCACCGTGGAGGTCCCTGTCCGTGTCCAGAGGGAGCAGGGCGTTTGCAGGCACCACACACCTGTCCTCTCCAGACAGCCAGGTGCCCAACTCTGGTCGGAGTGTGCATTTCCCTGTCTTCCTTCCGTCTGTCCGCAGGAAGACGTGTACCTTGCCACCCCCCAGCACTAGTGGAAGGCGTCATTTCTGGATACAACGCGACGGTGTTTGCCCACGGCCCCTCAGGTGCTGCCAAAGGCCGGTGTCCCCCGGAGGGAATGAGGTTGGTGGCAGCGGAGCTCTTCCTAACAGCACAAAGCACCTCATATGTGCTGGCCTTGCACTGGTCCCTCTGCATCCGTTGGTTCCTTTGGTCCTTTCAACAGCCCTGAAAGGCAGGTAGAACGATCCCCCTGTCACAGATGAGAAAACTGAGCCTCAGAGAGGTAAAGGGACTTCCCCAAGGTTACACAGCTGGTAGGAGTGAGTGTGGAACTCAACCCAAGCCTACACTTTTCTGCCCATGAAAACCGCAGACTTCTCCTCTGCAGTTACAAGTTGGGGTCGGCAAACACTCGCGAAGCTAAGCTACCTCTGCCTGAAAACTAGAATCACAGAGGGTCAGAGCTGGACGGGCCTTAATCCCCTCCCTATACAGGTGGGGAAACTGAGGCCCTGAGAAGCCTGGTCCGAAGTCACAGCTTGTTTATGGCATTCATTCTTTCTTTCTTTCATTCAACAAACATCAGGGAGCACCTGCTGTGTGCTATGCTCTAGCAAAGGAAGAGGGCCATCTGGTCCCTCCTACAGGACGAACCGGGAAGGAGGAGGTGAGGACCCCATGAAGCGGGACTGCTTAGAAAGCTTAACACGTACGTTAATTCTCCTATTATGAGAACAACACGAACACCTGAAAGCGAATTTGGAGAGAAGTGCAGACATCTCTTGGGCCTCCCTCCTCTGATACTGTCTGCATCTTCGCTTTGTATCCTCCCGCTTTCCCTGCCCAGGTTTTCTTCCCCAGAGTAGCCATCAGGCTGTTCAGACAGGACTTTTTTTGTTCTTGTTTCCAAAATGGAAACTGAGCATGTCAGAGCAGCCAGGGCGGTTTGCACAGTACAGGCGGCAGGTGTGACCAGGCTCTGAGGGGGCCGGAGCCCAGATCAGGAGCCCTGCTTTGGTGGGCATCCCATGCCTCCCGCAGGTGCCAGCAAGACCCACACGATGCTGTGCATGGATGCGGGGCCCGGCATCTACCTGCAGATGCTCACTGACCTCTTCCAGGCCATCGAGGAGACCCATGACAGCACGGACTGCAGCGTGTCCATGTCTTACCTTGAGGTGAGCCGCCCACCCCCTCGGCTGCCCTGTCTGCAAAACGGGCCTGATCATGAGTGCAAAACCCCACCTGTTACTGAAACCTCAGGGCATCCCAGACTTCTCTGGAGATGCAAAGCCCCAGTGATAGGTAAGCCCCTGTACTTTTGCATCAGACCTACTGCTTTCAGTGTTTCTGTCTCATCCCAGATTTATAACGAAGTGATCTGGGACCTCCTGAACCCGTCCTCAGGGTTTCTGGACCTGTGGAAAGATTCTAGGGGCAGCATCCAGATTGCAGGCATCACGGAGGTCTCCACCTCAAACACCCAGGAGGTGAGGGTCACGGGGGCCCACGGAAGGACCTGTGGCTCCTCCACGGCAGCCACGCTCACCAGTGCTCACAGAGCGGAGCCAGACACACGGCTCCAAAGCTGCTTTCGAGCTAAAGGAACAGCAGACTTCTGCACCACGTCCCCACTCTCCTCACCTGTGCTCAGGGCAGACATCACCAATGGATCACACACTCTTCCCTCTGCATCCAGACGCAGGTGGGGATTCTTTTTTGGCAGCACTCCAGGCAGTCGCAGTCGGAGTCAGCTTCAGGCCTGAAATCTGTTTGCCATCTTGATCCTAAGTCTGGCTCCCATAACGAGGGCGAGCTGTAAACATTTCTGCAGCCCTCTGTCTTTCTCTCTCCCTCCAGTCTCTCTCTGTGCAGCCCTTGGGGTGGGCCTTCCATCTGCTCAGAACATTTCAGAGGCTCCCAGTTGCCTCTGAACAGCATGGACTCCTCGGCCCCCAGGCCCTGGATAACCGTGTGCTCTAGCCATGCTGGCGTAGGCATGAGGCCACCTGCCCTTAGCACCGTCCCTCATGGGTTCCAGGTGCAGGAGGGGAGACTTCTTGCCTATTCTTTAATAACAACAACCATATGAGTCTCTCTCCACAATGCTCTGTGGTCCTAGCATGCCTGGCACACAGTAGGTGCCCAGCAGAGGCTCACTGGCTTGATTTCCACAGCTGCTTGCGCACAAGTGGATTTCAGGCCACCCACCAACTCCAGCAAATCTGTACAACTGCCTGGAGTTCCATATGGAAAAGGGCTCGGTGCGTTAGAGATGGGTAATCCATTGGTGATGTCTGCCATGGGTAGAGGAGGCAGAAGTGGTGCTATAAGTGTCAGCAATCTGCCATTCCTGCTGGATTAGTTGACTCGATTAATTAATCTCTTCATGCCACAAACCAGAAATTGCTTCCACTGGATGCGGTTCTGCCATCAGCATCCCAGCTGGGGAAGAGCTGCTCTAAGGAGCTCGGGAGGGCACGTCTCCTTCTCTTGTTCTGCAGGGAGCGTGTGGCCACTCAGGGGCCCTTGACTGTCTGCCCACTTCTGCCTCTGTCCTCAGACCATGCAGCTCCTCACCAGAGGCAACTGGCAGCGCACACAGGAGTCCACCGCCACCAGCAAGATGTCGTCCCGCTCCCACGCCGTGCTACAGGTCACTGTGCACCGGCGCAGCCACGGCACAGACGTGGCAGAGGAAGTGCACGTTGGGAGGCTCTCCATGGTGGACCTGGCGGGCTCGGAGCTGGCGTCTCAGGTTCCTGTCCTCTTCATCTCCGTTACTCGCCTTGTGTCCATCTGCCCTTTAGTCTGGGAGCGGGACCCTGTCTGTCCTTGTTGCACACTGTCTCCAGCACCTAGGACAGCACCCGGTCGAGGGGAGGTGCCCACTACACGTCTGCTGAGTGAATGAATTCTCAGCAGGTGTTGGGGGTCACTCCCGCGGAGCCAGTATTTATGGAGGGCTTCCTGTGTGGCAGGCTCTCCTGGGCACCAGGGACGTGAAGATGAGCGAGCCCCAGACCCTCACCCTTGGGGGGCTCAGAGCGGGAGACAGATGTGTAGCTGGTAATTACAGCACGGGGAGGCCTGTGCCTTGAGATTCGGGGTCACACAGAGGCTGTGGAGCCCAGAGGAGGGTGGGGCCTCAGGGCTGAGCCTGAAAGGTCATCAGGAGTTTGGTGGCTGGAGGGAGCAGCGTGGCGGGGGTGGCTGTCAGGATGCCCTCCCAGGACCTGCCTCCTGCGCCCGCGCCCCTGGCTGGCTGTTCTTGTCGCACCTGCGGCTGGGAGTGAGGCTTGTGCTCACCGTGGCCCCAGGGGCCGGAGCAGTCTTTGCGGACAGGACCCAGCCCAGCGCCAGGAACAGAGAAGGTGCCCGATGGAGGCCAAGTCAGCACAGCAGTAATATTATCAACGAGGGACATTCTCACGTCCCTCTAATGCGCCAGGCACTTCGTGTTCATCATCCACCTAACCCCCGACACCTGGAGGGTAGGCGGCCTCGTGCCTGGTTTACAAATGCCCAGCTGAGACTCGGGGTGGTGTGATTGCACCTGCGCAAAGGTATCAGGTGGATCCGGCCTCTGGACCTGGGGGGATCTGGCCCAGGTCCGTGCCTTTCACTGATGACATTTGTCCTCCAGTTTGCAGGCTACGCTGTGAGTCCTGGGGGTTTGTCAGTCGTTGCATTGCTTCAGTCAGTCACTCATTCATTCACCTGCCCTGCACCTGGCCCTGCCCTGGGTGCCTGGGCTGCTGAAAGGAGCAGAGCCTGGCCAGCTGGCCCAGAGGCCAACAGGCTCAATGTATTGTGTTAATATGGTATGAAATTTGAGGTACAGTGAGGCCAGCAGATCAGAAGATGACTGCCATTGAAGAGATAGCTTGCTACTCACAGGTCCCAAGAGGAGGGGGCAGGAGAAGCCAGGCCGGGCCACACGGGGAAGCACCAGGGTTGGTCTGGAGGCAGAGGGAACAAGGGGAAGACACGGGCCAGAGCCTCTCTCGTGACTTCCATGGGAAGGCAGGCTGAACACTGGCCAGTTTGAATAATTCCAGCAGGCTCTGGGGCACAGGGCCCATCCCTGGTTGTCCAGTTCCTGACCTGGGTGATGAGGGCAGGTAGACAGTGGCCCAGAGTGTGGGAGCCCCAAGGAGGAGGGGGTGGGGTGAGAGCTCTGGGTTGGCTGGTTTGCTTTTGAAAGGTGTGCTCACAGGTGACTTGTTTGTTATCAGAAGGAACTGGCAACCCTGGGAGGGGCAGCAGGGCCCCAAGATGACAAAACATTAGGAGGCAGAAAATAAAAGACATGGTTCATACACAGACAGATGTGGGTACAGACAGTTTCATGTAGACCAAGCCGAGTGTGATGGAGCCCTGGGAGTCTGCCCGTGCCAGCTGGACTTGGCCATGTGCTCAGGGGGCAAGGTGGAGACCAGCCTCCTCAGATCTTAGCTCTTGGGGAGGCCATTGGACAGGGGTTCAGGCCCTAGGTTCTTGTTCTCCCTCTGCTCCAAATAGCTGTCTGCCTTTGGTCAGGCCCCTGTCCCTCTCTGGGCCTTGGTTTTTAAGCTGTATACTCAGGTGGCCTAGCGGGCTGTCTTCAGGTCTGGTTGGCTATCACAGTCTGCCATTTCTTCATAGAAAATCACTCACAGAAGAGTTTGTTCCAGGGCACAAGGCCTCTGAGAAAACCCCCGAATTCTGGGGCACAGACACGTGACACGTGAGCAGCTGCCATGGCCTGGGTCATGCCGGCAGCTCCCACTCAGTGAAAGTAGCAGCTCACGTTCGCTGCTCGCTTCTGTGGGCCCATCTCTGAGCTGGCCTCTTACACACGTTGCCTGCCAAATCCTCACCATGACCACAGCAACTGCCTCTTTTGACAAATAAGGAGACTGAGACAGGCTGGGAGACCTGTCTGAGATGTCATTTAAGCCGTTCTCAAGCCGTGCTCCAAACTGGCTCTAAAACCCATGTCCCTTAAAGAGAAAACGTTATTTTCCTTGCTGATTTCAAACGTAACCAAATCAGTGCAGAAAATATGGAAAATATGGTTAAGTCAAAGGAAGAAAGTTAAAGTCCCCACAACGGCTGCACTGAGAGGCAGTCACCCCAGTGGCAGTTTGGCGTGTGTCCTCCTAAGGCCCCTGCAGGCATCTTTATACATTTGTTCAGTGCTCAGCCATCCAGCCACACTGTGGGCCAGACGCCCGCCGGTGTCCAGGCTCTGGGGACAGATGGCCAACCAAGAGGACAGCTCCGTCATGGAGCTTAGGTTCTGTGGGGAGCAGTTAGGGAAACAACAAATGCATACGAGAGCAAGACAGTTGCCGAGAGAGCTAAGCAACTTCAAGGAAATATACAGGGTAGCATGTACCCCCGTGGGGTGAGGGGCCCCAGGAGGACCGCTAGGCTGAGACTGGGAGGACAAGAAAGCTTCGGCGTGGGGGGACGTTCTCGCGAAAACACACGCGTTCGTATTTTTATCATAAAAAGGGAACTGTTCTGCCCAGGCATCCGTCTGAGCCCTTTTTTATCTCACTTCACAGAGAGCATCTGTTCAACATTGGTAAACAGCTCTACCTCACCCCCTTTCCTGGCTGTGTGGTATTCCACTGCAGAATCTGGTGTCCTTTCTGTCTCCAGTCCCTGGGCTGTGGGAGTGTAGTCAGGACGTCCACCCTGAGCCTCCCAGGGTGGGGTGGGGTTATCGCATCCTCTGGACCTCAGTCCCCTGCCCCTGGGGCCTGGGGTGGGGAGGTGGCGAGGTCGGGGGGGAGGACCACCTCCCCGTCAGCTGGCTTCTTCTCACTCAGACCCAGAACCGAGGCAACAGGATGAAGGAGGGCGCCCCCATCAACCGCTCCCTGCTGGCTCTGGGCAACTGCGTCAACGCACTCGGCGAGAAGGGCGGCAGCCAGGCGCAGCATGTGAACTCCCAGGACAGCAAACTCAGGCGCACCTGCTGAAGGTATGAGCCCCTGGCCAGAGACAGGCGTGGCTGCAGCATCTGACTGCATCTTTCAGGATTTACCTGGGCCTAAGGGCCCTTCCAGGAACCCCTGAAAGCAGGAAAATCTCTGCTTTATCTGGAGAAATCATCTCTAGTCACTGCTCGAATCCCCCCTCCATCCCTCTGAGTGTGGTCCAGCCCATGCTTGCACACTCCCAGGGACAGGAGGCTCACTACCTCACCAAGGCCGCCTGTCTCATCACAGATGGTCTGAGAAAATTCCTCTTCATACTGAGCTGAATGCTGTCACCTCTATTCTACAGCAAGGCAGGGTATAGGTAAACAGATAGGCAAAACAACAAATAAATGGCTCTGTGAGTTTGGCTTCTTGGTCTAATCTACCTGCATCAGAGTGGAAGTAGGATGGGGCGGGCCTACAGCAGGTCCATCTCAGCCTGCGCGTCACCTCCCTGAGCATTGACCCCTTGGTCCAGCCTCAGCTGCCCTTCTCAGGGTTTGGAGCAGGAACCCCAGATGGGCTGGTCCAGAGGAGCCCGGGACAGGTAGCGGAGGGATGGCGCCCCCGGGCAGGTGGGAACCCTGGTTCCCACCATCCCCAGCTCGCGCCTTCCACTGAGAAGGATGCCCTGGGAGGGAACAGCCGGACGGTGATGACTGCCCACATCAGCCCAGCCAGCACGCGCTTCAGGGAGGCGCGGACCACCCTGCTATACACATACCGAGCAGGGAGGTGTGGACGCCCTGCTATACATGTACCGAGCAGGGAGGCGCGGACACCCTGCTATACATGTAGAACCAAGAACATCAAGAGGACGGTGAGCTGCGCCCTCCCACCTTCCCTTACCCGCTCCCTCTGTTACTCTCCCGCCTGCTCACTGAGTCCTACAGCTCTCCCTCCAGAGGCTCTAGGGGAGGGTCCCTCCCAGCTCGCATGGCTCCTGGAGCTTGGCTTGTGGCCACACCCCTCCAATCTCTGCCCCGCCTTCCCCTCCTCCCTGTGCTCCTCTCTTTCTCCTCTTTTATGAGGGCAGTTGGCATTGATTTGAGGGCCCTCCCTAATCTGGGATGATCTCATCTCAAATCCTTAATTACATCTGCAGAGACCCTTTTTTCCAAATAAGGCCACATTCACAGGTTTCAGGGAAAGGACTTGTCTCTGTGCCTGGCATCATTGTAAGCTCTCACTGGGATCTGATTTACTTAATTCTCAGCAACTGGCTCCCTAGGAGGTAGGTCCCATTATTATCCCATCTTACAGAGTGGGCAGCTGAAGCACAGAGAGATAAAGCAACTTCTCTAACCTACCACAGCAGGGGCAGAGCTGGTGTTGGGGCCCAGGGAGCCTGGCTCCAGAGCCCATGCCTCACACTGCCATGCTGTTCTGTCTACACTGCTGTACTCAGTGTAAAGGATTCATCTCTCTTTTTTTTTTTTTTTTTTTTTTTTTTTTTGCGGTACGCGGGCCTCTCACTGCTGTGGCCTCTCCCGTTGCGGAGCACAGGCTCCGGACGCGCAGGCTCAGCGGCCATGGCTCACGGGCCCAGCCGCTCCGCGGCACGTGGGATCTTCCTGGACCGGGGCACGAACCCGCGTCCCCTGCATCGGCGGGCGGACTCTCAACCACTGCGCCACCAGGGAAGCCCCAGGATTCATCTCTTAAGGCTGTGTGACACTCAAGGAGATAATACACATTAGCACAGGAGTGAGTAGTGGCCAACATACGATAGGTGTTATTTTATTATCATGATTACCATTTGTCGACAGACAAGGGATGAGCCCTTCCCAATGTCCAGCTCTGAGCGAGGCGCCACCATAAAACCATCACCAGCATTAGCGTCAGCGTCATCAGAGCTTCTGCTCCCGCACGAACCCTGAGCTTAGCCGAGGAGAAGGCAGCTAGGAGACAGGAACCCACACGGGTGAGTGTTTCATTTCCAACTGTGGCAAGTGCTCTAAACGAAAGCCACAGGGCGCCGCAAGGAGCGATCACAGAGAAGGCCGAGCTTAGAGGGGTCTTCCACCAAGGGGGACTGGCTCCTGCAAGGGAGCTGAGCTCCGAGCGCTAAAGAGAGCGCGTCTGTGCAGACTGAGGGCCAGTGTGCACATCTGGTGCAACTTAAGTGCGTGCGCCCTGCGGCCAGCAATGTCACCTTCCACGTCTACCAAAGAGAAACTCAGACCCACGTGCTCAGGGAAGTTGTGTCACAGGAAAGCCCCAAAGTGCCCGTTGAAGAGGAAGGGACAGCTGCCTGCTGTGTCCCTGTTCCGGCCCCGCTCTGCAGCTGTTACAGACAATGGGGTAGACCCATCTGTGCAGACGGACAGCCTCTAAGACACGTCGTTGGACCAGAAGAGCAAGTAAAAGTACAGCAGCTACAGTCTGATATAATTTACGTAAACCCCCCCAAAGCTGAACCCACACCCCCAAAACTCCCCACGTGTATCTCTCTAGAGACCTGTATATGTATAAAACCGCACAGAGAAAGATTCGGAAGGGCACACACCAAAATGGTAGCAGTGGTTACCCACGGGGAGGGTTTTCAAAAACCTCTTCGTGGATTGTTTGAATTTCGGGTTTTTTGTGGCAAAATATACATAACATAAAATTCACCCCTTGAACCATTTTAAACGGCCCAGTTCGGTGGCATTAAGCACATTCTCATTTTTGTGCGACCATCCCCACTGCCCGTCTCCAGAACTTTCATCTTCCCAAACTGAGACTCTGCCCCGATTAAACACCGACTCCCTCCCCTCCCCCACTCCTGGCCCCACCCCCTACTTCCTGTCTCTGTGACCCTGACGCTCCCAGGGACCACACATGTGGATCATACGGTGTTTGTCCTTCTGCATCTGGCTTATTTCACTTTTCATCATGTCCACCCATGTTGCAGCAGGTGTCAGAATCTCCTTCCCTTTTAAGACGGAATAGCACTGATTTACATTTTCCTGACGAAACGTGCTTGCGTCTTTCTGGCATAAATCCATTGGGTGACAGGTGTCCTTCGCGGGGCAGCCAGCTGGCCCTGACCTTGGCCGCGTCCCGCCACCAGGTCAAGCGCAACCTGCTGAACGTGTCCTACCACGTCGCGCAGTACGCGGACGTCATCTCCGACCTGGGCAGGCAGATGAAGCACCCCGAGGCCAAGGTGGAGAAGCAGGGGAAGGAGAAGAGAAGCATCCCAGCGGCCGGGATGCTCAAGGTAGGGCCGTACACGCACGCAGTGCCTCCTGCTGCTGGGCCGTCCGGGACACCAGAGGCCCACTGCGCCCTCCTGCCCTTCCTGGAGCGGTGTCTGCACTGAGCACCCCACCCGGGGTGACCGCCGAGCCCGGCCTGGCCTTTTTTTAAAAAATATTTTATGTATTTATTTTTTTGGCTGCGTCGGGTCTTAGTTGCCGCACGCGGGATCTTTCGTCGAAGCACACGGGCTTCTCTCTAGTTGTAGAGTGCAGGCTCAGTAGATGTGGCGCGCGGGTTTAGTTGTCCTGTGGGATGTGGGATCCTAGGTTAACCAGTGGCCACCAGGGAAGTCCCCCGTGGCCTCAGGGAGCAGCCGTCTCTCTGCTCTCTTCTAATCTCTTCCTTCTTATCTTTCTTCAGCTTTTCTTCTTGCTGCCTATTTTCTTTTTCCTCCCAAATCAGTTTTTTTTTTTTAATCTTTTCATTTTGGAATAATTTTAAATTTAGAAAAATTGGCAAAGATACTACAGAGTTCCCAGCTTCCCCTAATGTTAGCGTCTAGGGTCTTCCAAAAAAGTGCATTGAGGCAAAACTCACACCACATAAAATTCACCATCTTAAAGCAAACCCTTCGTTCAGCACATCCACCGTGTTGGGCATCCGCTGTTTCTGTCTTGTTCTGAAACGTTTCCACCCCAACGTGAAACCCATGCCCGCTAGGCAGCTTCTCTCCATCCCTCCCTTCTCCCCAAATCGGTTTGATCTAGGCCTCCTTTTGGGGTAGAGCACACCATAGTTTTACCCTAAAATTAATCAGTAAGTTTAAAAGATGCCCATAAAAAATATCTGTAACGAAGACAAGTAAACATATGTACACACACACACACACACACACACACACACACACACACGTTCTTTTGGCTTATTAAGATGTTTTGGCATAGTAAATAAAGGATTTTTGAAAATCAATAAGAAAGAACCAACAGCCCAATTTAAAAATGAGGGTGAGGAAATGAACGGGCAATTCGGAGAGTTTCTAGTGGCCATAAACCTAGGAAAAGATTCTCAATTGCATTAGGAAACAGAGATACAAATTGAAACAATTTTCACTTATTGGACTGGCTAAAATTAAAATGTCACGTAGCATTAAATGGATAATATAAAATAAAGTATGGAAGGCAGCCTTAACCACTATTATTGGGAGTCTAAATTAACACTTCTCTTTGGAGTCTGTTTTACCTGCATCTTTTCAAACTTTAAGTGTATGTGTTCTGTGCCCAGCAACTTCCCCCAAATCTACCAGGAGACGCATGCGCTCACATGCCCATCAAAGGGGATGGGACAAGCTAACTGGTGGGTCCCTCCTATGGATCACCCTGCAGGTGCTACAGAGAATGGGGCAGACCCATCTGTGCAGATGGACAGCCTCCAAGACCATTGCTAGATGAGAAAAGCAAGTTAAAGCATAGCAGGCATAGCCTGATATAATCTACCCACCAGGAAACCCATATGTCTCATTAGATACAGTTATATGTACAAAACTGCACAGAGAAAGCTCCGGAAGGGCACATATCAAAATGATAGCAGTAGTTACGTGTGGGTGGGGGACTGGGGTTGGGGGGAGGGCAATCAGATAGATGATCAAGTCTTGATGTATTATTCGAATTTTTATCACCAAAACGTGTTCCTGTATTAGATGTGTAAATACATCATATTCAGAACATTTCCTGATTGTTATAGTAATATGTGTTTATCATTCAAAACTTGGAGTATGCTGCAAAGTGTAAGAAGAAAATAGAACTCACTCATAATCCCACAACTTGGAGATACCATTGTTAGATTTAGCTATTTCCTTCCAGTCTCTTAAATAATTCCATACACACATGCACAGCAAAATTGGGAGCTGAGGGGACTTCCCTGGTGGCGCGGTGGTTAAGAATCCACCCGCCAGTGCAGGGGACACGGGTTCGAGCCCTGATCCGGGAGGATCCCACATGCCACGGAGCAACTAAGCCCATGCGTCACAACTACTGAGCCTGCACTCCAGAACCCAGGAGCCACAACTACTGAGCCCACGCACCACAAGTACTGAAGCCCATGCGCCTAGAGCCCGTGCTCTGTAACAAGAGAAGCCACCGCAATGAGAAGCCCACACACCGCAATGAAGAGTAGCCCCCACTCTCCACAACTAGAGAAAGCCTGCACGCAACAAAGACCCAACACAGCCAAAAATAAATTAAAAAAAAAAAGTTGGGGGTTGGGATCAGGCAATGTCACACATTTAATGAGTACCTACTATGTAACAGGTGCATATCAGTGTTGGAGATGCAGGGAGGGAACGAGCCATACACAGACCTGGTTCAGAGTCGTCCAGCAGAGGAACTGCACATGCAAAGGCCCTGGGGTGGGAGTGGGTTTGATGAGTTCAGGGAGCAGAGGGTCGCCCACATGGCTGGCACCTGAGGAGAGATGCATGGTGGGAGCTGAGGCTGGAATACGTTGAACAGGGGCCTGGCTTTATCCTGACTGTAACGGGAGGGCAAGGAGACCTTGAGCCGGACAGCAATGTGCCAGGAGCCCCCTTGAGCTGTGTATTCAAGAAGTGGAAGTGAGACTACTCACAGGGCAGGTGGGGGATTCTCCACGGCTGGGGTTTTGTGTGGAGACCATGACAGGAGTTGAGGAGGAGGCCAGGAGTGACCACAGTGGTCAACTGTGAACACCACGTAGAGGAGGGAAGTAGAAAGCGCTCACACTTTTGTTACGAGGATTTTCCAGTACTCACAGAAGGAGGAAGAGCAGTAAAGCGAGCCCTTGTCACCCACTCTCCAGGCCTTGTTTCTTCCCACGCACTTCCCTCAGCCTATTATCTTGAAGCAAATTTCGGTCATCATATCATTTCATTCATAAGTATTTCAGCCTATAATCCCTAAAGAATAAAGGCTCTTTACAAACACATAACTACAGTATCATTTCCACACCTTAAAAAATATTAACAGGGCTTTCCTGGTGGCACAGTGGTTGAGAGTCCGCCTGCCAATGCAGGGGACACGGGTTCGTGCCCTGGTCTGGGAAGATCCCACATGCTGCGGAGCGGCTGGGCCCGTGAGCCATGGCCGCTGAGTCTGTGCGTCTGGAGCCTGTGCTCCGCAACGGGAGAGGCCACAACAGTGAGAGGCCCGCGTACTGCAAAACAAAACAAAACAAAACAAAAGAGATTTCTGACATCGCTTAGATTGTCGGAAAGTTGAACACCTATTGGCTCTCTGGTGATACAAACACATTACTGTTAATTTTTTACCATGAAAGATGTTGGATTTTGTCAAATACTTTTCCTGTATTATTGAGATGATCATATGGTTCTTGTCTTTCATGATATTAATATGGTATACCACAATTACTGATTTGCATATGTGGAACCATCCTTGCATCCCAGAGATAAATTCCACTTGATCATGGTGTATGAGCTTTCAGTGTGCCATGGATTTTGGGTTGCTAGTATTTTAATGAGAATATTTTCATCTACGTTCAACAGGGACATTGACCTGTAGTTTTCTTTTCTTGGTGTCCTTGTCCGGCTTTGGTATCAGGGTAATGCTGGCCTCGTGAAACGAGTTTGCGAGTGTTCCCTTCTCTTCAATTTTTTGGAAGAGTCTGAGAATCAGTGTTAATTCTTCTTTGAAGGTTTGGTGGAATTCACCCCTGGGCTTTTCTTTGTTGGGAGGGCTTCGATTACTGATTTAATCACCTTACTCATTATTGGTCTGTTTAGATTTTCTGTTTCTTCATGATAAAGGCTTGGTAGGTCGTATGTTTCTAGTAATTTATCCATTTCTTCTAGATTAACCGATTTGTTGGCATAGAATCGATCATACTAATCTTATGAGCCTTTGTATTTCTGTGGTACCTGTCGTGATGTCTCCTCTGTCATTTATAATTTTATTTATTTGCATCTTCTCTCTTTTTGTTTTTTCTTAGTAAGTCTAGCTAAAGGTTTGTCAATTTTGTTTATCTTTTCAAAACACCAGCCCTCAATTTTGTTGATCTTAATTGTGTTGGTCTCTCCTGTTGTTTTCATGGATTTCTGCTCTCATCTTTGTGATCTTAATTGTGTTGGTCTCTCCTCCTGTTTTCATGGATTTCTGCTCTCATCTTTGTTATCCATCACCTTCCTTCTGGCAACTCTGTGTTTAGCGTGTTCTTCTTTTTCCAGTTCCTTGAGGTCACTGCTATCATTTTGAAGTATTCCTTCTTGGATCTTTTCCTGTGCAGTGCTGTAGACATAAATGTATCCAGAGAGGTATGTGGTGTGTGTGTATGTGTATGGTGGGGTGGCTTTGGGTTTTTGTATAAATGATTTCAGACTCTAGCTGTTATTCTTTAACTTGTTTTTCTCAGCCATCGATGTGTCTTGGAGGCCGTCCATCTGCAGAGACGGGGCTCCCTCATCTCTGTAACAGCTGCAGAGTGTTCCATAGGATGTCCATACTGGAGTCTGCTTATCCTGTCCCCTTTGGGGCTTTCCAGTCACATAAACTCCTTGCGCACATGGGTGCCTATTTCTCTGTGGTAGATCTGGGGCTCAGGTTTCTGCTGGAGCAAGAGGGTGAAGGAAAATTTCAAAGAAGAGTGGTTGCTGGTGATGCCACACTGAGTCCCATGGCGCCAGCAGAGGGCTTCAGGGGCTGGTGGGAGTGGAAGATGGCATTGTTGTAGAGCATCTATAAAGCTAGGTGATGACCGGGAAGCTTGGGCTTCTTTGGGGTCAGGGGTCAACAGAGATGCATGCCATAATGGCTCTCATCCTGCTGGCCTATTAGTTATTGGGACTGGCCTTGGTGGTCTGAGGAGGTGGGCAGCGTCATGGAGGGGATGAGGGTCTCATGGTGAGCCCTGAGGGCATGAGGGGCTTCCCTTGGGTCCTGCTATGGCAAGCCTAGGGCAGCAGTGGGCAGCTTGTGTCCATGGTTCTGCCAGGATCATTCCTTTATGAGCATTTCCTAGGATATCATGTGTTCCCCAAAAGCCTTCTTTTAATGACTGCAATGATTTGGTCATCTGGATGCATCATAATTTATTTAACCAATCCCAGATGGCTTGATGTTTAGGGAAAAGGAATCCCTTGACCACTGCCCTCAAAGTCAGGGGAACCAGCTGCATGTGACCAGAGTGGAGATATCTACTGGGACAGGCAGGGAAGACCGTCGATTAATCACTGGATAGATGTTAGGTAGGAACTGATCACGGGAAACAAAAAGACTTATATTCGTGGAACTTACATTCCAGTAGGAAAGGCAGGTGTTGAACATTTACCACGAAATGTTACCACATTATCGATATGAAGAAGACTGCCGAGGTGAAGGTAGGATGTTTTCAGAGTAAGTGGCAGATGGACCCAGATTGAGAGTCTAGGAAGGTTCCCCTGAGGAAGTGAGGTCAGAGCTGAGACAGCTAGCCCAGCCCCATTCGTCCTTGGATTCCTGAGACTCAAATCCATGCAACCCAACCGCAAAACGGGCAAACAGAGAGTCTAAATCCCTCTAAATTAACCATTCAAGTATCCACCCATCCACCCATCCATCCATCCATCATCCACCCATTCATCCATCCATTCACCTGCCCATCCACCCACCCATCCATCCATCCTCCATCCATTACCCACCCATCCATACACTGTATATAAAGCCTGTCCTCGGACCCGATCCTGTGTGGCCAGGCAAGCATGGATTCAACCCTGGCCTAGGTGGCACTGCTCCCTGTGCAGCTGGCTCTCTTCCTGTCCCCAGCCGCCATCCCTCCGCCCGACACAGAGGAGGACAGCCGCCTGCAGATGAACGAGATCTGGGTGCAACTCACCGGGGGCTTCAAGGAGCAGCTGGAGCTGTGACACAGCCTGGCGGAGCTGGAGAACACCAGCATCGAGCTGCATGTGGACATGTCCCACTACCTGCTGACCGTGGCAGAGTGAGTGCGCCCACCCTCCCAGGGATGGGCCGGGGAGGCCAGCAGGACCTGGGGACCCTGGGGTGGGGAGCTCCTTTTTCTGCTACTGTCCAGCCTCCCTCTACTGCCGGTGGGTCCCCAAGGGGACTTCAGCCAAGGGCACCCTCGCTGCCCTGCTCTCCTGGCCTGTGGCTAATCTGGGCCAGTGGGAGAGGCTCCCAGGCCCCTTTGACCTCCTTCTACAGGTGGAGTCCAGGGCCAGCCCTGGCAGGTTAGGGTCAACCCCATTTTACAGCGAGGATGTTGAGGTCAGAGGGGATGTGGGTTTGCCCGAGGTTGTGCGTTCACTCGGCCAGGGTCTTTCTACCATTCCGCGCGCACTTGCGGTTCATACCTACTGTGAGTGACTGACTGACTGCCTGCAGAGGAGCTGGCCGTGCACTTTGTCCCCCAGACCAGGAGCACCACAGGGTGAGGGGGCGCTGTTAACAACCATGCTGGGCTGCCAGTGGACAACCTAGGACACGTGTCCTCTCCACTTACAGGCCGCAGCGCTGGGACTTGAGTCCATTTCTTCGCCAGACCTCCCCCATTTCTCCCCCGCCTCCTTCCTTCCTGTTTATTTACTTAATCACGCAAACAGCAGGGCACCGCACTAGAGGAATTCTAATAAAGGAAGTGCTCCCTCCATCCCACCCGCTGCTCCCAGCCCTCTCTCCCTCTGGGTCCTCCTTCCTTGCAGTTTCCACATGACCCTCGTTATAGTTTAGGTTCGGTCGGGCGCCCTGCGTGCACCTTTGGAGGTGTCGCCCTGAGCTGGGTCCTCCCAGCCCGACCTCGTGGAGCCCCGGCTGTGCTGCCGTCTCCAAGGTTTACAGCTGAGGGGACGGAGGAGCATTTACGTGGCAGGCGGCCCCCGTCACCCAGATGGTCCTGGGTGGGTCGGATTGGAGGCAGGGCGGGCACTTTGTCACTCGGCCATCCTGTTTACCAATTCTTTACTTCCTTCCAGTTTTGCTCGTGAATTCCTGTTCTTCGTAAGCATAGAAGGCATCAGGTAGCAGACCCAATTCTGCCCCGTTTTCACGCCCGCGCCGGCCAGTAGACCAGCTGGGACCAATAGGGACTCTGAGACAGGAGGATGCCAGGGCTCCCCAGGCTCCCCGGGCGTGGCCTGAGCTCTGACCCCTGACCCCTCTGTTGTGGCTGCAGCTGGGAGCGCGCACAGGGACAGGCCCTCTGAGAGGGCCAAGGCGCCGGTGGAGGCCGACGGGGTTGGGGACTCGGGCAGGGCCGCGGAGCCGCACGAGGTGGCCCTGGCCAGAGGGGAGGCCCACACGCTCTGGCCGAGCAGTGGGAAACCAAGGCCCTCAAGGTGCGGGAGGGACCAGGCACGCCACGGTCACAGCAGCGCTGCTGAGAGCTGCTAACGCTTTCTGATGGCAGCCGGTGCACCAGGGGCTCCTACAGTAGTCCCCTGGAGCAGGGCCGATCACGACCATTCTATAGATGTGAAAACTGAGGCTCAGAGACGAGAGAAATTGTACCTGATCCCCAGAGAGCAGGACCCGACCTGAGCCTGACTCCAAAGTCCATGCCCCTTTGAGTTAGACTTATGGCTACACTGGGGGGGGGGGGGGCGCAGGGGGCCGTGGAAATGGGGCACGAGTGGTGGCGTGGGGTCTACCGATACCCCCTGCCTGTCTGTAGGCGCCTGCAGTGGCCGCCGTGTGGGGAGCACTTTAGCCCCGCACGGCTCTCCACCGGCGTGCGCTCAGTCTCCCTGAGTCTGCTCTCAGGCGCATGGCACAGGGACAAGAAGCATGGTCAGAGAAAGCCCAGACTCCAGGCTCCTCTCTGGAGAAAGAGCTCTTCTCACATTCCTGTCTTCTGAGAAGAGCAGACTGTTTATATAATAGCTGGTTATCTCATAGTCTCACTTCAGAAAAATGACCGGACTGGACCTCGATGGAGACTTTGGGGAAAATGCCAGTGAAGCCGGCTACTATTTCAGCCCATTCGTTAAATGTTAGCAGGTGTACTTTCAGGCAAGTGGAGAAAACATCTGATGTCATGTTGCTAAAACAGGCAGCGTTTATTTCACTTAAAGGCTATTTGCCAAACCAAGAACCTCTTAATATTATTGCATCTGCCTGCAGCAATTTGGAGATTACTTGATCTCACTGCAAAAGTCTTCCAACATTTAAAAGTAAGAAAAACGCCTTTTTCTTAAAGAGATAATGTGCATTGGCAGAGAGTATGGCCTTCGAGAGCCAAGTATAGATATTGAGCTGTAGCCTGTAAATGCGAGTCTATTAATGAATCAGTTAGTCGACAACAAATCAATGTTTTAAGTGTCCAGCTCAGTGCCAGGCCCTGAGGACATAAAGATGAACAAGATACTCTCTAAGACTTGAGCTGTCGATCTACTGGGAGGAGACACAAACCACTATGTACAACCCAGTACGATAGCAGGATGACAGACATAGCAACAGGGTGCTGGGGAGCTGGCGGAGGGGGCTGTGGATTCAGCCGGGGGGTCTGGGAGGACCTCAGGGAGGAGAGGAGGATCTTGCTAGGGGAGCTGAGCCAGCTCCGCCCAAAGTGGTCCCCTCAGCCTTCCCTGGTGGCACAGTAGTTGGGAATCCGCCTGCCGATGCAGAGGACACGGGTTCGAGCCCTGGTCCGGGAGGATCCCACATGCCGCAGAGCAACTAAGCCCGTGCGCCACGACTGCTGAAGCCTGCGTGCCTAGAGCCCATGCTCCACAACAAGAGAGGCCACCGCAATGAGAAGCCCGCACACCACAACAAAGAGTAGCCCCCGCTCGCCGCAACTAGAGAAAGCCCGCATGCAGCAACGAAGACCCAACACAGCCAAAAATAAATAAAATAAATGAATTTAGAAAAAAAAACAAAACAAAGAACAGAAAAAAGCAAAGTGGTCCCCTCTCGGTCCCAGAGGATGAAGATGCAAAAGGCTGGAGCACGTCCTCTTGGGCTGCACTGGGGGCTGTTATCTGACCTGCTTCCAGGCACCGTGATTTGGGGGAAGGGATGTCGGCAGCTGCAGCCCCAGGCGTTACTATCTGGGGGCCTAGATGGAGTTACGTGGTGTGGTGGCGATTTTAGGTGTCAGCTTGGCCAGGCCACTGTACCCAGTGATTCCATGAAATGCTAATCTAGGTGCCACTGTGAAGGTATTTGGTAGGTGAGAGGAACATCTACAATCAGTTGACGGTAAGGAAAGAGTATCTGGGATATAGTGTGGCTGGGCCTCATCCAGTTGAAAGGCCTTACCAGCAAAAACTCAGGTTTCCCAGAGAAGAGAAAATTCTGCCTCGAGACTGTGGCATCAGCTCCTGCCTGAGTTTCCAGCCTGCTGGCCTACCTGGCGAATTTTACACTCACCAGCCCCGATTCTTTAAAGTAAATCTGTGTGTGAGCGTATGTATATGTGTGTGTGTATATATACGTATATATACGTATACATGCAAACATACACATAAATGTGTATATATGTGTTTATATACACATAAACATATATAAACACAGGTACATAAACATGGATAAATAGATACATGTATGTGTTTCTCTCTCCTACTGGTTCTGTTTCTCCAGAGCCCTGATTGACCCACAGAGTAAGGTAAAGGGTCCCCGGCAGACCTCACAGGCCCCCCAGCCGGTTTTCTGCAGGAGGGAGGCAGTTCCCCGTGGCTGCAGTGGACAAGTTGGTTGACCAGCAGCACATCCTAAGATCACATGAGATAAACTGCAAGTGTCCTCAGATGGCTCCCTCCTCGCCACCTTCAGAGCCCCACCCAGCAAGGCCTCCCCCCGCCGCGCCATTTCACACTGCGACCGTGGGGCGTGTCCCCAGCGAGGGGACTGCAGACTGAGCTTATGGCTTTGTTCATCGTCTTCCCCCCGTGGGTCTACAGGTCGGAGAGCGCAGGGGTGTTTGTCGGTCTCAGTCACTGCTTTGTGCCCGGTCATTACAGCAGATGCCCAGTAAATAGCAGTCGGGTGGACGGATGAACGAACGGGTGGGCGTGACCCCGAGCAGAGACCTGGGGAAGTGGGCACCCGCGCCAACCCTGGCAGAGGCCCCCTTCTCTCCCCGCCACCCCTCCCTTGCTTCCTTCCTGTTGACGATGACATCTGATTAAACTGTTCAGGGACCCAGAAAATCCTCTCACTGCCGTGTCAAGGCCCCCTAAGAGCAAAGAGGAGATGGAGGGAGGAAGGAGGGAAGAGCACGGTTGAGGAGAAGGGAGAGGGGCCAAAAGCCAGAGGGGGAACGTTCCAGAAAGGCCCGAGCTCAGGAGTTCACAGGAGACATAACCCCTCACAGGGCTGTGGGAGAACAAAAGGGTAACTTCAGTAAACAAGCCGGCACGTAGTAGGTCCAAACATGGTGCATCAAACACTCATTATTTAGTCTATTTCCAGGATTCACTGGGTGGTCCCCGAAAATAATAATATTCTCTTCTCTCCGGTTCGCGGTTGAGAGGAAAACAGGCTCCACGTGCCGAGGTCGGCGGCACCTTCCCCAGCGCCACCGGGCAGAGCAGCACCGGCCCGAGCAGGGCGCCCCTCCTGCCCCGGCGCGTCCGAGGCCAGTGCCGGCCTCCCCCAGACACACGTGCCCTCCGCCGTCAGGGCAGTGACAGCCGAGCGTGCGTGCCTCAGACGTGACCGTCACCGCGCGCCCTGCCAGCGGTGGAGCTGTGACAGCGCTGCACCCGCTCCTTCCGCTGAGGGGACTGTGCGCCTCACGCGCGACTGATGCCACAGGCCCTTCCCCTGAGGGGGCACGAGTGCCTGGCACCTGTACCGGAGACATGCGTGCTCACCGCATGTCCCCTCAGCTGACGAGGCTGTGACAGCGCATACGTGTCCCTTACCCGTGACGGTTCACCACACGCCCCCTCGTCTGAGGAGGCTCACGCAACAGCGCACGTGTACCTCAGACATGACCGAGAGCAAAAACTTCGAGCCCCGAGGAGACTGCAGGAGCGCGCGGTGTCCCTCAGACGTGATCGGTCGCCACGTACACCTGAGCTATGGCCGATGCCGCGTGCCGCCACGCCGGTGGAGCCGTGACATCGGTGCACGGGTACCTCAGACGTGACAGTCCAGCAACGTCCCCTCCTCCGAGGTGGTGTGACAGCGTGCACCTCACGTGACCGATGCCACACACACCTCCACGCGGGGAGGCCGCGACAGCAGTGCACCTGTCCCTCCGGCGTAGCCGGGCGCCACGTGTGTCCTCTCTCGAGGAGGCTGTGGCAGCTAAGACATGACTGCTCACCACACGCCCCTCACCAGAGGCAGTGACAGCGGCCGTGAGTACCTCAGACACGACAGCTCAGACGAGTCCCCTCACCTGAGGTGGTGTGACACCAGACACCCGTCCACCAGACGTGACGGATGCGACACAACCCTGCGCCTGTGAAGGGGGTGACAGCAGCGGATGTGCCCACAGACGTGACCCCTTAACAAAAGTCGTCTCACCCGCACAGGCTGAGACAGTGCGGTTGTGGCTCAGATGTCACCGACACCACAGGGCCCATCACCTGAGGAGGCTCTGACAACACACACGTGTCCTTCCGAAGTGACCGGTCACCACGTGTCTCCTCACTCGAGGAGGGCATGACAGCAGCCACGGGTACCTCAGACGGGACCGCTATCAAACGCTTCTTCCCCTGACGAAGCTGTTACAGCGTCGCACGTGACTCTCAGACGTGAACAGTCTCCGTACGTCTCCTCACCTGACGAGGCTGTTACGGTGTCGCAGGAGTAGCTCACACGTGACGAGTCAGCTGTGTCTCCTACTTGAGGAGGCTGTGACTGTGCACGTTTACCCCAGACGTGACGGATATAAACGGCTTCTTCACCTGAGGAGTCTGTCACAGCAGGCGCCTTTACCTCAGATACGACCGAGACCACAGCTCTGCTCACCTGAGGAGGCACCTTTACCTCAGATACGACCGAGACCACAGCTCTGCTCACCTGAGGAGGCTATAACTGAACTGCACGTGCTCCTCACACGTGACCAGTCACCACGTGTGTCCTCACCTGAGGAGGCTGTGAACAACATGCACATTTACCTCAGACCTAGCAAATCACCAGATGTCTCCTCCCTTAAGGAGGCTGTGGCAGCGTGCACCTATACCTCAGATCTGACCCACGTGAAAGGCTTTTCACCCGAGGAGGCAGTCAGAGCAGCGCACACATCCCTCAGACGTGCCCACTCACCACAGGTGAGTCCTCCCACGTAGTCAGTCACCTCGCGTCTCATCACTTGAGGAGACTGAGAGAGCTCGTACATTTACCTCAGACGGACCGATACCACAGGTTCCCTCACCTGAGGAGGCTGTGAACAACGTGCACATTTACCTCAGAAGTGACAGATATCAAAAGCTTCCTCCCCTGAGGAGACTGTTACATCACTGCACATGATTCTCACACATGACCGGTCAACATAAGTCTCCTCACCTGAGGAGGCTGTTACAGCGTCGCCTGTGCAGATAACACGTGACGAGTCACCAGTGTCTCCTCACTGAACGAGGCCGTGGCAGCATGCACGTTTACCTCAGACCTGACCGATATAGAAGGCTTTTCACCCGAGGAGGCTGTGAGAGCAGTGCACACATCCCTCAAGTGTGCCCAGTCACCAGGTGTCTCCTCATCTGAGGAGTCTGTGACAGAATGCACATTTACCTCAGATAGGCACTACACCACAGGTCCACTCACCTATTAATGAAGGGGGATGTGTTCCTCAAACGGGACCAGTCACTAAGTGACATTTACCTCAGACATGACCCATATCAAAAGATTCCTCACGGGCTCCCCTGGTGGCGCAGTGGTTGGGGGTCCGCCTGCCGACGCAGGGGGCGCGGGTTCGTGCCCCGGTCCGGGAGGATCCCACATGCGGCGGAGCGGCTGGGCCCGTGAGCCGTGGCCGCTGGGCCTGCGCGTCCGGAGCCTGTGCTCCACAACGGGAGGGGCCACAACGGTGAGAGGCCCGCGTACCGCAAAAAAAAAAAAAAAAAAAAATTCCTCACCTGCTGAGGCTGTTACAGCATTGCACGTAGCTCACACACGATGAGTCACTACCTGTTTCCTCACTTAAGGAGGCTGTGACAGTGCACATTTACCTCAGAAATGATGGATATAAAAGGCTTCTTCACCGAAGGAGTCGGTTGCAGCATCTACATTTATTTACCTCAGACCTGACCAGTCACCACATGTGTTCTCACCTGAGGAGGCTGTGAGAGAATTGCACACGTTCTTCACACGTGACCAGTCACCATGTGTGGTTGAGGAGGCTAAGAGGACTTGCACATCTACCTTAGTCGGACGGATACCACAGTTTCCCTCACCTGAGGAGGCTGTGAACAGCATGCACATTTACCTCAGACCTGATGAATAGAAAAGGTTTCTTCACCTGAGGAGGCTGTGACAGCATGCGTATTCATCTCAGAGTTGTCTGATACCACACTCCCCTTAAACTGCGCGTCTGTGATATCAGTGTACGTGTCCCTTCGTCACGACCAGTCACCGCGTGTCTCCTCACTTGTGGAGGCTGCACAGTGTGCCCGTGGACCTCAGAGGTAACTGCTCACCACACTCCTGTCAACGGTGGAGCTGTGACAGCAGCGCACGCGTACCTCAGACGTGACAGTTCACCACACGTCGCCTCACCTGAGGTGGTGTACGGCATATGCACCCGTAACTCAGAGTCGAGCGGTACCGCACGCCCCTTCTGCCGAGGAGGCTGAGACAGCAGTCCCCGTGTTTCTCAGACATGAGCGCTCGTCGCACATGCCCTCGTCTGTCACGGGAAGGGCAGCAGTGCGTGTGCCTCCCACATGACTTAGCTTGCCTCAGCAGCCTTTTTGGCCACTGACTACTTAAGTGGACAGCACAGGTCTAGAACCTGATGAAAATCGTGCATGCTTGTTCTTTCACTCAAAAGCAGGTTTGCTTGGTTTATTTAACTTCTAGCCAAACCTCTTCCTAGCAGATTCGTAATTTTCCAAATTTGCTAGCCCTATCATGAAATTACGAGTTTACCACAATTTTGGGTGTCCTGCGTGTTAACCTTAAAACACGAGACACACGTTTGTCACTGTGCCAATGGCCCTCCATTTCTCCCTCTTCCCCCTTCTCTTATTGTCTTGTTTTTGTATGTTGAAGCAAGAACACCCATGTGTCTGGGTATCTGATCAATCCCAGTGAGGGTTTAAGTCACATCAGCACCCATGTTCATGTGATCCTCACCCCAGCTTAGGAGGCCCGTGTCGCCTGAATCCTTTCTGGGAACAGGAAACTCCCTCTGACATCGTGACACCATTTTCTCACTACTGACCCAGCATACAACCAAGCTGTCCGTAAGGATGTGTATAAATCAACATTCGGCTTAAAGACCACCAGGGGGCTTCCGTGGTGGCGCAGTGGTTGAGAGTCCGCCTGCCGATGCAGGGGACACGGGTTCGTGCCCCGGTCTGGGAGGATCCCACGTGCTGCGGAGCGGCTGGGCCCGTGAGCCATGGTCGCTGAGCCTGCGTGTCCGGAGCCTGTGCTCCGCGGCGGGAGAGGCCCGTGTACCACCAAAAAAAAAAAAAAAAAAGACCACCAGGAATTGCTGGGCCTGTGCAGGAAGTTCTTCCTTATGTCTAACCCTGGTCCCTCTTGCTGTACCTTTAAGCCATTCCTTTATGTGACTGTTTCAGAAAAGGTTGAGTCTCCCATTTTATGCCCTTCTTTTTAAGGGTTCTTGGGGAAACGGTGTCAAAGGCGTTTACAAAGGTTGTGGCCAGAAGCTCCCAGACCAGAGTAGAGTGAGTAACAGCCAATTTACAGTAAACAGCCAATTTACTGTGCATAGGTGATTTAAACAATGTTTCTTTAAACATGAGCGATGGGAAATATTCCACAAGGATTCCCTGATCCTAACGGCATGTGTTCACCATAGTGGAGACCTTGGCTGAAGGGGTCCTGTGGGACAGGCCTGGTGTTATGAGAGGAGCAAAGGCCAGGACAGACTCAGAAGCAAGGCCCCAGGCTGGGGAGGTGAAGTCCCAAAGGCCCAGAAGGTGGCCGCGGCGTGGGCAGGGCTGGAAGGGGCAGGAGTCCACACCGGTCTTGAACTGAGTCTGGCAGGAGACTGAGGCCGAGGCCCGGGCGTCCACCCCAGGCAGGGGCCAGCCAGCCACCCTAGCTGGGACTCTGGCTTTGCTCTGAGGTCTTCCCATCCCCCCCAGCGTCTACAGACAGCGGAGGCCGACGTCACAGCCCACTGTCCCCCAGCCACCCCCGCAAGCACCGGGGCGGCAGCGCCACGAGGCCAAGAAGACCAGTGTACAGACGGGGGCGGGCAGGCTGCAGAGGATAAACTCGGGTACCGGGGTCTCTCTGCCCCGAAGTTGGGATTTGAGAGACAGGGGCTCTGGCAGGGACGCGTCGGGGGCAGCCCGCCCCACGCCCAGCCTCCTGCGGCCCTCTGCACCAGGTCCCGCAGCTGCCTCGTAACTGCCTCGCCAGCCACCTTCAGCAGAGGGAGCCCTTCCCAAAGGCCTCAGGCCTTTCTTGGGGCCATTCCGATCATGGGCGCTCTTCCCAGGATCACCCCACGCCATGGTTTCTGCTCTGGGAGCACGTTCTCTGCGGGCTGGGACACCAGGGTATCGCCCCGCAGGTCAGGCTCAGGCTGCGGAAGCCACTGGGGTTACCGGAATGCTGCTGGTGAGAGGCAGGGAAGACTGTCCCAACCCCCAGGTAATAGCTGAGGTTCTCCAGAGAAAGAGAACCAAAGGGGTGTGGGGTGTGTGTGTGTGTGTGTGTGTGTGTGTGTGTGTGTGTGTACACAAAAGAGGGAGGGAAAGAGAGAGAGAGAGACTGAGATGCACCTGAGGAAACCGGCTCACGTGGCTGTAGGAGGAGGCAGGTCTGAAATCTGCAGGGCTGGCGGGAGACCCAGGGGAGAGCTGACGCCGCAGCCTGGAGTACGAAGGCCAGCCGCAGCAGAGTTCCCTCTTCAGGGGCTCCCCCAGGGGACCTCGGGCTTCTTCCTCTTTCCACATTCAGCTGCTTGCATGAGGCCCACCCACATCATGGAGGGTCATCTGCTGCCCTCCAAGTCTACTGATTTACAAGTTGATCTCGGGCTTCCCTGGTGGCGCAGTGGTTGAGAGTCCGCCTGCCGATGCAGGGGACACGGGTTCGTGCCCCGGTCCGGGAAGATCCCACATGCCGCGGAGCGGCTGGGCCCATGAGCCATGGCCACTGAGCCTGCGCGTCCGGAGCCTGTGCTCCACAACGGGAGAGGCCGCAGCAGTGAGAGGCCCGCGTACCGCAAAAAAAAAAAAAAAAAAAAAAAGTTGATCTCATCTACAAAATACCTTCCCAGCAACATCTAGACTGGCATCTGACCGAACAGCTGGATTCCGTGGGCCTGGCCAGGTTGAAGCACACAGTTAACGCTCTTGCTTCACAATCCCTGGCCAGCCTGAAGAGGGACACTGGTCACTGCACACAGGGGCTCCCAGGGAAACTCTCCCATCCCCCACTGCGATCTCAGGTCCCTCTCGACACCCCAGTAATGCAGAGAGGAAAACGTTGCTAATTGTTGGGAGCAAGATAGAATTGTCAGGGTACATGAAACCAGCCATGTAAATGGGGAACCCAAAAGTAGAGTTCCATTTGCATTAGGATTGAATAAGCTTCAGTCACTTTTTCAAGACAGAAAAAAAAAAAATCGAAACACAAAACCAGAAAAGCTCTGAGCGCCACCCTGTGTGAGCTGCCTCGTCACCTTCCTTCGTTGTGCTTCTGGCACTCGAGGCAGTTTTCAAACTGGCGGCCTCATCCCTCACTTTCAGGAGCCGCCTTGTTTGGAGGTCGTGGGGTCAGCCACACCCCCTGGTGGCAGAGCCACACCCCCGGGTGGCAGGAGCCACCCTGGGCAGAGCACGTCACGGAAGGGAGGTGGCGGCCTTCATGTCTCGTGGCGCTAGTGGGAGGTGGGGCGTCTTTGCCCTTGTGTGCGCCTGGCACGTGAGGCACCCCACGAGCGTGTGAACTGCACCCAGAAGGCCGCGGCCTGGCCACCTCCTCGTAATGCCTGCTGTCAAGGAAGACGTGTTAGGGGCTTCCTTGAAGCCATGGTTTCCTCTCTGGAGGAGTGTGTGGAGGTGGAAACGTGGGTCCCATTTATCTTCAGGGCCTCTGCCGGCTGCTTTCTGCAGATCCGCTGTGTGGGCACCGTCCACTGCCCACTCCCCTCACCTGGAGGGAAGTGCCGAGGCCACTGCGGGGAGGGACACCTTTTGCTTTGCTGTCCTGGCCCCAGAGCCTGGGAAGGGCAGAATTTGCTGATTGCTCCCTTTTATCTGCTTTCTTTCTTCCGTGATAATAGAACCCCAACTTTTAGCTGGCCACAGCTCCCAAAATACTCTGTCTCCCAGCTTCCTTTGCAGCTGTGTATGGCCCCCTGACTAAGTTCTGATCAACGGGCTATAAACCAGAAGTGGCTGCTTCCAGGACTCTTTATCATAAAGGATAATAAGCATGTTCCTCTTACCTCTTTTCTTCTTCACTTCCTCAATCCTGCTGCCTGGAATTTAAATGTGATGGTTGGAACTCTAGCCACCATCTTGGGGCCATGAGGGCAGAGGCCACACCCTATAGAGGATGGAGTGGGAAGTTGGAAGGAGACTGGGTCCTCAGGGAGCAGAGATGTCTCTCAGCATTGTTATTACATCCTATGACCAGACTTTAACCTGAGAGAGAAATAAACATCCATCCAAAGCCACTGTGGTTGGTGCCCCTGATCCCAAGTGACACATAAGGGGAAGCTCAGGCAGTTGGCAAGTCATGGCTGGAGAAGATCCTGGTGCTTTTGTGGAGTGACCACGGGTGATTAGAGATGGCAGCGTGGTGGCACAAGGCTGGTCTTTCTACACTCTGTCTTGAGTCAGGTGAGAAAGCTGGCCAAGAAAGAGAGCTGGTGGATCTCGGGGATAGGGTCTTCACTGTGAAGCTGTGGAGTGGCCCATGCATTAGAAGTTGCAAACTTGTCTTTCCCCAGTTACCAACGCTTGCAAACCTGGGCCCACGATGCCATGCACGCATTTTGGAGCTGTTAGTTCTCCTGACCAAATTTGTGGCATCAAATTGCCTTCGATGGCCCCACCCAGAGCCTCCTCCTCCCTCGTCCAGCGCACGATGGGTGCCTGGATGCGCAGCCTCCTTGGCGTGGCCGCCCCGCTCTGTGCTGGGGGCTGTGTCCATGGCTGCAGCTCTGGAGCCCCTCGCACTGCTCTCTGAGTTTCAGTTTTTTTCAGCTGTACAATGGGGACGCGGTTGAGACCGCGCCCTGCAACATGGCAGAGCTGCATCCCATGCATTACACGTAGGACAAAGTCAGGGGGGCTCGACATTACCCTTGAAAACCTCTCACATCACCTACATGGCGCCACACTCATTTTGCTTGAAAGGCCGGCCCTTTAATGTAATGCAGCAAACGTGACTCAGGAAGGCAGCAGGGGAGGTGTGGGTGTTCCGGCAACTTTAAGAGAACTAGCAGGTGCTATCGGGCACTGGTGCTTTGACGGAGGACGTGTGATGACCTCTGAACTGCCCCTCACACCTGTGGCGTGGGCGCTATCCTGGGACCTCACCCAGGTCCTGGCATCTTGTACAGGGTAGAGGCTGAACGCACAAACGAGGTGACTCCACTGGGAATGTCCTGTGACTATCACTGTGGTTGTTCTGAGGCTTCGTTGCAAGAGGAGAGAGATGGGCAAGGAAGTAGAGCCCTTTGGCAAATGGTGGAGAGGACTATAGCCGAGTTTTCCCGGGGAGGAGAGGCAGAAGGTCTGGGTGGCCCAAGTGTAGGGAGTGAGCTTCCCAACTTGGAGGTGTGCAAGCAGGATGAGCCCCCTCGTTAAGAGCATCTTGTTGGTGACAGATGCCACCAGGTGGCAGGAGGTTTAACATCTCCCAGGCTCCTTCCTGAGAACAGCTCATTCTAATTCTGCAAGGAGGCTCGTCCTTTCTGGTTTTGCATAGAGCATCCTGTGTGGGGATCATCTGGACTCAGCCAGTGGCTTCCTCTCCAGGGGTCCCCAGGCTTCCTGTCCGTACCCCCAGGGTAGCCTTGAGCACATCGATTTGGGGGGCTGGGTTTTGCTCTTCCAGCTTCTCAAGCCAGACCAGGGTCCCCTCTCCCTTCCCTTTGGGCTCTTGCTGCCCCCAGAATGAAATGTAGCCTCTGTGGCATCTGGGCCCTACTGGCCATTCCAGCGGCCAGGAGGGTAAAGCAGAAGGTGGCAGAGAGGGTTTGCCAGGATTGGGGGGTGGGGGGAGGTGCAGGGACTTGGTGTGGTGGACCCCTGGGGTGAGGGTACCCACTTACAGCACCTCTGACGCTCCCACCTCCAGCCTGCACCCCTTTTCCTGAGTTCAAGATGCAAACATCCAACTGTTTCCCTGATGCGTGTGCTGTCACTCTGCACGCAGAATACCAGGTTCACAAAATTCGCTCCCCAAACTGTTCTCCTCTGGGTATAGTGGCACCACCACCCACTCAGATGCCCACCTAGAAATCGGGCATCACACTCGACCCCTCCCTCCCCTTCTCCCTCCATCAGCCTACCCTCTCCATTCTGTCCCCCCTTTCCCAAATCTCTCTCGATCATCCTTTTGCCCCCACCTCCTTTCCCACCACCATCTGAGCCTAAGGCACCATCATCCACGTCGGGACCACCGCAGTGCTTCCCAGCCGGTCTCCCAGCAGAAGTGCCGTTAGGGGCCAGCCCTCTGCACACACCATTTGTCTCATTATGTGTAAACGCTGTGGGAAACGGGCGTCATTATTTCACGCCTTATACCGATAAGGGAACTGAAGCTCGTGAGAGGCTGGGAGACCTGCCACGTTCACACTGCTGTGTTGTAATCGCCTTAGCGTCCGGGGTGGGTTCCGACCACTTCTGCATTACTCCACACCACCCACAAGACGTCTGAAACAGAAACACGGCGGTGAGGCTGGGATAGGGCCGAGGGTCCATGAGTCCAGATTCATCAGGAAGGTTCACCTGTCCGTTCTCCTGGATTATCTTATCACCTGCAAAGGAGGTGAGGGGAAGTTGCACTTCTCATACCTCTTCTTCTACTACTTCTTCTTCTTCTTTCCCTAGCTGCCTCTAATGGGGGCAGCTGACATTTCCCGGCCCGAGCCACAGTTATGTCTATCTTCTTCCATTGCAACACTGCTTATGAAAGCAGAAATAGCTGTAGTCGGTACAGGACATCATGATAAACTAAGTCATGGAGACTGGGCCAGGCTGTGGTCAGCCCTTGGGAGGCTGTGGCCTTTGCAAAGAGGCCCAGGGGTCCTGAAGGTGGGCCGCAGTCAACGACGTTGCTGTGGGGAAAGATGGCCAGCTGGGGTCCACCAGCTTGAAGCAGCTCGGGGACTGGAAGAGGGGAGACGAAAGTCACAGTGGACGGGAGCTGGTCTGCTCACAAACCCCTCACAACAGGTGCCCTTTTGTCAAGGAGGTCACTGGGGTGCAGTGGAGCTCTGGCTCTGGAGCCCCAAATCTGACTTCCAGTCCCAACTCTGTCACTTACACAGCTGTGTGTCTTCTGCTAGTTGGTTAACTTCACTGAGCCTCTGCTACCCTCTAGGTAAATGAGGAGGTAATATGTAGCTATTTCAGAGAGGGTAAGTAAAAATGTAGGTTGCTAATGCAAGAACTGGTTTTTCTTTTAATGGAGGTGAAATTGACTTAAGATAAAACCAACCCTTTTAAAGTGAACACATCAGTGGCATTTAGGACGTTCGCAGTGCTGTGCAACCACCTGGTTCTAAAGCATGGCATCACCCCAAAAGGGGGCCTGGCCCCATTGTGAACTTGCTCCACCTCCCTTCTCCCCACTCCCAGGGAAGGGTGGTATTTATCTCAGCTCCAGGTCCAGTCAGCTGAGACCCTCACCCGGCTTCCTGACCCTGAGTCCTGGCACACACCCAAACAACCTTGGTGCTCTGTTCACATTCCCAAGAAGGCTTCTGCAGTGTGCGATTCTGGCTCCTGGGCACCTGAACGTCTACTTAATTCAAAGAAGCCTTTACCAACACCCCCAGGGGTTGGGCCTGGGGAATTCACGGGGAAATTCATTACAATACACGACATGCTTTATCCTGGCAAAGGGTCTGAGAAGTCTGGCTGCAATTAAACATTTAAAACTTTATTTCCTGTACCTTGCTCTTATTTGACCAGAGAACCCTTTCATCTTATGAAGGGGGCACCCAGAACCTTCTCTGCAGGCCCCCATTTCAGGGTATACGTTGGGAATTGCTGGTCTAGTGGAAACATTAATTGAGCGCCTCTGAATGCCGTCCTCTGGGTAAATGAGTTCATCTTCATTAAGCACCACTTTTTCATAATTAGCAAAATCTTGGCTGGAGGAAGTTACATTTTAAAAGTTTTTTTTTTAATGGAGGTATAATGTATATATAAGCAAAATGCATCCTTTGGAGTGTAGAGTTTTGGGAGTTCTGACAAACATACACAGTCATGTAACCAACACCACGATCAAGATACAGAACAGTTCAGTCACAACTGAAATTTCCTCATGGCCCTTGTTAGCTTTCCCTCAGAAGGCAGCCCACCCCCACTGGGAGGAACCATGAACAACTTCACTGACAGAAAAAGTTCTGTGGACAGTGGAAACGGCTGCACAAAATGTGAATGTACTTAAGGCCCCTCGGCACACTTAAAAACGGTTAAGATGGCAATATGTTATGGGTATTTTACCACAATTTAAAAACTCAGTAAGAACCACGATGGGAGTGCTGACGACGCATCAGGCTTTACACGCTTTACACGCACCCTCTCACCTGGTGTCACTATAGCTCCCTGCAGGCTGAAGTCACGACCCTACTGATGGACTTGGACACAACCTCAGAGAGGTTCAGTCACTCGCCCAAGGCCACACAGGGCCCGGCAGCAGGATCCTCAGCAGGCAGTCGGTGCTCGCGAACGGGTCGTGTAGACAGCAGGTGCTGCCTCAGTGCTGGCTCGCCGGACCCGAAAGGCTGCAACGCCTCGCTGGTCTCGGGCGCCGGGCAGCGCAGGATTGGCCGCTGGGAGCGGGCGGGGCTCCCCGCGGCCGGGGGCGGGGCCGCTCCCGGCCGTAAATACGGCGCCACATGGCACTGGTTGGGGAGGCCCGGGGCGGTACGGAGGGCGCAGGCGCACTAAGGGGGTGATCCTCGGCCTCCGTGGCCTCTCCGTGGGCCGCGATTTCTCGCGAGAAGAGGGGCGGGGGGCGGGGCCGGTGGAGGGGCGGCCTCGAGACGGTCCGCTGTTCGTGAGGTGGTGGAGGCGCCAGCTGCGGTGCGAGGTGAGGTGAGGGGAGGTGAGGCGAGGGGCGCGCGAGGGGAGGCGAGGGGCGCGCGAGGTGAGGCGAGGGACGCGGGCGAGATGAGGGGCGCGCGGTGAGGTGAGGTGAGGCGAGGGGCGCGGGGCGGGGGTCCCGGCGGCGCGGCGGGTCCTGTCCCCTCAGCCGCCTGGGCGGGTCCGGCGCGGCTCCGGGCCGATTCCCCGCGCCGTCGCTGTGTGACCTTGGCTGGGCTCGCACCGTCTCTGAGCCCCGGTCCTGTGGGGATGAGGGAGACCTGAACGGGGCGTGGGGCGCCCGGCGCGCCGCCCATCCGCGGTGGGGCTCGCGGCTGTGGTCAGCTGCCGCCGTCGGGGCTCGTCCCCGCCCGTTTCTGGCCGCCCGGCATCTGCCCTGCAGGGGGGGCGGCGGCGGGGCGGGGATCCTCCTTGCACGCTTGTCAGCTTCCCCCTTGGGCTATTGGGGAATGTGGAGGGAGGAGCAGGCGCGCGGGGTTCCGGGGAGCCCTTGGGGGGTCTCCGTGCGCGGGGACCGCGAGTGGACGCCCGGGCGCACGGGTCCCTCCACCAGCCTCGTGCAGGGGGGAGCCCCCGCCCCGGTGCCCTGGCTCGCCCGAGGCCGTGGGCACTTCCCCGTCCCGCTGACCGCGGACCTATGACTGCAGACCCGGCGGATGCGGGCGCGTCCTGGAAGAGTACCACTCAGATGACCCTTTGCGCCAGAAGCAGCGAAAGGAAGCCATGTATTAGTCGCTAACAGTAGGACTTATATCTTCCATTTGGGCTCCTAGCCACCAAGACATGTCCCGCAAGCCGCTGGCTGGAGCCGAGGTTCCGTCTGGCGCGGAGCACAACAAGCCGTAGTGTTCCCGCGATTATTGAATTATTTATGTTATAATTCGACGCCGGAGAGACTCAGGAGACCCGGGATGAATGACAATGTGGGTTGGGGGCAGAGCGGATGCAAGCGCATCTTTAAGGGTACTGTCCCCACACGTGTGGGTCCGGGCAGGGGGCAGCTGGGAAACGGCTCGGCTGGTCCTCACCTGCCCCCAAACCAGGGCACAGTTTAGCCCTTCTCTGTGAACACCTGGCTTTGGGAAGGTGACTCAGGGCTGGTGTCAGTGTGAAAAAGGAGTTATTAGGAAAACTTTTTTTTTTTTTTTTTAGTGGTTTGAGAGGCGGCAATTTTATTTATTTATTTGTCTGCCTTGGGCCTTCGTTACTGCATGCGGGCTTACTCTAGTTGCAGCGAGCACTCTTCATTGCGGTGTGCGGGCTTCTCATTGCGGTGGCTTCTCTAGTTGTGGAGCACGGTCTCTAGGCGTGCAGGCTTCAGTAGTTGTGGCACGTGGGCTTCTGTAGTTGTGGCGCATTGGCTTCAGTAGTTGTGGCGCATGGGCTTCAGTAGTTGTGGCACGTGGGCTCAGTAGTTGTGGCTCGCGGCCTCTAGAGCACAGGCTCAGTAGTTGTGGCGCACGGGCTTAGTTGCTCTGCGGCATGTGGGATCTTCCCCGACCAGGGCTCGAACCCGTGTCCCCTGCATCGGCAGGGGGATTCTTAACCACTGCGCCACCAGGAAGTCCGGGAAAACTTTAAAAAATTGAAGTATAATTGATTAGCGTTGTATAAGTTTAAGATGTGCAAAGTGTTGATTTGATACACATATATTGCAACACGATTACCTCTAAAGTGTCAGCTGACACCAACGCAAGTGTTACCTGAAGGTAGCACTACTGAGAACTTAGAGAGTGCCTGCATGGACACACATGGATGTTTATTTTTCTTGCCAGATGGTTTATAAGACTTTGGGCTGTTATTTTCAGGCCAGCAGTACTGTTCACTGTTAGTCAGTGTGCACCTACTTCATTACCTGAGCAAACGTTGAGCCTCTCATCATTTGTAAGATGCCACGTTGGGCTAGGTGCTGGTAATATGATTAACCTGACTATAATACCATGTGATTAGTGCTGTCATCTAGGTGTTTACGAAGTGTGAAGAAAGAGGGAGCAGCTAAACTTGTTTCTTGGTGTTGTAGAAGTTTCCCATAGTGGAGATGACATACGAGTTGGACCTTGAGAGACGAGTGAAGCTTGGGGAGAAGGTTCCAAGTGGAGGCAGCAGGGTATGTGGAGGCGTGGAAGTGAATGGGACGTTTGGGGGGAGGGAGCAGTGAGTCCCTGTGTTCATTGTGGGTTGGGGTTTGAGGATTGAAATGGAGGCTAAGACCAGAAAGAGGTTTCTGACCAAAGGGCCTTGAATGCCATGCCGGGGAGTTTGGACTTTTATCCTTCTGGTGAGGAGTAGTCAGGGTTTTGGGTGGGATGTGAGAGATGCGTTTTAGAAGAGTAACACTAGTGAGAACAGAGGATAGATCCAGGGTATCAGGAGATGGAGACTGAGCTGGGTACGTTTGAAGAGGGTGTGGGTCAGGACAGTGGCTGAGAGTTGAGAAGGGCGTCAGCTTGAAACAAGCAGGAGAATCCACAGTGCGGTGGCGCTCTGTGGGATGTGGTGAAAGGGAAAGGAAAACGGCAAAAGTAACCAAGGTTCTCACTTGGGTGCTGAGGACGGGGGCTGGTACCTGAGATAAGGAATACTGGAGCAGGTTTGGAGAAGGAAGGGGCTAAAATGCATTTGATTTTTAGACTTGTAGAATTTGCAGTATTTGTGGGCCATTCTGGATGAGATGTGCTCGTGGAGAGAGAGAATGTGTCCAGGGATGGAATCCTGGGGAGTCCAGCGGGAAAGCGATAGATGGCAGAAGAAGAGCATGTTGGATGGCTGATGGTGGGAATGCAGTTTACTGCCATTACCATACAGTCACCAAGGCTAGTGGGTGATTCTCTTCTAGAAGGGTCTCAAGGCTGAAGTGCCGTTCCTGGATAAGAGACTGGTTATTGATAATACTGAAACAAATGCTGCTAGTTAATAATTTGTTTTAAACTTACATCTTTAGTTTCAATTTTTCGATTGTTTCTTTATCTTTTTCTTCAGAAAGTAGTGGTTAGTTTCACGCTTACTTAGTGGGTCTGTGGCTGCAGCCAGGGCTGATGGTTCTCCAGTCATTTGCCAACACATGTGCTTAATGATAACTGACTCAGTAACTCAGTACTTCCTGTAGTTAACCAAGGTGGTGGTTTCTGTAACTGTTTAGAGAGCTTTAAAAGTATTTCAGAGAGGAATAGGAAGCACCAGGTGCAGCTGCGCGGGGCAGAGGGGCTGGACTGCTGTACTAAACCCAAGAGGATGAAGCGAATGGAGCCTGCTTGGCTCCCAGAACACTGTCAGTTGGTACTTTTCCTTCCAGACAGGAGAATGGAAGAGCCTTTGGGGAAAGTGAGTAGTCTGAGAAAGGACCTAAAAATAGTGACATCAGGGGGTCCACAGTAAGGAGGCCCAGCTGGATCACTCACTAATGAAGCTCATAATTAATAACCCCTTTCTAGGGTCCAGAGCTTCCAAGTTCTTTTAATCCCCTACCCCTTAAATAGGAATAGATAACCAAAGACAAGTGAAGAAACCTCTGATTTGGAAGATAGAGATCATAACACACACTTGGAAGCAATAGAGAGTGTGCAGGAAGCACACTTAAAAAGCATACTGTCACTAATACACACATGGAGATAGAAAATATCGCATGCAGAAATCCAAAAAGATAACACATGGATATAAAAAATACAGTGGAAGAAATAAAAACCTCAGTAGATGAAAAGGTTGAGAACTCAGGAAATAGAACAGAAAAACAAAGAGATGGAAAATGAGAGAAAAAAGAAAAAGCATCCGATTAGGCAATTGACAGCTGAATAATAACAGTTTCAGCAAGAAATAAAATGGGATAAAATCACCCGCAAAATGATAAGGGAAATCCTAGAACCAAAACTTTCTGCCTTTCTGAAGGGGCCCACTGAGTGACCGGCACCACGGATGGAAATGCAGGTATCCTTCACTCACCTGTCTATTCAGTTCCCAGTTTGGATATTCAGAGTGTGGGGGGCAAGTTTGTATAGGGAGGGATACCGAGTTTCTGATAGTGGCTAGTAAGAGTTTGGGAAGCAGGTTTATTTGGAAGTGCATCTGAAGCTGTTTCAGAATTTGCATAGTGAGAGTTCGCATGGAGAGAGAGACGTGCACACTCGCTCCAAGACACGTTGTTGGGAAATTTCAGAACTCTGGACAAAGAAGATCATGCTAGCTTCTCAGAAAGAATAAAGACAGGCCACCAACAGGTCATCACGGGATGAAGCAGAATGGCTCCGAACCCATCTTTAGGAACATTGGAAGCTGGGAGACAAGAGAGCATTACTTTCAAAATTCTGAAGGAAAATATTTTCCACCTTGAATTCTAAACTCAGGCAAAGGAGGATATAATAAAGATATTTTCACAAATGCTCCAAAGATTTGTCTCATGTATTTTAAAGAAGTGACTGGCAGGCATACTCTCCCAGAATGAGGTGGTGAATCTGGAAAGACAGGCTAGAGGAGACAGGGTTAGCCTCAGAGGAGAGGTGAAAAGAATCTGCTGGATGAGATGGAGAGGCTGGGATGCCAGCCAGGCCAGGTACCAGGCATGAGAGCAGGTATCTTGGGACCTGAGCCTTGAAGTTTCCTCCAAGAGATTTTTTGGGAAATGTGAAATTGATGGGGCACCTGATGCTCTGGAACATCTGGAGAGGAGATTTAGACAGTTGGCAGAGTTGGGGCTGTATTAGTGATTAAGTACATAGAAAGCAAAGCAAGTGAAAACACAAGACTGTTAACTAGTTCCAGGGAAAATAAGCCGTTGGGCAGGAAAGAAAGATAATTACGGTGTACTGCAAGGCTCAGCTGTGAATAGCCTTTGTGCAATGATAATAATTTATGTAAACATCGAATATTGCTCTAATTAAAATGCTGATATGCCTGTCTGGAGGAGGCGTGGAGATGAGAAGGACATGGTTGTTTGGAGGGCCCAGGGGAAGAAAGAGAGACTACCTTTCTGCCAGCTGCCTGCCACTGTTTGGGGAAGTCAGTAGATGATGCTCAAGCTGAACCATCGGTTATCGCCCAGGGCTATTGCTTAGAGGTAGGTGGTGACACCAAAAGATTCAGCTAATAAGAATGAGAGAGAAAGATGGAGGTGGGTAATGAGAAAGAAAGGGACTGGGGACTGTGTGTGTAGTCAACTCCTGGGACAATTTAATCCTTTAGCATACATGCATAAAGTTGATCAAAATAAAGACAAGGCAGTAAGCTTCCAACTCTGATGAAGAAGAGGCCAGACTCTTGGCCGTTTTGTGTGCAGCTAAACATTGTCATTGTTCTCTGTATCCTGTCTCTTGCCTGTGGTCACATATCAGAGATTTGGTGCTTTCTTTAGCTTTTTTCTTTTCTTTTAACTTGTTATAAAGGAATTGTAAAACATATCCAAAAGTAGAGATAATAGGGACTTCTCTGGTGGCGCAGTGGTTAAGAATCTGCCTGCCAATGCAGGGGACACGGGTTTGAGCCCTGGCCCAGGAAGATCCCACATGCCACGGAGCAGCTAAGCCCGTGCGCCACAGCTACTGAGCCTGCGCTCTAGAGCCCGAGAACCACAGCTACCGAAGCCTGCGCGCCTAGAGCCCGTGTTCCACAACGAGAAGCCACCGCAATGAGAAGCCCGCGCAACGCAACAAAGAGTAGCCCCAGCTTGCCGCAACTAGAGAAAACCTGTGCGCGGCAACAAAGACCCGACACAGCCAAAAATAAATAAATAAATAATATATTTTAAAAAGTAGAGATAATAGTTTTATGAACTCTTCTTTACCTGTCACCCAGTTTCAGAAATTATGAAATCAGGGTCAGTCATGTTTATCTGTTTTTGTTAGCACAGCAACTCTTTATTGAGTACCTACTGTATGCCAAGCACTATTCATAGCCTTGAGGCTACAACTATGACAAACTTTGAAGGGTCAGGTACCTCCCTTCTGAAGTTTATATTCTAGTGCAGATAGACCATAAGCAAATAAGCCAGTGAATATATAATATTGGAGGTAATGACAAATGACATGGAGAAAAAACAGCTACGGAGGATGGGGCATGCAGGGTGGGGAGTGATCAGGGAAGCCCTCACTGATGAGGTGAGCTTCAGGCGTAGATCAGAAGGAGGTGCCAGGGTGAGCCACAGGATTCCCTGGGTATGTGCAGGCCAGGGGGTGGGAGCCTAGTTGGTGTAGATGATGAGCAGCAAGGAGGCCATTGTGGCTAGAGTGGGGCCAGTGACGGGGAGTAAAGGGGATGAGAGTGTGGGATCCCAGTCATATAGGGCTTGTCATGGGCCACTGTAAGGACTGGAAATGGGAAGCTGTTGGACTCCAGAGATTGGAGGGTTTTGAGCAGAGCCATGACATGATCTGACTTTTAGCAGAATAACCATGGCTACTGGGTTTAAAGAGGATAGTATGGGCAGGAGAGTTGGACGCTGTTGCAGTAACGCAGGTGGGAGCTGGTGGTGGCCTGGGGGGCAGGGTGCACACAGGAGGTAGGGCAGTAGAGGGGTTAGGGTCTGCATATATTTGAAGGTAAAGCCCTAATCAGGTTCTTAAGCTAATCATAGTGAAATTTATTATCTATTTTCCCTTGAAATAATTTCTTTGAATTGACTTAACTCTGGGAAATGAGTTATTTGGATTCCAGGGTCAAATACCATGCAACAAGTATTTGAGTGTTGCGAGGAATATAGAAGATATAGTAGACATGATCCCTGTCTCCTAAGAGCTTGAAATCTAGTTTGGGAATATGCGACTGGTGTGCCTACACTAATACCCTGCCTACTTGTGAAGTACCGACGGGGCTTAGAGACCAGGGACGAAGACACCAATGTGAGCAGATAGCCAAGTGTGCTGTGGGCCACCTCTGTGGGAAGTTACTTTATTTCAAAGGCCAAGTTTGGGCTCAGTTTTCATTCAGGTCTTCTGGGACGGACATCAACCTTTCATTCTGATCAATGTGCCCATTTATTACTTATTTTTATTTGGATACACAGTCAGATTTAGTTCTCAGGGTTAACCGAATACAAGTGAAGTAATTTTATAAGCAAATAAACCCCCAGTGCTGGTGACACGGAAGTGAAAATATACCTTACAATGGGGGTTTTAATCCAACACCAAAGCATCAGTTGCAGGGCTGGGCCATACGGGGTGCAGAGGGTAAATGTTGAGGCCACTAACAAACTTTCCAAATTTCTGTTGACTACAGTGATGAGACCCTCAGTGAATTATTTGCCTTTGCAAAGCTGGAAAAGAAGTAGGTAGTTTCTGGTCTCTTTGCCAGTAGCATAAATGAATAAAACTTGAAACATTCTTGGACTTCTTAATGAAGGTCATGTCACTTGATTTAATGCTCAGAAGTTGGTTATTTGGACAAGGAAAAGCAAATTTTCTCAGAAATAAAGGTAATAAAAATTTGAGTGTCTAGAAAAACCAACCAATTCTGCATTAAATATTTACTGTAGAGGCTGGTAGACTGTAGTGTTTGGGAAGGTAGGCTCTCAAATCAGTTGTTCAGATGCCAGCTCTGAACAGTTGTAGCTGTGTACACTTGGGTAAGTTGCTTGGCTGTTTTTGTTTTTTGTTTGTTTGTTTGTTTGTTTTGCGGTACGTGGGCCTCTCACTGCTGTGGCCTCTCCCGTTGCGGAGCACAGGCTCCGGACGCGCAGGCTCGGCGGCCATGGCTCACGGGCCCAGCCGCTCCGCGGCATGTGGGATCCTCCTGGACCGGGGCACGAACCCGTGTCCCCTGCATCGGCAGGCGGACTCTCAACCACTGCACCACCAGGGGAGCCCCTGCCTGGCTGTTTTGCCCCAACTTTATCACAATTACTGTGAGGATTAAATAAGTTAAGATATGCAAGGCCTATGACAGCACTTTGGAAAACATATTAGCTATTGTTATTATTATAAAATTAATTGAAATCATAACATTCTTCTTTGCTGATAACTGGCTATTGGTAGAAAGCATGAGTAATAATAAAAATAATGTTATATTTATATGATACAAATATTTGAGGGCCAGATGAAACAAAGATAACTAAGGCCAATGGTATAGTCTAAAGAACATGCTTTACTATTTTACAAAACACTTAGCTGATATGGTCTCATTTTCATCCTCTCAGTAGCTCCGGTTAGCAGAAAGACCTTGATTGTTCTTGTTTTATAGGTGAAGAATTGAAACTCACACTTAAAGAGATATCCCAGGCCACTCAGCAGAGACTGGACTGGGCCTCAGAATTCCTATCCTTTTCTTCCCGATCTCCAGGTGTCTGTGTAGGACTTCAGTGCTGGTGTTTTTATCCTGTGTTGTAGAAATCAGTGACAGCTGGTTAGTTCATAGTGTTTGTGCTGAAGAGAAAAGTTTTAGCTTCTGGTGATTGACTTAATAAGACTGCTCACATATTCTTCCCCTTGAAATCAAATGTATCGAGGTATAATTTACATGCAATAAAATGCACACATTTTAAGTGTAAAGTTCTATGAATGTGGACAGATATATCTACCTGTGTAACTGCCACTACAAACAATATAATAGAACATTTCCATCACCCAGATTTCCTCCTGTCCCTTTGCAGTCTATGATTTCTGTCACTATTTTTGCCTTTTATAACCTTTGTATAAATGAAATCATGTGGTATGTACTCTTTTGTGTCTGGGTACTTTTGTTTAGTGTAATATCTGCAGGATTCATCCATGTGGTTGCATGTATTGATGTGTGAGTCTGTGGTTCACTCTTTTTTATTGTTGAGTAGTTTTCCACCGAAGGAGTACACCACAGCTTGTTTATTCATTCACTTGTTGATGGACCTCTGGGTTCTTTTCAGTTTGTAGCTATTTTGGGTAAAGCGACAATGAATATTCTTGTACACATCTTTGTGTGGACAGTTACTTCATTCATGGATATCGCCTTTGATGTTGTGTCTAAAAGGCATCATAATACACAAGGTCATTTAGGTTATCTCCTGTGTTACCTTCTAGGAGTTTTATAGTTTTGCATTTTACATTTAGGTCTATTATCCATCTTGAGTTAGTTTTTTTTGCGGTATGTGGGCCCCCCACTGCTGCGGCACCCCCCCCTTCCCGCCGCGGAGCACAGGCTCCAGACGCGCAAGCCCAGCGACCACGGCCCACGGGCCCAGCCGCTCTGTGGCACGCAGGATCCTCTCGGACCGGGGCATGAACCCACATCCCCCACAGTGGCAGGTGGACTCCCAGCCACTGCGCCACCAGGGAAGCCCTTGAGTTAGTTTTTTTGAAGGTCTGTGTCTAGATTCTTTCTTTTAATTTTTTTTTTTTTACACGTGATATCCAGTTGTTCCAGTACTATTTGTTACAGAAACAGACTGTCTTTGCTCCCTTGTATTGCCTTTGCTCCTTTGTTAAAAATAAGTTGACCGTGTGGGGGTCTGTTTCTGAGCTATCTGTTTGGTTCCAGTGATCTACTTCTCCATGCTTTTGCCAATACCACACCATTTTGATTACTGTAGCTTTATGGTAAATCTTGAAGTCGGGCAGCATCAATCTTCCAGCTTTGTTTTTCTCCTTCAATATTGTATTGGCTATTCTGGGTCTTTGGCTCCTACGTATAAACTTTAGAAACAGTTTGTTGATATCCACAAAATAACTTGCTATGATTTTGGTTGGGATTAATCTATAAGTTGGGAAGAATGGATATCTTGACAATATTGAGTCTTCCTATCCTTTAGCACTTTGAACATGGAATATCTCTTCATTTCCTTAGTTCTTCTGATGATTTCATTCATCAGAATTTTGTAGTTTTCCTCATATAGATCTTGTACATATTTTGTTAGATTTATACTAAGTGTTTTTCTTTTGGGGGCTGCTCATAAATGGAATTCTGTTTTTAATTTCAAATTCCACTTGTTCATTGCTGATATGTAGGAAAGTGGTTGACTTTTGTTTATTAACCTTGTGCCCTGCAAACTTGCTATAATCACTTGAGCCCGTAAAATTTTATAATTGAAAAAGTATTGATAATCTAAGATTTATGTATCATATTTTGATGGTCAGTTTGGTCTTTAAATAGAGTCCCTAAGCTTTATTACAGAACATCTACTGTTATGGATCTTACAGAACCTTCCAGGAGGTTAAAAATCTGCTTGATATTTTTTAATACAATCTTTTTGACTTTTTGAAAGTCTCAGCATAAAAAAAAACTAGTCTGTATGCAAAAAAAGTTGACATTAATTTTTTTCATAATAGCCAAAAAAGGGAGCTAACTCCAAAGTTCATCAGCTGGTAAATGGATAAACAGATGGTGGTATATCCATATAGTGGGGTACTGCCCAGCAATGACACAAGCAACAACTTGGACAGATCTCAAACGCATCTTCCTAAGTGAAGGAAGCCAAATACAAGAGGCGACTTCCTGTATAATTCCCTTTATGTGACGTTCTAGAAAGGGCAGGACTGTAGAACTATGTACTGCCTGGAGCTGGCTGTTGGGGGAGGATAAGGGAACTTTGGGGGATGATGAAGATGTTCTATATCTTAATTATAGTGTACATTTGCCCAAACTCATCAGACTGTACAGTTAAAAAGAGTGCGTTTTATTGTGTATAAATCATACCTCAATAAACCTGACTTAAAAAGGAAAAAAAGCGAGGTGCTAAAGTGATTTAATCAGGAAAGAACCGTCTCTTAAACAAATGGTGCTGGAATAACAGGATATCTCTATGGGAAAAAAATGAATCTCAACCTCTCCCTCTGGAACACTTGTATTGGATAGTGGCTGAAATTCTCTGCATTTAACATTCCTTTCCACCATGGCAGATACATTAATTTCCATTTATTACCACCCACTGTTTAATTCTCACTGGTTTGATCACTTGTATCTATAATATGTAGTAAATACACACACACACACACACACACACACACACACACACACACACACACCCCAGTCCATATGACAAAATAAATATTGATATATTAGTGAGGGTTCTCCAAGGAAACAGAACCAATAAGGTATGTGTGTATGTGTAAAGGGCTTTATCATGAGGAATTGGCTCCCAGGGTTATGGAAGCTGAGTAGTTCAGGGCCCGGAGAGCTGACGGTGTGCTCCAGTCTGAGTCTGCAGGCCTGAGGACCAGGAAGACTGCTGGTGAGAGTCCTAGTACTCGCCAGGTCTGAAGGCACGAGACCCGCGTCCCGGCTCAAGGACAGTCAGGTGGAGAGAGGGAATTCTCTCTTCCTCTGCCTTTTTGTTCTATTTAGGCTTTCAACAAATTGGATGAGGCTGTCCCACACTGGGGAGGGCCATCTGCTTTACTCAGCCTACCGATTCGAACATTAATCTCCAGAAACACCCTCACAGGCATACCCAGAATGTGTGAGCAAACTACCTGGGCAGCCATAGCTCAGTCAAGTGGACACGTAAAACTAACCAGCATATACCACCTGACCTTTTTGTACTGTAGTTGTCAGTTCTGCTATCAAATTTTGGGACGTGCCCTTATACGGGCCTTAGTATGGGTCTGGCCTTGTGGCCCTCTATTCTAGATATGTCAGGATGACACACATCTGAGTGTGAGGGAGGTCAGCCCTCAGCTGCACACCACCCCATCTTCCCGGATTCTTGCCTACTATTGGTGTGAAGGCTCCTTGAGACCAGCAGCCTTATGTGGGCGGCCGGCACTGGGTGCTTGCTTCCTGGGGCTGCCAAGCTACCCTTGGCATCATACCCTGCCATGTGTCAGAAGAAATGTTTAACCCCACCTTGAGCTAAGAAACAGCTCTGCCTAGCCACAGTGTTTTGGTTTAAACCCAACCTAATTCTTTCATCAGTAGTGTTTACAAGGGCCTTTGACAAAACCCTTGTAGAAAACCAGCCCCCCAAAGATGAAACTTCTGGATAGACTTTGCTGTCAGTTCTATTGCTGCGGGCAGAAGCCTGAGACTGATATGCAGCGCCAATCGTAGATCACTTCCTCTGTGAAGGTTCTTCTTGCTCTACTTCTTCAAAACTTGGGGGGCTTTTTGTTGACTGCGTTTTGAAATAGTGGGAGATTTATGTTCGGAAACAATGCCCTTATTTTTGAATGAAAAATTACTTTATGAGGTCATCGTTATTCCCTGACATGTTTCTGAAGCAGGCTTTGGTTCTCAGCTGGCTTTCCCCACTGTGCTGCTCTCACCCCCAGAAGACAAGGAAGTGTTACCCAGACTGTCCAGCTTGAGCTGCCCAGGCACCTGGACCAGAAATTCCTAGATGTCCTACTCCCTTTTAAAAAGTAAAACTTGTTGCTGGCGATGCTATGTGGTAGTCTCGACTCTATTCTCCACTCTTCCGAGAAACTGGGAACTTGTGCTCCATGAATATTTTAAAGTAGCCACAGTCCTTTCTTCTCAAAGGACTACTCTCACAGGCCATTTAATACACTCAGACAGTCTTGTTTCCATGCTGTTTTTGTGGCATGTTTGAGGTTAGAAATGACAACACAAAGGACTGCCCTGTTCCTTGATGTTAAAAATGAACCATGGCCTCAGCTTCATCGGTAAACGCTGCCTCAGCTTGGTGTGTAGGCGCTCATCCCCTTGATTTAGAAAGGCCTGGAAGGGGCTGTGACGTGGCAGGACTCCAGGGCAAGACAAGGCTCTTGGGACCAGTCTCCCCACTGAAAAAGCAGACAGGTTTTTGGCTGTCCCAGGGGAAGACCTGTCTTGCTTTTGTGCAACAGCCCCCCAATTATAAATTTTTAAAACTTTGCTTAATAAGCAAATTCCAGGTGAAGTTGGCTTGTGGAGCTTTTGCACAAGGTTGTAAGGGTAGCTTGTGGCTTCGGCAGCTGGCTCCAAATTTAGCCTCTGTACAGCTCTCTACCATATTTAGCTTTGTTTATTTTTTACACACTGTCCTACATTTGCCTTATTCATTCAACAATACCTCTTGGAAATTCCTCCAAGTCCACTGTTACAGCTCTAATTCATTTTTTTCCCTCCAGTTTGTTTTTATTGTGGTAAAATACACGTAACATAAAATTTACCACCTTAAAAAAAAAATTTACCACCTTAACCTTTTTTTTCTTTTTCTTTTTCTTTTTTTTTTTTGCCGTACGCGGGCCTCTCACTGCTGTGGCCTCTCCCGTTGCGGAGCACAGGCTCCGGACGCGCAGGCTCAGCGGCCGTGGCTCACGGGCCCAGCCGCTCTGCGGCATGTGGGATCCTCCAGGACCGGGGCACGAACCCGTGTCCCCTGCACCGGCGGGCGGACTCTCGACCACTGCGCCCCCAGGGAAGCCCAACCTTAACCATTTTTAAGTGTGCAGTTCCGTGACATCGAGCATATTCATACTGTGCAACCATCACCATCATCCATTTCCAGAGCTCATTTTATCTTCCCAAACTGAGACTCTGTCCCCATTAAACACTAACTCCCCATCCCCCTCCACAGCCCCTGGCCCCCACCTTCTACTTTCTGTCTCTATGAATTTGACTCCTCCAGGGACCTCATATAAGTGGAATCACACAGTATTTGTCCTTTTCTGTGACTGACTTATTTCACTGAGCATCGTGTCTTCAAGCTTCATCTATGTTGTAGCAGGCGTCAGAATTTCCTTCCCTTTTAAGGCTGAATAATAATCTATTGTATGGATGGACCACATTTTGTTTGTCCATTCACCCATTGATGGACATGGGTTGCTTCCACCTTTTGGCTACTGTGCGTAATGCTGCTGTGAACACGGGTGTATAAATATCTCTTCAAGACCCTGCTTTCAATTCTTGTGGGTATAGACCCAGAAGTGGAATTGCTGGATCACATGGTAACTTTATACGGCAATTCTATTTCTGATTTTTTGAGGAACCTCTATACTGTTTATGCAGTGACTGCAGCATTTTACATTCCCATTAACAGTGTACAAGGGTTTCACCTTCTTCTCGTCCTCACCAGTACTTGTTGTTTTCTGGTTTGGGTTTTTTTTGCTTTTGTTTTCAGTAGCCATCTTGGTGGGTGTGAGGTGGTGTCTCCTGTGGCCTTGATTTGCATTTTTCTAATGATTGGTGACATTGAGCATCTTTTCATGTGCTGATCGGCCTCAGTTTCTCAGCTGTAAGAGGATTATGCTGCACCCCCGCCCCAGATTGTGTGCAGAGGGCCTGCAGTAACATACATGTGTAAAATGCGTATCTTAGTGCCTGACACACAGTAAGAGGTCGATAAGTGGCAGCTGCTATTAAGAAGATGTTATCAATATATAGTAATTCTCCAAAAAATATTTGACCATGTCTTTTCCTTGCAATTAAATTGAATTCTTACTAAATTATTAGTAAAGAGAGTCAGAGTTTTTACAGAATGTTGTAGGCACTGGCATTTATTAATGTGCATATACTACCTCTTGGCTGAAAAATAAGTCAAGGTATTTAGGTTATCAGGCCAGGTGGTTCTGGTACTTAGCATTATAAGTATGTGGCCGAGAGCACGATCCTTGATCTGTGGCGATGCCTGTGTCCACAAGATGTAACTGTGATGCTGTATCACCTGTACTCTATTAGTCTCGATCTTAAAATTGAAAACTGATCTCTTAAATCACTTGACATTTTAAGTTACTTTTTCCCTTTGCTGCTTTCTCAGCCTTTGGCAAACTTTTTTCTTTTAACATGGTTTCACCTTCATCTTTATAAACTGTTCGCCCTTGCACATCCTTGAGAAGGGACGGTCTTGAAAACTTTAATGACCTGGGTGCTTATGATCTAGTTTTAAAAATAGGCTGTAAAATTTTGTGATCCTAACCGTTACCATTAAAAGCGTATTAAAAGCTGTCGCAGCGTTGCTTGTTCTTATTCCACTCACACCCGCGACCCACTCGAAGGGAATGAGCTAAAGTACCAGCAGCAGTTGTGCAAGAGACAGCAGGGTATTTCACGTGTAATCCTGTTTCCTGTTTCATGATGTGTGTAGTGTGGTTATTACCTTTATAATGTGTAATAATTATATAATAAATATATAACATATAATAACTATCTAGCTGTGTGACTCTAGCACATGGCCGACAGCCCTGAGTGGGTGAGAGGAGGTGTGATCGCCACCCCTCAGGGTAGGGGTCACCAGATTTTTCTGCTCTTCCTTTTTCTGTGGGAGCACATGACGAGCTCTTAGGGCTCAGGAAACACTACATGAAGGTGATGACCAGAGAATGTACTCTTCTCTGTCAGAGGGTCGTTTCAGCTCCTTTTGTGTAAAAGCCCACCCCACCCTTTGTCTGCTGACCTGTTTACCATAAGTATGTATTAATTTTTCCATTTAAAAAAAGTGAATTAAGAGTAAACAACAACAAAAAACAATAAACAACAGCTGCAGAGGTGGATAGAGATTGCACCCAAATTTCTGCCTAATGGACTTTTAGGTTCATTTTATGAAAATGTATTAGATACCAGGTACATAGTCGGATGCATACGAGGAATATAGACTCAGAAGTGTACACTGGGAGAGGTCCCAGAGGGTGCACAATGCGGGACCCTCCCCTAGAACACCCCAGACGTGCTCCGTCCGTCTGTGCCCCGATGCCTGCAGTGACAGAAGTCCTAGTACGGCTTCAAAAACAGCCCGTTCTTAAGTGGTTTGGGCCCACTTATAATCATTAGTGTTCTTTCCTTAGGCTCGACTCAGTTTCTGAGTTGTATCTTCTGAAGCTGCTCTCTCTCCCATGTGACAGCCCTCCAGATAGCTGAAGCCCCGACACGAATGTCACTTCCAGCCTGCACAGCCCCTCCTCGTACAGGTGCTGTGGACCAGGAGGCTGAGAGCCGGCAGCAGCCTGCACCGCTCACAGCACGCTGTCGGCCTCACACGGGGGCCCGTCTCAAGTGTTGGTTTGGATGACGTGTGCACAGAAGAAGGGGTTTGGGCGGGAGAAGGGGTGAGTTCAGCATTGCACTGAGCTTTAACTTTCTTGTTACCGTGTTTTGTTTCGCTGCGCCTCTCCTTTCATTCTCACACCCACTCTTCACGAGGGTCTGCGTTCCCGCCCGGGGGCTGCTCTGGGTCCGGCCTCCCCCTTTCAGTGCGGTGGTAAGGGGTCTCCAGTCACCTCTCCAGTCACACTCACCCTTCCCAAGCCTCATGGGTCACATCACCTGGAGAAGCTGAAGCTCCCCATCAGGCAGCCCCCCAAAGTCCACCTCACGGAGGGTGGACGAGGGAGGGAAAAGCAGGGCCACTGGGTCTGAGACGGCAGCAGGCACCATCCTCTCAGGACGCAGGCTGCGAGAGGACCTTAGCCTTTAACTTGGTTTCTGTTGCCTTCCAGCTTCCTCGGAGGGCAGCGTCCGGTCTCTACAGGAAGCTGAAGTGAAAGGATCCGGGGAAGAGGCCCCCGCATCCATGGACACAATGACCAAAAGCCGGTTCTTCCGCCTGTGGCTGGTCTTGGGGTCCGTCTTCATGATCCTCCTGATCATCGTGTACTGGGACAACATGGGCACCGCCCACTTGTACCTGCACACTTCCCTCTCCAGGCCTCACGTCCTGCAGCCCTTCCCCAGCCCCAAGCCAGGGGACGGCAAGTATTTCACCGCCAGCATTGAGGAGATTTTGGAGAAGCTCCTCAGTGCTCACGCGAAGCAGAACATCCTTCTGGGTAGAAAGGTGGAGCAGCCCTCCCTGCTGGCCTCCAGCAAGCCTGTGCTCAGCAACATGGAAGAGAGTGTGAGGGGCTACGACTGGTCCAGCCACGACGCCCAGCAGAGCCCGGACCCGGACAGGCGGCAGGCCGAACGGAGGAGCGTGCTGAGGGGCTTCTGCGCCAACGCCAGCTTTGTGTTTCCCGCCAAGGAGCGCTCTTTCGATGACATTCCCAACTATGAGCTGAACCACCTCATCGTGGACGACCGCCACGGGGTCATCTACTGCTATGTGCCCAAGGTGGCCTGCACCAACTGGAAGCGTGTGATGATCGTCCTGAGCCAGAGCCTCTCGGACCAGGGCACACCTTACCGTGACCCCCTGGACATCCCCCGGGAGTACGTCCACAACTCCAGCACCCACCTGACTTTCAACAAGTTTTGGCGCCGCTACGGCAAGTTCTCCCGCCACCTCATGAAAGTTAAGCTGAAAAAGTACACTAAGTTCCTGTTCGTGCGGGACCCCTTCGTCCGCCTCATCTCGGCCTTCCGCAGCAAGTTCGAGCTGGAGAACGAAGAGTTCTACCAGAAGTTCGCCGTCCCCATGCTGAAGAGGTACTCCAACCACACCAGCCTGCCCAAGTCGGTCAGCGAGGCCTTCAGTGCAGGCCTCAGGGTGTCCTTCGCCAACTTCATCCAGTACCTGCTGGACCCTCACACCGAGAAGCTGGCGCCCTTCAACGAGCACTGGAGGCAGGTGCACCGCCTCTGCCACCCCTGCCAGATAGACTACGACTTTGTGGGGAAACTGGAGACCCTGGACCAGGATGCCACCCAGCTGCTCCGGCTTCTCAAGGTGGACAAGCTGCTCCAGTTCCCCCCGAGTTACCGGAACAGAACTGCCAGTAGCTGGGAGGAAGGCTGGTTTGCCAAAATTCCCCTGGCCTGGAGGCAGCAGCTTTACAAACTCTACGAAGCAGATTTCGTCCTCTTTGGCTACCCCAAGCCTGAAAATCTACTTAGAGACTGAAGGCGTTAGGGGAAAATCCTGAACACCAAAAAAAAAAGAAAAAAGTGCTTGTGTTGTTACTTTAAACCTGAATGAAGGGCCTGTGGTACCGCGACCATCTCCCGGAGGATGGAGCAATGCGTTGCCGCATATATTTTTATATGGCTTTGTTTCTCTCCTGGTGTGACACATCGCAGAATTCCACAGTGCTCCTGTTGGCGAGTCAGCTGGAAACACCTGGAATTGACCACACCCACACTCTCGTTTGTAAAATACCCTGCGATTTTGCAGTCTAGACTTGCTGTTTACTGCCTCCCTGTATTCATTGAGTACTGTGTTAATATTGTTTTTTAAGATTAATATATTTCAGATATTTAATATGAAAAGTGGAGAAGGAAACGGTGGAGTAAAAGGTTACATCTGCTCCTTCTGCCTGCGCCTGTGGTTATTTCGTTGGAGCGACAGATGCTCATTCAGGGGCTCCAAGCGGCATAATGGCTGACGCTTAGGCCTCAGAATCTCAGTTTCAGGAAGGGAGGGTTCATGGTCGTCTTCAGCAAAAAGGAGGAACTTGAATTTGAGATCAGGCGTTACTGTGTATTTGTGCAAGGGTGGCAGACAAATCCTTCAAAAGTGAAAGCTCTCTTATTAGGTGATACATGTGAAAAGGGAAGGCTATTAATAAGGGTTTCATACTTGAGATCATATCGAAGGTAAATCGTACATCCGGGTCACAGTCACAGAGGCTGGATTTTAACTCCAGCTGCCTCCTTTCATTTGTCAGTCACGGACGTAAGGATTTGCAGTAGCAGGGACTGAGTTTATCCCTAAAATGCGTCCCCAGCATCAGCAGGGCGTGGCTCGGGTGGGAGTCTCATTGCCAAGCTGGCTGGTTCGATTCAGCTTCAGGGACGTTCCCTCGAGTTCATGACTGACACAGGGATCTTCATGTTCGATGGCCCTGCCTTGGTGAAGGTGTCTGCTAGTCCAGGAAGGCTCTTCTTGAACATCTGGTTCAAATTCCTTTGCAGGTTTTGCTCTGAACCTGTAATTGGTGAGAAGCGTGCGGTCATTTCGTGGCGTTTGGGCATCACATTCGACCGTGTCTTCTGGATCTGTAGCATTTGGTCCTAGACGCCCAGTTCCTGAAGAGCTGGCAGAACACGTGGAAGGCCTCCCCCCGGGTGTCCTTGGCGGGTGGTGGCCCTGCTTTTCCCAGCTGCGAGGTGGTGCTGTGTGTGGCTGGAGCCCGGGCCTCCGGTGCTCACCTTGCAGCTTGGAGCTCCACAGTATTAGAAACCACCACTTCCTTTGGAAGCTTCCCTTCTTTCCGTAAGACAGTCGGCAGCCGGTACACAAACTTGAGGAGTCCAGTTTCAGAGTACTTGTCTGAAGAGGCACCTGCCTCTGTTGGGAGTTTTTCACTGAAGTGTGTTCATTTCGAGAATATTCAGACAGATGTCAAAACTCATTGGGTTGTGAGCTTTTTAAGGACAGGGCCACATCTCCTTCTGTCTATATTCCTGGTTCTTTGCATAGGTACCCAGTAGGTCGGTTTCTCTGGGTGTCGGAGGCATGTTTGCAGGGATGTTCAGACCCAGGGACTGTTGGAGTGGATGCCAGCTGCATCCACACAGCCACCCAGATTCCTATACCAGGGCCCCAGCTGCTGTCTGCGCCGGGGGGACGACTCAGGATGTGATGGCAGAGAAGGTCCTCCTGGTCTGGGTGTGTGGGGAGGGGTGAGACAGGCTCCAGGAGGAGAGGGGAAGCCCGCACCTCGCCTCTTTCTGGGGCGTGAGCCTGAGAACTCATTCCTTCTGTTCCATTTCCCTGACCCACACAGTAGTATCTTGTAGAGGAATTGGGCTCCATGTTTTTTTCGGCTAAGATACTATAAAAATTTTTAAATGGATGTTGTACAATTGGACAATTTAACCAAACAATTCCATAAACTTAAAATTCTTTATTTTGCCTCCGTCTTCCGGCCCTCATCAACACATTTACCCACAGTCCTAATAACACTGTGGTTTTGTGGTACAGAATCCTCTCTCGTGTCATCTCTGAGCCTCCAGGGCGCTGCGCCTGTTTACGGTCAGGGAGAGGGCGCAGGAGGGACTCGCCCAACACGCAAGGCTGTGGGCGTCCGAGCCTGCCCTGGACTTGGGCCTCCTGACCCTGGTGCTGTGCATTTTCCACCTCACCCAGGTGTTTAGCACACTTCTTGGGCGGGGGGCGGGGAGGGTCTGTGAGAGAGAGGTACTGTTGGTCCTCTTTCCTCTAAAAGTGTCTGGTACACATTTTCACGCATTGATACGGCGTATCCACCTATGGCTTCTAATGAATATTTAGGCAGTGTTCTGCCGTATTGCTTTTACCATCTACTTTTAAGGAATTTCTACTATTTGGAGAATTTTAAGCTTGTTTTTCAGCAAGGGCTGGGATCTCACTTCTCTCCCCAGTGCAGTTAGTGGGCACCTGCATCCATACTTTGGTGAAGGAGGGACTTTAACCCGACTCTCCCGCTAATGGGCAGTGAGAGGGGCTGCCCTGGCCTCCCCAGTGCAGGGGCTGCCCTTGAGCTGGTGAGCAGGGAGCACAGGGCTGGAAGGGGCAGGGCAGGCATTCCCATCCTTGGGATGGGACAGGAGCCTAAGGGAAGAAGGCTGGGCGTTTGGGGGACAGAGCAAAGCAGAAGCTGTGAGAAGCATGCCTGTCTGACCCGCCTGCCCTGGGAAGCTCCCTTCTGAAGCACATGGAGCCCACCTGAGGTTTCCAGGACTGTGCTTCCCTGGGTTTTGTTAGAGGCGAATCTCTGCACTCAAACGTGGACACTGCTAACCCCTATCGCAGCTTGAGTCTCCTTCCCATTCATCCCGTGCCTAGAGCAGGGCCTGGCACTCTGCGGGCACACGGTAACTGTTTATTGAGTGAGTGAGGAGATGAAAGGTGCTGCCTGAGCCTCGTTCCGGGCTGTGAGCCAGGACGGCTGCCGTCATTCTCGCCACATGTTTAATAATAAGGTGGCCAGGGCTGGTGGCGGTTCAGTGACGGACACTGAGTGGGCTTAGAGCTCACTCCCTGTGACTTCTAGCACTTTCTGAGCACCGTGTTGTCTGTGGGGCTCATGAGGACAGCTGGCACTATTTCTGGGGAACTAAGTGTTCACCTCTGGTTCAGAGAATAATAACGTGTTTGTATTCCCTTCCTGTATTCTCTCTTCCCTTTGGAGGGTGCTGTCGCTTGCCTTTTCCTCTCAGAACGAGGATTGCTGTGTTCCATGCTTGGCTCCCATGGCCCTCTGCTGAGGGAGGCCTGTGTCCGTCAGGAGCCGGCCAGGCTGCCCCGTCCCTTCCCTGACCCTCACCCCCCACCCCCTTGTCACCTCGAGAGCCTTCGTGGGCTGGAGACCAGAGCAGAGGAGAGAAGCAGGCTGGGCCGCCCCTGGCGGTGGCTGGGAGCTCGTGGATGTCTCCCTCGTGTGGTTCCAAGGCCCCACAGGTGAAGCGTGCAGTCTGTGAGCGTGCTGTTTCATTCCCCAACAGGCACGTGTCCCCAGACATCTGCTGCCTTGGCTGCACCTTTGTGGGGGCACCTAGCTCTGGACCAGCTGTGCCGGCCCTGTTTATGAAACATGGCACCAGATGGGTTCCCAGCAGCAGGATTTCAGGAGATGCGCCGACATCCCCAGAGCCGCCTTCTTAAGTTTCTCGGGAAGAAGTTCGGTTTCTGGTGGGATTTGCTCCTCAGCCTGTGCTGTCCCCACTTGGACAGCAGAGCGTCTCAGAGGGGTGGCGTGATGCTCTTGACAGAAGGTCCAGGATGGTCTGTTCTCCTCAACGGCCCCATCCTGCAAAGTAGCAGGCTCCCAGATATCATGCAGACCCGAGGGGGTCAACTCACCCGAGCAAATTATCCGCGGGTAATTACTGCCTACTTATTGATCAACTACACTTCCTTTTCTGCCCACCCCACACTCCAAAACCTAAAAATATGAACAGGTAAAACTTGGATAACACTGACATAATTCATGTAAAAATGTGAAGTGCTTCTCCCAAAGGGAAGTTTGGAAGGACTCTTTCTGGTCGACGTCTGTTGTTTTTTGCCGACACAGGTTCCTCCTCCTGGTCAAAGAGCCCATCACTGTCTCCCTCACCCTTAGCCCAGGAGACTTGAGCAAGGCCATCCCCACCCATGCCTTAGCGCTGGCTAGGCTGCCAATGCATTCTGAACCCATCAGTCCCAGTGCCCTCTGCTGGAAACCTCTGGGTGGGGGCTTTACCAGACTGGAGGGACAGAAGCCACTCCTAGAAGAGCTGCACCGAGACTCAGACCGCACAGTGAGGGCGCAGGGCTGGGAGGAGTGCGGACGGCCTGGGGGACGTGCCCTGAAGCTGGTCCACCTGCACTTTGCAGGTGTTGGGGGGCCAGTCGTTTCCACTCGCTTAAGCTCATTTGAGCCGGATTTCTGGCATTTAACGTACAGGATCCTGACTCGCTATTTAATCTCTACCCTGGATCCGACAGACGAGGGTTAAAGAGGGCCCGTTAGTGAAGAGAAACCATTGACCTTCTGAGCACATACTGGCTGCTGTTCATGTAGGTGTGAACAGTTTATCAGCATCACGAAACTTTCTAGACACTCCCTTACTCTACCAAGGCCCAGTGGCTGGCAAAGGGCCCCCCTGGGATGCCAGTTCAAACCAGCAGAGAGGTGAAGGGACCGCGGGATATTTTTTCTTTGGGGAATTATTTCATCATGCATCATCCGGACGGAAGCTAATGAGGAAGACACCTGCTTTGAACTCATCTCTGCCTTTGCCCTTGGGTACTTCAGATGCAAACCAAATGTCCCTTAGGCCTGCCCGAAACGATTCAACTTGGCCGTCCTGGGCACCATCTGGAGGGTATGTGCTCACGGTGATGGCACCATCACGCTGGCGGACAGGGGTCTGTTGGGTGACTTTGTCGGTGATGAACAAACACGCCCTGTCGTACTGCGTCTGCCCCTGACAGATTTTGAGTGTGCGAGCTTGCAGTCCTGGTTGGAGGCTGGCAGGACCGTGAGCGTGTGTGCCGGATCTGAAATGTATAGCTCAGATCTTTGGGGAGTGCTTGACCCAACTCAGAGCCTGGGCATCCAGAACTTTCCTGCTACTTCGGGGACTGAGCACACTTCGGCTGGGTGCAGGTTTGAGCGGGATGGTGCTGACCTTTGAAGGGAAGAAAGCTTCCTCGGAGGGGGAAGGGGACGTGCTGGCCCTGATGGTCAGCGGGGGTGCCTGGAGCAAAGGGATCTGCAAACTGGTCTGCGAGCGGACTTCTTATGGTCCTTTTCTTGTGTGTGGTGATATATCGACACACAAATGGAAGGTCTTTGTATAATCAAAATGCAAAAGAAGACCACTGCCGCTCAGGTAGATCTGATAGAATACACCACTGGACAGAGGCCTGGAGACTGTGCTGCAGTTCTGTGTCTCTTTGTGGCTTTGTCTTGGGCCGGGGGAGCTAACGATACATTTTGCGCTTTCATGGCTCCTATCGTGTGAAACTACCACCACTGGAGTGGTAGTGAGTCTAAACCGCTCTGAATCCTTGCATGAAGGGTGAGGCTCCACCTCTTTCCCTCTCTAAGCACCATCCAAAGCACGAGGTTGGTTAGCAGAGACATGGCGGCCCTTCCCGGATTCTGGGGCAATATTCTGCTTGTGTCTCAAGAGCTTCCAAGTGCGAGGGCCTGTGCTCAGCGAGTCCCCTGGGCTGGGTCAGCAGAGGCCGCTGGCCGTGCTCGTCTCAAGAATTCCCACAGGCCCAGAGGGAAGACCAGAGCAGGAGGGGAAGAGCGTGTGATGGCTGGGTCAGCATCCAGACCTTCCCAGATGCGAGAGGCAGGATAGCTGCCACGGGTAGCGTGCTCACCCACGCGGCCGAGCTCAAGTCCCAGCCCTGCAGGACCCGAAGCCATGTCCAGGAGGCAAGCGAGGGGGCTGGCAGGGACCTTCAGTCTTAGGGCTTCTGCCCCGGGCCAGAGTACATCTTTTAAGCAAGTTTGGAGTAGGAACTTTTAAGATGCTTTTTTCACCCAGTAAAATAAGAATGCTGATAATAAAGCTGTTTATTTTATAATTAGATGGCTGGCCATCCTATTTAGGAAAATGGGTTTCTCAAAAGAAAAGAGGAAGTTGACCTTGTGAATACATTTTCTTGGATGAATTGGGGTGTTGATGTGATGGTTTCAACTGGTGTTAAAATCTTTTAAAAATTGTGGTAAAATACACATAACATAGTATTTACCTTTTTTTTTTTTTTTTCGCGGTACGCGGGCCTCTCACCGTTGTGGCCTCTCCCGTTGCGGAGCACAGGCTCCGGACGCGCAGGCTCAGCGGCCGTGGCTCACGGGCCCAGCCGCTCCGTGGCATGTGGGATCCTCCCAGACCGGGGCACGAACCCGTGTCCCCTGCATCAGCAGGCGGGCTCTCAACCACTGCGCCACCAGGGAAGCCTCCAGTATTTACCTTTTTAAAACCACTTTAAGTGTCCAGTTCAGGGGCATTAAGTTCATTCCTACTGTTGTGCAGCCATCACCACCATCATCTCCAGAGCACATTTCATCTTCCCAAACTTAGACTCTGTCCCCATTAAACGCTACCCCCCTCCCCCTCCCCCAGCCCCAGGCACCCACCCTTCTACTTTCTGTCTCTATGAATCTGGCTCCTCCAGGGACCCCATATGAGCAGAATCCTACAGTGTCTGTCCTTCTGTGTCTGGCTTATTTCACTGAGCAGCATGTCCTCCAGGTTCATCCACGTCAGAATTCCCTTCCTTCACAAGGCTGAATCGTATTTCATTGTATGGCTGGACCGCATTTTGCCCATCATTTGTCCATGGAAACTCGAGTTGCTTCTACCTTTTGGCTACTATGAGTAAGCAGCCATGAATGTAGTTGTGCAAATAGCTGTTTGAGTCCTGCTTTTAACTCTTTGGAGTATAGATCCAGAAATTGTAAATCTGTATTTAATTTCTTATAGAACTGCATTTCAATTCTTTTTATAGCCAAAAATGCTTACAGATGATAATACATGAGAGGAGCACATAGTAGGTACTCCACAGTTGGGTTGGCTTCCTTAAGTCCACGTAAAATTACAGTAATTAAGGCAGAGCCGCTGCCGCCGGCCTTGCGTTAGCTCCGATGGGGCGGCCCCCCCGTTCACTGCCTGGCGGGAGGGCAGGTGTGGTGCTGTGAGCGGAACACCGGTCTCATGGCCCAAACCAGGGTGGCTTCTGGTGGTTCGTGCAGAGGTCTCGTCTCTTACCCATTGAACTGCAGGCTGTGTGTCTCCTCTGAAGATGGCATCTTTGCTGCCTCATGGGGGAGAGGCCACTCCTGACACACAGATGGCTTGGGAGACCCGACCTGGGTGATGCTGCCACCAGGCTGGGAGTGCCTGGCACACCGGTGGTCTCCTGGCAGAACCGGGAAGTCTCTCCACCCTGAGAGAAAATAGGCGCTGTGGGAACACTGACGGTCAACTCCAGCCCAATGAAAAGCATAAGGAAAGTGGTGTAATTTAAAACCCAGGATGGCGACGACCCTCGGACCGCAGACCTCTCCCCTCGCTAACCAGGGCTCCCATGCGGCCCCCGTACTCCTGTGTGTCCTTCACTGCTCCTCACTCTACATCTGCCTCGGTACCACGAGCCGGGGGAGTGGTGGCAGCAAAGAGCGGAAAATGCAGTCCCCCCAGACCCAGGACACAGTGGTGTTTACTGGGCCCGTCGGAGAAATGAAAACGGTGAAGATGAGAGATCAAGTGATAGTTTCAAGTGTGGGGAGATAGGGTTTCTACTACTCATCTCTGCGTAGTCCCCGCCTTGCCCACCTGAGACCCGTGGTCACTGAGTTCTGGTACTTTGTGCCCCTTCCTCTGGCACTGAGGCTGAACAGCCCACTGGGACGCCAGAAAGGACAAGCCGCGGGCTCGTCGAGACAGATTCTGATGCGTGCTTCCGGGATGGGTTTTTCCGCCCCAATCACTAGAGGAAAACAGTATTGGGCAGAAGATTGCTGGGTGGAGAGTTTGAGAGAGAAGTGGTTAAAGCAGAAGGTCCAAGACTCCTCCCAGGATCCGACACAGCCCCTGTTTACACCTTGATGTGTGTCCTAAAGGAACAAGCAAGCACTGCTGTGAACTCAGTTCAAACATCTGAGCTCCTTCCCAGGAAAATTCTAGCGGAAACTCTGGCTTTGACAAAACCGCTTTTACTTCAAAGCAGTTTACAAAAACTGGGGGCTTAAAAACAATCCAGATGAAACCGGTTTTGCCATTTTCAATTGGTTTGCTTCCAGAGTATCTTGCTTCCAGGAGGTTTCCAGAATATTTTGGTTTCAAAACTTTGGGGCACAAATTCGAAAAGTGGATTTAAAGTGTCGGGTTTCAAAGTAGGTTGGCTTTGAAAGTGGTCTGGGTTTCTAAAAGGTTTGGTTGAAAAATGTTTTGGTTCTTCCAAAAATGTTTCCCAGAGCACAGAGCCCTCACAGCGCTTTGGGAGGGGGCAGGGGTGTGGAATGGGGACTGTAGTGAGGCAACATGGTGGGTGGACCTGGGTGAGCAGGGCCATCCCGGCCTTGGGAATTCTGTTGCTCAGCCCTCATTAGGTGGTGGAAGGGGCTGGGCACCCCTGGTCTCATGTCTGGCTCAGAAATCCGCCCCTGTGTGTCATTTCTCCTCCAGCTGTCCCCTGCAGGGCACTCTGCTAATGGGTGCTTGTCTCTCTGTGAGGGGCCCTCTTTCATCCTGACCTCAAGTGGTCCGTGGGCATCACACTCCAAGGAGAAAGTTGCCGTGAGACTAGACTTTCCAAGGAAGGAGGACTAATTTGGGAAAAGCCATATTGCTGGAAGTGCTGGGGCTTCGTGCAAGGGTCTTGTAAAGTCGTGGGCTGAACCAGAATCCATAATCATATGGATTATCGGCACCACTTTCCAGATGGGAAAATGGGGACCCAGCGAGGCTGTGATGACCTGTTCAGGTCCCACAGTTCTCAAGAGCCCAGGTGTTGTGCCCCTAAGGCCCTGCTGAGCCCCGCCTTGCAGCGCACTGCTTAGGAGCGCTGCCTGCCGTTGAGGCACTTGGCCCAGGCCCTCCCCCACTTGCCCTGTCCGCATCAGCCACGTGTCAGTCCAGCAGGCCTTGGGGGCTTTGGTGTCAGGCCCAGCCTTTTAGAGAAAGCCAACCTAGGATGAGACAATGGCTGGAAGGAAGGTGACAGGCAGGGCCTTGGGGTGCCTTGGCCCTCAGACTGGTGACGATGGAAGAGTGGGGAGTGGGTGGGAAGGGCACATAGCTGACAGCCAGCCGCAGGTCCTGGTGGTGGAGTGATGTGGGTGACTGAGGGTTGGCAGAGAGGCCCAGAGCAGTGGGGAGGAGAGGAAAAATCCAGCGGAGTGGTCCCACCCTGGGCAGCAGCGCCCGTCTGGGGAGCCCAGAAAGTCTTTTTTTTTTTTTTTTTTTTGCGGTACGCGGGCCTCTCACTGTTGTGGCCTCTCCCGTTGCGGAGCACAGGCTCCGGATGCGCAGGCCCAGCGGCCGTGGCTCACGGGCCCAGCCGCTCCGCGGCATGTGGGATATTCCCGGACCGGGGCACGAACCCGTGTCCCCTGCATCGGCAGGCGGACTCTCAACCACTGCGCCACCAGGGAAGCCCCAGAAAGTCTTGCTTGAAATATGTTAATTAATTTTGGGGCCCCTTCCCCTCGAGCAGAGCTCACGCCACTTGGGTGGCAGCCAGGGAGAGCCAGGCGCGCCGTGCTCAGTGTTGCTGGTTCCTTATCTGCCGAGATGATGGGGATGTCTGAGGCCTCCGGCTCTACCTGTGGCCGTGAGCTCGCCCCAGAGCCAGTTCTGAGGCCCCTTGAGGGACAGACCTCAAGGGCATAATCAAAAGGAAGGCACTCCGGTACAAAGATCTTTGGGCAACGCCAACCAAGGGAACAGTGGGTGCCCCGCCATGTCCGCTACACCCTTACATCCTCCTGGGAAGTGGGACCCTGTGCCCACAGCCGATGAGAAACCAGGCCGCCCAGACTCTCCATCCCCAGCCCTCCCCTCTCCGAGCTGAACTTCTTCCAGCCTGGCTGATGGACCCACGTGGCATGGTAGTTACCTGGCCTGGCCTGGAGACGGGCCCAGGTGCCAGGTAGAGGTGAGATGCAAGCCTTGAGTCGTGCTGCTAAGACGGCCCAGAGACATGGGCTTCCCAAGTTCCTCAAGGCTTCGGCCACGGGGTCAAGAGGGTCCCCACAGGGCCTCCCTGCCGCGGCCCCACGTGCTGTGGGTCTGGGGCTCGGCACTGGGCTGCCTCCCCAGGGTTCCTAGGACTCGGCAGAGCAACTCCAGACGGCAGCCGGCGCCTTACACTGGTTGTGATCAGGGAAGCAGGGAGAACAAGCAGATCCTTTCCTCGGGTATGTGGACAGAGGCTTGGGGAGTCCACGTGCAAAGGTGAGTGCGGAGCATCAAGAGACACTGTCAGCTGAGTGAAGGCAGCCCTCGGAACGCGAGAAAATATTGCAAATCGTATATCTGATAAAGGAATAATATAGAGAATATATAGAGAACTGCAATTCAACACCAAAAAGGAGATCTCATTCAGAAGTGGGCAAATGACTCGAACGGCCATTTCTCCAGAGGAGACACAGGAACGGCCAATAAGCGCATGAAAGCTGCTCAGCCTCACTAAGCGTCCGGGACATGCGAACCGAGACCACGGTGAGGGGCCGTCTCACACCCAGTGTCGGCGAGGCTGTGGCGAAGTCGGACCCGTTGTCCGCAGTCAGTGGGAACGTAAGACGGAGCTGGTGGATCCACGCGTGCTGAGCCCAGCAGCCTGGCATCCAGGGCTCAGGAGAGGTGGGCTTCCTGCCCCGCACAGCTCAGCCCTCAGCGGTCGGGGAGGAGGTTTGTCTCTGGCTTCGCCTGTGCCCAGCCCCGCTCTGGAGTGTCTGTGGAGGCTGGCAGGGAGCCGGCGGGGGGCCGCGATGGGGGGCTTCGTCCCCCCCGCCTGCCTCCAGTAACTCAACCTGGGGGCCCAGTGCCGCCCACACTCTCCGGGACGTTGTCACCAGGCTGGCTGTACTCGCACTGCCGTGTGCAACGAGGCCAAGCGTGTGCCCGGGGGTAGGGTGAGCGCTGCCACGGAACGCAGGCTTCCTCTCTAGCACTGGCTCGGCCTCCGGCGGACTCTGTGGTCTCACGTGAGGAGACCCTCAAGCCCCAGCTTCTTCACTCGCAAGCTGGCCATCACAGCACGGCCCAAATCCCTAGTGGGAGGGAGGAGGGGAAGGGCTCTGCTGGCACAAGGGGAACTGTGGCTCTAACGCCTTCTGGGAGGGGACACCTCTAGTGCAAGGTTGTGTCCGCCTGGAGCGACTCTGCCCCCCCCCACCTCCTGGGGCAGCCAAGCTCTCCCCCCAACTGGCATCAGCTCCCAAGAGTTTGAGTGACAGAGCTGGGATATGGGAGACCGCTGCTGAAACCTGCTGCGGGGAAGGGGTCTGGGAGCTGCCCTGGCCTTCTCTAGATCCTGGCCTTCAAGACAGCACCACCTCCTCCTAGAAGCCTCCCCTGGTTTCTCTCCCTATTCCCCTGACAGCTGGGACCTCGCCTTTCCTCGAATCTCCCCACACTTGACCTTCGCTCCTCCACGACTTCAACTTCCACCTGTGGCTTGCCTGCCCCCATGTTGGACAGTTCCAGAACTCACCCAGGCCCAAGTTCTCATGGGGCTCCATCACTTACTTTCTGCCTGGGAGGAAGGTCACTCCCTGCTCGGGCCCCTCTTGGGTGATTCCAGATGTGTGGCTCAGTCTCCTCCAGCCCCTTCCGAGGAATGAAAGCAGCATACAGTCCCTTCTCTTTTTGTGTTACCCAGAGCACAGGGCCAGCAGGATGGGGCTGGACAGGTGGGCTGTGAGAGCAGTGGGGCTGGGCCTCCTGGTCTCGGAGGCAGTGTGGCCGTGAGGTGTGCCCAGCCCTCCCTGCTTCCCTTGGGCACAATCCCTGCCGCTGGGCCTGGGGGCACAGAGCCCCGCTGACTCACAGGACAAAAGGAGGCACATGTTCCTCAACTGGTGACTTTGATTCAAGTTTTGTTAAAAAAAATGTTTTCATGAAAAGAAGCACAAGAATAGAATTCAGAGTTGCTCTGAGTTTTTCAGGTAAAACACAAGATTTTGAAGAAATTCCTCCTTTTAGCGGCCACTCTGTGCTAATAGGAACAGGCTTGGCCACCTTTTATCAAGGTTTACTGGTCACCAGGTACCATCTCGTTGAATCTTCCCAACAACCCTTTGGGCCTTATGTTAGTTTAAAATTTTCTGGTAACCTCCCTAAAAACTAAACAAACAAGAAGTGAAATTAATTTTAGTAATATGTTTGACTCAATATATCCAAAATATTATCATTTCAACTTGTGAATCATATAAAAATTACTTGTAAAATACAGTCTGAGTGACTGGGTGTTTGGTTTTTTGGGTTTTTTTTTTTTTGTACTAAGGCTTCAAAATCCAGTGTATGTTTTACACTTACAGCACATCCCAATTCTGACTAGCCACCTTTCCAGTGCTCAGATAGCCACAATTGGCCAGTGGCTGCCATACTGGACCACGTAACTTTGAGGAGTGGGTTCCGTAGCTATTCCAATTTTACTTTTTCAGATAAGGAAACTGAGGCTAGAGAGAGGTTTGACCAAGGTCGCACGTCCTCGAGGACTCTGCCCAGCACCTACTCCAGGATCGTGGCTCTGTCCCAGGCAGGGGCCTTCCCAGGGGCACTGTCCTGGCCCTTTTGGGGCCAGACGCTGAGCCTACCCTGCAGCCCTGGGAGTCGCCCCCAGTGCTTTCCCTGCCCCTGGGGTGGGGACCGGGCTGGTGCCCCCTGTCCCGCTGCCATGGGCACAAGGAAGATCCCCTCTGGGGAGGGGTCCAGTTCTAAATCGGGGCAGCAGCCAAGGCAGCTGGGGTTCCCAGAGGGTCAGCACAGGGCTGGGCTTGCCTGGTCCTCGGCGCCTCCCACCAGGGGGCAGCCTCGGGTCAGGAATACCGCCTACGGGCGGGGCCTTTGCTCGGGAATCCTAGGGCCTTTCCACGAGCGTGTCTGTGCCCAGGACTCACTGGTCAAAGGGCATGGGCAATTCCACGGCCTGGTCAATCTTCCTGCAGTGATGGGCCCAGACCTTAGGCCGCCCGGGATGAGTAGACGATCTTGAAGTCCTCTGATTGGCCGAGTCTCTATCAGGGGTGGTGGCAAGTCTCTATTAGGGGTGGGTGGGATGTGCCCTGCCCAGAAGCCAGGTAAGGAACTGGCCGGTAGTGGGCACAGGAAGCTCAGAGCCCTGGCTGGCTTTGCCACGAAAGCCTGCAGGGACCCAGTGACCCCATTGAGGGTTAGTGGGCTAGTCGCCCAGGCCTCTGATGCCCATACATCCCCCATCTTCACGGTGGATGCTCCGGGGTCCCCCACACCCAGAGCAGAAGCTGGCAGGAGGTGGCCTCCCCCAGGCTGTCTGGAGGGTGGGGTGGCCCTCACCAGGCCCAAGTTCACGTTCAGCTCCATTACTTGTCTCTCTGAGGAAGGTCACTCCACACCCTGGGCCCCTCTTGGGGGATCCTGGAGATGTGTGGGTTGGCCTGACATGTCCCCAGGACCACCAGGCCCCAGCCTGTCCTCGGGCCTCCTCTATTCTAGGGGTGACCCAGAATACAGACGTGCGCACACGTACATGACGCTACTGGGACGGGCAGGATGGGGCTCCATCCCACCCTGGGTTGGGGGACTGGGGCCACCCTCCAGCACACGCTTGTCCACTTGTGGGGCCTCAAGAGAAGCGTCTCTTTGTGTCTTTTGCCCAACTACTAAGAAGATTTTTTCACGTAGAGCTTTGAGGGTCCTTGCACACTCTAGACGTGCGTCCTTTGTCAGATGTGTGGCTTTTTGCAAATATTTGCTCCTCTTCTGCAGCTGTCGTTTTGTCCTTTAGGAGGGTCTCTTACAGGCAGAAGTTTCTTTGTTTTGATGAGATTCAACTGATTTTTTTCTTTTAGAGACCATGACTTTGGTGTCCAGCCTAAGAACTCTTCACCAAGCCCTGGGTCCCGGAGATCTTCTCCTAAACTATCTTCTAAAAGTTTTGTATTTTACATTTAAATCCGTGGTTAATTTCGAATTGATTTTGAAAAATAAGTTGTGACGTTTAGATGGAAGTTTACTTTTTTGCCTGTGGATATTCAGTCGCTCCAACGTTGTTTACTGAAAAGGCAAATCTTTCCTCCACTGAATCGCTTTTGCACTCTTGTCAAAGCTGGCGGTTCCTAGGCAGGGCTTTTTCCGAGGTCTCTGTTGTTCCCTCAATCTGTGCGTCTACCCTCCGCCCACACCATACAGCACTGATCACTGTTGCTGTCTAATAAGGCTTGAAACTGAGCAGATTAATTCTTCTCACTTTATTCTTCTTTAAAATTGTTTTTTATTCTCCTTTAAACTTAGTGAGTAATTCTTCTCGCTGTATTCTTCTTTAAAATTTGAGTTTGTCTTTCCACATAAATTTTAGCATAATCTTGTCTATTTCTACAAAAAATATTGCTGGGGTTTTTACAGGAAGTGGATTAAGTTTGTATATCAGTTTGGGGAGAAATGACATCTTCACTATGCTGAGCTTTATAATCCACGAACAAGGTCTGTCTCTCCATTATTTAAGTCTTTGATTTCTTTCTTTGGCGTTTTGTAGTTTGCAGTATAAAAGTCCCAAACATGTTTTGTTAATTTGCACCTAGATTTTTTTGTTTTTGTTTTTAGTGATTATAAACGGTATTGTGGGTTTTTTTGCGGTACTTGGGCCTCTCACTGTTGTGGCCTCTCCCGTTGCGGAGCACAGGCTCCGGACGTGCAGGCTCAGTGGCCATGGCTCACGGGCCTAGCCACTCCGTGGCATGTGGGATCTTCCCGGACCGGGGCACGAACCCACGTCCCCTGCATCGGCAGGCGGACTCTCAACCACTGCGCCACCAGGGAAGCCCTGGTATTGTGTTTTTAACACAATAAAATAATACAACAAACACAGATACAATAATACCACAAAATAATAAATGTTTGTTTCTTTAAAAACAGCTTTGTTGATGAAGTAAAATTAACATCACAGAAAAATTTACCCTTTATAAGTGATTTCTAGTAAATTTACAGGGTTATGCAACCATCACCGCAATCCAATTTTGGAACATTTCCGTCATGCCAAAAGTTCCCTCGAGCCCATTTAGCCAATCCCTGCTTCCACTGGAGCCCCAGGCAACTAACTACTGGCCCATTTTCTCTCTCTATTAATCTACCTTTTCTGAGCACTTACAGAGATGGAATCATGCAGTATGTAGTCCTGTGTGTCCGGCTCCACGTAGCGTCATGTTTTTAAGATTCATTCTTTTATTCCATTGTCTGATGGACCTCGTCTTGCTTAGCCATTCCCCAGCTGCTGGGCATTTAGATGGTTTCCAGTTGGAGACTATTATGGAGATACCGCTATGAACATTCACGTACCTCTGTGTGTGGACGTATGTTTTCATTTCTCTTGGGTAGATCCCTGAGAGTGGACATTCTGGGTCGTATGGAAGTTTATGTTTAAACTTTTTAAAGAAATTGCCAGGCTGTTTTACGAAGTGGTTGCACTATTTTGCATTGTCTGCAGCTATGCACGCGGGTTTCAATTTCCCCGCATCCTCACCTACACTTGTTGGCGTCTTTCTGATTCTAGCCAGCCTAGTAGGTATGAAATGGTATCTCAGTGTGGCCTTAATTTGCGTTTTCCTAATGACTAATGATGTTGAGCAGCCTTTTATGTACCTATTATCAATTCACATATCTTTGATGAACTGTCTATGCAGATCTTTTGTCCATTTAAAAATTAGGTTGTCTTCTTATTGAATTGTGTTTGTTATGTATTCTAGATACTAGACCTTTATCAGATATACGCTCTGCAAATACGTTTTTCCCAGTCTATGGCTTGTCTTCTCGTTTTCTTAATGGTGTTTTTTGAGGAGAAGTTTTTATTTATGAAGTCCAGTTTTCAATTTCTGTTATGGATTGTGCTTTTGGTGTCATATCTAACCCAAGATCACAGGGATTTTCTCCTATGTTTTCTTGCAGTTTTAGCTGTTACAGAGAGTCCTCTGATGCATTTTGAGTTAATGTTTGTATTGGGTTGGCCAAAAAGTTCGTTCAGTTAGTGAATACCTTGTTCAATACAGTTCTCGGTGAAAACGAAAAATGTCTTTTATTTTTACTTAAAACCAAACGAGCTTTTTGGCCAACGCAATACATGTTGTGAGGTTTTACTGTTAGTTCGTGTTTGCAAAATCCAATTGTCCTAGCACCATTTGTTGAAGACTATCCCTTCACCATTGAACTGTCTTTGTACTTTCATTGAAAATCATTTGACCATAAACACAATGCTGATTTCTGGATTCTCAGTTCTGTTCTGTTGATCTCTATTCCTATATGCCACTGTCTTAATTACTGTGGCTTTATAGTAAGTTTGAAATTGGGTTGTGTAAGTTTGAAATTGGGTCGTATATGTTCTTTTGTTCTTCTCTTTCAAAATCGTTTTGGCTATTCTAGGTCCTTTGACTTTCCATATAAATTTGGGACTGTCAATCTCTACCCAAAAGAGCCTACCGGGATTTTCATAGAGATTGTATTGAATATACAGTTCAATCTGGGTAGAGTTGAACGTGGACTGTCTCTCCATTTACGTAAATCTTCTTTAAGTTGTCTCAGCAATGTTTTGTCATTTTCGATATACAAGCCTTGCACTTCTTTTGTTACATATGTTCTTAAGCATTTTGTTATTCTTTATGCTACTGTGAATGGAATTGTTTTCTTAATTTCATTTTCAGTATGTTCATTGCTAGTATATAGAAATACAACTGATTTTTCTATCTTAAATCCTGCTACCTTGCTAAACTCAGTTATTAGTTCTAATAGCTTTGGGGGGAGATTCCTTAGGATTTTATACATACAGGAGTATGTCATCTGTGAGCAATGATAGTTTTACTTCTTCCTTTGCAACCTGAATGCCTTTCATTTATTTCTTTTGTTTTATCTCATTTTATTTTTGCTCATTCCACTGGCTGGAGCCTTCAGTATAATGTTGAATAACGGTGGTAAGAGCAGATATCCTTCTTTTGTTCTCGGCGTTAGAGGGGAAATGTAGTCTTTCATCATTAAGCATGGTATTAGCTGTAGCTTTTCATAGATGCCTTTATCAGGTTGAGGAAATTCCCTTCTATTTCTAGTCTGTTTTGAGTTTTTATGTTAGGTGTTAGATGTTAGACTCTGTGAAATGCTTTTCCTGTATCTATTGAGGCGATCCTGTGGTTTTTGTCTTTTATTCTGTTAATGTGGTATATTACATGAATTGATTTGTGAATGTTAAACCAACTTTGCATTCCTGGAATACATCCCACTTGGTCGTGGTGTATGACCCTTTTTACGTGGCACTGCATTCAGTTTGCAATATTTTGTTAAGGATTTTTGCATCGTGTCCATGAGGATGTCGGTCTGTAGTTTTCTTGTGATGCCTTTGCTTTGGTGTAGGGTAATGCTGTCCTCATAGAATGAGCTGGAAAATGTTTCCTCCTTTATACTGTGAAAGATTTGGTTTTATTTCTTCTTTAAATGTTTGGTAGAATTTATCATTAAGGCCATCTGGGATGGACTTTTATTTGTGGGAAGATTTTAAGTTACTAATCCAATTTCCTTGCTACAGGTCTTTTCCAATTTTCAGTTTATTCTTGTCAGTTTTAAAATTTTTAGTCTTGATGAGAATCTGTCCATTTCATCTAAGTTGTTTATTTTGTTGTCATAAAGTTGTTCATAATATTCTCTGATAAGCCTGTATTTCTGTAGGATTGGTGGTATCTCCTCTTTTATTCCTGAATTTGATAGTTTATGTCTTCTGTCCTTTTTTTTGGTCAGTCCAGCTGGAGGTTTATTTTTTTAATTGATATTTTCAAAGAATCAATTTTGGCTTCATTGCTTTTCTTTTTTTTTTAGTTTTTTTAAAAAATATTTATTTATTTATTTATTTATGGCCGTGTCAGGTCTTAGTTGTGGCACGCGGGATCTTTCGTGTGGTGTGCGGGCTTCTCTCTAGTTGTGGTGTGCAGGCTCTCCAGTTGTGGCACATGGGCTTCTCTCTAGCTGTGGCGTGCGGGCTCAGTAGTTGCGGGGTGCAGGCTTAGTTGCCCCGCGGCACGTGGGATCTTAGCTCCTTAACCAGGGATCGAACCCGTGTCCCCTGCATTGGAAGGTGGATTCTCAACCAATGGACCACCAGGGAAGTCCCTTCATTGATTTTCTCTTCTGTTTTTCTGCTTTCTATCATTGATTTCTGCATTAGTCTTTATTATTTCCTTTCTTCTGCTTTCGCTTTGGGTTTAATTTACTCTTCTCTCTCCAGCTTTTAAGGTGTTTTCTGATCTAGGTGTTCAGAGCTATAATTTCCCTCTAAGCATTGCTTTAGTTGCAATGCTTGATATGCTGTGTTTTAATTTTCATTCGGTTTAAAATATTCCCTGTTTTCTCTAGCAATTTCTTCTTTGACTATGTTTTCTTGAAACATGTTGTTTATTTTCCAAATATTTGAGGATTTCCTAGATTGTTTTCTGTTGTTTTTTTCTAACTTAATTCTACTGTGGCTGTAGAATATGCTTTGTGTGTTTTCAGTCCTCTTAAGTATATTGAGACTTGATTTGTGGCCAAGCACATAGTCTATCCTGAGACTTTCAGGTGCACTTGGGAGAGATGTGCTTCTGCCATTGCTGGGTGGAGTGTCTGTACGTGTCAGGTCTAGTTGGCTGCCGTGTTGTTCAAGTCTTCTCTGCCCTTCTTGATTTTCTGACTAGTTGTTCTGTTGGTTATCAAGTGTAGGGTATTGAAATCTCCAACTGCATTGTTTAATTTTTTCCTTCTCGTTCTGTCAGTTTTTGCTTCATGAATTTTGAGGCTCTTGTGTTAGAGATGCATGCACTTTTAATTGCTATATTTTTTTTTTTTTTACCAATTGCTATATTATTATGAAATGTCTCTAGTAGTATGTCTTATCTTAATGTCTATTTTGTCTGATATTAATACAGCCACCCCAGCTCTTTTATGGACAGATGTTTGCATGTGTACCTTTTTCTGTCCATTTTCTTTCATCTATTTGTGTCTGTGAATCTAAGGTTTAGAGAGTATAGCGTTGAATCTTGAGTAAAAAAATTTTTTTTGTAATACAGTCTGAAAACATCTGCCTTTTTAAAAAATTATTTATTTATTTATTTGGCTGAGCCAGGTCTTAGTTGCGGCATGTGGGACCTTTAGTTGCAGCATGTGGGACCTTTAGTTGCGGCATTTAGGATCTAGTTCCCTGACCAGGGATCGAACCCAGGCCCCCTGCATTGGGAGTGCAGAGTCTTAGCCACTGGACCACCAGGGAAGTCCCTGAAAGCATCTGCCTTTTGATTGGGGTGTTTAGACCCAAATTCACTTTTAATGTAATTATTGACATATTTAGTATCTATCAACCTAATTCTCTGATTCTCCTACTCCAGTTGGGTGTACCAAATTCAGTTCGATCCTGACACGAACCACCTGGAGTCACAGACCCACGGGTGAAGTGGACTCCATCCCATGAGGCTGCCCCCACTTCAGACACCAGTTGCAAGCTCTGGGTCCCCAGCCTGCCCTCACTTCTGTCTGACTTAGCTACACGTTCAGAGGTTCCCACAACCCTTGTCTCAGTTTCAGTAATTCACGAGAATGACTCACAGTACTCGAAAAAGCACAACAGTGAGGATTACGGTTATACTACAGAGGCTGCAACTCAGGAACAGCCAGATGGAAGGATGCACAGGGCAACATACAGAAAGCGTGGGGATGGGGGTGCGGAGCTTCATGCCTTCTCTGGGTGCACCATCCTCCAGGCACATCGATGTGCTTGCCAGCCTGGAAGCTCCCAAACCCTGCTGTTTGGGCTTTTTAGAAAGTGTTCCATTACCTAGGCATGGTTGATTAAATCATTGGCCATCAGTGATTGAACTCAATCTGCGGCCCTTTTCCCCTCCCTGGAGGTTGTGGGGAGGCGGCTGAAAGTTCCAACCCTCTAGTCATGCGGTTGGTTCCTTGGGCGCCCAGCCCCCATCCTGGAGCTGTCCAGGGCACCGCCCCATCAAGATCCACCTCATTAGCATAACCTCAGATCTGGCCCCAGAGAGCTTATTATGAATAACAAAAGGCACTCTTAACACTCAGGAAATTCCGAGGGTTTTAGGAGCTCTGTGCCGGGAACCAGGGACACAAAACAAGTTTGTGTTTTAGTATTCTACAATTAGGTTTACATTTTTAATTTTGCTATTTATTTTCTATATTTTCCTGACGTTTTTCTTCTTCGGTTCCTCCCTTATTAACTTCTTTTATGTTAAATAAATATTCTTTTAGTGCACCACTTTAATTTCTCTGTTGATTTTTTTAAACTAGATGTTTAGTTATTTTCTTAGTGGTTGCCCTGGGGATCACATATGCATCTTATCAGCATCTCCTTCTGATTAATACGGACTTAATTCCATAAAACTTATAACTCCATCTTGCCCCATTTTTTTGTGCTATTATTGTCATATGTGTTACATCTATATAGGTCATAAGTACAGTGGTAAAATTATTTATTATATTAAAAATAGTGTTATACTTATTTAGTTATACAATCTTATGTCTTTTAAAGAAGTTAAGAAATCAAAATATATTTACATGGTCTTTTACCTTAATACACATGTTTACCATCCCAGGGCTTTTCACTTATTTCTATAGATTCAAGTTACCATCTTTTGTCATTTCTTCTCACCCTGAAGGACTTCTTTTAGTATTTATTGTAAGATAGGTCTGCTAGCAATGCTTTTCCTAAGGCTTTTTAAACCTAGCAATGTTTTTGACTGTTTTGCTGGATATCGGATTCTGGGTTGATTGCTTTTCCTTTCACCACTTTGAACGTGTCCTTCCACTGGCTCTCCTTGGTTCTGTTAAGCAGTGAGCCGTCATCCTGCCGTTGCTCCTGGATATGCAAGAGTTGTTCTTCTCTTGCTGCTTTCATATCTTTTTTAAAGATTTTTTAAAAACAGTTAGACATTGGATTTTATTTTTATTTTATTTTATTTTATTTTGTGGCCACACCGCACAGCATGTGGCATCTTAGTTCCCTGACCAGGGACCCAACCCGTGCCCCCTGCAGTAGAAGCTCAGTCTTAACCACTGGACCGCCAGGGAACTCCCTGCTTTCCTATTTTTCTCTTTGTGTTTGATTTAACCTTGTGGCCACCACATTATGGCCGGTGCAAGCAGTAGACCCGTCCTCGCATCCTTCGTTCAAGACCCAAGTCCTGGCGGACATCGCCAAATGGCCCATCCTTGGCCGATCCAAGGGATGAAGAGGGGTCCAGCCAGAAGACCCTCCAGATACCTTCAGCCTCTGAGGTGGGATCTTCTGCACCCTGAGACCACATTGCGCAGGGGAGGGACAAGTCTCCAAAGTGAAGTTGCTGTGTGTTTGGAAAGGGACAAGCGAAGCTTTGTCCCTTCCCGCTGCACGGGCAGGAGTTAAGGAAGGTGACAACTTATAGAGAAGATTTGTGCCCAGGTATAGAATTGGTAGAAGGACATTTAGGCAGAGTGGTCAGTGGGAGCAAAAGCTTGGAGACTTGAGGATGTGCGAGCAGCGTGGACTCTGTCCGCCGGGGAACAGGAACTGGTGAAGCCGCCGGCGTTGGCTTGGATGTGTTCGTGGTCCAAGTCACAGTAATACTGTCAGTTTGCTGACGCTCCCTTGCAAAGCCGGGACACCCCGCTCATTGTCTGACTGCCTCAAGCCCTGACTCAGAGCCTCAGCCAAGGCCGGCCCTGACTCCGCAGTGCCCTTCTTCTCCAGGCCTCCCCACCTACCAAAGCCAGGGCCCGCTCACCGCCGCGGGGCTGCTGAGAGGCGGCAGCGTGGGAAAGCACTTGTCATTGTGCCAGCCCTGGCCCTTGCATGCTCGCCACACTCTGACTCCCAAACAATGCCAGCCTCTGAGCAGGGCCATGGGTGGGCCGTAACCATGGCGAGGGCCCTGCCAGGCAGCAGAGCCAACTGCCCGTCCAGGGTCAGCCGGGCCTGGGCCCTGGTTACCGCTTTGTCCTGCAGGCTGGAACTGGTCCCGGCTAGCAGGCTCTGAATGGCTGGCTGTCAGGGAGGGCAATGCTTACTGCAAGGAATGAAGCTCTTGGCTGGAGAGAGGGTTGGGCTTGAGGTGAGGGTAGCTGAGCTGCCTCCAGGGTCCTGAGACCACAGCCAGGTTCAGGTGGGAGCACGGCCGGGTCACCGTGCTACGGGCAGTGCCTTCCCACAGGCCCCAGGAACACCTCCACCCCTCCCCCGCCGCCACCCTCTGCGCTGCCCCCTCCACAGGCGCAGAGCCTGGTGCCCCCGGAAGGAGGCTGCCCCCTTCTCCAAATTCCGGGATGTGCCGGGCAGCTGGCCAGAGTACGCAGGGTCCCCTCCAGCCTTCCCCTGGGCGCCTTCACAGCCTGGATGCGTCACGGCCACTGGCTCTGCCCGCTTCCCACTACCTGCCTGTCGCAGTGGCTCCCCTCTCCGCCTGGCAGGAACTGGGCATGAGTGTGTGGTCAGAGTCACCCTCCCCAAACTGTGTTTACAAAACCCACATTTGCAAACTCGAGGCCTCATTTTTAAAAAAGGAGTAAGGAGAAAAGCAATACAAATAGCACTGAATATATATATATATATATATTTTTTTTTTTTCCCCAACCACGCCCACACAAATATCTAAAAGACTCGGGGACCAGATTGCCTGGGTTCAAATCCCAGCTCTGCCAAGGACATGCTGTGTGACCTCAGGCCAATGTCTTCCCCTCTCTGTGTCTGAGATCCCTCATCTATAAAAATCAACAACGGGACCAATCTCATAGGGCTCTTGTGAAGATAAGAGGGGTCAACCTCTAAGCGTTTAGAAAGAACGTCTGCTCTGCTGAGTCCCTGGAGGCCTGGCCCCATGACCCAACCTGCACAGTTCTCATACTTTTCATGGGCGAGCCCCCTCTCAGCAAGGTGAGCCCCCGGAGCTGGGATTCCTTTAACCCCTGAAATCATCGCTGAGACCCCAAGTGGGAAGGGACAGTGAACAGAGAGGGAATGAGTGTGGGGGATTGGGAGTGTGGCCCAGACTCTGGAGGAAAGCTGCCCCTCCCCCAGGGAACAGGATGTAACTGTCAGAGGTGCTACCCACCCCCCCAAGCTGGGAATGGGACCCTGCCCCACTGGAGGGGCCTCAGAGGAGGGGGGAGGGAGGGCCTCAGGGGGAGGGTTGGGGGGGTGGCCCTTGTCTGTCCCAGTTTATCTGCTCCCAGCTGTTTTCTCCTCTACTTGGAGCCGTCTCAGCCCCCCACCCAGGTGCTCTGGCCTGCTTTGCCCGTCCTGGGGAGGAGTGCTGGGACCCAGGCCCGGCCGGAGGGCCAGGGAGGTCTGGGGAGGGGACTTTCCTCCCATCTGGTCTCCCTACCCACGGGCACCGAAAATGGGGCTGGGGGGTGAGGGCTGCAGCGCAGTGACGCCAGCAGGACCCCCATCTGCAAAACAGAGGCAGTGACCCTCACCCAAAACCTGAGCCACGACCCAGACGGGAGGCTGACCCCCTTCTCCGTAGGACACCACTGCCATGGGCCTCCCATGGGGACAAGCCACGCCCCCAGGACTTGCCGGGCTACCTGCCAGAGTGGACTCTCCCAGGGTCAGGCACCCACACCAGCACCTGCTCAACCTCCCACAGGAGAACCAGTGGACCCGGAAGACAGGGCTGTGGGCTCAATGCCCACTTGAGGAGCCCCACCTCCTACGAGTCAGCTGACATCCATGAGACGCCCTTCAAGGAAGGGCTGCTGCTCATGGGGCTGGGGTGGGGGCTTGACCTTGCCTGGGACCCTCACCCAGGGGGCTGGAGCCGAGGGCCTCTTGGTGCTGAAAAGACAGCTCCAGCCCACGGGGTGGGGAGGCAGTAAGCTCGGGAGGGACACGCCTCTTACCCAAGGCTGTGATACACGGGGACTGGGGGGGTCGGGCCCCAGCCAGCGGGGGGAGGGGAGCTGGGACAAGCAACAGGTCTGACCACAGCCTCCCACTAGTGTTAATACCTTGCCCTGCTTCGCCACTCTCCACGGGCCAAGTGTCCTCTGCCCAGCAGCCCTGGGGCCCCCACAGGCATACAGGGATGGGTGGTTACCCCATTTTGCAGAAGGCAAAACTGAGGCTTCAATAGAGAAGAGCCCTAAACAAGTAGTGAACTTTAGTTAAGGATGTTCGTGCTGAAGTATCCGGGGTGAAGGGCTGATGTCACCCCTTACTTTGAAATGTATGCGAATCCAGGACGGATCCATATGCGATAGAGCCATGGAACAAAACGTTAACTGTTGATTCCAGATAGTGGGGACTTGGGTGTTCGCCGAAAATTATTTCAACTTTTCCACGCGTTTGAAAATTTTCACGACAAAATGTTGGGGGGAATTAAAAATGAATATTTAAGGTGGGTGCTCCAGCCTACTCCAGCCCAGCAGGTCCCGGTCACCTGCAACCAGGTTTCCCAAGTCCCTCCAGAGACGGTCAGTGCGTGTTGAGGATCTACATAGCTATACTTTTTGTTTCACTGATGTAGCAGACCTTGCCGCATATGGGCTGCTCCCCTCACTGCTGCAGCCAGCAACCCTGTGGGACACTCACACTGTAGGCGAGTCCCTGCGTGGGACCTCTGGGCCTGCAGGGCCCCCAGTGACAGGCCGCACCCACACCACTGGGAACTACGAGTCACTTCCCTCCTCCTGGGAGCTGCCTTGGGGGTCCAAGGTTTGCCACTCAAGCTCGGCTTCTGCCCTAAGCAGAGAGGAACCGCACTAAGGGTGTCACTGTAGCCCCCTAAGCATATTGCCCTGGTGGCCCCCAGCCCTCCTGGGTCAGGCTGAGACACACTTGGAGCTCAGTGTCGGCCTCTCCCGGCAGCCCCTGTGCTCGTGGTGGCCATAAAGGAGCCGTGGCAGCCATTCCTCAGCCAGAGGCAGGAGTCAGGTGAGCTGAGGTACAGGAATTCTGGGGTGTGGTGTGGGAGGAGCCCTCAGCTGTGCCAGGCCAGGCTGGAGACGTCCACGGACCCTGGCAGGGAGCAGCTCCGGCCCGACCCTGTTCTCCTCCATGGGAGGGCCAGGGGTCACACCGACCGTATCCTGCTGCACTTGGCAGGCCCCACCCACTATGCAGAATTGGAAACTGAGGCTCAGGGAAATTGTAATTTTCTCAAGTCCATCATTCAGCCCAGGACCAGGGCCTGGGTTCTGCAGTCGGTAGGACAGGGAGGGCCTGGCCAGACCTGATTCTCCGTGTCTCAGCATCTGGCCTCGGGCCCAGGCTCTCATTCTGCAGGAACTCAAACCTTGAGCCCAGGAATGCAGACCCCACCTGTCCCAGCCCTGGAAGTGGGTCTCTGCAACCTGCAGCTGGGGTTGAGGCAAACCCATGCCTGGCGCCCTCTGCTGGTCTGTGTGTTCCTCACGGGGTGGAGAGGCCTTAAGAATGTGCGGAGGGAGGGCAGGAAGGCAGCTCCCCGCCCAAGGTGACCTGTAACCCCCTCCTGACGGAACGAGACAGGGCAAAAGTGTTGAACTAGTCACCCCCAGGGCAGCTCGGAGGTTGATACGTTGTTTAGTATACATAGTGGCCAGTATTTAGAAACAGAGGTTATCGGACAGCAACTTAACTTCAGGTTTTTTTTAAATCAGAATATCTGCCCACTCCGGACCCACGTTTTCCTGTGGACCCACGTTTTCCTGTGCATAATTGGAAGGAGCTGAACACAATGGGGTAAGTCCTTTCCCATTAGCCACAGGCCCCACCAGTCCCTATTGCCCTATCTGCCTCATTTAGTCACATGGCCCCATGGGCATTTGAACTCTCTCCTTGACCATCAGAGAGCCTGGCTCCTTTGGCCAGTCGGTGGTGTTGGAAGCCTGTAGACCTAACTCTCCAAGGCCCAAGCCTTCTCACCAAGGCAGCTGTGACTCCTCAGACAGGCCCAGCCCAGTGGATCTGCCCCTCATACACACTACCCAGAGAACTGAGGGGAGGACAGGTCCTCTGAGAGATTTTATTTGGCTTGCCAGGGGCAGGGGCTGCCTGGGTTCACCCCTTACAGCTCCTTTTGCTGGAACACAGCACCCTGATGATGTCCTTGGATCTCTGTAGGGTGTCAAGGAATGTGTGGGCTCCTTCCGAGGGGCTTCTGCCATGGCACAGGGGAGGGACGGGAATGCATGGGGGGAGGAGGAGAATTTGCTTCCAGTCAGCAGGGAAATGGGCTACTATGGTAGGTAGTGAGCTGCCTGTCCCTAGAAGGGTTCGAGCAGGGTGTGGTTCCATTAATTTAATAGATATTTATTCGTGCCTCCAGTGTGCCAGGCTCTGTTCCAGGCATCAGAAATCCAATGGTGAGCACATAGGCCAGCTGGCCCACATCCAGGAGCTGACTGTCCGGCTGGCAAACCTGTGAGCAGGTAGATCTGTGAACCATAATTTGCTGCTTGGGAACAAATGCAACAGCGATGGAGAATAAATTCAGCCAGATGCTAGAGGTCCCTCTGCGGAGGCAGCATCTAGAAGAGAGGCCTGTGTAATGAGAAGGAGCCGGCCAGGCTGAGCGCTGGGGAAGAGTGTCCGGGGGAGATGCCAGTGCAAAGGCCCTGGGGCAGAGACGGCTCAGTGTGTTCCAGGATTGGAAGGAGGCGGACAAACGGGGAGAGCTGGAGCCGGAGGTGCGAGGCCTTCGGGCGTGGAGGGGCGGGGTTGGGTTTGTTCTCATCTCCCAAGTGTGGGGACCACCTTAAACAAGACGGGAGCCTGCAGTAGAGGCCTTATCGGTCCACAGCCCCTGTTGGGAGGGCCATCGCTAACTTGTTCAAGGCTCTAAGTGGTTTTGTCCACGTCAATCATTCATTTATTCACTTACTTGTTCAGCAAACATTTCCAGAGCTAGATGTGCTCTGGAGCAGCTGGGGCCGGGGGCCTGGAGTGAGACCTGGTCCCCGACTTCCAGAAGAGGCAGTGTGATGAGGGCAGGAAGGAGGTAGAGGGAAGCAGAGGTCAAGGAGGGCTTCCCAGAGGAGGCGTCCTCTGAGCCGAGGGAGGAGCCGATGGTTCTGTCCAAGGGGCTGTGGTGCTGAGACGGGGCACAGTTACAGATGGGCACCTCCACTGTGTGCTGAGAGCAGTGAGGTCACGGAAGGGTTACCACATGGCGCATAGCCCCTGCCGCAGGACCTTCTGAGACCGTAGCTGCCTGCACCCCATTTCGTAGCTGGGGAGACCGAGGCTCAAGGACGCAGTGGGCCTGCAGCCCCTGAGGTCTGAGTTGCCCCACAGAAGGGCTGATTCGAAGCTGACTCAGCTCAGGGCCAACGTCGAGGGACGGGGTGTGTGTGTGTGTGTGTGCGCGCGCGCGCGCTTGAAGCCTGTCAGATATTTGAGCTCCATCCCTCATCTGCTGAGCAGCCCTAGGCAAGTCACTTACCCTCTCTAAGCCTGTTTCACATCTGTAAAAGGAGCGTGGCTCTCCATACCTGGACAAGTGCTTGCGAGATGGTGCTGACCCGGCCCTCAGGTGGAGCCCAGCAAAATTCGGAGTCAGTGTGTCTGCCTCTGAGCCCAGGCTGTCCGCAGGCTCAGCAGCAGCCGCCCCAAACTGAAGAAGCTAAAACCTGGCATGTTCTGTCCTTCCCCCCCTCCCACCTTACATTGCTGTTGGGGAGGCAGAGTTTCACCGGGAGGGGAGCCTTTTGTCTGCAGGGAGACCGGGCCCAGAGAGGGTGAGTAGCCAGCTCGGGTCGCAAAGCAGGGGGCCTGCACCACGAGCGGGGAAGCCCCATCGGTGGGCTCGGCGTCCCCAGGGGCAGGAGAAGCCTCGCCCCTTCCCTGCCAACCCAGTCCTTCCCAGGGCCTGGTTGGCTACCCATCCACCAGCCCACCAGCCCCCAGCCCCTCCCGGTTGACACAAAAGGCCAGGCCTCCTGCAGGAGGGGGCGGGAAGGGGCTCCTGGGCCAGCTGGGCCACGGACACAGACGGGGAAGTGAGCGGAGACAGGAAGGAAGCTGCACTGCTGGAGTCTGGGGCCACCATTGTCTCACCTGGGGGCGGGGGCACCGCCGTCTCCCCTCTACCCTGCTCAGCTGCCGCCCACCCTGGATGGTTCCTCAGCTCCAGAGGGCACTGGGTCGCTGGGCCCTCCCCTCCGTGGGCCCCACCCTGCTGCTGACTTCTTCCCCGACCCAGCCTCAGTTTCCCCAGTTGTAAAGCTTAGAGGGCAAGATGCTTGGGGCAGATGTGTGTCCTGCCAGGAATCCCACGGCAGGTGATGTCATGACGAGTGCCAGCCACTTCTCTAGCGCTTCTCCTGAGTCAGCTCCTGGAGCCTCACGGTTCCCGATGGCTTGAGGGCTCTCTTTGTGCCCAGAAGTTCAGGAACTTGGCCAAGGTCGCACATCGGGGCAGCAGAGCTGCAACTCAGATCGAGACAGCCGGTTCTACACCCCACCCTTCTGTCTGTGATACCACTGACCTGCGACTTTTCTTTAAATAATTCACTTGTAAAGGGTGAACACCGGCTAAGCCTCATCCTAAACTGTGACATCACCATTTTAATTGAGATGGACAGAGAGATGGTTGGGTGAGCTGAGCTCGGAAGCCAGGGGCCGGGGGACTCGCAGCTGTGCTCACTGTCCAGGGCTCCCTCCTCCCCCACCACACGTACAGAAGTGGGCAGGGACAGGAATTGCAGGAGGGACCCTTCCGTGTACCCTACGGGAAGTAGGGCAAAGAGGAAGCTTTGGGACCTCTCAGTAGACTGCCCTGGGCTGGGGGCTGAGGGCGGAGCCGGAGGGTGTGAGTGTCCTGGGTGAAGACCGGCTGGGACCTTCTGGCCTGTGGCCAGGAGCCCTCCCCTCCTCGGATCTCATCACCACTCCCCACCCCCAGATAGGGGCCTCCCCACAAGCCTGTGTCCATCCCAGCACCCCCCACCCCAGACCCTCAGTGTCCTGGGGGTGAGGTAAGGGGCTGGACCACCACCAGGACGTAGGTCTCAGGGACCCCTGACCCCTAGCCCAGGGGAGGGTGTCCAGGGCTGCTTCGAATGGCCCCACCCCACCCCAGCCCATCCCCCTCTCCAAGTAGCCAAGCTCCTGCAGCCTGCTTAAATTTTATTGAAGGTGGAGCTGGAGTGGGGCGCCCAGAACCACAGGGCCCTCCCCCCAGCTTCCCCAGCGTGGGTTTCACTGGACGTGGGATGGCCAATGGCCAAGGCTCGATCCTGGGACTTCAGACACAGCTCAGTAGCCCACATCCCTGCAAGCATCCAAGACACCCGCCTCAGCTCCAGCCCCACCCCTGCACAGACTCAGCAGATGGGGACAGGGCAAGCCCACAGCCCCCTCCCAGGCGAATGGGGCCCCGGGATAAAGATGCTCTGTGGGCGGGGCGGGAACATTACTCCCAGCTCAGGCCTCTCCTGGCCAGCTCCACCTGGGCCAGGCGGTGGTCGCTCAGCACCTGCACCCGGGTGATGGCGGCCAGCGGCCTGTGGCGGTGGGAGAACTGCAGCACCTTGTGCTCCTGGGCGTGGACGTGGAAGTGCTCCGCATCCGAGCTGACCTCCATCTGCGGACGGGAGGCCAGTGACCCACGGCCCGCTGGGCCTGCGACCTGCTCCTGCACTGAGCTCCAAGAGCTCTGAGTCCAGGAAGCATAGCCGGGGGCCCAGGGTTCCCTGAGCACGTGGAACCGCCGTCATGCAGGCCCGCCCCATGGGAGTTCTGAACCCCCAGCTGGGAGTCCCTCCCTCTCTCCTCAGAGGGGTGGCTGGCGGCCAGGGGGTGGGCACCCTGTTGCACCCCCCAGAGCCAGCAGTGAGACTCCCGCACTGGCCCTTTTACCCGTAAGCATCTCTAATAAGCCCCCTCCCCCAGGGGCTCCCGGTGGGGACAGCAGTGCTGCTGGAAGCCAGGGGTACAGGGAGCCCTAGATGCTACACAGCATCCTTCCCACAAAGCAGCAGGTGGCCCTGATGTGTCCACAGGCACCCCCACCTCCGCCTCCCTGCCCCTCCCCCTAGGGCCTCGCCCACCCCACCCCATGGGTTCCCCTGCCTCCCAAGGGCCTCGCCCCACTCCCGTCACCTCAAAGGGCTCCCCGAGCACCAGCGGGAAGACATTGGACACCTCCTCCTTGCCCCAGTGGCCGCCCTGGAAGGTGTTGGCCACGATGGTGGCGCTGGAGAACCGGGGCTTGATGTGGAAGACGATGTCCCCTGTCTCCGACAGGAAGTTGATCTCAAACCTGGGGGCGTCGTGAGGTTCGTGAGGGCAGCGAACGGCTGGGCAGTCGCCCACCCAAGGCCAAGGAGGGGACCCTGGGGAGGGCGCTGTCCCTTACTTGTCCTCTCCAGAGTCAGAGTGTCCCTGGACTAGCAGGTTCCAGCCCGGGGCCAGGCCCCCTGCATAGAAGGCTTCAAACTGCAGGCAGAAGAGGGGACAGAGGGCCCTGTGTCTGTGGCATCCTCCCCCTCCGGTACTCCACTTGTCCAGGCGTCCCCCAAAGTGCACGCACTTTGCCCGGACCCTGGCCCTCTGAGCAGCATTCCCTCTCAGCCTGAGGGTCTCGTGGGAGGGCAGCTCTGTGGGGGAGGAGCACAGCTGACTGGGGGACCCTCCCCGCTGGCCCTGCTCCCTTCTCCCCAAGTCCAGGTCTCACCCACCTGCAGTGTCATCTCTCCAGCTTCTGCCGGGAGCAGCGCGGGGCCTGGGGATATAGGCGGGCCGGGCTGGGCGGGGGCTCGGGAGCCGCACCCCAGGGGTGGCTGGTGAGGTCACTGTGCCTTTCCCTGCCCCCACCTCTCCCTCCGTCCTCAGCCTCTCGCCCTCCCCCACCAGCAGGTCCTCCATTCAAGCTCCAGGGACAGGGCGGCCCCCTCCCCACCCCCATCGCCTCGGGGCCTGTCTGCCTCTCAAAGTCCACCTCGCTTCTTAGGATCCTTCAGGCACCTGGGAAAGCAGCTTCTCCCCCATTTTTGTGGGAAGGGCGTGGCTGAGGCAGCCCCCCCACCCCGCCTCCAGGATCTCAGGGACCCACACCCTCCCATGTGGTCAAGCGAGGAGGGGCCGGGGAGGATGCCTACCAGGCCTGCCCGGCCTTCGGGGCCGTCAGACCACCTGGTGTCTCCAGCCTGTGCCCCCAGCCCAGCGCAGCCCAGCCTCCCCCTGCTGCCCTGCTCCAGAGGCTCAGCTGGCCCCAAGGGGCAGAGCTGGGATTAGGCTGGGCCGCTGCGGTCAGCGCATTCCAGGACGCTGGCGGGTGGACAAGATGGGGGAGGGCCTTTCCCACAGCCCCTCTCCTCTCCTGGCCTGGCTCCTGGGCCCCGGCGCGGGGGAGGGGGCCAGGCTGGGGCCCTCGGGGAGCGTGTAGCCGAGACAGGAGAGTCTCCCCAGGCTTTGGGGGCAGCCATGGGGGCCTCTTGGCTGGACTGTCCGGGGGGCTGACCCAGAGAGGAGCCAGGACGGGCTCAGGGAGCACCAGGGCTGCTGTGTGCGGCGAGCGTGTACGGTGAGCAGGTGGGTGAGTGTGTAAGGGTGCAGGTGACGGGGGTGGTGAGCGTGGGACTGGGCGGCTGGGGAAACGCAGTGTGTGCGACAGTGCGCCCACGGCCGTGGGAGGTGTCACGTCCGAGGTAAGCGTGTGCGCTGCAGGCGCCACTGCTCTTTTCCTGCCCAGCAGCGAGCCTCGGCGGGGTGGGCATGCATCTGGCCCCCCGGGGCCTGAGGGGTGCTCGGCCAGGATTGCCAGCCCTGCGTAACCCCACCACTCCCCGCGGGCCATTCTTCCCTCCAGCCCCTGGTGTGTCCCGCCTGGCCTCTCCACCTGTGCTCGTGACAGGCGTGCGCCTGTCATTTTTGATGAGGGGGGTGATGCGAAGGCCAAGGCCGGGAAGGGCAGTTTCGGCCTCCCCGGCAGGCACGGGACAGGGCTGGCCGGGCCTGCAGGGGGCAGCCCTGGGCAGCGGAGGCGAGGCTGCCTGCTATGGCTTCCTGCCTCTGACACCAGCCTGCCTGTATGCACATCCCTGTCCCAACCCAGCGTGGCCGTCCTGGGGACTGAAGGCTGCAGACCCCTCCCCCGTGCCTCCCCCCAACGATCACAGAGAGGGGAGCCCCTGCCACAGTGGCCCAGCAGGAGGGTGAGGCCCCTTGCTGCCTCTGCACATCCCTGTACCGTCTCCTGTCCAGCTGCTAGGTGGAGACGTGGATCCTGGACTCTGGGTACAGCACTAGCCGGTGCCCAGGGCCCAGTGAGGGGCAGAGCACACAGTCAGGGGAGCAGAGCGGGCTGCCAACTGGCTGGGCGACCTGGAGCTAGTAGCCTCTGGGCCGCAGTCTTCCCAGCTGCACGCGACAGTTCTGTTCCCCGTGCCTGTCTCCTGGGCAGGGGAGGGTGGCCTGGGGTGGCCACAGCCCTGGCTGGATGCAGCAACCTGGGCTGTGGTCTCCTGGCTTTGAGGTCAGCAGGGGTTCTGGCGGAGACTCCTTGGGAGTCAGTGGCCTGCAGCCCTAGCTGGGCATCGGGGGCGGGCCCTGGCCTGGTGGGAGGAGCCTGAGGACCCCTGATTTGGGCAGGCCTGTCCCGCTGTAAGCCTCAGCCTCCCAATCAATGGGGGACAATGGGGGCTGTGTTGAGGTGGCCCACTGGGCTGAGCCTGCCTGTTCACTCCAGCCTGGAGACCTCAGAAAGCCCGACTGGGGTGATACAGCTCTGGGCCTTCACCCACCCCGTGACACCTGTGCCTGGCATGAGCCTACGCCTGGCCAGGGCTGTGGTCTCACCACCCCCTGGCTGTGGCTTTGGAACCTCTCCTACATGGGGTGGGAGCCAGGAGCACCCGAAGCTCTCAGCAGTGGGGACGGCCAAAGGCCCAGAAGCCCCCAGCGGGGCTGGGGGGATGGAGAGAGGGACAACTAGGCCACACGTGGCTGGCCCAGCCCTGCAGGCACGCCCCAGCCAGTCCTCAGGGGCCCCTGAGGCGGGGGCAGTGGGCAGTGCCCCCACCTGGAATTGCTGGCCAGCCAGGGCTGGGTGCTATGGCTTGGGGCCTGGGAGCAAACAGACCTGCCCAGCCGGACTATGCCCCTCTTCCTCCCGGATGTGCGATTTTGCCCTGGACTGTTGGTTTCCATAGGCTCCAGAGGAGGTAGCAGGGTCTCCACCCAGCTCCACAGAGGATCTTCACCAGGATGGCGGCCTGGGCTCAGAGGCCTGCCCTCAGCCCTGGGGCCACCATCACCAGGTGGCACCAGGCATGGGGCTGGTGTTCAGAGATACTCGGAAGAGAAATCCTGCCCCATGGCATAGTGATAACCACCGTCTACCCAGAGCTCACGCTGCTAGGCACTCAGCTAAGCTCTTTACGGGCAGCATCACATGTCCTGCACCGGATATAAGGGCACAGAGAAGTTAAGCAACTTGCCCAAGGTCACACAGCTAGGGAGTGACAAAGCCAGATTTTGAACCCAGCAGTCTGCCCCTGGATGTGAAGCCCTTCACCAGACCAGGATGTGAGGTTATCAGGGTCAGCTTCCTGGAGGAGGAGGCAGCTAAAGCGGGTCTTAGAGAATAAGAATTAGAAGGTGGTAGGGAAGAGTGAGAGCAGAGCACCGGGAGGCAGGGCTGTGTAGGAGGCCTGTCAACGCCAGGCAGGGTCTGACACACCTCGGTGCCCCACAGACCTCGGGCACAAGTCCCCCGGGACACTTTGACGAGGACTGCCTCATCTTTTGGGGAGACTAGCACAGCTTTCATGGGCTTCGTGGAGTCAGGCGTCATTGCGCCGACTTGAGCAAGGAGGAAACAGACAGGGGACACCTCCCCAGAGCCCCATGGCAAAGGGTGGCAGCATCAGGACGTGAGGGCTGCCTCCGGACTCCCAGCCCCATGCTCTTTCCAGCCCCCATCCTCTCTCGTCGTGAGCAGCCAGCCTGGCCCACCAATGACCGATTCCGGGTCTGGGGGGTGGTCTCAGGCCGGGCCAGGCTGCCCTAGGAGCCCTCTTCAGATTCCAAGACCCTCCCAGGACTGCCCCCCCTCCCCCTGTCCCCAGCCCATATCTGGAACCACTTGCTGACAGGTCAGCATGGAGATTCCCAGCCCCCACTTGGCAGGGAGGCACCAGCAGCTTCCAGGCAGGGGCCACACCTGGCCCGGGACACACAGCTTCGGACCAGCTCTCCCCCTGGATGGGCGCTTGGTGGCCTTTGTGCTTAGTGGCTCCCCTCTTCTCCCCCCTGCTGGGGCCACGGCGTGAGTGTGCCCTCTGGGTCAACAGGGAGAGTGAGGGCAGTTTGAAAACACCGTCCCACACAGGTGGGGAAACCGAGGCCCAGGAGGCGAGGGCTTGCTGAGAGGCAGCCTAGGCGGCAGCAGGGCCCTAAGCTCTGGCCTCTGCTGCCCCTTTGAGGCCCCTCGTAGGACCTTGGCTGTAAGGCCTGTTAAAGGCTGGAGCTGCCAGGGCTGCTTCTGGGAGAGGGCAGCAAGGTCCCGCACTCCTGTTGCTCCCTCCCCTGTCCCCTCTGAATCCTCTAACAGCTTCCCAGCCACCACCTGTCCCCAGTCCCGTTCTCTCAAAGCTTAGTCGAGTCGCTCATAAAAGCTTCCTGGGTCTCTCTCTCCTCTGAACTGCACTCGTTCACTCAGGACAGAAGTCGTTTTCAATCCAAGCCATTCACCGAGGCCCTACTGCGTGCCAGGAGCTGCCTCGGACCCTCAGAGATCTATAGGGAAGGAGGCAGGTCTGAGCCTGATACACGTGGGCACCTCCTCTCCCACCTCCTCCCTGCCTGCCGGTGCCCACGCAGGTCCTGGCACACAGTAGGTGCTCAAGAAAATGCCATGACCATGCGACTTGGGGCAGACAGAGGCCCCAGGCTCAGGGAAGGGAGATATGAGAAAGACCAAGGGAACTCAGCTCATCCTGGCCACGATTGCTATCACTTATCAGCTGAGCCCCTACTATGTGCTCAGTGCTATGCCAGGTGCTTGTCATGAATTCGTCTGCTGGGTGGGTTACCATCTCCACATCACAACCAGCTGCCTGTTCAGTTACTGAGCTAATGTTAGCTGAATCCTGCTCTCTGCCAGGCCCTGTACTATGGATCACAAGACAGATAGACAGACAAACAGTCTTTGCCCTCATGGAGCTTCCAGTGTCTGAGGAAGGGAGCAAACATTAAATGACAAATCCAACGTCACGTTATTGAGTTATTATTACGATAAAAGCTCTAAAGGGAAAATATGGGTAGTGATGATCATGTACAGGGGGGACTTGTATATGATATGAGCTGGTCAGGGGAGACTTCCTGGAGGAGGTGACATTGGAGCTGAGTCCAGAAGAGAAGGAACTAGCCAGAAGAAGGGGTGGGGGGAAGAGTGTTGCTGGCAAAGGCAACAGCATGTGCTAAGGCCCTGGGGAGGGAAAGGCCAGGATGGGGAAGACAACTCCCCAGCCGACCTCTGAGGCCTGGCTGAAGTCCAGCCCTTCCTGGCCTTCCCTGCCAGGCACCACCGTCCCCTCCCTAATTTGGCCCGGCATCGTTCCTGGCCAAGCTGCCCACCCAATGCCTGGCCATTGTCCTCGTCTCATTCTTTCTGCCCCCGCATCTCTTATCATCCAGAGAATCTGCTCACTTGGGGACACACGGGGGCTGATAAGGTTTCACTGGAGCCGGTGCTAAGCAGGTGCTGTGAGATCTGACGCCGCCCCTCTCCCGGGCAGGGGGGCCGGTGGCGGCCCAAAGGACCCTTGGTGTCGGCCTGGCCTCCCTCCCGCGTGGACCCCGCAGGGCCCACCTCTTGGGGCTGCCCCTCCTGCTCTACACCTTTCCCTCCACGCCCCTGCAAACCAGAGCAGGCCCACCTACCCCTGACAGGCGGAGCGCCCTTGCCCCTCCCTGGGCGGCAGTTTCTCCATCTGAGGTTGCCAAGTGAGGCAATGAGCACAGCCTGTGAGCTCAGCTGGGGACAGAAGCAAAGCCGGACTTGGCCCAAAGGAGGGACGTGGAGATGGGGCTCTGGGTGGGCTGGGCCACGGAGCCGCCACGCAGGTGGGGGTAAGGCTGGTGTTTCTCCAGACAGAGGCAGGAGCCCCGAGGGAGTGCAGAACCCACCCCGGGGCCAGGCCTTAGCTCCGGCTGGACAGGGGGAGTGCTCCACCCCCATTCCATTTTACCAGGCATTTTATGGGTACAGCAACCAAGGCTCATGGGGAATTCGAGCCGGCCCAGGTCCATGCAGCCAGTCGCTGGTGGAGCTGCCGTTCTTAGTCACAACCCTGCAGAAGTGGGGCCAGGGTTTAGGGGGCAGGATAGAGGCCCCCCAGCTTCCCTCTGTCGTTTCCCAGCTCCCACAGCTACGCTCCCTGGCTCAGCATGTGTTAGCAAGAGCCCCTCCCTTTGCAGTCCTCCAAGTGAGTTCATGTCTGCTCATAGCCCTGCTGGGCGAGGGCTTCCCTTCCCACTTTACAGATGGAGAGACCGAGGCCACTGTGGGCAGCGTGACCACCAGTTTCCCTGTGAGGCGTTGCTGTGAACGACCCTCGAGGGGTCACTCGGAGCCCTTCAAAAGGATGTGCTTGAGAGACTCCAAAAGCCCTTGGTGGTGCTGCTCTGGGGGGGATGGGGGAGAGGGCTCCCTAATGGCCCTGGTGGGTTGGGACCTGGATGGACTGTGGGACTTCTTGGGCCTTGGGCCAGTACCAGCCATGAGTTATCCCGTGGTGGCAGCCATCGTGGAGGAAGCTCAACTAGCCCAGACACGCCTATCAGACAGGGGGCCAAGGCCGGGCACAACAGCCAATGAGAGGGGCTGGGGGCCAGCCGGGCTGGTCAGGGCAGGGTGGAGCAGCCCGACTGACATCTGGCCTGGAGGGGAGACTGTAAGGCTTCCTCCAGACGGGCTCTGTGCTCCGGCAGCCTCCAGGGAAGCACCCTGCGCCAGGTTTGTAAACACATGCAGCAGCAGCCCGGATCTGAGGGCGGAGGGGCTGGGAATCCTATTAGATGAGGCGGTGGCTGGGGGATCCTAGAGCTGGCCTGAAGATGGGGCTGCCAGAGCCTCGAGGACCCAGAGAGCCCCGCCCCCAGCACCGGGCCAGACGTGGGGACACAGGACAGCAGGCGTGGGTTCAGGCCCCACTCTGTAGAGAGTGGACCTCCATGTGCTGCTCTGTGACCTGGGGCCACGACCCCTCCCCGGTGAGGGGTGAGGTAAGGGGAGGGGAATCAGACCCAGGCAGCCCTCCATCACTTGCTCCCAAACATTTACAGAGCACCTGCTGCGTGGAGCTGTGGGGAGAACGACAGAACATGCATTGCGGTGGGAGAGACAGATGATAAACAGCTCAACAAATATTACACGTGGAATATTCTAGATGGTGATTTGTGCTAGGAAGAAAGTAAAGTAAGACAGTAGCATTAAAAAAAAAAAAAACTGTACCATCCAGTTCAATAGCCCCTGACTGCACTTAGATGTTGAGCACTTGAGATGTGAGTGTAAAAAAAACACTAGATTGGGAGTTCCCTGGTGGTCTAGTGGATAGGATTCCGGGCTTTCACTGCCATGGCCCGGGTTCAGTCCCTGGTTGGGGAACAGAGGTCCGGCAAGCCGTGCAGCACGGCCAAAAACATCCAGAAAACAAAAAAACCCACTAGACTTACAAGACTTAGTGCAGAGGAATGATGTAAAGTATCTCATTAATAATCTCATACTGATCACTTGTTAAATGATACTATCTTGGATATACCGGGTTAAATGTACAAGATATTATTAAAATTAATTCTGCCTGTTTTAAAAACTTTTTTAACGTGGCCACTAGAAAATTTTTTTTTTTTTTTTTTTTTTTTTTTTTTTGGCTGTATGAGGGCCTCTCACTGTTGTGGCCTCTCCCGTTGCGGAGCACAGGCTCCGGTCGCGCAGGCTCAGCGGCCATGGCTCACGGGCCCAGCCGCTCCGCGGCACGTGGGATCTTCCCGGACCGGGGCACGAACCCGTGTCCCCTGCGTCGGCAGGCGGACTCCCAGCCACTGCACCACCGGGGAAGCCCTAGAAAAATTTTAACTTGCATCTGTGCCTGCATTCTGCTTCTCTGGGATGGCGCAAGCTGAGATGGTGGGAGGGGAGGGGTGGGGGCTATTTCAGCTGGAGCAGGAGGAAGCTCTCAGGGGAGGTGACCACTGCCTTGAGACCTCATGCTGAGAAAGACCCAGCCTGGGAGACCCGGAAAGAATGACCCAGGCAGAGGGAACTGTAGGTGCAAAGGCCCTGAGGTCAGAGCAGCAAGGGGGCTGGCGTGGCCAGGGTGTCGGGGGCTGGGGCGGTGTGAGGTGACATTGTGGAGATGAGCTGAGGCTACACCTGTGAGAGGGACAGGCTGGGGCTGGACCACGTGAGGAACCTCCAGCGTCCCCCTAAATGCTGGGGGCAGCAGCGTGGGGAATGCGCTGGTCTGGGTCTGCCTCCTCCCTAGAATCCTCCTGGGGCAGCTCTGGCCCAGCACAGCCAGGGAGCCCCAGCCAATGTCCCCACCCAGGACACCGGGAGGTCAGTGTGGGCACTGTGTCCCCACACCATGCTCCCTGCAGGCCCCCCCGGGCCAGCCGCCACATGCCCCCCACCCGCTCAGGCTGACCTCCTCAAACGCTCTCGCCAAGATCATTGGGAAAGGCCCAGGGGAGCCGCCAGCTCCCAAAATAACCTCCCACCAGTTCCAGGACATCTGTGGGGGGCGGAGTCCCAGAACCCCAAGCTGAGAGCCCCGTGCAGGGTGGAGGCTGGGAATGGGGACACGGGTGGGGGCCAGGGAGGGAGAGAGAGGGACAGGGAGAGAAGAGGAGATGGACAGAGACCAGTAGAGGCGTGTGGAGGAACGGGGCCAGGGAAGGGGGCAGAGGCAATGCGTGGAGCGTGGGGCACCGGCCAGCGCTCGTCTCAGGCTGGGTAGCCCCCAGCCCCTTTAGAAGGGCGGGCCACGTGGGCCTCCAGAGGAGGGAGCGGGCTGTACCCCTGAGATGAGGTCTGGCTGGGTGGGCAGCTGAGCAGAAGGTGGATGGATGATCGGCACCGGGAGCGGGGCCCTCACAGCCCAGCAGCCCCATCTGACCAGGTTGGGCCCCACAGGGCCTCAGAGGTTCCGAAGGACTCCTCTCTTAGGCTCTCTATTTTCCCAGGGGGAAACTGAGGCTCAGAGAGGCCGAGTATCTTGTCTGAGGACCACAGCACGCAAGAGGCAGGCGAGGACTCTTTCCCCTCTGTGTCCTTCACGTACTTGCTCCCCACTCCCCCAGCTGGCAAGCTTCCCCTGCCCTGGGTCACTCGGGGTTGGGGACTGTCCCCTGAGCAGTGTGGCCAGAACTAGCTGAACTTGTGGAATTCCCCAGCCCGAGGAGCAGCAGGGCGGGCGAGAGCCCCGGTGGGCCGGCACCTGGGGGTGGGGGAGAGACTGTGGCGGAGGGGGCTGCCCAGGGAGCCCGGCCCTCCCCGCCCCAGGGCGCAGCCTGGAATTCTGGGAAGTGGGAACTGCGGGGTGGTTTCTTGACATTAAAGGGTCTTTACTGCAAGACCCCTAGCCCGGTCTGCACGGTTCATCCATCCATCCATCCATCATTCATTCAACAAACATTTAGTACATGCTCATTGTGTGGGGGGAGCCGGGCGGCCGCAGTGGGTGAGGAGAACAGTCTCGGTGGAAGACTGAGGCCAGAGCAGGTGGACCCTGAGGCCACGTGGACGCGGTGGGGGCCCGTGTGGGTGCACGGGGAGGTGGGCAGCCGTGGGCTGCTCTGGGGTCTGCAAGGTAAGGTCAGGGTCGGGACTCTGCAGGGTCTGGGGTGCCCCCAGCCCACACATCCTGGAGAGGGGTCGTGATGTTTTCTACCCAAAACCAAGACTGTCCATGAAATGACCCCACCTCCACCCCACGCCATCAAGGTCCTGCTTGTTTTGTGGTGGTGGGAATTTTGCAACGTGTTTCTTGGACTAGAAAAGAAAAGAATAACTACTTGTGTGTCTAACTCCAGTGGTGCTGGAGGGCCTTCTGTGCGATGGGGAAGCCCAGCAAGGGTCAAGTTCAAGAAGGGAGTGCCTAGCAGGTCCCTGAGGGGGCAGCGGCCCAGGGGAGGGGCAGATCGACCCAAGGCAGGTACCCACCTGTCCCGCGGGCCACAGCAGGACGCTCTGGAGGAGGGCCAGGGTGGGTGGGACTCCGGGGCCCAGGACAGAGGCCAGGCCACCCTCAGGGGACAGGAGAGGGCGTGGGGGAATGGTGCAGGGCGGAGGGCATGGTCGGCCGATCTCCCCATTGAAATGGTGGGAGAGGCCCCTGAGAGGGGCCCCAGTTTGAGCTTAGCCACAGGAGGCCTGGGGGAGGCAGAGGGCAAGGCCGAGTGGGCGGGGAGGAAGTGGAGACCCTTGCACTCCCCTTGCCTCCTTTCACTTCCTTGGCCTCTCCCCTCCCCCGCCCCTCCCCACGGAGACACAGGCTCAGGGCCTGGGTGCAGCATGCCAGCTCACCCCGCCGCCGCCAGGCCACCAGGGCCCCTCCACCCCGTCCCCTCTCTGACTGCTGCTCCCACTTCCCCAGGCTGGGACGGGACACGAGATTCTTTCAAAAACATTTCCTTTGCAAAATAATCCTTCGAAATATGTTTTTGGAAATGAACTCCTGATCAGAACAGGAAGAAGTTAATTACAGCCCCTCCCCAGAGGGTCGCGGGGAAGGAAGCCTGGTGGTCAGAAACAGGAGTAAGGGCCAGGTTGGCGGCTCTGACGCCCCACCCACGCGTGGCCTCAGGCCCCCTTCCCCACTACCCTGCTGGCCCCTGGCCCCCCTCCCCCCTCAGCGCACAGATGGGGAGACAGAGACCCAGAGAGGCCCAGGGGCGTGGCCAGGGTCACAGGTTCAAGGCAGAGCAGGGCAGAGCCCCCTCCCCCTGCCACCACGTAGCGTCCATGTGACAGCGCGGGTAGGCGTGTGCATACGCGTGTCTGTGTGCCTGTGCGTGTGGACGGGAAGGTGAGCCAGGGCGTGCCTCATTGAGGTGAGCTGAGGAAAGCCTGCGGGTCTGCAGTGCTGGCTTAGCTGGAGCTGGGCCTCTGCGGGCCCGACTTCCTCATGGCCCCAGGCCCCCTTTCCAGGTGCAGAGGTGCTGGACTAGGGCCACAGGAGGAAGGAGATGGGGGCTGCTTTTCCGTGCCCCTGACCTTCAACCCTGAGCACCCTCCAAACAAGGGCCATCTGGGTTCCCCTAGGACCTAGACCAGGGCCCACTATGGACTGCCTCTGGGTGTTGCTACATCCCTCTCCGTAAGCTCTGATGCTCACGTTCTGGGTTATGTCTTACAGGTACTAGGGCTCTGGTTATCTTGGAAGTTTGGGGCATCTAAACCCTAACCTTTGCTTAGCCATTCGGCCAGGGGTCTCACCACCCAGCCCTCAGCACCAGGGTTCACTTAAGTGTAAATCTAAGGAATGAGCCCTGGGGGCCATTCTTCCACACACCCACTTGCCCATCCATTTATCTTATGTCCTTCTATCCATTTGTATTAGCTTCCTGTTGATGTTGTAATAAATTACAGCAAACTTAGTGGCTTAAAACAACACAATTTATCATCTTACTGTTCTGTGGGTCAGAGATGGGTCTTGCGGGTTAAAATCAAGATGTGGACAGGGCTGCGTCCCTTCTGGAGGCTCTAGGAGAGAATCAGTTTTCTGGCCTTTTCCAGTTTCCAGAGGCGGCCTGCATTCCTTGGCTGGAGGTCGTGGCCCCCGTCTTCAGAGCCAGCAGTGATGTCACTCAGCCTCTACTTCAATCTTCACAGCACCTCCACCTCCCCTTTTCATTTATAAAACCCTGGTGATTACACTGGGTCCATCAGCGTGGCCCAGGATAATCTCTCCGTCTCAAGATTCTTCACTTATCACATCATCAAAGTCTCTTTCGCCGCGTAAGGCAACGTATTCACCGGTTTCAGGGGTTAGGACGTGGGAGTCTTTCGTGGGGGAGGCGCTGTTCTACCTGCCTTCTCATCCTTCCATGTATCTGAGCATCTGTTCATTCACCCATTCATCCTCCTGCCATCTACCCACCTATGCACTCTCTATCCATTGGTCCAGCCAGCCAGCCAGCCCGGCATTTGTCCACCTGTCCTTCTATCCTTCTTTCTATCCACCTATCTATCCTTTTGTCTATCCGCCGCCCCCATCCATTCATCTGATCATTCGTCCACCATCCATCTCTCCATCCCTCAGTGCTAACTTTGGTCTTTCCTTTCCATCCTGTGTCCGTCCATCCATCCATCCATCCACTCACATGCACATCTGTCCATCTGTCTGTCCAGATGGGGCAGGATGCCAAAGGAGGGTCAGAGAATCACGGAGGATGTGGTGGGGACAAAGGGTGGGGCCCCAACCCTCCCAGACTCTGCCTGGCTCGGTTTTCCTCTTCCTCACAGCTCAGCTCCTTCCTGGAACCACCAGTTGTCACCACCGCCCCCCAAATGAATGGCTTCCTCTGCCACACCCACCCGCCCAGAGTGGGGCCTCTTGAGGCCACAGCTGACCCTCCCGGTCTCTGACCCAGGCCCCAGGGAGCCGGTGGGTGTTTGCTGAGTGGATTTGGACCCGTTGTTATCAGCAGGGTGGGCGCCACCCCCTCCCATCTTCAGGCACAGCCCCAGGGGCCACAGAGGGGACCCCCTGCCTGAATGGACAGCCAGATGCAGGGATGAGCCGGTCCTCACTGCCTCCAGGCCCCGTTTCCCCTCCTGAGCTCAGCGCGGGCTGCGCCCTGGGTTCCGGGAGAGGCTGTGGGAAAGACACCTTGCAGACCCTTCTCTGGCCTCAGGGTGTCTTGCGGGGGAGTGTTGGTCACCCCAGGGCTTGGGGAGAGGGCCCTGGACCAAGCCCAGGATGACTTGATGGGGAAAAAATGCCCCCAAGAGGAGTATCAGGCTTTGACTGCCAAGACAACCGTACTTATCACAGCCTCGTCCTCCTTATCTCCCTGCTGCGACAAGGGAGGGGGCTCTGGGCTCGCTGGGCCCTTGTCCAGGACTCCGACCCAGAGGGTGGGACCCTGGTCAACCTCACCCTGCTTTCTCTGAATCTCATTGTCTCCGTGTCTCACTGTCTCTGTCTCCCACTGTCTCTGTATCTTTATCTCTGACTCCCTCCGTCTCCAACCACATCCTTCCTCTGGGGGCTTCACTCTGCAACACAGCCCTGGAGTCTCACAGCCCAGGGTTCTGCCCTTGTGGCTCCCCCAACCCTGGCCTTGGAGCCCTCCTCCCCAGAATGGCCTCCTAGTGGCTTCTACGGCTGACCTTGGTCTGGGCAGTGACCCCCCACGCATGCTCCCCCAGGACTTGCATCCCCCCGCACCCGCCCCGGTCTGCCTGCCCGGATGCTGAGGTGTGGCCAGCCTGGGGTCCTGGAACAGGACACTGTGTGGTCAGCCTCTCCCGGGGTCTGCAGCAGGCGCTCAGGTAGGAGCGCTGAGTGGGTGGGTGGGTGGATGGAGGGTACGTGGGCGGGTGTGTAGTAGGTGGGTGGGTAGATGTCTGAGTAGTTAGCTGGGCTCACACAGAACGGGTGATGGACAGACAGTTCATCCCGCAGCCCGGCAATGGCGGTCATCTATGCCCAGAGCCAGTCTGCTCCCGCCGGACGGCTCAGTGCCCCAAGCTCCCCGCGTGACCTCCAGTGGCGCAGGCCAGAGAGGCTGCCGCCGGTTCCTGGCACGTGCCCTCCGGAGAAGCAGGCAGGAACGGGTGTGCCTGCCTCGTGGGCCAGGGCTCCGAGGAGGGGGGCAGGAAGGGAGGCGGGCTGTGCCGGCGGGCATCCCAGAGGCCAACCGGGAGGCAGGGCTGGGCAGGGCCAACAGCAGCTCGAGACCTCTCGGTCACCCCAGACCGCCTCCAGCCGTGCCTGGGCCCCCGGTCCTCCCAGCGGCCTCCCCCAGGGCCACCCACCCTGCTGTCCAGGACCTAGCCAGGTCTACGCCGGTCACATCCCTGAGCTGCCCTTCTCCAGGGGGACCTCCAGCAGCGTCACAGACGCAGTGGGGGAAGGAGCTGGACTCGGGGATACACAGTGTCAGGATCTGAGCCCTGACTCTGAGCCCCCCCGTCTGTGTGACCCTGAGTCAGACAACGAAGCAGGGCTTCAGCGTCCTAATCTGTAGCAGGGGCCTGTGGCCGCCCTCCCTTCAAGGCAGGCAGGTCTCTTGCTCCCCCCCACCCCCCAGGGGTCCAGGCTCATACTGACGGGGCCTGAGAGTTCCAGCCCCCAACGGTACAAGACCTGAAGTCCCATCATTGTCGCCTCTGCTCACCCCTGGGGAGAAACACAGTCTCCTGAGGCCCCTCAGCAGGGCCCCCAGGCTAGCAGCCCTGGCGAGGCCAGAGAAGCAGTGGTTTAATGAGGAAACAGAGCAACACGGCTGTCCTGAGTCTGAAGCCAGCCCCAGGGCCGCGGCCCCAGCATCCCTGCAGCTCCCGGCGGAGCTGTGAGGTCCCCCTCCTGCTGCTGCACCTGTGAGGCTGGTGGGGCCCCGGGCCTGGGGTCCAGAAAAGGAACCAGGCTGGGGGGCAGGGCGGGGTCTGGCAGGGAGGGTGCAGGCCCCTTCTCTGTCCCCAGGCTGCTCCCTGCACAGCCCACTGCCCACACACAGCCCTGCAGCACACCGCGCACTGAAAATACTGGCTCTGGGCGGGGGTGGGGGGTAAACCCGGGCTGGTGGGGGGCCCTCTGTCCCCCTTTCCTCCCCCAGGCACCAGCCCCGCTCTGCCCCCGGCTCTCCTGCCCACGGCCCACAGTGTACCGTGGGCCTGCCTGGGCCTCAGTCTCCTCCTCTGGGGGGCGGGCTGGGCTCCCGCGTTTCGAAGGGCAGCCTTGCGTCCCCCGTCGGGAGCGTCTGGTTTATGCCCCTGCCCACCGCACCCCAGTCCCATTCTCCCTGTGGCAGGAGGAGGGGAAGTGGAGGTGCGGGGGCTACTTCAGCAGCCCTGGGGGCTCCTGGCCGGAGGCGGGGCTGTACCGCAGGCCAGGCCTCCTCTCACCCGCTCAGGCTCTGCACAGGGTGAGGGCTGCGTCCTGTCAGTCTGTCCATGCTCCTAGGCCACCAGGGCCTGGCCATCCCACCCCCACTGCAGAGGGGAGGAGCCGGGCTGGTGGGGGGAGGGGGAAGGAGGGCCAGACCTGTTAACAAGCTTCTTCCCAGCCCCCACCCGCCTTAACTCCCCAGGCCCTTCCCAGGCGGAAAATTCAATTAGTTTCGAGCAACTGCTTTGCTGAAGAACCAGAGAAAAGGGGCAGGAGAGAAAGCGGGTCCCCCGGCGGCTGGTGTGTGTGTCAGGGGCATGGGGGAGGGGGACACGGGCAGCAAACAGCCCGCTTAGGTGTTTCTGCTGAGCCTCTGTTCTGTGTGTCTCTAAATGCGACTCTCCGTGTGATCATGGGTCCCTGGGTCCCAGCGTGCCCACGTCTGCCCCCTGCGCAAACACGGCCTTCACAGCCCTCGGCACCCCGACGTGTGCCCCCCACCTCAGCCATGACTGCAGACCCCCACCCTGAGTCCACTCCAGGCTCCAGGTTCTTGAGGGAGAAGGCCTCCCTCAAGAGGAACGGTGCACACAGAAGGGTAAGAGGCCCCCCGTCCCCCGGAAACTGCATCCTGCTCACCTCCCGCTCACAGTGTGTGGTGTGCCCCCACTTCCGTCTCCACACTGACCTCTTGTCCTGTCCTCGGATGCTCTAGCCTCCTAACCACAGGACCTTTGCACATACCATCCTCCCATGCCTGGCAAGCCTCCCCTGCAAGAAGCTTGCCCCAGTGTGGGTCAGTCCTTTTCACTCTCCCACCATCCCTGGCTTCACAGCAAGCAGCCAAAAGTCTCCCTCTGCGAGGGAGTGGGGAGCAGACCTGTTTGGATCTTTCTCTGTCCTGGCGCTCAGCATGGGGCCTAGTACACGGCAGGTGCTCAAGTAACATCGGCTGAGTGAATGAAGTACCAGGCCCACGCAGGAGTTTAGAAAACAGTGAGTCCTGCAGCAGACACACCCATCTCTGCTGGCGAACTCCTATGCACCCTGCTATGGCCTGGCTTCCAGGACCCCCTCCTCCAGGATGTCCAGAGCGCTCTGAGGACCAACAAGAAGGAGCATCGCATCTTAGCCCTCAGCCTGGGACCCACTATTCCTTGTCTCTGGCCCACGGTCTCCCTTTACCCACCCAGGTAGTCCTTCATGGCAGGCCTCCAACATCACCAGAGTGCACGATGGGGGCGGGGTGGCCCCTCATCCTGGCACCCCTGGCCCCACTGTCCAGCTGGACTTCTCCCTCCTGCCTCCCTCCTGCTCCCCACTCAGTGCCAGGGCCTCCCTGAGCCCTGTGTGGGGGTGGAGAGGTGCCCACCTGAGCCGGGAGCACAGCGGGTAGGCATGACGTGGAGCTGCTGGGGGACCGGGTGGGGGGAGGGAGCGCTGCCCCTCTGAGCACTTCCTCGTGGGGACCCCTAGTACTGCCAGGGGAGGGGTCCCTGCCACAGGTCCAGGTCCGCGGTGGGGTGCGGGCCCCAGGGCCTGCTAGGGAACAAGGGAGGTTTGGGAAGGCAGATGTGGGGAGGGGCTCGTGTGGAGGAATGTGGGCTGGCCCCTCCTGGTTCCCCCGAGGAAGGACAGAGGCAGATGGCAGCTGGGGGCCTGAGAAAGGAGGGGGAGGCCCAGCCAGCCCGGCCTGAGTCTCTGATGGGCGCCTATGGCCCCTCCTTGGGATCTATGGGGGATGCAGCCTTCTCAAGTTCCCGGCCCCCCACTCTTTGCCAGCTGTGTGCAGCTGGGGCCTCGCCCGGAGAAAGCCAACGCTGGTGGGGGGGCGGGGGACCCAGGGCTGCACACGGGCTTCCCCATCAGGGCCTCGGGCCATTTGTGACCTACTGTGTCTGTCATCAGCAAAAGGGGTGACCTGTGAGCCAAGCCCAGGGCTAGGCAGGGCTGAGGCTTGGGTACAGCGGAGCAAGGCCCTGAGTCTCAGTTTCCCCGCGATTGTACCTCCAGCTCCTTTCCCCCCGAGGGCACCTCACCACCTCCCTGAGGAGACAGGGCGAAGCCCTCGACCCTCTCCCCATGCTGGGATGCGGGGCTGAGGCTTGGGACACACCCAGTTGGGGGGAAGCGAGCTTTGCCTGCAGGGGCCAATGCAGAGAGCCGGACTTCTCCTGAGCCCCGCCCTCAGGCTCCCCACACCCCCAGTGCCCTTGCCCACCACCAGCCCACTTTGCAGACAGGGAGACTGAGGCCTCAAAGGCGCCCGCTGCCCAGAGCCACCCTGCCCCAGCGCTCTGGGTCCTGCCCAGAGCCTGGAGGGAGGGGGCCGAGAGGGGAGGGGCCATCACATGCCTGTACTCCCCCCGTTGACAGGGGCTTAGACACCTGTCCAGCCCCCAACCCCGCTCCGCGGGGGCCGCCCCAGCGTTTCTGCACATCTCCACGTGCAAGGGGCTTTCCCCGCTCAGTGAGTGGGGGGAGGGCGGTTTCTCCACCACCCCCGCACCGCCCCCGCACCGCCCCCGACATGGTTCCCGCCAGATTTCCTCCAGTCCGACCTCACAGACGGTCTCCGCGCTGCTGAGGGCCGTCCTGGGAACGAGCTGGGTGCTGTGGCAGGTCACTCGAGTGCATTTTCGGGACTGGCTCAGGGCTGGAGATGCCCTGGTGTTTAGAGCCAGCAGCCTGGGGTAGGGTGCGGGAGAGGCTGGGAGATAGAGGACAGAGCCCTGCCGAGGGGCCAGGGCAGGGGGTGCCCCAGGGGAAAGGGCCAGGGTGACGGGAGGGCACAGTGCTCCCAGTAGCTAAGGCCAGCCCTGAGACGGCCTCCCAGTGAGGAGACAGGTCACTTCTGAGCTGGAGGCAGAGCTGGGATGAGGGCAGGCGGCCACGGCCCACACCTGTCCCCACTGCTCCGTCCGGTGTCCCCTCCAGCCCTGAAGTCTGCGGCTCAGGCCAGCACCTCAGACCACGTGGCCCCCTCTGACTCCCATCAGCCAAGGCCCAACAGACCCTGTCCAGTGGGTGTCTGGCTAGGGAACTCTTAGCCCGCCCAAGCCCGGGCGTTCCTGCCAGGACTGTGCACACAGCAGGGCTCAGCTGTGGAGGAAGCAGGGCAGGAAGGTGGGAGCTCATCCTCGTGCTGGCCCAGCACCTGCTCCTGCTTACCCACCCCACCAGCTCAAGGGGCCCCCCTCCTCCCTGGCTGCCTCCTTTAAGGGTCCGACAGGCCTTTTCAGGGCTGACTGATGGCAGGTCTGGATTTCCATGTCAATGGGCCGCCTGGTAAGCTGGTTAACAAGCCCCCAGCCCCATTGAGGAGTCTGTGGGGAGGTGTTAACACAAGCTCCATTCTCTGGGGCTCCGTGGCCCTGTGGTTGCCATGGCGCCCTGCGTGGCCTTTTGGGCCACGGCTAATCCTTTCTCTGGGCCTTTCATCCTGGCCGTCCCACCCCCAGGCTGGTCGCTGGTGACTCGGCCATGCCCAACAAGGCTGGTTTCTCTGCCGGGGTCAGAGGAGGCCATAAATCCAGCCCCCTGTCCCCCAGCCGCCTGGCCCTGTCCCTGTGTCCCTAGCATTGTCTCTAAGTCCCCAGCCCTCCCCCTCTGGGAACTCCAGTGGCGGGAAGGCAGCGTGTGCCAAGTGGTCAGCTCCTGTCCGGGGGAGTAGAGGGTCCCCAGGCCCATCCTTGGCCCTGTCCTCTGCGTGTCCAGCCTCTCAGCCGCATCCTCATCTCTGTGTTCCCTTCCCCTGGGCTCCCCCACCTTCAGCCTGGCCTCCGTGCTTCAGCCTGGCCTCCATGCTGTTCCCGGGATGTGCCAGGCCTGCTCCTGCCCCAGGCCCTTTGCTCCAGCTGTCTGTTTTCTTGTCTGGAATGTCCTTCCCTAGATGTCTGCGGTGCTCCCTCTGCCCGCTCACTTTCTCCGTGAGGCCACAGCCCTGCCCCTCCCGATTCCTGCACCAGCTCTGTTTTTCCTGGAGCCTCGTCCCTTCCAACAGGCCTTGAGCAGCATCGGGTCCTCCCCGCTCCAGAACGCCAGCCCCGTGAGGGCAGCGACCCAGCACCACGGACGGGCCTGGCTCATGGCAGGGTGTGGATGCTCTGCATGAAAGGATGGGGAACTCTCAGCTCAGAGAGGGGCGATCTGAGCCCCAGGGATGCACAGCTCAGGAGGTGGGCAAGGTCCCAAGTCTGGGCGTTCCGACGGCACGCTGGAGGGCTTCACTGTCCCATCTACCTCCTGGAAGCAGAATCTCTCCACAGAGACCTCCCTGCGGCATCCTCTGTCCCCAGCAGACAGAATCCTGGAGTCCTGCAATTCCAGGATTCAATTAGCCCGGCTGCCAGCCCCTTGCTTGTCTCCCCACGGCCCCTCTCCTGCCTAGCTTCTGCTTGCATGCATCCAGCGATGGGAAGCTCACCACCTGGGCGGTGCAGCTGGGGAGAAGGTGCCTCTTTGCACAGGTATGCTCCCAGTTCTGGGTTCCAGCTCAGATGGCAGGGAAGCTCATCTTGGACGGACCTTGCCAGGGGCTCCTGTCTTGTGGTACATGGGTGACCGCTCCCTGGCTGGGCCGTGGATGAGTGGCTATCAGCAAGGATTCAGGCCTGATAGGTCCTGAGCATCCCCTGAAATTGGCCCATCTCTCGTCACCCTTCCTTCCACAGCCGGGCCCTGGGCCTCTGTCGCTCTCTGAACCTCACGACAATCACGTGAGGCAGGAAGGACTGGAAATGGCTCCATTTGACAGTTGAGAAAACTGAGTCTTAGGAGGAAAGGTCTGGAGCCTCCTGCGGGGAGACAGAGCCTGTCTTCTGACCCCAGGGCCTCTCCCTAGGTCATGCGGCAAAAGGGGGCGACAGCCCAGTCTCAGCGTCTCTCGCTGAGGGACCTCACGGGACGAGGCAGCTTCCCGAGCCCCCGCGTACTTACTGAGTGTGAGACGCGTGTGACCCAGGCCCAGGCCCTACTCCCACTCCCACCCCCGCAGGGCTCTCGGCTCCCAGGGGCCACAGGGCTGACTAGGGGGCCGCCTACCCAGATTCCTGCCCCGTACCAGCCTGGCTGGGGGCAGCCGCAAAGGTGGAAGCCGTCCGTAGGAGGCCCAGGCGGCGCTGGGGCTGAGCGGACCGCTGTGCAAAGGCGGGGGTGAGGGTGTCAGCTGGGCAGGGCCCCCAGGAAGACGGGCAGTAGCGATGGAGGCCGAAGCTCGGAGCGTGTAGTTGGTCAAGGGGTTCAGTGAGGAAAGCCAGCTGCGGGAAGGCTTGGGGGCCTTGAGAGCCTGTGGCCCACGTGGGAGATGCCCCGTCCGCCTCAGTTTCCTCACCTGTCGCAGGGACTGCGGAGGGGAAAACTCCCCCCCCCAGTCCCCCAAAGGTGGGAGCGGGTGTCGGGGCCCGAGAGGAGGAGGGGGGAGCAGGGGCTGGGGATCCTCTGTCTGCAGCGTGTAGGCGGGAGCCGGATTCCGGAACTCCCCAGGGAGACTGAGGAAGCTCCAGCTCGGCTGCCATTGGCTGTGCTGCCGGGGGCGGGGCCGGGGGCGGGGCCGTCCCCACCCTGCACTTCCTGCCCCGCGCTCCTCCCGGAGGCCCTCGGCGGACAGGTCGTGGGGGTCAGCACCTCTTGCCGTCCGGGAGACGTCTCAGCCCGGAGAGGACCAGAGGCTTGCAGGCGAAAACCGGGACCGTCCGGGGGACGCATGAGTGAACGAAGGTCCCAGCGGGGTGCAGGGCAGAGGGACACCCTGGAGGAGGCGCGGGGCGTGGGCATGGGCTGCACCTGGGGGCAAACTCCAGCTTCAGTAGCCTCTCCCCACCCCCCGCCAAGTCCAGCCTTGGGGTGGAGGTGGCAGAGCCAGCAGCCCTCACCGCAGCCCCCCTGGACGCTGGCGCTCACCGAGGATGTCATAGGCCCCGGTGTGGGGCACGGGGGCACATGGGTCTTCTGCCGTGTGGGTGCCCGCAGCCTGGAGCAGTGCTGGTCGGCGAGCCAGAGCGGGCCCGGCCGCCTGGGAACCCGCCCAGCTTCACGCCGGCAGGGGCCCGAGACCCCCACCCGCCAGCTCTGCTTTCCTCCATCCCCCCCAACCCCGGGCCAAGCCCCCAGCCCAGGCCACCCAGCGGCTCCTCGACACCAACCCAAACTGGGGTGCCCTGGTTGAGAGGGTCCGCCTTCTCTGGCCTCAGCCTCCTGACTTGCAGCACGTACGTAAAAGCAGCCACTGTGCGGGGCCCAGAGGAACCCCACAAGGGCTCAGGCAGAGGGGGTCTCCTTGGAGAGCCAGGCAGAACAGGGGAGGCCACGGTCTCTGGAGTGAGGCGGATTTGGGGTCACACTGCTGCTCACAGCTTAAAAACATTCCCTGAGCGTAACCTCTGGGCTGAGCCCAGCGATTCCGCAGTGACCAAGACAAGACCAGGCTCTGAAGTTCTCAGTGCGGCAGGGCCGGCCTGACAATGACCGTGGTGACGGTGGCAATAGCCACATGGGCCTGTTACTGCCCTCCCCGTGTGCCAGGCCTTGTGGTCAGCTCACGGGACCCTCACAACACCCTTTGAAGCGGGCTTCCTCATTGCTCCCACTTTACAAGCTGAAGAAACTGGGGCACAGAGAAGTTGAGGCGCTCGCCTGAGGCCTCCCAGCTAATAATTAGCAGAGCGAAGACTCAAAGCCCAGCAGCGTGACTCCAAGAGACAGGTGAGCTGGGTGACCTGGAGCAAAGCACGTAGGCCCCCTCGCAGCCTCAGTTTTCCCAAACTCCCTGGCTTGAGGTGAGGTCCCACCCATCAAACCCAGGGCAGGTCTGGCACAGGCGGAGGTAGGAAGTGGCCGGCAGGGCGTCCTGGACGCAGGCTCGGATGGCTCTCAGGCTGTGGGACCCCCTCCGCTCCGAGCCTCCCTTTCAGTACCTGTCAGATGAGATCATGACCCTGACCCCCCAGGAAGGACCGGGCGGCTGAGGAGAGCAAGGCCCTCATCAGGGGAAGTTTCCAGCTCTCCATCTGGCCATCTGTAGCCGGCAGCCCACCCCACTCCCCTGAGCCGCTGAACCCCAGACGGGCCCTGCACCCCCAACCAGAGCAGGCTAGGGCTGCAGAGCCAGCAGCGGGCGTGGACCATGCCCTGGGGGACGGCACAGAGGTCGTGGGAAGGGACGGCGAGGGAGGTCCCTGTGGACACACCTGGGCGGCCCAGCCTCCGGGGGGACATGGAAGATGGCATCAGAGCCGGCCTGGCCCCCCCGAAGCCAGACGGCCCCCCCGCCCGCCGTCCTTGCTGGCGCCCCTGGGGAGTGACCCTCCCCCTGGCTCCACAGAGGCGAGGATGGGACAAGGCAGAGGAACCGGCTGTGCGGGACACCTGAGCCCGTTGACCAGGCCTCCCAGGGGGCGGCCGCCGGGGGGCTGGGAGGCTGAGACATGGCCCGTTCCCACCGCCTGCCCCCAGAGGGCCTGGGAGGAAGCAGGTCATCAGGTGGTGGGCCAGCTGGGACCTAGGCCTGCCTCGACCCACTTCTACTGGTCAGGGGAGACCAGGCCAGGCCCCTCCTGGCCTCAGTTTCTGTATCTGTGACCAGGGACATTGTCCTGCCCCTCCCAGGTCCCTGGGAGCAATACAGATGTGCAGGATCCTTACCCCATGTTACGCTTGGGAGGCTGAGACCGGAGCAGGGTGTCTCCAGGGGGGCCCCGTGGAGCTCCCAGCTCTGCTGCTGCAGGGCCAGCGCCCAGGGCCAAGGAAGCCACGCTCGGCATGGGTGCCCACAGACCCAGCTTCAGTCCCGGCTGGGCGAGCTCAGAGCCAAGCGTCCACTTGTTGTAAAAGGCACATTGGAAGATCAGCTGAGCCTGTGTCTCGGGACGGTGATTACAGGTGGAAGCCGCCTTCCTCCGGTGGGACAATCGCAGGCGGCAAGCTCTGGGCCTCACTGGCCCAGGGCCTGGTGGCCACTCACCCAGCGCTCATGCCCAGACCTGAGGCTGAAAGAGAAACGTCCTGCTAGGGGGAGGCCCAGCAGAGCGCCGGCCGTTAAGGGGTTGTCGGCCCATCTGCATGTGCCTCTCTGTCCTTATGTGGGGCAGGTGCCTGGGGCCCCCAGAACCAGCCGGGGGCACAGAGGCAAGGAGGCGCCTGTCTGTCCACCCATCCTGTGTGGAGGTGGGGACCGCAGGCCACATTCCCGGTGGGCAGGCCTGGCACTGCCCATTCTCCAAGCCACCATCCCCGCTTCCATCAGCTAGGCTCTCTGTCCCTACTGACTCACACATGTCCAAGGGTGCCCTCCGTGGCCCCGAGGCTGCCGTGAAGAAGTGCAGGGGCACTGGCGTGGCCGTGAGGGAAGATGCAGCCTCCCAGATCCTTGGCATTTAAGGGTATACTGGGTTGAATGGTAGCCCCTCAGAAAGATAGGTCCAACTCCTAACCCGCGGAACCTGTGAAGGCGACCTTATTTGGAGAAAGGGTCTTTGCGGATGTAATGAAGTGAAGGACATTGGGACGAGGTCATCCTGGATTTAGTGGGTCCTAGATCCAATGACAAGCATGGAGCAGTGCAGCCGCAAGCCGCGAAGCACCAAGGACCGTGAACATTCCCCGCAGCTGGAGAGAGGCCTGAGCAGAGCCCCCGCTGAGCCTCCAGAGGGAACCAGCCCTGCCACACCTTGACCTCCGACTTCCGGCCTCCAGAACTGGGAGACAATAAGTACTTGTTGTTTTAAGCCAAGTTCATGGTCATTTATTACAGCAGCCCTAGGACACTAACACAGGAGAGAGGGGGTTCTGAAAAGGCTTATCTCCCAGAACCTGGGTGGGCGTGGACAGTGGTAAGGGCCTGGGAGAAGGCCCGGCCGGGGGACCGCTTGGGCAAGCCCTCCCTGACACCTTCCATGGACATGAAGGGCTGCTCCACAGACACCTGAACCCTGGCTGGGGTTTTCAGCTCAGGTGGGCTGTAGGGTGATCTGGGATCAGCCGTCCAGGTACAAGTGTGACTGCCACCGTCCCAAGGGTCCTGAGCTGGGCTCCCCAGGGTCCAGCTGCATCCTTCCAGAGCTGCTGTGTGCCCATAAGCAAATTCTGCCTGTCTCGGGGTCCCCGACCACTCCTTAGGGCAATAATAACTCGGGGAGTATGTCTCCTGGGGTCCCCGGGCTCTCAGGGAAGCAGCGGTTCAGCCCAGGAGGTGCTGGGGGGACGTCGAGAGGGCCGAGTGTCCGCCTGCCCTGAGGTACTGCACTCAGGCCCCCAGGGCAGATGAAGGAGTCTCCCCACTCGCCCTGGGACAAGGCAGCTGGGTGACAGCCTGGAGGAAGAAATGGTAGAGGATTCGGATGAACTCTGGGGGAAGCTGACTCAGCCTCCAGAAGCCCCACTTCTCCAGGCAGCGCCTTCCTGATGGGGGCCAACCTTCCGTCCAAAGCCGTCACCACCGGCAGGACAGGAAGCACGTGGTGCAGGCCACACCCCAGCCCCCGCCCCTGCCCGGCACTCTGGCCTGGCCTCGGCCTCCCACCTTGGCCCGGCCACCTCTCTGGGGAACACGGCTGAGGCCGGCCCAGCCCGTCTCCTCCTTCCCGAGTCTGCAGCTGCGCTGGAGGAAGGAGGCCACGCAGGCCGCCGGGGCCAGCTCTGGGCGCGTGTACACGCAGACACACGTGTCCCCCGTGCCCGGCCATACGCTGGCCAGCTGGCACGTGCAAACCTGGAGCCTCCACGGCCCCCACCCCCAGCCAGCGCACACAGGCCCACCGCACGTGTGAAGGCACGCACACATCGGCACACGTGTGTCTGGGGCACTCGGAGGAGTACAGCTGGGCCTCTCTCTGCCAAACCGCACCGTGGCCCTAAAAAGCAGGTCCTCAGGACCACAGCTGGGGAAGGGTGATGGTGACGGAGATGCGGCGTGTTTGGGCCCAGCGGCTGAGGCATCCCACTCATTTCGGCCCTACTCGCTCCCACACTTGATTCTTCAAGGAGGAAACACGAGACCTTGCAGTTAGGACCTGAATTTGTCAGCCTGTGGTCTCCTGCTTCCTCCTCACCACCAGCAGGGACTGACCTGTGACTGTGTCAGCCAAGGATGAGCCTTGCAATCTGAGCAGGGGGCTGGGGGAGGACATCGGGTGAGAAGAGGCTGAAGCAAGCCTTGGGAGAGGTAGGGAGGGCCTGGGGACAGTGCCCCGGCTGCTGTGCACATGTGTGCAGGTCGTGCACTGAGCAAGGATAAACGACTGAAATCCCGCTCGGCTCTGCTCCCCAAGCTGCAGAGAAGAAGCACCTTTTCCCATGCAGTGGCCCTAAGGTTCTAAGGACCCAGTGTGTACACATCTCAGCCTGCACGGCCGGGTCCGTGTTTCCCCGAGCCCCCGTGTTGACGCAGGGCTGTGTGTACGTGTGTATATGTGCCGGCGTGTGCTCCTACCCTGGAGGATGCCCAGTCAGCCCCCAGGCCAGGCCCCCGTGGGCAGGGCGGCACATCCCTGTCTGGCCCAGGATGCTGCGGTTCCCACGCTGTCACAATGGCCACACAACCGGGTCCCCCCCCACCCCAGGGGACGGAACCTAATCTCAGCCTATTGAAGACCTGAAAGCCGTGGCCCCTGCCCCGAGCCAGCAGACGGCCCCGCCCGGGACACCTGATCCACCGCTGCCCTCGCCTCAAAGGGGGACACTGCCCCCCCAGGGTCCCCCGCCCCTCCGGCATAGACGGGGAGAAAAACTGGGTCACTGGGATAGAGTGACAGCAATGGCAGGCAGGGACAGGGCAGCGGTGGGGGGTGGGGGGTGGGGGGTGGGGGGTGGGCCCCCCCCCAGGCGCAGCCAGTCCCTGAGGATGTTCTAGGCCTGAAGAAGATCTGCCCCAGGGCACCCAGCCCTGCCGGGGCAGGGGACTGGCCTCAGATCACCAAGGAGGGGCTCTAGTTCGGCAGCCAGCTGAGAAGAGAGAGAAGCCACCTGCCTAAGACCCCACACTGGGTTGGGGACAGAGCCAAGGCTGGGGACCCTCCCTTGTCCCACCTAGAGGGGTGCCCCTGGGCTATGCCGCAGGCCGGGGGTCTGGGGCCTGGGTCTGGGCATAGCTCAGGCCACCTGCCCCCGCACCTTCTGGGCCAGGCCAGCCAGCAGCGCAGGCCTGGGTATGTCCACCTCCTATTCGGTCTCCTGGCGGGACAGAACTACCCAGGGGCAGCCAGGGAGAGTCAGGCCTGGCCAGGAGCTCCTTCTGGAAGCAGCGTCTCAAACCGTCTCTGACCAAGTTCTGTTCACCACTGCCACTCTGTCTGTACTCTGAGTACTGGGGCCTCCTGTAGACCCGTGCAGGGGAGGGGTCCCTGGAGCCTCAGCCCCCCAGGACTGCAGGATTTCCTGGGGTGCAGGAGACACACAGGAAGTGAAGCCCACAGATGCTCACTCTAAGGGTGGCTGCAGATGCGAGCTGACTGCTCTGTGACTCTCAGGGCCTCCGTCTCCCCACCTGTGAAATGAGACTTAGCTCTTTCAGGCTCTTCTAGCTCTTGGTACACCCAGCAAACTCAGCTCTATTGCCTTGCCACTGTCACGTACTCTGGGTGCCAGGATGTGTGCTGGGGCTGGAGGGGACCCAGGATCGACAAGAAGGGAGTAAACCTGGAAGACTTCCCCAAGGAGGGGGCAGCTGAGCAGGGAGGCTGAGCTGGAGGTGGGGTGGGACACAGGCAAATGTGCCGGCTGGGAAAGCGGGAGGAACGTGGGTTGGCTGAGCCCCGGGGTGTGTAGGGGGCAGACAGAGATGCGGGGATGTGGGCAGGCTGGCCCTCCCGAGAGGGTAGTGAATGGGGAACCAAGGAGGGTGTCGGGCCAGAGCGCCATTTCTAGGGTTCAGGGGCCACCCGAGACCACACTGCCCGCTCCACACTCTGCTCCAGCGCCGGGCGAGGACTTGAGCATCTGGGGCTTGGAACTGGCCTGGAATTATGATCCACCTCCCACCCCAAGTGGCTAGGGAAACTGGGCCAGAGAGGTGCGTGGGCTCTGCAACGTGGTCCACAGGGTGGGCTGGCTTCAGCCCTGCCCCCGAACTTTGGTCCAACCGAGTCAGGTGCTTGAGAGGAGAAAGGGGCCACGGGGCCTTTGCAGGGCTGACATCACTGTCAAGCTAAGTGGCCCTCCAGCCGACCCCAGAGGTTGCCCGTGGGCCACCTACGGGCTCGCTCCTTCCTGTGGCTTCCTCTGGCAGTGGGGAGATTCCTGACGTCCGCAGCGGTTGCTTGGCAAACATTCATGGTCACTGCAGCTGTGCCAAGCCGGGAGCCAGACCCTCCTCTCCGGGTGCACCAGGGAGGGGGTGTCGGACAGGAGGGCGCTCCGGGCACTGATCGGGCCCTCCTTTCCTGCTTGTCAGATGGCGGTGGTCCACAGCACCACACCCGAGCGTGCTCTAGAACTGGGGTGGGGGCTCCGGGCAGACCACCGCGCCCCAGCACCGTGTGTCGCAGGCCAGCTCACTTCCCTCTCTGAGCCTCAGCTTCCTCATTTGCAAAATGAGACCGGGAGACACGCCCTACGAAGCCTGTGACCCCGCAGGCCCTCCACTTTCCTGCCTGCCCCCCTCCGCCGGCTCCCACCCCCCCTGCAGCTGGCAGGGTGGACCAAGGTGCCCTCTCCTCAGGGCCTGGTTGGCAGCAGGCAGCACGGCTGAGGGGCTGTGGGCGGGGGTGGGAGCATTTGCACTTGGGGGCAGGGTCGGCGAGAAGCCCCCGGCGGCCTGGGCGCAGGAGCCGGGGCCTCAGGAGCTTAACCTGGCAGACACATCGGCAGTTCCGCCTGCTGCTTCTGTCAATACGAGCCTTCCTGTTTTGGAGATTAAACCTCGGCTGAGCAAACAGCTTGCAAGGAGGCCTCTCCCGGCCAGCTCCCCATCCCCGGCCTGTCCCGAGGCTGGAGCCACCTGGAGGCTGTGAGGGGTGGCAAGGCTGGGAGGGAGCCCCCTTCCCTGCGCCAGGCCCTGCACCACAGCCCAGGCCGCCCCCAACCCCTCCCCCGCGCCCCACTGACCCCTGCCCAGGCCTCCACCGGAAGCCCCCTGTGTAATCCTTCCGCTCCGGGGCGGGCGGGCGCACTGTCCCAGCAGCCGACTGCCGCACCCTCTGCCCTCATATAACCTCCTGCAGGCAAAGGGGGAGCAAGCCGCTCCTTGAAGCCTCACCGCCAGGCACATGCCCACCCGGGGCGGACCCCGGGCCTGGCAGGAGAGCCCGCCCCGAGCGCCCCACGGAGGCCGGAGCCTGGAGAGAGACCTGTCATTTCACTGGCGACTGCTCCCCCTCAGCCTCTTGGCACTGTGGGCTGGAAAATTCTTTGTTTAGGGCCTGTCTGGCATGTAGTAGGACATTTAGTATCGTCCCTAGCTTCTACTGACGAGCTCCACTAGTACCGCCTGACCCCAGAGGTGTGACAACCAAAAATGTCTCCAGGCATTGCCAACTACCCCCGGGGGCCAAAGCCACCCCTAGTTGAGAACCCAGGGGCAAGCCCTGCAGACAGTGTACAGACAGCTAAACTGGGGTTGCAGAGGGAGGGCAGAGCCGCAGAGGCCTGGGCCTCCCTCTGATGCTGGCCTCAGCCCAGTCTTTGTCTGGTCCCCCTGGCCTCCCACCTCCCTTCCCACCAGGGTCCACCCACCTCTGAGCAACCTGGCCCCGCCCTCTTCCGAAAATCCTCCCCAGACTCGGCTTTACTGTTGGCACAGGCTCCCAAGGAAGGGAGGAGGGAGCACGAAGTCCGACGTTGCCCCCAGACCCCTCCCAGCTTCCTCGCTCTCTGGCCGCAAGGACACAAGGCCCGGAGGGACAGACAGACAGATAGGGAGGCTCAGGGTTGACTCCTGGTGATTGAGCTGAAAGGCGGGTTGCTTCTCCTTTGATAAAGCAACCTAGACCACGCCCCTCTCGCTCACAAAACTTCTGAGGCTCCCCAGTGCCTCCCCAGTGCCTCCCCAGCCCCTCCCCAGCGCCTCCCCAATGCTCCCCAGTGCCTCCCCAGCCCCTCCCCAGCCCCTCCCCAGCCTGACCTCCTGAGCCTGGGTCCTGAGGCTCCTGTTCACCCCTCTCCAGCCTCAACTCTCACTACTGCTCTCCCCACACCCCCATCGAAACACACAACCTCTCCAGTCACCCCCGACTGCCTTCCCATCCACCTCCGCCTGCCCAAACCCTCAAGCTACAGGGTGACAGTCACCATCTTTTCCTGGAAGCCTCTCCTGAAGCCTTGTACCCCCAGCCCTGGCACAAGGTGGATTCTCCCTTGCCCAGGCCCCTGGCACACTTGGACTTGACCCATCTTCCAGCCCCTACCACCCTCTGCCCGTTTGGGGAACATCTGGGTGCTGGAAGAATCCTCGCCAGGAGGCCGTGAGCCCCCTGGAACCAGGGGCTGTGTCTGAGTCACCGCCTACACTCCCCTGGAGCCAGAGCTGGGAATGGAGAAAGCGCCCAGGGATGCTACTGGATGGGTGGGTGAACGGACAGCTGGATGGACAGACAGACAGATGGGTGGATGCGTCCACGGTGGCGGCTTATCTCTCTGGGGCTGTGACTACCGCTCCTGGGCGTGTACCTCCCCCCAAGCTTCCAGGGCAGCCCAGAATATCAAGGGATGCCACGTCCTCCCCCATGCCGGTGAGCAACAGGGAGGACAACGCCATCCCGTGTTCCAGATGGAGGAGGGGCCTGAGGTCAGGGAGACAGAGGCAAGTTCAGGCTCACGCAGGAAGCGGGGCTCCCTGGGAGCCAAGACTCTGACCCCCGCTACCCCATCCGGCCCGGAGCCCCTCCTCCCACTGCTCCTGGGGTCTGGTCCCATCCACTTGGGCACAGGGTCATGACTGGGGCAGGGGATCGAGCCTGGAGCCTGGCAGGCACCAGCACAGCCACGGCTCAGCCCTGCCCAGCACAAGCTAGCCATTCTTGGGAAGACGAGGGCCAGCTGGGGCACAGGGGCTCTGGTGTCTTCCTGGTGGGAGTCTGGCCCCCGCAGGACGTCAGTAATGGGTTCTGGCGGTGGGGCTCTGCCACCGGGGGCTGCAAATCAGATTAGCTCCGTCCAGCCCCGCGGCCCAGATGGCCCCAGTGTAGCCACCAGGAAGAAACACAGCTGCCAGCTCTAGGTCTGCCGCCCTCACTGTGTGCGCAAACCCTGGTCCCGGGGCTGAGACACCCTGACCTTCCCGTGGGGTCAAGGGCATCCTTTTTCCCCTCTCTGGACCCCTGTGTCCCACGTGTAAGACCAGTGGTTTGAGTGGGACCTTTTGAGGCCTTCCTGAGGTGGCACAGAGGGAAATGCCCATTTCCCAGTGTAGGGCAGACACATAGCATGCGGTCATTTTCATGGGGGTCAGCTCTGCCCTGAGGCCCCATCCCCACTGCCAGCTCAGAGTTCAGTGGGCAGCCCTGCCAGGCCTCCTTTTACTCTGAGACCCATGTTCACCTGAGCGTGGGAGGGGGCTGGGGGGGGGGAAGAAGTGCTCTCTTGAGTCTCTGTATGTCCTCATCCATCCGTCCATCCACACTCCCCGAAGCCTTGTTCAGCCATCCAGGCCAAGTTGGCCTGGCTGCTCTGACCACACCAGGCCCCAAGGTTCAGGCCAATGAGCACCAGTGCTCATTGGTGCTATCCGTCTGCAGAGTACCAGCCCCTAGCCAGCCCAGGGTTGGCAGGACGGGGCAGGTACCAGCTATATCCTTATTACAGATATCTCAGGATTGTAAAATCCTGAGACCTACAGAGAGAAGGGAACTGGCCCAAGACCACACAGAGCGTGGGCCGGGGGTGAGGGGCTCCAGGCAGAGCGAGCCGGCAGGCAGGGGGAACTGGGCCGGGGGCTCATTTGCAGCTGTAGGCTGTCTGTTCTCACGGGTGCACTGCCACCCAGACCATCAGTAATGCAGATCAGCTGCCATCGCCTGCTGTGCCCCCTCCCTTCTGCGCTGAGCTTCTAAGCCAAACCCTCTCCATTACCTCGCCTTCTGCCAGCACTGACTCTTCGTCCAGAAGCTTCTGGGCCACCGCGGGCATGCCACTCACTGCCCCTTAGGAAGCCCGTGGGCACCCTGGCATCTGGGGCTCCCACGCTGTCACTTTTCCTCGGACGCCCTGATGGCGGCCTTGAGGACAGGCTTCTCATGTCTGTGTCAGGTGGGGCAGCGTGAGGCCCCTGCCCGGCTCCACCTGCCGACCACCACCTCGTGGGGGTGGGGACCATGCCTTCCTTCCCTCTCTGGGCTCTGCTGCTGGGTTGGGAAAGGCTGTTCCCGGGACACCGAGCAGGACTGCCTTGGATGACCTGCTTCGAGTTAATGGGTCACCCATTATGTCTCCTGGATCTTCCCGGGAAAGAGACACTCAGGGGAGGCCAGCCCCAAGGCTCCAGGAGCCGGTGGGGAAGGGGGTCCTAGAACCCGCTGGGGCTGATTCCATTTGCGGGAGGCCCCAGAATGAGCCCCAGCCGGGAAAGGGGGCCTGAGCTCGGACGGGCACACAACACCTCCTCTGAGCCGACAGGGAGGCAAGGAGAGTCCCCTGGGGCCTCGCTGGTCATGTGGGCCTCCTGTCCTCGGCCACCTCTCCATCCAGCCTCGTTCGGCAGTTCTCAAGCCATTCTGCCACCCGGCTGCCCAGGAGCCCCACTCGGGAGCTGGTGGAGGGGCCGTGCCATGCTGAGCGGAGATCGGCCGCCCAAGAGGTGCACACACCCATGTCCCCGAGCCAGAGGGCCAGACCGCCTGCTCGGCTGACTTACTGCCCGTCGGCACCTTATAAGATGAACGACAATGGCATCCTCGTGTTATGGGTGGTGAAACTGAGGCTCAGAGGAGGAATGTCCCAGGTCCAAGGTGATACAGCTGAGAAGTGGCCCCTCTGGGATTGGAAAGCAAGTAGCCTGGCTCCAGAGGGCCCAGCCCCGGGGCTGTGTCCCACACCTGGGGAGGACCCCGACACAGCCTCTCCCCGACTCCCCTTCCCAAGGACCCTAAGGCCTCAAGGGGTTTCCTGCCAACCTGCTCAGCCCTCCCCATCCCTTCCCTGGGTCCCCATTTCCTGTCCTGGGCCCAGCACCTCCTCCTCTCACCACCCCCCCTCCTCAGAGTTGTTTGGCCCAATGGGTCCCTGGAGGGAGCCTTTGGGTCTAGGGTGAGGGCAGGGGAGGGGAGTGCCTCAGGCTGGAGCTGAGCCTAGGGAAGGGGGCGGGGGTGGCTAGGCCGCCACCCCCCTCCAGTTTTCAGACCTCAAGGAGTCACCACGAAATTCCATTCTCCTGACAGCAAAGAAATTGAATCACTCTTGCCAAAGCCCATGGCCCCCACAAGAATGCTGCAAAGCTTTGTCCTGCTGTTCCCAGACAGGAACTCACACCCAGGTCCCCGGACTTCCACCAAGCCTGGCTGCAGAGAGGTGCAGAAAACCTCCTGCTGGCCTCTACACCGTGCCCCTGTCAGGCTGGGCCACTGCCCCTCTCTACAGTTGTTCCTCCTCCTTGCTCCCCGAGTACAATGCAGCAGTGCTTCTTGAGCCTCAACTCGCTTTCTGTACAATGGGCACATCACGTCTGCTGTCTGGTGCGTCAAAGGCACAGCAGCCAGGACTATGTAGCACGAACCGGGGAGCACGAGTCGGAGAAAGCAGGGATGCTCTGGGGTGCGGAGCAGGGGGTCCCGCCCCTTGGGGAGGGGCCATGGAGGGCTTGGCTCACAGAACCTCCTCAGGTGGGAGTATGGGGTGGCATGGCTTCACGCTGCTGTCCCTCCTATCTCTTGCAGAATGCTTAGCACCTAGTGGGTACCACTTAATATGGTGCCGCTGACGGAATCCCAGGTGCGGGCACAGTTCATGCAAAGATTTGGGGGCTTGACGGTTTGGGGGCTGTTAGAGAATGGGGAGGCATTGCAGGGAGTAGCAAGAAATGGAGCTGGGACCCATTTGGGAGGTACGTGGACACGAGGCTAGGACTTGAACTCAGGGGCCATGGGAAACCATCAAAGATTTTGACCTGTGAGTGTGTGTGTGTGTGTGTGTGTGTGTGTGTGTGTGTGTGTGTGTGTCAGGGGCGTGGGGGTCTGATTAAGCTGTGTGGTTTCTGAGTGGAGAATCAATAGAGCAGGTAGACTGGGGGCAGGGAGACCAGGGTGGAGAGGAAAGTCGTGGAGGAGGCTCCCTCTCAAAATAGCCCAGAAATGGTATAGACAAGCATCGGTGGTAGGGCGAGGGAAATGGGGCACAGAGACCCTTCAGACAGGAGGCTGGAGCTGTGCTGGGGCTCAGCTGACTGTTTGGGGGTGGCCCACCCCGCCATTGGGTCCATTTCCCCCCTGCCCACCCCCACCTCTCCAGCCGACTAGAGGCTCCAAGGCGGGGCTCTGGCCGATGGAGGAGGGGTTTATGGCAGGAGGTGACTCCATGGGGGTCTTGTCACTTGGGCACAGCTAGCACCATCTGCTCAGGCATCTGCCTGCCTGAGGTGGCGCCTGCTAATTACCTTGGGGGTGGGTACAGGAAGAGGCCTGGGAACTCCCATCCTCCACCGCACCCCATCCCAGAGGGGCAAGAGGTAGGGCCCCAGGGCCCTGAGAACAAATGAGCCAGGAGAGAGTCTGGAACCCGGGCCAGACACTTACACAGCAAGTCTTTATAGAGCACCTACTACGTTCCAGGCCCTGTTCTCCGCAGTTGACATTCAAGTGGAGGGAAAGGGACCATGAAGGGGTGCCATCGAGCAGAGGTAAGCGCTGTGAAGAAAACGGGCCAGCGGGCAGAGTGAGCGCTAAGGGGGGGACCAGTTTAGCCGCGGTGGTCGCCTAGGGCCTCCTTAGGAGGGGATGCGGAGGAACTGAGGAGGGAGGGGAAGGAGGCAGCCAAGCGGAGAGCCGCCCCTAGCCGCGCTTCCGGAAGATGCTGCGGGCGGGCGACTCAGACTTTGATTTCGCCACGGGGAGCCCTTGGCCACTTCCTCGCCCCTCGTCCCTAACCCTCAACCCAGGCTGTCGGCGCACATTCCTGCCGCCCCTGCTCGTGCGGTGGGCTGGCCCAGCCCGTGGGAAGGGCCGGGGGTGGGAGCCGCCGTGTGCCGGGGAGGCGGGGCGGGGGCACAGCTGGGCCACATCTGGCCCGAGAGCAGAGGGACCAAATGGGACAGAAGGCGGCCTTTCATCCCGCGCGGGGAGGGGCGATCTCGGTTTCTTCTCGGGGCGCCACGGGGCGCCCGAGGATTTCGGGGAACCAATCCTCTGCCCTCCGACGTTGGGCAGAGACGAGGAAATTAGCTCGCGGGCTAGGGATGGAATTTGGTAAGGTGCTTTCTCGCTGGAACCTCGTGTCCCTACCTGTGGCTCAGGTGGCTGAGCACCTCCTCGATATTAATAAAGGGTACTCTGGACCGAGCGGTCAGGTCCACCCAGGCACCAGCCCTGTTACAAGGCCTGCGCCGTCCCTAGGGCAGGAAGCCGGGTTCGGGGAGGGGAAGTGTGGAGCGAGGAAGGAAGGACGTCCCCCGCGGGACGATTGAGCCCGAAGTCCCTGTCCCAGAATCCCCGTCACAGCGCCGAGGGCGCGCCCCTCCTTATGTCAGACGCCGGGTATATCTCCAGCCGGCGCTGGCCAGCCTGGGTTTCCCCTTCAGGGCCACTGGGGCGGGGCGGACCTACATCCCCACGCCGCCCCGCTGCCCGCCGGGGCGATCCGGGCGGGGCGGGGCGGGGCGTGCACGTGCGGACCGGGGGCGGGAGCCCAAGACGCCCGCTCGGCAGTTCCCAGACCCCCGCCGCGGCCCCACGTGGGCTCTGCAGAGCATCTGGGGCAACCTGGAGAGGCCCCGCCCCAGGGCCCGGGAGCCAGTGAGCTCGTGCTGAAGGCGGGGCCTCACGGAGGGCCCCGCCCCCCGGGGCGGAGCCAGGCTTGGGCGGTTTAAGAGCGCGGGGCGCGGGCGGTGCATTGCTGGACCTGCCGCGGGACCCCAGATCGTCGGCGCCGGAGTGAGGGGCAGGGCGCACCGGGCAGGGCGCGCGGGGCTGGGCGCACGGTGCGGCCGCCACCCCACCATGCTCAAGCGCTGCGGCCGTCGCCTGCTGCTGGCGCTGGCGGGCGCGCTGCTCGCCTGCCTGTTGGTGCTCACGGCCGACCCGCCGCCGCCCCCGGTGCCCGCTGAGCGCGGTCGGCGCGCGCTGCGCAGCCTGGCGGGCCCCTCGGGGGCGGCCCCAGCTCCTGGGCTGGAGGCGGCGGCGGCACCCGGGGTGCTAGTCCGCGAGGTGCACAGTCTGTCCGAGTACTTCAGCCTGCTGACCCGCTCTCGTAGAGACGCGGGCCCACCGCCCGGCAGCGTCCCCCGCCCCGCAGACGGCCATCCGCGGCCCCCGGCCGAGCCACTCACGCCGCACGACGTCTTCATCGCGGTCAAGACCACCAAAAAGTTTCACCGCGCGCGCCTCGACTTGCTGCTGGAGACGTGGATCTCGCGCCACAAGGAGATGGTGAGCCCCCGCAGCTTGGGCAAGTGGGCAGGGGAGAAGGTGCCCTCTTGTCCAGCTGGTGGCAGCATCCGATGGGCGCCAGGCTGCACCTCTGTACAGCCACTGGGAGTATCAGGGGGAGTGATGCCGGTCTGCCCCCTTCCAGCCCAGTTTTCCTGGTGGGGCCACTCTCCCCATACGGTTGTGGAATTGCATGCTGGGGACCCATCCCCAGCCAACTTCCAGGGCCCTGGGTGGCCTGCACTGACCCCACACCAGCCACCAGTGCCTGGGGTTGGTGCCCTGTGATGCTTCTTGCCCCTCAAACACTGGAACTCATTAACGGGGCGTTATTGTCCCCAAACCTCCCCAAGGCAGATTCTGCATGGGCGTCACCCTGGGCTCATGCCCTTCCCTGGGAAGAAGACTCTTTCCTTAGAGGCGGAGTGGGGGGTTAGGACCCCTGGGCTCAGGGCCAGGCGCATCCCCATCCCAGTCTTTGCAATGGGACAAGTCACTGTAGAAGATATTCTGAAGTTGGGGGTGGGCGTTAGTGGGCCCTGGGGAGTCCATCTCAAAAGAAAGAGAGCGCTGGGTTTCAGAGTCTGTTCGGCGGTCCTCTCTCCACAGTGCAGAAGTCTCTGGAGCCTGGAACCTTGTGCTCAGTACATCCTAGCTGAGCATCGACTTCCTCCACACACATAATAAAGACACACCCCACTTTGAAAATCTCCCTCCAGGCTGCAGCAGGACGGCTGGGTTGGGGCAGGATGAGGGCAGAATGTGAGCCCTGTGGGGGTGTGGGGTGGGGGGATATCCCTGAGCTGGGAAACTCAAGGGACAAACTGGGTATCCGGGATGAGGGTGAAGGACCCTTGACCAGGCTGGGGGCTCAGAGAAGAGCCCACACCGCTTCCTCCCTGTGTCAGCCCTCGAGGTCTGGGGGCCTTCTGGCCTGGCTGAGCCCTGTTTCGGGGCAGGGCCATGATGGGGTCCTGATGGGGCCTGGGGGGGCAGGGTCCTGTCTGGTCCAAGCGTGGGGAGGGGGCCCTGGGAACACAGCGTCCCTTTCGCAGGGGCTCAGCAGCCCGGCGGGGGGGGCAGCGGGGGCTGCGGGTTTTGTTCGGCTGCTGGGCCGTTAGGATTCCCAGCGCCGGGCGGCTCTCACGCCGGCCGCTTGGGCAAGGTAACAAAGCCCCTTTCTCCAGTGGAGAAAGGCGTCCGGCCTCTTGTGTGCAGCTATGTGCTCCATGGGAACGCCGCCGGCGTGCTGGCCACTCAGGTTGCCTGGCGATGAGGGCCTGTGGGGTCCCCCACATCCCTGAGTGACAGCCCTTGTGGGGCACCATCCCCCAGGACTCTGCCTCCCTGCTGTGTGACCTTTGGCAGTGTTCAGCCCCCTCTGGGCTGCCACCAGCTCTGAGCACCCCTCGTCTTGGACTTTGGGGGCTTTCTCCAGCGGAGGGAATATGGTCAGGGGGGTCTCAGGTACCAGTCCCAGCCAAGCTAGGTGACCTTGGGCAAGACCAAGGGCCTCTCTGACCCTCAGTTTCCTCATCTCTGAAACAGGGAAAGCATTGCCCTTCCAGTAGGGTGTCGTAAAAGAGGACTGGCAAAGCCTAGAGATGTAGGGAATGAGCCCAGGGAGTACTCAGAGTCGGGGTGGAGGCCGTCCCTCCCCTGGACCCTTTGCTCCCCGTTGAGGGGCCACTTGGGTTTCCTTCTCACCCTAGGGCCCTCACCCAGGAGAGGCCGAATCTGTCCCCAACAATCGGTTCATGTGTCACAGCAAGCAGGAACCCCTCTTACGGTGTCCTGTGGGGGAGGGGTCCTCGAAACTGTTTCAACAGAGAGACCTCCTTTCCCAGCCCTGTGAGGGGTGATTCAGACCCAGTCCGATGGGGGAGACTCAAGGAAGTCAGGGCCGCAGGGGGGGAAACCCAGAGAGGCTGTGTGAGCTGAAAGTGGGCATCTGACCCGTGTTGGGGAGGGAGGGACTTCCTGGAGGAGGTGCCATTTGAGCTAGACTGAGAGAAGAAAATGCCCTGAAAGGGCAATTGGGCATCTCGAGCACAAGCATGGGGGGTGTGCAAGAAACTTCCAGCAACTGCAGTGACTTGGGTGGGGGTGGTCAATAGAGACCACACTGTGGCGGGCCTTGAAGTCCAGGATGAGGGGCTGGGCCTTTGGCCCACACTTTCCTCCCCCATCCCTCCCGGAGTGGGCCAGGCTGCAGCGGCTGCCACCGCGGCAGCCACAATTGTTGGGGGGAGAGCTTGGCATCCTGTGTTTCTTTGAATCGCAGCTCCAGGAACAATGCCGCTTCCTGTGGGTGTCCCCCCGCCCACCCACAGCCAGCCCTGCGGCCCTCGCTGCCCAACTCTTCCTCCTCCGGCCCTGTCGTTTCTGGGGAAGTGGGGAGGGGTCTGGGCGGGGGGGGGGGGGGGGGGGGGGGGGGGAGGGGTGTGTGTCTTGGTCCCTGGAAGGCGTGGCTGGGGTGGACCAGCACAGCCTCTGCCCCGGGGTGTGACCGCAGACTGGGGGCTGCCCCTCTCTGGGCCTCAGTTTCCCCACTTGTACACACTCGGGTCGTAATGGTGCCCTCCTCCCAGGGCCATTAGGGAGATGAAAGAGGAGAACGCGTCGGAGCACCCTGCCCTGGGCACCCGTGAGCTCTGGTTCCGCCCATTGCACAGAGGGCGGAAAATGAGGCTCTGAGCAGTGCGTGAGGCCCGCGGCCGGGCAGCCCATCCCCTCCCCTCCTGATTGCTCTGATGTGGGGAGACCGGAGGCCCGGCACCCGCACACCCCACACCTCACGCCTCCAAGCACTCCCCTCTGAACAAAGGTGACTTGAATCTCCGTAGCCTTGGGCTGGGTTTTTAGGGCACCACCAAGCGCTCGGGAGAACAGGCCTCCCTTGATTTCATTAAGAAAGCATTTTCCTTTTAATCCAGTGGCGGCAACGGCGGGTCTGCACGGGCCGGCCTCGTCCTCCCACGGCATTCCAGGGCTGAGATGCTGGCGGGGCGGGGGCGCTGGATGCGAGTCTGTGCGTGCGGGCTGCCCTGGGGTGTCTGCTCTGGAAGGAGGGGGTGCGTGCGTGGAGAGGGTGTAGAAGGAGCCTGCCACCTCCCTTAGCTCTCTCTAGGCCCAGCCAGCTTGTGACCTCACTGAGAGTGTGCCCGGGTCTGGGCTCAGGCTGGGCAAGGAGCTGGAGCTGCCAGTTGAGGGTGGGCACTGCAGGTGAGTGCGCCAGGTCGCTGGGTTCGTGCTGTATGCCAGGCCTGCACACGCCGGTCCCTCCCTTGCACCCGTTTGTACACAGAAGGAAACCGAGGCCTGGTGGGCACGGAGGTGGGGGGTCTCTCGCTGCCTGTGCTCCCAGCACCCTCCACCGGGCCTGGGCTTTGCACTCAGCCACACCTGGGTGTGCTGGGCGGCACGCGCTGGGCGGGCCGGGCAGAGGTAAGGGAACATTCCTCCCCGTGTGCCGACGGGCCCAGGCGGGCGCTGGCAGCTCCTGGCCCCTCCCCGTTGCCCCCCACCTCTTCCGCGGAGCGATCCCGGCAGGGGTGGCCCCGTGCTGGCACAGGTGGAGCCCTGATGTGGCCTTGAGCAGGGCACGCAGCAGGCGGGGCTGCTAGGCTGCATGGATGCTGGGGGCACTGATTCCTGCGCTGGGGCACGTGAGGTTTCCCGCCTCAACCCTGCGGACCGTGTCTCCTTAGAACCCTGGAGGCTGCTTTGGCTCAGAGAAGGTGACCGGCTGCACTGGCTGGTCACGCAGCCAGGGGTGCGAGGGAGGCCCCGGTGTTGAGGGCCCAGCCCGGAGGACTGCAGGGCTGTGGCCACACCCCAGCCCGCCGGACCTTGTGCCCAGCCTGGCCCAGTTAACCAGGCCAGCTGTATGGTAATGGGCTGTGCGGCCACTCCCGCTTAATGCGGCCGAGTTCCCCTCACAGCGCGGCCCAGGACAAAGCTGGCGGACAACGCCTGGTGATTCATCCTCCCTCCGGGCCCTTTGTCCGCCAGTGCTTGGCGGCCGCCCAGCGGAGGCCTTTGTCCCCGACTGATTGAGACTTGGCTTCCCAAAGCGGACCTCCTCCGCCTGCAATCCCCCACCCTCCGCCCCTCCCACAGGCTGGGCACTGTGTCAGTAAGGGTGTGTGCCTCGCCAGGTGTGCAGGACAGCCGGAGCCGGTTACCTGGCGGGTGGGCGGGGCACCGCACCTGGCTCGTGCCGGCGCAGCTGCTGGCTGACCTTGGGCCCAGCTGTCGAGGTAGGGGGTGGGGTGGTAGGGGGTGGGGTCTTCCTGGGCCCCCAGCCCACTCCCACTCAGGGTAGGCACTTGAGCCCCACTCTGCATGTGGGGAAATTGAGGCTCAAAGGTGGGGCATGGGTGTGACTGCAGGATCCCTGTAAAGCCGCAGGGTGCCCAGCCCTGGACCCCACGGTGGCGGGGGCACAGAGCTGCCTGTTCAAGGCCGTATTTCTCCCTGCAGACGTACATTTTCACGGACGGGGAAGATGAAGCCCTGGCCAGGCGCACGGGTGAGCCCTGGACGCGGGGAGGCTCGGCGGGGGGGGGGGGCTCCCGCCCAGAGGAAACCCTCCCCTCTGGAGAGGTCACCGAGGCCACGGGCCTGGGAGGGCCGTTTACTCAAGGGGTTTGCTCAACGCTCCGCCCCACCACTCGCCCCCCCCCGCCCAATTCTCATGCAAATGAGGCCCTTTCAGCGCCCGGGGCCCTTTGAGCTGGTGTGGCGGCAACAGGTGGCTGGTGCTGGGAAAAAGCCGCCTGAATGGGCAGGGGCGGGGCGGGGCGGGGCCTCTAGGAGGGGGTTGGGCTGGGGGGTGAGATCGTCGGGCCTGGGTCCTGTTCGAGGGAGGGGTTGAGGGGGAGGCCATCGTAGGCACGGCTTGAACCCAGGGCGCCCCGAGACAGACCGCCACCCACCCTCTCTTGCTCTGCTCTCACGGGTCTTGTTGTGTGACCCTGGGCCTGGCCGCCCTCGCTGAACCATCTTGGACCCACTCACAGCCCCTCCCCTCGTCCGCAGGCAACGTGGTCAATACTAACTGCTCGGCTGCCCACAGCCGCCAGGCACTGTCCTGCAAGATGGCCGTGGAGTATGACCGCTTCGTCGAATCGGGGAGGAAGTGAGTGCTGGCCTTCGGCTGGGGCCCGGGAGCGTCCCCTCCTCGGGCTGGCTCCCGCCCTGGCAGTCCCCGCCCCCCGCGCGCCCCCCTGACGGCCCTGCCTCCCCGCAGGTGGTTCTGCCACGTGGATGATGATAACTACGTGAACGTGCGGGCCTTGCTGAAGCTGCTGGCCAGCTACCCGCACACGCAGGACATCTACCTCGGCAAGCCCAGCCTGGACAGGCCCATCCAGGCCACAGAGAGGGTCAGCGAGAGCAAGGTGGTGAGTGTTCCGCCCACACAGGCCTGCGCCGAGCGGGGAGGGGCTGGAGGTGTCCCTGCAGCCTGGGGGGAAGGGTCTGGGAGCCTCACCATGTGCCCCCTCCCGCAGCGGCCCGTCCACTTCTGGTTTGCCACCGGCGGGGCTGGCTTCTGCATCAGCCGGGGGCTGGCCCTGAAGATGAGCCCTTGGGCCAGGTGAGTGGGTGCCTTGGGGCACAGGCGAGGCTGCCCCAGACCGCAAGGTCCCCCCACTGGGGGCCTGGCTTGACTCATCTTCCCAGCACCAGTGTCCCCAACCTCACGTGTACTGGCAGGGTGAGTCGTCCCACCACTGCCCACAGCCACCAGGGTGGTCAGCACCCAGGTTGGGCAGGACCCCTTCCTGCGTCCGGTAACCCCCAACTCACAGAGAATCATCTGGCTGGTACGGAGGAGGGGGCTGTCCTGGGGCTCAGGGAGGTGGGGGGCTGCCAGCGTGAGAGCCCGTTAGGGACACAGGCCGGGCACGTGCACCTCCTTCTTGGGCCCGGCCAGGGTGACACTGCCTGGTGGGCTCCTGCCCAGCTCCCGCCTTGGCTCACTCCAGCCCTCCCACAGCGGAGGCCACTTCATGAGCACGGCCGAGCGGATCCGGCTGCCGGACGACTGCACCATCGGCTACATCGTGGAGGCTCTGCTGGGCGTGCCCCTCATCCGCAGCGGGCTCTTCCACTCCCACCTGGAGAACCTGCAGCAGGTCCCCACCTCCGAGCTCCACGAGCAGGTGCGCTGCCTAGCAGCCCAGGAAGGGATGGGGACGGAGGAGAGCGGCTGGGAGAGGAGGGAAGGGGCAGGGTGGGGTGGTATCGGCACCCCTCCCAGCGTCACTGTGTCCCTACCCCTGCAGGTGACCTTGAGCTACGGCATGTTTGAAAACAAGCGGAATGCTGTCCACATTAAGGGGCCCTTCTCAGTGGAGGCCGACCCATCCAGGTGAGGAAACTGAGGCCCAGATGGGGGCGGGGCTCACCTAGGGTCCCTTGGGGTCTGCCGCAGCTAAGCAGCGTGATGAAAGAGTACGACCAGGAGCCTGCTTGGGTGCAAGAGGGCCCCCGGCGCTGGGAGCTCAGTACCCGCACCCCACACGGACCAGCCCCCCACTCTGTCCCCACAGGTTCCGCTCCATCCACTGCCACCTGTATCCGGACACACCCTGGTGTCCCCACACTGCCATCTTCTAGCAGCTATGGCTGAAACCCTGTCCCCGGGCACCCCTGGTATCCAAAGGGCCCGGGGACCCCTGTTGTGCCGCCCTGGCCTTGGCATTCGAGGCTCCCCCAGGGCTGTGCGTGTGTGTGTGTGTGTGTACTGTGTGCCCATCCGTGTAGCAGACTGCTGGGCGGCTCTGCTCTGCCGAGGAACAGGCAAGGCACCGCCTGTCTGTCTGTCCATGCTCCACCCCAGAAGGATTTGTAAGTCAGAGGCCACTCTGAGGGCAGGTTTATTATCATTCTGGGGTCTTTGGGCAGCATGGGGACCAGGGGCTGCTCTGTAGCGATGTGCAGGTGCCTTTCCCTCCTGCCGAGCGCAGGCCCAGCGCTGCAGGCGCCTGCCCCCTGGGATCCTGGCTCCTTAGAGTCCCCAGGACAACTCACCCTGCTCAGTGCTGCGAGAAAGCTGGGTTTGGGGGGTGTGGCCCGAGTCCCCTCCTCCCACTGAGCTTTGGCCTGGGTACCTGGGGAACAGCAGCCCCAGTGGCCTTGCCGCTGGGTGGAGTGTGGCACCATCCCGGGCAGGGGTCTTCCCCGCTCTCTTAGCCATCTTCCCTTCGTGACGGGGAGTCAGCTGAGGATCTTATCTCCTCTCCGAAGTAGAGAGAAAGTCACCCATAGTGGGTGTGTCTGTAAATATTGTGACAGTATTTTTTACTGTGCTTCTTTTTCGAAAGGGGGTGCGTACAAAGTAGGGTGTTTTTGTCTGTGTTTTCGGGGGGTTGGGGAGGGCGCTATTTTATCTTTTCTGTGGATCAGAAAAAGCAGAAGCCAAACTTGGGATAATCTTTGTCGTTAAAGCTGATGGAAATGTCTAACACTCTATGTATTTATTTATATGTCGTGGTATCTGGCCTCTCCCTGCCCACCTCCTGCACAGAACCTGTCTCCTACCAGCCCAGCTCGGCGCACCTGACCAGTGAGGTGTGTTCTGTCTTCTGTGTTTCCTTCTGCAAAGACATAGCTAGGAAAGTGAACGATAAGGGAAAAGTTCTCAGGGAATTGAAGTGTGTTGCTATGGTGACGTCCTTTGCTGCGAATAAAGATGCTCTTTGGGGCAACATGGGCATCCTGGTCTCAGCTGGAACTTGGGCCTGAGCTGCAGGTTCATGGAAGCTGCACCAGGGGGGCTGGGGGCTTGTTTGCACACGTGTGGGGGAGGTGTGTAGAGACCTCCAAGCCAGCTATTGTGGGAAGGGAACTTGGGATCTAAATAGCAACTTCCAGGTACCTGAGAGGCATGCCCAGCCCAGGGCACCCTCGGACATAGGGGAGACCTCTGTGGATGTACAGGTCTCACTCCGACAAGCAACTCTAAGACTGTAGCCCTGATCTGTGCTGGCCTGCCCCTGGACAGCTGCCAGAGGGTCCAGCCCTCCCTTCAGGAGGACAGGGGCTGGCTGTGGCTTGACCTCCTTACCCAGCTTCATCTCTGTCACAAGCCCATAGAGGCTACATTCTTGCCCCATTTTGCAGATGGGGAAACTGAGGCTCGGAGCAGGTGATGTGATGTCCAAGGTCAGGCAGCCGGGCTGGTGAAGAGCTCAAACTCTGAGATCAGGCTGACCTTGGATCCTGGCCTCACCCCCCCCACCCCATGCTGTTGACCCTGGACGGGTCCCAGGAGCCTGTTGACCCTGGACGGGTCTCTGCCCTGTTTTCTACAGAAAGCAGCTCCTCTGGCCCTTCCTCAAATCAAGGCTTTGTGATGGCAGGAGCCGGGAGGGGCTGCTCTGGCCTCAGCTGGGGAATCCCCTCCTCCCACGCTCCCAGGCAGCCTGGGGCGGCCCTCAGTTCCTCTTCCTCACACTGAGCCTGGACACACACACCCTCCCCCTGCACCTCCCCCTCCCCTCCTCCCCCTCCCCCCTCCCAGCCTCCAGCTGCCCCAGCCCCACCCCCGTGGGTACTTGCTAGGACCTGGGGCTCCTTGTTCCCTATGACCTCCTCGCTCCCCACTGCTCCACGCTTAGCCCTGTCCACACATCAGAAAGCAGACAGAGTGGTTTGAAGAGCGCCTCACTTCCCACCCCTGAGCTGGGGGCAGAATGCCAGCCCCTCCCGGTCCAGTCACATACTCAGCGCCCCCAACAGGCTGGAGAGGACCCCTTCCTCACAGCCCTTGCTGGTGCCTGCCCTGTCCTGGGGAGCAACTGGCCAGGGCCTGACCCCAGCTGGACCTTGCATGGCCCTGAGTCAGCAGCACGGTTTCCAGAGCAGCTGCCCTGGGGGTGTGGCAGTGACTGGGACAGTGGGAGGGAGAGAGGGCCCCTCACCATCACACTGACCCCTGTCTGCGGGACACCCCCAGACTCCCCTCAGCACCCACTGTGTGCCAGGCTGGGTGGGGGCATGGCAGGGGAGAGGGGCTCACAGCAGCACTGCTGCCACCTGTGAGCAGAGGCCATGGGCCTCCTTCCTGCCAGCGTGAGTCACAGGAGCCTTTGCCCTGGCAGCGTGTGGAGCCCGGGCCCCAGTGCCCCTCCTCCTGCAGCTGGCATCGCCTCTGCACAGAGCTGGCGGGACCCCGGGGCAGGTGGAGTCTGCATCAGAGTTGGGGCCATCGGTAGGTCACAGTTAGTCCAAGCTGTCCCCGCATGGGTTGGGGGCACCGAGCAGGGGGACAGCAGAGCAGAGGAGCCCAGTGTTGGGGGGCAAGCCCCGCCCCTCCCGGAGCCTCGACCTCCACCTGAGAAAGGGGGATCAATGTAAGCGGCGCTGAGTCCCCGGTGCTCTGGGCCTGCAGGGGTCACAGAGGGCCACAGACTAGCGGCACCTCGGCCCTTTCCTCTTACACAAGAAGCTGAGGGAGGAGGGAAGTTCTCCCTCCTCAGAAGGGGAAGCAGGTCCAGGAGGCCTTATAGGAACCGGGCAGCCTGACGTCTTCCATCCGCCGCCCTCAGGGGTGTGCAGGGGGTGCTCTCCCCCCGCCCCAAGATGAGTCACGGAGCAGAAGAGGTGACCTCCCTTCTGCAGGCACGACTGGGGGCAGCCATGCCTCATTCTCTGGTGGCGTCAGCGCCCCTCAACCACACGCCGGGCTAGTGGCTGGTTGGGGAGGGTCCTGGCTGGCTTGAGGGGCTCCATATCCCCCACTCTGGCCCTCCCAAACCGCCCATCACTTGTGGGCTTTCAAAAATAAAAAGTAAAAGCGCAACCACTGGGGCTGCTGGGTGCCCCTCCCCCCCGCCCCCCAGCTACCCTGCTGCCCGCGGGTGAGTGCCGGGGTAGCTGGCCAGAGCAGAGGCTGAGCCAGGTCTTGGAGGGGCTGAGAAGGGTGCCAGGGTGGGGCCCCTCCCTGCTCAGTTTAAACGAACTTCCCTTCAGCTGGGCCATCACAGCCAACTTCCCCCGAAGAGGCACATCTGAGCTGGAGTGGGAAGCAGAGTGGGGAGAGGAAGATGTTCCAGGTCTTGGCACAACCTGGGCAAAGGTGCAGAGGTGGGACTTGTCAGCATGCCTGGGGGGCTGGGAGACAGGACGGCCTACAGACTTGGGTCTCCACGACCCTCCTCCACCTGTTGCAACCACTGTGGAGCTTTCCATAGGCTCCATCCATGGTTCGAGAGGCCTGACCTGCTGGAGGCTTCAGCCAGTCCTGCCCTCTCTGGGTCTGGGGTCAGAGCAGAAGTGGTGCGGGGGAAAACCAGTGCCAGCCTCATCTTTTCGTCTGCCAGACCAACTGGCCGGTCCTGCTGCCACCTCAGGCCCAACTTTGCCAAATGTTCTTGGAGGTGACCCCTTCCCCAAGTCCTTTCTGAGCCTAGGGCTGGGCACACAGAAGGCACTTAAGTGGTCCAGCGCTAGGAGGGGCCCAGGGGGCTCCTCGTCTTGGCCCCTGGAGGTTGCTGAATTTGGGGGCTCAGAGCTGTGGCTGCTTCCCTCCTCATATGCCCCCTACTGCCCCTGCCCAGGCCTCAGGGGCCCACCCCCCCCATGTATAACCCACCATAGTCTTTGGGCACCGCCTGGTGGCCAGAGCTGGTGGTTCCTCTCCCAGCCTGAATCCACCTTTCCCGGGACCCTGACACGGATCTAGGGGTGCAGCCCCCGAGTGACAGGGAGCGGGGGAGACCGTCTCTGCAGCCCCTTGCTTGCTCTAAAAAGTTCACATCATGAATCTTTGGTTATTACCAATAGTTGGTATATTACCAATATTTTGGTAATATTGGTTATTATTTGGTAATATTTGGTTGTTATTATCAATATTTTGTTGGTGCGGTATGTGTGATGTCAAGAGGCAGGCTTGAGCTGGATGCTGCAGGCCACCCCAGGCCACCCATGTCACTGTCCTGTCCCCTGGCTCTGATGCAGGGCTGGCCACATCTCCTCCCGGCTCATCCCAGTGAAATCCCCAGATCCTTGCCAAGTGATCGCTCACTTCCTGTTTGAACGTGGTAGTCACAGCTGAGCCCCAGGTCAGCAGCCGGCGGTCACTGGGAACTTGCTGGGAACGCAGATTCCTGGGCTGCCCCAGCCCATCTAGGACTCCAGGTGGGTCTTCCAACAGGGTCCGTCCGGCCCTGCCCGTAGCCTCTCGTCCTCTGCGGACTGAGCGCCCCCTGCCGGGCATCTGCCCTCCTCACACCTCACTCCTGGAGATGCTCCGGCGGCCACTTGCAGACCCTTCTCCCCGGCCCCCTGCCCCCTCCCCCAACAGGATCACAACATCTGCTGCCCCTCCCCCCTCGTCCTGGGGGCCACTTTCTCCCACACTGCTCCTGGTGACTTGGTGTCAGTGACCCTTCCCACACCCTTGGCATCCCCTCAACCTGCCCCCCTACAACCTGCCCCGCCCCCGCCTTGGTTGCCCCTCCACAGTCACTCCTCACACTTTGCCTACCCCATGGCATCCCACTCTGCCTCCACCTCCTATCTTTCCAGCTCACTCCCTCCGATTTCCTGACCCCCACTGGACCCCAGATCCCTCACCCCTCAAGGGCTTGTCCTCCCCTGGCTGAAATCCCAGGGTCCAGTCATGCCCTTGAAGTCGCCTTCACCTCCCTTGGCCTCTCTCGCTTCCACATCTTCTCTTGGCCAAGCCCGTAGTCTCTGACCTGTTGCATCCGGCCCTCTTCCTGCTCACTACCCACACCTGGGTGGCTGGAGGGACTGCCTTCCCACCTGGTGAGTCTCGCCTGAGTTCCAGACCAAGTGCCTCAGGGGCCCTTGGGGAGGCCCACTGCCCCTGCCCCTGGCTCTCCCATGGCACCCCGCTTCCTCTCCAGCCTCCTCTCTACTTCATAAGACCTTCTGCCACCCCAGCCCCAAGCCGCACATATGCTCTCATCACCGGGCCAGCAGGAGGGACCGCAGTCCTGTTTATGGCTGGCCCCTCCACTGTGACCTAGGTCCCAGCCCCTCCTGGTGATTCAGGAACATCACTCCCCCAACGAACTCTTCGTCTTCCCTGCTGCAGCCATTTTCTCTGCTTACGGGACCATTACCATCAGCCTTCACAGCATGCTGTTATTTCCCCACATTAAACACACACACACACACACACACACACACACACACACACACACACACACACACTTCTCTGGGCCACGCCCCCTCCAGCTATAGCACGATTTTTCTGCTTGGCAGCTAAACCTAAGACGAGAGACAATTCATGCTGTCCCCACATGGCACCGCAGAAGCATGGAGCCCCAGATGCCTCCACTCCTGGGTGCTTAGCATCCCCCCATCAGAGCCTATGTATCCTGGGCCCCCTTCCCCAGAAGCCAAGTCAAAAACGGAAACCACTGGACCAGGCTGCTGGTGTGTGCTGGAGGCAGAAGCTCCGCCCTGTGCCCCCGCCAACCCAGGCACTCGTAGCGCCGAGAGCCAGGAACCTCGGCGCCAGCAATGCCACGGGAGCCTGGTGTCTTCCACCGGGCCTCGCAGCTCCCTCGCCCACCTGTGCACCTGGCATGCAAGACAAACACTCTCCTGGGCAAACGTGCCTCCCCCCATTCCACGGGTCCTAAGGGTCTCCCTGCGAGGTGGGCGGTGTGTCTCCTGCCACCCAGGGTGATGTGCTGGGTTATGTGGCCTCCGACGACACGGCGCCTTCCCCAGCCCGCTTCTCAAATGAGAACAATAATGATCCTTCCTACCTCGGCAGGCGGCGGTCGAGTTGCTGCTCAGACCACTGGTAAGGACTCCAGCGAGGCCAGTGGGCAGCGAGGCGCCCGGGGAAGCACTGGGAACCCCGCCTGGGGTTACAGTGGGGACTCAGGAGATGCTCCTCCTGGAGACACACCATCCTCCCATTTGGCCTCTCCGACCCGCTCCAACAGCCCTGCCCAGGGCCAGGTCTGTCACCTGTCCTGCTGGCCAGAGACGGGGCCCTCATCACAGCAATCCGCGGCTCCTCAGGCCCCTCCAGCGCAAGCCCAGATTGCAAATGAGGCTTTCAAGCCGTCGAGACCACCGCTCCCAGCGCCAGCCGCTCCGCACACCTGACGCCCCGCCCCGCCCCGCCCCGTCAGGCCCCCTCTCCCGCGAGACCCCGCCCATCAGGGTCTCCCAGGCTCTAGTGGCTCCCGGCACGTGGCCGCCCTGCCCACAGACTTGGGCGGGAGCCAAAACAACTCAGGGAAAGAGGCCTGTTTTTTAAAATTTGTTTATTTTAAAACATGAAACCCAAGCTGAATAGAAACCACAGAAATTACATTGACGAGATTTTTAGTATTTGCCAAGAAAAATAAAGCCCCCAGAGAAATAAAAATCAAACCCCAAACCCAGTTAAAAAAACAAAAACAAAAAAACCCAGAAACACAGCGACAGCAACATACAGCCATGGCCCTACGGAAGTTGGAGAATGCCAAGCGGTTCAGGCCTCAGTTCCCCGCTCGGGACGCTAAATCACCTTGTGGGTGGGATGCAAGGGCCAGGAGAGAAACCTGGGAGGGGGAGTCTTAACAAAATTACTTCGAGAGATATATGTAACAAGTATAAAGTGGTGCGGTACACAACCATTATGGTTAAAAAAAAAAAGCCCGCCCAAGAGGCCCTGGTCCCCGCTCGTACCCCCATGTAGGGCTGTCACCCCCGCACCCCTCCCGGCCTGGGCGGGGGTCCTGGGGTAGGGAGGGAATGGAGCTTGGACTGGGATTGCATAGTGAGATGGGGTGGGCGAGGAGGGGTATATAGGATCAGGGCTTCCGATCAGGCCCTACCACACCAGGCCAGGGGAGCTGGGGGAAGCGTGCGCCTGCACAAGGAGCCCCATCGCCGAGCGACCGGACTGGATGGAACCCCTCCTGCCCGCCTAGCCCGTCAGGGGCCTCGGGGCGTCTCCCTCCCATCCACGTGGTAGAGGACCACTGCCCAAGATGCTGCAGGGCCTGCCAGGGGCAAGAACCACAGGTGCAGGGGTGGGAGCGGATGAGGGTAAGTCACCGGGACGGGACGGGTTAGGAAACGGCCTGAAAACTTAAAACGGCAAAAAGAAAACCAAGGGCGAGATGCGCTCCCCCTCCAGGACCGAGGCTTGGTCTTGCACCCCTTTTAACCTCCCCCGTTTTCCTTTCTTCCGCCTCAGTGAGCAGAAGGAACTGGGCGGAGTCACAGATGGGCGGGCAGACACGCACACGACGCACGCACGGAAGGGCTCCGAGCGGCGCAGGTGCCCGGCGCCCGGCTCTCACGCTACGTACATTCACATTTCGGCCTCGCGGGCCGGGCGGCCGTTTGTGCTTCCGAGCGGCGCCGCAGGCAGCACAGCCCGACGCCTCCCCTCTGATCCGAGGCCGCGCAGGAATGCTCCGCCCAGGCGGTGGGGCCCAGAAAAACTTGTCGGTTGGGCTGTGGTACCGCCATATATGTATATGTGTGTGTGTGTGTGTGTGTATGTGTGTGTGTGTGTGTGTGTGTGTGTGTGTGTGTGTGTGTGTACAGTGGGGGGCCTGGAGCACAAGGTGCCTTTCAGTGAGGTTTGGCCGTGTGCAAAGGCTCAGATGCGAGGCTGCGGGCCCTTAGGCCCACCTGGAGCACCCCCGTGTTTGCCTACTCACTCCCCCAACCCCGTCCAGGGCAGAGGCTGCCCCAGGAGCGGGGGAGATGTGACCTAGTCCCAGGCCCACCCATGCTTTTGGTCCCAGATACCAGCACAAAGAAGGGATCACAGAGGAAGGTGGCCTCTTCCAGGCCACCCTGGGGAAGGGGTGCCCTGCCGCTCTGGGAGAAAGAGCCCCCCATGTCTGTAAACTGCCGGGCCAGCTGCTATCTGCCCCGGCCTGGGCCCTCGTGTGGCTGCCAAGTGGCTCTCTGCTGCCCCTGGACTGACACAGGGCAGAGGCTGCACCTGGCCTCTCTTGCTTCAGGCTGGCTGGGCAGGGCTGGGACTGGCAGGGGACTTTCCAACTTGATTTGGGGGTAGCACCCCCACCTGCGGCAGGAAACACAGCAAACATTGTACACTAAGCCAAAAGCACCTTAGGGAAGCCTTGTTCCCGCTTCACAGGTAGGGAGACTGAGGCCACAGGGACCTCAGTCCTACAGCCCAAGGGACATTCATTCCTGAGGACACGGTCCCCTGGCGCAGCACCTGCCCAGGGAGGGGTCTCCAGGCCCTTGGGCTGCCTCTCGGTCTTCGACACCCCCCAGCAGCACCACGAGAAGAAACACCTTCTCCAGCCCGACTCCCAGCTGGCTATCCTGGGACTCAACTCCGGCCTGGACTCGGCGTCACACTGGCGGGCTTTGGGTTGGCCAGGGGTGCTTTCTCTCGGAGGCTGGAGTGAGGTCAGTGGTTAGTCCCAAGAGGGGCGGCAGGGGCCAAGGGCACATTCACAGCCAGCTCGGGTCCAGCCCCCCAGCCGGCTCTGGGACACTGTGCCTGTCCTGGATGGAAAGGGAACCGAAAAGGGGGTGCCACTCGGCCCGCCACCCCGCCTGCCCTAGAGATGACAAATGTGGTTAGTGCAAGAAATGAACCGGATGAAGCTGTCAAGCCTCTGGGGTGGGGGAGGGGTCTTGGCACCAAGAGGGCGGCCAGCACTCGATGAGCAGCCTGGGCTCCGCACGGCACCTGCTGTCTCCTGCCGCCGGGGAGGGCTGGGTGCCACAGGCGGGGTGGGTGCTGAGGGAGAGAGCGCTGTTGGGAGGGAAGCAGAGAAAGTGGGGACCCGATGCAGAGCCTGGGGTGTGGGGGGCGAGGGAAGGAAGGAGTCATAGATGCCACAGAGGCACGTGAAGGCGCCACAAGAGGGTCTCCGCGCGTGGGAGACAAGCAGGCCGTGGGTCCACACGGCCGTCCCTCCAGATGCCCAGCGCACGGGGAGCACCGCGCGGCCTATGAACTAAGAGGTGAGGCACAGAAACATTGAAGGAGCAGAGAAGCATCAGAGCTGTGGGAGGGATGGGGTGGGGCAGCTGCCAGGCCAGGAGACGGCAGGGGTCCGCAGGGACAGCACCAGCACGACACATCTGGCCCAGCGCAGGGCTCTGCAAATCCCCGAATCCTCGGAGGCAGAGGGGCACGGGGCTGGGGGCCAGGAGGGCCCGGGCGTCGCTGGCAGCACCCCCAGGTGTCCAGGCGTGTGAGCCAAGGAGAGGGTGCGGGCCCAGAGCCCCTGCGTCGCCACCAGCAGGAGCCCTCCGGGCATCTCCACGCCCCTGCAGGAAGGGGAGGAGGGGGCGAGTGGCCACAGCGCGCCGGCAGCAGGCCCGGGGTGGGTGCGGAGGGTATGGCAGGCAGCCGCGGGCGTAAGCAGCCAGGCCGGCCCGGGGAGGAGTGGGGCGATTGGCACGTGGGGCGGGTGGCTGTCGGGCGGTCTAGTGCCCGCTGCTGCTGGAGTTGGGGCGAGGCTGGCTTGTGGCGAGGTACTTGGCTCTCATGCTGGAAGTGTACTGCAGGGAGACAAGGGGAGGGGGCAGGTGGTCAGCGGGCACTGGGCACAGCCGGGCAGGGCCTCCATGGGGTGTGCCGGAGCACCCCGGGGTGGGATGGGGCAGGACCACGTGGCGGCACAGCTGACAGAGCCCTGGGAGAAGGGGCTCTGGGAGGGGCCCGCTGGTCCAGGGCCTGGACTCCTGAGCCCTGGCCGGGGCTGGGGGCAGTGACAGCCCCGGGGGGCAGAGGTCTGGCCACCCACTCCCCAGGCTCCGGACGGGGACCAGCGTCCTCTCCCAGCGAGATGAGCACAGCAGCCCCTGCTCCCGACTTGGGCGTGTGGCATCAGGCCAGGCAGCACTCTGCCCCGGCAAGAACCAGAGCTTGGAGGCTCCCCACTGCACCCAGCACGGGCCCTCCTCCCCCTGCGGGATCCTGGCCGGGCGGCCAGGAGGAGTGTGTGGGCTCAGGCTGTGCCCAAGGGCCCAGAGTGGCGGACACCACAGGTCACAGGGGTGAGAGGCCTCCACAGCGGCTCTGCCCCGTCACCCCAGGGGAGGACCCCGAAGCCACCAAGGCCCCTCAGGCTGGGGTGATGCTGCCACCCATTCAGATGGGAACCAAACTGGGGGTTCCTTGTGGGTCACGGACGCAGGGACAAAGGCAGCTGGGGCGGGGACAGCCAGCACATCTCGGCCACTCTTGTCCAACCTGAAGCATGAAGGCCTCACTCGATACACATGCATGTGCACGTGTGCTCACAACGAACACACGTGGAAGAGACGTGTGCTAAAACCAAGCAGTGTGCAAGGGGCCACACGCCCGTCTGGGGGACAAAAGCCAAGGCACGTGCCGAGGTTGCCAGCGGGAAGGAGCCTGGCAGGCTGACCCTGCAGCCACAAGCCCCCAGCAATCCCTGGGGGCTCCGAACCCGAGGCCACACACTGCAGTGTGCGCATCAGGACAGACGATCTCCCCTGGGCCCGAGAGCCCTCCCGGGGCTCCCGGAAGGGGGAAGGCTGTGAGCGCCCGTCAGCGGCCACGAAGGCGAGCTGGGAGGAGGATGGGCGGGCACTGGGAGCCATGTCATTCCAGGGGCGTGCAGCACGGGCTGGGGGACGGTGGGCAGCAGCCCAGACCGCTGACGAACCCGAGCAGGCGCGCGGCGCCGTGTGAGGACCGCGGCGGCTTGTGTGCCCCTCTGCACGCAGCTGTGTGCACTTCCAGACACGTGGGGCGGCCCTTCGAGGGCCGGGCCTGCTGGCCGCACCCCAGGGTGCCAGGCACAGGCGTGCACGCGCACACGGGTTTGGGTGGCCGGCTCGCTGGGAGGTGACAGATGGGCAGGGGCCAGCTGCAGCTGGGCCAGGGACGAGGAGGGGGCTCTGTGCAGGGGCTCACTGCCCCTGATGCGAGGGTGACAGCCCAGGGCCAGGGTCTCTGTGGCTGGGCTAGGGGCCACAAAGCCCACCCACCTGCACTGCCGCAAGCTGGCCCCGTGGGCGCTGAGCCAAGACAGCGCTGGGACCTGTCTGATGAGCCAGCGCTGGCGATGGGCTAGCGGTGAGCAAAGGGTGTGAGGCACGGAGGTGTGGGTGCGCAGGCGGTGCAGGGCAGGGGACCCAGGTGGGCCAGTACCTGTCACTCAGGACACAGCCACCACAGCGGTCAGGCGCTGCTCATGGGCTTAAACTGCCAACCCGTGTGGCCGCCAGCGTCCAGGGCAGCCAGATAGCGCTAGGAGGGCCCGGGGTGGGAGTGCAGGAAAAAGAGAGAGAGAGGGCGGCCTCAACGCCAGGGTGAGGGCCGGCCCACAGCAGGCCTTGCGTGCAGACCAGAGTGCCGACAGGAGGGTGGGCCGAGCATGACACGGCCTGAGAACCCGCACAGCCTGGGCCAGGGCACCCCAGGCCTGCTCTGTGCCGCAGGGCGTGGCGGGGCCGCCCCACGCGCAGGCGGGTATTTCTGAAGCAAGGTGGCCCTCAGCCTCTCTAGCCCTGTTCCTTGAGGCCCACCACCTCCAGGAAGCCCTCCAGGGGCCCCGGCCTCTCTACAAGCTCCTTTCCCACCCTGTCCCCTTTCTGTGTCTCATTCCCAAGAGCAGAGGGGACACCAGGCACAGATGGAAGAGCCAGGAGACGAGACCTGGGTTGAGTCCAGGAAGTTGAGGAAGGAAAAGAAGAGGAAGCAGGGCTGGGGTGGGAAGAGATGCAAGGGCCCTCGCAGGAGCTTGTGAGCTCACCCAGCCCCGTCTACACAGGCCAGATGCCTGCCTGAGAGCCCTGGCTGGGACCCACACTCAGCCCTGGCACTGAAGGCTCGGGGCCGCGTGCAGGGCCTGCACTGCCTGTGAAGACCACAGCAGACACGAGGCGGCGGGGTGGGGCCCCTACCCACCCTCCGGCCCCAAGACTTACTGAAGGCGGCGGGGACTCGCGCCCGATGAGAGGGGTGTTCTCACAGCGGGGATTCTGGAAATTGGCATTCTGACTCCTAAGGTGAGAGGAAGGGGGGGCTGTGAGTGCCCACTGGCCATGGCAGTCCCAGCCCTGGGCCAACGGGGCCCGTCCTGGAGCTAGCAGGACTCCATGCATCTTCCCCACCACTCTGCATACTGCCTGCCAGCAAGGGCCTGGGGTCCCGGGAAGCCGGCACACAGTGAGGGGCTCCGAGCAGGCCCATGGTGGCCACCTGCCAGCCTCAGCCCGGCCCCGCCGGCTGCCTGCCCACCACGCGGCCAGGCCCAGGGCCCTTGGCAACGTCATTCCCTGCACGAGACGCAGACGCTCCATCTGACAGAGTGGCCTCCCCATGGCCTCCGCCCAGGCATGTGGGAGCAGCAGGCCAAGCCTACCCAGAGCCCGGACGGCCCCCGGGGAGGCCCCACCCCTCCCCACTGCAGCAGCTCAAGTCCCTGCTCCCTGCGGTGGGGCTGCATCCCCACTCCAAGCCACGGCAGCCGTGCATGCCAGCCACACTGAACCCCAGGCAGCCTATCCCAGGGCTCGGTTCTGCCGTCCCAACCTGGGCTGCCCCACCCGCTCCCAGCATGCCTCACTCACATATACTCGGTGACCGGGGCGTTGCTGACAGTGTGTGCTGCGGCCGGGATGCTGGTCTCGCTGCCATAGCTGCTGCCGCAGCTGTACAAGCTGGGCATGTGGACGCGGTAGAGGCTGTCGTGTGCCGGCCTCGGCCCTGGGGCGGCCTCCTCCCCCCCATCCTCATCAGGGCCCCTGCAGGGAGGGACCCAGCACAGCTTCAGGCCCTGGCGTGAGGCAGCCAGCCACAAGACCCACAGGGGCTCAGCTCTTGTGCAGACACAGCTGGTTCCAATCCTGGTTCTGTCACCTACCCACAACGGGACTGTGGGTAAGTGGCCCGGGGACACCGAGGAACCCGCACCTCAGCCTATGCACACGGACACCGACTGTCTATTAAAAAAAGGGGACAAGGCCCCTCCTGCGGGAGCACAGAGGGCCAGGTGCCTGCCGTCCCAGCCCGCCCCGAGAGGCCTGAGCCCAGTCCTCCAGACTCCGCCGCCCCCTGGCTCCCTGCCCGCCACTCCAGCCAGGCCGCTGCAGGGCGAGCCCAGGGAGCCGTGGGCCGGGCCTCTGGTGCTCCGGTGTGTGGGGCCTCACGTTCTGCCTGGTCTGGGTGGGACTTGGGACTGGGCTGCCTGGTGGTGAGGGTACAGGCCAGCCAGGCCTGGGCTCACGTCCCACCTCCCCACCACCGGCTGGGTGGCCTTGAGCAGAGGGTCCCTCCGCCGTGCCCTCGTAGTGAGACAAGTGGGGTCGCAGCAGCGACTGACCAAGTGCCAGTTCCCAGCCAAGCCCAGGGCCGAGCGCTTGCATGCAGTGGTTCATCTAGGGCTCACGTCACGCTAAGAGGTTGTACTCTTCTAACCCCCATCCTACAGGCAGGGAGACTGAGGCCCAGAGTGGTTAAGTGACTTGCCTATGGTCACCCAATGAGCAAGGGTACAGCTGGGATCTGAATCCAGGCCATGAGGTTCCAGGGGTGTGCTCTTAGCCACTCCCCTACAGCTGCCATCTTTACTACCGCCCCCATCACCACTCCCATGAGTACCACTGTCATCACCATTCTCACCATCTCCACCACCACCGTGACCAGCACCATCGTCACCGTGACCGCCACCGCCAGCACCAACACCATCCCAACAGAAAGTAGAGTAGAAATCCAGACGAAAGGAAGAGATCTGAGCTGGCCTGCTCGCCAAACGGGCTGGGCCACCAAGAGACAGCCACAGCCCAAATGGGAGACACACCACAGGGGCTCGAGGACGGCGGGCCTGGCATACCCATGTACCATTCAATCCAGTACTGACTGGGGAGACTGAGGCAGGGGCCACCAGGACCACTACTTCAAAGATAAAGACACAGTGGCCCATGGGAGGTAGCTGCCATCCTGGTCACCCAGCTGAGGGGGCCACGGAGGCCAGGGCCATGTGGGGCACTCCCTGCAGAAGCTCTGAGTCCCGCAGTCAGCTGGTCTCCCCCCTCAACAGCACTGCACACCTGCACCCAGGGGTGGGGGGACGGATGAGACATCCAGCCAGTCAGAAGTGGGGACAGCTGTGGGCACAGAGCCAGCAGCAGCAGGCAGGGGACCCCGGTTCTCCCTGCCTGCTCCGGACTCGAGTGTCGCCTGGACCGGGACCGCCTCTGGGCTGTTGCTACAGAGGCCCCGGGAGTGTCAAGAGGCGAGGAGGCCTTCCTGCCTGTCTCCTGGCTATGACATGGGGTGTCCAGAAGACACGGCCCCAGCTGCTGTGTGGCCTGGGGCAGGTTCCAGGACCTCCCTAGCCCCTCACCTCTTCTGCTGCCAGGTGTGTGGGACACTGCAGACGATGGAGCTGAACATGAGGGCTGTGACAAAGGAGAAGAGGGCCAGGTAGATGAGGCCCTCGACGCCATCGTAGCAGAAGCCTGTGAGGGCCTGCACGTAGTCCTGAGGGCAGGCGGGAATGGGGACGGGGACACAGAGAGAGAGACGGGGAAGCACAGGGTGAGGTGAAGTGTGCACAGGGAGCCCCCAGCAGCCTGCACTGCCCCCACTGGAGGCTGGGCAGAGGCCCTGTGACTGCTCCCCTCCCCCTCCCCCACGCTCCCCCTAGCTGCTCCTCTCCCCTGCCCCCCACCCCTCCTAGCTGCTCCCCTCCCCCTGCCCTCCCCTAGCCACTCCCCTTCCCCTTACTCCGCCCCTAGCTGCTCCCCACTGCTCCCTGCCGCTCCCCGTGCCTGCTCAGCCATGGGCCGGCTCTAGGAGACGGCTCTCACCAGGTGCAGGCTGCGGCAGTCCACCAAGGCGGTGAGGTGCTGCAGGTTCACCTCCGTGCCGTTCAGCGCCTCCTGGACACGGAGCAGGGGGTCCTGGAGGGCGTGGACCATGCCAGGTCAGCACAACGTTCCGGAAAGGGTCCTGAGCCAGCCGCAGGCCTCCCTCCACCCCACACCCTGCCGTCGAGACCCCCTTGACCCCCACAGTCCTGGCACAGGCCCTGAGGACCCTTGGCTTTGAGAAAGGGGGCCCCCCAAGTCTGTGCCCTGGTCTCAGGGGGCTGCTGAAGACGTGAGGGGGACAGTGAGATGGGACGCACAGCACCTGCCCACGCGGCCACCAGGGCAGGGCCTTCGTCGTAACGGGAGAAACAACAAACGCCCGCGTGTCCCTGACACGGGCCTGGTTCTTTTAAAAATCACGTTTTAAGGAACAGTTTAAGACAATGGAAGTTTTCAGAATATCTTAAGGGACAAAACACTGTCCAAGATACTCTGTGCAGAGTGAGGCTGGTCCTATAGTGTATGTGTGCATGCGTGTGAGTGTGTGTGTACGCACGCGCGTGTGAGTGTGTGTGTGTGTGTCTGCCCTGTAAAACCTACCAAAAATCCTCGGGGACGTGAGGGAAGGATGGCAGGTAGGAGAGAAGGCCAGACCCCCCAGCAGGGTCCTGCGGGAGGCAGCCTGAGCAGTGTCTGCACCCCACCTCCCTTTCGTGATGAGAAGAGGGATCCCACTGGCTCCACTGACCACACCCACAAGCCCTCACCTTGGTGGCCGGGTGCTCCCGCGGGACGGTCTTCAGGAGCTCAGCCACCACGTCCTGCATCTCCACCAGAGCCTTGTGGCTGCCCGACAGCTTCTGCTCCACAGAGAGGCCGGCTGATTCCAGCGGGGGTGGGGGCAGCCGTCTCTCCCTCCCCGAGGTCCCCACCCACACGCGGCGCAGGCCAGCTCCAGGGCCTTTGGCTTCTGCTGGCCCAAGGGGCGTCCAGCCTGTGAGGCCACGAGCTCATGGAGTGGGATGGCTGTGCCCGGCAGTCTGCTCTGTGGGCCTGTGGGACACCTTTTCTTGGCCCCCCAGATGACCACACACCCCAGAGGCCACACAGTGAAAATACAGCGTCTTTAGAGCAGATAAACAGTCCTGAGGACCCCAGAGGGCCGCACAGTTATGTGGAATGACAGGCAGTGGGCTACATGGCTTCCCTTCAAATTCCATCATGACAACATCCATCCGGTTATTCCACAGAGCAGGCACAGGACCCCTGCTTCCATGGGGCATCCCTGGGCTCCTCCCACACCTGCCAGACAATCGGCTTTGCCCTACAGAGATGGCTGGGGCAGCCTGAGAAATGAAAGGAGTCCCAGGGATTCGAGGGCATTAAGCAGGCCACCCCAAAAGGCTTGTGCTGAGGCTGTCAGGGTGGCAACCCCGGGGACAGTTAGCAATGTCAACGTGGCGTTCGCCCAACTGCCTCCCGACAGCTCCTGGGGCCCCAGGGGCCTGACGAGGTGTGAGAGTGGGCCTCGTGGTCTGTGGGCACCTGGGGGCAGGGGCCAGGGGACCAGGTGCTCTGCGGGGCCGGAGCAGCCGAGCTCTCACCTGCTGGAAGGGGTTGGCGGCACGGGGCGAGCAGGCCAGGTAGTACTGAAGGATGTCTGTGGAGAGAGGTCAGGGCGGCTGAGCCACTCCAGCCGTCCGCGTGTGCCTGTGTGTCTGCTTGTGATGTGTATCTACACGTGCGTGTCTGTGTGTGTGTATACGGGTGTCTCCACACCCGCGTGTGCACGCATCTATCTGCATGTGTACGGCTGTGTCTGCATGTCGTGTACGCAGGTGTATCTGTGAACACGTGTATGTCTGCACACGTGGGCGTCTATGCGCACGTCTGCATATGTTGTGTGCGCATTTACACGTGTGCACCTGTCTGTATCTGTGAGCGTGCAGGTGTGAGGGGGCACACGGTCTCCAGGGAGCCTGGGGCCAGGGCCCAGGCCCTTCTGCTCTGAGCCATGTCCCTGAAATGTGCACAGTTCTCTCTTGGGGGGCGGCCTCATATCTCCCCTCCCTGGGGAGCAGCAGACAGGGCACTGGGGGTGGGCAAGGAGTCAGAGGTCACCGGGGCGGGCATCTGCTCCCAGGCCAGTTGGGCAGAACAGTTCTTAGGCCAGAATGTCACCCCAAAAAGGGGGCACGAAGCCGGAGCGTGCAGGTGGCCTACTCATCCCCATTAAAACAGGTGTTGATTCAGCGTCCAACGTTCAGAGATGGGGATTCACTTATAATTCTGATTTTGAAAACCTAAGATTTTTCAAGCCCAGCCAGAGCTGGCAAAGAAGCCTTGGACCCCAACTGCCTAACATCTGCCCCCCACACCCCCGCCCTGTGCTCTCTGGTCTCTTCTTGGCGGCTCTCTGGGATCCAGTACACGATGCGGGCCAGGCGTAAGGTCCATCACGGCCCAGGGCAGCCTCCTCGCGCCGCACCCATACTTGGCTGCCAAGATCTGGGTTCCCACGGAACTTATGTCGGAAACATAAGAAAGCCCCACACTTGACTTTCGCCACCAGTCAACAGAGCCAGCGCAAGGCCTGACCCAGATGGCCTGTGGCCCTGCAGGCAGCAGCTGGCACTCACGTGTGGCTGGGACTGCTGGGACACAACTGCAGACTCACCCCCGCTCAGCACCGAGCGCTCCTCCACCATCCTGGTCACGTAGGTGTCGGGGTCCACGCAGAAGTCGCTGGAGCCCTGGGGTGGGTGCAGGCAAGGAGGATGGGATGACTGAGCTGGGAGTCCGCCCGCCCCAGACCCCTCAGCTCTCAGGGGTGGAGCCTGGTCCCCCAGGGTCTGCGTTTGGCTCAGGAAGGTGGCGTGAGTCTGTGGGCGGCAGGGACTGACAGGCCGTGCGCCCGTGACAGGCCCCCAGGGGAAGAGGGGAGGGGCGATGAGTGTGGCATCCCCCACCCCACCCCCCGTGCTCGGCCAGCAGACGGGGATCACCTGTCCTCTCCATCACCTACCACAGACACGGCCAGCTCCAAGCCCAGTGCGCCCCAGCTGATGATCAGGGCCAGGACCCCCAGCAGGCAGACCCTTGGGGCAAAGAGAGTCAGTCAGCACCCTCCAGGCCGGGGTGAGGGCTGCACCCCACGCCAGGCTGGACCCACAGACAGGAGGGTGGGACAGGGCTGACTCAGGGGACACGGTGCTGCAGGTGCCCCACCCCCTCCCCCTGCCCTGAGGGCCCACAGACTCACCCGACCAGGATCCCCTTGGAGCTGCGGATGAGGCCGACCAGTACCAGGAGGCAGATGGCCACGTCGAACAGCAGCAGGCCCAAGTAGCCCAGCCACCTGGGGGCACAGCGTACACGTGGGCCGGGCACGGGGGGCCCAATCCCAGGGCAGCAGAAAGGGGGTGCTGGGGCAGAGCCAGGCAAACAGCCCAGAGGAGCTTCCGCAGGCAGTTCTGGGATATGGAGACTGCCCTCACTCTTGTAACGTATGTCCCCATGGGGGACTCCTGCCACAGTGACCACCAGAGGCCCCAGCCCCTCGCCCCAAAAGACCTCAGGCACTGGGAGCTGGGCGCCGACTGGCCCATAGAGACTAGTGGGAACCGAGCGGGGCAGGAAGGAAAGAGGGCCGCACCTGTACCAGTCATAGAGGTCCACCTGCTCGGCCAGCGCCTCCAGAGACACGGCTGGGTTCCTCCAAAATGGGATGGCAGCCGTGTAGCCCAGCAGCGTTTCGAGCAGGCTCTGCAGCCGCTGGACCGCCCGCAGGGGCTCTGGCCGGGCGGCCAGCTGCCGCTCCAGGCTCTGCAGGCTGGGCTCCGCCGAGCGGTTCAGGGCAGCTGCGGTGTCCCACACCTGCGCCAGGTTCGGGGTGGCGTGAGCCGGGGCACGGGCCCGCTCCCACACACGCCCACGCCTCGCTCCCACACACTGGGGCACACGCGCACACACGCAGTTTAAGAGCAGGAAAAGAGGCCCCTCCCATGCGGCCACTCACGCGGTCCTGGACCCCCGCCACCGTGCGGTTGGCGTGGCGGAGCGAGTAGGTGGCCCGATGTATGCCGTCACTGGTCTCCCCATTGCCGTAGAACCCCACGGCGATACCGGCGCTGGGACAGGGCGGGGCCGCATGAGGGCACAGGCCCGGGAGCCCCGGCCCGCTCCGCCCCCAGCTTGCCCCGCCCCCGCCCCCGGCCGGCCCACCCGGCCCCTCTCCTCTCGGCCCAGTCACCCCTCTATCCTGCCCGCCCCCCCCCACTCTAGCCACGCCCCTCGCCGACCACGCCCCCCGGCCCGCCCCGCGCGCTCACCTGCAGACCAGAGTGGCGATGATGACGCACCAGGCGGTGCAGCAGCAGTCGGCGTCCAGGTGCTCCTCGCTCTTGCGCCGCCGGCAGCACAGCCAGAAGGAGTAGACGAGCAGGAAGAGGAGGTCCAGGGCGAGGCAGGCCAGCGCGGCCGCCCCCAGCAGCAGCAGCGCCTGAGGGAGGTTGGGAAGTGGTGCTGGAGGTGTGGACCCCCGCCCTGGCTCTGCACCCAACTGCAGTACCAGCGAATTCCACCTGCGCCTGGGCCACGGGACCGGCGCGCTCTCCCACTGAACCCTCCCCCAGCCCTGGGGATAGAGGCTCCCAGCACCTGGGTGATGTGCCTGTGGTCACCCAGACTCAGGACCCGAGACTCGGGACCCCTGACTCATGTCTTCACTCCTAGACACCAAGACTCTAAGCCCCACTTGGAGGGCCCAGGTGGGCAAAACCATGGGATCCCCTCTCCTAACCCTGCCCAGGCCCTGTGTGCTCCCCATGGGAGCCCACCACCTCCTGGGCCCCAGAGCCCAAGGCACATCTCTTTGAACAGGGATTCTGGCCCAGGCGCTGTGAGGAGGTGCTGGCGGGGGACCCTGGGCAGGGCCAGCACAGTTGCTAACTGGCCACGTGGCCAGGGAAGGCCCTTACTCTCCCTGAGCCTCAGTTTCTCTTTTGTAAACAGGGGGTGATGCTGCCTCCCCACAAGAGGTAGGCACAGAGTCTCAGGGAAGGCCACCCACACCCGCTGCAGGGCCCTGGGTGTGGGGCCATCAGCACCGTCACCATCCTCACCCTGAGTGCTGAGACTACTCTGGGTCTGACCGCCTCTGTGAGCCCCTGAGCCTCGGGCAGCCTGAAGGGCCAGCACGCTCCAACCACATCCCAGGAGGCACCGGGGGACGAGGAAGTGCCCCCCAGCACCCTTCTGTCACTGAGGCCAGCGTCCCCCACGGAAAGCAGCTGACTGGATCCAGCGGTGACACGCGCTGCGGGCTCAGTCCTGGGCTGGGGCCTCAGGTGGACAGAGTAACAGGGACACAGCCCAGAGCCTTCATCTGTCACAAAAGGCACCAGCCCGGCCTGGCCTGGGCACCACGCTCTTCAGTTTTCCTGGCCCAGTGCTTCACCACCACTTCACCAGTTAAAAAACCAGCCTCAGAGGAGGTAAGGAGGAAGAACCCATGTGCCCACATCACAGCCTTTCTGCCCACACGTGCTTTGCTGGGTTGAGAGTGGTAGCTGACGCAGGGCTGCAGGGCAGCAGGCTAGCCCTGACCATGTACACCTCATGGGGGGGTCCAAGTAAGTACCGCAGAGAGGTGCCCGCCCCGCGGTGGTGCGACCATGGACACCCCTTAGCTGCCCCTGCCGGCACTACTACAGAGACAAGCAGACCTCAGGGGGACCTGGAAACACCCTCTTCGCGTCCTGACACTCAGCGATGTGGCCGTGAGCCTAGGGAGCCACCGGGGGGTGGAACGCCCAGGCCCGCCTGCCCCCTGCGGGGCCCCCTCGGGACCAGAGGCTCAGCCACAGAGGCACTGGGACCGCGGGATCACAGCCCTGGTGCCCAGCGGCTGTATCCCAGGAGCCAACTGCCAGGCGGCAGATGCAGGACGGTACCCCCTGCCCTCCCAGCAGCCAGCCTGCCCAGCCCTCCATCCCTGATGACCCCCACACCCGAGGCAGGGCTCTCCCACCTTCCCCCTGACCGGGGCCTGCACCTCCAGCCACGATCCAAAGCCACGCGGGTGCCCTGGGAGCCAACGTGCTGTTTGGAGGCTGGGCCTCTGCCCTCCTGCGTGAGGCCCAGCGTGGGGCCCCCTCTCGGGAAAGGCCGGGGCACCGCCACGAGGCTGCAGCACAGGCAGGAGGGTCTGACAGGACCTGGCCACCCTGGCCCACCAGCTGGGTGGGGGAAGGGAGGGGGCCCAGGGTGCTGGCTCCAGAGCACACCTTGTCAAGGTCCCAGGGTGCTCGCATCACAGAGGGGACCCCGAGGCCAGTGGCGGGGGGAGAGAGGTTGTCCAAGGTCACACAGGGACACCAGCCAGGCCACAGCAGGGGGTCTCCGGTGGAAATCAAGGGCCGTCACAGGGACAGGCGCCAGTCATGGGGGAGGGGACTCACCTCAGGGGCCTAGTGTCAGCCACAAACCCCGCCCCACCCCACAGCACACAGCAGGGTGCGAGGAACAGCACCGCCTAGTGGGCTCCGCCTTCACACGCACGAGCTGGAGACCAAGCACAGCGGCCGCAGGCCCTGCCGCCCCCGCCTGCGGGCTGCTCCCCTAAATCCTCAGTCGGACCACGCCACACGCCTGCCTAGACATCTCCACCAGCAACGAGCCCCATTCACCAGCCTGGCCCCCGCCAGCCCCAGCTCGGCCGAGCGCTGGCAGCGACCGCTGCCCCTCCTGCCGCAGCCGGAGCCCGCCTACCACCCCCCACCTCGCGCCACCTCCTCTCCTGCCGGATCCCCTCACCCGCCACCACGTGCGGAACACAGCGTGCGTGGAGCTGATGCTGAAATCAGTGCATCTACGTGCACCCCCTCAAGGAAACCCCTCTTGGAGTGAGGAAGCCGGGGAATCGGGCCCAGGGCAGGCGGCACCCCCTCTGGGGCCCTGAGTCCACCCAGCCTGGCAGCGCACGAGGCCAGGGCTCACACGGTCATCGGGGCTTGCCAAAGAACTCGCGGGCCTAGACCACCGCCCGGGTGGCGCCAGGACCCCCACTCCCGTTCGCCAGATGAGAAAACTAAGGTAAGATAAGCGTCACTGGCCAAGCAGGATCCTAGCGCCTGGGGCAAGGCCGGGGTGGGGCACAGCTGGGCTCACCGCTTGTCTGGGAAACGTGTCAGGTGCCAGGGCCTGGCAGGCGCCCGACAGGCAGAGCCCCCGTCCTCGGGGCTGCCGGGCTGCTGCAGGAGGCTGGGGCTGGGGCCTGCTGGACGGGAGCCGGGCCATGAAAAACAGAACAAGCAGAACAGGCAGGAGTAGCAGGGCGAGTCTGCAAGGGCGCATCATCATCCAGCAGGTCGGGGAAGAGCCCTCTGGGCAGAGGCCACCACAGCTGACACTGCCCAGAAGGCGCCGTGCCAGGCCTGGGCACCCGGGAGGCGCACTTGGATCTCCTACAGCTTTGATTTCGTTTGTTTTTTGTTGTTGGGTTCTTTTTTTTTTCTTTTTTCCTTTTTTGGTTATCTTTTTTTTTTTTTTTCCCCTAAACCACGAACCACACTACCTTTATAATTAAAACACGAACCCAGAAACCTGTCAGTAGCTCTTTTCAGCCAGCCGTGGGAGGCCCCTGGCCTGCTCCCAGCTCTGCCACGTGAGAGCCAGTGCGGCTCCCGCAGGCCCTGCTTCCTCTTCTGGGAATGTGACATTTCCCAGTCCCTCCCAGCTGTCACGTGGGAGAAGGGCCGGCTTATGGCGATGCTGCAGTCCCTGCTGGTGCCCAGTCCCCCGGGAGCAGAGGTCGAGGGGAGGGACACCCCGGGTGTCACCACCAGGAGGCAGCCTGCTGCTGGACAGAGGTGTGAGGGAGTGGCTCCTGCCCAGCCCAGAGGGGCGGCTAGTCTTGAGGGGAACCAGGGGGCTGGGGTTCGAACGCTGCTTTGCCTGGTTCTAGAATGTGACCGTGGGTCAGTGTCCCCGTGCCTCAGTTTCCCCGCGTATAGAACAGGGACAGTGGCGTCACTCCCTTACCTAGCAGGGCTGCTGTGAGATGAAATGAGCTAACGCCCATAAAGACTTAGAACAGTGCCTCCGTGGGGAGCCCTCGGGGTACTGCTCCCAGGCCAGCTCTACCCATGCAGCCACGTGGGCTGGGGTAAGGGAGCCGCTGTCCCAGCTGCTGGGGGGGAGTCCGGGCCACTCGGGGACAAAGTGGGCGTGTGCACGTTCACGCCCACCCACGCGTATTCATGACCACACGTGTTCACATGCTCACTCACACCCACACACGTGAAGCTGCCGCCCGAGCTCCCAGCAGCAGTGCCAACAGCAGCCTGTGTCTGCGAGCGCTGTGGTCCTGGGGGGGCAGGCGGGGAGGGGTTCCCGAGCACCTGGGCATCGGACCCCTGCCAGCGACGGGGAGCCGAGAGAGGCCTCACGCACAGGCACAGCCACCTGCCTGGGGGCCCTAAGAGTCACAGCCCTGGGGGAGGAGCCTCCTGTTCCACCCCTGCCTCACGGGCCGAACGAGTGACAGGCAGGGGCAAGGCAGGCCCAGCGCCGGGGAGCCCTGGGGTCCAGGGCCTTGAGGGTGAGAGTGTGTCCCGGGGCTCCAGGAGGGGTACCTGAGGGCAGGAGAGTGACTTCCAGAGGCTTCCCTGAAGGCAAGGACAGGCAGAGACCCAGGTGCTATATGTCACCCCTTTAGCCCAACACACAGGAAGCCAGGCGTCCGGGCAGCTGGGGTTCCGCCCCCTCCCCTCCTGTGCTGTCTGCCCAGCTCCAGAAAGCCCTTCCTGACCGTGATGACAGGGCCCTATTGCCACCCTTTAAGCGCCGGGTCTGTCTGCCCACACCTCCCCTAGGGGGCGTTGGAAAGGCCTCGCTGAGCTCACCAATTTAGCCGGGGTGGTGCCCCCCCTGGCCCTGAGGCCTGGCCCACAGTGGACACTCAGAAACACGGGGCCCCTGCCCCCACCCCAAGCTCTGACAGGCTGGGGCAGCTTTCTCTCTGGCAGGACGGCTTTCTCCTGGACGAGGCCAGCGTTAAACCTGGACCCCACTGGGCTGCTCGTGGGCCCCTGGCACAGCCCAGGGAGGCAGGCTGCGGGGCCTCCACCAGGACAGCCTCACTCAGCCCTGTGGGGAGGTGACAGCGCCCTCTTCCTGGATGACACAGGGCCCCAGCCCACTGCTGCAGAGCAGCAGAGCCCACGTGGGTGCCGGAGCCGGGCCTGGGGCGCACGGCAGTGGGCAGCTGCTTCCTCCCGCCCAGGGGCCGGGGGGCCTGACCCCTGCCCTCGTCCAGAGAACAGCCTTCCCCTGGCGTTCCCGTGGCGGCCCCGCCTTCCCTTTCAACAGCCTGGCGTCCCCTCTGAATGGGAAATGTTTGATCAGCATCTGGGCTCTGACCAAATGGAATTTTCCGTCTGTGATGGAAGTGATGTCAGCACTCAGTCAGGCGAGACAAGGCGCTGGGGCCCGTATCCTGACCGCGGGCCACAGCGCTGGCCGCCCGCCACCTGAGCGCGCCTCAAGCACTGCGCTGTGAGGACTTGGCGCGGACACACGTGCACGGGGCTGGGGGCCCGTCCACCCACCCCTCCCGGCCCTACAGCTGCTGTTTCTCAGCCCCAGCCCACCCCACCGGTCCCAAGGCCCTGCAGCCCCGGCCGTGGAATGTATCCACCAAGGAGGCCCCTGCCCGGCCCTGTGTCCAGGCGCTCCCCCCAGGCCCTAAGGCCCCCACAGTCCCCACCGGCTCTGAAAACACCTGATGAGCCACAGCTCAGGGTCTGAAGCCTCACTCCGTCCCATTTCAGGCCCAGGCCCAAATCTGAGGCCTATCAGGGGACCTGACAAGTCCCTGGCCTCCAGCGGGTCCTCCCAGCGCCGGCGAGGGGACGAGGGACAGGGGCCCGAGGGCAGAGGTGGTCTCTGTGTGAGCCTCAGCGGGCTCCCTGTGCAGGCGGGTGGTCCCAGCAGGGTGGGCGGATCCCCAGCTCAGCCTCAGACTTGCTGGCAGTCCAGCTACAAGGGGGCTATCCAGCCGGCCCTGTAAGGGGAGGGCCGTGGTGTGTCACCAAATCTTACTAATAAAAGCCCGTGCGGCAGAGGCTGAGCCCCATCGCAGCCGGGAGGCCACAGCGTGAGAGCGCACAAGGCTGGAGGCCTGTCCCCACCACGACCTGCTGCGGCCCCCCCCCCCCCCCCGCACCCGCTCTGCCCCTTTGGCACAGCCCAGATGTGGGCTGTCAGCGCACGGGTATCCGCACCAGGAGGCCCCAGGCCACCAGGCCGGCAGGGCCACGCGTGACCCTGGGGCAGCACCTCCACGTGTCACCTGCACAGGCAGCTCAGCTAGGCGTCCTGGCAGCACGTGGCACGGAAGCCTGCGAGGGAGCACGCCACACGCGGGGAGCACATCAGAAGCATGGACACACTGCCTGCTGAACACGCACCCCTGCCGGCAGAGCCGCTGCCGTGCCATCAGCAACTGACCCCGAGAGCTGGCCTGTCCACTCGGCCACTCTGCAGGCCACCAAAGCCGGCGGCCAGGCTGGGGAGACGCCGCCCCACCGGGAGACCCTCACGGAGGTTCTGACGGGAAGTGTGGGCCCATGGCTGCCCCAAGCACAGCGCCAGAGGCCGCTTCCCCGCCACCCTGCCGTCCCAGTGGCGGGGCCTCCTTGTGGGAAATCACGTGCACCCAGGCGCCGGTGCTGGCAGGGAGACTTGGGACCGGCAGTCCAGGGGTGACTTGGGTAGGCTCCAGGAGATCGGGCTCTTCCTTCAGGTCATGTGCTAGTGGGGTGGGGTCGGGATCCCAGCCCGGGGGCGTGACCGCAGCCTGAGGTCCCACCGCTGCCGGGCGGATGAGAGGGACTCGGGAGGGCTGTGTGCCTGCCAGAGCGGGAGCCCCTGGAGAAGGGCTGACCCCCTCCCCCTGTACCAACTCTCCGGGGGAGGTGGCCTGGCCAGCTGGTAAACAGCAAGCTCCAAAGAGGAGGCAAGTCCAAATTCCACCAGGGACCTGGGACCTCACCGGCCCGCACTCCCGTGTCCTCCTGTCGGTCACACCAGCCTCACCACGCACAGGGCCTCAGGAGCTGGCCCGACCGAGGACCACTACACACAGGGTGTCCATACTCAGCGCCAGGCCTGGCCCTGGGGACGGGGCATGGGACCCGCAGACACAGCTCCTGGTGGGTTGGCATCTCCCAAGACCCCAGCAGTGCAGGCCTGGAAGCACAAACTGTGGGAACCAGGGAGATCGGGGGAGGGGTGCAGGAGCTTCCGGGGGTGCCCTAAACTGCCATTACAGGGTCAGCGGGTGCCAGCAGGGCACGGTGAGGTGTGGGGTGAGCACTCCCAGAGAGGGACAGTGTGAGTGAGGGCCCAGCACCAGGTCCAGGCTGCAGACCTGCGTCCTGGGAGGCCCTGGCAGCTGTGACCAAGGCAGCGGAGCGGGGATGGAGTGGGAAGGGGGAGCCATGGACCCCTCCAGTGCCTCTGGGGCTTGTCCACCTCAGCCCTGGGGCTGCCAAAGGCCCTTCTCCAGAGGAAGAGACCAGGTCAGGGTGTCCAGGAGGCTGGCAGCGTCCCACACCCCAAGGCACCCTCTAGGAACCCAGAGATGTCCTGGCTGGAGCCCTGGGCCTGGGAGAGGAAAGGGGAGGGGCACCAGGCTGAGCTGCTGCCACAGCTCCTACGTCTGGGGTCTCCCACTGGGAAGGACGCACCCCACATGGCACTGCCCCCTCCCCTAGCGCTGGCCCTCTGCCTCAGCACCCACTGTAGCCAAGCTACACACACGGCCTTGTTGGTCCCCAGACCACCCAGGGCAGGGGTGGCACCCATCCCCCAGGCCAGGGGTGGCACCCATCCTCCAGGGCAGGGGTGGCACCCATCCTCCAGGCCAGGGGCCTGGGGCCAGCAGGGACACCCAGGGCCCCCACGCTTGAGTAATGGAGACAGGGTGTGGGCCAGCACAGGCCTCCTGAGGAAAGTTCCAGAAGAGGCCCCCTCCCCCCCGGGCCAGGCTGGCTGGGTGCTGAGGGCCGTGGAGCTGAGCCGGGTGTGCAGCCCTTTGCTCCCCAGCCCGAACACACTTGGCTGTGGCTCCCAGATGCCGGCCAGAAATTAAAAACAGATTTTCCACCGAGCCAGGCTTGGGTTTCACAAATTCCATGATGGTGAGCTCGTGGCCATGCCTGGAGAAAGCACAGCCAGTGGCCAGCATGCAGCAGCCCGGGAGGGGTCCAGCTCTCTGGCCGAGTCCCCTCACCCTGAAGTCCTAGGTCCAGGCCACCAGGCTTCACAGACACACTCCAGCTGCACCTCCATCCTCACGGGCACACACCACCCTGCCCCGCCAGGAATGACCGGGACACAGGCCCAGCGAGGCGGGACTTGGGTGAAGCCCCAGAGAGAAGCTCTGGTCGGTCATCCCCCAGGCTCAGCACTCCTGCTGCCCTCCAGGCCTGTGGGCCACGTGGAAGGACACCGAGGCCCCGCTCTCCCACTGCCCACGCCCCGCCTGCTGGCGGAGGGAAGACACCAGAGAACACGGCGCCGGCGCGGCCCTCGAAGCTGCGAGCGTGTCTATTTCGGTCCGATGCCCTAACACGTCTCCCAGCATGACACCCAGAAAACTCCTCTGCTCTTCACCACCCCGTCTGCAAGCGCCTCTCCACCCGCCACTCCTGGGGGCGCACGCGACAGGCCTCAGATGTAGCCAGGAGCTACCAGACGGGCGGTCACGTCATCATCCAGACCAGAGCCCAGCCCAGGGCTCGTCTCCACCCTGGGGCACAGCCCAACCCGACTCGGGGGTCAGCAGTCTGAAGGGCCTCCTCACAACGGTCAGGAACCCAGCCCAGGGTGCACGGGGCCAGGGCAGGGGAGCGGGGGAGCCGGGCAGAGTGGCACCACGCCTGGCGCTCTTCTCAGAGGCAGAAGCAAGGGGCCACTCAGGCTTGTTTGGGCAGCCCGGCCTCACCCCATGCCCTCGGCCAACACAGGACACGCCTGGCCCTAGAGGGTGGTGCGGACAAAACCGAGCACCCTTGGCACACCTACCGTTCAGAGCCCACCCGCCCCTCTGAGGGGACCCAGCCTCAGCCAGCCACCTCCCAGGAGGGGGAGGGGCGCACCCAGCGGGGGCTGCAGCCTGCGTGTGTGCACAAGCCCAGCGGCACATGAAGAGCCCAGGCCCTGAGTGGGGGGCAGTGTGAAGGGAGGCAGCGCCCCCCGGAAGCCTGCCCAGCCCACGTGCAGACCCTGGCAGCCCTCAAATCCACCAGGCCCAGCCCAGGAAGTCACTCTCCCCTGGCCCTGCTCCCTGAGGGCACACCGGACGCCTGCCCCGACTTTGGACAAGAACCCGAGCAGTGTCAGGGCCAGCTGGCACCAGGCGCAGGCCCTGTCCTGCCCCTGACACCGGACTGGAGGCCTGGAGGCCCACTGCAGCCTCCAACAGCCCCGTCCGTGGCACGAAGGGCACCCGCTGCCTCGGCAGATGTCAGCGGTGCATGGGCCCCTCGGGAGTCCAGCAGGGCAGGCGCAGATCCAGTTCTGGGGCATCTGCATCCCCTCTGCAGCAGGGACGCCGGGGCAGGCCTGGGACCCTAGCCACGGGTGTCCTCTGCAAAGTACCTCCCACCTCTGGCAGCGTGTGGCTCCCTGCTCTGGGCGACAGGGCCTGGTGTGTGCCATGCAGCAACCCGACCGTGGGTCTGGGTCCTCACCCTCCCCAAGACCCTGGGAAGCCCCTGAGAGCCGCCTGGGGGCCATGTGTGTGTCCCGGCCCAGCACAGGGCTTAGGGTGGGCTCCCCGCAGATCCAAGGAGGCAGCAATGGGCACAGCCAGGCGCTCCTGGGTCCTGCTGCACCCGCCCTCTGTCACGTGCCCCAGTTCCTCGGGGGCCACGTGGGGCACTTTCTCTCTCTGTGATCCAGTCCCTGGGCTGCAGATTCGGCTCTTCCTCTCCAGCCAAGGACTCAGCAGAGCTGCCTTGGCCAGTGGGGGTCTGGTCCCAACACCCTCTGAGCCTTCCTGGACTAGCTCCTGCTGGGGGGACCAGACTCGGAAAGCGCACAGGGGCTGTGGCCGCAGGCAGGGCAGCGCTGGGCTGGAGCTGGAGCCTGTCCGTGTCTCCCAGCCCACTGATGCTGGCTGGCCAGGGGCCTCAGTTTCACTTCTGTAGTGTTACTGTTTGGCTTCCCAGAAACAAACAGCTTACTAAACAAACGCCATGAGCCTCTTCGGTAGAGAAGCTGTAACTTGGGGGTCAGAGACACAGAGCACCCAGCCCAGAGCCTGACCAAGAGCCCCTGGTCAGAGCCAAAACAGGCGCCCTCCAAGCTGTTCTGTCCCCCAGGCAGGGCAGTGCAGTGCTGGGGACAGAGCTGGTCACCGCATCTTCAGACCCGAGAAAACCAGGAGCCCCAGAAAGGCCCAAAGATGGGGCCTGGCGGCGCAGAGCCCACACCAGCGCCAGGCAAGAGTCTGGCCCCAACACCTACCTCTCAGCGGCTGTAGACCTGGTGGCAGAGGCAGCCAGCAGCCTCACCTCCCAGCCAAAGGGCCACGTGACAGTCGGTTCTCCCCAGCGCCGGGGCACTGGCTCAGAGCGAAACAAAGTTGATTTCGCCTAGCAGGGGCTTCCCTGCCCCCCCCCCCCCCAATGCATAGGCCCTGCACCCTCACAGCTGCTGTCCATGCAGGGCGTGCTCTAGAAGCTTCCACGCAGCCCCTCGGTGTGCTGTTACGTTTGGCACGTTTCTGTCACTTGCAGCCTCAGAATCCTGGTGTCGCGGGATGCTGGGCAAGCACCAAGAGCCATGGACCAAGGACATGGTCCAAAAGACATGATGTTTAAAAGCCGGTGACAAATTCTAGTCTTAGGTGGCACCCCTCCCCAGGTATAAGCGCATGGACAGACTCCAGCTAGAGGGACTTTTTTTTCCTGTCTCCACACTCTTTCCTATTTTCCAAGTGTTCCATGAATGTGTCTTACTTTCATAAACAAGAAGAGAGGCGATAAATGCTGTTTTTAACCAGAGTGAATTTCCTCCTGATTGTGGAGATGGTGCCAACGGAGCCAGTCTCATTCACAGGCACACGCTGACCCTGCTTGAGTCACAGCATTAAACCAGGGTGCTGTGGTCTCTGCTAGGAGACTACTGGCTCCTGTGGGTCCTGCCTAAGTGGCCTTCCAGGCTGGCCTCACACAACCCCGGGCACAGAGCACTCACCAGCTCTGAGGCAGCACGTTCAGATCAGAGGGACTCCCTTATCTTGGGCTGAGGCCCAGGCTTCTCTCTGCCTCAGGGCCTTTGCACGGGCAGTTCCCAACGCCTAGAACTCTCTCCCCCAAGGTCTCTGCACAGCCACCTCGGTCTTATCTTTAGGGTCTCGATGGGAACATTCAAAGCACTCAGGGCCCCACACACTGGGCCGGCGTGGAAGGTGAGCTGCTATGCCCACTGCACGCCAAGCTCCAGGCAGGTCCTCGCCTTCTGGTCGTTCAGAGCCTGGCTCACCGCCTCCATGGCAGGCAAGGTAGCGCCTCCTACAGGAAGCCTTCCCTGACTGTTGGACTTCCGCAGGCCTAGCCCTGACCCGATCGCAGCACCACCACACCAGCCTGTACTGTCCTCCAGCTCACAGCTTCCAGTCTCCCCTTAACTGGGGGAGACAGTGAGTGACAACGAGAGGGACTGAGGGCAGACAGTGAGTGTGACCTCGGCCTCAGGACACCAGGGGTGTGGGAGGCCTGGGAGTGGGGAGTCGGGAAGGGCTGGTAGGAGTTAAGGGGGCAGATCCCCAAGGTGAAGCCCAGAGAGGTGGATGGACCCACCCAAGGTCACACAGGCGGGAAGCTACAGAACTCGAGCCCAGGCTGGGCACCCCGCAGCCAGGCACCCGCACGCCGGTCTGCAGAGAGGGCTCTGAGACTCTCCCCCCACCCGCCGCCTGCAGCCATGACAGCCCTGACCTTCACCACGGAGGACAGACTGGCCTCAAGCCACATCAGGTCACAGGCTACGCAACCACCGGGGAGTCTCCTCCCTGTTCTGGGCCTGCGACCCCTCCCCTGTAAAACGAGCATCCCGCCCATCAGCTGCCCCAGGTTTGGGGAGCTCCTGGCATGCTGGGAACAGCCCAGTCCCAGGGGAGCCAGACCGGCAGCCAAGCAGGCAGGTGCGGGGGTGGGGCGGCACACAGCAGACCCCAGAAGCCTTCTGCCCCTTCCAGCACCTGCCAGCCCGCACATCCCGTCAGGCCCCACAGAACGCGCAGCAGCACCGTCCTGCAGTCTGTCCGCTCAGCGAACAGCATGGGCCCCCAAGAGACAGGAGTCGTGGCCAGGGAGCCCCTCCTCTCCAGGGTGGAGGCCTCAGGAATTCGGGGCCAAGAGAAATCACAAGCCTTTAGGATGCAAAACCCGATCCCTGCTCTTGCAGAGGCTCCAGGCCCCTAGCACAGGGCCAGCCAGGGCTCTGAGAGCCTGCAGAACGGCCTCCCTCAGCACCTAATCCCTCAGTCGTCACATCCCCTGCAGGGGGCCAGCCATCGGGGACTCAGGAAGCCCCTGTCCCCCAAGGCTGACTCTGGCTCCTAGGGGGGCAGGGGCAAGGGGCCTGAAGCAGGATTCCGGCCCTACCACCCACTCCCTATGTGATTCTCAGCCAATCTCCTCTTTAAGCCTCAGTTTGCTAATCTGTACAATGGAGACGACTGTCCTCATCTCCCAGATTTGAGTGAGAAAAGGCTAGCGATAGCTCCAAACAGCACCCCCAAACAGGGTCTGGCCCATGGGGTTTCCAGTGGGTTTCACCGGGCTCCCAGCAGTGGATGGTGTGGGCAGGAAAGAGCGAAGGTTAACAGCTGGTCTCCCCAGGCCATACCACCCCTCTACTCCTGTACCAGGGCCCCTGCTTCCTCTGGGCGGCCTGGGAAGCAGAAGCCCCTCCCCGGCTGGGCCCAGCCCACACGTGGGGCGAAGACTGCCAGGCCCCTGCAGCCCAGGTGGGTGCGAGACACAGACAGGCTCCCAGGCCAAGAGGGGTGCCCCAAGTCAGGAGGACACGGGGCCCACCACCCACCAGCGGGATGAGGGCGGCCATGCCCCCACAGCTAGGAATGCTCCCCCAGGGGAGGCAGGAAGAGGCCCTAGGCCAGGGCCCACGCCAAACCATCGCCCACCCACCCAGAAAGGGAGCTCTTCAGGCTGCACACCCAACACAGAGCAGGAGCGCGGGGCCCTCACTTCCCGACCCGCCCTGCAAAGACGGCGCACCGGCCCAGATTCAGGAATGAGGCAGTGAAGGCTCAGAGAGGTCAAGTGCCTGCCCAAAAGCACCAGCACAGGAGGGTAGAGGCAGGACGACTCCCAGGTCCTCCCTGGTCCAGCTAGCTCCACAGCCCCGAGCCAGCAGCGAGGTGGCGGGGGACGGAGCCAGGCTGCTTTCCACACCGTGAATTATTCAGCAGCTAATTCTGCTCCGCGGGGAGAGGAGGAGAGAGTGAGTCAGAACCTCCCCCGCGGCAGAAACCAGGGCCCTCTCAGGAGCAAAGGGCCCTGCGGGAGGCTGGGCTGAGCGGAGAGGGGCCTGGCCACCACTCCCGACGCCTCCACGGGCTGCAGGCATCGGCCCCTCGCTCACTTCCCACCACATGTCCGGGCGCCTCGGAGGGCAGGAGGGATGGTAGCCAGTTCAACCGTGGTGGGCAGCATGGGCAGGTGGCAGCCCACGGGCCAGCAGGAAAGCCCCACGTGGGCCACAGACACCCCGGGTACCCCTGGAGCTTCAGAACTGACAAGTGGCAGAGAACTTGCTAAAGTAAAGTACACTGTCCTGTCCTGTGGAAGCAGAGCCCCGGGGACAGGTGTGGCAGAGCCACCCCAGGTGAAGTTCGTGGAGTGCACGGAGAAGCGGTGTTGCCCTCACACTGGTCAGCCCCCCAGGGCTGGGCTTCTAGAGCACGGGGGTCCGGTTTTATAAGAATCCTGCTGTCCCTGGGTGTGCGTGGGCCAATCCCTAGCCCCCTTTCTAGTCTGCTTAGAGACAGATCAGCAGGGCTGGGGGACCGGGCACCACGTGAGCACTGAGGCTGGGGCGGCAGGCTCCCCTGCAGAGCTGGGGTGCTTCCGGTTCTCCACCTCTGGACAAGGGAGACCAAAGAGGAAAGAGCTCTGAACTGGAGAGGGGTGACACGGTCCACGGATATCGGACTCCCAGGCCATCTTATGAGCAAAGTCGTTCCCACCCCACCCTGGGGCTCTGCATTCATCACCAAAGAGGAACTCAGAGGTGTTCTGGGTGACCAGGCACCCCAGTCACTGGGTGTGTGGAATCCGGATCCCCAGGCAGGAAGGAAATGTCCACAGCCAGGTGCCCTGCCCTGCACTCAAACAGCAGTGGCTCAGTGGCAGGGGTGGCTCTTGGGCTTGACATGACCCCAGACCTAGGGCTCCACTGGTACAGCCTGGTTACTCGGGGAGAGGGCTGCGAAGGGTCCGTGCCACTCCCCAGCTCTGCCCAGGCGCAGCCCCTTTTCCAGCCTTCCAGACTGAGGCCAATCTGGCGTCCCTGTGGCCAGGCCTCCCTCCCTCAGGGCTACAGGCAGCCGGGTCTCTGGGCAGGCACCGTGTGTACATCCCACAGCTTGGCCGCCCAGCACGGGGTCATTACCAGCCAGGGAGGGCTGGCACCTACCCAGACCACTCACCCACCAAAAGCTTGGCAGTGAGTGGGATTCCCCAGCTGGGGGTGAGGGGTAAGGAATCCCCACCTGGCTTCACCCAGTGTTCCCAGGCATCGGCTGTGGTCTCAGGGCCCTGGGTCCTCTGGGTAGGGAGCTCTGCCTGGCAACACCCCCAGGCCGCCCCTGGTCAGGAGCCTTAGCAGGCACTGACAGCTGGCAGAGGGGTCTCCGTGGAGGGCAAGGAGGCAGCTCCTCCCAACCCCAGAAAGGAGGCTCTTAGTGGCTCCAGAAGAGAAGGCTAGAATCAGCAGGGCTGTGGACCCTCCATGGGGAACTGTGTGTGTGGCGGGGGTCCTTAGACTCTCAAGCAGGGGAGACCTGTGACCCAGGAGGAGGCTCTCCAGAAGAACGGGTGCTATGACCCACGAGAAGGAGTGGGCCATAATCCTCCATGGGGGGTGGGGAGCCTTTAGACCCTCAAGGAGGAGGGGACCATGACCCTCGGGGAGTGGGGCTCAGGACCCACGGAGGAGGAGGAGGCCGTGACCGTCGGTGGGGGATAGGGAGTCTTTAGACCTTGCAGAAAGAGGGAGCCGTGACCCTGGGAAGGGGGAATCGTGACCCGCAGGGAGGGGGGCCGTGACCCGAGATCTGACCTCCGACCCAGGGGGCCCGCGTCACCTGCTGGTAGTCGGTGTCCTCGGGCCGGAACTGGCTGCTGGTGGTCTCCCAGTGCAGGTTGAAGTGGGGCAGCCGGTGCAGGAGGCTCACCCACCAGGGCGCCGCGTAGCTGACCCCGGCCATGGCGGGCCGGCGGCTAGAGCGCGCGGCCGCCGCGGGGCTCCCTGGCTGGCCTGGGGCGCAGGGATCAGGGGCCCGCCGACCCCGGCCTGGCCTCCCGCATCGCCCGCGCGCTCCTGGGTCCGGCCCGGCCCGGCTCGGCCCGGCTCGGCCCGGCTCGGCCCGGCTCGGCTGCGCTCGGCTCCGGTCGGCCGCCCGCGCCCGCCGCCTCTTTGTTCGCCGCCGCTGCCGCCGCCGCCACCGCCTCCGCGCGCCCCCGCCCACCGCCCGCCGCCCGGCCCCCGCGCCGCCATTGGCCGGTCGCCCGCCGGCCCCCCCACCCGCCCCCCCCCCCCCCCGACCCGGGCGCCCCGCCCCTCCCTGCTCCCGCCCTGCCATTGGCACGCTGGACGAGGCTCCGCCCACTAGGGGCCCCTTCCCCAGGCCGAGGGGCGCCTGGCGGGGAAGTCGTTGAGGACCCGCAATCCCGGCAGCGGGCTCTCCGTCCGCTGCACGTGGAGCTGCGCTTCACCCGGGCGCTCGCTCGTTGGTTGGACCATTGCACGTTCACTGAGCTTCTGCAGGGACTGCCTGGAGGGGCTGGGCTGGCTCCTCAGCAAGCAGCCGTGGCTCACACGCAGACTGCGGCGCCGGGCAAGGGACCCAGTGGCCTGTCTGTAAAATTCGGATGATTTGGAGGCAAAGCCTGGCTTGGTGACCTAGAGCTGTGTGATCTTGGGCAAGTCACTTAACCTCTCTGTGCACCAATGTCCTCGTCTGTAAATAGGGAATACAATGACATTAAAATGCTCAGAGCATCAGAGTGTGACCCCGTCCCAGTAAATGGCCGGGGTGAGGGGTGGGCGTAAACTCAGTTCCTACCGGGGCTTCCCTTTGGGGAAGGTTGGGTCTTATATCAAGACCTAGAAGAAAGACAGTGCCCTGTCCTGGCCTGCTTGAGCCTAGAAATTCAGGCAGCTGCCAGGGAGGGCTGAGTATGGACCTGGAAGCCACACAGCCACACTTCCTAATGGGGCGTCTTCATGCGTGTTACTGAGATGGGGACCCCATGAACAGACAGAGGAGGCTGGAAACACTCTAGGTGCTTGGCCCAGCACACCCCTCTCTGTGTACCCCAGGGGCAATGGGTGCATCCTCTTGGCTGTGGCTCGTCACCACCTGGGGGCATTATTTCTGGACCTCCTGCATTCTGAGAAACAGGTCTCCACACCCGGGGCTCTGCCGTCTGCCATGCTTGGGCTCAGCCAGCTCTGTGGCCGGGCTGGGTTGTTGCAGGCAGGGACAGCTCTGGGCAGTGGCTTCCCAAGAGGCCCGTCTGTCTGCTCACCTGACTGCCCTGACTTTCCCGTTTTCCTGTGATAAGTCTGGGAAGCCCCAATGGGCCTCCTGCAGACAGGCAAGCATGGGACAGGTGGGAAAAGAGCCCTTGGCAATGCTATGGTTTCCACTCTCTGACAAGTCACAGACACCACCCGGTTGGGGACTAACAGCCCTGAGCTCCTTTCCACGTTCCAAGAGGCTTCACCAAATTGTCCGTTTCCCTCTGGTAGGGCCAGAAAACCAGACCCAAACATTATATGAAATGGTAACTTGGGTGTACGGGGTTGAATTATGTCCCCACAGAAAATATGTACAAGTCCCAACTCTTGGTGCCTCTGTCTGCGATCTTATTTGGAAATAGGGTCATCGCAGATGTGATCAAGGTACGTTGAAGTCATAGGAGATTATGGAGGGCCCTAATCCAATGACGGCGTCCTTATAAGAGAGACATTTGAACATGCGTTGCAGAGATACGGAGACACGAAGAAAACACCATATGAAGGCAGAGGCAGAGATGGGGGTGATGTGTCAAGAAGCCAAGGAACCCCAAGGATCTACCACCAGGAGCTGGGAAAGAGGCCTGGAGCAGATCCTCCCTCACAGCTTCAGAAGGAACCAACACTGCTGATACCTTGATCTCAGACTTCAGCCTCCAGAATTGAGAGACAAGACACTTCTCTTGATTAAGCTGCCCAGTGTGTGGTCCTGTTATAGCAGCCACAGGAAACTCATACATCAGGCTGTTCAGAGCTTCCGGTTGGCAGGCATTCTGTGTCTCTGATTGCACAACATGGCAAAGGAGCTTGTCACTGATTAATATTTGCAACGTGTTTGGTGGGTGAGACATTTTCCCACAGGGATGCATGGAGAAAGAATGATAAAGGAGGTCCAGGGTGGAGAAAAGGAGGGACCCACAACATGCAGTTTTGGAAAAGCACCGCCAAAGCCTCTACTGGTGGAGCCTGAGCCCAAAACCTACTGCTGCTTGAGGTCCAGTGTTGGTGAGAAAATCCCCGTGGAACGGAAAAGCCCCTGGAGAATTGTGCTTTCCTGTGGGTAAATAGGATCCAGGGGCCCTGGGGTCTGACGCTTGCAGCGGTGCGATCTCTGCATCTCTACTCCTGTCCTTGATCTGCAAAACGGGGTTCCTGCGGCCAGGCACCCAGGAGGTCGAGGGTTAGAGAATGCCAGGTGGCAGGGGTAGGGCGCAAGGAAGGCCTGCCGCCATCCCACGCCACCCTTCTTTTGCCTGGCACTCACTGGCTGGAGCTGCAGTGGTTCTTCCTGCCTGTCCTGGGTCCCCTGCAGCTGGAAACTGACTTTAGCCCCACTCTACAGATGGGGCAGCTGAAGCCCGGGTCCCACTCTTGCTCGGGTGGTACAAGAATCACCACCCAGTCAGGGAACCAGGACTCAGCCTCATCCTGTTGCCCGCAGACTACATGACCTGAAATAGGGCTCCAGTGGCCGGAGAAGTCGGAGAGGACTTGGTCTGCAGTGCTGGCCACTGACCAGCACGCCAAGGGACATGCCTTCAATGACCTTGCAGTGTGACTCGGGGAGGCGGCCGATGGAGAAACGGCTAACCTTCCCCCAGCTGAGGAAGCAGCCCAGGCAGCGATAAGGAGCCACAGCCTCCCATCGCCTCCACCACGGGGACCCGGAGCCGGGGAGCCCAGAAGGCCCAGCAGGGCCAGGCCTGCGCGGGCAGGAAGGCCCAGCTGAGCCACCCTCAGTGCCCACACCCACGATCTCCTCCGGCCTCAGCCAGGTTCCCACATCCCAGAGCGGGTGGTGAGGGGGTTTTCGAGGCTCAGAAGTGAAGAAACTTGCCCCCAATGGACACATTCAAGCGGCAGGCAGATGGACCTTGGTTTCCTTTATTTGAAATGGAACTAAAAATAGTCCCACCTCCTGGGGAGGTCACGCGGCCCAGGCTGTGTGTGGACAGCCATATGACCCGCTCCCGGGGTGCACCATCTTTGGACACTGTTCTTTTCTTGCTCTCACCCAGGTCTTCTCAGCTCCAAAGCCCAGGTCTTTTCCTTTCTTTACTTTTTAAATTAACTACCTCCTACTCCAAGTCACAGGGCCTCTGAGCCCCAGCCTTTTCATGGCTAAAATGGGTAGAGTCCTGCTTAGATCATAGCAACGTGAGCGTATGTAAAGTGACATGACACCGCAGCACTAACCCAAATGTCCATCAGCTGGTGAACGGATCGACAGAACGCAGCACCGTCACTCGGCGGAATATCAGTCAGCCATAGAAAGCAATGGAGCACTGGCACCCGGTACAACATGGATGACCTTGAAAACACTGCGCTCAGTGAAAGAAGCCAGACACGAAGCCCCACAAACTGTATGATTCCATCGAAATATCCGGGACAGGCAGACCCAGAGACAGAAAATGGATGAGTTATTGCCAGGCGCGGGGAGAGGGGAGTGGGGCGGGACTGCTTAACGGGGGAGGGGCTTCTTTTCGGGGGGATGAAAAGTTTTGGAAGTACGTGGCGAAGGCTGCACAGCACTGTGAAAAAAGTTAATGCCACTGAACGGTACACGTTGGAATGGTTATGCGCATCTTGTCACAGGTACAAATGATTACATGTGCAAGGGCCCCACTCAGTATCTCCCTGACCACCTTCCTTCTTCTTCCCTCCCTCCCTCCCTCCCTCCCTCCCTTCCTTCCCTCCTGTGAAGTGGAGTCTGTGAGTGAAGGACAGGGATGAAAAAGTCGGCAAGGAGAGAGCACTGAGGACTGAGCTGCTTGGAAGCATCTGGTAGAAGCATCTGGAACAAAGGAGGAGGCAAGCCAGGCCAGGACCTCCCCAGGGTCTGTTCTCCAGGCCAGGAAGGTGGCTGGGTTGAGGCTCTTGAATGGTTTGTCCCAAGACCTGTAGGCGCTGGGAGAAAGGCCAGGCTGGGGATGGGTGCCAGACCCTGGGGCGGAAGGCAGAACAATGGAACCCCCTGCATTTGGACCCTGGCCAGCAAGATTCACATTTTCCATGGAGATAGAGCTCGTGAGAACCGGCAAGGAAAAGGGAGAGCCGGATGCCGGCTTTCCCCAGCTCCCGCTGAGATGCACAGCCAGCCTAGCGCCCGGTCCCCACAGACACCTGGCCGCAGAAAAGCCACAGGAGTGCTGCTTTCAAGCTGGCCGTGGTGGAATTGCCCCGTGGCTCTGGAGGCTGGGAGAGATGCCAGCCAGTGTGGTCCCTGAGCAGGCCACGGGAGCCAGCCCAACAGACCCAGCCAGAATGGCGTGCACACCCCTGGCTTGCCTAGCATCACCTATCCAGCTGCCTCGCTTACCCAGAGAGCGCCCCCCCCAACCCCGGGAACCAGGAAATCAGCAGGGATGGCCTCTGACCTGCCAAGGATGCTGTGCCGAGTACCAGCAGGCACCCGTGGTCTCTCTCAGAGCCTCCTTACTCTTACTTCACACTCAGTACTGACAAGGCTGGTCCCTGCGTCCCAAGCCCGAGGCAGATCCCAAGCAGCGCCCCAGAGGAGGTAGCCCCAAAGTTACATGAAGGGAGACTGGCACTGGATGAAAAGGAGTCGCAGAGACACCCTCCCCGGGTGGGTCCCTCATCCCTGCCCACCCGCTCCGCCCAACCCGGCATCTGTGATGAGCATTGTGCCAAGCTGTGGGACCTGGGCTCATCTCAGGTTTTGCCACCAACCATGCGCCCTGTGGGGACCTATGTCGCCCTCAGGGGCCTCAGTGCTCACCAAGCCCGGCTTCCCCATCTTACAGCAGGGGAGGCTCGGGCTCCAACCCACAGCCTGGACTCGCGAAGAGAGTCAGGAGGCCGTCTTACTCGAGGGGAGAGGGTGACTGTGCGTGCACACCGACATTTGCACAAACACCTTTCGTGCCCAGAGTCTCACTCGATTCTTGTGCGAGGCGGACGACCGCAGTCCCTGTTTTAAGAGAAGGAAACAGAGGCTCAGAGAATTGGGTGCAGAGACAAGATGGAAACCCCTGTCTTTGCTTATTTCTGGTTTAACTCTCTCCCCAGTGCAACCCGCTGAGTGATGTATTTTTAAAAGGCTGATGTGTTGGTTATCTACTGCTGCATAATGAACCGCCTCAAACCTTGGTCGTTTCAAGCAACCACCACTGTGTTTGTCGGCAGCCCTGGGGGTCAGCAGCTTGGGCCCAGCTGGGTGGTTCTTATTCTGTCACCCAGAGTCACACGTGCCCCTGCAGCCATGTGGCAGCTTCACCGGGGCTGGGTGGTCTCAGCCGGCCTCATTCATGGCTGGTGGTTGGTGCGGACTCAACGGACCACGTGGCTCCAGCCAGCTACCTCGGGCTTCTTTAGCCGGCATCTCAGGGAGGCCAGAGAGGGCAAGCCAGAGGCTTGTGTCCCCTTTAACAATGCTCCGTCTCGGCCAAAGCCAGTCGCAGCCAAGCCCAGGGATAAGGGGCAGTCAGGACAGAACAAGGCAGGACAGAGCGGGGTGTGGACACAGGGCCGTGGCTGTGACCATCTTGATTCAGTGGACTTCCCAAATGGGGAAAGGTTTCTTCAAGCTGTGGTGCTCTCGGGGATGTTCTCTGGTCAGCCAGTAAGTTCCCTTCCACCCTGGCGGGCTCGGGGAAGGGGGCTGGGTGTGGGCAGCTGGGAGAGGAGGGTCCTGGAGGCTGAGGTGCGTATGGGCTCCTCCTGGCAGTCTCACGAAACTCCGCTCCATCTCCAGGAGCAGTGGGTCTCTGGCCCTCCGTGGGCTGGGGTCCGTGCCGGTGACCAAGGCTAGCTGGGAAGGGTAGACCAAGCGTTGTTCTGCTCCTGTGCTTGGGGAGAGGGGACGCCTTTCCAGGACTTTGGAAGTGGGCCAGCAGAGCAGGAGGAATTGGAGTCCCCCCATCCCACCCCATGCCTGGGGCTGTGGGAGGGACAGACGCACACTTCCCTCTCCGGAGCCCCCCCACCCCCACCCCCACCCCCGCCAGCTGCTCCCAGGTTTGGGCTGCCTGGTGACATTGTTTCCCCTCCAAGAGCGGAGACCCTTCCACCGGGCAGCTTTCCAAGCCTCGGTCTCCGCGTCCGCAAAAGGAGGACAGTCCTACCTCCCTGCCCGGTGGTCCCAGGGTCATGCTGGAAAGGGGGTGCTCACAGCTGTAGTCCAGCTTCCTTCCTTCACTGTCACCTGTCCCCCAGTGACCAGCTCATGTCACTCACCCCACAGCCGGGAAGTCTTTGCCTTGCCTGCTAGAGGCCGGCCACTGGCTCCCATGTGGGGGACCCTGGGTCCCCAGAGTCAAAGCCGGGCCTGGACAGACGTTCTTCGCACGCGGGGAGGCCTGTTTCACTGTCAGGGTGGGGTCCGGGGAGTCAGGGTGAGCCAGGGTTGCGTCCCCCTCCCCAGAGAGATGCGATCCCTGCCTGGACTCTGAAAAGGAAGCCCCTCGTCCAGGCCACCAGGAGCTCGGATGGGAAGGGCTGTGCCCTTGGTCCTGAGCTTCTCCCCTCCACCTGGGTCTCTGGGAAGGAATCTGACCGTGCCATACTCCTACTGGCCTCTCCCTGGCTCCCAGGGCCTCAGAACCAAGTGCAGAAGCACCCACATCTGTCCCTGCTGCCCCACTCTGCCCCATCTCTCCCGGAGGTGCAGGGTGGGGGGCAGTCAGGTGAGAAGCAAGGCAGAGGCTTCCAGAAGCAAAGCCATGGTGACGACCCATCACGGCTGGGCCCCAAGAGATGCTCCACGCGTGTTTCCGGAACAGACACCATCGTGGTCTTAGAGAGCAACGCTGGCCGGCATAGGCCCACCCAGGCCACCCAGAGACACGGCCATCATCACTCCCTTTTTACAGATGGCTAACAGGCTCACCCCAGGTCACCAGCCAGGATGGTTTGGACCCTCAGCCCGGATGACGTCCCCGCTGGGTCTGCAGCGTGGGCGTGGGGCTTGGGGGCAGCAGAAGGTCCCAGCGGGCTCGCCCCCTCGTCTGCCCAAGGCTGAGGCCCAGCTCTGGGGGCGCACTCTGCTATGTGATGCCTCCGCCTTCCTGCCCACTGAGGACCCCAGAGGAGGGATGGCTGGAAACGTGCTCCCCATCCCAGCCTGCTCCCGCTCCGGGGGCCGGGGCTGGCCTCAGTGCTCTCCTCTTTGGGTGGGTGGAGGGGAGGGCTGGCTTCACTGGGCTCCGCTGGGCCCTGGGTGGGGGGGCACAGGCGGCATTCACAGGGCTCCTCACCAGCCCTTGGGCCATTGTGCCGCCCTCCCGGCTGCCAGCCATCCTTCCACCTTCTGAAATGCAAATCCGACTCCGTCATTCTCCTGCCAGCAGCCCTTCCCTGTTCCCACGGCTCCTGGGGTGAAGGCCAAACTCCTCAGCAGAATGTGCAACGCTCAACCCCCCCTCCCCCCCCCAGCTTCCCTCCTGAGCTCCAGGGCCCCGGGGGCCCCAGCTGCCCCGGTGCCGTTTCCGGCTCTGGGGGGGAGGTGGCGGCTGCTGGTTCCCTCGCAGGAAGAGCCGCCTCCCCACGGGCTCAGCCTCAGCCCCTCGTTCCTTCTTCTGGGCGAGTGGGGGGGAACAGCTTGTTCCTGACCCTGTGGCCGCTGCCCCCCCGCACACCATGCCCCTGGGCCTCTCCCGCGTGGGCCCTCGCCACCCTGGTGAGGGGTGCTCGGCCAGACTTCTGCCCACTTGGGGCCCAGCACCTGGGCAGGTGGGTATTGGGCAGGGAAGGAATTTCCTCCAGGCCCACAGAGCTCAGCCTAGCTGAGAGACAGACCCGCAAGCAGATGAAATACCCCTTGATGCCGTGCACACTGTGCCTTCCTCCCTCGGTGCCTGGCACGCGGCAGACGTGCAGGAAATCTCAAAGCACACGGAATGAACTCGCGTTGTGAGAACACAGAGAAAGGAGGGGCTGACTGCAAAGAGCTTCTCAGCAGCGGGGCCGTGTGGGCTGGCTCGGTGGAAAGGACATTCCTGGCTGGGAAACAGCTCTTGCGAGGGGCCAGCTGGAGGTGGGGAAGGGCCTCGTGTTTCTTAAAAGGCCAGGGGATGGGGGCCGAGCTGGGTAACGGAGGGAATGCAGGGTGCCCCGTGGAATCTAAGTGCATCTGTTGAGCAAGGGGAGAAGGTGTGTGTTCACAGAGGTGGGGAGGAGGACCCAAGGGCCTGACGCTGAGGGAGACGAGGAACAGGGAGGAGAGTGCTGGCCGTCCCACTGGAGCTATCCTTCTCTTCTTCCCTAGTAACAGGCCCTCTCACTTTTATTGAGCATATTGCCATCTAGAATAAAAGACATTTCCAGGCTCCCTTGTAGCTGGATGTGCAACTATGTTCTGACCAATAGGATATGAGTGATGTCCTCAAGTGAGGGGATGCCCCTTTCTTCCTTCCTTCCTGCTTGCTGGAATGCATATGTTGTGGCTGGAGCTCAAGCAGCCACTTTGGATCGTGAGGCCTTGTGTTCAGGAGAGGGGAGCAACAACAAGAGCACAGGTCTTTGAAAATCATGCAGCTGCCATATTTTACCGGTACTGCTTTCCTTGGGGCTTTGGAAACTTCTAACTTGTTTGGGTTCCTGTTATTTGGGGTGTTATACTCCAGCCCGACCTAAGTCTAACAAATGGAAGGATGGCTCGGATTCTGAAGAATCCACTGAGACAGAATGCACAGAGCTTGGCTGCTAATTTGATGGGGGGGCAGGGGAATGAGAAGGGAGCGTCCTATCTTGGGAGGCCGGTAGAATCCTTCACTCAACATGCATTAAGCACTTTTTTGTGTGCTGGGTACTGTGTTTGCTGTGCGAGTATACCGGTGGATCCCATGATCACTGTCTTCACGAATCTCTTGGTCCCGTGGGGGTCAGAGGATACGACGGAAGAGCACCGATGGAGGGAGGTAAGCACCTCACCCAAGAGCTGCTGGGCCCCTCATTTATCCATTCTGCACAGTTATGGAGCACCTGCTGTGTACCACACACTGCGTTAGGCCTTGAGAACAGCAATAAGCACCACGAACTCAGTGTGGAGTTTACCTTAGTCTGAGAGGGGAGTCAGACGACAATCAAATAACCTTGGCTTTCCACAGAGAAGCAGAGCTCTGCTGAGTGAATCCCTGCCGCGAGCGATTATGCCAGGGGCCGCAGGAGGCCCTGGGGGGATTCGTGATGCACCAGCCACATCTGGGCTGGGCATCTCCAGGGAGCAAGGGCTGCTGGCCCTCGTAGGGCAAGGCACCGTCCCCGGCACACCCACCACATTCCTGCCCCCTAACCCCAGGCAGCAGTGGACAGCAGATGGGGCCTGGCCAGAGTGAGTCTGCGCCCGACTCGGCATGGGGGCGTGGCTATTCAGGGGAGGCTGAGGTGGTGGTCTGGGCCGTTGTGGGCAGGGATGGACGTGGAGAGGAGTGGACAGACGTGAGCCGTACTTAGGAGGCTGTCAATAGGATTTTTTGTTGAAGGATTGGAGGTGGGGGCGAGGGGGTCACGGACGACACTCCCCACCCAGGTGTCCGGCCTGTGCACGTGATGTTGGGGTGGGTGAGGAGGCCCGCGGGTGAGCCTGCTTGGGAGAGGAGAATTGTGTCGCTTAAAACACTTACTTTAATCGGGGTAAAATACATATAACAAAAGATTCTCATTTTAACCGTTTTCAAGTGTGCGGTTCCGGGGTATTAGGCACGCACGCATTCTCGCGCGACCATCCCCACCGTCAGCTGCAGAACTCTTCCATCTTCCCAAACCGAGGCTCTGCCCCCGTTACACAGTCGCTCCCCTCCCCCTCCCCCAGCCCCGGGGAACCCACCCTCTACTTTCTGTCTCTATGGACCTGGCTCCTCCAGGGACCTCCTAGGAGTGGAATCACACAGTATCTGTCCTTCTGTGTCTGGCTTATTTCACTGAGCATCCCCTCGAGGCTCCGGCTCCGACAACTGAGAGGCTGTGATCCCCTGGGGTGGGACTGCTGGCCAGGGGCAGGTTAGGGGGCAAAGGTAACTCAGAGCTGGGCTAGGCCGAGTTTGAGGCACCTGAGGCATACGTGTGCAGACGTTCACGTCGACATTTCGGGTCTGGGTGGGGTCTGGTTGGGGTCAGAGCCTTGGGGACGCCCACGTCTAAGAGACTGTAGGGGAAGGGCTGGTACAGGCCGGGAGAAAAACCATGTCAACGGGGAGGGTGTGGGGAAGGGGCCGCTGCGTCCCCAGCTGCAGAGAGAGCGACCGTCACAGAGCTGAGCGGGGTGGGGTGCGGGGCGGGGGCCCTGTGAGACCGGCTGACAGTGGATGAGGCTCCTATTAGCAGGGACAGCGGCTTTCCGCCGCTTCCATGAGCTGCGCCCATGGCCCACCTACCCCCGGGCTTCCCGGCTTTCGCTCCCTCAAAGCCGGGCCGGAGGGGAGGGCTGGGGGGCTGCCCGAATGGCCGCCCCCGGGAGCTTTGGCACACATGGGGCCCTCTGCTTTGAATCCCAGGCTGTTCTGGGCTTAATTAACGAATAGCTCAGGGGCACCCCCCTGCCTGTTCAGAAAGGACACAGCACCATGGAAACGTCCCCCAGACTCCCCAGGCAGGCACTGCCTAACGGGGCCACCTTCTGGGTTGTCGCTGCCCGGCAGGGCTCCCAGGATAACGGAAGGCGCTGGCCAAAGGCCATTGGTTGGCGTCCAAGCAAAGAAACACGGACCCGTTCCTCCTCCCAACATTCATGCTCTGAACCCAACAGCAGCTAAGAGAAACCAGGGATTTGCGTTCTGACATTTTCCCCCCTTAGCCCGCGATTTTGAGGAGCCTCATGTTTAGGATCATCTTGGCGGAGGCCTGGGGGTCACTCTCGGCTGCCAGCCTTTAAGGAGGCTCACGTGTAGACCAAACTGGGCTCCACCTTTGAAGTGAAGAGAGCTGCCAAGAGCGAGGAAGGCCAGTGGCACGAGTGGGGAGCGGGATCCCATGTGTTCGTGCACAAGAACGTGTCCACACGTTCACACCTTCCTGCTGGCTCTCCTCCTGCTGGGTGAAGGCCCGAGGGGGACAGTCCTCCGTTCTCCTCTCACCAGCTCCAGCTGAGACTCTCACCCCTCCCGCCTCGGGGCTGCCTCTCTGCTGCCAGACCCCAGCCTCACGGGAGAGTAGGTGGCAGCAGGCTTGTGGCCGGGCTAAGGGTTTGATGAACCCTGCCCTCCTCTGTCACAACCTCTCCAAGGGCCAACCGGCAGCTCTGAAAGTGCCAAGTCTTCCAAGTGACCCATTTGCCCGTGACAAGACACACGGTGATCCGCTCGGGCCAGCGCTGGAGCCAACAGACCAGTCCCTGTAAGGGCTTCCGACAAACTCGAGGGCCCTTGAGCAAGCAGCCGCCTGCAAACAAAGCCACAGGTGCACCTCGTGTTGCGATTTTCCAACAACATATTGGAAAACCATTATTTTTCCAGGAGTCAACTTTTTGGGGCTCATTCACATCTGTCTGAGTCCCCAGTAAATTATTCCTTACCTGCTCCTAAAACAAAAACTAGAATTGGGGGAGATACTCCCTCGTTTTCACTTCTTGATGCTCAAGTCCTCACTGATGAACAAGGAAGAGAAATTCGAAGACAGATGCACGAGTTCCCGCACGGCGGGGAGCTGGCTGTGGGACCCTTCCCTCCGGCCGGCTCTGCGCTCCCAGGGCTGTGCTGTGAGCAGAGCAAAAGCCGGGAGCCCAGAAGCACGGGGTTTGCGTAGCATGAGCTACGGCGATGGCACACCCAGAGGTCATGAAAGGTCACGGGTTTATAGGGCAATCAAGACAGAGATCCTGCAAAACAGCTTTTATTTACAAAGGCCGACGATGAGTAGCACAGAGGGAAAACCTTATGCCTTCCAAGAGACTTGTGTACAAATTACGCATGGGTCAGAGTGTTCCTAAATACAGAGGTCGAAGACCAGCGAGTCCACCACGTCCTCCTGGAGCCACCTGATGGCTTCACATTTCAACTCCCAGATGTGGGTTCTCTCGCTTCAAAGGGTGCTTACCCGGCGTGATCAGCTGCTGACAGGCCCTTGGGAGCTCGGGGAGGTCCTCACCTGGAGCAGCTGCCGGCCGGCCCCGGGCAGGTCTGAGTGTCCACTCTCCAGTCCTCAGAATTTCTGAGCCGCACGAGAGCAAACATTGCTTCCAAAACCACAGCGGGGGTTTGAATTGGCTTAGATGGCTTCTCGTGGAATTTAAATTCTATTCAGCTCTTGAAGGTGAACGGGGCTTTCTGCAGAGGGTATTTGTTACTTAAAAACGAAGCAAAGCTCTGCAGCTCTCACGCTGGTTGCTCTGAGCTAGGTGGCTGTCCTTTTCCTAATGTCATCGGTCTTTTTGCTGGGACGAGGGTTCTGGTCTGTCTGCAGGGCGGCCGGGCCCGTCCAGTGGGGCAGCACAGAGGCGGGCAAACAGAAGGCAGGCCCTGTAGGCCCCAGGCCCCTGTCCCGCCCCGCCCTGTGCTGCTCCGGCAGTCCTAGAACCCCAGCCCCGAGCCGTGGGCCCCGCAAGCACGCTGGGCACCTGGCATTCTCCAGGGAACAGATCCACACAGCGTCAGAGGGTCACAGCCTTGAGTTAAGTCATTTACTGAGGTGGCTTCAAGACTGCTTACTTTCACTAGATCAACATTGCTGGGCCCAAGGAGCACAGGCAGACAAATGTACATATCTGCAATTCTCAGGAACATTTTCTTGGAAAACTCAGGTCCCGGGGCTGACCTTGCCCATCCCAGCTCTGCCGACGGCCAGCCCGCTGCACACACGGCCTTCTCCTCCAGGACCGGGCGAGGACGTCCTGACAGTGACCCATCCGTCATAGGTCCCCAGAGCCTTGGGCTCCTGAGAGCAAGGAGTAATGCAGAAATGCCCGTTTTTGAATGGGGTTGGGGGGAGAATGACCCCCTGGGGACCTGCAGGCCGCGGGCATCGCCTTCATCACCCTCTGGGTGCCTGACTGGTGGACTGGCTCCTACAGGCCTTTAGCTGAGCCGGCACCCAGAGGAGCAACGGACCCAGTGGATGAAACAAGGCAAAGGTCAGCAGTGAGTTCACCCGAGTTAGCCCTCAGTCCAGCGGGGGAAACAGAAGAAAAAACGGACTTGGTAACTCACAGGCCGAGTAAAGAAAACATGACACAAGCCTGGCCCCCTGGCTGAACTTTTTTCAACCCACTGTATGACCGGCACCTAAGCGGTGAAAGGGGCTGGCGGGTCCCCCCGCCTGACTCCGGGCGGCCGGGGCTGGGAGATCCCTCTGCCTCTCTCACGGGACAGGGCAACATAGATCCTCCTGGCCACACGCCTCGCCCGTGCTGGAGCCGGGAGCCTCTGACCGCTGTGAGGAGGGCCCAGGAGTTTCTGAAAGAAGGACAAGTCTGAGCCGGAGCCCCTGAGGTGCAACACGAGAAGGGCTGCCGCGCCGTCGGGGCGCCGGGGGTCCCGCTGGCGCCGGGGAGGCGGAGGGGTGGCCCGGGACTGCGCTCTCCCCGGTGCGCAAGGCCCTCCGTTCGGGCTGAGGGCGAGGGCTGAGGGCGAGGGTTCTCGCATCAGCTCTCCCCTGAGGCGCGTTGCCTGTCCTGGAGCTGGTGGCCGAGTGGCGTCAGCGCCGATGAAGCAGCCCTCGCCTGCACGGCCGCAGGTGGCCAGAGGTGCCCCGAGAGGACGTGTCTCGGCCGGGCCCCCTGCTGCCCCCCAGCCCGGGCAGGTGTGTCTGTCCGGCGTGAAGACCACCGGGGCGGGGGGCGCGGGCCTGCAGCCGGGGGTGCGGGACGTAGGCGACCCCTTCCCAGAGATAAAATAAAGAGAGGCATTCGGGGTTCCCTCAACAAACAAGCAAACGGGCAAAACGAAAGAGAAAAACCGGGGACGGAGGTGAGGTGTCCAGTAGGTACTGTTCTCCTCCTCACAAGACAAATTCCTTTCCGGTCTGAGTGCTTCTGTCCTCTGAACCTAACCTTGCCCGGACAGGGCATCGCCGCGTGCCGGGCGACCGCAGGGGCCTAGGGCGGGGAGGCGATTTTCTTCGTGGGCACAGGCGGAGCTAAGACGATCTCGTCGGAGTCATCGGAGTTCACGTCCTCCGCGGGCGGGGTCGCGGCGCGCTGCGGCCCCGAGGGAGAGGGCTCCACTGCAACAGAGAAGGGACGGCGGCCACAGCCACGCTCAGCGCCGTCGGGGGCGGACACGCGAGGGACGGCGCGGCAGGCCGGACGGACGCCACGCCAGGCCACGCGGCCACCCTCGTGAGAGCCTACTCGCACCCTCTGCGCTCAGCTCCCAAGCGTCGGCCAGTCTCCCCAAAGCAGAACAGCCGCGAAAGGTGAAGGCTGGCGGCACGGGGGAGGCTCAAGTGGGCGGCGGGGATTCTCTGCACGTCGCCCTCAGGGTAGCGTGCGTCCGGGAGTCTGCGGCCCGGGCGGCCGGCTGTGACTCGTGGGCAGATGCAGCCGGTGGCCCCCGGCTTCCTTGGGAGGACACGCCCCCGCAGGAGGAGGGGGCGGGCCAGGCCAGGCCAACACCCAGGGACCAGCCGCGAGCTCTCGCTCCTGTCTTCACGCACATCTGAACTCTTCATCGTAATCGACCCTAGTTTGGGATGCGCCTGCCGACCACCCTGCAGACCCCCTCCGCCCTCAGTGGCCACCTGGATGGGACGTGAGGAAGGGGCAGTTTCCCCTGGGGCCTGGGGCCCGTGCTCCCAGCCCCAGAAGACGGCCTCTGCTCTGACTGCTTCACAAAGTAAAGTGCCAATAAAAAAGGAACCAATCCCTGACTTGAGATAAAAGAAGGAAGGAAGTCGCCACCCCGCGAGCTGCGGATACAGTAACTGTGTCAGCTTTTTTTCTGTAACTGTCAAGAAAACTATGAGAGTGGAAAAACTTATGAAATGAAAAACGGCAGTTTTCAAGGTTAGCTTCAGTTTTTCTTTCCCTTTAAAAACACTTTCACAATCAGATCAAACAAGGGCTCCATGTGCAGTTTTCACAGAGACCGTTTCCTCGTGTAAACAGGGGCCCGAACGAGGCCGGCGGTGGCGCTTTTCAGGCAGGAGGATGAGCTGCCACCTTGAAAGGACACGCATTTAACAGGAGGAGAAAAGGGCGGCATACACAGGCCCTTTAGCCCTGATCGAGGAATCTAAAGGCCGCCAAACGTAGGGTCTGGTGAAATCAGACTGAAACTGGTTACAGACGGAGGTTTTGGACAGAAGCTCAAAGCTCAAAGTTCGCTCTGACAAAGCCAGACAAGATGACCGAAGAGGACAGAGTACGATTTTTCACACGTGGCGGTTTCCAGGTCAGGCAAGCCCCAGAAGCGCCCCCGCGACCCGACACTCACCGGAGCAGGGCGGCGGGGCTGCCGGCGCCCCTGGCCCCCATGGCCTCCGCGCTCCGTTCCCGGGAGCCGGAGCCTCCGCGGTCTCCCCGCTGCTCCCCTCGCTGTCTTCCTGCCCTGAAACGACAGGCACGTGGGAGGCTCCCATCCTCACAGGCTCGTCGCACCCACCCGTCTTCCTAGGCGCACACTTCTGTTCAGAAAAACTGCTCCTTTTACACCTCTCCCTCGTTACGAAGCACCACGCCCTTCCTGCACCTGCCCTTCTCCGACTGCGCCTCTGCGACCTCAGAACTCAGCCTGCGCGCCACGCTCGCACGCGAGACTCAAGACTACGCTCTGTCTAGTGACAGTCCCCGACCTCACACCGCCACCTCTGTGCCACCTCTGGCGTACAGAGATGGTCCAAGCAAGTGTCCCGGTTACAGTCTGAGGGAGGAGGACCTGCAGTACCGGCAGAATCATACATTTGGGGACTGAAAGCGACTTGCAAGGGGCCTTGCCCAACCCTCGGGCTCTCGCACAGGAGGAGTGAGGCCCGGGGAGGACCCCGAGTCTGGAGTGGGGCAGAGCTGGGACCGGGCCTCACCATGGGCTGTGCGCCCCTGCCAGTCCAGGGATTTCTCCGCTGACTGTTATTGGATCTTAACGAAGCAGAAGAGGAAATACAAGCAAAGTTTTACTTAAAACCAACAAACAGGAAAAACGTTGGCCCAAAGGAGGGACACCGCGTTGCTCTAGTTAGAGCTGAGAATAAAAATCAAAACCACGAAGCTCCGACTGCGGTGGCCTGCGGTCACTGACCCCGGAACCGGCCAGCCTGTCGGGCTCCGGGAAGTCGCTTGGGGCCGGCTCTTTCCCCTACGACCCAAGGGACAGGGGACGGAGCTGTGACAGGAAGGTGTGGCCGAGGCGTTACCCAGCTCGCAGGTGGCGGCGGGACAAGCCCCCACGGCTTTACGCGTCCCAACTTCCGGGACGGTGGCAGCTCTTTTGGGTGAAACCTCAGAAGGCCGGCTGCCCCTCGCGTGAAATCCAAAATGAAATGCAATTACCAGGAGAGGCTGCAGGGAAGGGCGGAGAGGAGGGTGCACTGTGTGGGCCCCAAGCAGGTCTGTCGGGAAACGCTGCAGTGGCAGCTCTTGGACCAGCAGCACTGGGAGAGAGAGAGAGACTAGCTGATTCTGACTTTAGGGAAGGCCAGCGTCGTGCGAGGCCGACGGGCCCAGGTCCTGAGACATCGTGCGAGGCCAACGGGCCCAGGTCCTGAGACAGGCGGGCTGTGAGGGGCCTCGGGCGTGTCCCCTGCACCCCCGGCCGTGGCTGGCTGCACCAGGGACGGGCCCCAACCCGAGCTCGGCCCCTGGCCCGCTGTAAGTCCCACTCTTTGCCCGAGGTGACTCATACAGGGTTCTGAGCCGTTGCAGCCGGGACAGTCCTGACCAAGCCCCGGCGGATCCGGCAGGCACGGTGCCACTGACAAGAATGTGTTGCTGCAGGAAGGCTTCTGACGACACCCACGTCTTCCTGAACACGGGTCACGCCACGGTGTCCTTCAGGAAGGGGCAGGGCATCGGCACAGGCCGACAGGCAGTCTGCAAACCGAGGGCTCCCCGAACCCCACGCTGTCTGACCCCTCCCATTTGTTTTCTCCCAGCGGGAGGAAACGGTCCTAGAAAGGCTTCTTTCCAAGGACCAGAGCCTGTGGCCCACCTCACCCGGGTGGGTGGGTGTAGCTTATGCTCTGGTGATACACCCTGTGCCTTTCTGGCTGGGCAGCCCCCGCAGGTGTCCGGCACTGCCCTGCAATACAGAACAGAGGTAGGCCTGCCAGGTGGACTTACCTGTGCCCGGCCCGTGCCAGGTGTGCCCGGAAGGCAGACTGGATGATGGTGATGGCCTCCTCTTGCCACGGGTCCCCCTCGGCCTGGACGACGGGGCTCGGGATGCGGGGCTCGGGCGAGTCCTGGGGCAGCGACGGTGGGGAAGAGAACCGCGTGAACCCCCGCCACCTCCTACGTGTGGACCCTCGGCGCCAGGTTAGGAGCGCAATTCCGATTCGGGTGGCTGCCCTCGTTACTAACTATTTCGTCAGCAGTTTCCTGACTGCAGGTTACTTGGACTCTAGAGATTCTTAGAATGGGTGTCTGGTGGTTTTCACAGGGGAGGGACTCCTATCTTTGCTGTAGTTTAAGCCTCTGTCTTGACCCCAAGATGGACACGGTACTCGATGTCCCAGCACCTCAACGCCATTCGGCTCCTGAAGCTCAACCCTGGGGGCGGGGGGGCACGGGTGCCAGGGGTTGGAGGGCGAGGCACACGCCCAGGGCGAGGCAGGACGCGAGGACCCAAAGGCGTCTACGCTTGTCCCGCCGACAAAGCGTGGGAAGAAATGGGGAGAGAACGTTAGGACTTGGGCCCGTGTGCAGCCCCTGAGGGTTACCTGGGTGGGAGGGCTAGGCACGGCAGGGGGGTCCGGGCTGCACACTCCACTAGACTATGGCCTCGCCCGTGCCGGATGCCCCCGGAAAGCCGCCTGCAGCACGGCAGCCTAGCGGGGGCAGCGGGGTGGGGGGTGGGGGGAGACGGAGACGGGTGTCAGTTTCCCTGGAAGACGGCAGGCACGGGTTGGGGCGTCCCAGAGGGAGACGCTCCAATGGCTTAGAAGAGGGCTCCCTTTCTGCCGCAGAATCTCGGCAGTGCCCGAAGGAGCCTCTCTCCCTCACTCGCCACAACCTCCTACAGCGAGAAGCATGCCACTGCTCTGGGGAGGAAAAGGCCCTGTTAAACGCTGTTACATTTAGCTGCAAATGTGATTCCGTATTTTACACGTAGTTATGTTTTCATGCTGAGATCGTTTATTCCGTGTTGGAATAGTTATTCCACTTCATACGCTTTCCGCGTACATCTTCTAAAGTCAAGTAGGGCGGAGCCTGATCTCAGACTATGACAAAGGAATTACGCATCCTTCGACCTCAATCTTAAATCACTTTCTTTAGAGATACACATGGATGCTCTGTAAGTTCTGAGATCAACGTCCCGGATTTTAGGGGTGGCACTTTTATTTCAGGGGTCCTGCCTCTAGTCCTGAGGACGGGCTTACGGCTCCATAACATTTAGGAGAACGACACTCTAGCACACTGAGCCCCGCCGTTGAACCTGCATTTAGAGGTTCAGATGCTTCCATGATCCCAGTCACCAAAAGAAAACACCTTTGTCTTCCTTGACCGCAAAGTGAAGGAAATGCCACAAGCAGGGGTTAGGAGACAACAAAGAGGCGAGAGGACATCCGTTACGAAGGACAAAATAACGCACTAAAAGCAAGTGAGTATTTAGACAAACCCAGAAGGTTCCCACCACGCGGCTCACAGCAAAGCCACCGCACCCGCTGGAGGGGTGAGGGTGCTGACCGAGCAGGCCAGAAAGGGGAGCAGGCGTCCCGCGCGCCATGCTGCCCACACGACAGCCCAGCCCGCACGGCGGGTCTTAATCACCCTGGAGGCTGAGGGAGGAGGGGACGCTGGAGGGGAAAGGGCGGAACACCATCGACAGCACCCAGGCCCCCGCCTGCTTCATAAATGTGCTCTACGGTCCTTCCAGGGACCCTCGTCCCCTCAGTCGCTCACAAACGTTTACTGAATGCCGACCGCACGCCAGGCACCCCTCTAGGAACCAGGGACCTAGCAGCAGAAACACGGGACGGTCCCCGCGTCCGCGAAACTTACATTCTAATGGGAGAGGCAAGCAGTTGCAAAAAGGGTGAAGTATCGGGTAGGGACAGGAGCTGTGAAGAAGGCGAAAGCAGGGCGCGGGGCTGGGGAGTGCTGGGGAGTGCCGGTGGTGCGGCGTCCAGGGAAGGTTCGTGTTTCAGCAGAGACCTGAGTAAAGTCGGGGGCAGGACCTGCGAGTGTCTGGGGGAGGAGCCTTCTAGGCAGAGGGCGCAGCAGGCGCAAAGGCCCTGCGGCAGGAGCAGCCTGGATATTTTCAAGGATGCCAGAGACGCCTCCAGACTGAATGGGGCCGGAGGGGTGGCCGGGGAGCAGCGCATGCGGGGCTTCAGGGAACAGCTTTGGGTTTTGTTCCAAGTGTGAGAGGAGTCATTACGGAGTGACGTGGTTTAACATTTAAAAACATCATCCAGGTGGCTGCATAGGGAATAGGCCGTGGGAGGGCAGAGCAGAAGCTGGGGCCGGTGGGGAGGCTGGGCGAGGGTCCTGGCAGCTTAGATGTGCACTGTCTACCACATACCCTACTGTTCTCCTCTGCTCTGACCCGCATTCCGTCACATCCCTGCTCTCCTTTTCCCGGGCAAGCTACACCCTTTCCCTTACCCAGGGCTTTGTTTGCTGAATTCTCCTGCCCGGGATGCCCTTCGTCTCACCCCCAGTTCAGTGAGTCCCTCTCCTTGTCAAGGCCTGCCCCCGCTGCAGGGACGTTCCCGGCCCTGGTGAGCAGGAACCCCACAGCGCCGTGGACGTGCCCCTAAACCCGCCTTCCATCCTGGACTGGCTTGTCTGTCTTAATGTCTCTCTGTCCTGAGGGCCCACAGAACTGACGATCAATAAAAGTGTGTTGAGAGAATGATTGAATGAATTATGAAAGTGTGAAATTATCCAAGTATTTATTTGATGTTAACATCACTTAAGTATTTTAACTCAGTGTTGGGGCCTGGCCTGGGTTCGTGAAAACACGGACTCAATGACGCTTCTTGAGATCTCCGCACAGTCACTTGAACCAAAGTAAAAATACGTATTTTGAAATTAGTAAAATAAAACTGGCTTACCTCGTGCAGAACGGCCTGTTTTTTCTGAAATAAGGAGATCAGTTATGAATTAACACGAGGATGACTTTTCTGTGATACCGTATTCGTCCCTTGGTCCCTCCCCCTGCCACAGCCAACAAGCGACGCAACAGCAGTCAGGGACCCGCCCCTCGCCGACAGCCCCCTGCCCGCCACCCATACCCAAGGGGCTCTGGGAATGGCTGATGGAGCCGATGCAGACCCGCCTGCAACAGCGGAGGAGGCAGCAAGGGACCGTGACCGTGACCGGGAGGCGAATCACAGCTGAAGCCCAGGCCGCCACGGGGCCGTCTGTGGTTCCTGGCCGGCTGCGCGGCCAAGTGACTCGCAGGGACCACTGAGACGGGACTGTCTTAGGCTCCACGTGAGGAAGCCCCTCCCCCAGCCAGAACTGTCCTACAACATGCGGTGTCCTCTCTGGATGTCCACAGAGCGGCTGGACACTGCCCGCTGGTGATGCTACAAAGGGGACCCCCGTGCAGGGTCTGGGTCACTGACTCCCAAGTCTGACCAGTCATCAAAATCACGGGGTGGCGGGGGAATTTCTCCGGTGCTGTCACAGTAGTATGGTTAAGTGGTACATCCTCATTCCTAGAAGATACGCACTGAAGTCTCGTAACGTCTAAAACTTACTTTCAAACGGTTCTGGAAAGGACAGTACGTGCAGAAAAGAAATGTGGCTAAACGTGCACTGCTGTGGAACCGAGGTGGTGGGCAAGAATTAGTACCTCGCTGAATATTAAATTCTTTCAACTTTCTATGTTTTGTAAATTTTCATCATCACAGTCGGGAAGAAGCCATGATTAAAAAAAACCCTCAAAAAAAAAAAAAAAAAAAAACCCTCCACCGGCGCCTCCGGAGCTAAGACCTTACACTATTCAGGCAGGTGGAGAGTTCCAGTTTCTGTTTGTCCAGCTGGGGGAACAAGGGTCGTGTGCGTTCTATCAAACGGGGGGAGGGGGCTCTTTTAGAGCATTTCGTCATCAGAGAGCACCGTCCTTTAACAACTGAGGTCTCCGCGAGCCCCATCTCCGTGAGCGCCCCCCAGGAGCTGAGGAGAGGAGCCCCACTCCTCCCCCAAGAGAGACCACGGGACATCGCAGCTCCCGGTCTGTCGTGCGCAGCCTGCGGCCCCTGCTGCCCTACTCAGCCCACCCCCGGGTCTGACACCCCACGCGCAGCCCTGCTGTCCCGTCACCCACGCCGCTGTCCCCTGAGGAGCAGCCCCGAGGCAGGTTCTCCCTGTTCCTGACAAGACGGCCATCCCGGGAGCCCCAGTGAAGGGCTGCCATGGGGCCCGAACTGCCAGGGAGACCCATAAGCTCAGTCCCGCGCTTGCAGGGGCGCTGCACCCACAGCCCGCGTCCCTGGGACCCGCCGGGAGGTGACAGAGGCTTCCAGACCAGCCACTGCCCGGCCCGCGGCAGGCACCCCCCAGCTCGCCCACACGGGCTCCAGGCGCGGCCTTCCTCTCGCCCTCGCCGCCCGAGACCCCGGGTCTCCGGAGGCTATCTTCTGCCTCCCTATGTTTTCCTACGTGTCTAGGGCGTCTGGCACGGAGCCCGCCCCGGCAAAGGGACGGAGGAAGGGCTGGCGAGCGAGGATGTGGGCAGCAGAGGGCCGGCGGGCGAGGGAACCCTCACCCGGTGCTGGTGCCCCTTCCACCGGCGCTGCAGGAGCTGGGCGGCGGCGTCTCTTCTCCCCTCGGAGCAGCCGGAGCGCGGCCAGGAGGAGCCCCCCTCGCTCGTGTCCAGCTCCGAGTCCGTCTGGGAGGGACCGGGGGGTCGGGGCGCTTCCCGGGTCTGCAGGAAGTCCAAGGTGAGAAGGGTGACTGGGTCGGGGATGGGGGCGGAGAAGCCGGCTATCAGGCCAGGAGGCAGGACAGTAGGACGCAGGCAAAACTTCTCAGACTAGACTTTAATTTAGAGGAAAAAAATCAGTGTCCACACCGCTCAGCATGCCAGACGACAAAAGAAGTCTCTGGAGAGCTAACATATTCGCTAGTAACTAGGGTGAAAGTCGGTTTTCGTTAACCCTGTAAACTCTGGGGGTAGCGCTCTCCCGCGAGGAGGGGAAGCAACGTGACCTGTGGTGTCATCAGGTAACCACAGCGCACCTTGTGAGCTCAGTCACGTCCGTGCATCAGTGCACCAATTATCTGCTTTTTAAAAAAAGGACCCGGGAGGTCCTTTTACCGGCTCCCTTTTCGTCTAATACTGGATTACAAAAATGGGACTTCTGAGATAAAAGGCAATAGATTCCTAGCTTGGTTTTTTGTTTGTTTGGCCGGACCCTGCAGCACGTGGAACTTCCCGGACCAGGGATTGAACCTGTGTCCCCTGCAGTGGGAGCGCAGGACCAGATGAATTGCAGACAAAGCCATTACTGCCAGTTCCGGTGGACGTGGAAAATATTTTTCTCCCTAAGGGAAAGCTTCAGGAATAAGCAGAAATCTCCAAATCCACGTGTGTCGGGTGCCCCCCAGGGGTCAGGGCTGCCTGCGGCAGACAAGCCACAGGTCGGTCAGCACCGTGAGCATCCCACTGGGAAAGGAGCGTCGAGGAGACAAACAGCGCAGCTCTGCCCGCCACACGCCGGGCAGTCAGCGGCCCGGCGCCACAGCCACCTGGGGCTGACAGCGCGGGCATTTGGGTAGGTAGGGGTCTCCTGAAAAGGGCCCATCGGGCAGGGTGGCCAATTTCCTGGACAGGACAGTGCCTCTGTAGGACTCAGAACGTTATCTAAAGCACTGGAAAAGCTGCCAAGGAGATGCACCCATGCGGGTAACACAGAAAGTCTACTTTCCTGAACAACGGAAGGGACTGAGGTGGACTCACACGTCCACCCCACGTGTGGCCAGCTGGACATGCAGGGTCAAGGGCACCGCACAGCCCACGGGGCTCCAGCCAGCACGCGCCAGGAGAGCCACTTTTCCTTTGCCGAATCAGTCGGTGGCCTGGGGTTTGTCTCAACTTGTAACTGGAGAGAGACATGCTCGTCAGCTTCTCCACATTCCCTTTTAGGGCTTTTCTCTTTCCCTTTTGTGCTGGGGTTGAAGTATATGTAGCGTCAGATGCTAAAAGAAGAAGGGGCCTTAAAACAGGACTCCAGCTAAATAAGAAAACCTTGTAAGAGGGAGGCCCATCTAGATTTAAAAAAAACAAACCCAAACACTTTTCTTTTCTGTTCTCAGCAGATAAGTCAATCCCACACCTGGTACGCCCTCCCTCTCCTAGAGGCCAGTCCCCGTCAGGCTACTGGCTACCGAAACAGCAAGTCGCTTTCTGAAGCAACAGAACTTCTCGGCTAAAATGTGTGCCGGGTAAAGCCTGGCCGTGCTGGTGGATTCAGCGTGTTACTCAGATCTGTAGCAAGGGTCGCAGAAGAGGGCGGCACGGCTGCCCATCTCAGCGTGCACCCACGCTGGACGCCCCGGCCAGGCTGGTCTTCCCTGTCACACACTCACACGACAGGCTCCTCTTGGGGCAAACTGCAGCCACAGGATTTCAATACCTCAGTCATTAGTTCTTTGTGTTAACAGATATAAGATTATAATTGCCATCTGGGGAGTCCATTAATCGGAAAAAAAAGGATTAGCGAGGAGACTCACTCTCGCCACTAGAAGTTCTAGCATAGGTAGCACTGGGCCGACGGGGGCCAGAGGGCTCCCCCGGTTCAAGAAGGTGCTCAGGGAGGTGCCAGGGGAGACCCTTGCCGTGGTGTCCATAGAAATGGAGGGAGCGAGGGGACAGGGAGGAGGGTCAGCCTAGACTCACCGCCTGCCTACCTGCCCACGGGCCCTGCGGAGGGAGCTGCGGCTCCCCAGTCACCCAACCCCCGGCCTAGGGGCAGGGGCAGGGGCCGTGCCGGCCCCGGTGAGCACCTTCCCGGCCGGCCCCCGCGTCAGTGCCAGACTGCAACTTACATTGAACCTTCCGGTTCTTCACTGAGAGTTCGAGCCTTCCCTGGGGCCTTCCCAAAGTCCTTCTCACCTTCTAACGGCAACCCTTGTTGGATATTGAAACTTTTATTTGAAGTTTGGGGAAGATCTTCACTCACCGGCTTAACTATCTAAGACGCGAATACTAGTTTGAAAAGTCAATTAACGGATAATTAGTGCAGAACTCCAGCATTCAATACACGCAACTTATAGAAATCGATTGTGATGGTGGTAGAAGGAAACTGGGCTGTCAACGTTAGATTCAGGCAAAACTCCGGGCACAGAGACAGTCAGAACCATAACGCATCAGCTCAGAGTCCCGCCGTGCCGGACAGGAGGTAAAAACACAGACAACCCTACCTCCGGGCTCGTTTCCTCGGGGTCCTCCTCCCCTCCTTTCTTATTCTCTTCCAGTTCTTGAAACTTCCTGGTAAGTGCTTGAATTTCCTCCCTAAAGTGGGAAGGGAAGAAAGTGACACTGTACTTGCCATGACGCTGTGTGAGATGTCTGTACGTGACAGGAGGGGTGGCGGCCTGCAGAGCTGGCAAGGACGCCCCCCGGGAACGAGGTGGGTGCCCCGCCACCACCTGACTGCCCAGGAGCCGGCACTGCCCAGGGCGACCCCTCCGACCCCACTCCTGACACATGGGAGGAACGGAAAAAAATACCGACTGCGTGAACGATGCACGGATATCCTTTGGGGTTTTTAACAAGCAAGGCGAGTGGAAGGAAAAACAACTCATGTACTTGCTACGGATTTCAGAGGCAAGGTAGAAAGAATTCTTCACTGCATGCCCGCCCATCGTGATGGACTTTAATTCTAGGCTTCTGCCAAAGTCTAGTCACGTTTATTCTGAAGATAAAATTTGGTATTCATTTCGGTAATCCGTGTCTTACTAATTATTCGGAGTGCTAAATATTTCTGCGCAGATTGCTAGCCTACTTTTTTGGGCATTTCTTACTGAGATAACATTCATATAACCCCTAATCCACTGTCTTCTCTATTAATCTGCCCATTCCAGGTATTTCCGAATCGCACAGTATGCGGGCTTTTCTGTCCGCCTCTTCAGGGGGCACCACGTTTCTAAGGCTCACTCATCCTCGTCGCGGCAGGTGTCAGCCCTCATCCCTTTGTACGGACGTACGTCCGTTTTTACTCTCTTCACCAGCTGACGGACATTTGCCATGTGTCCACTTTTTATCTACGGTGGACAGAGATGACGGAGCATGGGAGGTGGCGTCTGGACCTGGGGTGTGGAATCGGGGCGCGTTCTGAGGCTGCCCGCAGCGGCCGTGCTGGAGGAGGGTGCGGGCCGGGGAGCTGGCCGTGATGCCAGAGCGGCAAACACCGGCCCAACCGTGAGCAGCCTTTTCCCCAGAGGTCGGGAAACAGCCAACCACGGGGGGACCTCAGCAGAGGAGCGATGTGATCGGGCTGGAGCTGTACGGGCCGCTCTCCATGCGGGCTGAGCGCGGATGCGCCGGGGTGGGCGGGGCTGGGGAAGAAGGAAGGGCCTGGGGCTGTGTGTCTTCCGACTTCTCCACTCACCTCAAAGCCTCCTCTCTTTCTCTTCCCTCCTTCTCACCCTCCTTCATGTTTTCCAGCTCCTTCTCCAAGTCAGCCTTTGTCTGCAGTAGCTGCTTCACCTCCAGACTGAACGAGGAACCAGAGATATTTCAGCGTCATTAAAACAAAGGCTCACAGTGACCTGGGTCACCAGAGCGCGAAGAGCTTTCGGAAAACCTAACGGGTCCAACCTCCTTACTTATGCATGGGTGAGGATGAAGAAAGGCCCTTCTTTGTAACTGCAGGGATCTGGGAGCAGCGCCGGGGGCGCTCGGTTATTTACTGAGCGCCTTCCGTGCGCGCGGGCAACGGACGGAGCAGGGCTCCCGGCCGAGGCGCAGGCCCTGCTCTCACGGGCGTCACCGTCCCGCGGGGAGAGGCATTAACCCGGCGGTCACACAGTTGGACGCCTAATCTACTCCTGAGATGAGAGCTCCCGGGACCCGCCGTGGACCAGACGGGGATGCAGCCTGAGCTGGGGCCTCGAAGACGAGAGGGGACCCAGGCACCTCCACCCAAGCTTGCCTGTGCCCCACAGGTGACGCCTCGCTGAGAACGCGGCTTTGAAACGTTCCACTGCTCATGTGGTGGTGACCTCACGTGAATGAGATACGTCACCAGGAGTGTCACACGGCAAGGGCTCACTGAGTGGAAGTTATTATCGTGCCATGCGACGGCTTAAGAGATAATGAGAGATGCTATTTACTGTGCAAAATGCCTGGCCTAATCTTTATAAAGAACCTAGCGCATGGAGGCACTAGTAGGCTTCGACTGGAGGTGACAAAACAGGTGGAGCGGGAAGGGCTTTGCCTTCTGCTGTGGACAGAAGGCAGCAGAGACAGGTCCTCCTCAGACCTCGACGCGCACATGAGTCACCGGTGGGGGGGGGGGGTCTCATTAGACGCAGAGCCAGGTTCAGGAGATCTGGGCCAGGCCAAGGTAACCAGCCCCGGGTGGGCAGGGCCCGAGGGTCTGCATCTCTAACCAGCCCCCAGCTGATGCTGAGGCCGTTGGCTTCCTAGGCCACACTCTGAGTAGCAAGGTCTCAGAAACACCATCTCAGAAGATGCATGGGTTTAGACTGCTGGCGACAGAACTGCAACTGGAGAAGCCACACGTAAACAACAGGTGGAGGAGACAGGAGCGTTTTAAGGGGGCTACAGAGCGAGACACTAGAGAACAAAGGGCAAATGAGCAGAACCTTGAGGCTTCGCCGTCCACACTCTTATGGTCACACTGAATACTCCACACACCACAGCACCTGTCTTGTTTGATGCACAGATTAGATGTTGTAAACATAGTACTGAATCTGTAAACCCTTCTGCAAGAGATCTGTTGGATGGCCTATTATCTTACACGAATCAATCACAGTCAATGCTTCTCTAAAAAAGAATTTGGAAAGCCCTCTGGAATTCCGTGTTAAGAGATTTAAATGGCACCCTCCGCCCCGTGCTTTTCGTGACGTAATACGGCCAATCAGTGTCTCCTTTTCCCCACTGACGCTGCCTTCATTTCACAACTAAAACATCGCAAGTTTTAGAATCGTAGAAACGTATCTGTGTGACGACTGCCATGAGCTGAGCCTTCCCCAAATCCCCAGAACAGCTCAAGTCCAGCAACTACACAAGTCACGGGAGCAGGACCTCTCCCGGAGGTGGCCGGGCGCCAGCCGTGCGGGACAACGTACTCTCGCTCCTGCAGCCGGGTGTGCAGGGCCTTCCGCTCGCCCTTCAGGATCTTCACAACCCCCCGCAATCGCTCGCTCTCCTCCTGGCGGTCGGGGCGCGGCTGCTGGTGCACCGTGGGGCTGGACACCGAGTGAGCCGGCGGGGTAGACCTGACCACCTCTGAAGCGTGGGATTTGGGGCTTTCCATCAGACTTATTTTCTGGAGGCAACACAGGCATCTGTTAGACGTTATTTCTTACTTTACTTTCCTAGGAAAGAGACAACGGCCAAGGGGAAGCTCATCCCAAGCAAGGGAATGGGAAGAGCTCTGCGTGTGATGTGAGAAACCTGGGACGCTGACCGGGGACAATTCTGCTCCACCAGAGTCCTGGGGGCGATGGAAGGGCATCCCCGCCCACCGCCCCCCCACACCCAGAACCCTCTTCCTCTGGAGCAGGGAGCACGCAGACCCAGCCGGGATGGGGCAGGTGCGGTAATAAACAGAGAGCAGAGCACGGAAGGTGAAATCGTAAACTGCTTTCCTTTGTGCTTGTTTACCCTATTATTTCCCTAGGACGTCTGGAATTTTCAGCCTCTGTGCTTTCACACGTCAAAGACGATCCAGCTCTGCCCGCTGGAGATACTGAGCGCCTTCAGAGTCCCACTGATATCAGCATCTCTCCGAGTGGAAGAGCGCTGCCCCACTGGCTCTGGACCACCTCTGGCTGCCCTTCTTTCCTAACAAGCTTTATTCTTGAACTACCCACAGTTTATAGACACTTAAGTTCTCTGCTTTGTAAAGACGTGAAATTATTGTTTTCTTTATTGCTCCCCTCTAGGTTTACTCTGCTCAGCCAAAGAGTTGACAGTTCTAACTTGATACTGTACCAGTACTCAAAAGGGAGGGACACTTCTGACCCATTTCAACAGAACCAGATTGACGACATTTGCAAATTCACGTGGGGGATATGAGGGAACGTTAACTTCCCGACTTTCCCGGTTGGCAAAGTGTGGATGCACAGTTTTCTGTGAATTCAAATGCTATACGAGTGGTGAGAAACACAGTCTGGTAAGTGACTGGTAGTAAAAAGCCCCCACGTGCATGGCAGGCTGGGTGTCTGAAAGGCTCTGGGATCCTACGCACCCAGTGACGGGTGCCCACGGGAGCCTGAAACGTTTCAGTGTGTCGTGTGACCATGCTTTGCCGTCTGTGACACGAGGGACAGGCATGACACGCCCTTAGGTCTCATCCGGACCCGTAAGAGTCTCCTCTTGCCAGCGTGTCCGCGTGCCGTCTGCGGACAGACGGCCACCGTTTACATGTTCAGCGCAACCCGACTCCCTGCGTAAGTCCCGGGAGCGGCGCTACGTCTGTCCCGTGTTCTAAGACCCGCTGCTCTCACACAGGCAGGTCCTGAGCAGGGAAGGTGCCGTGGTGGGACCACACTCACTTTTTCCAGCTCTGCGATCCGCCGAAGCAGCCGGGGCTTGCTCCACTCCACAGAGCCTGATGGAACAGCGGGGTGTGATGGGTGCCCTTCGTACAGCTGTCCCAACGGGCCCCTTCAGCCCAGACCTCCCGTCTGGAGCACAGCCCGACGGCATCCCCTCCACAGGCTGGCCCCCACGGCCGGCGGCCCCACGCCCGGCAGACCTGCGGCGCCGAGGGCAGCCCCACGGCGACGTCTGTTCCCTTTCACCGCGGCTTTACCGACACAAACGGTCGGGAGAGGGCTCAGTGCGGCCTTCTCTCCCGATTCCATCCCGTCGGGCTCTGGCTTCACCAGCCTGCCAAGACGGCCCTTCTCCAGCTCAGCAGCAAGTCCACTCCGCCACATCCCAGGCCCCGGCCTCGGCCCCAGCCCCCAGGCCACCAGCGTGTTCCCTGGCACCCACACGCTCCTGGCGGCCCCTCAAGCGGCTCAGCTGGTCCATCCTCCCCCCACTCGCTGGGTGACCGGACTCTCACCGGGTCATCTGGTCCCCGACGGCCTCCAGGACCGGTTCTCCTGCCGAGGGCCCCGCCCGACCCCCGACTCACCGACGCACCGACCTCCACCGGCCACTTACCCACCCACCCGACACGCTCGCTCCATGTCCCCCACCGCCGCCTGTCCTTTCAGTAGCCCGGACCCCCGTGTCTCTCACAGGCTGCACCCACTCCCCACGTGCACCGGAGCCCGGCCACCTCTCGCCACTGCTGTGCCACCTGGGCCAGGCCACCAGCGGCCCCTGCGAGGCCCTTTCCTACACGGCGTCCACTCAGCACAGGAGCAGGGGGTCCTCGAGAGGCGAGGCAGACCCTCCCACCCCTGCTCCAGCCCTCTGTGCCCTGAGTGGCCTGCAGGGCCCTGTTCTCCCCCGCCCTCACCTCCGTGTCCATGGCCAGCGTGTACGCAGGCTGGGCCCCCGGCCTCAGACGCGCCGGGACACTCGGGGGCTCTGTGCCTTTTGGTGCCGCCCGCGGCCCCCGGACCCGCGCTCTTACCACTTGGCCGGCATCTGACCTGCTGGCTTCTCGTCTTAGCAAGAGCGCCTTCACTGCTCTAGCTCTGTGTCTAGAACGGCACCTGGCACTCAGCAGGCTCCCGCCGCTTTGGAACACACCTTGGAGCAGCGCTGCCCCGGGGTGCGCGGGGGAAGGAGGGCCACGACTCCCCTGCGGCCGCAGCCGCCCGCATCCTGGGGCCCCTCCTGGCGTCCCCACCCCTGCCTCCCCCCTTGGCGGCTCTGGGGAGCAGGTACCCTTTATCTTGGAGACAGTGGGGGAGTCGCTCAGCACGCGGTCCAGGTCTTCCTTCAGGCTCTGGTTCTCCTCCGTGAGCTCCTGGACGCTCCGGGACAAGCTCAGGAGGGCGCTGCTCATTCTTTTCTGCCTTTTAAGGCCGATGTTCTTCTCCGCTGGAGGCCTAGGAGGAAGGAGACCAAGCGGCTAAGGTTTGGTGCCTGAACTGGTTTAATACGCGTCCTAAGTGAGGGGTGGGCGCTCGGCAGCCCGGGCGCTCAGCGTGGTTTCTGCTGATGGACGTTTGCGATTAAACAGGGAACACTAACTCTGAAGCCCAGACAAGCAGACTCTATCCGTTCTTCTCATCAGCGCACCTGTGTAACAAAATACTGTGTTCAGTCATTAGCAATGGACATTAAACAGGATCACTAAAGAACCTGTGGAAATTTACTTTCTCTGTTGTTCCATAAGTACTTAAATAATAGTTTTTTTTTTCTTTTTTTTTTTTTTTTAAAGAAGATGTTGGCGGTAGGAGTTTGATTAATTTTTAAAATTTTTTTCATTTTTGCTGTTTGGGTCTTCGTTTCTGTGCGAGGGCTTTCTCTAGTTGTGGCGAGCGGGGGCCACTCTTCATCGCGGTGCGCGGGCCTCTCGCTGTTGCGGGCTCTCTTGTTGCGGAGCACAGGCTCCAGACGCACAGGCTCAGTAGTTGTGGCTCACGGGCCTAGTTGCTCCGCGGCATGCGGGATCCTCCCAGACCAGGGCTCGAACCCGTGCCGGCAGATTCTCAACCACTGCGCCACCAGGGAAGCCCCTTAGATAATAGTTTTGATCTTGCCTTTTATTCCGCAAAATAAGTCTAAAATACAGTCAATCCCCTTTATTCACAGAATCCATATTTGCAAATTCGCCTACTCACTGAAACGTTATCTGTAACCCCCAGGTCGATGCCTGGGGTGCCTCTGCTGTCAGTCTGTGGGTCTGAGTTGCAGGCGGGCTCACTCCCGGCTGGGGGGAGAAGCGCCGTCCGCATCTGGTCTCAGATCTCGCCCTATCCACAGGGTGGATTTCGAGGTCTTTTCTCGTTTTCGTGCTTTCTGTTGATTTCACCGCTCTCGGGGTCCCCTGCAGCATAGTTCTTACTTGCTAGGAGGCTGTGACACAGCTCAGGGAGGAACCACACGTGTCAGAGCTTCGTTCAGGCCTGAGTCACGGCGCAGTTGGTCAAGAGTTCAGTGCTAATGAACCAAGAACGGACACTAAATAAGGTGCCTTTAAACAGAAACACACATGAAGGCGGGTTGTATACCGGTCAGGTGATGGGAAAGCTGTGACCAGAGGGTCTCAGGAACAGAACTCCGTGCTTCCCCTAGAAGCACTGGTTCAGCATTTCCCAATTCAGTGTTCGTGGACACTTTACGGAACATAACGCCGTGAATAATGGGAATCGACGGTAACTCCTCTGGCCCTTTACAGAAAGTTTGCCACCCCTATTTTATTTTATTTAATTGATTTATTTTTGGCTGCATTGGGTCTTCGTTGCTGCACGCGGGCTTTCTCTAGTTGCGGCAAGCGGGGGCTACTCTTTGTTGCGGTGCGCGGGCTTCTCACTGCGGTGGCTTCTCTTGTTGCAGAGCACAGGCTCTAGGCACGCGGGCTTCAGTAGTTGTGGCACGTGGGCTCAGTATTTGTGGCGCACGGGCTCTAGAGTGCAGGCTCAGCGGCCATGGCTCACGGGCTTAGTTGCTCCTCGGCACGTGGGATCTTCCCAGAGCAGGGCTCAAACCCGTGTCCCCTGCACTGGCAGGCAGATTCTTAACCACTGTGCCACCAGGGAAGTCCCGACCAGCCCTCATTTTAAACTACTAGGAGGAAAGGAAAAAAGGGAAGACCATGCCTGGCACATTGTAAATGCTCAATAAACGTCAGTAATTCACTGCAGAGGCTGGTGGCACAACCACATCTAAGATAAGGGATCCCTCCTTTCCTAATTTGTTGAAAGCCTGATATCACCTGGGAAAGGGACAAGGGAAAATCCACGAGATAAGGAAACTTTGATGTCTCTCCTAATAAACTTATTTGGCAAGATGAACTTGTACTTGGTACTAAATGTCTTCCGAAAAGGAAGATCTGCTTTGAAAAATAGTGTTTTCTAAGTCTAAGCTGGAAGCTGTGAAGTAGTACGAACAGTGAAAGCCCGGAGCACCGACTGTGCTGTTAGTGGGCAACACATGGCAACTGTGAGGGCACGTCTGTAACATCCCAAAGGGAAACACGCCAGCTCTAACCATGAGTAACGTGGGCGCAGGCTCCCAAGTCAGGGCAGTGTCTGCAGGCTCCACATGAGGCCTACCCTGCTCTGACAGCAGTTTAACATGAAAACAACATATGAAACATGGCTCCTAAGGAGAGGATCATACTTCTTTCCTGTCGTTTCAGAACTTGCCAGGAGAGTCTGGAGACGATGAATCTGTAAACGCCAAATTAAAATGCATTTAATACAAAATGAAAAAACTGCAGTGATTCCTGACTTCTGCCCAGTGGCAGGAAGTGAGCACTAAGTTGCTGGTTTGTGTTCAAGTTAAGATGAACTAGAAGAGGGCCCCTCAGTGCAGCTGGCCCCCCACCCTCCGACCCCGCCCCCCGCCCCGGGGCAGGAGGGCACGCACCTCCTCGTAATACGTCTCCATGGTGATCCTCATTTCCTCCAAGTTAGTGGTCTTTATATCAGTCTGCAATTTGCTAAAAACCCAAGTTCAGAGTTGACATGGCAGTGCCAGCATTCGTGGGCAGAGCAAGAGGAAGCCTGTTTCCCGGAACACGGGAGAAGGATGGGCTTTGGAAGAGAACCGGGCTGGGAAGTGAAGCCTGAGCCGGCCCTCAGCTGGCCGTGGCCTTGCACAAGGCCGAGGAGAGAATTCTCACACCCACAGGGCCCTTCCTTGTTGGACCTGCCCCTTTCCAGGGTGAGGTAACCGACCAACCCCGGCAGATATTCTTTGCTAACAAGGGCCTGTCTTTAAAAACCGCAGTAATTGTGAATAAAGACCTCAGGGTTAGACGGGAAGAGTCATCTTTGGGGAAGGTGGGGGGAATGGTTCTTTAAAGGAAAGAGAATCATTTTTTTCAAGTTGTATTGTCTGTATAATTCCCCTTGTTCTCAACACGTAACAGACTTTAGGGAAAAGGCTCTAACAGAGAAATGAAAGTAAAGTTACAGAGTTCAGGATTCTGAGACACAGAAGAAATCGGCAAATGATAAAAATTTTAAAGTTGACGATTCCAGCAAGAAACAAAGGAGGGGTGTTCTATTGTATAAAGAGGATACAACAGAAAGTGAAAACTCAGATTTCCTTAAGTAAACTCAAACACAGCTAGGAAAGGCTCTCCTCTGTGATAAAACAGCAGGAAAGGAGTCCGCGCTGCTGCCCTGAAAACAGCACCAGGGGGCTTCCCTGGTGGCGCAGTTGTTGAGAGTCCGCCTGCCGATGCAGGGGACACGGGATCGTGCCCCGGTCCGGGAAGATCCCACATGCCGCGGAGCGGCTGGGCCCGGGAGCCATGGCCGCTGAGCCTGCGCGTCTGGAGCCTGTGCTCCGCAACGGGAGAGGCCGCAGCGGTGAGAGGCCCGCGTACCGCAAAAAAAAAAAAAAAAAAAACAGCACCAGGATAGTGCGTGACAGCGAGAGAAGCAGGTAGGGGAGCTGACCAAGCGTTAAGGGCTTGTATCAAGGTCTATACAATTCATATTGGAGATGAAAAGTGACCACAGAAGACTAAGGAGAGAAAGCAGTTCTTCAGTGGAACAGGAACAAGAAAAGAGGAAAGGGGAACACTGCTCCTTAGGGTCAGATGGAAGAGGCACGGCTGTTCACGGTCCTGTTTTGGTGAACGGCGATGCTGGACACAGACGTGGGGGCAGGGTGGGAATGGAAGCTGGAGCTGAGGGCATAGCGAGTGTGGACGTGGAGCCGGAGGCAGGCCAGGTGCGCGCCCAGCGGGCCCCTCCCGAGCCTGGGCCACCCCCCCGACCCCGGCCGGCCCCCCAAGGCTCCGTACTCGATGGTGTGGTTCTTCTCCTTGCACTGCTGCTCCAGCTTGAGGATCCTCTGCTTTAGACCACTGATCACCTGCCAAGGCAACAGGACGCGTCAAGCTGACGTCTCTGCGGCCATGGCCTCGCCCTCCCCCTCCCGCCAGGGGCTCAGCCGGCCCCGTTCCCCGGGCGGGGTTGGGTGTCCCCGGCCCGCTGACCCGGCAGCACCTGCACAGCCTCCTGCCAGAGCGCCTTCCTACTTAGCTGTCCTCCCCATCAGTGCTGGCGTCTCTTCTAGACTCAGCTGGAGAGACAGGGCCGGGCTGTCCTGCCCGCTCAGAGCAGAGGGGCCGGTGAGTGGGGCCACAGGGGATGTTCCCACTCAAAAGGTGCCACCATCCCCTCCCTCCCATTCCACAGCCACCCTCTGGAGGAAGGACAGGCCGCTGCACGGTTACCTTCGAGGCAGCCACCTCAGTCCCTGGATGTAAAACTCACCACGCCTAGCCCGCCCAGGACACCCTGGTCCCCAGCACGCCCCTGGGAGGGAGCAGGTCTGGAGGAGGCTGGGCAGCCGGACAGAGGCCTTGAGACGCCCTTCCGTCTCCATGCCTCCTGTTCTCCGTTCATGGGGCACTTTGGGAGATAACACCCTGTACTCCCGAAAGAACATCCCTTTCTTTCTTTTTGAAGAGTCAAACAACTTTTTAACTGGATTTTACGGTAATTTTTAATTATACTAGTAATACATGAATACATTTTCTTGAAAAAAATTATAGATGACACTATACCCTTGGAGCTGACCCCTGTCAACTAAATGCTGTTATCAACTTCCTGTGCATTCTCTAGGCCTTATTACACGCGCACACACGTGTGCACAGCCCCTGAAGGTCTGGCATTTCGCTGTTGTTTACACAAATGGTGCCCCCCCCCACGTCATTCTGCAGCTTGTTCTTTTCACTCAATAGGCCGTCTTGGTGATCTGTCCCCGCTAGTTCCTACAGATCGATGTTATTCTAGTTACCCGTTCCTCTACTGATAGATGCTTAATTTGTAACCCACTCTTGCTATGACAGAAACTCCCGGCCGGTCCTCCTTGTGCACACGGGCAAGTATTTCTTTTTTTTTGGCGGTACGTGGGCCTCTCACTGTCGTGGCCTCTCCCGTCGCGGAGCACAGGCTCCGGACGCGCAGGCTCAGCGGCCATGGCTCACGGGCCCAGCCGCTCCGCGGCATGTGGGATCTTCCCGGACCGGGGCACGAACCCGTGTCCCCTGCATCGGCAGGCGGACTCTCAACCACTGGGCCACCAGGGAAGCCCTTTTTATTATAAATTTTAAGTTTATGTTATCAAGCCCATTATTAATTGCATCATTAATGTGATTTTTGTGTTCAATAATCTCAAAATTGGATCCTCTCCAGTTTCCTTTTAGCATATCAGATTTTTTAAAAAAATGTACTTCCTTGACTCATGTGAGGTTTATTGTGATACATTTTCCTCCAACTGCTATAGTTTATTGCCATAGCATTAATCATAATGGCTCCATTTGCCATAATTTTGTTTCATTCAATCTGTTATGTATTATTACATAACACACAAGAGGGGTTTGTATGCGTTTTAAGGTCTAATTCTATTTCTGCTTTGTTTCTCTGTCTTAAATCAGTATCACTTGTTAAGCCTGATGTGTGTTTCTTAGGTGTGGTGGGCTAAGTCCCCCACTGTGACTACCTTTTTCTACAGTGTATTTCCGGCCTTTGTGCTAAGCCTACTCAGCCTCCCTCCCACTCCCACTAAGAGCCCCCCAGCATCTTCTCGTAATCCCTACGGCTCTGTGGAGAAGGGTTTCAGGAGGTCCCGAGCCCTTCCGCGAATCTCCTCCTCCTCTGGTATGAGTGCTGTGGAGAAAAGGCATCTCTCTAAAGGCTGTTTGGAAGGTAAGGTTTCAGTGGACAGGTTATCTGTTTTGCTGGAGATTATACTCACCCAGCCAGTATCAGGCCTTTTCTCTGCCAGAGTCCGAACAAAATCTGGGCCCTGTGGGAAGCAGATTGAGGAATGAAGACAAGACGTGGTCTAGCCACGCCCTCCCGGCCCCCCCGCCCCCCCCCCCCCCCCCCCCAGCATTGGCCTGCTGAGAGGAGCCGGTGACGCCCCACGCCTGCCTCGGGGCACCGCCGTGCAGGGCCAGGAACTTACTCGGGACGGATCCAAAAGCTGCTCTATCTGCCGGTCCTTTCTGCTGTTTTCCTCTTCTAAGCGCCGAAGCTTTGTTCTCATCAGATCCACGTTGCTTTTTTGCACGTGTAATGACTGAAGGAAAGAAGGACCACACACACACACACACACACACACACACACACACATACACACACCGTGCACACACACACACATCCTGGTGAAACACTGAGTTGGAGAGGTGTTTTACAAGCTGCCTGGTTCCCAATCAGGGCGTTGCGTGTGCAGTGGGTGAGGGAGGTCTGGACGTCACAGTGAAGGCTGGGCCGGGGGGTAAATGCCCCGTTAGGTGCAGGGCTACCCAGGCAACTAGGAACTCTGCCCCACACAATGCCAGCAGCACCCCTGCCACAGACAAACGCTGTTCCACCAATCGATACTGCCAGCAGCACTTCTGGAAGGTGCCCATGTGACATGCTCTCCTCCACGTCCGTATGACAAAGCCCATGTTCTTCACACACCACATACCATCATAGTCTTATGTCCATTTAAAATTCTTATCCTCAACTAAGGCTCAGTTGGTCAGAGCAGTGGTTCCCAAACGTTTACCTGTGGATGAACTTTTCACCAGTCTGGGGTGAACTTAGAGGGAAGACTGTCAGGTTTTCATAAAACTAAGTTAATTTTTTTTTTTTTTTGCAGCACGCGGGCCTCTCACTGTTGTGGCCTCTCCCGTTGCGGAGCACAGGCTCCGGACGCGCAGGCTCAGCGGCCATGGCTCACGGGCCCAGCCGCTCCGCGGCACGTGGGATCTTCCCGGACCGGGGCATGAACCCGCATCCCCTGCACCGGCAGGCGGACTCTCAACCACTGTGCCACCAGGGAAGCCCCATAAAACTAAGTTGATTCCATTTTTACCACTCTCCTGTATTTTGAAATTATGCTCTTCCTATTATTTCGGACATATATAGTTCTTTTATGAAATGGTGATGGTAGGGTATTTTTAAAGTTTGTTTTCAACGTCCTCACTTGAAAAAGCTTTTCCCTAGTCCGGGAAACCCCACAGCCTGAAAAGCGTAAGGTTAAGCCAGTGCTCGTAAGCCTCGTCTGGAAATGCCCACACGGGTCAGCTAGCGCCGTGGTTAACCGGCTTCCAGCACCAGCCTGCACCCAGATTAGCCAGTTGTCCTGGAGAAGCCCTTCTCCTTTCAAGGCGCTCGTGGTGCTCAGAAGAGAGTCCGAAGTGTCTGAACACAGCCAGCCCCCAGCACGGGAAGGACAATTCCAACCAAGTGTGCGTCCCACTGAGGGAAGCCTGGGGAGTCGGCCACATGGCCACAGCCGGCAGGAGAGATACTGGCCCTCACAAGTGTTTAGTGAATTAGTCGATTAATGTACGGTCACTGGGAGAGATAAGAAATCCAATAGCGGGAATTCTGCTTCCAGAAATATGGATTCCAGAAAAGTGCACTCACTTTTCCCTATTCCTCGTGCTTAGCGCAGCTACAAACTCTGTACTAAAGCCCCTTCGTGGATTATTTTATCGAATCCTCACAAAACCCTATGATATCGTATTACGATCATCCCCGCTTTTCTACAGGAAACTGAGGCATTACCTGCCCGAGAAAAACTACCCTGATGCTCCAGCTGCCAGAGCGACGGAGTCTGGAAGATAAAAGTCTCTCCTCTCTGAAGAGAAGCCTCGGCTTATTTCGTTTGAGTGAAGTTAGCATCATTTTACCCAGAGACCCACTTCTGGCCCCAGGCAGGTTCCTCCCGAGAGTGTCGCTGCGGCGACTGTTCAGGGCTCTCAGAGCTCACGCGGTACGGTCCCCTCGCCAAGATAGCAACCCTCCCTGCGGTACCCGATTCGCTTAACACATCTCTGGACAGGGACGTCCTGACTCATCGGGCGGGCCCTGCACTGCTGTGCAGCTCCCGTGGGTGAGGGCTGGGTCCCGTCCACGGGCCCTGGCCCAGTGCCCCTCAGGCGAGATGGCTTCTAGACTCCTCACGTGCTCTGGGCACGCTGGCTGCCAAGCCAACGCCCTGCTTAACGCTGCCCAGACTGATCACAGCCCTCCAGATGCGGCTCAGCTGGCGGGACAGGGGTGGGGTCGGGACGTCAGGTCTGTGAACAGACTCACGTGACGGAAGGGAAGGAAGCCCAGTCGTTTCTCCAGCGGCACAAGAATATGTGTGGCTGTTAAAGACCGGTTTGGTGTAGCGGTGAGGATGACGTCATTTACTGCAGTACAGTTTGTGCCTTAGGGAACGGGTGGCAGGTGACCTTGATGGAAATCCTGGTGCTACTGCTGGTTAACCTTGGAGAGACTACTCACCTCTCTGAATCTCAAGGCTATGACCTATATCTCTTGGGGCCCTTGTGGACATCAACTGAGATCAGGCCTGTGAAATGCCCTTAACACCGAAGAATTATGCAAACGGGAAGTTATTGATAATAATAACACCAAAAGACCTATCATAAGGCCAAGTCTCAGGGAGCAGAGGGACTGGAGTTAATCTAGACCTCCCCGGGTGCTGTCCACCGTGGGGGCCGGAGAAGCAGAGCACGGCGGGCTCTAACTGCTGTCCAGGCTCCTCTCACAGCGGGCTCGAGGCCCTCTCCGTGAGCCAGTGCCGCCCATCTGCTCAGGCACCGGGCCGGGGTTTAAACTCAGCTGTCCCTCTACAGCTCCTATTTCCCACGTGACACATCCCAGCACAGGTGTGACTTTCCATCCACGTTACCGAGGGCTTTCCCGCTTAAAGTCAACAGAGAGCAGGGGGAAACGCTACCTTCTTCAGCTCAATGATCTCGTCATACATGCCCTCCTTCTCTCTGTAGACAGGGGTCCCAGGAACATAACCTGCAGGGAGACACACAACCCTCTGAAAAGACTGTCTGCAAAGTAGAAGGAATTCTTGGCCACACCTTAAGGGAAACCTGGAGGTTAATGAAATTATTCTTTTTTTAACTTCTTTCCCCAGAAGTAAGGAAACCAAAACCGGTATTGATATAGAAAGAAAAAGCAAGAGAAAACTAAAAGATGTGAACACGGGGCTTAATTATAGTAAAAGGATTAACGGAGGGGGTCAAAAGGAGAAGTGCTGTCTTTAGATTTTAAACAGCAAACAGAGAAAAAGACAAACAAAAACAAACGTGGTTATGTCATCACGCAGATGACAGCACCCAGTCCGATGTCTAACGGTAGGTACAGTGTACACTGCTCTCTGCTTCCATGTGATCCCTAAGGGGTCAGGACTCTGAAACACACCAGCCTGAAACAGCGCTGCCAGCTAGCAGTGCGGCAAGGTGACCATCCCTGGCACCAGGACAAGGTTCCTCTGTGCTTCCCACGGGGCCAGGGCCGACAAGCAAAGCAGTAAAGGAGGGAGGAAGCACGTGGGTAAGACCAGACAGGAAGACGGAAACATGAAAACCAACCGATTCTTTTTGGTGACATCTGGGGTTTTTATTATCCTTGCAGTTTTCATTTCTGAGATTGTTTATACAACAAATTTAAATAAAACTCTAAGTTTAGGGAGATAGGCACCACTGAAGCCCGGGACGATGTCTCTGTCCACATCGGGAAAGTCGCTTTCTAGGAGGGCAGGATGGACTTTCAGGGGCCACTGTCCTCAGGACACTCTGACTGAGGGAACCCCAGATCTCACTGTCAGAGCACACCCACCAATCCCCATACCCTTCCGCTCTGCTGTTCCTCAGTCGTGGCTGTGTCACCATCAACGTGCTCACCGTGGCTGGCAGAACGCCTGAGATTTGACCTCTGCATTCTTTCCGCTTCGGTCAAATCGTCAGGGGTGCTGCTGGGGGGGGGGCTGTTGGTCCATGCACGCTCCAAGGTGAGGTCTGATTTCAGGGCTGGGGTCAGACCTCCCGGTTTCAACGTGCAGGGATTTAATATGACAGGTACAAGCAGAGACAACGTAAGGCGCTGCCTCTAATCATCAGTCTTCAGGGTTGAAGAAAGCTTAGGGAGACCAGTGGTGTGTGAGAAACGTCCAGCCACCGGCCCGCAAAATAAACAAAGCCCTGATGTGTGGCGTTTGCCCACTCCCGCGGTGTGCATATCCCCGGCACACCCAATCTCAAGCTGCCGGTGTGACACGGGACAGCTCACACAACTCCTCAAGCCAGCGGGAGCAGCTCCAACACACGACTTCCCGCAGCGCCCAGACAAGCCAAGACCCAGGCGGCAAACGTCAGGAACCACACCACATGCTGCGTAAAAGCCGTGCGGCGCGATGTCTTTGAGAAGATCAAAAACAGTGCGGCTCAGACGAGTCGTATTAAACGCTCTGTGCCAAGTCACCACCCGAGATTTCTAAGACGCTCCCCTTGAGCAGGAAAGGTTTCTCCCGGGCGACCACATACCTTGCTTTGAGCTTCCCAGCCACAGCTTCTGGGGGGTTAAGGACATTCGGCTCCCAAGAGGCACGCTGCCGGCTGTCCTCAGAGACCTCCAGGAGGCCACTTTTCTCGGCTTAGAGTGGTAAGGCGACTCTGAAAAGCCAATGTGTGGTTTTAGAGGTGCAAGGTATCAATGCCCGCTCAACATATGTGCTTCAGAGAGACGAAAATGATAAAGCAAAATATTCACAAGGGCATGACAACCCCAGATCCTGACAAAATTAAAACTACAGTTATGACTTGAAGGTATACTTACATTTGTTTTTTACTTTTTATTATAGAGAAATAACAGGACATTTATTTTAAAATATGGATCTAAAATTCTACCAATATTGCGGTACTTAATTTCCCCTTCAGTTTTTTCAGATGCATATGTATTTTTATATAGCTGCAGTCATAGTGAACACACAATTTTGTATCCTTTATACTTAACACTAAATAGTTTTCCATGTTGCTGTCAATACATAGTGTGCAAGTAATAATGTTTAGAACTTGATATGTAAGACGGCTAGAAGAACTGAGGAAAAAATTACATTTCTCCAGGGTATTTTTGACTTTGTCATCAAAACAATGGAAAGGTTTTAAAATTATATTTTAATCTGGAATCTTACGGAGATTATGCAAACTTATGCAAAACCAAACTATTCATAAAACATGCTTATATTTGTTAAATACCAAAGAAATTTATATCTGTAGAAGGTCCTGGGATTCTAAATCTAATACATTTAATTTTTAAAATTTCTAAGATTTTCCCACGGCGTCAGAATTTATGGGAAATCTCCCATTATTGTTTAGGGTGAAGGAGTAAAGACACATTGGACCCTGAGGCATTTCCACTCATCCAGAACCACTGTGCTCCACTTCCAGGATATTTGGAAGGGCTTCCAAACTTTAAACATGCATCTAAGTGCTCATTTAGGAAGGTAAATTAGTGATCGGAAAAAACCCGCGAACGACATTTCCCTCCTAAATGTATGGGATTTATCGGTAGTAGTAAGGATTCCCAAACATGCACGCCTATGGATAGAGCTGCGAAGGAAGAAGAAACAAGGCAGCAGGCGGTGGAGACCTGTCGGCGTGGAAGGACCGGAAACTGGCCGCCCGCCCCCGCCTCCTCGGTGCACTGCGAGGCCCGAAAATCTCAGAGCGCGGGTAGCTGCAAACCCACGTGGTCCCGGACTGGGCAGTGAAGAGAACCACTTATGAAGTGAACGGGACAGGCACGACTCCTTCTGTCACGGCCCGGAAGTCAGACAGGCGCACACATCTTAAGGGAGTGTTAGGAGGGCGGGCTGGGGGTGTCCCAGGGAGGGGACACAGAGCGTCCTGTCGCGGTGTCCATGTTGGATGAGCAAGGTGCCTGGGATCAGCGCTGCTGCGGGGACAGGCGTCAGGCATGGCCGGGGGAGAGCACGCTGGGGGGCGGGCAGGGGCAGGGCCACTGAGTGACAGCACATCTCTCAGGGGGTTTTAATGCTTTGGGGGTTCTGGCCATCCTAAATTACGTGAAACACAATTCTGACATTTACAGAAATCGAGATCAGAGTAATTTGATTACTAGCATTTTCAACACTTGAAATGCTTGACTTCCAGCAAGAATAATGAGAGATGTCTGACATTTACCTTAGGTACTTTCTAGACAAGAAGGACTGAAACAAAAGGGGCTGAAAAGAGAAGGTTTAAAACACAAACACCCACACTTTCACTTTATATCAATTCTCAATTTTCTCCACGGAAGGAGAGCCGGGACCTCCAAACTCCAGATTGCTAGATGGCTTCTTTCTAACACCTGTATTTGTTTGTAATATAAAACATGCTTTCTTCTCTTTGCAGGAATTTATCTTTCTGATTATGTTGTTCCTGGGCTAATATGAAAGTTCACTTGTATTCTCTGCGTGTGTCATATATAAGACAGTATGTTTCAAATACTTATGTATATAAGAAATGTAAGCAGACACATATTGTACACACACACATAGATAATAAGTCAGGCAAGGCCACAGGCTTGTGCACAGCAAAAGGAAGCCAGTCTAGGATTTGGTTTGTCACAAAGGCCTCGGGAAACATAAAATTCGGCAAAGCACCCAGATGAACAGCTTTGTGTCTCGAGGAATAAATCCTGCGTTGTCTTCACTTTGGCAGCGCTGGGAAGCGTATGGCGACTTGAGAAAGAGAACATGAAAGGCCGCGAAGCACTGTGTGTGGGGGAGGGAGGAAGGGGGCTCAATGGGACAGTGACAGCTTGGGACCTCAGCCCTCGCGGGCCCTGCCTCAGTGGCCCTAAGGGTTCAGAGAAGAAGGCGGTCCTGATCTTCCTCGCAGGACGCTGGGGAAGGAGGGCTTCCAACCACCATTTTCTGAGTTAAACTGTGGAAACTTGAGGGACAGGGGCCTGGTCATACTTACTCGGTGACGTAGGGGGAGGTCTGTGGAGACTTTTCCTTTTCGCTTTCTGAAAGGAAGAAGAAACGACGGAAAGCGGGTTGAGCCTTCTCGAGCAGCCCCAACGGTCCCAACCAGGAAGCACCGGGGGTGTTCAGGATGGGCGGGGGCGGCAGATTAACTGGCCAAAGCAGAGTGCACGCAAAGGAGGGAACAGGGCACAGGGAGGCGCCCCCAGATACAGGAGCAGCAGCCCGGCCTGCGTCCAGCAGAGACGGAGGTGTGCCGCCTCAAATCCGCCCTGAAGGTACCACCGGCTGTCCCCACGCCCCCCTGGAGCACGGGGGCGTGACTGTCCGCAGGGGGGACTCAGCAAGATGAAACCTGAGAGTGAGGCAGAGGGGAAGGTGCAGCAGGAGTGGCCCGCCTGGAACCCGGTGGCCCCTGCCATGCCTTCCTCCCCGATCTGCTTCACGCCGGACACAGAACCCCACTTACTTCCCTGCCAGCGGGAACACTGAAGTGCTCCGTGCAGGCTGACTTTCCCCCAGGAGATTGGTCCCGATCCCTCCTCCTCCCGGGAGCATCTTGGGCCCGTGCCCTCAGCGGCGTGGAGGGAACACTCTTAGCTCTGCGGAGGTCCTGCGCCTCAGACAACAGGCCCAGGATGCTGCCCCTGGAGTCCCCAGAGCTGTGGTGGGATGTGCTGGGGCCGCCTTCCCCCAGGGCTACGTGCTGTGGTTAGGCTAGAATTTATCTGCTGGGAGGCGAGCACCTGCTAAGGTCTCCTTTCTCACACCTCAGCCTCCGACTGCATCACGGAGCTCTGCTCCCGCCCCCCGCCTCCGCCGTTACGTGTCAGGATTGGGGGGCTGGGGTCGGGGGGAGTGCAGGCCAAAACCAGGTGCGGGACAGGAACTTGTCATCAGCCTCAAAAGTACTCAGCTCACGACTAACTTCTGGGTAAAAGTTTCAAAATTATAATCTCAGTTATTCAAATCCACCTGAGGGCCTGGAGCTTTTCAGACTCAGGGCAGCATTTGGAATTTGTGATGGGGCACTAAACACAGCACTTGTGGGGAGACCGCGTGTGAGTACCGCAGCCACGCCTCCCCTCCCCTGCACTCACCGTCTCTGAGTCAGAGTCGAAGGTTATTGCAGACAGGCTGTCATCTCCCTGGAGGAAGAGATGCGAACAGCGAAAGCTTCAGGCACCAGCTTGGCTCCACAGTCACCCTGACAGAGTGGGAGCGGCGGGGCCAGGCGGTGCTGCGGCCGCAGAGCCCCCATCCAACTCAGAGCATCTGTCCACAACACTCACAGCAGGAGCAGCCGGTCTGTCCCGTCGCATCCGAAGGAACAGATGGGGACACAGAACAAAACTCTGCGGGCCCCACCCCTCTAGGTGGTCACAAACCACCGAGGTGGGATAGGGAGGGTGGAAGGGAGGGAGACGCAAGAGGGAAGAGATATGGGAACGTATGTATATGTACAACTGACTCACTTTGTTATAAAGCAGAAACTAAAACACCATTGTAAAGCAATTATACTCCAATGAAGATGTTTTAAAAAAAGCAAAAACCAAAACTCTGCTGGCAGGGCTGCTCCAGGCCTGTCAGTCTAGCGACACCGTCTCCACAGAATTGACAAACGCTTCTTTTTTTTTTTTTAATTTAATTGAAGTATAGTTGGTTTACAATACTGTGTTAGTTTCAGCTGTACAGCAGCGACTCAGTTACATATATACATATTTCAGATTCTTTTCATTATAGGCTATTACAAGATATTGAATATAGTTCCCTGAGCTACACAGTAAATCCTCGTTGTTTATCTATTTTATATACAGTAGCGTGTATCTGTTAATCCCATACTCCTAATTTATCCCTCCCCCAACGAACGGTTCTTGATAAAAGTATTTCATCTTTGTATCAAAGCACAAGGAACCTGTGACTACATCCTGGTGAGAACCAATCAGTCATTCACGTATCCATCAGTACACAAGTTATTTGGGCGTATAGAGGTTCCTACCTTCTGATTCTAGTGATCTGCCCTGGCCCAGGGAGTGAGATAAAATCTGTACTAACATTGGCACGGGCGTGTCAAGGAGAAAAGGGAACTTTCCCAAGAGAATGATGTGTCTGTGTTAACACACTTACTCAGGTTTAAACCCTACAAGGAGAGAAAGCAGAACAATTTCTAAAATCCCTTCACCGTACTGTACAGTTGACCTAAAACGCTGATACTGAAGTTAGGACTGAACGCCCCTATTATGAACCAGTGATGCCATATCTGGGTGGCAGTGTAATTACGTTTCAGCGAGCTGTCTGGAGTGTAGCTGAGTCCGTGCAGTGCTGTAGCGGGACCGGACTGCATTCTGGAAAGCACGCATATCGTCTACAAGGTTAACTATCACTACATTAGCAACAATTCTGCCGGCCGCTTGAACTTTTACTAAAAACGAGGGCCGCACAGTCACACGGACGGGGGCAGCTGTCACAGGGGGCGCCCTTCCGGTGCGTGCCTCTGAAACACGGAGAGTCCAGCGAAGCGTGCAGAGGGACTGGATTCGGGAGACGAGGGGAAGGTAGTGCGTTCCAAACAAACAGAATCTTTAAAAAATCAGCCACTGAATTACTTTTCTGATGTCATTAAACAGGTGACATTTTAAGGTATAAATAGCAAACGATAGTTGTAAAGTTTTCATTGAACCAAGTACATGGAAATGATGTGCAAAATTGAGGCAGGGAAGGCAGGGAACTGGTATACACACGATGTAGAAGATCAGGAAAGCCAGTCAAAGGCTCCGTCTTCGTCCCCTGGCATCACAAAGGGCAGCCCGCCAACGATGAAGGTGAGCTGTTAACAACTGCATAGAAAAGTAGCAATACTTTCTTTTGTGAATACTTGTCACTATTCTTTGTTCTGAATAAAGTCTTGAAAACTTTTTAAGGACCTGCAGTTTCTACGAGGGAATGAGGTTACGTGTGTGGTGAACACAGCGAAGTGGTCTCTGTGTTCATAGGTGGGCTCACCCACACCATCGCTTTCCCCCCGAGTCAGTCCCCCTCAAACTCTGCCACCCTCCATCCTGCCAGTCAGAAGGAACTAAACAAGCAAAATATAAGTATCTGAAATCATAGAACAGCCCAAGATCCACCCCTCAGTCAGCAGCACGAAAGAGACCATACACAGTATTAAAAAAAGAAACGAAAGCGCACGTTAACGGCCGAGTCATTCTTCCTTCTCCAAGTACGATCTGAGCTGCCACGCATTCCTACGCGAGATGGCATTCATGCACCGTGAGTCAGGAATCGCAGGGTGGGGATGGTGGCCGTGCCCCTCACCCCTCTGCATCGCAGCTTCCTCGTCGACAAGGAGGGCACGTTCTCCTACCAGGATTTTTAAAGCATTAAATATATACTAATTAAAATACTGGGGAAAAAAGACATAGTGTCCAGAAAGAGGTGCGGGAACATACGGGGACTTAGTATATGGTAAAAGCGGGGAAGGAATGCATTCATCCAGGAGGCACCTTCCAGAGCGTGGAAGGCCCTCTCCTCAACAAACAACCCTTTAACAGAAGAAGCCACGAAACAATCTTTTGCATTTTCTGGAAACTGACAAAAGCACACAGCTATGGAGATAAATTGCTTCAAAAAAATCTACTAAGTCCAGGGAAGAACGTCGAGAGTCAGAGGCACCCCTCGGCTCCCCGTCTCCATCTGATAGAAAGGATTCCAGAGAGCTCTCCTCCAGGTGGGTGCAGTCAACACAACAGGGGTGGTGGTGGATCCCCTGCCCCCAGCTCCCAGAAGCAGCGTGTAAGCTCTACCCCAGAGGTGGCAGGCTAAGACTTCCCCTGTGCTTGTAGAGCAGAAGGTCCACGCAGGGAGGGCAGGCCCAGAAGGAGTGTCACTCCGGGGAAACACTTCGCTGTCCCTGCGGTGCAGTGGCCCAGAGGTCCTCCCCAAAGGGAGAGGGAGGACGACGGCCGTGCCGAGGGGACTGACTGTATTTGCACCAGAGAGTGGAGAATTGCACGCCTCCCTGATTCCATTGCCAAGTTGCAGACAAAGCGGGGAGCGATCCCGAGGCCCCCAGCTCCGCGGTCACGCAGCAGAGAGCTCACTGGCAGAGCAACCGGAAGGTGAAGAGCCCAGAGCGCCCTCCTGAGGTCGCGGTCAGCCCCGAGGCTCAGGGAGGCTGCTGGCAAGCCCTGGAGTGCTCTGTCAGAACAGGCTTGGGCCGATGCAGACACAGTCCCCACGCTGCACCCACGTCAACCCAAGGGCGCGAGCCCTGGTGGTGCTGGGGCTTTGGCGCAGCTGCTGACAAAACCCTGGCTGAATGATAAACTACCCTGACCCAAGAGCAGACCCCAGGAAGCCAGGCTTCAAAGTACAATGACAGGCATCCCCGGAAGTCCAGAGAGCCACACGCATGTCTAAGGTAGCCCTCTCAGGAGAGATGGGAGAGGGAAAACCCATATGCGCTAGTTCCCCGTTGCACGTGGGCAAAAATGTAAACCCCTGAACTGTGACAGCAGCCTACACACACACACACACACACACACACACACACACACCACTCAATGGTCAAGGGCGAAAATCTGACTGGCCCAGGGGGTGAAACACAACCTCTGACCAACAAGTGGCTTCTGCTGACCCAAGGGTAACCCCTAGGTAGTTGGGCTAAAAGATTCAAACAAGAAAATATCTGAGCAGGGAAACAGAGGCTGCACGGTGCAGGGAAATCGACTTCACACGTTAGCTCAGCCAAGTCACTCAGCACGTAAACGAACGACTGAGCAAACATCAACCCCGTGGGGAGGAGCTGCTGTAATATGTCATCTAAATGTCTAGTTTTCAACAAAAAACGACGAGACACACAGAGAAACAGGAAAGTGTGACCAATACACAGGGGGAAAGAGCAGGCAATAGAAACTACTTTTGAAGGGCCCAGATGCTGGACCTGGTGGACAAAGGCTTCCAGAGCAGGGAGAGCCGTAGAGCAGGGAACAGAGAATCTTACAAGTAGTAAACGCCCTGTAAATGCTCTTATTATCTTGCTCTAGAAACTGTGAGCCCTTTTAGAAGCGTTGGCCCTTAAATCACCAGGGACCACGCCCAGGCTCCACTTCACCCCTGTGGCTCTGCCAAGGGACTCGGGGGATTGGACAGACTGGACAGTGCCTGTTCACAGGAGGTTCTTGTCTGGTTGAGAACAGACGTAAGCTCAGCAGAGAAATTGCCAGTTAGCCTGGGCCAAGGGCGGCGAGTCTCCTAAATGCCCGGAGAGCCCTGCTCCAGCCTCCTCCACAGACTGGGTTCCTGGAGACCAAGGCACTGGGGCTCAGCTTGTCTTTGTGTCCTCAGAGGCCGGCATGTATAAGGGGCTTAACAAACGCTTCTATGTGCAAGAACGTTTACAGCAGCATTGCTTCTAACAGCACAAACATGAAAACAAGAGAGTAAAAGTGGGCTTCCCTGGTGGTGTAGTGGTTAAAAATCTGCCTGCCAATGCACAGGACACGGGTTCGAGCCCTGGTCCAGGAAGATCCCCCATGCCACGGAGCAACGAAGCCCGTGTGCCAAAACTACAAAGCCTGTGCCCTAGAGCCTGTGCTCTAGAGCCTGAGCTCAGCAACAAGAGAAGCCACCGGAAGGACAAGCCCTCGCACCGCAAGGAAGAGTAGCCCCCGCTCGCCGCAACTAGAAAAAGCCCGCACGCAGCAATGAAGACCCAATGCAGCCAAAAATAAATGTAAATAAAATAAATAAATTAAAAAAAAGAGCAAAAGCAAGGAAATGGAGAGTAAAAATAGGGCTACCCTATTAGGTTAGTGTTTTAATTTTAATTTTTTAAAAATATTATCTTTCCATTTTTGCATGAGTAATAATTGTCGAGAATATTTATTTATTTATTTAGGCCACGCCACACGGCAGGCGAGATCTTAGTTACCCCACCAGGGATCAAATCCGTGCCCCCTGCAGTGGAAGCACGGAGTCTTAACCACTGGACCGCCAGGGAATTCCCACGTTAGAGTTTTTAAAAAAAATTTTTTTTAATTGAAGTACAGTTGATTTACAGCATTGTGTTAGTTTCAGGTGTACAGTAAATTGATTCAGTTATATCAGACATATATTTTTTCAAATTCTTTTCCATTATAGGTTATTACAAGATATTGAATATAGTTCCCTGTGCAATATGGTAACTCCTTGCTGTTTACATTCCATACAAAAGTGAGATGAGTATTTGTCTTTGATGTATTTCTTTTTTTTAAAAAATTGAAGTAGAGTTGATTTACAATGTTGTGTTAGTTTCAGGTGTACAGCAAAGTGATTCAGTTATATGTATATATATATAAAGTTAGAATTTTAAAAATCATGTTTTTGAAAATGTGTGGATATGGGAAGATGCTAGGAATAAATGAAACGGCAAAGGTTAAAAAACAATATAAATATGATCTCAAGTTTTAAAAAGCATATGAAAAAAAATGATGCATTGAAAAAAAGGTCAGAAGGAAATACACCAAACGTTAACTGTGGTTTTCTGTAGGCAGTTAGATTATGGGTAATTGGTTTTCTCTACTGGGCATGAATAACATTTATAATAACAATATGAAAAGTTGAAGGAGCATTAACTGAGGCCACTGTAGATGGGCAGGCCTTCCAGATGAGGCAGGACTTGGTGCCTTGAGGGACAAGTAGGAAACTTTCAGCAGCTCCAGTGGCAGCAGCACTGAGCCGCTGCTTGGGGTAAGCTCTGTACAGCCATACTGGGTACTGCCATCTCTGGGAGAAGGAAGCAAAGTGAGCCAGGTTCCCTTTGTCTGGAGCCCTCCAAAGGCTTCCCACTGTGGCCCGAATAAATTCAAACTCCGTGCATGGCCTGCAAGGGTCTCCATGGTCAGGCCCGTGGCTCCATTCCATCCACACCCACGCCCTTGAGGAGATCCCAGCAAGCTTTCTTTCAGGCCCTGGAACCACTGCACTTTCCCACCCCAGGACCTTTGCACCTGCTGGTCCCACTGGTCTCTGATCTTTACCAGACTGCCTCCTTCTCATCAGTGACATCAGGACACTCCAACTTCTCAGAGTGGCTGTTCCTGGCACCCAGTCTAAAGCAGCCTCCCCAATCCACCTCCGTCACATGGGCTGTTTTATTTTCTGCAGCGCACTTTCCACTTTCTGACTTGATGGACATGATCTGTTTTTTTACGTTGTTCTCCCCCACCCCACCCCACGCCACTGGAATGCAGTTTATTCATCCACAATAATGTCTCCAGCAGATGGCTGGCGCGCCAGAAACACTAGGTAAACCAAGTCCCCCGCCCTGGAGGCACGGGGTGGGCGGACACTTACGCAGTGAGCTCTGTCACCCGGCGGGCAGCGGTCGCTGGCTCGGCACAGGCCCGGCTTCGCAGGCGCCGAGCAGCGAGGGCGCAGTGTCCGGGAGGGCTTTCCGGAAGCAACGGCCAGTGCAAGGACGATAGGGGGACTAGAGGTGGCTGGAGGCTGGGCGAGGGGCGGCGACGCCCGGCCAGCCGCACGCGGGCGGGGGCCGGAGGCCCGCTCTTAGGCGGTAACAACAATGGCAGCTGTCACCGGCGGTCGCCGGCCCCGCGCCCCCTTCCTCCAGCCCGCGCCCCGGCGAGGGGAGGCAGCCAGGGGGCCTCCCCGCCCTCCGCGCTTACCATCTCCGAGGCCGGCTCCCCGGTGCTCAGGGACATGGCGGCGGCGCTGCCCGATCGCCCCTAGGCGCTGCGAGTACGGCCGTCCGGTTCTGGGGCTCCGCCGACCGGCAGCCTCGGGGCCTGCCCGCGCGCCCGCCGCGACCCCGCTGCCATGGCAACCGCGCGGGCCCCCGAGCCCCGGATGTGGCCGGCGCCCCGCGAGGCGGGCCGACAGTAAGCGTGCTCTGGGAGCCCCGGCGGGTCGACAGGCTGCGCGTCCAGAGTGTGGGGCGGAGAGCGGGGCGGAGCTGGAACAGTCCAGCCGCCGCCGAGACTGCAATGTGAACCTGTGCACTAGTCACCAGAGCCGGATAGTAATATTTATTAGGTTAACGATGAAAGGGACAAGGGGCTTCTGCGGTGTCCACAGTCTGCCAGCTCTGAACGCCTGGCATTCGGAAAACCACCTTCCTGATCTCGGTACCTTAGGCTCAAGGGCTCTGATGTAGCCACAGGACAATAAAAAATAAGAGTTTGCACTCTCTGTATTCAGTGTGCGTCATGAAGATCTTTAGGCGAGTTGGGCTGCAAAGTTTATTTAAATTATTAGCAAGTATAACCTGCCCTTTCTTTTCATACAAGGGCATCTACTCTGTCCCCCTGCCCTGCTTTATTTTTCCAGCCCCCTGGCCTTTATGATCTACAAGAACTTCCCATGTCTAGCATGTAAGCTCTCTGGGGCAGGGCTGTGTTTTGTTCACGGCTGTATCGCTCTCCTTTGGAACAGGGTCTGGCACATAGCAGGTGCTCAATCAATAGGTATTTGGTGCCCGGCAAGTCATAACTTCTCTGTGCCTGTGTCCTCAAATAGAAATTGGAGAAAAGCGTTGTGGTGAGGATCAAATGAGTCAGTATCTCTAAACTGCTAAGTGCAGTTGCCGGTTCCAGAGTGAGCGCAGTGTGACAGTGTTAGTAGGCTGTTATGAGGTGAACAAATGAATGAGTCTCCACACAGGGTAGCGTGGTGTAGCAGGAGGAATGCCTGGCAGGTTATTACTGTTCGAATTCTAACACCACCAATTCTTATGAGTCCATGACCCTCGTTTCTTCGGTCTCCTCATCTGTACGACAAAGTGGGTGAGCCACACGGTTGTCGGACGCTGTCTCCCCTCAAGCTGGTTAGCGCTCAGGAGCACAGGTTTAGTAGTTTCACCATCGTCTCCTTGTCTGCAAAGTGGAAACAGTTTCAGGGCTTTTGTGGGCACTAAAGGAGAAAACAGCTAAAATTCAGCATGGTGCCTGGCACATGGTGAGCACCTCAAAAAAACGAGCTACCAGGTAACGCTTTGCCGCTGGTCCAATTACTTGAATGATATTTTAAATGGCAAAATTTTATTTGTTCTGAAATTATCCCCTTCACTCATTGGCGCTCCTCTGCTCTGTGAAGCCCCGTTTCCGGAGTGGTGTCAGGTACAGTCTGTACCCCAAGTTCTGGTTCCCTATTTACACCTTCCCTGATGGATCCTAAAAGAAACCACATCCTCTCCTCTGAGCTGCCACCAGAGTCGTTTATAAAAGGTGAATCTTACCAGGCCTCTCACCTTCTTAACTTCTATCTGCTTCCTCGGGGTATCATTCACGTGGCAGACAAGTGCTTTCAGGATCTAACCTACCTATGCGCCAGTATCTCTTGCTCCTCTCCTGGGGCTCCGCAAACCCCCTGCCCTTCCTGCATCTGTTGTTTCACTTACTTTCTCTTAGTTACAGACGGTTCCAGAATTTCCATGCTTCCACTTACAGTGTTTTGACTTTACAATGCTGCAAAAGCGATACATATTCAGTAGAAACCGTACTTCAAATTTGGAATTTTGATCTTCTCCCATGCTGCCGATATGCGGTAGGTAGGATCCTTTCTCATGACGCTGGGCTGCGGCGGCGAGCCGCAGCTCCCAGACAACCACGCAATCACAAGGGTAAAAAAACCATCCACTTACAGCCATTCTGTACCCAGACAACCATCCTGTTTTTCACTTTCAGTACAGTATTCCATCAATTACATGACATATTCAACGCTTTATTATAAAATAGGCTTTGAGTTAGATGATTTTGCCCAACTGTAGGCTAATGGAATTGTTCTGAGCAAGTTTTAGGTAGGTTACGCTAAGCTATGATGTTGGGTGGCTTAGGGGCATTAAATGCATTTTGGACTTACAAACGGGACGAAACCCCATTCCGAGCGGAGGAAGATCTGTCCACTACGCTACTGGCGCTTTGCTTCGCTTGCCCGCCCAGACACGTGGTCCTTCGGCCGGCGAGGCCACGCCCCTTCACGCATAGCCACGCCCCTTCCGCCGAAAAGCCCTGCCTTCCGGGCGCAAAGCCTGCCGGATCCTCGAGCACGTACCTGTGAGCGTCCCGCTGGGGGCGGGTGAGTGGATTCATTCGGCGGCGGCCTGTCCTTCTCAGCCTGAGGTCGTTCCCCGAGCCTGGGCCCTCTGGGCTCTCGGAGTCACCTCCAGGACGATTTCACGGTTCCCCACGCCCGACGTTCCCGTCCTCGCCCCCTCCAAGCCCGGCAGGTCGCACGGTACGGGGCGGGGCCTGCAGCGGTGACGGACGCGAAGCGGGTGAGGCGCGCGCCAGGGAAGGGGTCGCGGTCGCTGTGGCGGGCCCCGCGGGGTCGGGGTTCGGGGCCCGGGACCAGGGCCGGAGAGCAGCCTGGGGGCCGCTTGCGTGGCCCGGGCTGGGCCCCGGCACCACCGCGGCCGCCGGCCTGGCGTCCTCAGCGGGGTCCACAGGGAGGGCGCCTTGCGCAAGGACTTAGCCTGGCCAGGGATGGACAGACAGACGCCCCAGCCCAGGCAGGCCTGCTCCTGACCCGGCACACAGAGTCACTGGCCACCCCACCCCCCTGCAAGAGCCCTCCCTGAGCACAGGACCGACGGGCTCCCTGGACCCTTCCCAGGCCGGACACGCGGGTCCAGTTGCCGCCCCGGGAGGAACCGGCAGTGGGCAGGGCGCCTTCCCCCCGCCCCGCGCCCCGCACACTGCTGCTGTAGGGTTTTCACACGGACCCTGGGAGGGACAGACACACACCGCCAGTCTGGACTGAGCCACTTACAACTCGCCCCGAGCCGCTCTGCCTCCTACACGTGGCCGGCCCCAGAGCGCGCACACGCCCCTCGCTCTGGCCCGCCTGCAGCCTCGCTCAGCTTCTTGCTCCCTTCGTTCTCCCCTCCCACCAGAGTCCCAGGTTGGCCGACTTTGAGCTGCTCAGGCCTCATGCTGTCCTTTAGATTCCCTTCCGTCTCCACCGCCAGAATGGAGGGCTCTGCTTGCTCTTGACGGTCTCCCGTCCCACCTGAGCTGAGGCTTTACATCCATCCCGGCAACTTGCAGTTTCCGTCTGGAGATTGTGGTCACCTGGGCCGAGGTGAGAGTTCTGGGGCCTGGGCGGGCGTGGGGACTGCCTGTGACTAGGGCAGGTGGGGTCTGGCCCTGACAGTGCCTTTGCAGGAGCCCCAGCCTCGTCATGGACCCAGAGTGCTCCCGGCTCCTCCCTGCGCTCTGTGCCGTCCTGGCAGACCCCAGGCAGCCTGTGGCAGATGACACTTGTTTGGAGAAGCTGCTGGACTGGTTTACAGCGGTAACCGAAGCAGGTAAGGGTGAGGGTGCTGCTGCTGACTTTCCCCGGAGGCCAGAGGGTGCCGGGCTCCCCTGTCCTCCGGAAGGACTGTCTATCCGGTGTCCTTCCTTCATACCTTAAGGATTCCCCCTGGCTCTGGGGACACGGCAGGCTGAACCTAAGGGGATGATCAGGAGAGCTTGAGCTGCAGGCCGCCCGTTATTCAGGCCACGCTAGGTGGCTGCCAAGGCCACGGGACAAACTTACCTTGTTTTTTTTTGTTTTAAGAAATCGGTTTTTCTTTCTGATTATGTAAGTAATACATACTCTTTAAATAAAACTTGAACAGCACAGAGGAGTAAAGAGGAAGATTAAACCACTCCGAACATTTTTTTCTTTCCAGCCTTTTTTCTTAACACATCATAATTCTGTACTTCTCTTATAAAAATGAGGTCACACCGTAAATACAACATATCTTGCTTTTTCTCTCTTACTGTCCTAGTGGGTGTTTTCCCCACTGACACGTTGATTTTATTGACTGTATGTCAGTTTGCTCTGTGAATGGACGTTAATTTTACAATTAGTCCACTGTTGTTAGATGTCTGTGTTTCTAATGTGTCATTATGATAAATAACGACATAGTGGCTTTCTTTGTACGTAAATCTGCTCATGTAAATGTTTGTCTGATAATTGTTTTAGTGTGGATTACATGTCATAAATTTCTGCTGTTTGTTTCTTTGGTTTACCCTGTTCTTTTACTCTCTTTTGAGTTGAATATCTAGGTCTGTCTGGTTTTCTAATAGATGCATTTAAGGCTACACATGTCTCTGCAGGTATCACTTTAGCTGCACCCTGCAAGTCTTACTATGTGGTGCTTTTGTTGTGATTTACTTCCAAATATTTCATACTTTTCATTATAATATTTCTTTATCCACAAATTATCAATATTTAGAAGGGTATCTTTAGATTCATGACATGGGGTTTTTTTCAGTCTTTTTATTACTGATTTCTAATTTATTTGGTTGGAGTTAGAAAGTATTTGTATGTTGATTCTTCTATATCTGTTGAGGCTTTTATCGTGGCGTAGTACACAGACCATTTTTGCACCTGTTCTATAGATTTCTCTATAGGATATTATTTTCTGGTATTTATAGAGTCCTCAATTGTGGCCTAGTAGTTAAATTAAAAAAAAATCTTTTTAATTGAAGTATAGCTGATTTACAGTGTTGTGTTAGTTTCTGGTGTACAGCAAAGCGATTTGTCTTTTTTGTATATATATACACACACACTTTCAGAGTCTTTTCCATTATAGTTTATTTATTTATTTTTTTCCATTATAGTTTATTACAAGATATTGACTCTAGCTCCCTGTGCTGTACAGTAGAACCTTGTTTATTTTATATATAGTAGTTTGTATCTGCTAATCCTAAACTCCTAATTTATACACCCCCCTTCCCCTTTAGTAACCATAAGTTTGTTTTCTGTGTCTGTGAGTCTGTTTCTATTTTGTAAATAAGTTAATTTGTATCTTTTTTTTTTTTTAGATTCCACATATAAGTGTTATGATATCTGTCTTTCTCTGTCTGACTTACTTCACTTAGTATGATAACCTCTAGGTTCATCCATGTTGCTGCAAATGGCATTATTTCATCCTTTTTTATGGCTGAGTGATAGTCCATTCTACACACACACACACACACACACACACACACACCCCACATCTTTATCCATATCTGTCACTGGACACTTAGGTGGCTTCCATGTCTTGGATGTTGTAAATAGTGCTGCGATGAATTTTGGGGTGCATGTATCTTTTCGAATTATGGTTTTCTCCAGATATGTGCCCAGGAATGGGATTGCTGGATCATATGGTAACTCTATTAAAAATTATTTTTAAATAGCTTTATTTGAGATATGATTTACATATCATGAAGTTGATCTATTTAAAGTGTGTAATTCAGTGGTTTTTAGTAAATTCACACAGTTTTGCCACCATCCAAAGGTTAATTTTGCAGCATTTTCATCCCCTTAGAAGAAACCTGGTATCCATTAGCAGTTAATCTCTTCCCTCCTCCCCCAGCCTGTATGTATTTTCCTCAGTGTTGTACATGGTGAAAAGAATATAGTCTCCATACTCGTTCCTTAGTTCAAGTTTACGTTGTTAAAACCTGTGATGTTCTTGCTAATTTGTTTGCTTAACAGTTTTTGAGAGATATGTGAAAATCTTAAACGAAGATGGTGGATTCAACAATTTCTGTTTGAAATTCTGTCTTTTTTCCCTCTTTGTACATTTTGAAGTTAGGTTAGGTATGTACAGTCTTAGACTGTTCTATCTTCCAGGGTTTGGCTGTTTGAGCAATGACTTTCTTTCTAAAGCTCTGACAGAGCTTTTTCCTTTAAAGTCAGTTTTGTTTGATATTACTCTTTCTGCAGCAGCTTTTTAAAAATTAGGATTTGCCAACTGTATCTTTTCAGCCTTTACAAATCTGGCCTTCTGTGTTGTCACGCTTCATTGTTCCTTACACACAGTGTGAGGCTAGCCTTTGGTTCTTGATCTAGTCTGCACAGCTCTTTATTCTGATGGACAGTTTCATTTGTTGAGTTTACTGTTATATTTGAACCTATTTTTATTATATTCTTTTGTATTTAAAACATTTTTTCCGTGCCTTGTTGTTGTGCCTTTTATCTCCTTTTCTGCCCCCCCCCGCCATTGGATTAATAAAGCTTTTGTTTCTTCAGTCTTTCTGGTTTTGAAGTGAAGTTTTGAAGCATTCCACTTACGTTTTTAGAGGTTAGTCTTACGTGCAAACTGGATTGTAAAAGTTGAAAGTCAGTTAGAATCTCTGTCTTCTGCGCCAACCACGCACGGAGCCTCGGGCACTTTAACCCCAGCTCAGTCCAGTCTTCCGTGTTTTGTTGTCTGGTATTTTGATTCTGTTTCGTTTTAAACTTCTTCAAAAGTTACTTAATTTTTAAAGTCAGTGCTTTTTTAGGTTTGCCCACAATGTTTTTGGTTTCTTTGATTCTTGCTTCTCTCTCCTTCACCCTGTTTTTCCCTCCTTACTGTGCCTCATTGTCCTTTCACAAGGGCCTCGCAGTGGAAGCCCTCCCAGTGTTGCCCCAGGTTTCCTCCCCCTTCGCCTCCCCCACCCCGTCAGTGCTTTGGAATGACAGAGCAGTTGCCTATAGACGTTTTAGATGCCACATCTGGAAAAGAATGCCTGTTCCATTGTGCTTCTCGCTTTCGTATTCTCAGTTTAAGAGAAAAGTATCCGTTGGAGAGGTGAAAATTGTCCTCTGCTTTAATTTGCATTTCTTTTTCGTAATCAGCAAGGCAGAATATCTTTCGTGGTTTGCTGGCCGTTTGTATATTCTGTCCCAGTCCCTTGCCTGTTGTTAAGGTATTGGCTTTCTATTTTGTCCCCCCCCATTGAATTAAAGTTATGGATCCTTCGTGGCAGTTGTTGCAACGATTTCCTCTCGGTTGGACTGCTGAGTCTAATAGCCTGAGAGAAAGGGAGTCTGGGGGTTGCCAGAAGAATGGTCCCTTAGGGAGGCATGCGCTGTGCCCCTGGTAACATGCTTCCCGGCTGGGCCTGTCTCCAGGGTCCAGTCTCCTGTTACTACAGGAAAATCCCTGCCTGGTAGAGCTGCTGTTCCACGTGTTGAAATCCCAGGACCTAAGTTCCAGAATCCTCTCCTTCTCACTCCGCCTCGCAGGGATATTTGCAGCCCAGGAAGACTGCTTCCAGTATCTTCAGGTGAGCCTGGGTCCTCCCACCTGAGTGACCCACCTTCTCCTGCAGGTACACAAAGCACTGGTGGCTGTCATGACCCCTGAGTCTCTGAAGCTTGTTTTGCCCCCGTGTCTTGACGTGTACCGCAAGGTTTTTATTCCTGAGTGTAGTTCTCCTTTGAAGAACTGACCAGGAATGATGTTGGGGTGAACGGTGAACATTTTAAAATACGGCAGAGCTGGGGCTGGCTCTCTGCCCTGGTGCTGCCCTTCATGGGTGTTCCTCAGTTCAGCAGTGCAGGCTCCAGGGACCCAGCCCACACCAGCTCACTGTGGGACAGGCTTCCCAGGAAATGACTTCATGTGTGATAATCCACCCATACCTCTGGTGCTTTGCAGTTGGTAGAACACCTCAGTTTACAAAATCACATTCATGTTATCCTGGGCGCCCTGGCCAGTAAGCAGGTCAGGAGTCTTCATCTTTCTCCTGGATTAGGAGACAGTGAAGGCTCAATATAAGAATCCCACAGAGCTGGCAGAGCTCGCACTAGACCCTGAAGAGTCGCACTGTCGAATGCTCTGTTACACCACCTGTTTCTCTGCAAGTAAATCCTCAGTCCCAATCAGATGGCCTTCCCCAACTTCGTTGATTTCCTGAGTACTTCCCAGTTCCCGTCTCTACTTCTCCATGGCCTCCTCTTCCTTCCCAAGGTTGACCATGGCTTTAGAGGCTTAGAAGGCCACTGACTGCCCTTCAGTCTGGTGGTCGGCCCCCTGCACGTGGGGACGAGGGACACGGGCAGGTTCGGGCTCTGAGTTGCAGTGGAAGGTTGCTTTCTGTCCTGGGCCCGTGGCACTGGCTTGGGCTCCTGTTCCCTTTTCACCTGGCCCTTCACAGCCTCCCAGGGGGTCTGGCAGCCCTAAGGGCCCTTCAGCAGCCGGATGCTCACCAGTAGACGGTGCCTGGGCAGCGGACATGTGGGCAGACTGCCTGAGGCAGGGGGCTGAGCCTTTGTACCTTCCCGTTGGCTGCGAGCTGCCCCCAGGGAGAGGCTGCAGCTCTGGGGGCGCATTTCGGTGATGCGAGATCCCACAGAGGGCCTGCCCTGTGAGCTGCCGCCTCCAGCAACACCCCTCAAGGCCTCGAGGCCACTGCGGAGTTAGAGTCATACTTGAGTGATTGGAAGTGTGTCTCCGAGGCCCTGTGGTCCCTTACCCTGGAGTCTGAGATGACTTGAGGGTGGGGACCAGCATTTTATTGTCAAGATAGACGAGGCTCAGAGCTAGTAGCTACACCAGTGAGGGGCTCCGTTGGTAAGAGGCAGCCCCCGAGTTTCCCACTCATTGGCACCCTGTAGTGAGCAAGCACCTTGTGCACGCGGCAGCAGATCAGGACAATGCGTTATTGTCCTGTGGACGTCCACGAGCAGGTGGGGATCGAGCGGGGAGTTAGCCGTGCCTGCTGACGGGGCGGGGTGGTCAGCTTCGTAGGGGCAGTGGTCTTGCAGCCGGGTTGTAAGGGGTTTGAGCAGGTGTATGGGGGGTGTGCTGGGGGATCCAGGGTAGGGGACACCTGGAGGAGGGCAGCTGCCCTGGAGGGCCCCGAGTGCCAAGCACAAGAGCCCAGTAGGCCGTGGAGACCTTTGGGGTCCTTGAGCGCAGCGTGTCATGGTCAGGGGGGCCGTTGGCGTTGCAGTTGGTGGGCTGTTTGGGGGAAGGGTTTCTGAAGTGAACTGTGACAGGGTTGATGAGGCTTTATGTAAAACCCAGTTCTCCCTTCCGAAATTCTGTCCCCTGGAAGGCACAGTTGGCAGTGCTGTGGCTGCCATCGGTCTGCGCTGGTGGCCACCTGCCACCTCTCACAGGCTCTTTGTGTCGGCCGCTCACAAGAAATTCCCCCAAAGAAGTGCCTCGACCAGCTGTGAATGATAGAAAAGCCATCTCTGATGTGGGGTCCCCTGGGAACTTGCTCAGGTCCCCACTTCCTTCTCTGCTTCCCAGCAGGGGGAGCTGCTGCCCATGCTCTTTGGGGAGGTGGGCCCCCTCGGAGGAGCGGCCTGGACGGCCCCCGCTGTGCGCAGCGGCTGGATCCAGGGCCTGCGCACCCTGGCACAGCATCCTAGCGCCCTGCACTTCCTCGCCGCCTGTGGTGAGTGCCCCCGTCTGCCCTGCCTTCCGCCTCTGCCCTTGCCGTGCCTGATGCTCTGCGGCTCCTGGGAAATCACCGCACCTTGCTGGGTCTCTTCCTCTGAACATGAAAGTGGCTGTGGTATCATAGAGTTGTTGTGAGGAACATTCGGGGTCACCAAGGGTTGGAGGACCCTCAAGGGTGTACGGTGTCCTGTGGCTTGTAGGTGAGACCCAGCAGTTGGGGTGGCTTTGAAACTGACGAGAAGAATCCCAAGTGGCCAGGGTTCTAAAGCCCCTGTGAACCTTCCATTCTGATTCCATTGCCTCTGAGTAGCGGGGAGGCTGGGCCTCTGACAGTGCCTCCGCATTGGGTGGTTTCCGAGTTCTGTCCGTGAGGGTCTGAAGTCCAGTGGTTGAAGCTGCTCAGTGGTTTCAGCGTCTCTGCTGTCACCATGGACTCTGTTCCAGCTGAACCCTGTTTCTCTCCCCACCCGTTGTCCCTCCCCGCCCCCCAGGTGCAGTTGACACCATCTTCTCCCTGCAGGGAGATCCCAGCCTGTTTGTGGCCTCGGCAGCCGGGCAGCTCCTGGTGCACATTCTAGACTTGGCGATGCGGGGCCCGGCCGAGGGCCGCCGCAGTCCGCAGGCTTGTGACTGGCCAGCATGTGCCCAGAAGATCGTGGGTCACATCGAAGACTCCCTGTGCTCCACAGCCATCCCCCAGGTCACACAGGCCCTGAGTGTCCTGACCACTGCGTTCGGGCACTGCCACGGCCTTTGGACGCAAGGCCTTTGGGTGCGGCTGAGCCCCCTCGTGGCCCGCCTGCTCGAGAAAGACCCTGTCCCAGCCTCACACTCGCTCGTGGATCTCCTCCTCAGCGTGGCCCGGTCAGGCCCCCAGGGCGCAGCTGGTGGGGTGGGCAGGAGGTGGGGCTTGTTTTCTTCGGGAAGTTTTGGGGCAGCCATCACACCTGGGCCACATCTCCCTGGCTGCCCGAGAACTCTGCCTCGAGTAGAGGGGACACCAGAGGGGGTCTGGAAGCCCGCACACCTGGGAAAGGCCTTCCGTCTCAGCCGGCACACCCAGCCCAGGCCACGGCGGCCCCCTGGGCACGGTGTGGGCTGGACGGGGGAATGACGTTCTCTTCCTGGGCTCCTCTGCAGTTCTGCGCCGAGCTCTGACCGTGGCCTGTGGGAGACTTTGGCCCAGACTCTGAGCCACTTGAGCCCCACACAGGCAGGGCCTCTGGCTTTGGGGATCCTGAAACTGCAGGACTGGTAAGGATTGGGGTTCATGTTGAGTGAGGCAGGCAGAGAGGTCAGGGAACTTCAGGGGAGCTCCTGAAACCAGAGATCAGTCAGAGGCGGCTGGCTGGGGCGTGGCCGGGCAGTCCGTGGGTTATCACCAAGGTGTTGGCACAGGCTCCGGCTTCTACATTTTTTAGTGGTGGAATAGCTTTATTCACAGGCTCCCCAAAGATAAAAGAGACTCTTGGAGCAGCCCTGCTCAGAGCAGGGCTGGGTTCATACTCAGGACCTGCTCAGCTGCCTTCTGCCACCTCCCCAGTGGCCTCACCTTGTGGATCTTGGGCCACCCTGTGTGCATGCCACTGTGGGGGGGGGCGCGTACTAGGGGCTGTGGGACGGTGGAGGGGGACCCGGTAGACAGGAGTGACAGGACAGATTCCCAGAGGGAGAGAGATGTGCGCCCTACCAGGAAGGAGGTGTGGGGTCCGGAGAGGTGGGAAGGAAGAGAAATCATTCCAGGGTTTCGGGCGGACTAGAGCCGGTCTTGGCCCAGGTCTGGGGTGAAAGTGGGCACAGGGCTTGGGGATACGATGCAAGCCTGGCTCTGGGCTCCAGGGTCTCCAGATGTTCAGAGAGAGGGAGTGGTCTGAAGGGAGAGGGAAGGATTGGGCAGCTGGCTTGGAGGGAGAGCTCTGTACCAGCTTGGCCTCCCAACCACCCTGGGCCCAAGCACGTCGGCGAGAGGCGAGACCATGTTCTGGAACGTAGGAGAGGATATCTCAGCATTGGGAGTACTTCCAGGAGCTGGGGCATCCCATCCCTTTGGCCCTGAGCAGGCACCGCCCATCGGAGTGGGTGTGGCCAGGCCTTCCCCAGGCTCTTCCTGGGGCCTGGGTGGCGCTCTCGCAGCTCCTTCGAGTCCCCTGCCAGTGGTGTGAGTGCTGGTCACAGTGCTTACAGGGAGGCTGTTTCTCAAGGGGGTGTCCAGATCCCCAGCACTGACCCCTTTGGCCCAGACTTGCTGGGGATATTAGGAGGGTAGCCAGCTTGCCTGAGGGCGGGGGCAGCCCTCACCGTGTCCTCTGTCCTCAGTCCACAGGCGCTGAGGACCCAGGCCTTTGGCATCCTCCTCCAGCCCCTGGCCTGTGTCCTGGAAGCTGCTGCTCAGGCCCCTGGACCCCCAGGTAGGCTGCTTGGGAACGGTGGGCAGGTGCAGGAAGGCAGGACCCTGGGGTCCTGAGAATGTCCTTGGGGCCAGGATGGGCTGATGGGCAGCGGGGCACCTGGCTTGCCACCCCACCTAAGAGTGGAGGTGGCTGCGGTGTAGCCTGCCGTCCCAGGTGTGACTGCTACTGACGTCCCCGCCTGGGAGTTCATAGGGCAGCGTTGCCCCCTGTGGGCATCAGCTGGAGTGGCCCCCAGAGCCGCTGACCCGGCAGTTGGTGGTGGTTACCGGGGGCCTGGGCTACGTGGATGGTTCCTGACCCAGAGCGGGCACACGGGCTTGGCACTCGTCCTCCCAGAAGGTCAGTTCTGTGATGGGAGAGTGAGTTTCCTCGCTGAGACTTGGCTTGCTTCAGCCGCACGATGGGGTGAGGATTAGAGAAGGGGGGCCAGCTGTGCCTCGGAGCCCCACGTTGAGCGTAGAGATGGGCCTCTGACCAGCGGAAACCGGCCCAGGCATGGGCTGCAGGGAGAGTGGGACTGCTCGAGAGCCCTGCAGACAGGTTCAGACCTCAGCTCCGGCCGGCTGGACGCCACCCTGGACGAGCCAGCTGCTCGGAACCTCCGGGCCTGGTCTCTGGTATGAAGCAGTGACCAGCGGCAAGGCCTGCAGTGGCCACACAGGAGGTGCCCGCTAACCAGGAGCTGTTTCTGGTCGCCCTCTAGGCTTGCTGGAGGGGGCTGCAGCTGACTCGATGATGGTGGACACGCTCCTCTCCTCCAAGTCGGCCTGTGTGGGTCTCCTGTGCTGCGCTCTGGCCCACCTGGGGCTGCTGCAGCCGCTGGTAGGTACGGCCCGGCCCAGTCCACACTGGCAGTGGGACTTGTGGCCTGCACTGACCTTCCGTCCTCCCCCAGCCGCAGCGGCCCTCGCCCTGGCCGCAGGCGCCCCTGCTTGGGGCTGCGGTGACAACACTGCGGCTCTGCAGTGGCTCGGCGGCCCCCACCTCCGACGTGGGCGGCCGTCTCTGTGCGATCCTGGTGGGCTGTGGCCGGGTCCAGCGGGCTGCCCTGGATTTCCTGGGGGCGCTGTCTCAGGGGACCGGTGAGTGAGAATGTTTTCTGCTGCACAGCTCGGGTGTTGGGCGAGCCCCACAGCTGCTCAGAGACGTCCCAAGACTGCTGTCCTCTGCATGTCTCCTCTGGGGCAGGGGCTGGGATTCAGCTGCCCGATGGGTTCTGTCCCCTGTTTTCCTTGGGTTGCCACACTTGTGGGCTGGGGAGGCCCCAGGGTAGGAGGTTGGGTGCTTCAGCCATCCACGTCTGTCTCAGGCCCTCAAGAGTTGGTGACGCAGGTGTTTTCCGTCCTCCTGGAGTACCTCGTGAGCCCTGAGTCCAGCTCCATGGTACACACACAGGGTGCAGGGTGGAGGGAAGGGGAGGGGGAGGAAGGCAGAGGCAGGGCACCCCTGCAGGCCTCTCTGGGGCCAGAATTGCCTCTTTTTTTTTTTTTAATAATTAATTTTAAAATTCTGGCTGTTGCTGCATGCGGGCTTTCTTTCTCTACTTGTGGCGAGCAGGGGCTACTCTTAGTTGCGACGCACGGGCTTTTCATTGCGGTGGCTTCTCCTGTTGTGGAGCACGGGCTCTAGGTGCAGTGGGCTTCAGCAGTTGTGGCTCGCAGGCTCAGTAGTTGTGGCTCGCGGACTCTAGAGCACAGGCTCAATAGCTGTGACGCACGGGCTTAGTTGCTCCCCGGCATGTGGGATCTTCCCGGACCAGGGCTCGAACCCGTGCCCCCTGCATTGGCAGGCGGGTTCTTAACCACTGCGCCACCAGGGAAGTCCCCAGAATTGCTTCTTAAAGTGAGTTTCAAGGGGCAGGCAGCTGCACAGGGTTTGGCCCAGGGCCTGGCATTGGTGGAGGTTGAGCGAGGGGTCGTCGGGCTGTGGAAAGCAGGGAGAGGATCCAGTCTTACAGGAAATTCTCCATGAGAGATGTAAACTAGAACCAGGTGGGCCTTACGCTTGGGGTCCCAGCTCTCATTGAGGTTTCCTGCAAATCTCCCTGTTCTCGTAGCCCCGAGGTTGAGTCATGCTCTGGGGGTGCAGGAATAGCATGTGTACTGAGCAGGCAGTGGGGAGATTGGATGATAAGCCTGGCAGATTCCGGGGCTTTCAGGAAAAGGTGCCGTGGGTAGTTCCTGCTGTTTTGGTGCAGAAGTTTCATTTCCTCGGTAGTGGGGCTTCCTGACAAGAGCTGGCCTCTCCTTTTCTCTCTCTCTAGTCTTGGATGCCAGTCGGCCACTTCCAGAGGCTTCTGCCTCATAAAAATGAAGTCCGGTGTTCCCTGTCCCCATGTATCCCGTCCCCATCTTACACCCCAGGGCGGGGAAGGGGGCAGGCGGGCCAGCTCACCCCTCCTGGCCCTGCAGCCCCACTCTTCCCGCTCCAGGTTCTGAAGAAGGCCTTCCAGGCCACACTCAGGTGGCTCCTGAGCTCACCCAAGACCCCCGGCTGCTGCGACCTGGACCCCCACACCCAGCTGTTCCTCAGAGGTGATCCCAGCCCCTCCCAGGGGTGAACTGAGGGAGGAGCAGGGATGGAGGCGACTGGGGGCTGGGTGGGAGGCAGGGTGGACATGGCCCGGGCCCTCTGAACCGTTCCTCCTGCCCCAGAGCTGCTTCCTGTGCTCCAGAAGCGCCTGTGCAGCCCCTGCTGGGAGGTAAGGGACTCAGGCCTCGAGTTCCTGACCCAAATGACCAGACACTGGGGAGGTGAGTGCAGGGTGCAGCGCCGGGGGCTGGGGTCCCTGTGGGAGGGCTGGCCTGGCCTTGGCACACCGTCACTGGGGAGGTGAGTGCAGGGCGCAGCGCCGGGGGCTGGGGTCCCTGTGGGAGGGCTGGCCTGGCCTTGGCACACCGTTGTCCCCAGGTAGTTGGGAACTCGGGCTACCTAGGCTGCCTTTGGGGAGGGAGGAGAGGCTGTGGATTCAGCTTTCGGTCATAGCTGGTTGTGGCTGCTTGGACCCCCAGGGCAGGCCGGCTTCAGACAAGCGCTCCTTGCTTCAGAGGTGCCCGAGCTCACCAAGCAGCTTCTGCGAGACCCTGAGAGTTACGTCCGTGCGAGTGCAGTGACCGCCACAGGGCAGTTGTCTAGCTGGGGGCTGTGTGCCACCCCTGCCAGCCCTGAGTGCCCAGGGGCTCAGCAGGTAGGAGGCAGTGGGTCCTGTGGCCGTGCGCCCACCTGGCGGCTGTCCTGATGCCAGGGTGGAGTGGGTCTGCCGCCCAGGGGTGGCATTCGGGGTCGGGCGTGTCCTCTGAATCTCCGGCTCCGCTTCCTGGAAGCCCTGTCACTTGGGCACGGCCACCCCTGTTTGACGGTGGGCAGATGGGGGGCTGAAGGGCACATCGCCTGAAGGAAGCCGAGCATGGCAGGGGGCCCTCATGGGGGTTCTCCCTGCTGCACCCCGAGCCCGTCAGCAGGAACTTGACTTCCCTGGTCCCTCCACCCTCTTCCCACTCTGTCCTCCAGGAGAGCCTGCTCGTGGAGCTTCTGCACATCCTCTCCACAGACTCGGAGGGCTTCCCCCGGAGGGCCGTCATGCAGGTCTTCACTGAGTGGCTGAGGGATGGCCATGCTGACGTAGCTGAAGACGCGGAGCGGTTTGTGGCTGGAGTGCTCCAGGCGGCGAGCAGGGACTTGGACTGGGAGGTGCGAGCCCAGGGCCTCGAGCTGGCACTGGTGTTCCTGGAGCAGTTGCTGGGTCAGCGCAGCTCCCACTGTCCCTATGCCGTGGCCCTGCCCGAGACAGCCCCACCTGGCGTGCTGGACCAGGCCCTGCAGGTGCTCTGCCGTGTGCAGCTCTTTGAGTTTGCCTTCCGTGCCTTGTTTGACTGTGACCGACCTGTGGCCCAGAAGTCCTGTGATCTCCTCCTATTCCTGAGGGCCAAGGCTGCTCCCTGTGGCAGCTCGCAGGAGGCGGGGGACAGTCCCAACGTGGCCTCTGTGGAGGCCACCCTGCAGAGATGGCAGGCAGGTGAACAGGGTCAGCCCCTGGGGTACCTGGAGCCCGGGGCCGTCGTAGCTCTGCTGAGGTCTATAGACCTGGAGGGCCTTCGGGACACCCTGGCTGAGAGCAGTGACCATGTGGAGAAGAGCCCCCAGTCACTCTTGCAGGACATGCTGGCTGCCGTGGGCGTCCTCGGGGAGAATGAGGCCGACTGCTACTGACCAGCCTAGTGGCAACCTCCCCAGGACCCTGCTGCTGCACCACGTCCCTTCCTTGGGCCCTGCCATCCTGAGGGCTCTAGTCTGGCCTGGCTACACAAGGGACCCTCCAGGGAAGCCAGGACCAGGTGAGCCCAGCAAGCTCAAAGAGCCCCACATTTTGATGTATTGCTGAAGAAGTGGCTTATTTTTTACTCAAAATAAGTGATTTGACGGTGCCACTGGGTCAGCACAGTGTTCTAAGACTGCCCAGGGGTAGCCCCCAGGCCTGGGGGGGGCTTGGAGAAACATCTGGGGAGGGACCCTCTGCACAATGGCCACGTGCTTCCGTGGCATGGAGGGGTGGTTCCTCTGCTTGGATCCCACCATGCCCCAGGGACACCCAGGGTCAGAGAGCAAACAGCTCAGGCTGGAGAGTGTCTGGTCTTGGTCCTTGGTCCCTAACGATAGTGACCCCAGGTGTAACCAAGCCAAGTTTTCAGTCTCTGAACCCCCAGGATCAGCTTGACTTTGTAACAGTTCAGAGCTCACCATTTCAACTCACCAGGCACGTAGAGTTGCCAGTGGTAACATCAGGGGAGTTGAGCTCTGGGCTGGTACTCAGGGGACCAAACAGACGGTACACCAGCCCGAGCTCTGCCATTTCCCAGCCATGTGACCCTGGGTTGACCTGTTCCCCCATCTGTAAAATGGGAATTTTACTCTTTGCCTCCCAGAGGTAAGTGTCTCAGTGTTCTAAAGCACCCAGAACAGTCAAAGAAGAAATCTCAAGAGAAACTTTGAAATATTTTTAACTGAATGAAAATAAAATTACAACTTACCAAAATTCGTGGGATGTAGCAGAAGCAGTGTTCAGAGGGATGTTTATAGCATTGAATGCGTATATGAGAAAAGAAGAAACATCTAAGATCAATAAACTAAGCTTCCACCTTAGGAAACTAGAAAAAGAGCAAATTCAACCCAAAGTAAGCACAAGAAAAGAAATAAAAACTAGAGCAGAAATCAATGAAATTGAAAACAGGAAATCAATAGGGGAAATCAAGTAAACCAAAAACTGGTTTTTGAACAGATCAATAAAGTCAATAGGCCCCTAGCTAGGCTAAGAAATAAAAGGGAAGACACAAATTACTAGTACCAGAAATAAAAGGGGACATCACTGCAGATCCCATGATAATTGAAAGGATAATAAAGGAACACGGAGCAACTCTGTGCCCACAAATTTGATAACCTACGTGAGATGGACTAATTCTTTGAAAGACAGTCTGCCAAACTGATACAAGAAATAGATGATCTGAGTAGGCCTGTATCTGTTAAAGAAATTGAATCCGTAATTAACAACCTTCTAAAACAAAGCATGAGGCCCAGGTGGTTTCACTAGTGAATTCTACAAAACATTTAAGGAAGAAATTATACCAGTCCTCTACAGTTTTCCAGAAGATAGAGCAGAGGGAATACTTCCTAACTCATTCTATGAGGCCAGCATTACCCTAATACCAAAACCAGACAAATACCCAAGAAAACTAGGAACCAGTTTCATCACAGATACAGAAGTCCTTAACAAAGTATTAGCAGATTGCATCCAACAATGTATAAAAGAATTATACACCAAGATCAAGTGGAGTTCACTTCATGTATGCAAGGCTGGTTCAACATTTGAAAATCAGAGCGATCCATCACATCAACAGGGTAAAGCAGAAAAATCACAAATCATATCAGCCGCAGGAAAGGCATTTGGCAAAACCTCTTACTATCCTCAGTTTTTAGATTGGGCTGAGAAGTGAAGACCCCACAGCCTCTGGAAAGACCCATGTCCTTTGCTGTGTCATAGAAACTTCTTGCAGGGAGAGGTGTGTACGGACAGCAGGGGACCTGTTCTTGGGAGATGCTGTGCCCTGTGGAAAGCAGCTGGTGTTGTCTCGGGCAGAATTTGCATTCTTGGTGCAGGCCTAGCAGGTCTGTCTTCTCACTCCTTCACTAAGGCCAATGCCCATCAGACGGACCTACCTGGTCAAACCCTGGCTTCACCACTTACAGGCTGCTCTGTCCTTGGGCAGGTCATTTAATTCCGCTCAGCCTGGCCTTGTCTATAAAATGGGGATGGACCTCCCCAAGCTGTTGAGAACTGACTGAGACATGGTGAATAAAATGCCTGACATTGTGACTTTCACAAAGAAGATGGTCAACAAGAAGGTGTTAGCTTCTTCCTTTAGTCCTTCCTCTCCCTTAACTGCTGTTCCCAAGGTTGTGTGGATCAGCCTTTTCTCTTCCTGCTCTGCCCACCTCCTTTGAGTGATTTAATTCAGTTCCCTGGCTTCACATACAACCCTCACACTGACAGGACTCCTGTCAGACTTCTCTGAGCCCTGGACCTGCACGTCCAGTGCCAGTGGGTCAGCTGCACTGGGATAGGACGAGGACCCTGCACGTGTGACAACACTAAGCTGCGACACTGCCTCTCTGGTGGATTCCTGAGGTCATTTCTCACAGGGCCTCCTTCCAGCAGCCTTCCCTTCCTCTAATCTTACCCTCTCTGGCTGAAGCAATCTGTCTAAACCTGGTTATTCTCACTCCCCTGCCTAGACCCTGCTGTGGCTCCCCATTGTCAACAGGCTGGCACACAAGACCCTTCAGACTGGGCACCTGACATCTCCAGCACAGTCTCTTGCAAAGCCCTACCTTAGTCCATACCCTGGAAAATCGCCGGTGTGTGACCATGTAAATCGCTTGGCAGTGCTTAGATTTCTGGGCCCTCTATCTGAGTTTCTGAAGCAGGAGGTCCACAGCGGGGCCCATGAAGCTGCATTTTTAAAAGTTTATTTTTGACTGCATTGGGTCTTCATTGCTGCACGTGGGCTTTCTCTAGTTGTGGTGAGTGGGGGCTACTCTTCGTTGTGGTGCATGGGCTTCTCATTGCGGTGGCTTGTTGTGGAGCATGGGTTCTAGGTGCATGGGCTTCAATAGCTGTGGCACATAGGCTCAGTGGTTGTGGCTTGCAGGCTGTAAAGTGCAGGTTCAGTAGTTGTGGTGTACGGGCTTAGCTGCTCCACAGCATGTGGGATCTTCCTGGACCAGGGATCGAACCCGTGTACCCTGCATTGGCAGGCGGATTCTTAACCACTGTGCCACCAGGGAAGTCCCGAACCTTCATTTTTAACAAGCGTAACAGGAGAGCCTGGTGATAAAAGTATGTGTTTTGGTTTGTCTAAAAATGTCTTCACTGTCGTACTTGAATATATTGAGCATAAATTCTAAGTTAGTGGCTGTTTACTTCCAACACACTGAAATACACTGAGTGCATTCCACCATCCCCTGGCTTCCATTGTTGCAGCCAAGAGGTCGCTGTCAGTCTGCTATTCTTGGAGGGAGCCTGTCTTCAGTGGATGTTCTTAAGTTGTTTCCCATTGTCTTTGGTTTTTCTGTAATTTTACTACCATGGATAGGTGAGAAGTTTTAAATTTATTCTTGGGATTCTTGAATCTGGATTGGTGTTTTTCATCAGTTCTGGCAAATTCTCAGCTGCTATGCTTTCAAAGTGCTTTTCTCTGATCCAAATTCTCTCTCTAGCACCCACCCCCGCATTTCTCTTTCTCTCCTCCTAGAATAGAGATCTATACATCTGAGATCTCATTGTTCTCTCCACATCTTTTAACCTCTCCACTATTTTCCGTCTTCTGATTTTTGTATGTTGTGTTTGTGCTTTTAAACATTTGGTAACATTTTAGCTTCCTGTTCTGTGCCGATATTTTCAAGCTTACCTTTGACTTCGTCAAACCTAAGAAGCTCAGTTGTTTTGTAACCCATGTCTATATTATAGTAACACTAGCTGCTTATCAAACAAACCTTAAAATTTCATGGCTTAAACTAATGCAGGTTTATTCACTAACCACAGAGTAGTGCACTGTAGGTGTTTCTCCATTGGGCAGCTTTCCTCCAGGTGGTGAAATGGGGACCCAGGTCCCTTCATTCTGGTGCCTTCTCATCATCAACCCATGGTTCCTAAGATTCCCCTAGAGTTTGGGCCCAGGCCAGGCATCCGGGAATGAGAGAAGAGCATGGAGGTTCAGATAGAGGTTTTTATGGGTGAGGCCCAGAAGTTGCGCAGTTGTTATCACCTACATTCTTTGGCCCAGACTTCAGTCATTTGGCCATGCCTGACTACAAAAGACTCAGGAATGCAGTAGGGCCAAGTGCATGGGACCAACCAGCCGGGGTTTGCCACAGTGCGCCCAGTTCCAGGACACAAAGCCCACACGTGTCTGCTCGTGGCTTGTTTTCACATGTTCTTGGTCATCTTTAAATGTGTGGTGATCACTGGCTTCAAAAACTTATATGTGGGGATTCTTGGAAGCCTAGGGTGAAGGTGCCCCCATCATTCCAAATGCACTGCTTGGAGTTCTCTGCCCAACCAGCTTACACGTCCCTGGGTCTCAAATCAGTGAAAGGGCAGATCTGTAGCTCCGACTTCTCAGGAACTTCGTTGCATTTTGATTTTGCTTCTCTTGGCACCAAGTCAGTCTTATCTACGGTTCCCTGAGCTTTGGAGCAGGATGGAGGGGGCAGGTTTAATTCTGAGTCATTAGTACCCTGAGAGCATAACTCTTCAGATTTTCAGTTTATTATTTTTGCTTTTTGAAGTATAGTTGATATACAATATTAGTTTCAGATGTACAACATGATTGAATATTTTTATATGTTATACTCTATTTAAAGTTATAAAATATTGGCTATATTCCCTGTGCTGTATAATATATCCTTGTAGGTTATTTATTTTATATAGTAGTTTTTACCTCTTAATGCCCTACCCCTATTTTGCTCCTCCATCCTTCCCTCTCCCCACTGGTAACCACTAGTTTATTCTCTATGAGTGTTTTGTTATATCCATTTGTTATATTTTTCAGATTCCACATATAAGTGATAACATATATCTGTCTTTGTCTGACTTATTTAACTAAGCTTAAAACCTTCCAGGTCTATCCATGTTGCTGCAAATGGACAAATATTCTTTTTTATGGCTGAGTAATATTCCAGTGTGTGTCTGTGTGTGTGTGTGTACTTACCCATTCATCTATTGATGGACACTTGGGTTGCTATCACATCTTAGTTATTGTAAATAGTGCTGCTATGAACATTGGGGTGCATGTATCTTTTCAAATTAGTGTTTTCATTTTTTCTAGATAATATACTCAGGAGTGGACTTGCCATATCATAGGGTAGTTTTAAAGAAACCTCCGTAATGTTCTCCATAGTGGCTGCACCAATTTACGTCCCCACCAACAGTGCACAAGGTTTCCCTTTTTTCCACATCCTTGCCAACGTTTATCATTTGTAGATTTCTTGATGGTAGCCATTTTGACAGGTGTGAGGTGGTATTTCATTGTGGTTGTGATTTACATTTCTTTGATGATTAGCAATGTTGAGCATCTTTTCATGTGCCTGTTGGCCATCTATATATCTTCTTTGGAAAAAAATGTCTCTTCAGGACTTCCACCCATTTTTTAATTGGGTTATTTGTTTTTTTGGATGTTGAGTTGCATGAGTTGCTTATACATTTTGGATATTAACCCCTTATCGGTTATATCATTTGCAAATATTTTCTCCCGTTCAGTAGGTTGTCTTTTTGCTTTGTCAGTGGTTTCCTTTGCTGTGCAAAAGCTTGTAAGTTTATTAAGTCCCATTTGGTTATTTTTACTTTTGTTTCCTTTGCTTTAGGAGATCCAAAAAAAAACCCCAAAAAACTATGAATTATGTCAAAGAGTGTTCTGCCTATGTTTTCTTCAAGGAGTTTTATGGTTTGTGGTCTTAAATTTAGGTTTTTAATCCATCTTCAGTTTATGTATATGATGTGAGAAAATGTAATAATTTAATTCTTTTACATGTAGCTGTCCAGCTTTCCCAGCACTGCTTATTGAAGAGACTGTCTTTTTCTTTCTTTCTTTTTTTAAACATCTTTATTGGGGTATAATTGCTTTACAATGGTGTGTTAGTTTCTGCTTTATAACAAAGTGAATCAGTTATACATATACATATGTTCCCATATCTCTTCCCTCTTGCGTCTCCCTCCCTCCCACCCTCCCTATCCCACCCCTGTCTTTTTCCATTGTACATTCTTGCCTCCTTTGTTGTAGATTAATTGACTATAAATGCATGGCTTCTCTATTCTGTTGTAGATTAATCGACCATTTCTGGACACTCTTCTGTTTCATTGGTATACATGTCTGTTTTTGTGTCAGTACCATACTGTTTTAATTACTGTAGCTTTGTAGTATAGTCTGAAGTCAGGGAGTGTGATACCTCCAGCTTTGTTCTTTCTTCTCAAGATTATGTTGGCTATTCAGGGTCTTCTGTGCTTTCATATTAATTTTAGGATTATTTGGTCTATTTCTGTTAGAAATGTAATGTGTATTTTGATAGGAATTGCATTAAATCTGTAGACTGCTTTGGGTAATATGGACATTTTAACAATAATAATTCTAATCCATGAACATGGGATATCTTTCCATTTCTTTGTATTCTCTTCAGGTTCCTTCATTAGTGTGTCATAGTTTTCAGAGTATAGGTCTTTTGCCTCCTTGGTTAAGTTTTTTTCTAGGTATTTTATTCTTTTTGATGTGATTTTAAACGGGATTGTTTTGTTGCTTTCTCTTTCTGAGAGTTCATTATTAGTGTATAGAAATGCAGCAGATTTCTATATATTAATCTTCTATCCTGCAACTTTACTGAATTAATTTATTCTAACAGTTTTTTGATGGAGACTTTAGAGTTCTCTCTATATAGTATTATGCCATTTGCAAATAGTGACAGTTTTATTCTTCCCTTCCAGTTTGGATGCCTCTTATTACTTTTTCTTTTCTGATTGGTTCAGCTAGGACTTCTAATACTATGTTAAATAGAAACGGCAAGAGTGGGCATCCTTGTCTTGTTCCTGATTTTAGAGGAAAAGCTTTCAGCTTTTCTCTGTTGAGTATGATGTTAACTGTGGTTTTGTCATAAATGCCCTTTATTATGTTGAGATATGTTCCCTCTATACCAACTTTTATGACAGTTTGATTAATTGGTGTTGAATTTTGTTAAGTGCTTTTTCTGCATCTATTGAAATGATTATGTGAATTTTATCCTTTCTTTTGTTAATGTGGTGTATCACATTGGTTGATTTGCAGGTATTGAACCATCCTTGAACCCCTGGAATAAATCCTACTTGATCATGGTGTATGATCCTTTTTATATATATATTGTTGAATTTGGTTTGCTAATATTTTGTTGAGGAGTTTTGCATCTATACTCATCAGAGATTTTCTTTTTTCCTCCCTCCCTCGCTCCCTCCCTCCCTCCCTCGCTCCTCCCTCCCTCCCTCTCTCCCTCTCTCCCTCTCTCCCTCTCTCCCTCTCTCCCTCTCTCTCCCTCTCTCCCTCCCTCCCTCCCTCCCTCCCTTCCTCCCTTCCTCCCTTCCTCCCTTCCTCCCTTCCTCCCTTCCTCCCTTTCTTTTCTTGGTAGTGTCTTTGGTTTTGTTATCAGGGTAATGGTGGCCTCATAGAATGAATTTGAGAGTGTTTCCTCCTCTTTAATCTTTTGGAATAGTTTGAAAAGGATAGTTATTAGCTCTTCTTTATATGTTTGGTAGGATTCCCTTCTGAAGCTGTCCAGTCCTGGACTTTTGTTTGCTGAGAGTTTTTTGGTTTTGTTTTTAATTACAAATTCAGTTTCATTACTAGTGATTGGTTTGTTCATGTTGTCTATTTCTTCCTGATTCAGTCTTGGAAGACTATGTTTCTAGAAATTTATCCATTTTTTTCTAGGTTGTCTAAGTTGTTGACATATAACTGTATTCTCTTATGAATTTTTGTATCTCTGTGATACTGGTTGTTATTTCCCCTCTTTCATTTCTTATTTTGTTATTTGGGTCTTCTCTTTTTTTCTTCATGAGCCTGGCCAAAGGCTTATCAATTTTGTTTATCTTTTTAAAAAAACAGTTGTGGGTTTCATTGATCTTTTCTATTTATTTTTAAAATCTCAGTTGTATTTATTTTCTCTCTGATCCTTATTATTTCCCTCCTGCTGACTTTGGGCTTTGTGCTTCTTTTTAAATTTCGTTAGATGGTAGGTTAGCTTGTTTATTTGAGATTTTTCTTATTTCTAGATATAGGCCTGTATCACTATAAACTTCCCTCTTAGAACTGCTTACATTTGTGTTTTTATTTTCATTTGTCTCGAGATATTTTCTGATTTTCTCTGTGATTTCTTCATTGACCCATAGGTTTTTTAGTAGCGTATTGTTTAGTCTCCACGTATTTGTGTTTTTCCCATTTTTCTTCCTGTAACTGATTTCTATTTTCTTACCATTGTGACTGGGAAAAAAGTGCTTGATATAGTTTCTATCCTCTTAAATTTGTTGAGACGTTTTTTGCGGCCTAGGATGTGATCTAGCCTGGAGGACATTCCATGTGCACTTGAAAAGAATGTGTATTCTTCTGTTTTTGGATGGAATGTCTGTAGATATCTTTTAAGTCCAACTGATGTGTCATTGAAGACCACTATGTCCTTATTGATTGTTTTGTATGGATGATCTGTCCATTAATGTCAGTGGGTATTAAAGTCCACTACTATTATTATATTATTGTCAATTTCTCCTTTTATGTCTGTTAATAGTTGCGTTATATACTTAGGTGCATATATGTTAACAAATGTCATATCCTATTCTGGTAGTGATCCCTTTAACATTATATAATGCCCTTCTTTGTCTTTTGTTAAAGACTTTGTTTTAAAGTCTATTTTGTCTGATATAAGTATTGCTACCCTAATTTTCTTGTCATTTCCATTTGTGTGAAATATCTTTTTCTATCCCCTCACTTTCAGTCCGTGTGTATTTTTAACTCTGAAATGAGTCTCTCATGAGCAGCGTATAGAAGGGTCTTTTTTTTAATCCAGTCAGCTACCCTAAGTCTTTTGACTGGAGCATTTAGTCCATTGACATTTAAAGTGATTATTGGTAGGTATGTACTTATTACTATTTTGTTACTTGTTCTCTGTTTGTTTTTGTAGTTCTCTGTTCTTTTCTTCTTCTCTTAGTAGCTTCCCTTGTGGTTTGATGATTGTCTTTGGTGGTATGTTTGTGTTCCTTTCTTTGTAGTTTTTGTGTGTATATTGTAGGTTTTGATTTGTGGTTACCATGGTGTTCATATATGTTGACCTATAACGTTATCTACTTGTTTTAAAATGATAGTCATTTAAGTTCAAACACATTCTAAAAGATCTGTTTTTCACTCTTCTCCCCCACGTTTTGTGTTTTTGATGTCATATTTTACATCTTCATGTTTATTCCTTAACTGTTTACTGTAGTTATAGTTGATTTTATAATTTTTTTGTTTTTAATCTTCATACTGTCTGTTTTATAAACTTATTTGTTTATTTATTTATGGCTGCGTTGGGTCCTTGCTGCTGTGTGCAGGCTCTCTCTAGTTGCAGTGAGCAGGGACCACTCCTCGTTGCGGTGCGTGGGCCTCTCATTGTGGTGGATTCTCTTGTTGAGGAGCATGGGCCCTAGGTTCACGGGCCTCAGCAGCCGTGGCACATGGGCTCAGTAGTTGTGGCTCACGGGTTCTAGAGTGCAGGCTCAGCAGTTGTGGCGCACAGGCTTAGTTGCTCCGCAGCATGTGAGATCTTCCTGGACCAGGGATTGAACCTGTGTCCCCTGCATTGGCAGGCAGACTCACAACCAGGGAAGTCCCCTCTTCATACTATCTTATTTAATTGGTTGATCCACAGCCTTTTCTATGTATTTGTCTTTACTAGTAGGATTTTTTCTTCCTATAGATTCTTCTTGTTGTAGCCTTTTCTTTTCCACTTAGAAAAGACCCTTTAACATTTTGGGGCGGTTGGTTTAGTATTGATGAACTCTTAGTTTTTGCTTTTCTGAGTTGTTCTTTACCTCGCTTTCACTCCCTTCTGGCTTTTCAAAGTTTCTGCAGAAAAATCAGCTGATAGCCTTATAGGGATTCCCTTGTGTGTGACTTTTTTTTGTCTTGCTGCCTTTAGAATTCTTTCTTTAACTTTTACCATTTTAATTACTATATGTTTTGGTGTGGGTTTCTTTGGGTTCATCTTGTTTGGGACTCTGTGATTCCTGTACCTGGATATCTGTTTCCTTTTTCAGGTTCAGGAAGATTTCAGCCATAAGTTCATCAAATACATTTTCAACTCTTTTCTGTCTCCTTCTGGGACTCCTTTAATGCAAATGTTAGTATGTTTGATGTCCCAAAGGTCCCTTAAACTGTTCTCTTTTTTTTTTTTAATGTGTTTTTCTTTTTTGCTGTTCTGATTGGGTGATTTCCATTATTCTATCTTTCACATCACTTATGCATTCTTCTGTTATCACCTAGTCTGCTGTTAATTCCTTCTGTGTGTGTTTTTCATTTTCTTTATAGTATTCTTCAGTTCTGACTTTCTTTTTCTATTTTCTGGTTTCTTGTTAAAATTTTAACTGCATTCATTTATTTTTTTCCCCAGATCAGTTAACATTCTTATCACTAATGCTTTGAACTCTTTATCTGGTAAGTTATTTGTCTCTGTTTGATTAGTTGTTATTTTAGTTTTTTTCTTGTTCTTTCATTTCAAACACATTCCTCTGTCTTCTCATTTTGCTTAGTTTTCTATGTCTGTGAAATTAGGTGACGCAGTTACCTATCCCAGTCTTTAAGGCATGTCCTTGTGTGGGAGCGTCCCTGTATGGTCTGCACGTGCTCGTTGGCTTTGCTGGGAGAGCTGGAGCTGAAGTGAACAAGAGTCATGTCTTCCCCCAGGCTGTGCTGGCAGCTGTCGCCTTGGCAGGGGGTGTGGCTGGAGATGTACAGGGGCTGGAGATTCTCATCTGTTCAGTGGCCATCACTGCCCTATCAGGGCGAGTCCCAGTTTGCTGGAGCAGCTGTCCTGAGGGTCGGGTCCAAGCTGGTTCTGTTGCAAGTGTGCGCTCTCCCCACTCCCAGCAGCGGCATCTTTGCCCCCAAAGGGGAAGCAGTGCTGGAGCAAGAGGGGCCGGAGCAGGTGCTCAGCTCCGGCGGGGGCGGGGGCTGGGGCGGGGCTGGGGCTGGGGCGTGTGCTGGGGCGGGGCTGGGGCGATCCGGGCGAGCAGCCAGAGCCCCGGGCAGGCTTCATCTGCTTCCTCCGCCTTATTCCAGGAGTAAGCAAGCCGGCGCCCACGCCTCACGAGTGGAGTCTAGGCTTCTTACAGCCCTGCCGTTAGTCCCACTGGTTTTCAAGCCAGCCATGGTGACTCATTCTCTTGGTGTGGATCCTCAAGGCTGGGATGCCCCAATATGTGGTCTGAACCACTCACTCCCCAGGGAGGAACTCCAAGCCCGTGCAATCCCCTCCTCCTCTGTGTCCCCTCCCAGGGGCACGAGCGAGCCCCGACGTGATCGCTTTTCTTCCCTTCCTTCCTGAGTCCGGACGCATCTTTCTCACAGCCCTGGTTGCACAGGAGTCTCTGCCAGGCTCCAGTTTGCTTTCAGTGGGAATTGCTCCTCATGTAGCTGTGTTTCTGACGTGTTCATGCTGGGAGGTGAGCTCCGTGTCCCCCTCCTGTGCCATCTTGCTCTCCTCCTCCAGGTTTTCAGGTGAAGGTCTGCTGGGTGTTCTGTAATTCTCCCCACTTGGACAGGACTGGCCCTGGCTTCTGTCCCTTTACCCCGTGAGGTCACAGAATGAGCTTTGGCTGGTGTGCTTGACCAAGGTGCAGCAGCTGTACGCCAGCGCTGTTGCCATGCAGATATGTTTTCCCAGTGGAAGCAGGCTAGACTATCTGGGCCAACTGGGTAAAGTACTTAAAACCATCAGCTTAGGAGCACTGAAGTGCTGACAAGAGAGTGGGGGAGATTGGATGACTCATACAGGCCCCTGTAAGAGGGGCCCTGGCTCTCAGCTCAGGGAGGGAGGGGGCCCTGCCCCTCAGATGCCCCAGCGGGCAGTAACACTGATCCACAGTCCTTAGTGAATAGGGACTGAAAAATCACTCCAATAATGACCTAATAGGTGCAGTTACCCAGGAAGTAAAGTGTTTCCAAACAGGTGTCCGAGAGGAGAAAAGCAGAAAGCTCTGACCCAGCCAGGTTCTGTGGCCATGCTCACCTGCTCCTGCCTATGACAGGCCTTGCGCAGGTCACCCAGCCTCTCCCACCTGTAAGGGGGGACCCATAAAGCTGCCCTCTCAGTGCTGCAGACTCCTAGAAGGCAGAGGTGGTCATCTCCCTCCCTAAGTTCCAGCACAAGGCTGGCACAGAGCAGATCTGTGTACAGCTCACATGCTCCAGCCCAGCCCTCAGCATGTTGGGGGAGCTTGTAGGGCACTCAGCATGTGCTGATTGCATGAGGTTGGGTGGCTGCTGGTCAGGGCCCTTGGAGGAGGGTGTATCTGTTAGCTATTGCTGTGTAATAAACAATCTCAGGTCAGTAACTTAAAACAACATTTCATTGTTTCTGAAGGGTCTGCGGGCTAACCTGGCAGGACTGTTGCTCTGGGCTTGCTCTCTTGCATCTGTGGTGGGTTCGCTGGGGGGTAGCGGGTCTAGAGTGGGCTCAGCTAGGATGACCCATATCTTCTCTCATCTTCCAGCAGACTAGCCCATGAGAGAGCAGGCGGAAGCACGTCATCCTTGAGGCCTAAGCTCAGAACTGGTATAGCGTCATTCTGTCACCTTTTATTAACCAAAGCAAGTTACAGGGCAGGCTCAGATTCAAGGGTGGCGAAGAGGCTCCCCTACTTCACAGGAGTTGCAGCAAAGGGAATGATGGTTCAGGGAGGGTTGCAAAATCAGGGTTGCTTTTGCAATTGATCTACAGAGGGGGAGCCCAGCGTCCTTGCCCCACGTGGGCAGAAGGTGGACGGCTAGACCTTGGTGCTCAGGGAGCCACTGACCCGTCTGGGATGGGCTCTCAGCTGGGCAGTGGGACAACAGTCCAGCCTCAGGACACGACCATGAGCTCTTGTGAGCCAGGCCTACTCCTCAGGCAGCTTTGTAGCCAGCATACAAGGTTTGTTGAATGGCTGAGCGACTTACGTCCTGGAGCAGGTAGCCCAGAAGAAGTCCCGGAGCCTCTTCTCAGGTGCAGGCCTAGTTCAGGGTGGGGCGGGGGTGGTGTCTCCACTTATGGGAACACCCGCCCTTGCCTGCCTGGGAGCCCGAGGACGCAGAGACCTCGAGTCTCGTCCCCTCCACGGAGGCCGTCTTCCCTGCACTCCGCTGCTCCTGTCAGAGCCAAGATGTGTCGCCATGGAAACTGCTTGGCAATGGCAAACACGCCGCAGGCAGAGGCGGCAAACAGCAGCTCGGCGCCTGTTGGAGTGAGGGTGGGGGGACGGCGTGAGCAAGGCCGCCTGGCTGTGCGTGTGACTGTGGCGGGGGTGAGTGCTGGGGGCAGCGCGTGCCGGGAGGGAGTGGGAGCACGCACGCGTGTGCACGTATGTGCCGGGGGCAGGTGTGTCCGTGTGGGTGCGCTCGGAGTGCCGTGCAGGCAGGGATGCTGGCTGTGCGCAGGGACGTGCGTGCCGTGCTGTGACGCGTGGCAGCACACCCCCTGGGCTGAGCGCTCACTATGGGCTGGGCGTTGCACTAGGTGCTAACAGGAACACCCGCAACCCCCAGCGTGCAGCTGCGGGCCGAAGACAGACACTGGCCAGGTAATCGTGTCGATGGAAGCGCGTGACTGGAGGGCTTCTGGGAAGAAGAAGCCGTGGGGCCTGAAACCTAAGTGGGGAGAGGGAGTCCTCCCTGTGAAGAGGAGGGGGACGGGTGCTTCAGGTGGGGGCCTGGCTGACTGGCAGAGACCTGGAGGTGAGATGGGGCAGGAGAGGAGAGGGGCTGGAGAAGATGGGGAGGGCAGCCGGGGGTGGGGGGAGGTGGAGCCCTATGGCACCCCCATGAGGTTGGGGCTTACCCTAATTTGGGAATCCCAGCGGGGGTTGCAGGGTGCCGAGGTACCTTCTAGGTAGAGGAGCCCCAGAGGGAGAAAGGGTGGTGACGGGGTCAGACAGAGCTGGGGCGGCTGACAGCTGGTAAGGGAGCGGTGTGATGGGTGGGTGGCCAGGGCCCTCACGGGCTCCGTGGGAAGGTTGGGCTTCAACCTAAGAGCAAGGGGAGTCCTTGAAAGACTTCTGTGGCCACGTGGCTTCACCTGGCTCTGGATGTGTGGCTTGGAAGGGGCCACGGGAGGCCTGAGCCATCATCCAGGTGAGGCCAGGTGGCTGGCCTGGGGCTGTGGGCAGTCGAGAGAGATTCCAGCGGCTGACCAGATGCAGCCTGGCCTCTTCAGGCCGACTCTGCCTCCACCTGGGACCCTCCCCGCATCGCCTTCCCTGACCACCCTGCCCCCACTCCTGTGCCTGCTTGCAGAAGCTTCTGGATCATGGGTTCTGAGGACTCAAACCGGCCGCAAAGCTGGGACCCCCTCAGGCAGGGTTTGGTGTGGCCAGGGCCCTGTCTCCTCACAGGCCTGCCCAGGACAGCCCACCACCTAGGGGTCTGCTCCCACTGGATGCTGGGCCTCCCGGGTCTCCCTAAGTGGGGCAAACGGGGGCAGGTCATCTCTGGGAGTGAGGACATCCCAAATCCCAGTGCTGTGGCCTCAGGTGGGTCCCCTGGCCAGATCACCACAGCCTGAGCCTTCAAGACCCCTGTGTCCACCACACATGAGCTGGGCCACTTGTGCTAGGCAGGGTGCCTTGAGGTCAGGAACCTTCCAGAACACTGATGGCATTCTTCCCCACGATGCCCTCGTCCTGGCTGATCCCGTCAGCCCCTATGACCACCCAGGTGGGGGTGGGATGGCCACGTCCTACGGTCGAGGGAATGGGGGGCAGGAGGGGAGGCAGCCAGTCTGTCTGGAGTCGCCGCTGTCACAGCTGACCAGGATGCAGGCTCAGTCCTGGAACCGCCTGCGACTGCCCTGCTCTGGGCACCTGAGGATGGAGCTGCTGTTGTCGTCGTTGGGGACCACATGCAGGGACTGTGGCTGCCCACAGCCCAAATGGGCGGCACGCAGGTGCGAGGGGAACGTCTTCAGGTGCCCAGAGTGCACACTGACCTGCCGGGACGGGTGTCGCCAGGCGTGGGGCACATCCCGAGGAGAGCGTGTGTGCTCCGGGAGATGTCTCAGAGCCCCCGGCCCGCTTCTCTGTTTCCGTTCAAGAAGCGGCACGTGGGGGTCCTCTCTGGTCCGCTGACCACGCAAACCACAGTGGGGAAGAGAACGAGGCAGAGGGAGGGAGCAAGATGCCCAGGAGGTGGAGACAGACGCAGATGCAAAGAGGGGGGTCCGTCCCCTGGATGCCGAGGACCCCCATTCCCGCTCCAGCATTTGCTGAGCCTGTGGAACCCGGGCGGTGGGGACGACCGGTGCTACCTCCAGGAGGGGCAGGGCCCTCGGCGGGTGTGTGTGTGTGTGTGTGTGTGTGTGTGTGTGTGTGTGTGGACAAGGGTTCCCAGACACAGGCACCCAGAGCGAATGCTAATCCGGAGCTCAGAGGGCGGGTGCAGGGGGCGGGGCCAGGCTGGGGCCCCACCTCACCTCGACCCGCGCCCGCAGGAGGGCCGTTCTCCTGCTGGGGTGCGGGCCAAGCCCACTCATCCGGCCTCTAACGCCAGGGGCTTCTGTCCCCCAGGCCTGAGGGGAGCCCCAGCCGGCCCTGAGCTCTGCGGGTGAGGTCCTAGGGCGCCCAGTGTGGGCTGGCACTCAGGAACCGGTTTCTTTCTTTCTTTCTTTTCTTTCTTTTCTTTCTTTTCTTTCTTTTCTTTCTTTTCTTTTCCTTCCTTCCCTTCCTTCCCTTCCTTCCTTCCCTTCCTTCCTTTCTTCTTTCTTCTTTCTTTCTTTCTTTCTTTCTTTCTTTCTCTCTTTCTTTCTTTTTTTCTTTCGTTCTTCCTCCTTTCCTCCCTTCCTTTCCTTCCTTTCCTTTCTTCCTTCCTTCCTTCCTTCCTTTCTTTTCTTTTCTTTCTTTTATTACAAAGAAAATATTTTTATTTATTTAACATCTTTATTGGAGTATAATTGCTTTACAATGTTGTGTTAGTTTCTGCTGTATAACAAGAAATAGTCAATTTAGATTGGCTGCTGGGTGGTTCCCCAGGAGGCCATGACCTGGGGGAGGCCTCAACTCGCATCCCTGCCCATCCAAGCAGACCCCAAGCCCCCCAGGTCCGAGGTCCTCCCCATGGACCCCCACCTGGACCCTGGCTCAGCCCCCATCACCTCCCACCTGAACGTCACCTGCCTGACCCCTCCCCCCCCCCCCCCCACTGCTCCCAGGTGCCCTAGTGAAAGGCGGGGAAACCCCTGCTTGGGCCATCTGGGCCCCCTTAGCCTTGTTCCAGTTCCCTGACCCGCCCCCTCCCCGGCTCTCACCTCCCCCAGGTAGCCCTGCTGCATGGAGCCCTGCACTTCTGACACCTGACCACCGACGACTCCACTCCCCACAGGCCCTGCCCACCCTGACGTCCAGGCCTCTGCCCATGCTGTCCCTTCTGGCCGGCAGGACCCCTACCTCTGCCCGGAGACCACAGCTCAGCTTATCTTGCCCATCTCACATGGCACGAGCCCCTCAGCCCCTCCTTCCTCCTCTGCCCGCACACGATGTCTGTTCTGTCCCTTGTCTGCCGCCCGTGGACAGAAGGGAAGCGCCGTGTCCCCCGAGCACAGCACCTGGCACACGGCAGGTGTCTAAGTGTTGGCTGGATGAGTGGCTGCCGTGTTCTGAGGACCTACCGAGTGCTGAGAACATTCTGGATGTTTTCCTGACCCTTATAACAACCATATGAAGCATTTTCTTACTTTCCAACTTGCATTAGATTCCTGAGGCTGCCGTAACAAATGACTGTAAAAGGAGCGGCAGGGGAGGGGAGGAGGTTAAAACAACAGAAATTAATTTTCTTAAATAAATTTCTAGAGGCTGGAAGTCCAAAATCAAGGTGTTGGCAGGGCCACCCTCCTTCCAGAGGTTCCAGGGAGGATCCTTCCTGCCTCTTTCAGCTTCGGTTGGCTCTGAGGTCTCTTGGCTTGTGGCCACATCCTCCACGTCTGCCTCTGGTGTCACCTGGCTTTCCTCCCTCTGTGTCTCTCCTCTTCTGTCTCTTAGGATGCCCCCACGACTGGATTTATTTATTTATTTTTATATTTAAACTTTTATCTTTTAAAACACATTTTATTGAATTGTACTTGATTTACAACGTTGTGTTAATTTCTGCTGTATAGCCTAGTCAGTTATACATATATATATTCTTTTTCATATTCGTTTCCATTATGGTTTATTACAGGACATTGAATATAGTTCCCTGAGCTGTACAGTAGGACCTTGTTGTTTACCCATCCTATATGTACTAGTTTGCATCTGCTAATCCCAAACTCCCAGTCCTTCCCTCCCCCACCTCCCTCCCCCATGGCGGCCACAAGTCTGTTCTCTATATTTGTGAGTCTGTTTTTGTTTTGTAGATAGGTTCATTTGTGTCGTATTTTAGATTCCACATATAAGTGATATCATATGGTATTTGTCTTTCTCTTTCTGACTTACTTCGCTTAGTATGATAACCTCTAGGTCCATCCATGTTGCTGCAAATGGCATCATTTCGTTTTTTTTTAATGGCTGAGTAATACTCCATTGTGTATGTATATACACATATCTTCTTTATCCATTTATCTGTCGATGGACATTTAGGTTGTTTCCACATCTTGACTACTGTGAAGAGTGCTGCTATGAACATAGAGGTGCACGTATCTTTTCAAATTACAGTTTTGTCTGAATATATGTCTGGGAGTGGGATTGCAGGATCATATGGCAGCTCTATTTTTAGTTTTTTGAGGAACCTCCACGCCATTCTCCATAATGGTTGTACCAAGTTACACTCCCACCCACAGTGTAGGAGGTTTCCCTTTTCCCCACACCCTCTCCAGCATTTATTATTTGTAGACTTTCTGACGATGGCTGTTCTGACCTGTGAGAGGTGGTACCTCAGTGTTGTCCGCCATTGGACTTAGGGCCCACCACAGGCTAGGATGATCTCATCTTGAGGTTCTTACTGTAATTACATCTGCAAAGACCTTTATTCCAAATAAGATCCCATTCTGAGGGCTTGGGTGGGCACATATTTTGGGGGCCTCTGTTCAACCTACTGCGGGGAAACTGAGGTGCAATGGGGTACGGCACCTTCTCATTGGGCTGAAGGGACAGGAGACCCCGTATCACTGCCCATTTCTAGATTTGGCTGTAGCGAGGTGGCTTCACAAGAGAGGTCTGGGGTCTGAGATGCACGTGTCCTGTGTGCAGGGGATGGACCGACTGGCCACTGGCTGCCTGAAGCCTCATCTGGCCCTGGGCTGGGCGTCCGCAGGCCGCCTCTCCTTTCTGGGGGCCCTGGCACTAGGCATCCCCCAACTTAGGGCGAGGATCCTTCTGGGTGAACAGGGGGCTCGCCTGGATTTCCAACTTCATGTGCTAACTGGGCAGCTGAAAGGAGATGTCACCCCAGGCTTGATAGGTAATTACTCTTCCAGTTCCTGTCTCTTCCTGGCCACACCAGGGATGGGGCAGGTGGGCAGGTGGGTATCCCACACCTTCTGTGTAATAACCAGTTTCGGGACAGAACACCAAGCATTTCTCAGATTCCGAGTTCTCGGTCCCCCACGGTAATAAATTGGAAAATCCTGGTAGCTACACGTGTTAAAAGTGTAGGCCTGGGCTTCCCTGGTGGCGCAGTGGTTGAGAGTCCGCCTGCCGATGCAGGGGACGCGGGTTCGTGCCCCGGTCCGGGAGGATCCCACATGCCGCGGAGCGGCTGGGCCCGTGAGCCATGGCCGCTGAGCCTGCGCGTCCGGAGCCTGTGCTCCGCAACGGGAGAGGCCACAACAGCGAGAGGCCCGCGTACCGCAAAAAAAAAAAAAAAAAAAAAGTGTAGGCTTGTGACCCGCAATCTGCAGGAATTTATCCTAAGGGGGGAAAATCAGAAACCTGTGTAACAAAGATTTATGAAAACAAGATTATCACAGTGGCATATATAGATAGATAGATAGATAGATATAGATATAGATAGATATAGATATATACTATTTATATACATACATTATTTTACATAATATATATATTATTTTTTATAATATATATCATGTAAAATAGTGAGAAACTGGGAAAACCCAAAACGTCACAAGCCAGGTGAATCCTCCATGAAACAAAACAGTGCCGACAACACAATGAGGATGCCAGTTCTGGGCTATTGACAGGGAAGGGTGTCATGTGACGAAGCCTCCGGCAGAACAGAATACTGTATTTAAATGTTGAGAGAAAAATTATTTGAAGGATGTCTGACAAAAAGGCAGAGAGGTTACCTCCTGATGGTTGGATTATGGGCTCTTTTTTTTTTTTCAAGTTTTTTAGAATTTTCCAAATCTTCTACAATGGACATCTATTGTTGTAGCATCATTTCTTAAGGCTTAAACAGAATTCCCTTGCAGTGCCAGGGATGATGGTGACACATCCCTCAGCCATCCGTGGGGGCATTTCTCCCGAATGAGGCTGGGCAGGCAGGGGTGGGCGGCCCTGCCGGGAAGGCCTGGAAGCTGGCAGCCCAGAGCTGGGATAGCATTCGGCTCAAAGGAAGCCCTTATCATAAAGGGTTCCAAAGAGGCAAAGGGCAGCTGGAGGAAGTCTCCCCGTTGGGGCCGGAGCGATAATGCCGGCCTTCACGGCCGGGCTCCTCCCTGTGCTGGGGGTCCTCTCCCGCCTTGGGGTTCCATGTGGCACTGGGCGGAGGGGCACCGTCCTCATCCCGCTGGCTGTGGGGACTGGACAGGAGTATGCTGACCAGCCACCGTGACCTGGAGATGGGACAAATGGTGGCCCTCACTCAAGGTGCATGTCCTGAGAACTGAGCCCTCCCTCCCTCTGGTTGACTCTCCCTCTGCCCTGTCCCCCAAGACAGGACCCTAGTGGGACAGAGACCTCACGGAAGCCGGACAGGCAGTTCCTCACCTCCCAGAGTGCAGGGGAAGCTTCTCCAGGAGGCGGGAGATTCTTCCCGGCCACCCAGGGGATGCTGGCGTGACATGGGGTGCCTGTCCCCCACCTCACTTGTTCACTGCGCCTCCTTGGTCCTAACCTGGAGCCCAGTGGAGAGTCGGGAGCCAGAGTAGCAGCTGTTGAATTAACAGCCGTCTGCCTGGGTCTCACAGATGGGAGGAAACCAGGGGTGAAATGCATGGCTCAGCTTGTGTGGGTGATGGGACCCTCACTCTGCAGGCCGGCCCACCTGCACGTCTGGGGACATCAGTGCACTGTCAGGAAGGCCTGATGACCCTGGGGCTGGGGAGGGAGCAGCGGGCTGTCTAGTCTCCCTTGCTTAGGGAAGCTCGATGGGGAGCAGACCGGGGGGCGGGGTTGGGGGGAGGGTGGGCGGTGCCAGGGCCAGGCCTTCTCTGCTGTGGGACCAGGCCAGAGCCCGGGAGGGGACAAGATGACTCATGGCTGGAGCACTGCCCACTTCCCTCTGGGATGGGCAGCCTGGAGGTGTTCTGGGGCTCTCTCGGGGCTCCCTAGACCAACGCTTCCAGGGCAGGTGGCCTGAGAGCGGCTGAGTGTCAGTCAGATGGGGCCAACATGGTCCCCCCACCGCCTCTCCCCCCGGTTCCACAGACACCACAGGGATCACTGACACCTTGTGAGCAAACAGCTCAAAGACGGGGGGTGACTTTTCTTGGTCCAGCAGCTTGAGTAGCTGATCCAGAGCCCAGATGTTTGACCGCTGACCCTGTGGCCCCAGACGCTTCTTACACCTCCCTGGGCTGCTGGGAAGTCCTTGCAAAATCCTCCCAGAGAGGACTGTCCTCAGGCAAGGTTTTCTGGGGGCGGCGAACAGCAGAAACCCCCTAAAAGGCACTCAGGGTCACAGAGACTCAGGCAACTTCCAGCTCTCAGGAAGCCCCCGCATCCCTGCCTTCTAGACCTTCCCCCTCTGCACTGGGGTCCTGGGCTCTGTGCCGATGAAAGGGGAGCCATGTAGGGGGTGCAGGAAAGGCCATGGGGCCTGTGGCTGAACTGCATGCTCTGTCAGGAGTGAGGACACAGGACCGGGCCTGTGCCACCGTGGGTCCCCGTGCTGAGCTGTGGAGAGGAGGAAGGAGGGAACCCTCAGCAGCTGCCCCTGCCCTCGCTCGGCGGCCAGAAGAGAATGATGAAAAGCACGGAGGCCGCCGAGCCTCCTAGGGCCCAGGCACTTCTCTCCGTATCTCAGAGCAGCTGATGGACGCTGCCACGCGGGGATGTGCCCTCGGCCGTGCCGGCCCCCCGGGAGCTGCACAGCGAACTCCTGACCTCGAGGCGGGAGACATGGCAGGCGGGCACCAGCCCTGCCACGTGGGGATGTGCCCTCGGCCGTGCCGGCCCCCCGGGAGCTGCACAGCGAACTCCGGACGTCGAGGCGGGAGACATGGCAGGCGGGCTGCAGGCTGACGGCCTTGCAGCGTGGTGGCAGGAGCACAGGACCCTTCTCAGGGGACAAGGGGATCCAGAGACAGCGTGTGGTAGGAGCTCCCTGGACAAGGGCTGCCTGCCTTTCATCTCTGGGGATAAAGGCCGCCTGGACCCCCTCTGAGGACCCACGGCGTTCGTGCTGCGAGCGTGTGCCGTAGCACAGAGCCTGTGCTGCTCCCCTGGCCGGGTGCTGGGCCCCCGCCCTCACCGGCGCTGGGGGTCCTCAGCCCCGGCCCTGCCGTCTGGACGGGCCTGTCACTTCCCCTGCCTCCTCAGAGATTCATCTGTGAATCGGGGACAGAAAGGACAGTTACCTCCCAGACTTGAGATAGCACGTGTAAAGCATTTAGTACATTGTGCCTGGCGTATAAACACTTCTAAGAAGATCATTACTACATCTTAATAGGGAGGCCGCCAAATGAAGGGGAAGTTCCCGGGGAACCAGTGATGACAGGGCTAGGCTGTGTGTCACGTGCTGGAGCCGTGCCCACACAGTGCTGAGGTAACCCTGATGCCAGCCCCTTTCCTGGGCAGCTCTGGTTTACCTGTATGACCTGAGGGCCTTAGCTGGGCAGCACCGCTTTACTTCTCTCACCTGGGCAGCACCGCTTTACCTCTCTCACCTGCTTGGCTTTAGCGTCTCAGGCCCCGCCTCTACCCCAGGTGTTTCTGGGAGGGTCAGGGGCGTCGCAAGCGCGCTTTACAAGGAGTCAGCAGAGGTCAGAGCCCATGTCTGAGGACCGGGGACTCCTGCCAGCACTCTGCCCACTGGTGGCCCGCGCGTGATGCACCCATAGCAGCAGGAGGGGGTGTGGCGCCCACGGCCAGGCGGCGCGTTACACTTTCCACCGGGTCCCGCCTCGGTCCCGGCCCCTCGGTGCTGACGTCACGCGGAGACCTCCCCGATTCCCGTGGCCCACGCCACGTGCCCACGCTGTCCCCCGCCTGGCACCGCCTCTGCCGGCTCCCGAGGGCGCAGACTGCGAGGTAGGGGCGCAGCGGGGAGGACGGGGGGCGCACGGTTGGGAGCAACCGGAGTGCGCGGCCCGCAGGACGGAGGGTGCGGGGGAGGACCCGGGCGCGCGGCGAGGAGGACCGGGGCTGCGAGGTAGGGGTGCGGCGGGGAGGCCGAGGGGCGCGGGGACCCAGGGCGGGGACCGAGAGGAGACCGGCGGGCTGGGTGGGACGACGCCGGTACCCCGAACCGAGCGGGGCGCAGGGCCTGGGTCGGGACGCCTTGGCCGCGCCGCAGCGCCGAGTCCAGCCGCGCAAGCCCCGAGGACGCCCTGGTGGCGGCAGGCGCGCTCGGGCGCGGGGTCCGCGCGGACACGGAGGGCGCGCTGGGGCGGGAGGTGGGGTGTCGGGGACCGGTGTGCCGAGGAGTGTTTGGTGCAGTGCCGCGCTCTGTGCTCCGCGCCAGAGTCGAGACTTCCCGGCCTGGGCTCGCAGAGGGGAGCCGGGCGAGGGAAGAGGCTCGGGGACCCCTCCTGGCCTTCTGCTCCCCACGGGAGGGCGACCTGCGGGCTGTTTTGCGTCCTGGCGATGGGAGCAAACAGGCTGTGGGAGAGCCAAGGGCCAGGCACAGGAAGAGGGCACTTCCTGGCCGGTCCAGGTGGGCATGGAACGCCCCCAGAGAGCCTGGGGGTGCGGGGAAGGGGGCCACATGACCACCTAGGTATCGGTGGAGAAGCCGGCCCAGTGCTGTCTTCCTGTTTCCCAGGAACACCTCCAGCTCAGAAAAGCAGGGTGTGGGCTTCCACAGCGGTGCCAAACTTGAGAATGCTGCCAGGGTCAGAGGGGAAGGCTGGGTCCTTCCCTGCCTGTCGTGGGAAAGGAAACTGTCAGGGTGCAGCCAGGGCAGGGAGGTGAGGGCCCTGCAACAGGAAGCAGGGGTCTGACGCGGAGACCCTCTCCCCTTGATCGCCGCCCTCGGTTCCCCTCTGAGCAGATGGAAACCTCCGAGAAGTGTGAAGCCACAAACCCTTTACATCCCTTCTGCGTGGGGCTGCTCGGAAGGCAGACAGTAGTGAATAGCTCGAGGCAGCTGCTGGGATGTTTTGCAAAGCGTATTCAGAATACCAAGAACCCGAGCGTGCTTTCTTGCCAAAGTCTGAGGCATCCGTCCAGTCGGATTGGGAAGCAGGTGCCCGGGCTGAGGGGTCTGGGGCCGCCTGCCCTTCCTGCAGCCTGTACCAGCACACGCCCTTCCCTGGCCTCTGGGCAGGACAGTGGACAGGTGAGGGGGACGTGGGCGCCTCAGCGAGAGGGGAGGCGGGCTGAAAAATTTGGCCGCGGTCCCAGTGTTAACAGGGGCAGGGCAGAGACATCCCACTGTGTACTGATGGTGAGACCTTCTCTGCTTCTGGAAGCCCACTGGCACTTTAAGAGTTCTGGCTCTAGTGTGAGGCATGGCTCTGAGATTGGACCTGGCCTCGGTTTCCCCATCTGAGACACGGGCGCTGTTAACAGCACCTGCAGCGGCGCAGGGTTGTGTGGCTTGAATGAGGTGATGCCTGCAGGGCTCAGGCGCGAGGCCGGCGTCCAGCGCTCCGCAGCTGCTGCCCCACGTTATGGGCAGAGGAGAGCGTTCATTGTTGCCAAGATTAGCGGGCTGGCGGGTCGCGGAGAGGGCTGGGAAGGCCCTGCTCTGGCTGCGGCTCCCTCGCTCGGCACCGCCTGGCCTGGGGCTCAGCCTCGGTCTCTGCCCACGTCCAGCTTCTGCTTCTGCACAAGGGGTGGTCTTGTGCAGAAATGACCTGGCAGGACCGAAGGGTCAGGGTTTCCCTGAGTGACCCAGGAAGAGAGTGTAGCCGCCCGGGCGTCTTGAGAGGAAATGCTATCTGGGCAGATAGATGGCCGGGCCCCAGAGAGAGTGGAACCCATGCGGATGGACAGGACACACCTGTCACACACCCTGGGGCCCGACCTGGAGCCTCCCGTTGACCTGCCAGCCCGCGCCGGTCCGGGGCCAAGGTGGCCACTTCTTCCGAGCTCTTTGGGCTTCTGCGTGGCTGTTAGGCCGGAGGCTCTGCACCGGGGCAGGTGCTCTGGGCATCTCTGCCTCACACCAGGCCCGTCTTTCCCGCGTGGATGCTCCAAACACACGCGTGCTCAACACGGCCCTGCGGGCCTGCAATCAGTTGTCCCGGGGGGAGAAGTCAGAGTGACACGGTGGTTCTCCAGGTGTGTTCTGGGGACCCTCAGGTCACAACAGCGCTCACAACAGTACCGAGCCGTGGCGTCAGGTGGGCGCTGCTTGTGAGGCGGTGCTTTGTGTCCTCGTGTTGCACACAGCTCCCGTTTTTAAGTTCAGACGCAGGGTATGATCGATGTAACCGCACGAACCAAAGCTCTTAGGATCCCACACGGCTCATAACGGTGTAGACGGGCCCTAAGGTGGAAATGCTGGCGGCCTCCTTGGAAACACCGCTTGTGCCTCGGGTCCCTGTGGCGCACAGGACCAGAGGGACCTGGCCGGTTCTGGGCCATCTGAGGTTTACAGTTTGGGCCCAAGTCACTCCTGGGATGGACGTGCCAGGGCCCTTGAACTTTTGGTAAAAAGTAGGCATTTTTCGTTTCCCAAGGCTTTGCCTGGCTTTGAGGTGTTTGCTGGCAGTGAAGGCCCTGAGTGGGGTCGGTGGGTGGTAAGGGACGGTGGGTGCTGGCAGGAAAGACTCTTCGGGGGTGGGAGAAGGTCCTGCACATGAGGCCCAGAGTGACACTAGACAATATTTATTTTTATTGCCTTTTATCGTCTGCCTTACTTCTCTGTCGGGAGTCAGGAGTACTGTGTCTGAATCCTGGTGAGCTGTGCAACCCTGGGCAAGTGGCCTCGCCTCTCTGAGCCTCCATGGCCTTGCCTATAAGACATGTGAATGCTAACAGCTGTGTTTCAGGAAGTTGTGGGTTCAGAGGAGGTGCTGGGTCAAGATGGTGGACCTGTGAGGAGGGATGTCCTCGGACGTCGGTGTCTGTCTCACTTTCACCTCCTTAGCAAAGCTGTGACACAGACCCTCCTGGGCGTCTGGAAGGCCCCCGCGGCCCCAGAGGAGCAATTTACAGGCCACTCCCAATTACAGAAAGAATAATTCTGAGCCGGCTGTGACAGCAGGGAATGCTGTAGCTGTACGAGAAGCCTCCAGCTCGCTGTGGGAGGGTGCTGGTGAGCGGAGGGTCTGGGGAGAGAGAGCCCAGAGCAGGTACCGGGGTCCCGTGGGCTGCATTTCGAAACAAAAATAAGTTCGTGAGATGCACGTGGTGTCAGCGCTCAAGGCCGCTCCTGAGGCTCAGGGCGGACCTTGGACTGCAGTTGGCACCTCCTCTCTGCTGGGTCCAGCCTCGCTCAGGGTAAGGGAGACAGGTGGAAGTGGGCTGAGGCCCAGGGGGATTGAAGGTCACAGGGCCAAGTGCAGGTCAGAGCCCCTGCTCGCCTTCAGGGCGCTCCCTCCTCAGGGTTGCCTGGCGCCCGGGTCCCTGTGGCCCACTGACCGCGCCTGAAGCTTCCTGGGGGGTCTGCCTTCACACCCAGGCCACCGGGGGTGGGGGGAGCTCCTAGAGCCCGGCTCGCAGCCTCAGCTGCTCATGTCAGCCCCTTCTCCTCGCCCCGGGGGTGGGGAAGGCCAGAGCTCGGGGAACACACGGCCTGGAGGCTGCACGACGTGGCCCTGCCTCCCTCCCTCCCTCTCCCCCCTCCCCCCCCAGAACCACGCCGGCCTCCCCGCTGCCCCTGCACCCCGCTGCGTGCGCTGTGTGTATGCAGCGGGGGCCTTTGCACATGCCCCTCCACTCGGGAGCCCCCCTGCCCAGCTCCCTCCTGCCAGTCTGCCCAGCTTCTCAGTGAAGCCGCTCTGGTCACCCTCTGGAAAAAGGCAGTGCAGCCCTGGCCCTCCTGAGCCCCATGCCCTGATCGGCCTTCTCCTCTTCAGGTACCATTAATCACCTAACACATTAGACAATACGTTTTTTCTTGCCTTTTATGGTCCGCCTAAATCTCTAGCATTCAAGCTCCGCGAGGCCAGGGACCCGTTTTATCCACAGGGGCAGGCCGAGCCCTATGGATGAATAGGAACGCGGTGACTGTCGGGGCGGGGAAGAAAGGGAGCCACAGGGGCTCCTGTGCTGGGACCCTGCCCACCCGCACCCCTTGGAAATGTTGACCATGTCCTTCTGGTCACACAGTCCTCACTGGGTCCTCCTGGCACATGGTCTGTGCTCCTGGAGAACACGCCGCCGTGGCCCTTCCGTGCTCGGCCTGTGATGTGCTTCTCAAGTGGCTGGCGTTTTTCCCGACAGCCCAGGAGCAGGTTGTTCATCCCACTGCAGCCTGTCAGTTTCGCCCTAGTGTCTGGCGGCAGGGACGGGGGTCTGGGCAGGGGTCCTGAGAAGGTGGAGCCCTACCGCTCCCGGTGATGGACACGGGGCTACTTGAAAATCGGTGTGTTCCAAGCCCACCTCTGATTCTTATGTGCTGCGTGGCTCTGATTAAGCTAGTTTTAACCTTACTCTCTGCCTCAGTTTCACCCTCTTGAAAATGAGGACAATAACTGTCCCCGCCTCCCTGGGTGTTAGAGCCCCGCCTGGAATCAGCGGGGTATTCAGTGCTCTTGGTGATTGTTTTTATTTGCTGCTGACAACTTAGAAATCCGGGGCGCTGTGGGGTTGCCGCTTGGTGTGGCCTTTCTGGAAAGCAAATACAAATCGCTTTTGCACAAAAGCACAATTTATACAAATCACAATTTGGCTATACAAACCGAGTTTTTTTTTTTTTAATCTTTTGGCTGTGCTGTGTAGCCTGTGGGATCTCAGTTCCCCAACCAGGGATCGAACCTGCACCCCCTGCATTGGCAGTGCAGAGTCTTAGCCACTGGACACCAGGGAAATCCCTTCAAATCGAGATTCTTTAAACATCCACACACAGTATCTTCTGGGAATCTCTCCTGAGGAAATGGAAACACAGAGCCATATGCGAAGATGTTCATTGTGGTGTTTTTGTCCAGCCATTAAAAATGGCATTTTTTTTATAGACGGTTTAAGGATTTGGGAAAGTACTCATAATATACCAAGTCGAGAGGATGTAAGATTGCACACACAATTGGTTGTAAATTGGTAAAGTATATATGCAGAAAGAAACGCTTAAAGCTCTCTGCTGGCAGGGATCTCAGTAGGTCTTCAATCCTGGCTCCTTTCCCTTCATCTAAGCCAGCAATTAACTGAAAAAACGCACCCATGTGTGTATGTATGCACATATGTACATAATATCCCTGGGAAAAAATCACGTGTGTATAATTTTCTGGAGGAAGATTTATAAATTATACATGCACCCAATCTCCCCCCTTTATGAATATACGTGTATATGTCTACATGTACATATATGCACACATACACACATATATGCATATATGCCTTTATTTTCTGGATGAACATTTTAAACTGAGGTTAGTTAAAGGGAGTACAGCCTCGTGTCTTTATTCTTCCCACAGAAACAAGGCCGTTCCTGTTTCTCCAGTTCGGCCGCTCCCGGCCTCGCGACTTCGTGTTCTGCAGAGATGGGTTTGCGCGTCTGCCTGACCTTCTAAATCAGGGACCCGCCGGAGCGCTGTTCTCCTTGGTCCTGATCTGTTACTTTGTGCATCTTCTCTTCCCTGGCTTGTTCCTTCCGTTGCCTCCCGCTCCGAGACACAGTCAAGCCCACAGCAGCCAATCCCTTCCCGGTAGCTTTTCAGGGTGTGCGGTGGGAGGGCGCGTTGTTTCTGATGAACCCGGGATGCGGTGCGCCAGCCAGACCCTGCTCCGGCGTCGGGAGGAAAACCCCACTTTGTGAAGTGACTTTGTCCCCATTCCCCCCGCCCCGCCGCGTCTCCCCTCCCTGCCTGGCCTCCCCCTTTGTTGCTTCCCCACGTCTCCCTACTGATACTTCCATGGTCGGCACGTGTGCCTGCCCCTCGCCTGTGCTAGGAGACTTCTGCAGCCGGCACTGTGGGGCTTGCTTTCCTTCCGCACAGACACTTGTCCAGCCCCCGGCTGGCCTGGCCACGCGGGCTCGGGCAACGCGGCTTCATCTGCAGGCCCACGGGGCCCTTGCTGGGAAAGCCGGGGGCTGCAGGTGCTGCGGTGGCCCAGGCGGTGGGGTGACCGCAGAGGGCTCGGGGGTGGCTGGTGTCCTGGTGGAGGGGCCTCTGGCTTTGCGGGTGCTCAGCACAAGGGTGGGGGTCTCACTGCCAGCGCACCCTCCCTCCTGAGGGCTGGGAAGGGGCGAGTCCGCGCTGTCCTCACCGGGGTTCCATGGAAACCGCATCCCTGCTTTGGGGGAGGGAGGACGCTTCCCCACACTTGGTGCCGGTTGAAGACCCGGCCCCCGAGAAGGGGAGAAAACGGCGTTTCTGGCCTGGCTGGGTGCAGGTGCCGTGTCCTGGGGGGTGCACTCCTCCCCACAGAGCCCCTTCCCCGGGCCTGAGAGAACGGCCAGAGGCTCAGCCGGGTGTCTCCCTGCAGGTGCCGACGGGCCGGAGGGCGTCCGAGCTGCTTGCTGCTGCCCAGGAGGCCCGACGCCAGGCGGAGCTGGGCCTTGCAGGCCCTCGGCCTCTGGTCCACGTGCCGGGAGCCCACGTGGCCACTGCACTCAGCCCGAGGGAAGGCCGTGGACGAGCTGGTGGCCAGGCCCTGGGCGGTGCATGGGCGGCCGTGGGGCCTCCCCAGCGTGGCCAGGCCCGTCATGCTGCAGTGCCGGCCGGCCCAGGAGTTCAGCTTCGGCCCCCGGGCCCTGAAGGATGCGCTGCTGTCCACCGACCCGGCCCTGCGGCAGCTCTACACGTCCACCTTCTCCCCGGCCGAGAGGCTCTTCCTGGCTGAGGCCTACAACCCCCGGAGGACGTTCTTCCGCACGCTGCTCGTCCACACGGCTTTCGACTGGCTCCTCAGCCGCCCTGAGGCTCCCGAGGACTTCGAGACCTTCCACGCTGCCCTGGCGCCCCGGAAGCAGAGCCTGGCTCGGAAGCACATTTACCTGCAGCCCATAGGTACCCGCAGCCCGTGGGCACCGGCGGGCATGGGCGCCTGCAGCCCGTGGGGCAGCAAGTGGTGATGAGCTGGAGGGTGGCATCCTGGGCCATCAGGACACCCCGGGGCGGGTGGCGAGGGCCTAGATCTAGCATGAGGTGGGGATGTCTGTGCCCGGACCCCAGGCAGGACCTGATACGAAGGGGGATGTGCTGGTGTGCTTGGGATTCGGGGGTGAGACTCAGCTCTCCCCCCAGCCCAGCTCCACACTGTTCAGAAAGCCCAGGGCCTCGGGACCCCTTGGGCGGCTCACTGCCCTGTTCTACCCGCAGGTACCGCCTCGTCCACCGGTACCGTCCCGGCCGTATCTTTTGGAGCCAGCGCTGTCCTAGGCACTGTACTGGCCGCTTCCTCTGTGGTTCAGGGTGCTGGGGTCACGGTCACCCCGCTTCATCGGTTAGGACACTGAGGCTGGGAGGGGAAGTCACAGAGCTGGTGACTGGCAGAGGCAGGATTTGACCCCAGCGCCCTGCTCTTAACCCCGAAGCTGTACTTGGAGACACTGGCAGGGCCTGGCGGGGACTCTGGGACTCCTGCCTGGTCCTCCAGCGCTCAGACTGGGGACACCAGGTGTAACGGGCTGTGTGTGGACCAAGGGCCGAGATGCCTCCGCCAGGCTCTCCGGGGCTTGCTGGCCAGGTGCCGGGGATGAGCGGGCGGGCCACTGGCTCTGCATGCCAAGGCAGGCCTTGCCCCACGCAGGCTCATTACCCGCCCTCCTGCCCCTGAAGACCAGAGGCCTGCAGGCACCCCTCCTGTTCCATTGCCCCCGGCCAGTTGGCCATCTCTGTCTGTAGACTCTGCTTCCAAACTCCCAAACCATCCATGTTGTCTCCCCGCTGACAGCTCATCTTGTTAAAATGCGGGTTCTGGTTCCAGACATCTGGGGTGGGCCTGGGCACCTGCATTTCTAATCACCTCCTGGGCAAGCCGCTGGCCTGGGGACACTGCAGCCACTTTCTCGCAGGTCTCCTGGCTTCCAGCCTTGGTCCGTGTCCAGGGTGCTGGGCACAGGCAGGCGGGGGCTCCGAGGAGTGGGCAGGGGGCCTGATGGCACTGCTCCACCCCCAGATCTGAGCGAGGGGCCGGCAGGCGGGGCGCTCCTGGACCAGCTGCGGAGCTGCACAGAGGCCTTCTTCCTGGGCCTGCAGGTCAGGTGCCTGCCATCGGTGGCGGCTGCGTCCATCCACTGCTCATCACGCCCCAGTCAGGACTCTGACAGGCTCCAGCTCCACACAGGTGAGTGCGTGCGGTGTGGGCACAGGTCAGGTCAGCGCAAGGGCAGGCGTCCGCCGCTTGGCAAAAAGCCCTTTTTGGAGGCAAAATGTGGGAGGGAGGAGCTTAGGAGAAGGAAGGAATCCCCCTGCTTTTCTTGGGGGAGGGAATATCTATTTCCCAGCCTTTAGAAAAGGAAGACTGAGGCAAGGGTTCCCTTCCCCGCTCAGAAGTGTCTGGAGACTGGACCACACAGCCCTCTGTCCTCCGGAAAACTCAAGGGCACACAGAGCAGGTGCCGCGGCCTTCTAAGGCCCCTCTAGCTTTTTGTCTTTACAAAGCTCTCTGACCCCATCATTCCCCAGGGGGTCACTGGCAGCTGGAGAATGAGGCTGGGTTGAGAGGCACAGATGAACTGGGGGCTCTCAGATGTACAGGAGACCCAGACTCAAGCGTAGGGAGGTCCCCAAGAAAGGGCTGGGGCTCTGTCTCTGGCTGATGTTGGATCTGGGATGAGTGGACTGATGTCTTCCATTAGTTGTGAGAAATTCTCAGCCATTATCTTTCTTCCAGTACTGCCTCTGCCTCCTTCTTTCCCCCATTGAGGACTCCAGTGGGGTGTGTGCCCATCCTCCTCACTCTTCCCCTTTCCTTGTATTTCATCCCAGTTTTATTCTCACCCTCCAGTTAACTAATTCTATCTCTAGCTGCACCTAATATGCTATTAAACCCATAGACAGAGTTCCAAATTTCAGTTGTATTTTTCAGTTCTATAGTTTTTAGTGGATTCTTTTTCAAATGAGCAGTGCCACTTTTTAAAACTTTTATGGAAGTATAATTGCTGTACAATATTATATAAGTTACAGGCATACAATATGGTGATTCATAATTTTTAAAGGTTATACTCCATTTATAGTTATAAAATATTGGCTATATTTGCTGTGTTGTACAATATATGCTTGTAGCTTATTTTATACCCAACAGTTTGTACTTCTTACTCCCCTCCCCCTATATTGCCCCTCCTCCCTTCCCTCTCCTCACTGGTAACCACCAGTTTGTTCTCTATATCAGTGAGTGTGTTTCTTTTTGTTGTTATCTTTTTAGATTCCACATATAAGTGATATCATACAGTATTTGTCTTTCTCTGACTTATTTCACTTAGCAAAATGCTCTCCAAGTCCATCCATGTTGCTGCAAATGGCAATATTTAATTCTTGTTTATGGCTGAGTAGTATTCCATTTTGTGTGTGTGTGTGTATGTGTGTGTGTGTGTGTGTGTATATGTATGTATATATGTATGTATATACACCACATCTTCTTTATCCCTTCATCTGTTGATGGACATTTAGGTTGCTTCCATATCTTGGAAACTGTAAATAATGCTGCTACAAACACTGGGCCTCATGTTTTGGGTTTTTTTGGATATATACCCAGGAGTGGGATCGCTAGATCATATGGTAGCTCTATTTTTATTTTTAGTTTTTTGAGAAACCTCCATACTGTTTTCCACAGTGGCTGCACCAGTTTACGTTCTCACCAACAGTGTACGAGGGTTCCCCTTTCTCCACATCCTAGACAACACTTGTTATTTGTGTTCTTTTTAATGATGGCCATTCTGAGAGGTGTGAGGTGATACCTCGTTGTGGTTTTGATTTGCATTTCCCTGATGATTAGTGATGTTGAGCATCTTTTCATGTGCCTGCTGGTCATCTCCATTTCCTCTTCGGAAAAATGTCTATTCAGTTCTTCTGCCTACTTTTTCATCAGATTGTTTGTTTTTTTGAGGTTGAATTGTATGACTTGTTTATGTATTTTGGATATTAACCCCTATTGGTCATATCATTTGCAAATATTTTCTCCCATTCTGTAGGTTGTCTTTTCATTTTGTCAATGGTTTCCTTTGCTGAGCAAAAGCTTTTAAGTTTAATTAGTCCCTGTTTGTTTATTTTTGCTTTTTTTTGTTTCAGGAGGCGGATCCAAAAAAATATTGCTACAATTTCTGTCAAATTGTTCTGCCTATGTTTTCCTCTAGGAGTTTTACAGCATCCAGTCTTACATTTAGGTCTTTAATCCATTTCGAGTTTATTTTTGTATATGGTGTTAGAGAATGTTCTAATTTCATTCTTTACATGTAGCCATCCAGTTTTCTCAGCACCACTAATTGAAGAGACTGTCTTTTCTCCATTGTATATTCTTGCCTCATTTGTCATAGATTAATTGACCATAAGTACATGGGTTTATTTCTGGGCTTTCTATCTTGTATCATTGATCTATATTTCTGTTTTTGTGCCAGTACCATACTGTTTTATTTATTTATTTATTTATTTATTTATTTATTTATTTATTTATTTATGGCTGCGTTGGGTCTTTGTTGCTGCGCACGGGCTTTCTCTATTTGCAGCACATGGGGGCCACTCTTCGCTTGCGTGTGCTTCTCACTGTGGTGGCTTCTCTTGTTGCTGAGCACAGGCTTTAGGCATATGGGCTTCAGCAGTTGTGGCACACAGGCTCAGTAGTTGTGGCTCGCAGGCTTTAGAGTGCAGTCTCAGTAGTTGTGGTGCATGGGCTTAGTTGCTCTGCGGCATGTGGGATCTTCCCAGACCAGGGCTCGAACTTGTGGTCCCCTGCACTGGCAGGCGGATTCTTAACCACTGCACCACCAGGGAAGTCCCCCATACTGTTTTGATTACTGTAGCTTTGTAATATAGCCTGAATTCAGGGAGTGTGATACCTCCAGCTCTGTTTTTCTTTCTCAAGATGGCTTTGGCTGTTTGGAGTCTTTTTTGTTTCCATACAAATTCTAAAATTATTTGTTCCAGTACTGTGAAAAAAATGCCATTGGTAATTTGATAGGGATTGCTTTGAATCTGTAGATTGCTTTGGGTAAGTATGGTCATTTTAACAATATTGATTTTTCCAATCCAAGAACATGGTTATATCTTTCCATCTGTTTGTGTCATCTTCAATTTCTTTCGTCAGTGCCTTTTTTGTTCTTCCGAAAGAGAGACAAAGTAGAAACACTTTGCATTCTTTTCAATACGAACAGCAAGATACTGATACCAACATTTTACAGACATTATTAGTAAGGAAATTGGAAACCAATTTCTCATATAATAAGAACTCTAATGTAAAGTATTAGCAAATCAAATCTAGAAATATGTAAAATACATTACAATTCACTTGTATTTATTCCAGGAACGTGAGAGTAGTTTAACATTTATCTATTTATTTTTATTTTTGGCTTCATTATTCTCTCAGTTTTTTTTTTTTAATTGAAGTATAGTTGATTTACAATGTTGTGTTAGTTTCAGGTAAAAAACAAAGTGATTCATTTATACATACATATCTATCTATTTTTTTCAGATTCTTTTTCCTTATAAGTTATTACAAAATATTGAGTATAGTTCCCTGGGCTATACAGCAGGTCCTTTTTGGTTACTTACTTTATATATAGTAGAGTGTATATGTTAATCTCAAACTCCTAATTTATCCCTCCCACCCTTCCCCTTTGGTAACCATAAGTTTGTTTTCTATGTTTCTGTTTTGTATATAAGTTCATTTGTATCATTTTTTTTAAGATTCCACATATAAGCAATATCATATGATATTTGTCTTTCTCTGATTTACTTCACTTAGTATGATAATCTGTAGGTCCATCCATGTTGCTGAAATGGTATTATTTCATTCTTTCTTATGGCTGAATAATATTCCATGTATGAATATACCACATCTCCTTTCTTTATCCATTCATCTGTTGATGGACATTTATGTTGCTTCCATGTCGGCTATTGTAAATAGTGCTGCAATGAACAGTGGAGTGCATGTATCCTTTCAAATTACGGTTTTCTCTGGATACATGCCCAGGAGTGGGAATGTAGGATCATATGATAGCTCTATTTTTAGTTTGTTAAGGAAGCTCCATGTTTTCCATAGGAGATGCACCAGTTTACATTCCCACCAACAGTGTAGGAGGGTTCCTTTTTCTTCACACCCTCTCCAGCATTTATTATTTGTAGACTTCTTGATGATGGCCATTCTGACTGGTGAGGTGATACTTCATTGTAGTTTTGATTTGCATTTCTCTAATAATTAGTGATGTTGAGCATCTTTTCATGTGCCTTTTGGCCATCTGTATGTTTTCTTTGGAGAAATGTCTATTTAGATCTTCTGCCCATTTTTCCATTGGGTTCTTTTTCTTTTATATTGAGCTCTATGAACTATTTGTGTGAACTATTTGGAGATTAATGTCTTGTCAGTTGCATAATTTGCAAATATTTTCTCCCATTCTGTAGGTTGTCTTTTCATTTTGTTTATGGTTTTCTTTGCTCTGCAAAACTTTTAAGTTTAATTAGGCCCTGTTTGTTTATGTTTGCTTTTGTTTTCTTTGCCTTAGGAGACAGATCCAAAAAAATACTGCTATGATTTATGCTTTCCTCTAGGAATTCTATAGTATCTGTTCTTACATTTCTGTTTTTTTGTTAGAACCATGCTGTTTTGATTACTGTAGCTTTGTAGTATAGTCTGAAGTCAGGGAGCCTGATTCCTCCAGCTCTGTTTTTCTTTCGTAAGATTGCTTTGGCTGTTCAGGGTCTTTCGTGATTCCATAAAAATTAAAAAAATTTTTTCTAGTTCTGTGAAAAATGTCTTTGGTAATTTGATAGGGATTGCATTGAATCTGTAGGCTGCTTTGGGTAGTATGGTCATTTTGACCATATCGATTTTTCTGATCCAAGAACATGGTATGTTTTTCTGTCAGTGTCATCTTTGATTTCTTTCATCAGCATCTTATAGTTTTCAGAGTATAGGTCTTTTGCCTCCTTAGGTAGGTTTATTCCTAGGTATTTTATTCTTTTTGATGCTATGGCAAATGGGATTGTTTCCTTAATTTCTCTTTCTGAGCTTTCATTGTTACTGTATAGGAATGAAACAGATTTTTGTGTATGGTTCTTTGTATTTCTGTGGTGTTGGTTGTAACTTTTTTCATTTCTAATTTTATTGATCTGGGCACTCTCCCTTTTTTTCTTGATGAGTCTGGCTAAAGGTTTATCAATTTTGTGCAGGCTTCTGGTGGGAGTGGCTGGTGCCTGCGCACTGGTGGATGGAGCTGGGTCCTGGTCCTCTGGTGAGCAGGGCCGTGTCAAGGGGTGTGTCTAGAGGTGGCCGTGGACTCAGCAAGTCTTTGGAAGCCGGTTTGCTGATGGGTGGGTTGTGTTCTCGCCCTGTTGGTTGTTTTACCTGAGGTGCCCCAACTCTGGAGCATGTCGATGGGTGGAGCATGTCGATGGGTGGCTAACATGGCAGCCTCCAGGAGGGCTCACACTGATGAATATCCCCCAGTATCTCCACCACCAGTGTCCTTGGACCCACAGTGAGCCATAGCTGCCCCTGGCCTCCCCAGGAAACCCACCAAGACCAGCAGGTTGGCCTAGCCCAGGTTCCTATGAAGTCACTGCTTTTACCCTGGGTCCTGGTACACACAAAACCTTGTGTGCATCCTCCAAGAGAGGAAGGAATCTCTGTTTCCCCAGTCCTGTGGAGCTCCTGCGCTCAAGCCCCACTGGCCTTCAAAGCCAGATGCTCTGGGGCTCCTCCTCCCAACGCTGGACCCCTAGACTGGGGAGACTGGTGTGGGGCTCAGAACTCTCACTCCTGTGGGAGAACTTCTGTGATATAATTGTTCTCCAGTCTGCGGGTCACCCACCTGTGGGGTATGGGATTTGATTATATTGTGAATGTGCTCCTTCTACTGTCTCTTTGGGTTTCTTCTTTATGTCTTTGGATATGGAATATCTTTTTTGGTAGGTTCCAATCTTTTTTACTGATGGTCGTTCAGCAGTTAGTTGTGATTTCTTGGTGCGCTCGTGAGAGGTGAGCTCAAGGTCCTTCTACTCTGTCATCTTGTCCCAGGATCTTTCATCAGTGTCTTATAGTTTTCCGAGTACAGGTTTTCTGCCTCCGTAGGTAGGTTTATTCCTAGGTATTTTATTCTTTTTGATGAAGCAGTGTCACTTTAAAAAAAATTTTTTAAAATTTATTTGTTTATTTATTTGGTTGTGCCAGGTCTTAGTTGCAGCAGGCGGGCTCCTTAGTTATGGCATGTGAACTCTTAGTTGCGGCATGCATGTGGGATCTAGTTCCCTGGCCAGGGATGGAACCTGGGCCCCCTGCGTTGGGGGCTCAGAGTCTTAACCACTGGACTGCCAGGGAAGTCCCAGTGTCACTTTTTTCATCATTCCCAATTCCCGGCTAAAATTACATTTAGCGTTTATATCTATGAGCATAGCTGCTTTATAATCTGTGTCTGTGAGTCCAGCATTTCGAGCACCCGTGTTGCTCTTTCTGCTAATTCTGTCTTGGTTATTTTGCCTCATTGTGTGTCTTATTTTTGATTGTTAGCTGGACGTCTTATGTGAAAAATTAGTTTAACTTTTAGAAGAATTTGTGGCCTGGGATGCTGTAGTTTTTCTGAGAGAGGATTTTATTTCTCCTTGGCCAGGCATCTAAGGGAGCTGACGGTCTGGGCCACCCTGATGACCCCAGGAGTACAGCCTTCCTCTCCCTGGGTGCGGCCCTTTGGGGTAGCAGGCGGAGCGGGGGCTGTGTCATCAGGGTCACCTTCCCATCCACCGTCTCAGAAACAGCTCAGCTTTATCTTTTGGGATTCTACTCTTCTCCCTGTTTCTAGTTTCTCAGTAGGTCTCTGGTGTTTAAAAGTCCTGTTTATTGAGGCATAATTTACATATAGAGAAATTATTCCTTCTGGGTGTAACCATTCTGAGTCCTGACACACACACACACACACACACACACACACACACATCACGTAGCCATCACCATAAGAGTGTGTAGAACAGCTTGCCTCGCCCCCCCCAAGCCTTCCTCCGTGCCCTCCTGTAGCCACCCATCCCCCATCTTCAATGCCTTCAGAAGCTGTTCTTTGTGTGTCACTTGGCTTGTTTGGTTATCTTGTAGTGGCAGGCAGTGTGCTGTTACAGCCGGCGTACAGCCGGCGTTGAGTTTCTGGGGCTGACAGGGACTACTGGCCGGTGGGTGCCGTCCCGACGGTGGCGTGCCCCTTTCTCTGTCCCAGACTGCAGCCTCGGTCCCTCGCTGGGCACAGCCCTCCCCCGCCCCCCCGAGGGTCTGAGCAGGGCCCGAGGAGCAATGGCTGGCCTGGGCCCCGCCGCTCCTGCCCCCTGCGGCGCCACCACGCCTGCCGTTGCTTCCGCGCGACTCGGGGGAAACCCAGCATCTGTCCAGCTGCCCCAGGGGCTGTGGTGCCGGGGTCCGGGTGTCCATCTCTGCTCACTGCTGAAAGGACTGCTCTTTCCCCCGCCCTAGGCTTCGTGGGCCACTGGAAGGAAGGGGGCCCGGGAGGGCTCACCCAGCAGGTGGCGTGCAGAGGCCATGAGAGGTTGGATTCCCGTGGTCAGATTACGTGGTTCAGATGGCTGTGTTCGTTTCCTGCGGCCGCTGTAACGAAGCACCACAAACTGGGTGGCTTAAAACACAGAAGTGTATTATCTCACGGTCCAGAGGCCAGAATTCTGAGACCAAGGTGTTGGCCGGCCCTGTCCCCTATGAACGCTCCGGGGAACCCTTCCTCACCTCCTCCACCCCTGGTGGCGGCCGGTGGTCCTTGGTCCAGCCTCGGCCTCCATCATCACGTAGCTTGTGTCGCTTCTCCTCTTGGAAGGACCCCAGGCGAATTGGATTAGGCCCACCCTACTGACCTCACCTTAACTTGATTACCTCTGCAAACCCTGTCCCCAAGTAAGGTCACATTTCAGGTGAAATGTGACCTTGCAGCCCCTCCTCCTCCAGAGCCTGCGCTATGGCCCCTTCAGCTCTCTCTGACCCTCCTGCCTCCTCTCGGGAGGACCCTGGTGATTCCACCGGGTCCAGCTGGGTAATCCAGAATCACCTTCCCACTGGGAGACCTTTAATTTAATCCCATCTGCTTGCTTCTGCCAGGTGAGGAACACACGCACAGGTCCCGGGGATGAGATGCCACGTCTCTGGGGCCATCAATCAGCTGCCCGTGGCTGCAACGGCTCTTCCCACGAACACCGGTCTCATTGGCCCGGCGGCCTTTTTGGTGTCCCCACTTGGACTACCCTTTCCAAGCCTGAGCTCTTTCTTCCCCCCGAGGCCCAGGCCCGGAGCCCCCGCTTCACGTGGTGCAGCTTGGCCGCTGAGTTTTCGGCCTCAGTCTGAGTTTTTCATGGAATGTCGCTAGCTTGCGTCCGACTGTGGGATGAGTTGGTCCCAGGCAGAGGAAGAGGGGGATGGGCCCGGAGAGGGGCACCAGCCGCCTCCTCACTGCCCCCTCTGGCCCTGTCCCCGCAGACGGCATCCTGTCTTTCCTGAAGAGCAGCAAGCCAGGCGATGCATTATGCGTGCTGGGCCTCACGCTGTCCGACCTGTACCCCCGAGAGGCCTGGACCTTCACCTTCGGCACGTTCCTTCCAGGGCATGGTGAGCCGGCACCTGGGGGCCTCCTGCCTCAGCCCTGAGGCTTGGGTACAGGGCCTGGAACACGTGGGGATGTCATCCCCTCGCTGCTTCTCCCAGAACCCCTCCTGGGGGAGAGAATGGGCATATATGGAAATGCTCTCTTGAACCTGCAGCCCCAGTTCTCACCCCTCCTGGGCCAGGGGCTGTCTGCTTGGCAAACGCGCTGGCAGGGCGGGGCCTTTAGGACCTGTGCATCCTGAGGAGGGTGGCTTTGCCCGTGGGCTCCCTGAGCTGAGGCCACTCCTGGTGCCTCCGCTTCTCTGCCTCTCCCCAGAAGTGGGCGTCTGCAGCTTTGCGCGGTTGTCGGGGGAATCCCTGCAGCGGGGGCCCAGCACCCCTGACCTGGCCCCCGAGGCACCCCTGCAGGACAGAGGCCGGACCGTGTGCTTCAGCGCCCTGGGGATGGTCCAGTGCTGCAAGGTGGGTGTTGGGGTGCTGCCCAGGTGGTGGGAGGAGACGGGGGACAGGAAGAGGAGGGGCTGCTGGGGGTTCTGGCGAGCTCCAGGAAGATGCTAGGGTGTGGAATCAGACAGCAGGGCGTGAGTGGACAGCCATCGAGCCCTGGGTCCAGCCAGTTACGCTGTCCAGTCCTCACGGTGCTGACGACCATCCTTCACTTTAGGGACTATGGCCACTTAGGCTCAGAAACGCCAAGTGCTTTGTCCAAGGTCACACAGCTCTCAAGTGGCAGGGTTGGGATTTGAGCCCTCATCTGACACCCAAACCTCCATGCTCTGAGGCCCCCAGAGCTGACCACACCAGCTTGCCTTTCTCCCCGCACCCAGGGGTCCCGGGGATCGGCGGGTGGCGGGCTCCAGGATGCAAGGCGGTGGGGACCTTCTCCCTCAGGTCACGTGCCATGAGCTCTGCCACCTCCTGGGCCTGGGGAACTGCCGCTGGCTCCGCTGCCTCATGCAGGGCACCCTCAGCCTGGACGAGGCCCTGCGGCGGCCCCCGGACCTCTGCCCCATCTGCCTTCGGAAGCTGCAGCACATCCTGGGCTTCAAGCTCGTGGACAGGTACAAGGTGAGTCGCGGGCAGGGGGAGGGGTGAACAGGTCTGCGGGTCTCGTGGGTCTGGCTGAGTCCCCCGCCAGGCGCCTGGCCCAGTGCCGGTGGCTGTCACCACAGGGGCGCACGGCTTTTATTTCCCAGGCAATACCGGGCACTGACCGTGTACTAGACCCTGTCCTAGAGCTTCCTGTACTCGGGCCGGTTCCGGCATCACCAAGGGGCCTTCCCCAGCATCACTTTCTCCCTAATTGGCTCACAGCCCCTCCGGAGGAGGAGGCGGAACCAGACTAACCAAGAATCACTGTGGAAAGGCGGGCGCTGCTCTTAATCCGGCCCCGCCCTGCGCGGGGGCTGAGCCAGCGCGGCGATGCTGCCCTCTGCTGTCCGCACGAGGCACTGCCGGGGAGCAGGGCCCAAGAGGGACCCTAGGGAACCGGGTCCGTCTGCTCCACTGCAGGGAGAAACCTTATCCAACGGAGAAGTTCGTTTGCAAACTCAGAAACTTTACTCTGAGTTCACAGTTCAAAGGCAGGTAGTGGTTATTTTCTCTTTTTAAAAATCTTTTATTATTTTTTAATTGAAGTATAGTTTTGATTTACAATGTTGATTGCTGTACAGCAAAGTGACTCAGTTATACACACACACACATATATATATACACACATACATATTCTTTTGTATATTCTTTTCCATTACGGTTTGTCCCAGGATATTGGATATAGTTCTCTGTGCTATACAGTAGGACCTTGTTGTTTATCCATTCTATATGTACTAGTTCCGAACTCCCCATCCATCCCTCTCCCACCCCCCTCCCCCTTGGCAACCACAAGTCCGTTCTCTACGTCTGTGAGTCTGTTTCTGTTTTGTAGATATGGTCATTTGTGTCATTTTTTAGATTCCACATAGAAGTGATATCATATGGTATTTGTCTTTCTTGACTTCCTTCACTTAGTATGATAATCTCTAGTTGCATCCATGTTGCTACAATTGGCATTATTTCATTCTTCTTTATGGCTGAGTAGTATTCTATTGTATATATGTACCACATCTTCTTTATCCATTCATCTGTCAATGGACATTTAGGTTGTTTCTATGTCTTGGCTTTTGTAAATAGTGCTGCCGTGAACATAGGGGTGCATGTATCTTTTTGGATTAGAGTTTTGTCTGGATATATGCCCAGCAGTGGAATTGCTGGATCATATGGTAATTCTATTTTTAGTTTTCTGAGGAAGTTCCATACTGTTTTCTATAGTAGCTACACCAGTTTACCTTCCCACCAACAGTGTAGGAGGGTTCCTTTTTCTCCACACCCTCTCCAGCATTTGTTATTTGTAGACTTTTTAATGATGGCCATTCTGACCGGTGTATGGTGAAACCTCCTTGTAGTTTTGATTTGCATTCCTCTAATAATTAGTGATGTTGAGCATCTTTTTATGTGCCTATTGGCCATCTGTATGTCTTCTTAGGAGAAACGTCTATTTAGGTCTTTTGCCCAGTTTTTGATCAGGTGGTTTGTTTTTTTTGTTATTGAGTTGTATGAGCTGCTTGTATATTTTGTGGTACGCAGGCCTCTCACCGCTGCGGCCTCTCCCGCCACGGAGCACAGGCTCCGGACGTGCAGGCCCAGCGGCCATGGCTCACGGGCCCAGCCGCTCCGCGGCATGCGGGATCCTCCCAGACCGGGGCACGAACCCGCGTCCCCTGCATCGACAGGCGGACTCCCAACCACTGCGCCACCAGGGAAGCCCTGTTTGTATATTTTAGAGATTAAGCCCTTGTCGGTCGCCTCATTTGCAAAAACTTTCTCCCATTTCATAGGTTGTCTTTTCGTTTGATTTATGGTTTCCTTTGCTGTGCAAAAGCTTGTAAGTTTGATTAGGTCCCATTTATTTATTTTTGTTTTTATTTCTATTGCCTTGGGAGACTGACCTAAGAAAACATTTGTATGATTTATGTCAGAGAATGTTTTGGCTATGCTCTCTTCTAGTTTTATGGTGTCATGTATTATGTTTAACTCTTTAAGCCCTTTTGAGTTTCTTTTTATGCATGGTGTGAGGGTGTGTTCTAATTTCATTGATTTCCATGCAGCTGTCCAGCTTTCCCGGCACCACCTCCCGAAGAGGCTATCTTCTTCCCATTTTATATTCTTGTATCCTTTGTCGAAGATTAATTCACCTTAGGTGTGTGGGTTTATTTCTTGGCTCTCTCTTCTGTTCCATTGATCCATATGGCTGTTTTTGTGCCAGTACGACACTGTTTTGATTACTGTAGCTTTGTAGTGTTGTCTGAAGTCTGGGAGGGTTATGCCTCCTGCTTCCCCCCACCCCCCCTCAGGATTGCTGTGGCAATTCTGGGTCTTTTATGGTTCCATATAAAATTTTGGATTATTTGTTCTAGTTCTGTGAAAAATGTCATGGGTAATTTGACAGGGATCACATTAAATCTGTAGATTGCTTTGGGTGGTAGTGCCATTTTAACAATATTAATTCTTCCAATCCAAATGCATGGGATAGCTTTCCATTTCTTTGAATCATCTTTAGTTTCCTCTATTAATGTTTTATAGATCTCAGCATATAAGACTTTCACCTCCTTGGTATTTCAATTTTTTGGTGCAATTTTAAAAGGTATTTTCTTTTTTACATTCCCTTTCTGATATTTCATTGCTAGTGTAAAGAAATGCAACCACTTCTAGTAGCGTTTGGGTGGAGTCTTTAGGGTTTTCTATTTATAGTATCATGTCATCTACAGAGAGTGACAGTCTTACCTCTTCCCTTCCAATTCGGATACCTTTTATTTCTTTTCCTTGTCTGATTGCCATGGCTAGGACTTCCAATACGATATCGGATAGAAGTGGTGTGAGTGGGCATCCTTGTCTCGTTCCAGATTTCAGTGGGAAGGCTTTCAGCTTTTCACCGTTGAGTATTATGTTGGCTGTGGGTTTGTCATAAGTGGCTTTTATTATGCGGAGATATGTTCCCTCTCTACCCACTTCGGTAAGAGTTTTTATCCTAATGTTGAATTTCATCAAATGCTTTTCTGCGTTTGTTGATAAGAGCACGTGGTTTTCGTCTTCTCTTGTTAAAGTGTGCATCACAGTGATTGATTTGCATATACCGAACCATCCCTGTGAACTTGGGATGAATACCACTTGGTCGTGGTGTATGAACTTTTTAAAATCTGTTGGATTTGGTTTGCTAATATTTTGTTGAGAATTTTTGCATCTATAGTCATCGAAGATATTGGCGTGTAATTTTCTTTTCTGGTGGTATCTCTGTTTCTGGTATCAGGGTGATGGTGGCTTCATAGAATGTCTTTGGGAGTGTTCCCTCCTCTTCAGTCTTTTGGAAGAGTGGTAATTTCTTCTTTAAATCCACCTTTGGATGAAAATACCAAGTTAAAGACGTTTTTTGTTCAAATGAAGGCATAGGCCCACCAACGAAACAGCTTGGGCTCAACTTTAAGACCCAGAGTTTTAAGCCAGACGCTTTAAGTGAATCCCGTTGTGTCTGAGGTTCTGGGAAGCCCGTCCTCCTCTAGGAGATGGTCAGCTGCTGGAGCCCACTGGGTCCGGGGGCTGGACTCGGGGGAGAGGCTCTTGGACAGGCAGGAGTTTATGATCCGGTGCTTGTGGAGGGGTTGGCTCTGTGTTTCTAACGGGCTCCCAGGCTGCTGCTGGTCGGGGACCCCAGGCTGGGGACCCCTGAACACGGGGCTGGGCATGTCCAGGTCAGAGCTGCCTCCTGGCCTGGGTCTCCCCTGAATGTCTCTGGGGTAAACAGCGCGTCGAGGGGCGCTGAGGCGGCGGCCTGCCTCGCGGCAGAGGGGACCCAGAGGCAGCGCCCCCGTAGGGAGGCGCCTCTGCTGCCGACTGGCTGACGGCGCTCAGAAAGATGCGCCGGGCGAGGGCGTCACCGTCTCCAGAGCGCCCGCCCCACCTAGTGCAGGGCTGGGGGCTCGGCGGTAAGCTGCCCATTATCCTCGTGTGCGTGTAAGGTGAAGCGGGCCAGCCGCGGCCTGCAGAAGGTCTGGGGTTTCTCACCACTTCCTTTCTCGGGGTCTTGCTCGCCTGTCGGATCCGAACTTTCAGGCCCTTCGTCCCCCTCCCCTGACGCATGCCTTCCCGCGACTCCTAACCTCGAGGCGGGGCGCCCTGGGCCTGTTCTGGATCTGTTCCCATCAGTCAGCGGTGTGCTGGTAAGCGCCCTCTAAAGAAAAATCCTCGATTGGGCGTATCTGCCAGTTTCCATTGTGTGACGACTCCACCACGGCCGGTTCTGAGCCATCACGGAAGGAGAGTGGCGAGGAGGAGGTGGGCAGTAGCTGACCGCGGGCGTCTCTGATGCCCGGATGCACCACGTGCAGAGGTGCTAGTGGGATGTAGGAAAGCCATGATTCCCTTTGCTTTGAACAGTGTTGACAAGTCAGCTTAATTTATCCACGAATAACGGTCAGGCTTGCAAAGCTCCTGCAAGTTCGCTGTCTTTAGAGGCCCCATTCCGAGGGCCCCTTTGGCACCAGACTGCCACTCGCCCTGGGTCGTGGGCACAGTGGGGTCCCCGCGGGAGAGGGGCTGGGTCTCCTGGCGGCTCCCTGGCGAGGGAAGGGGCCGGACAGGCCGACTCAGCCTGCGTCTCTCCCTCGTAGAGACTGTACACCTGGACGCTAGAGGCGGCGGGGACGCGGCCTGGGCCGGCGGCCGGGGAGCCGTCCGTGTCGGAGGACACCCTGCCCTGCAGCGCGGACTCGGGCCTGTGCGGCGAGAGCGACTCGGAGCCTGGCAGCGGCCTGTCAGAGCCCCTGTCCCCGGACGCCTGGAGCCACGCCTTCCCCGTGGGCCCGGAGCTGGAGCCTGAGGACGGGCTGGGCTCCCTGGAGGCCGCGGAGAGCCCGGGGGAGGCCCTGGCGGAGCACGGGCGCTGGCTGGCGGCCTGCATCCAGGCCCTGGAGAGGGACGTGACTGAGGAGGAGCTGGCGCGGGTGGACGGTGCCGTGGACGCCCTGGCCCGCTGGGACCTGTTCACGGGGCAGCTCCCGGCCCCCCGGCAGGACCCGCCCTGCGGCCGAGACGGCGCGGGGCTGCGCCGAGTCCTGGGCGACAAGTTCTCCTCCCTCAGGCGGAAGCTGAGCGCTCGCAAACCGTCCAGGGCCGAGGCGTCCCCGCGGCGCTGGAAGGCAGAGGACAATTAGCACGGCTGCCGCGTCTCGTCCAGCACGGCTGGTGCGCCTCTCGGGCCCGGCTGTGGGCGGAAGGGACGGTGTCTCGGGAAGCGGAAGGCGATCCGTCTGCACGTGGACCCCGCACCCCCAGCCCTAACCGCAGCCTCACGACGCAGCCGGGGGGCGGGGCGGGGTCCCAGGTACCCCGAGGGCCGTCCTCGGGCCGCACCCGACTTCACAGAGGAGGTACCCGTCTCCTGCGGCCTGGGGCTCGGGGCTCTGCTACGGCGAACTCAGATTGCAAGGCCCCAACGTGGGTCCTCCGCTCGAAAGGGGGCAAAGGGGGTCTTGTTGCAACCTACAAGGTCCCCCCGCCTCCCCCGACCCCAAGCCCACAGAAAGGGCCCCTTTCTGCGGCGCTAACTGCACTCTGACCCTTGGAACTTGGCGTGGGCGTCTCCCTGAAAGTTCTGGGTGGCCACCACCTACCAGACCACGTGCCCAGAGATGTGCCACTTCTTCTGACAACTGTTGCGGGAAGGGAGGGTGTCCCGTGTGCAGGTCTGAAGGTGCTGCTGCGTGCTGTGACTTGCAGAGGTGAAAGCAAACTGCGGCTCCATCCTCAGGACAGTTTTCTGACAAAGGTGGCCTGGACCCCAACACCAGTGAGGGCAAGGAGATGAGATTTGTTCAGAACACCCGTGTCTGTGTTTTTTTGGTCTCGTTTGACCAGTTGCTGAGAGAACAAGTGATTTAGATGTTAAAATACCCATCACCCCAGTAGAATTGTCTGTCTGCCTTTAATTTCGTCAAACTTTGCTTCCGGTTCTTGGAAACTCCTTTATGTGCAACACACACATTTGACTGTTAGGTTTTCCCGACCGACGGACTGTTTTCATTATCAAATGCCCGGGGCTGCTGCTTAGGAGTCCTGGGGAGAGATGCTTCTCGTCCCGACAGCAGAGCTCCCGCAGAGTGATGAGTAGTCGCAGCTACTTCCCATCTGGAGAGAGGCACGAACAGGAGCAGCTCCTACATTTCGTGCATAGCTTAGACAGTTTGGGGGGCCTTCTAAGAAAAACAGTACAAGCTACAAATACAGAATCAGGAGGGTCACCCCCCAAGCAAGGACGCCTGAAGCCTCCTTGTGATGTAGGTTCCAGCCCCAGAAAGATGGAAGGGATGAGACCATCCTGAAAATAAAGCAGCAAGGACGCAGCTCTTCAGACCCGCATTCTCTTTCATGGGGTTGAAGATGCATCACAAGGATTCAGAGGTAACTGATGCGGAGAAGAGGACGAGCCAGGCTCTGCAGAAAGTGTGCTGGGGCCAACCCCACAGAGAGCGTGATGGAGGAAGAGAAGGAGGCCTCGGTGTCTGTCACTGTGAACAAACCACTCACCCCTTAGTGGCTTAAAACCCCAGCAACCTATCCAGCTCAGCTGCAGTGTGGACAGAGCTTGGTGGGGAAAGTTTACCCCTGGGGCTGGGCTGGAGAGTCCTGCTCTAGGACGGCTCACTCACGGGGCTGCCGTGTGATGGCCGAGGGCCAGGGCCTTGGTCCTGTCCGGGTGGCTTGGGCTTCCGTGTAGTATGGCGGCTGGCTACCGAAGGAGGGATTTCCTGGAGTCACGTGGAAGACGTGTAGCCTCTCAGGACTCAGCCATACTCCGTTAAGGCCGCCTGAAAGGCTCACCCAGGCTCACACACAGGGAGGGGATGTAGATCCCACCTCTTCATAGGGGTGTGGTGAGGTTCTGGAAGAGCTTGGGAGGTGAGAAAACATTTAGGAAAAACCTGCCCCAGTTAGCATTTGCTGCTCAGATTGGCCATCATACCTGCGGCAAAATCTTACCTGTTTTTCTTCTGCAAAAGATTAACGACTGGAATGATGTAAGCACACACACAGGTGACGAAGAGAGAAGAGCCTGGCTCAGACTGAGGGAGGGAGCTCAAGGGGGTCGTTATGAGATTCTTAGTGCTGTCTGTCTGCAACCGTGGCCTTTGGCTCCCAACTGTGACGAGTGTCCCAAAAAAGCATTCTGAGGTGGGGAGGGACAAGCCACTTCCTCCACGGGCCTCATCAGTTGCAGATGGAGGACACTTTTTAAAGACAGCTGCTGGGAGGAAAGTTTTGAAATGAAAACGTTTAGGAGCAGAGATCATAGCTTCCTTCCTCTGCTCAAGTATCAGCCCAGGTTCTGCCCCTGCTGGGGGTGGAGAGCAGTTGGGGACAGTCCCCAGGGAGCGGCTTTTGGCAGAGGAGGGGATAACGAACGCCATCTCCCATAGCAAAGTCACGGCTCACCAAGTTCAGGCTCAGACATGGTACAGCTGGGCACCTTAACGGGGCTGAGCTGAAGTAGCTTCAGATAACGGTTCCCGAGAAACAAGGGCCTGGTTTTTACTTATGCAAAAGCACCAAGTCAGTGTCATCTCATCTCATGCTTTCTCATCTCCTTATCTGTCAAAGGCCCCCCTGCAAGTCAGGAGGAGAGGTCTCCGAGCTCTCCCACGGACCCTCTCGGAGCCCCTCACTCTCTGGTGGGACTGGGTGGAGGGGCTTGAATGGAGCTAAAAATACTTTGGGGTCGTGGCGTCGTGTCACCGTTCCCGTGTGAGATGGGGCTGGGACATGCACGCGTGCCTTCAAAAGTAGCCTCGACACATGTGGAAACTGTGCCCTGGTTAGGGGCGATGGGAAGCAGGGCCCTGGTCAAGAGGTGGCAGACCCTCTTCCTGCCTCTCATTCTTCCCCCTCTTCCTCCCCAAAGCCCAAACTCATCATCGGAGGGAGAGGAGGACCGTTCTCAACTCCTTCCTCCCCACCTGCGGGGCAGGAAAGTGGGATTAGCCCGGGAGCCCCTCCGCCGGCCCCCCTGTTTCCAGAGCGTGGGCCGGGGGAGGGATGTGGGCCTGTTAATACTGTCCCGTGGGACATCTGATTCAGACCTTTCTGGGAGGAAAGCAATCTCTGAAAGGGCTTAAAAAAATAAACACACAATAGCTTAGCCAAGCAGCTAATATTAAAGCGAAGAGTCCAGATTTAGATCCCACCAAGTTCAAAGGAGCGGCTGTAGCATTCCAGGGACAGACAGACACACACACACACAAGGTCCATTCGCGGGGCCACAGGAGCTGCTCTCCAGACCCGCCAGGCAGGGCCAGGCGGCTAGACCCTCATCTGTCTGCGGAAAGACAGGGAGCTCGTCCTTGCAAATAAAGCCCCCCTTTGAACCTGTCCTTCTAAGTACCAGGGAATTTCTTACATCCCTGCAAAGGTAGATACCTTGATCCCATTTTATGGTTAAGGGAGCTGAGAGGTTTGCTCATCTGCCGGAGGCTGCAAAGCAGGGCCTGAGCTTCCCAGCGGGTTTGCTCTGACTTAGCCCTGCGTGTTCCGGGTCTTAGGAAAGCACACCGGGGAAGTCTGAGCGGGCAGAGAGTGAGTCAGGAGGAAAGCACAAGGCTTGGGAGGCCTGCACCCCGGGCTCCCTACTTGGGCCGCAGCCCTGCTGGCTCTGCCCTGGCTTCTAAGGTGGCCAGGAAGCTGCCTAATGGCTGCAGCACTTCTGGGCCAGAGACTCCCCAGAGGGCCGAGGAATGGCCTGGGTGGGTGGGTGGCCGGCTCTCTCGGGCGAAGATGCCAAGGTAAACAAAGCCCGGAGTTGCTGGGGCTTTGATTTGTTTGTATAAAGAGGGCGAGTCCCCAGCAGGACTATTTTTACCCTGGTGAAGACCGGGAGGATCAGGGCTTTGCCGGGCAGCTCCCGACCTGAGCTGGAGCCCAAGCGCCCTGGGAGTGGACAGAGGCCTCTTCCAGGCCGCCTTCGCCCGCTGCGGCCAGGCTGCAGAGGGCGGCTGGCGCCGGGGACCCGAGGCCCGGCCGGCCCTCGACCCCCGCCTGCCCCAGCGCTGGAGTCTCTAGCGGAGCCAGATCCGTCCTGGCGGCTGTAGGGACGACTGTCCACAGAGGAGCCCGGTTCCAAGGAAACCCCAGGAAGCAGCAGATTTACGGCCCCTAGAACGACAGGCTGTGGAAACTAAGTGCTGAGAATAATCTGGGAAATGCCTACTGCGTGGCTGACAGCACCACTGCCTTGGGAGCTGCTGAAACCCGTGCGAAGAGCCTGCCTCTTCCAGCGCCTCCATCTGGGAGAGCCCAGAATAACCGAGGCTTGTTTTTGAACTCTGCTTCTTGGGTAAAGAGATGGGTGAAAACGAGCTACGTCAGGGGTTTATTTTAAAAAACAATTTACAAGAGGCGTCCCAGGGCCACTACGTGTTCAGTCCAATGCCCCCACCCCAGCGGCGAGCCAGGGCAGCCGAGGACGCGCTGGTCAAAAAGGCGACTCCTGGGCTGCTGGAGGGGACCCGTGGGGCATCCCACCTAGCGCACGACGCCGGCTCTCCGCACACTAGCCGGAAGGGAAGCCAGGTCCCCAGGGAGGCCACCGCACATGCCTTGCCCCAGCGCTTCCGTCAGCATCCTCTCTGCTGAGCCCTCCTGTCCTCCCCGGCCATGGCACAGCTGAAACGCCCTACGGCCAGGCCTGCGTGGCTTCCCTCACGTCCCCCGGATCGTCTGAGACATTTACCGTGGGGTCCTTACGGTGTCCCGCGGTCACCACGGGGATATCTGTTTGACGGCCTCTCACTGGCCGGTGATCAGCGGGGAACCAGTCAGGAAACCTGCTCCCAGGCCGGCGCGGCACCTGCAGTCTGCACTCACCTGCCACAGGGACGAGGCGGACGAGGCGGGAGGCTCCTGGGGCAGCGCTGACCCGCCAAGGCCGACTGGCTCCTCCTCTTTCCCTCCTTCAGCCTTTGAGCCACAAAAGGTGATTTATTTTCACTGTTTCTCGCAGTGCCTGCCCAAAGCAAAAGGGGATTTCAAAAGGGGGGCGGGGCTGACCGTCTACGCTGGACATGGTTGCGGCTGAAGCTGGGGGGATGCTGGGGGCCGGCGGGGAGCGGGGGCTGTGTCTGCCTCTGTCCTCCTGCCCAGCTCGGACTGTCAGTGGGGACGCCCCTGGGGAAGCCCTGCCGCCCTCCTGGTTCAATGGGGGGACGTAGCTGGTGGCAAAGGCGTTCCTGGAAGGAGAGGAGAGAGCCCCACAGGGGCCCAAGGGTACAGACAGCAGCTCTTCCGAAAGCAGCACCTCGTGTCAAAGGCAGGGGCGCAGGGGAGCACGTCCACCTGTGCCAGCAGCAAACAGCGCAGGGAGGGGCTCCCCATCTACCTGAACTGGCACCGAGTCGTCGTCTGCCCTTGCCCCTGGGGAAGGACCAGGGCTGTTCCTCTGAACGTCCGTTTGGGGAGAGTCCCCTTCGGTGGACGGCGGGGACACTGGCTGGCGTCTGGGCTGCCATCTCACCTCAGGTGAGCAGGACCCAGGCTGCGGGAGCTTCTGGGAGTAGAGGTCGACACTCCTCTTTCTTCCTCTGTCCTCGGGCCTCCCCGGCCCTCTCCCGCTTCTCCCTGAAGCAGCCGGTAAAAGTGGGGCTCCCGTTAGCTCAACCCCGGCTCGTCACAGGCTCCGAGCAGGAGCGAGGCCTGAAAAAGGTGAAGGAAGGTCCAGGGGGCTGTGGCCCCTCGGGCCCCCCATTGTTGGCCCCCAAAACAGGCCTTTCTCAGTGGCAACACCTTCGTCGGATTACGTGAGCTTCAATCACAACTCGATTAAACGACTCGATCGGCCTCGTCCTTATGTTTAAAAGTCCAGAAGCCAAATGGAAACACACATACACGTAGGCATCTTTTTTTTTTTTTTTTTTTTATAAATTTATTTTTGGCTGTGTTGGGTCTTCGTCTCTGTGCGAGGGCTTTCTCCAATTGCGGCGAGTGGGGGCCACTCTTCATCGCGGTGCGCGGGCCTCTCACTGTCGCGGCCTCTCTTGTTGAGGAGCACAGGCTCCAGATGCGCAGGCTCAGTAGTTGTGGCTCACAGGCCTAGTTGCTCCGCGGCATGTGGGATCTTCCCAGACCAGGGCTCGAACCCGTGTCCCCTGCATCGGCAGGCAGATTCTCAACCACTGCGCCACCAGGGAAGCCCCACGTAGGCATCTTAATACTGGGATTATGGATGACTTCGACGTACAGAATAAATTCTGTGTAATTCAACTTTTTAATGCTTACATATGACATTTTCAATCTCCGAATTAATGCTACAAAACCTGAATCCTGAGGGAAGAGGATGAAATTCTAGAAGTCTAACTGAAAACGAGAATTCATCACTTGAATGTAATAAGTAGTTCCTTCTTGCTTGGAATGCACAGTGCCCGTTAGAATCTACTTGCAGTGTGGCCAGTGCTTTCACTGTGTGTGCACCTTCTAGAAACGGAATGGTCTGTTCTCCTCCTTGGAAGGGCCTCCTCTCAGAGACTCAGATCCTTGTTGATGTGGACAGACTGGGAGAGTCTTTATTTATCCATGACACGTCCACCCAACACACATCCACTAGACACCTCTTCTGCTCTGGTCACTCTGCCCAAAGTTTAAAAAAAAACCTTATCCACTGCACTGGCTCACTTCATAAATGCTTGTTCCCTGTATCCATGCTTCTCAGGGTGAAGGTTGATGTTTCTGATGCGACATAACAAAAAGGCTACTTTTTCTTTTTCTGGGGGGAGTGTCATTATTTCTACTTATACTAACATTACCCACAACACTTTTTCTGCGGTGACCCTGGAGGTTCGACGTTGTCACTCAGCTGTGTTCCTGCATTTCATCCAGACTACAGTCTGTACTTGTGACGTCGTTGAGACATGCCTGACCCTATGGTTGAGTAAACACTGGAGAGTACGTGGGATCCCTGCCAGGGAGGGGACGGGATGAGGGAGCAGAGTCCGAGGCCCAGACCCCAGGCTCTAACCACCCACCCACCCCTCTCCTGCCCGGTGCCCACTGGAGCCCTGGCCACCCGACCCAGGGGTGGAGCTTCACCCAGGAAGCTGGCAGACACAACAACGAACACGCACTCAGGGACCCAGTAACATGCTCCCCGTTCAGGGGGCCTCGCTCGTGGCTGCCGCGGGGCGCCAGGGACGCAACACACCAGAAGAATGTAATTTACGGCAAGTTTTAATAGATTTATAAAAGTCGTATGTACAAAACATGTTCAACTAACCCCCGGAGCTAAACACCCTTTACACTGCATCATGTATCTCTTAACCTGGAACACAGCATCCGTAAACCGAGGCCTGTCCCCCATTGTTGGTGCCATTATGGGGGGGAGGGGAGGGGTGTGGAGCTGCAGCGACACCCCAGGGGCGGCGCCCGTGACCCGGCACTCGGCTGTTGCCCTTGAACTTCCTTTCCCGTGGAGAGAGCCCGGAAGAGCTCAGAGCTCTGCTTCTGCAGCCGCTGCCGCAGATCATCCCCACAGCCCTGCCCCGCCACGGGGTCCCCCACGCACCGCAGGGGCCCCAGCACAGCACCGAGGAGGTGAGCTGAGGACGTGGCAGGGCGGAGGGGGCCGAGCACACAACACTGAACTTCCTGGCTGCGCTCGTGTCAACAGAGAATGACATGCCTGCCAATTTTAGCTGCTTCGAACGCAGTGAAGGAAAAGACACTTGGAATGTTTTGCCATTTGCATAACAGGTCAAAAGGTAATGCTTTAAGATCCTAGAGGTGGGCAGACTCAATAGAGATCTCTTTTAAATTTCTTGATAAACAGGCTTGTTAGAGAATCTAACAGTTAAGATGACGGGCAGGAAGTTTCACTGGGTGCCCGTGAGCCCTCCTGGGACAGGCCTTGGCCCCGGCTTCCACAGACTCCACAGTGAGAGCTCTGGCCACCTGTTTGCCGGTGAACCTGGAAAAGGTGCCCGGGCTCGTTCAGAGGGAAGCCACGGAGAACCGGCTTTGTTAGCCCGACTGTCAGATCAAGGCTGGTTCCACGTTTGTGACCTGAGTTCCAGAGTCTCCTAGGTGACAGTGCTCTCTGCCCAGCGTGGGCACGGACCTCTTTAGAGGGCAGCCGGACAGACGGTGGTGAGACCTCCTGCGTCCCCCAAGGCTGCGGGGGGCGTCCCCGGGGGCCGGGCACTGAGCAGAGGGGCTGAGCCCCAGGGCAGAGGGTTCAGCTGCAAGGTGCGTGGCAGTCCCGTGAGATGCCGTAAAGCGCCCAGGCTGCCTGCGGCAGCACACCCGGCCAGTTGCCACTCAGGGTGGGGCCTCCTGGAACCCCATTCTCAGTTCCTTCCCGACTGGAGAAATTCTGAAGTCGGCTGAAGAGCTGGGCCCCTGGACCAGCACCGGGAAGCAGCAGAACCCACAGCGGAGGGCCTGTTTCCGCCGACTCACAAGGGTCATGCTCTCAGCTGCCCCTACATTGGACTTCTCTCGGCCGGACTCCGGGTCAGCCTCACCAGGCGGAATGCGCGGTCCACCCCTCCCCAGTGTCCACACCGCCTGGGCCACCAGAGCGGTCTGGCTCTGCAAGCTGCCGGGAAATGCGGTCCCGCGGGGAACCTCCACCTTGACTGTGAATAGCTGCGGTGATGTTCATTTGGGGGAATCACTCGGCTTTTGAAAGCACAAAATAAACTGTGTTAATAAAAAGGCGCCCGATGACAAGCCTGGAACAGACAGATCAGGACGATTGTGAGCCCGCGCGGCTCAGCCCCGTCTACAGTCTGCCGGCCGCGCAATCAGAGTGCCGGCTGCCTGCCCGGGAGGAAACTTGGGCTGGTCCAGGAATCCCTAGTAGCTGCTCTAGTGTTTCACTGTGGTTTGTGTTACACACAAAGAAAACCACCGGAATAAAAACACTACCTTCACAACCAGCTCAGAAGCGGAGAACCCAGTTTCCAGGGGGAGCCAGGTGTGCGCTTCTCTGTGAAGCGAGCCACGGGGCTGCGTTTACAGCAACAGTCTTCGGGTCCCTATAATAAGCACCTCACAGCGACGTGCCAAGGTCCTCGCTGGATCTGAGGAGGGAGGCGCCATAGGTCGGGTGGGATACAAGAGCAGTTCCTGCCTGTTCTCAGCTACTCCATACCCTAATCGCAGGCTGCCGGGGAGGGCCTGCTGCCCTACAAGTTCTGCGTTTGGGGGCAGGAATCTCATGGTCTATTTCTGAGTTCCACCCCATTTCCTACCTCTTGCTGTACTCAGACGCCGATTCCCGGGAACATCCATCCTGCTAGGATGCTTGAGAACTCACTCGGGCTGGCAACACCCCGCTCCTTCCTGCGCTGACCTGGGGCGGGAGCCTCGCGTAGCAAGTTCCCACGCTGAGCAGCGCTCCGCTCTCCTAGGGGCTCACGACCACCGTCAGGGTCAGCAGAACCCCTGCAGATGTGCGGTCCACGCCGAGGAGCCGCTCTGGGTGTGACGCATCCCATGTCATCCAGCGAGAGGCGGGCACTGGGGGTGCTTCTGGCAGGTAGTAACCTGTTGTGCTTTGAGTAGGTTTTCACCTGAAGAGGTGCCAACACGGTGTGGAAACCAAAACCACCTATTTCAGTACCACCCTGTGCACCAGCGAACACCCAGCCTCTAGTTCCAGCGGGTTCTGGAGGGCGGGACCTGGCAGGAGAGTGAGGGCCCACACGAGCAGCCGGGCCTCGTGCGCCGTGAAGTCCTCCTCCAGCAGAAGGTAGGAACCACACACCAAGAGTGGGACCGAAGAAGCGGAGTGGCCCTTCCACGCCCCAGGGGCTCCCCTCCACCCACAGCGAGCCTTCCCCTTCCCTGAACTCAGCACGAACCGCGTGCCACCTGCCGTTAAGGGCCGTCAACACAGCGAGTGCCAGCCTCTGAGCCGCCTTAACCAAGCAGCTCCTTCCTCTGGGGACCCGCCACCACCCTCTTCAGGGCCCAGCAGGCGCCTCACAAACGCAGTCAGTAACAGCAGCCCTTGCTCAGGGGGGCTGAGCTCTCAGCCCCCCGCCAGCTGCAGGCCCAGCACCGACCTTGGCACCAGGGCCTGCGCCCGCCCTGAACACCGAGTCCGTGAAATGCAGGAATCCCACACGCAAGGCCCACCTCTCTCTAGCGCTGCCAGGCAGACTTTAAAAGGGCTTGTCTTCTTCTTCACACAGAGCTCTCTAAATTTCCGGGCATCACTGAAGAATGAGTTGCTGAGCGCATCTGATGCACCTTACGGAGAAGGTGGCATCAGAAGGCCTGAAAGGACCACCTGACATGCTGTTGAAGGCTTAGTGGGAACTTCTGCTCTTCACTTAAACCACAACAGAAAACCCAGCATCACTTTCTTCCTGAGGCAGGTTGTAGGTCACAGCAAGGGGAGGACTCGGGGGCCAGCACGTTGTGGACCACAATTCCAGCGGCCTGGAGGGAGTCCTCCGTGGTCCTCTGCTTCGTGGCCCGTGACCACGGGTTGCACAGCAACCACCTGGGAAACCAGGAGTGCGTCCACGTGACACCTGTACTGCACAGGCTCTGCAAAGCCCCTCAGGTGACCTGACTGCGGTGCCAGAGCTGAGCATCGTGCTCTGATCCAACTTTTACAAACGGGGAAACTGGAACCCAAAGACCTTAGCCCTCGGCCACGTGGATAATGACGAGTACAAGTTCCTCTGGGGGCGGGCGGGGGGCAGTTCTGCCTTCCCCACACGTGGACGCACACAACGCCTACCTGGGTGATGGCCACTGGACAGTACATACGTGCCTTTTCTACAAGAGAAGCCTGAGCGCCACGAGCTCTGCCGGCTGGGAATCGTTCGCACTTTGCATCAGAGGTTTCTTCGTTTTGTGATGGGGACGGTCACCCCACAGGGTTGCGGAGAAAGAGTTCCCACCCTTGCCTTCCCTTGGGCTTGCCCCAGCCTCCGGTCTCTGGCCACGTCCACGTCCATCACCAGGTCCTGTCCTCGGGCCCCCGGGTCTCAGGGCAGCAGGATCCCTCCTTCACACACACACGTGTCTTTCCATGTATTTGCCCCTGTTCCTTGTCCTGAAGTCGTGTTCTAGAGGCATCCACTCAGTGACAGCGTTCCTGTGTCCCACGTGGAAATAAAAACTGTGATCGACAAGTAATGCACCTTCAAGGAACATGAGGAGAGTTACCCAACTGCTCTGAATTTTGGGGGCTGTAAATTAACGCTGACTGCACACGCTGAGTTATTTTCTATTACGCAAAGGAAAACTGAGGATACATGCAGAGGCTGAAGGCGGTCAGATCACCAAACCGGTCCCTCCTGCCAATGCTAAAACGCTGTGCAAAGTGTAAGTAAGCGGTGAGCAGTTCACCCCGACTGCGCTCCTCCTAACGGTGCCTTTAACTCACGATACCAAGTTAGTGTCTGTTCCCAGGATGCCCAAGTTAGTTAGTCATAACTAATAATCTTGTTTCAAGATTATTTCCTGATCTTGGAGTTGAAATAACCTGACTCATTTTTATCAAAGAAGTAAAAAAATTACAAGAATAAAGAGTCTAGAGGACTCTCTATATAAATTACAAAGCTACACTGCAATAGCTTTAAAACAATTTCTCTACAAACTGAAGGGTTAAAAAAATATTTCAGTAAAAAACGTACATGTGTCCTTATGTGTAAACAGTATAACTATGAGGAAAATATCTTAGTTTGAGGAAGTTTATTGTTACATTTTTGTAATAACAGATGAGGCACAAGTATCTCAATAAAAAAAGACAATAATCGAGGGTAACAGTGAAATTAAAATAAAAAAATAGAAAAGCCTAAGGTTTTGGAGAGAAAAGTGACTATAATCTATGTGTAGAAAGGCTGTAAATGGTTTCAGTTGACCTTGCAAAGAGCGATCTTCTTCTCGGATGCCGACCAATCATGGAATTGAGGGCCGGGCGCCTTGCCGGGACTAAGCCGTCCACTCAGCTTACCGTGAAGAGGGGAGCCCGGCCGCAGGGGGGGGAGCGGGTCAGTTCTGGGCCGGGCAGGGGCCCCCCTCGGGCCGTCCCCCCTGCTTCCCAGTCCGCTCAGCTTCCCTGTCTATACCAACTCGCTTCCGCCTCCGAAAGCAAACCAGCAGCCGCGTCAGACGGTTTAAAGGACAAACGGCGCTTGCCGACCGTGCTGACCCCACTCGCCAGCAAGCCGTTCGGACGGGCACCTGCACCGGCTACGCCGACCGCCCCCTCCGCCAGACCACAGGGAGCGTCGCCAGGCTGGTGAGGAAGCGCGTGGGTCCCGACACACGTGTGAGACCTGGAACCCGGCGGGCGAGGAGCGCTCGTGCCCCAGGACAGGTCCTCTGAGCAGCGACGGCGGGGTCTCGGGCCGCCCTGACGCAGCCCGTTGAGAATGTTCTTTTTTCTTTCGGCCTCGGTCATCGGCCCCGATCCCGGGGCTCGTCCTCTCAGTTTACGAAGAGCCACAGGAAGCAGTACAAAAACAGCAACTTTTCTCCAGCCAGAAAAAAGCCGAAACCCCAGCGAACATCGACAGGAAGCCTTGAGCGCCCAGAGAGACAGGATTTCATGTCGTCTCCTCATTAAAACCCTGTGATAACAAGGCTGACTCAGAAGCAGTTTCTTTCCTCCCTTTCCTCCTGGGTCAGCATCTGCCACAAGATCCCTGTTTATCTGCTGGGTGAAGGCAAGCAAGCCACTCACCAGGGATGCAGGACCGGGAACAGTGTGGCCTGGGGATGGCGCCCGGGGACGGTTACTCAACCACAGGAACATTCTGGTGCCACTGACAGATGAAGCTTTTTTCTCTTTTAAATGCTAGGCAGGGTCCTCAACACGCCAGGGACTCTTGAGTAGAGTAATACACAGCGGGGACCAGTTTGGAATGCAATGTATTTTTAAACACAGTGAAAGACACCTGGACAGAGTAACCAGACAAGTTAACTGAGTGTAAGATTGACCAGCTCGCGTCGACATTCACAGCCTCTGCAGTTTCACTCAGAGGAGACCACGTCCAACAGTTTTCCTGCTACATGTGTACGTTAGTAGAAGCAAGAGACCGTGATGAGAACCTCGATTCTCGGCCACCAGGAGGCAGCGCGGAGCCCGGGGGCATTAACGAGGGCTCTGCTGGCAATGCCGCCAGCTCTCGGAAGCCCCTGAGAGGAAAGGAGCTCTCCACTTCGTCCAAAGAAGGAAAGGCTCCCTGCAGCCGACTGCCGCGTTGGAGACGACTCAGAAGACAGAAGAGTCATCTGCAAGGCCAGCTGGTTGAAGTTTTTGCCGAGGGGCAGGGAGGGAGGGCACAGAGGCAGTGGGCACTGCCCTGTGCAGAGGGGAGGGGGCAGGGCGGGAAGAAAGTGCAGGCTGTGGGGCCTTAAGTCCACACCGCCAGCTCTCACTGCCACCCTCTCATCTGACGGCCGGGGCCAGGGCCTCTCGGGACATCGGCACAAGAGACTTAAAAGGCAGCGCGCTCCCTTGGGGAAGTGGTGGCGACAGCCCGCGCTTCACCTCCTACAAACCACTCCCCCCTCCCCCTGCCCCAGCAACACTCCTCACCAAGCACTCTCGAGTTAGAAAAGCCATCTGCAAAGATGTCGGTTTTCGTGTTTCTGTCATTAAAGACAGAGTGTGCGCGCACACACACGCAGTCCTCGATTACATTGTGTCAGAGAAGGAATAGTTTCTGTAAAAAGAAAGAAAGCTGTGTTATTAAGCATTACACATTAATACCAAAGTGATCGCTTGGATTTTCAGTAGTTTCACTAGTCCCCAGGATTCAGTAGCTAACGTCAAAGTGTCACGTCCTTTGGCCTAGAGCGTGGCGGGCCTCACGGCATCCCTGAGCCAGGTGTTGAGGGCACGGATTCGGGAAACCCGCTCCGGGACACCGGGGAGATCTGGCCTGTGGCCGGCGAGGCTGCTGAAGGACCACAAAAGTGAGGGGCATCCTCTTTCACTGCAACATAATATCTTTCAGGTTCTCTTGCAGGATGGTGTCCTTCACAGCGTGAAACACGAAGCGGATGTTCTCGGTGTCTATGGCGGTGGTGAAGTGGTGGAAGAGTGGCTTACTGCGATTCCGTCTCTTCCGGTCGAAACACTGGACCAGGTAGCGCTGGACGTCCTCCAGCCTGTGGGGGTCACCCTTGAAGTCTGGGAAGTGCTTCTTGATGCTGACAGTCTTTACTTTCTCCACCAGGAGGTCCATCTTGTTGAGGAACAGGATGATGGAGACGTTGAAGAAGAGCTTGTTGTTAACGATGGTCTCAAAGATGTTCATGGACTCCACCAGGCGGTTGGTGCGCCTGTCTTCCATGAGGACCTGGTCGTACTCACTGGACGAGACCATGAACAGGATCGACGTGATCCCATCAAAGCACTGGAACCACTTCTGGCGCTGAGACCGCTGGCCGCCCACATCCACCATCTTGAAAGGGATTTTTTTGATGACAAAGTCATGCTCCACGATGCCCTTGGTGGCCTTCCTCGCCAGCAGGATGTCCTGCTTGCTAGGAAAGTAATTCTGTAAAATAGGATAAGGGAGAAATTCAGGAGAGGAAGAACATGAGAAAACAAGAACAAAAAGATGGGGTGAAAGGAAAGAGAGTTACAGTGACTTTTGAGAGAAGCTGAACCAAATACCAGAAGCAACTTTCAATTACAAAAATATAAATTCACCATGAAACAAAAAGTGAAGGAACTAAACAGCTCATTTCAAAATGAACAAAGGCTCATCAGGCTGAGGAAGGATTATCAGAATCTTCACTGTTAGGCCCCAGCCTGCAATCTCATCGGCTTTCTTCTCCACAGGAGACTTCCATCTTTTTTTCCCCTGCACCATAGCTACCTTTCTGTTTTTCTAACTTCTAGGGCACACGCATTCCAAACCCTGACTATGAACTGATTTAACTTAGGTTTTGCAACGCTATTTAAATTTAGCCTGCACTATATTTATTATGTTATTCTTGGAGAACTCTTAAAGTCTAGCAGCACACGGGCAGCTGCGGTCACTCGAACCACTTTGATCCTGCATCATTGACAATCCTCCAGTGATTACCGCACACCAGCACTCATGCATCATCCTTGCCAAAAGTCCAAACAGGGCTGAAGCCTCTAGCGCCAACTACCAATTCATGAAGCACAGAGCAGAGAGAGAAACACCTTCAACAACACTGCAGGGATGGAAGAGCAAAACTGAGACGCGAGAAACCCTGCAGGAGAAATAATGCAATTACTCCAACAAATAAGTTGAAAGGAAGAAAAAGACGGAAGGAGAAACCTAAAGAATAAAAGAAGTCTAAGTGCCACGGACCAGTTACAATGGATGGACCGTAATAGGATGTTGATTCAAACTACTAAAATAAAGCAGTACCCACAAGAAAACACTAATGCGACAACTGGGAAAGTCTCAAAGCTGACTTGATATTAAGGAATTATCGCTAACTTTTTAGGAGCAATAATGGCATTGCGGTCACCTGACACAACAAACATGGCTCACGAGGACAGCGAAAGCCCTCACCGCTCGGGCTGCTTTGGTCTCCACACAAATGTTTTCTAATCCTGGATCACAGACTCCTGGGGTGGGGGTCTTACTCACCAGCTGGCCAATCCGGTCCAAGTTATCCAGGAAGTACTTCACTGATTCACCCTGTCGTGGAGGAAACAGAGTCACAACTCAGTCTTGGTTGAGGAACCCTGATTTGGTAAAATGACTGCTAGTTTGCCTGTGTGTAAATAGGAAGGCAAAGTAAAAAGGCTAATAGCATACATGTATTTTTTTAAATTAAAAACACAATTAAAAAATTTAAAAATGCAATTTCTCTAGCTCTGATCTCAAGGTTCAAATTCAGACTGTGTTTTCCAAAGCACCCCTGGCTTGATCCTGGTGATGGGCAGGGTGCTGACTCCCTTCCTTCCCAGATATGGAGACTGGCCTGCTCCAGGCCACGCCACCAGGGAGCTAGCGCGTGAGATTAAGTGTCTGTGAATGGTTTTGCTCCTGGAGAGCTGGCCCAAGGCACTCTAGCCACCGTCTTTGAAGAAGGTCCGTCTTTGAGGCACATGACAAAACACGCGCCAGTTTCTGGAAACAGGCCTGACGCTCCATTATTACATCACACATTTGTATGACCTGATTTACAGCCTAGAACGAGGGGACTCTTTGGTCTGGATTTCCGTGCTGGGATGACCAGTCTTTCTCTACCCACTGGACGTTCTCCGGACTGAACGTCGATACAAACCAGGGCCGTTCAATAGCCAGAAGTGACCTTGAAAATCACCCACGGTCCTGTTCTCGGAGGACTGAACCCCCCAACGCGGCGGCACTCACGGGGCATAAGGAGCGTTCAGAGGGCCTTCAATGTCGATTACATGGAGGGAACAGAGGCAGTGGAAGTGAACGGGCAAAAGCTCCCCTTAAAAAGTGGGATGCTGATTATACTCCATGTGCCCAGAGGACACGGCTTCCTGCAAGGTTGCACCCTGAGCCTCACTCTGCAGACAGGGACCGGCGAGGACGCGCTGGGAGAGTCCCCCAGGGAAGCCACGCCAGCCCCGTGTTCTCACGACAGTGGAGGGTGGCAAGGAGGTGGCACTCTGGGCTTTTAAGGAGGAAGATCATCTGGAAGGTCCTAGACGGCAGCTTGAGCTGAGACTTCGTAAAAGACAATGAAGAAAGACAGGAGCGGCAAGCCCTGGTTCCTCCCTCCCCACGTGCCTCCTTCCTCCGGGCCTGAAGGAAGAAACCGACGGGTGGGCTTCCTTCAGTGAAGAATCAACCTTCCCATTTTAAAATGAAGGCCTGTGGGTGATTCGGCAGAGAGCATCTTGTTTAAGGAACAGAAACACACCTTCCCTGCGTCACAGCACAGATCACGATTTGCGATACGACCTTCCTCCTGGGCATCCGTGCTGTCAGGGCACAGGCCGACTCTGCCCTGGGAGGCCGGGGTCCAGGCCGGCACGAACACCTCGCCTCCAGCCGCGGCCCCCAGCCCGCACACAGCTCCTCCCCGTGGAGGGGAAGCTGGGTTCAGTGCGGCGGGAGGTCGTGCCCCTTCCCGCAGCTGCCGATCGTGCCCTGCCGATTGGCACAGCCTGCCTCCTCCCATGGCCGGACAGGAAACAGCTGGTGAGCGAAGAGCTGCCGGAGTGGACGCCAACTCACCTGATTTACGGCTACTCCTTCCCCAAAGCTCCCGTCTCTCTTACCTCCCACCGCCTCTCATTCGGGGCCCTCGGAGGTGCGACGAGAGCTCAAGAACAATCAAGGCACTGCCCGTGTCCCCCGCGCATCCTTCCAGGAAGGCGGGGCAGCGGGGGCGGCCTACAGCCAGCCTCCTGCCCGACTTGGGCGGGGGCTCCAGGCACAAAGACAGTGGGACCAGCCCCCGCTCCCACCACCACCTGGCCAGGGCTCTTGGCCTGATTGGGCACAAAAAGTCACGGCAATGCAGATACCCCGGCCATGTTCTGTCACCATGGCATGACAGTCGTCCCGGTGGCAGGCACCGCGACATGGGGGCAAGTGCCGAACCTTGACACACAGACGTGACGTGCAAAATGTCCCGAGGACACAAGTAGGCATGAGCTAAACACAGACTGTTAAGAAGGGGAGGAAATCCTTTTCCCCCAGTTTGACTTTATTTCCAACGATTGCGTTTGAAATCAGGGTCAGACGAATGGACCTTAAAACACACCAAATGCTAACATAAACGGACATTTACAGTTTGTTTCTCCACCAGAACTGTCTGTTTAATCATCTCACCAGCTTGTTTCACGACCTCAAAGGCGGTGACTTATTGGTGACTCTGCTGCTCTGCATGGTTGGTGGCCTCGACTCTTTTCAGGAAGAATCACGTATGACATCGGAGAGGGGAGAAATCCTGCCTCACCTGGACAATAAGCTACCGGGTCTGCGTTAGAGCCGCTGTTGAACCGTAAGGCAGAGGACTGCACCGTTCTGCTCTCCAACGCGGGGCTGGCGGGAAGGCGACAGGAGGGGATGAGAAACCAACGTGCTCAGACCAGAAATCGGCCCATAACCTCCGCGCGCCACACCATCCTGCTGGGCTGAGTTGGAACCGCGGTTGAGGTCACTGTGGTTTATTGTCAGAGACTGGAGAGCACGTCACTCCACTGGACGTGTAGCAATAGGCTTCAGGATCCCCACAGCGTCAGTCATTTAAAGGTCCAGGTTACACTTCTGCTCTATCCTCAACACCAGGAGAACGTGGTCATTTCTTCAGAGAATAGTGTCTGGCAGAACCTGAGATGCTAACCTGAGATTAACCACTCAGACTTTGCTACAGACTGAATGTCTGTGCCCCCTGCCCCCCATTCACATGCTGAAGCCTATTCCCCAGTGTGATGGTGTTAGGAGGTGGGGCCTCTGGGGGTGCTGAGGTCATGAAGAGGGAGTCCTCACGATGGGATCAGTGCCCGTATCAGAGGGACCCCAGAGGGCTCCCTCCTGCCTCTGCCACGTGAGGACACAGCGAGAAGACGCTGTCTATGAACCAGGAAGCGGGCCACCACCCGACACTGAATCTGCCTGTGTCATGGACGTCCAGCCTCCAGAACTGTGAGAAATAAACGCTTGTTGTTTAGTCTGTGGTATTTTTATTACCGCAGCCTGAATGCACTAAGATAGCACCTTGGTAGAAAGAGGCGACACGATCCCAGAGTCTTCTCCTGACAGCTACTGGGGCAACGTGGTCTAACAAAAAGGAGTAAATGGAAAACAGGCTTTTTACAATCCTGCTTGGTTTGAAAAATCTATATCACTTAAGATTACTAAAAACATGGGTTCATGGATTAGACAAAACACAACAAATTCATTAGCTCAGAGGCCACCAAACACATACTTGACACCAGCCCGCCCTCCCGACCCAACGTTCCCAGCAGAGCACTGACCCTTATTAGCTCCAGATGGATGGCTGAGGTGGGGCCTCGTGGTGGAGAAGAGGGGGCTGTCTGTTTCAAGAAGTAGCAGCAGGTCTATCTGGGGCCCGTGCAGTTGTGCTAGGCACAGACGCTGAGTGTGACATGAGGGACGTGCGCAGGGTCCAGGCTCATAGCACCAGCGAAGAGAATCATCTTTTTGGCAAATGGACTCTGTTCTTCACCAAATCTTCACTGGACTCTCCTATTACCCACAGCTCTAGCAGAGGTCATACACACTCAGGACTCCACATTCAAGGCTTCTTTCTGTCCGGCATCATCAGACAGACCCTCCTGCACACCCACCCCACCCTCCGCGACAGCCCCCGCAATACTGAAGCCGCTCCTCCGTCGCATGTCGGCCTCAGGCACCCATTCAGCCCATTTAGGCCTGAGGACAGAGCCTCAGCTCTTGCAGTGCTGAGCAAGCCCACTCTGGTCACATCTCTTTCTCTGCCAGTAATCGATCCAGTCTCCCATACTTGGTTGAATTCTGGTCCTTTCTGTCAGTGGCACAGGGGAGCTGTGTGCATGAAAGAGAGCCTGTCCAGGTCAAGAATCACTGGCAGAGGCCCCGCAGGGGATGGAGAAAGGACAGAGGTGGGCGTGGGTTAGTCCGAGATGCAAAGGTGGAGGCGGGAAGCAAGCAAGGGCCAGCGAGTGGTTACAGAGGAAATAAACACTAACGTCCACTTCGGGACAGGCAGCTTTCCAGTTCCTAGTCCTGTATCTGTCTACACACGAGCGGTTCCTATGTTCCTGTACTCAGCGGAAGTAACTGTAAAATTCCAACACAGGGCTTGTCAATGTGAGCACGAGGATTCGAAAATTTAGTTCACTCGCTTAGACACAGCGAATTAGGAAGACAAACTTCAAAACTGCTGTATATTAAAAACAACAAACTACTCTAAATGTCAGATTCTCATTACTTAATAAATATTGAATTTATGATTTAATTTCCATTTAACAGAGATGCTAACCCAACAACCTGTTTGAATAGAGAACTTTAAAAATACTTTAGAGGATAGACCTTCAAGATGGTGGAGGAGTAAGATGCGGACATCACCTTCCTCCCCACAGATACATCAGAAATACATCTACATGTGGAACAACTCCTACAGAACACCTACTGAATGCAGGCAGAAGACCTCAGACTTCCCAGAAGATATATAATATATATATTTTTTCCTTTTTCTCTTTTTGTGAGTGTCTGTGTGTATGCTTCTTTGTGTGATTTTGTCTATATAGCTTTGCCTTTACCATTTGTCCTAGGATTCTGTCTGTCCGTTTTTTTCCTTTTGTATAGTTTCTAGCGCTTGTTATCATTGGTGGATTTGTTTCTTCGTTTGGTTGCTCTCTTCTTTCTCATTTTTTAATTTTTTCCTTTTAAATAATTTTTTATTTTAATAACTTAATTTTATTATTTTCTTTCTTTCTTTCCTCCCTTTTCTTCTGAGCCATGTGGCTGACAGGGTCTTGGTGCTCCAGCCGGCTGTCAGGCTTGTGCCTCTGAGGTGGGAGAGTCGAGTTCAGAATACTGGTCCACCAGAGACCTCCTGACTCCACGTAATATCGAACAGTGAAAGCTCTCCCAGAGATCTCCATCTCAACGCTAAGCCCCAGCTCCACTCATGACCAGCAAGCTACAGTGCTGGACACCCTATGCCAAACAACTAGCAAGACAGGAACACAGCCCCATCCATTAGCAGAGAGGTGGCCTAAAATCATAACAAGGTCACAGACACCCCAAAACACACCACCGGACGTGGTCCTGCCCACCAGAAAGACCAGATCCAGCCTCATCCACCAGAACACAGGCACCAGTCCCCTCCACCAGGAAGCCTACACAACCCACTGAACCAACCTCAGCCACTGGGAACAGACACCAAAAACAACAGGAAATATGAACCTGCAGCCTGCAAAAAGGAGACCCAAACACAGTAAGGTAACTAAAACGAGAAGACAGAAAAACACACAGCAGATGAAGGAGCAAGGTAAAAACCCACCAGATCTAACAAATGAAGAGGAAATAGGCAGTCTACCTGAAAAAGAATTCAGAATAATGATAGTAAAGATCCAAAATCTTGAAAATAGAATGGGGAAAATACAAGAAACGTTTAACAAGGACCTTGAAGAACTAAACAGCAAACAAACAATGATGAACAACACAATAAATGAAATTAAAAATTCTCTAGAAGGAAGCAATAGCAGAATAACTGAGGCAGAAGAACGGATAAGTGACCTGGAAGATAAAATAGTAGAAATAACTACCGCAGAGCAGAATAAAGAAAAAAGAACGAGAAGAATTGAGGACAGTCTCAAGAGACCTCTGGGACAACATTAAACGCACCAACATTCGAATTATAGGGGTCCCAGAAGAAGAAGAGAAAAAGAAAGGGACTGAGAAAATACTGGAAGAGATTATAGTTGAAAACTTCCTTAATATGGGAAAGGAAGTACTCAAGTCCAGGAAGCACAGAGGGCCCCATACAGGATAAATCCAAGGAGAAACACGCCAAGACACATATTAATCAAACTATCAAAACTTAAATATAAAGAAAAAATATTAAAAGCAGCAAGGGAAAAACAACGAATAACATACAAGGGAATCCCCATAAGGTTAAAAGCTGATCTTTCAGCAGAAACTCTGCAAGCCAGAAGGGAGTGGCAGGACATATTTAAAGTGATGAAAGAGAAAAAACTACAGCCAAGATTACTCTACCCAGCAAGGATCTCATTCAGATTCGATGGAGAAATTAAAACCTTTACAGACAAGCAAAAGATAAGAGAATTCACCACCACCAAACCAGCTTTACAACAAACGCTAAAGGAACTTCTCTAGGCAGGAAACACAAGAGAAGGAAAAGACCTACAATAACAAACCCAAAACAATTAAGAAAATGGTAATAGGAACATACATATCAATAACTACCTTAAATGTAAATGGATTAAACGCTCCAACCAAAAGACATAGGCTGGCTGAATGGATACAAATACAAGGCCCATATATATGCTGTCTAAAAGAGACCCACTTCAGACCTAGGGACACGTACAGACTGAAGGTGAGGGGATGGAAAAAGATATTCCATGCAAATGTAAATCAAAAGAAAGCTGGAGTAGCAATTCTCATATCAGACAAAATAGACTTTAAAATAAAGACTATTACAGGAGACAAAGAAGGACACTACATAATGATCAAGGGATCAATCCAAGAAGAAGATGTAACAATTGTAAATATTTATGCACCCAACATATGAGCACCTCAATACATAAGGCAAATGCTAACAGCCATAAAAGGGGAAATCGACAGTAACACAATCATAGTAGGAGACATAGTAGTGGGACACCCCACTTTCACCAAAGGACAGATCATCCAAAATGAAAATAAAAAAGAAAACACAAGCTTTAAATGATACATTAAACAAGATGGACTTAATTGATGTTTATAGGACATTCCATCCAAAAACAACAGAATACCCTTTCTTCTCAAGTGTTCATGGAACTTTCTCCAGGACAGATCATATCTTGGGTCACAAATCAAGCCTTGGTAAATTTAAGGAAATTGAAATCATATCGAGTATCTTTTCTGACCACGACACTATGAGACTAGATATCAATTACAGGAAAAAAATCTGTAAAAAATACAAACACACGGAGGCTAAACAATACACTACAAAATAACCAAGAGATCACTGAAGAAATCAAAGGGGAAATCAAAAAATACCTAGAAACAAATGACAATGAAAACACAATGATCCAAAACCTATGGGATGCAGCAAAAGCAGTTCTAAGAGGGAAGTTTATAGCAATACAAGCCTACCTCAAGAAACAAGAAACACCTCAAATAAACAACCTAACCTTACATCTAAAGCAATTAGAGAAAGAAGAACAAAAAACCCCCAAAGTTAGCAGAAGGAAAGCAATCATAAAGATCAGAACAGAAACGAAAAAGAAATGAAGGAAACAATAGCAAAGGTCAATAAAACTACAAGCTGGTTCTTTGAGAAGATAAACAAAATTCATAATCCATTAGCCAGGCTCGTCAAGAAAAAACAGGGAGAAGACTCAAATCAATAGAATTAGAAATGAAAAAGGAGAAGTAACTGACACTGCAGAAATACAAAGGATCATGAGAGATTACTACAAGCAACTGTATGCCAATAAAATGCACAACTTGGAAGAAATGGGCAAATTCTTAGAAAAGCACAACCTTCCAAGACCAAACCAGGAAGAAACAGAAAATATAAACAGACCAATCACAAGCACTGAAATGGAAACTGTGATTAAAAATCTTCCAACAAACAAAAGCCCAGGACCAGATGGCTTCACAGGCAAATTCTATCAAACATTTAGAGGAGCGCTAACACCTATCCTTCTCAAACTCTTCCAAAAAGAACAGAGGGAGGAACACTCCCAAACTCATTCTACGAGGCCACCATCACCCTGATACCAAAACCAGACAAAGGTGTCACAAAGGAAGAAGACTACAGGCCAATATCACCGCTGAACATAGATGCAAAAATCCTCAACAAAATACTAGCAAACTGAATCCAACAGCACATTAAAAGGATCATACACCATGAGCAAGTGGGGTTATCCCAGGAATGCAAGGATTCTTCAATACACGCAAATCAATCAATGTGATAAACCACATTAACAAACCGAAGGAGAAAAACCATACGATCATCTCAATAGATGCAGAAAAAGCTTTCGACAAAACTCAACACCCATTTATGATAAAAATCCTCCAGAAAGTAGGCATAGGGGGAACTTACCTCAATATAATAAAGGCCATATATGACAAACCCACAGCCAACATGGTTCTCAATGGTGAAAAACTGAAAGCATTTCCTCTAAGATTAGGAACAAGACAAGGTTGCCCACTCTCACCGCTATTATTCAACATAGTTTTGGAATTTTTAGCCACAGCAATCAGAGAAGAAAAAGAAATAAAAGGAATCCAAATCAGAAAAAAGGAGGTAAAGCTGTCACTGTTTGCAGATGACATGATACTATATATAGATAATCCTAAAGATGCTACCAGAAAGCTACTAGAGCTAATCAATGAATATGGTAAGGTAGCAGGATACAAAATTAATGCACAGAAATCTCTTGCATTCCTATACACTGATGAAAAATCTGAAAGAGAAATTAAGGAAACACTCCCACTTACCACTGCAACAAAAAGAATAAAATACCTAGGAATAAACCTACCTAAGGAGACAAAAGACCTGTATGCAGAAAACTATAAGACACTGATGAAAGAAATTAAAGACGATACAGACAGATGGAGAGATATACCATGTTCTTGGATTGGAAGAATCAACATTGTGAAAATGACTCTACTACCCAAAGCAATCTACAGATTCAATGCAATCCCTATCAAACTACCCTATACTACCCAAAACAATCTACAGATTCAATGCAATCCCTATCGAACTACCAATGGCATTTTTCACAGAACTAGAACAAAAATGTTCACAATTTGTATAGAAACACAAACGACCCAGAATAGCCAAAGCAGTCTTGAGAAAGAAAAATGGAGCTGAAGGAATCAGGCTCCCAGACTTCAGACTATACTACAAAGCTACAGTAATCAAGACAGTATGGCACTGGCACAAGAACAGAATTACAGATCAATGGAACAGGATAGAAAGCCCAGGGATAAACCCACGCCCATATGGTCACCTTATTTTTGATAATGGAGGCAAGAATATACAGTGGAGAAAAGACAGCCTCTTCAGTAAGTGTTGCTGGCAAATTGGACAGCTACATGTAAAACAATGAACTTAGAACACTCCTTAACACCATACATAAAAATAAACTCTAAATGGATTAAAGACCTAAATGTAAGGCCAGACACTATAACACTCTTAGAGGAAAACATAGGCAGAACACTCTGTGACATAAATCACAGCAAGATCCTTCTTGACCCACCTCCTAGAGAAATGGAAATAAAAACAAAACTAAACAAATGGGACCTAATGAAACTTATAAGTTTTTGCACAGCAAAGGAAAACATAAACAAGACAAAAAGACAACCCTCAGAATGGGAGAAAATATTTGCAAATGAAGCAACTGACAAAGGATTAATCTCCAGAATTTACAAGCAGTTCATGCAGCTCAATAAAAAAAGAAAAACCCAATCCAAAAATGGGCAGAAGACCTAAACAGACATTTCTTCAAAGAAGATATACAGACTGCCAACCAACACATGAAAGAATGCTCAACATCATTAATCATTAGAGAAATGCAAATCAAAACTACAGTGAGGTATCACCTCACACCAGTCAGAATGGCCATAATAAAAAATCTACAAACGGGCTTCCCTGGTGGCGCAGTGGTTGAGAGTCCGCCTGCCGATGCAGGGGACACGGGTTCGTGCCCCGGTCCGGGAAGATCCCACATGCTGTGGAGCGGCTGGGCCCGTGAGCCATGGCCGCTGAGCCTGCGCGTCCGGAGTCTGTGCTCCGCAACGGGAGAGGCCACAACAGTGAGAGGCCCACGTACCGCAAAAAAAAAAAAAAAAAAAAAAAAAAAAAATCTACAAACAATAAATGCTGGAGAGGATGTGGAGAAAAGGGAAACCTCTCGCACTGTTGGTGGGAATGTAAATTGATACAGCCACTATGGAGAGCAGTATGGATGTTCCTTAAAAAACTAAGACTAGAACTACCATACGACCCAGCAATCCCAGTACTGGGCAAATACCCTGAGAAAACCATAATTCAAAAAGAGTCATGTACCATAATGTTCACTGCAGCTCTATTTACAATAGCCAGGACATGGAAGCAAACTAAGTGTCCATCGACAGATGAATGGATAAAGAAGATGTGGCACATATATACAATGGAATATTACTCAGCCATAAAAAGAAACAAAATTGAATCATTTTTAGTGAGGTGGATGGACCTAGAGTCTGTCCTACAGACTGAAGTAAGTCAGAAAGAGAAAAACAAATACCATATGCTAACACATATATATGGAATCTAAAAAAAAGAAATTGGTTCTGAAGAACCTAGGGGCGGGACAGGAATAAAGACGCAGACGTAGAGAATGGACTTGAGGACACGGGGAGGGGGATGGGTTAACTGAGATGAAGTGAGAAAGTGGCATGGACATATATACACTACCAAATGTAAAAGAGATAGCTAGTGGGAAGCAGCCGCATAGCACAGGGAGATCAGCTCCGTGCTTTGTGACCACCTAGAGGGGTGGGATAGGGAGGGTGCGAGGGAGACGCAAGAGGGAGGAAATATGAGGATGTATGTATATGTATAGCTGATTCACTTTGTTATAAAGCAGAAACTAACACAGCATTGTGAAGCAATTTTACTCCAATAAAGATGTTAAAAAAATACTTTAAAAAATATTATATAATTCCCCAAAAGAAACTTTGAAATCAGGCTTTGCTAAATGAGTAACTACGGTATCTCACAGGGATCTTGCGAGATTACAATTGTTATCACAGCTCTGAAAGTAATTGGAAAAAGATTAAGCATCCTATTAATATGTATTAGAAAAATTAAGTTTCTCACATTTTACTTTGGGTGCCTGTAAACGGTCTGCTGCTAATTATAATCCTAATATATCAGGCAAAAGATTCACTGGCAAAGTAGAAGATGCACGAAGCTTCTGGCTGCAGCACTATTACATTAGAAGACTGGGGACAAGCAAAACGCCCGTACCATCAACGTGGACGGGAATGAGGGGCCTCTAGGGACAGTTACAGAGTGACTTACAGACAGATAAAAAGCCAAGGTGCAAAATAGAGAACAGTGTGATTCCTGTTGTAGAAGGAATGGTGGGGAAATGAAAACATCTGTACGATTTGCTTATATTTTAAAAAAGAAACATTGAAGGATAAACCAGCAAGAAGTAAAAACGATGATGTACAGGGAGGGGAGAACAGGGAAGGTGGGACGGGGTGGAAGCAGACCTCTCTGAATGTATTTTGACTTCAGAACCATGCAAACATCTTACATAATTAAAAGCAAAATTAAATTAAAAAATAATCACCCCCTCAAAATTTAGGCAAACTGAAACAAAGGACCCTAACAGTGTATCAAGCTGGAGGCCTCGACCTTCTGCCCTGGAGCACAGGCTCTCTAGCTTTGCTGTGCAGGCCTGTGCCCGGGCTTGTGCTTAAGTCCCTGTACCCAAGCTCCAAGCCCCCCACCTGAGATCCTGACAACGGCTGCCGCTTGGCAACCAAGGTGAGACCCCAGGAAAAGGCCCAAACAGGCCCTGGAGGCTGGCCTGGCTTGGGTGGGTCTCCTTGGCCTGTGCAATGGGGCTGAAGCCACAGGCCAGAGCGCCAGGCCCCTCGTGTCTGGGATTCTTCTGTTTCTGAAACTGAAGTAAAATCCACATGACAGGACTAACCATTTTAAAGTGTACAACACAGAGGCATTGAGCACGTTGGCAAGGCTGTGCCACCACCTCCTGTACCCAGTTCCAAGGCATTTCGTCACCCCAAACGGGACCCTGTGCCCATAAGCAGTTATTCCTCAGCAACCACTCAGTGGTCTGTCTCTATGGATTTGCCTGCCTTGAATCTTTCCTACAAACAGAACCACACACTGTGTGCCCTTTTGTGTCATCAGGCTTATTTCACCCAGCATGTTTCCAAGGTTCATCCATGTTGTAGCAGCTGTCAGGACTTCATTCTTTTTTACAGCTGAGTAATATTCCACTGAAGGGACGGTCCCTATTATGTTTACCCATTTGTCAGCGGATGTACATTTAGATTACCTCCAGCTTCTGACCATTGTGAATAGTGCTATGAACACTCACGTAAAAGGTTTTGTTTGAACATCTGTTTTCAGTTCTTTTGGGTATATAGTCCACTTAGGAGTGAAATTACTGGGTCACATGGTAATTCTATGTTTAATTTTTTTGAGGAACCACCAAACTATTTTCCACAGCGGCTGCACTGTTTCACATTCATGTCAGCAAGGTACAAAGGTTCCACATCCTCACCAACACTTGTTATTTTCTGATTTTTAAACTGTAGCCATCCCGGTGGGTGTGAAGTGGCATCTCTTCATGGTCTTGTCCGGGTGTTATGGTGGTTATGTCTGTAGCACTATGAAGTCGTGGATTTTTATATATCAGAAGCAAAGATGGCAAAGTGTAAACACACGTTACTACTGGGAGTGGGTATGTGAGTATCTGTTAGGCTCATTATGTTAAATGTTTCATAAAAAGTTTAACAGTCCAAATTACAGATTCAGCTTTTAAAACTATGGATTTAGATTCTACATTTGTATCTCAGGGACAAGACCATCATAGAAAAATGAGCTAAAAAGAAGTTCCAGAGCATGTTTTTAGATAGTCTCTTTCTCCAGATGAGAAAGCACCATGGGATGTAGGGAAGATGAGGGCTTAGCCAATTTTTATAGCTTCCACCACAGAATCCCTAGAAACTTAGTACATGATATACTGGGCGTGTCATAACCATGGCTGCCTATCGCCTTTCTACATCTTGGGGAAATTCACACCAGGATTACAGCCTCTGCAATGTAGCATCCAGAATCCAAATTCCAAGTCTCACTGGGGCAGGGATAGAAGCGCACGTGAAAAAGTTGCAAGAAGGATACAAAGAATACCCGTACACCCTTTGCGTGGGTTCACCCATCATGAACACTGTGCCTCATTCATTTGCTTTAACCTTTGTTCTCTTCCCTTCAATTTACAGTTGACCCCTGAATAACATGGGTTTGACTGGCATGGGTTCAATCATATGCACATATTTTGCAATAAATACGTACTACACGATCTGAGGTTGCTTGAATCTGCGGATGTGGAACTGCAGACGGAGAGGGCCAAGTGTAAAGTTAGACTCAGATTTTTGACTGCATGGGGGTCAGCGCCCTCCACCCCCGTGTTGTTCAAGGGTCAACAGTGTATATATTTTGTTTTTTAAAACCATTTGAGAGGAAGTTGTCCATTTACCCCTAAAAACTTCAGTCCCCTCCTAAGAACAAGGACCTTTGCTTCTACGACCCTGTAACCCTGGGAGACTTGATGTTGATGTAATCCGTTTATCCTGGCTGCATTTCCTCTTCCAGCACAGAATTCAGTCCAGAACCAAGTACTGCATTTAGCTGTCACGTCTCTTTCGCCTCCTTTAATCTCAAACACTGATCTTTTTGAAGAATACAGCTGCCGCACCCCCCCCCTCAGGTGGGGGTTTTTGTGATGTTTCCAATCTTCACCATGACAGTTGCAAAATGGTTTTCCAATCAGTGCTACAACCACCGGTCTGTGGTTGACATTCTCTTGTAAACAAGAGTCCTCCCTTCTCTCCTGTTTCTCTCTTCATTATCTACATGGACTTATAGATGCCTGTATTTCTCAAGGTTTGCAATTCACCGCCGTCCTTAATTATCTTGGTGCTTGAACTGAAGACGGTATTGGCCCTTTGCACTTCCCTCTTAGTTCTGAAACCAGCTGTCAATCTCTACCCTCCCTCCCCACAACAAACCTGAACAGCCTTTAATTCCTCCTGGTAATGCTTTATACGTTTTTCTGCACAGAGGTTCTACACGTCTTGTCTTAGATTTCTTCTTAAGTATTTATCCTTTTATGGTGCTTCTTAAACAGCATCTTTAAACATTTTTCGTTTTCTAATTCTGTTGCTAGTGTATAGAAATACAATTGATTCTTGTACATTGACTTGTGTCTAGTAACTTTGCTAAGCTTCACATTCATCCCAACAGTGTATCTGTACTTCCTTGTTAATTTTCCAGGTATACAAGCACATCGTCTGTAAAGGAAGACATTTTGGTTTCTTCCTCTCTCTTGCCTTAGAGCACTGGCTGAGGGCTTTAAGACAGCGCTCAGTGGAGCTGGTTAGACACTGCAGCTTGCCTGCTTCTATCTCAGAGGGAAAACTTTCAATGTTTAATCATTAAAAACGATTCCTGTGGTTCCACTTCCGGCATGAAGGATTAAACTCTTAGCAAAGAGAGTCTCCTGCAGGTAACAACCATAAACCCTGGTCAAAATACAAAAAAACAAAGATCTGAGGGTTCTGGAGAGTGAGTAAAAGCAGGCCCATTTTTGGAGGGGAGTAGAAACTTGGAGGAAGTGAACAGCACAGGGCGAATTCCCGTGGCTTTGCCCTAGGTCAGCCACAGTCCGGTGGGATGTGACAACAACTAACATTCTGATGGAAAGGCTCCCATCTCTTTGGCCAGAGGAACCAGGGGAAGGAGCCTGGGCAACCAGGGCTGGCAGGGGGTGAGGAGGGAAACCTCAGATTCTGTGTATAAATGCTGCCCAAGACTCTGGTTGTCCCTCAGCCACTTGTGCACAGGGCCCTGGAAGGGGTCTGAACTGATATCTGAGCCACCACCAACACAGGCATGACAGAGTTGGGACTTTAGGTCTCACTAAGTTAAGCGCCCGCTAAAGCAAAAAATTCAACATTGACTGGTGAACATAACAGGATCTAGAGTCCCTAAAACAACATTCATAATGTCCAGGATACAATCCCAAATTACTCAATGTATGGAAAGCCAGGAAAATGGCACTCATCTTCAAGGGAAAAATAATCAATAGATACCAACTCAACCCAGATATGGGAATTATTAGACAAAGACTTTATGTTCAGTTAGATTAAGAAATGCTTATAATGAATAAAGACACAAAAAAATCTTAGCAGATACACAAAATACAAAGACAGCCAAATAGGCATTTTAGAACTAAAATGTATAATATATGAAATAAAGAACTTAACTGATGGACTTAACAGACTGGAGATGACACAGGAAAGAATTAGTGAACTTTGAAATTAGGGCAATAAAAATTATCCAATCCCGAAAAGAGAGAAAAAAAAAAAGATGAATAAAAGAAGATAATGACTCCAGCATCTCTGGGGGTGATTTCAAAAGGTCGAACATACCTTAACTGGAATCCAACAAAAAAGAACAGGGAGAATCAGGCAGAAAAAAAAAAAAGCAGAAAACTTTCCAAATTTGGTCAAAGACATAAATTTACAGATTCCAAGAAGCTCCACAAATTCCAAACACAATAAATATGAAGAAAACCATACCAAGGATATTAGACAACACACTTCTAAAATAACCCACGGGTGAAAGAAGTCGTCACACACTTTTTTTGTCTGACATGTAAAGAGCTTGGCAGTAGTCACTCCAGTCCTCACAACAAAGAAAAAGCTGAACAAACTGAAAATCAACAACTCTTCTTAGATCCATCAGAGAATTGATGTTTCAGGGCCAACTGTTGTTCTCCCAACTGGAGAGACGGGCAAATACAGAGAATTACAGCTTACCAGGAACAGAAGACATGGCTGGAGCCAGCAACTGATACATCAGGTCCGGTTTTCATTAAATTACAAGGCATACTAAAAGGCAAAAATCACGGTCTGAAGAGATAAAGTGAGCATAAGAACCAGATTCAGATCTGGCAAAAACTTTGGAATGAACAGATCAGGAAATTAAAATAATTATGATTAATATACTAAGGTCATTAATGGAAAAAGGAGACACCTGCAAGAATAGATTGGGTAATATAAGCAGAGAGATGGAAACTCCGAGATTCAAATGGAAATGCTAGAAGCCAAGAAGAAATCACAAAGTAAATTACGAAGTATTTTCAATGGAAAGACGACGAAAATAAAACACCAAAATCTGTGAGATGTAGTTAATGTAGTACTTAGGGGAGAAATCTGTAGGGTTTTTTTTTTTTTTTAATTAGAAAAGAAAAATGATCCAAAAACGTTGACCAAAGTTTCCATTTCAAAGAGCTTCTAAAAAATGAGCAAAGTAAACCCAAGGTAAGTAGAAAAAAGGAAATAATAAAGTAAGACCAGGTACCACTGAAATAGAAAATGAACAAATAATGGAAAAAATTAACAAGGCCAAAAAGTTGGTTCTTCAAAAGGTCAACAAAATTGATCACCTCCTAGCTAGAGTAATCAAGTAAGAAAAGTAGAAATCGAATCACTAGTACCAGGAATGAAAGAGGAGTTACACTACCAATACTATAGACATTAAAAGGCTAATAAGAGGGCTTCCCTGGTGGTGCAGTGGTTGGAAGTCCGCCTGCCGATGCAGGGGATGTGGGTTCGTGCCCCGGTCCGGGAAGATCCCACATGCTGCGGAGTGGCTGGGCCCGTGAGCCATGGCCGCTGAGCCTGTGCGTCCGGAGCCTGTGCTCCGCAACGGGAGAGGCCACAACAGTGAGAGGCCCACGTACTGCAAAAAAAAAAGGCTAATAAGGGAATATTTTTTAAAATTATTTTTTAGTTTATTTTTTATTGAAGTATAGTTGACTTACAATGTTTCAGGCAAACAGCAACGTGATTCAGATTATACAGGTAACAATCTGGACTTGTGATTGGCATGTGAAGTATGTGACTGGGGGACAGTCTTGTGGGACTGAGCCTTGGGATCTGATGCTACCTCCAGGTAGATACTGTCAGAATTGAGTTAAATTGTAGGACACCCACTGGTGTCTGGAGAGTCTGAGAACTGCTGGGTGTGGGGAAAATCCCCACACATCTAGGCACAGCAGTGCTCTTGTGAACAGTATAGGAGACACACAGGAATGTGTTTTTCCATACAAGTCAAAACCAACACTGTATAACGAGGATAACACATCAATAAAACAGAAAATTAAAACCGTTTCAACAGAATGAGGAGGAGAAAAGATGAACAATTCAACAGATGCAGACAAAGCATCTGATAAAATTCAACATCATTCATAGTTGAAAACTCTCATCAAACTGTATATATGGAAAGGAACTTTCTCACTCTGATAAAGGGCATCTATGAAAAACCTACAGCTAACATCACAGTTAATGATGAAATACTGACTACGTTCATCCTAAGACTGGTTACAAGGCAAGGATGCCCACTCTTACCACTTCTGGTCACCACGGTTTTGGAGAGCCTGGCCAGTGCAAAAACGCAAGCAAACAAATGAAAGGCACAAGGACTGGAAAGCAAGAAGCAAGACTGAATTTGCAGAGCACGTGACTGTTTGCATACAAAATCCTAAGGAAGCTACAGAAAAGCTAACGCTTGACCAAGAAGTGAGTTTAGCAAATTCACGAGATACAAGGTTAATATATATATATATATATATATATGTGTGTGTGTGTATTCTTACATGCTAGCAGCAAACAACTGGAATTTAAAATTTGAAAAAAACAGTTCCACGTAGTACTAAGAAACAAAATATTTAGGAATAAAAATTTTTTGGTTTTGCTATGTTTTGTATTTTGAAATAACTAGATGCACAGGAAGTTGCAAAGATAGCAGAAAGAGGTCTAGTGTACCTGTCACCCCATTTCTCTCAATGGTTACACCTTATGTAATTCTAATATATCAAAATCAGGGAACTGACATTGGTACAACATACGTGTACAGTTCTATGCACTTTAATCACACCTGTAGATTCGTGTAATGCGCCACCCCCCAGGCTCTGCTCCCCCGATCAAGACAGAGAACTGATCCATCACCACAAGATCTCCGTCCAGCCCCCCTTTACAGACACACTCACGCTCTCTCCTCTACCGGTCCTCGTCTCTGGCAAACACTAATCTGATTGCCGTCTCTACAGTTTAGAGTCACTGACCTGTTTTCTGTCTGTATAGTTTTGCCTTTTCTAGAATGTACTTTAAATGGACTCATACAGCAAGTGACCTTTTAAAAATGGCTTTTTTTCTTCACTCGGCAAAATGCCTTGAGATTCAACGAGTTGTCGTGTGTATCAATAGTTTGTCCTCTTTACTGCTGAGTAGTAACGTCTGGTATGGATGTGCCACGGCTTATTTAACCACTCACCGATCTGGAGACATTTTGGTTGTTTCCACATTTTGGGAATTCCAAATAAAGCTGCTATCAACATTCCCGTACAGCTTTTGTATGGACATAGTTTCCATTTCCCCGGGGTAAATGCCCAGGATGTGATTGTGGGGTTTTATGCTAAGTATGTTTAGTTTTTTAAAGAAACTCCCAAACTGTTTTCCAGCATGGCTATATCACTGTACATTCCCACCAGCGATGTATGAGGGATCTAGTTTCTCCACATCCTCACCAGCCTTTGGTATCGTTCGCTAGTTTTCACGTTCTAAGAAGTGTCTCCACAAGGTTTTTATTTGCATTTCCCTTAATCCGCAGTGACCCAATAGCTACTGAAGTTTGCCATCTGTATGTCCTCTTAGGTGCAATCTCTTATCTTTTGTCCATTTTCTACTTGGATTGTTTTATTACTGTTGAATTTTAAGTGTTCTTTATATACTCTAGATATTGAGTCCTTTGTTAGATACGTGGTTGGCAGATATTTTCTCTCGGTCTGTAGCCTGTCTTTTCATGCTCTTAAGAGGGTCTTTTGCAGAGCAAAAGTTTTGGATTTTGATGAAACCAAAACTGATTTCCCCCCCCACCCGCCCCAAAACGATTTTTTTCTTTTATGGGTCGTGCTTTTGTTGTCATATCTAAGAACTCTTCACCAAGCCTCAGGTCCCAAAGAATTTCTACTATGTTATTCTCTCCAAGTTTTTTTTTCTTTTTTGCGGTACGCGGGCCTCTCACCGTTGTGGCCTCTCCCGTTGCGGAGCACAGGCTCCGCACGCGCAGGCTCAGCGGCCATGGCTCACGGGCCCAGCCGGTCCGCGGCATGTGGGATCTTCCCGGACCGGGACACGAACCCACGTCCCCTGCACCGGCAGGCAGACTCTCAACCACTGCGCCACCAGGGAAGCCCTCTCTCCAAGTTTTATAGTTTTACATTTAAGTCTATAATCCAGTTTGAGTTAACTTTTGTATAAGGTATGAGATTTAGGTCAAGGTCCTTTGTTTTTTCCTTGTTTTGCCTACGGATATCCAATTGCTCCACACCATTTAATAATAGTCATCGGAAGGCGATTCTTCCTTCATTGAACTGCTTTTTCACCTTTGTCAAAAATCAGTTGGGCATACTTGTATGGAGCTATCTTTGGGTTTGTTCCATTGACCTGTGTGTCTATATCTTTGCCAACACCACACAGTTTGATTACTGTAGCTACACAAAATGTCTTGAAGTGAGGTAGAGGTGACTCCTCCCACTTTAGTCTTCAATTTCAAAATCGTTTTGGCTATTCTAGTGCTTCTCCGTATAAATTTTAGAATAATCATATTTATATTTACGAAAGATTTTGTTGAGATTTGGGTAGGAGCTGTATTAAATTTGTATATAAATTTAGGGAGAACTGACATCTCTACTATGTTGAGTCTCCTAATCCATGAACACGGTATGTCTCTCCATCAGTTCAGATCTTCTCTGATTTCTTTAACGAATGTTTTATAGTTTTTATATGTCCTATGTATGTTCTGCTAAATCTACACCAAAGTTTTTCTCTTTTGGGGGGAGAAATTGTTAATGGTACTGCATTTTAAATTCTGTTTCAATATGTTCATTGCTAGTATATAGCAAAAAATGGATTTTTTTCCTATGTTGATTTTATATCCTGTAACCTGGATGGACTGACTTACTAGTTCTGTGGCTTTTGGGGTGGATTCCTTGGGATTTTTCTATGTCATCTGATAAGAGGAACTTTTCTGATTTGTATGCTTTATATTTCCTTTCTTATATTTCTTGCCTTATTGCACTAGCCAAAACGATTAAAAAAAAAAAAGTAAAAAACCTCTTCGTTGGAAAATGTAGAACACTGGTATGGGACGGCTCCTTGAGCTCATTCAAAGGGTGACGATCCTGGGTGGGCCTGATCTAATCAGTCGAGCTTTTCAAAGAGGCCTCTCCTGCTGGCCTACAGGAAAGGAAGCAGCTATGTTGCGAGAGGAGGGGGCCACATGGCAGGGAACCAAGGGCAGCCCCTGGGAGCTGGGAGTGGTCCCCGGCCAACAACTAGCAAAAAAAGGGAGATCTCAGTCAAGCAACTGCAAGGAGATGAATTCTGCCAAAGACAGGTCAGCTGGAAAAGGCCTTGGAGCTTAGATGAGACTGCAGCCGCACTGACACCCTGACCTCAGCCTGGCGAGACCCAGAGCAGGGGACGCCATCAACCCGGGGCAGCAGCACTCCTGATTGGTACACACCGTGAGACACACATTTGTGCTACTGTCTGAAGTTTCTACACTGTAGTAACTTGTAAACAGCAATTAAACTAATACATTTCTTAGGGCAAAACCCCACGAACCATCAGAGAAAAAGGTCACTTCACTTGTTTATCTGCTTGCATTAGTAGCTACTGAATGAAGATGCGTATTTTTTCAAAGCTGAATCTTAATGTGAGCTTAAACATTATTTCCTTTAATAACAGTGAATTCCTGACCTCTGCTGTCTAGGACCTATTTAGAAAAGCTTGCTCTCCCCCCCACCCCCCATCAGAATGGCAATACTAAGAAATGATTCCTCCTCCTTCCCGATTAACATAAAATAGAAGCATTAAAAACCCAATAAATGTCTGAAAAATCTCTTGCTTAGGCATTAGTCATTAGCTAACTCAAAACAAACAGGATGAGCCAGGTTTCTTCAGGCTTTTTATGGAAAGCCCCTGTACTTTTACTAACATTCAAATAACACAAAGAAAAAAAGCCTCCAAAATGCAACAGCTCCCAAACTACCAATATGTATCGTATTAGAAATTAAACCTGAGAGAATTTAAAAATACAAAAACGTACAAGCGTATCCCTAGTTAGCCACCAGTGATGACACTGTCACACGTCACGTGGCCTCTGGAAAACCCTGCTCTACACTCTTGGGAGAATGGAAGTGAAAAAGGCAAATAATGTCTTAGTATTATTATGAAAGCAGTTTGACCCTGTGGGGCCCTTGAAAGGGTCTCAGGGACTTGCAGCCCACACTTTGAGAACCACTGCCCTGGAGAGCTTTGGCGCGGCAGGATCACCAAAGCCAAGGCTGGAAGCGACCCCAGGTCCACGCGCAGCTCACGCGTCAACGGCAGCATCGTCTCAGAACAGAAAACCACAGGAGAACGAATACGAGGGGACCACCGCCATGCGCGTCTCAAAACAAAACGGGGAGCTGGAGAGACAAGTCACAGTCAGAGATTTACACTATTCTTTATTCACATGAAGTCTGAAAACAGGCAGAGCTAAACATAATGCAACAGCCACAGTCGCTAAAGGACACGTAGCACTTCCTACGTGCCAGACACTGTTCTGAGTGCTCTTCACTTATTGATTCAATGAATCCTCACAACACTACCGGAGGGAGGTATACTGTTATCCCCATTTTACAGATGAGAAAACTGAAACAGTGTTTAAGTAACCTGGCCGATGGGAAGTCATATGGTTCCTTGGTCCTGTTTAGGGATACACAGGTGGTAAAAATACCATCAGAACGGTGGTTACGGTGGGGTCCACGGGGTTTATAAGTTACCGCTGATATTCTTAATCTGAGGGGAAGGTACAGACGTGATTGGCTTATTTTTTAAATGTTTAAACTGTTTTAAACTAAATATGTTTTCAAACCCTCTTCTGTACAGGATATGAAAAACATTTATATATTTTACAATTTTAAAAAAGAGCAAGAGAGAAGGAAACACAGTGAAGGGCATTACAAAACAACCCTTGAGGTCTGGCCACTCCCTCCAAGTGTTTTTTCTGAAAAGTGTGCAGATCTCTTTAAATATAATCATTCCACCACTTTTTTCCAAGTCCCACGATTGGGGCTACTTTCTTTCTACCACCTGATCTCTCCTGCCACCGGACTGCCACCAGTGGCCTTGTCATAGGACTATAAACACATAAAACAACACAGATACTCAATATTTAAAGCATTAAAATAGAGAAACACCTGGTACTTCAAGGCTGAGGAACTAAAAGTCAAAAAGGAAGTCCTCTGTTAGCAATATCTAAGTGGGGTACATGGCTGAGAAAAGAAAAAAGCACCATGTGATGAGGTCCGTGTGTTTTCGGAGAGTCGGAGTCTCCGCTCTGCTCTTTCCTATTGTCCGTGTTTTTGCCTTGGGGAAGAAGTAGAAAACTTGAGAGATGACTAAAACGATAGTAAATTATGAATTATTCAGGCTTTCCAAGTAGGAGAGAGGTTACTTTTACCCAAACAAATGATTCAGGCTTACTTCTGGGTAGCTGCCTTTTGTGAAGTCCACACGTCTCATTCCCTACACATCCCCGAGTCAACAAGCGCTTCATCAGAACCCCAGCGGGGCTCATCACTGCTCGTTGACAAACCTACGTAATCAATCCTACTGGTCTTTCCCACACACAACGCGAAGCACTTAAGAGCTAAAAATGCCTTTCCACCCAGGAGTCCACACTATGGTTTTCTTTACTTCTGGGCACTGTTTATTCTTTGCTCCAAAGACACACCTCTGACACGATGGCAGGTTGGTGACCATGCTCACAGATGCCACATGGGAGCCTGGGAGGATCCATCCAAGCACACACATCCCACAAGTGTCCCAGAACCATCTTTTAAAACCTGTCGCTGCCCCTTTAAATCTTCCCAACCCCCTCCCCCCAAATCCATCTTCACTTCCTTCTACTGGCAGCTTATCCAGGGAGCTAAGTTTAGCTACCAAATGCTCCAAATGCTAATCTTTCCTCCAGGGATGTCGACTTAGCTGGAGGGGCCACCCTGGCAACAGAGCACTTGCTTCCCCAGAAGAATCAAAGCAGAGCAGCTGTCAAATCCCTGGTAGGAAGGGGTCTCTCCTCACAACATTTTTTTTTTTGGCAGGGGGAGGAGGCGGGGTGTGGTAGGGAGGGAGCATCTTCTGGGAGAACTGTTCCTCACTCCAGCTCATTCTATCCTTTCCACAGTCTCGACAAGGTCAGCCAGGTCAACCCTCACGGTCCCTGTCTCATCTTGGGACGGCTTGTTATTTTCAACCCAAAGCAATAAAATTTAAACAGAGTCAAAATGTAGCACAGACCTCACAAAACCCATTCTGGTTTCCTACATCACCTGGATCTCAGCCGTGGGAATCCTTTTCGAGTTATACTTATGGAAGGAAAAAGACGAGGACCTGCACAAAAGCTCATGTGAAGTTCAAGCCCCAGCTCTGGGGGTGGGGGGCCTTCACCGCGGGGGCCGGCTCTCTGGCAGTGTGGGCTCTCCAAGGGGAGTGGTTCCTTGGCTGAGACCAGACCTCCTGTCACATAGGGCTGTAAGATGGCTGACCTGGTGACAGACTCTGAGATACCACAGAAGTAAAAGGAAAGGAGAAAACCCAGTGAGTTTTTTTTTTTTTTTTAACCTGATGGTGTTCAGGCTACACAGAAAGAGAAAGCTTAAAGACCTACATCCTCTTCTGTAGCTAATGGAAGTGACTGTGGGATTCTCCAGAATCATGACTAGCTTGTCTCTTAATTCCTAAGGATAGAGACAATTCCCACTTTACAGCACACATGCTTCCAAAACAAGCCTCTCAACCCTAAACCCACATAAAGTTTCACTTGATTTACAATCTGGAAACTAATGGTTCTTCTTTCCCGTTTACTTAAATTTGCTTTAACAAAATCATGAACAGTTACCAGAATGGCTCCTGGAAAACAAAACCTCACCAGCACAGCTGCGATTAAAATGCGAAGAGACAGCAGCTAGAAGGGCTGCATTCACACTTCCAGGAGTGGCTGGTGCCAACCAGCTCTTTAGATGGCCACTTAAAATTCAACTCCCAACCAGCCCACGTCATCCCATCTGTCACACCAGCGAAATGCCTGAACTTGAGAACAGCACAGGCTGTCCAGCTGCCCACCAGCTTAGCCATTACAGGAGCCTGGCGTCACCTGACCCCCTCACATGCCTGCAGAGATGCTGGGCTCCACCCTCATCCCTACCACGACTACCAGCTCTGCCCCCAGCCCCTAAAGAAAAATTTAAAGCAGTGGAGAAATCCGTGAAATCAAGACATGCCAAAACTATTGATTCAGACACCACAAAGCTCTGACTCTGAGGTTGAGGAGGTGAACACAGGTTTCATTTCCAGGAGGAGTTATAAGGGCCTACTAGCACAGTGCCTGGCTAACAAGTGCTCATAGGTACTTGATTTATGGACAATCACAGATCAGCGGAAACCACTCACCCTGCTGGACAACAACGCCAATAACAGGCTCTCGGTGCCCGGTACTGTGCTACGCTGGTGACATATGTTATCTTCTTTGATCCAAACATAGTATGATTATTCCTGCTCCCCAGAGGAAGAAAGCAAAGTTTAGAAGCTAACTTGCTCAAGGTCAAAGAGGCTGCTCAACCCCAAGGCCAGCCTCTCACCCCTCCACTTGCAGGGCTGGGCTGTAACCCACGACCAGAGACCACCGGCCAGCCTCCAGGGATAAGCGCGAGGGCACTTCACAGGAATTAAGTTAAGAGATCGGAGCAAGCATGGGAATCCCATTCCTGCCACGAAGGCCGGGGAGGCGGCGCCCAGGCACTGGGACGAGAGGGGACGTCGTCCGGACGGCCCCGCCCCCACGGTGGAAGGGCGCCAGGGCGCCTGCAGCGGGCCGCTCCATCCTCCCCCACCTCGGCCGAACAAAAGGGGAAGAGAAGGGCTCAAAGCAGCCCTCTGTCTGCCAAAGCCTGACTCACCCGCGGGCTCGCCGCTTGGCGCTCGGAATCAGCAAAAGGCAAGCTCTGCTCAGGGAACCGGAGCCGCGGCCGGCGGGGAGGACGGAAGGCCAGGGGCGGGGCCGAGCCAGACACTCCCGTGGGCGGGGGCCGGCGGCCCACCCCCGTGGCGGGCAGGTCCGGACCCCGGGCTCGGCACCCCCGCCCGCAGGCCCTCTGCACCCGGGCCCCCCCCACGAGCCCACTGCCTCTCCACCCTCAGCCATGCCTCCAGTTTGCTGCTGACCCGAAGTTAAGCAGGATTTCGTAAGAGACACCCCCCCCACCAAAAAGGAAAACCCCACCAAAACACACGGCTTAGTGTAAATGCCAAAGGTATTACAATTCACAGGGGAGAGACTCAGTCCCCATGACATGTGACAGGAACCAGGGAGGTTTAGAACAGGACGGCTTCATGGCTGCGGGCGGGCCAGTGTGCACTCAGCACCCACGTTCATTTGCTTCACCTGGCAGAGAACACGCGGAGTCCAGCACAGGTAACCCACCAAGGGCGTCTTCCTTTGGCCTTGCCAACTGTCTGAGCACATGCTCGTTTGGAAACGCTACCCGGGCTCCCTCGACCTCAGCCACCACGCAGCTCTGTTGGGTGGGATGAAGCTCTGCAGACGTGTACTAGCTCATTTTTCAACTGTAAATGGACCAGTGATCTAGACAAAAAAATTATTTCAAGATGTGCAATACCTGGAGAGAGCTGCCACAAAAACATGTATGTTTCCCAATGAGAAGCATCGTAAAGAAGATTCTGGAAGCAGGCACTGACTGGTACCTGTGTTGTAGTTATTACTGGGTCATGCTATGGTACTTCAAAATTCAGCACTTCCAGTAACTACTCTTAAAACTAACCTAAAAAAGAAGCACATCAGTAAACCTCAGCCTTAAGAAAGGTTACGTTACAGAACACGTCAGGCTGAATAAAGGGATCTTTATTTAGGTTCTAGCTTGTCACCAAAGGAGACAATTCAATAGAGACCAGCCTGTCAAAATCACCTATAAAGGTGACGTGCAATTCAAGACCCAAGATGAGTCTTAAGACATCACTTTTGTGAAACTGATTTGCCAGGCCATTTGGAGAACCAACCTCTGTCAGTAACTAGGCTTCCTGATCAATCCCTGTCTCTTTTCTCCGCAGCAGAAAATGGCATGTGAAATAAACATCCAGCTGGCTTTCTTCCCTCAAGAACCAGAGCCGGCCAGAGAGAACTTCGACCTTGGCCCTTGAGCCAAGTGCCACGTCCCAGAGGGCGCACCCCGGTGGAGCAGCCACGAATGTGTGGAAACCCCAATCCGGGCTACTTTTGGGGTTCCTCCTTAGAACAACATCAGGGATTTGCTCAGGAGCAGAGCCAAATGAGACGTAAGCCACCCACAGCCCGAGCAGCGGGGCCTCCTGACAAAGGGCACATTTGAAAGGTGTCAATAAATTGCTTCTCAAAACAACATGTTTTCCACCTTCTCAAATGGGGAGTTTTGCTTGACATTTCCAAAAAACACTTTTTTAAGCTCAGTAAATAAAAGGGTGAATTGTAGGGTTATTTCACAAAATCTTGCTTCTTAAAGCTCAGGGAAGACACAACGTTCTATCACATCCGGCACTAAGACTAGTAGACCAAGTTCCTTTTTAAAAGAGAATATCCACTGAGAAGCCAAAGTAGAGATTATACGACCCACTTCCAACCTCGTAAACTAAAAGCTGTTCCTGGTGACCAGCTTCAGCCAAGGCCGAAATGAGCAATAATGAGAGAAAGGGGGGAACTTCCCTCCCGGGGCCACCACTGCTGATTTATGGTGCTCCGTGGAGTTTCTCTGGAGAGACAGGCTTGCCCTTTCCTTTCACCAGAACCGACCACCAACTCACCATCGTTAAGGGACCCTAAATTCTCATGCAATGTTGGGTAAGAGGAAAGACAGGGAAAAAATAAAATACCACCTATCGTGAAAACCACCCCCAAAGAGCAAACTTTCCTCCCTCTCGTAAGCACCATTAATATATTTACATTTCCTTTAAGAATGATGCATAAGGGCTTCCCTGGTGGCGCAGTGGTTGAGAGTCCGCCTGCCGATGCAGGGGACCCGGGTTTGTGCCCCGGTCCGGGAAGATCCCACATGCCGCGGAGGGGCTGGGCCCGTGAGCCATGGCCGCTGAGCCTGCGCGTCCGGAGGCTGTGCTCCGCAACGGGAGAGGCCACAACAGTGAGAGGCCCGCGTTCCGCAAAAAAAAAAAAAAAAAAAAAAAAAAGAATGATGCATAAGAGTGTTCACAGCAGCTTTCTTCTTCTGGCCGAAGAGTGGAAACAACCCAAATGCCCATCACACAACTGGTGAATAGATAAAGGAAAGGTTTGCCCACATAGCAAAATACTAGTTAGGGATAAAGATGAATGGAATACTGACACATGCTACAATATGGAGGAACCTTGAACACATTAAGCTAAGGGAAAGAAGCCAGGCACGGAAGGCCACACACCGTATGACTCCATTTATAGGAAATACCCAGAAAATCTACGGAGACACAACGTGGATGTGGGGCTGCCGGGGACTGGGGACTGGGCTTCAGTGTACATGGGCGTGAGGGACCTTACTGGGACAATGGAAAGGTTCTAAAACTGCCTTATGGTGATGGCTGCACAACGTGGTAAGTTTACTAAAAGTCACTAATTTGTACACTTTAAAAAAGCTGCATAAAAAAAGTAAGTTTCCATAAAATCGAGTTATTTATTCAAAAATGCTGTTTTGCTCATACTGATAATTAATCATCTCCATTTAAAGACTCCTAAGTAGGTGAACATTGGTTCAGGTCTAAGAACTCTTTCAGGGGCTCAAAATTTTCAGGGCAGGTAAAACTCCAATTATAAAGGCTGTTATCATCTTTATTAAACCACAGCTATTTAACAAAATAGCGGCAGGAAGTTACACAGGCCCTGAACGTCACTTAAACGGAAACCAAGTTGTCACTAAATGGAACGACAGGCTCCTGAATGAGCCCCCATCCCCGGACCCCCCAGGCCTAGGCTGGTGCTGCCACAGTGAGTGGAGGAGGATGGCACTGGGACCCCTGGAGGGTCTGAGCTTGACCTTCCTTCCTGTGCAGATGCGAGTCTGGGCCTCTCAGAACCCCCTAAGGAAGGAAGGTGAAAGCGAATTTTGGTGTTGGCCTATCTACCTTCTAGTCCAGGGATTCCCAAAGTGCATCCCCTCTGCCGAGACGTCCTTGGAGCAAGGTCTGGGCCGAAGCAAACGGCCCCTCTTCCCTGGGAGCCGCAGCATCGTGAGAGGCCTGGACATATTCTGCCCAGAGAGGCCTGCTTAGCCGCGTGTTCCCCATTTTTCTCATTTATTCACTGTCAAAATCTTCCTTCACATTAGACTAAAAGCGTACCCTCTTTTAGAAATTAGAAACAAAGCCCTCTTTACAATGTGTCCTTATGAAAAAGGGAGAAAATCACTATCCTTGTTAATTTATTAAAACACTTTGGCATCTGACTGGAAGTATATCAGGCCGTCCGTGTCTTACAATTTTGACGTAAGACAAGGATTAAAAAAAAAAAAAGCATTCAGAGAAAAAATTATATGCGATAGAGAATGAGAAAGGCAGTGGGGAGAAAAGGAGAGTAAGCCAGTGACTGGAGTCCTCAGCACTCCTCTTGAAACTTTTCTGTAGTTCGAAATGATGTCAAAACAAAAAGTTAAAGAAATTAAAAATGATAATCGGAGACATTCTATGCTTGTAAACATGGGCACAGATGCTATGTGAGGAAGGCTGTTAACAATACTTCAAAAAGTCAGCCAGTGAAATACCTACCCAGAGTCCGTTTCCAGAAATCCTCTTGCACAGGTAAGAGTAATGAGATGGTGCTGCTCTGTAGAAGGCCTGCTTTAGGGACTCACACACAGGACCGACCGTGTCTGCCTGGTCATGCACTGAACTGCCCTGTAAAGATGTTATGGGAGAACAGGTCCATGGCTCTCCCCTAAAAGGCATACATCTTCTAGCAGTCTCCCGAAGGCTGCTGTACTGGTAGCCTCTCTGGCTTATTACTGTTTATTATTCACTGGTTTATCATTCGTGTTCCTGGGAATTTGCTGACTAGATTCCAGTTGAGATTATGCATGAAGTTTATCTGTTCAGCTGTTTGAATCCTCCAAACCATTCCTCCTGACAAATAGCTTATGTGTTAGTATCATGGGGGAGCTCACTTTTATTTCATAATCCAGACTCCTCTCCGTTGGCATCTGGAGAGCAGGTTTTGTTTCTAACATATAAATGAATGATTTTCTCTACCATAGCTTAGGGATCCACATTCATAATTTTATCTCACCTAATGCTAAAGAATTTCTTCTTACTCAAGTATTTTGTGAAAGTGATAACTTTAAAAAGAATTCAAAACAATTTCTAAGGCTTCAATTCTCATATTCTTACTTGAGGGAAAGAAACCAAAACCGTCTCTAATCCAGTGCCTATCAGCTAGCTTAATCAAAGCCACGGCCTGTCCTCTCAACTGTAGCTTTGTTTGAGTGCAGTTGAGTCGTCTTTGTTTCTCTGGGACTGGAGGGGAGCTGAATAAATGGCCCTGGAGGTTTCAGCCACAGTTGGGTTCTAGGGAGGCACCTGAAGTTTCCTCTCTCATTTCTCACAGCAGGTGCCAACGAATCCTGAAGGGAATGCAGAGATTAATTACAGCTGGACTTACTTTGGTCCGATCCTCTCAAGGAATGAAATCCTTGGAGACTTAAGGAAGAATTAATTATTTAAAATGCTTCTGTCCAGGCTGAATGCACAAAGCGTTGAGGTAGGTCTGTTAGATTTTGTGCAGTGAAAAAGTAATAATCTGCATCACGAGGAAAATGAAGACCTTTCCTTGAAGGGACGGGAGCCATAACCCTAGGAACTCGGATCCCAAGGAACCCCAACTAATCTTCCAAAATTTTAACCCTTGACATTTATCACTTTCATTAAAATTTAAAGGAAAGGTAACACCAGTTTTGCCAGGCTGATCGATGGCAGAGGCCAATACGAGATTTTGTTAAGTGAATGAGTGAGCAGGAATAGTGGGTACTCTCTAAAGCTGAGAACTCCTGAATTTTGTGGCTCAAACATTCAATTAAAGGTAAAGACAGACATAGAGAATGGACTTGAGGACACGGGGAGGGGGAAGGGTAAGCTGGGACGAAGTGAGAGAGTGGCATCGACATATATACACTACCGAATGTAAAACAGCTAGTGGGAAGCAGCCGCACAGCACAGGGAGATCAGCTCAGTGCTTTGTGACCTCCTAGAGGGGTGGGACGGGGAGGATGGGAGGGAGACGGGGACATATGTATGCATATGGCTGACTGACTGTTGTACAACAGAAACTAACACAACATTGTAAAGCATTTATACTCCAATAAAGATCTATTAAAATTTTTTTTAAAAAGGTAAAGAAAATCAGAAACAAGTTGGAAGTTCTATATCCTGTTTTTATTCACAATGTATCTTGTATGCTCTGCTGCATATTAACACACATGTATCTTTTTTTTTTTTAAGAATTGTAAAAAAACAAGTAACATAAAACTTACCATCTTAACTATGTTTAAGTGTGTGGCTCACAGTGTTAAGTACCCTCACATTGTTGTGAAATGGGTCTCCAGAATATTTTCAACTTGAAAATCGGAAACTCTGAACCCATCCGACAACAACTTCCCATTGTTCTCCCTCAGCCCCTCGTATCCTACTTTGTTTCTATGAATCTACTGTAGGTACCTCATGTAAGTGAAATCACACAGTATTTGTCTTTTTGTGACTGGCTTATTTCACTTAACATAATGTCTTCAAGGTTCATCTCTGCTGTAGCATGTGACAAGATTTCCTTCCTCTTTAAGGCTGAATCATAGTCCACTGTTTGGATGGACCACATTTTGTTCATCTGTTTATTTGTCAAAAGACACCTGTGTTGCTTCCACTGCTTGGCTATTGTGAGTAATGCTGATATGAACATGGGTATGCAACTATCTCTGAGAATCTGCTTTGGATTCTTTTGTATACATGTGCAAAAGTGCTGTTGCCGGATCATGTTGTGGTTCTATTTTTAATTTCTGGAGAAACCTTCATACTGTTTTCCACAGCACCTGCACCATTTTACAATCCCTGCAACAGTGCAGAAGGGTTCCAATTTCTCATTATTCTCACCAAGACTTGTTACTTTCTGTTTTTTCTTTTTATCACAGCCATCCTAACAGGTGTGAGAGGTAATATCTCACTGTGGTTTTGATTTACATTTCACTGATGATTACTGAGGTTGAGCATCTTTTCATATGTTGTTGACCATTTCTGTTTATCATCTTTGCAGAAATATCTATTCAAATCCTTTGTTCATTTAAAAATAGGGGCTGTTTTTTGCTGTTGAGTCGTAGAGGTTTTTAATATATATATATATATTTTAGATATTAACCTTTTATCAGCTATATGATTTGCAAATATTTTCTCCCATTCCACAGGTTGCCTTTTCATTCTGTTGACTGTGTCCCTTTGATGCACAAAAGTTTTAAAGTTTGATGTAGTTCCATTTGTCTATTCTTGCTTTTGTTGCCAGTGCTTTCAGGGTTCTAGTCAAGAAATCATTGCCAAGTCCAATGTCATGAAGCTTCTCCCCCAGTTTTCTTTTAAGTGTTTTCTAGTTCTAGGTCTTAGGTTTAGTTCTTTGATCCATTTTGAGTTAACTTATGTATTATAAGTGTCCAAATTAAAAAGAAATTGCTATACAGCATTCCACTGAATACATGTACAAAAACTTAGCTGAGCCTATCAACAGCCACTTAGGGTATTGCCAGTGTTTTGCTATTGTGAACAGCGATGACATGAATACTCTTTATGTAAGTTTCTCACACACATGAGAACAAGTATCTCCCGGTCTTTTTAGGAGTTAGAGTTATCTCGTGACTGGCTTATTTCAAATTTTAATTTTTTATTCTTCATTTCATTTGTATTACAATCCCTTTCCTTGAAACCCTTAGGACTAGATAAATGTATTTTGGAATTCAGAAATTTCAGATTTTGTCTGTAATTAAAAAGAAAAACTCCCTACAAACAAAAAAGTCCTAGGATGTCCTGTGGCTTCATAAGCGAATTCTACCAAACATACAAAGAAGAACTTATATTGATCCTTCTCAAACTCTTTCAAAAGACTGAAGAGGAGGGAACACTCCCACAGACATTCTCTGAAGCCACCATCACCCCGGTATCACCCTGATACCAAAACCTGACAAAGACACTACCAAAAAAGAAAATTACAGGCCAATATCTTTGATGAATACAGATACAAAAATTCTCAACAAAACATTAGCAAACAGAATCCAACAACACATAAAAAAGATCATACACCACAACCAAGTTGGATTCATCCCAGGGTCACAAGGATGATTCAATCAATGTGACACACCACATCAACAAAAGAAAAGACAAAAATCACATGACCATCAATAGATGTAGAGAAGCATTTGATAAAACTCAACATCCATTATTGATAAAAACTCTTACCAAAGTGTGTATAGAGAGAACATATCTCAACATAATAAAAGCTATTTATGACAAACACACAGACAATATAATATTCAATGGTGAAAAGATGAAAGTCTTCCTGCTAAAATCTGGAACATGACAAGGATGCTCACTATCATCACTTCTATTCAACACAGTCCTGGAAGTCCTAGCCACAGCAATCAGACAAGAAAAAGAAATAAAAGGTATCCAAATTGGAAGGGAAGAGGTAAAACTGTCATTATATGCTGGTGACATGATACTATATATAGAAAATCCTAAAGACTCCACACAAAAGCTACTAGAACTGATAGGTGAATTCAGCAAGGTAGCAGAATACAAGATTAACATACAGAAATCGGTTGCATTTCTTTACACTAACAATGAAATATCAGAATGGGAATGCAAGGAAACAATCCCTTTTACAATCACATCAAAAAATAAAATACTTAGGAATAAACTTGACCAAGGAGGTGACTTACATGCCGAGAACTACGAAACATTAATAAAGGAAACTGAAGATGATTCAAAGAAATGGAGATATCCCACACTCTTGGATTGGAAGAATTAACATTGTTAAAATGGCCACGCTACCCAAAGCAATCTACAGATTTAATTCAATCCCTATCAAATTACACATGACATTTTTTACAAAAGTAGAACAAATAGTCCAAAAATTTATAAGGAACCATAAAAGACCGAGAATTGCCAAAGCAATCCTGAGGTAAAAGAACAAAGCAGGAGGCATAACCCTCTCAGACTTCAGAGAATACTACAAAGCTACAGTAATCAAAACAGTGTGGTATTGGCACAAAAACAGACATATAGATCAATGGAACAGAATACAGCTCCCAGAAGAAAACCCACACACCTACAGTCAATTAATCTTCAACAAAAGAAGCAAGAATATACAATGGAGAAAAGACAGTCTCTTCAGCAAGTGGTGTTGGGAAAGTTGTACAGCTGCATGGAAATCAATAAAGTTAGAACACACCCTCACACCATACACAAAAATAAACTAAAAATGGCTTAAAGACTTAAATATAAGACATGACACCATAAAACTCCTAGAAGAGAACATAGGCAAAACATTCTCTGACATAAATCGTACAATGTTTTCTTAGGTCAGTCTCCCAAGGCAATAGAAATAAAAGCAAAAATAAACGGGATCTAATCAAACTTACAAGCTTTTGTACAGCAAAGGAAACCATAAACAAAATGACAACCTACAAGAAAATATTTGCAAATGAAGAGACCAACAAGGGCTTAATTTCCAAAATATACAAACAGCTCATACAACTCAATAACAAAAACAGGGGCTTCCCCGGTGGCGCAGTGGTTGGGAGTCCGCCTGCCGATGCAGGGGACACGGGTTCGTGCCCCGGTCCGGAAAGATCCCACATGCCGCGGAGCGGCTGGGCCCATGAGCCATGGCCGCTGAGCCTGTGCGTCTGGAGCCTGTGCTCCGCAACGGGAAAGACCACAACAGAGAGAGGCCCGCGTACCGCGAAAAAACAAAAAAAAAAAAAAACAAAAAAAAAAAAAAACAAAAAAAAAAAACAAAAACAAAAACAAAAAAAAACCCAATCAAAAAATGGTTAGGGCTTCCCTGGTGGCGCAGTGGTTGGGAGTCCGCCTGCCGATGCGGGGGACGCGGGTTCGTGCCCCGGTCCGGGAGGATCCCACATGCCGCGGAGTGGCTGGCCCGTGGGCCGTGGCTGCTGAGCCTGCGCGTACGGAGCCTGTGCTCCGCAACGGGAGAGGCCACAGCAGTGAGGGGCCCGCATAGCGCAAAAAAAAAAAAAAAAATGGTTAGAAGACTTGGACATTTCTCCAAAGAAGACATACAGATGGCCAACGGACACATGAAAAGATGCTCAATATCGCTAATTATTAGAGAAAAGCAAATCAAAACTACAACGAGGTACTACCTCACACTGGTCAGAATGGCCATCATTAAAAAGACTACAAATAACAAATGCTGGAGAGGGTGTGCAGAAAAGGGAACCCTTCTACACTGTTGGTGGGAATGTAAATTGGTGCAGCCACTATGGAAAACAATATAGAGGTTCTTCAGAAAACCAGAGTTGCCATATGATCCAGCAATCCCACTCCTAGGCACATATCTAGACAAAACTATAATTCGAAAAGATACATGCACCTCTATGTTCATAAAGCACTATTCATAACAGCCAAGAAATGGAAAAAAACCTAAATGTCCAACAACAGATAAATGGATAAGGAAGATTCGGTACATATATACAATGGAATACTACTAAGCCATAAAAAAGAATGAAATGATGCCATCTGCAGCAACATGGATGGACCTAGAGAGTATCATACTAAAGTGAAGTCAGAAAGAGAAAGACAAATACCATATGATATCATTTATATGTCGAATCTGAAATATGACACAAATGAACTTATCTACGAAAAAGAAAACAGACATAGAGAACAGACTTGTGGTTGTCAAGGGGGAGGGGTGTGGGAGAAGGGTGGATTGGGAGTTTGGGATTAGCAGGTGCAAACTATTATACATAGAATGGATAAACAACAAGGTCCTACTGTATAGCACAGGGAACTATATTCAATATCCCATGATAAACCATAATGGATGATAACATGAAAAAGAATGTATATATATGTATAACTGAATCACTTTGCTGTACAGCAGAAATTAACACAACATTGTAAATCAACTATACTTCAATAAAATAAATTAAAAAAAAGAAATTTCAGATTTTGGAAAGTATTATGGCACATAGGCTACACATTACAAAGTATTATCAGTTGGGATTTAGGGTAGCACCCAGATTGCTTTGTTCTGGGAACTCTTTAAGAAAGGCAGTCTTTTCCTTCCCCTCCCCATCATTGAGTCACATCCCAGGTATTGGAGAACTGAGTACATGTTTAAAAAAAAAAAAAAAAAAAAAAAAAAGACAGTGACATTCAAAGAAGCTGCCTTTCAATGAGTTACTTTCATATGGCACCAGGAAAAGAATCCATTTAAAACCTGATCCAGTGAATTAAGAAAATTATTTTTTTAAAAAAGAGCATTACTGAGGTATAATTGACATACAAGGAACTACACATATTCAAAGTGTACAGTTTATTAACTTTTGACGTATGCATACACCTGGGGGATCATCACTACATTCAAGGTAATGAACATGAATCCATCACCCTCAAAAGTTCCCACATGTCCCTTCCTCTCTCCTGCAGTCCTTTCCTGTCTCCAGGCAACCACTGTCCTGCTCCTGTCACTATATGTATTCGTCTCCTGGTATCTGCGGGAATCGGTTCCAGGACATACCTTAAAGTTAGGTAGCATCACTCTTCCAAATCTGTTCTTCTCCTTCAATATTGTATTGGCTATTCTGAGTCCCTGCCTCTCCATATAAACGTGAGAATCAGTTTGTCGATATCTATGAAATAATGTACTGGGATTTTGATTGGGATTACACTGAATCTATAGATGTTGGGAAGAAGTGACATCTTGACAATATCAAGTCTTCCTATCCATGAAACATGGAATATCTCTCCATTTAGTTCTTTGATTTTGTTCATCAGAGTTTTGTAGTTTTCATCATGTAGACCTTGTACATATTTTGTTATTAGGTTTATGCCGAAGTACTTCATTTGGCTGGGGGGCACTAATGTCCATGATATTGTATTTTAAATTTAAAATTCCACTTGTTCATTATTGGTATATAGGAGAACAACTGAATTTTGGAAATTAACCTGGCATCCTGCAACCATGCTATCATTGTTTATTAGTTCCGTGAGTTCTCTGTCAATTCTTTTGGATTTTCTATATAGATGATCACGTTTTCTGCAAACAGTTTTATGTCCTCCTTCTCAATCTGTATACCTTTTACTTCCTTTTCTTGCCTTACTGCGTTAGCATGGATTTCCAATATGATGTAGAAAAGAAGTGGTGAGAGGGGCCATTGTTACCTTGTACATGATCTTAATGGGAAAGCTTTGAGTTTCTCACCAATAAGCATGACGTTATTAGCTGTAGGTTTTTTGTAGATCATCTTTACTGAGTTGAGAAAGTTTCCCACTATTCCTAGTTTAAGAGTTTTTATCCCGAATGGGTGCTGAATTTTGTCACATGAGTTTTCTGTATCTATTGATATAATCATGTGATTTTTCTTTTTTACTCTGTTGATGTGATGAATCACACTGACTTTTGAATGTGGAACCAGCCTTATGTACCTGATATAAAGCCCACCTGGTCATAGTGTATAATTCTTTTTATACATTTTTGAATTTGATTTGCTAACATTGTTGAGAATTTTGCATCATGTTCATGAGAGAGACTGTTCTCCAGTTCTCTTTTCTGGGAATGTCTTTGTCTGATTTTGGTATTAGGGTAGTACTAGCTTCATAGAATGAGTTAGGAACTATTCCCTCTGCTTCTGTCCTCTGAAAGAGACTGCAGAGAATTGGTATAACTTCTTCTTTAAATATTTGGTAGAATTCACCAGTGGACCCACCTGGGCCTGGTGCTTTTGGTTTAGGAAGGTAATTAATTATTGATTCAATTTCTTTTATAGATAAAGGCCTATTCAGAGCATCTACTTCTTCTTGTGTGAGTTTTGGCTGATTGTGACTTCCAAGGAATTGGTTCACTTCATTAGGTTATCAAATTTATGGGCACAGAGTTGTTCATAATATTCCTTTAATATCGTTTCAATTACCACGGGATCTGTAATGATGTTCTCTCTGATTTCTGGTATCAGTAACTTATATGTTTTCTTTTTTTCTTAGATGGCTTGATTAGAGGATGATCGATTTTATTGATCTTTTCAAAAAACAGCTTTTCGTTTTGTTGATTTTCTCTACTGATTTCCTGTTTGCGATTTCATCTATTTAATTCTTTGTTTTAAATCTTCTGTTCACTTTGGACTTAATTTGCTGTTCGTTTTCTAATTTTCTAAGATGAAAACTTAGATAATTGATTTTAGATACTTCTCTACTATAAGCATTCAATGCTACAAATTCCCCTCTAAGCACTGCTTTTGCTGCACCCCACAAATTTTGATAAGTCTTGTTTTCATTTTTACTTAGTTCAAAATATTTAAAAATTTCTCCTGAGATTTCTTCTTTTATCCACGTGTTATTTAGAAGTGTGTTGTTTATTTATTTTAAATTTATTTATTTATTTTTGGCTGTGTTGGGTCTTCATTGCTGTGCGCAGGCTTTCTCTAGTTGCAGTGAACGGCAGCTACTCTTTTTTGCGGTGCGTGGGCTTCTCATTGCAGTGGCTTCTCTCGTCGTGGAGCATGGGCTCTAGGTGCCTGGGCTTCAGTAGTTATGGCATGCAGGCTCAGTAGTTGTGGCTTGCGGGCTCTAGAGCGCAGGCTCAGTACTCGTGGTGCATGGGCTTAGTTGCTCCACGGCACCTGGGATCTTTCCGGACCAGGGACTGAATCTGTGTCCTCTGCATTGGCAGGCAGATTCTTAACCACTGTGCCATCAGAGAAGTTCCAGAAGTGTGTTGTTTAATCTCCAGTATTTTGGGATTATTGATATAGCTGGATTAACATCTGTCATATTTGTTACTGTTTTCTACTTGTCATCTTCGTTGTTCCTGTTTTTGTCTCCCCTCTTTCTGTCTTTTGTATACAACTGCTTAATAGTTCAGCGGTGTTAAATATATCCGTAATGTTGCGCAAGCATTGCCACTATTCTCCACAGCTCTTTTAATCTTGTAAAGCAGAAACTCTGTAACCATTAAAAAATAACTTCTCATTCTCCCCTGCTCCTAGCCCCTGGCAATCACCATTTTACTTTCTGTGCCTATGATTTTGAATATTCTAAGTATTTCATATGACTGGTCATATAGTGTTTCTCTTTTAGTAGACTGGCTTACTTTACTTAGCAGAAGATCCTCAAGATTCATGCACTGCAGTACATGACAGGACTTCCTTTCCGAGGCTGAATAATATTCCATTGTATGTATATACAACACACTTTGCTTATCCATTTATCCACTGATGGATACCTGGGTTGCTTTCATGCTTTAGCTATTGTGAACAATGCAGCTATGAACATGGGTGTACAAATATCTCAAGACCCTGCTTTCAATTCCTTTAAGTATACGCAGAAGTAGAATTGCTGGATCATACAGTAATCTTATTTTTAAGTTTTTAATGAGTTGTCATTCTGTTTCCCACAGTGGCCACACCTTTTTATAATCCCACAACAGTGTACAAGGGTTCCAATTTCTCTACATCTTCACCAACACTTATTTTTTAAAACACTGTAGCCATCCTAATGGGTATGAGGTGGAAGATTTGTATTTCTCTAATAATCAGTGATGTTGAGCATCTTTTCATATCATCACTGGCCATTTGCATATATTCTTTGGCAGTGTCTGTTCAAGTCCTTTGTCCATTTTTGAGTCAGAGAGTTTATTTTTTTGTCGAGTTTGGAGAATTCTCTATATGGTCTGGATATTAATCTCTTATAACATAAATGATTTGCAAATGTTTCCTCCCATTCTGTGGGTTGTCTTTTTACTCTGCTGATAGTCTCCTTTAATGCACAAAATCTTATAATTTTCTTGTAGAATCCAATTTGTCTATTTTTCATTTTGTTGCCTGTGCCTTTGGCGTCATATTCACAAAATGATCACCAAATCCCGTGTCATGAAGTTTTGCCCCATGTTTTCTTCTGTGAGTTTTATAGTGTTCAGTCTTATATTTAGGTCTATAATCCATTTTGAGTTCATTTTCGTATATGGTATTAGGCGAGGGTCCAGCTTCATTCATGTGAAGTTCCAGTTTTTTCCAGCACCAGCACCTTTTGTTGAAAAGACTGTCCTTTCCCCATAGAATGGTCTTGGCACCCTTGTCAAAAAATCATTTGAACATATATGCAAGGGATTATTTCTGGGTTCTCTATAGTATTCCGTTGGTCAAAATGTCTGTCTCTATGCAAATACCATACTATTTTGATTACTATAGCTTTGTAGAAAGGTTTGAAACCAGGAAATTTTTGAATAGGTAATACAACACAGCACAAAATTAAAAGTTAAAAAAAAAGGGAGGGTGGGAAGTGGGACATTGGAGAAGTAAGTCTGTCTCCCAGCTACCCAGCTCTCCTCTCTATAGGCAACCACGGCAACTAGTTTCTTGGGTTTTAAGGTTTTATTTTAATAGGCTCGATCGAGTTGTCCATTTTCTGGAGTTTCTACACTGCTTTTTCTGTATTTTAAAACCTTGTTTGGGGCTAAATATCACCATATACATTGACTGGAATGAGATAGAGCCATCCTGAACAGTCTTGGGAGATTGAGATTTAAGTAAGAAGTTCTGGAAGATAAAGAACAGGTAAAGAATAACAGAGAGGAAGAAAAAAATATCTGAAATTAGAGCCTTGATTCGCAATCCCTCTGTCTTAGTCACCAGAGCTCAGGAGGACCACTCTGCCCAGTGTCTCAAACAGAACCGTGGCCAAAGTTCTTTGCCAGCTCTGTTAATACGTGAGGACCACTGAAGGATGCTGAAGGTATCATCTGGACAGCAGCCTTGTAACTTTCCTCTACCTGGTGCCTGTGCTTTCAGAGCACTTCTGCAGACACTGTCTTGGCAGGCAGCACACCCGTGAGACAGTGAGAAGAAGGAAATGAGGGCTCTGAGGAGTGTGAGTGATTAAAGTTAGTGTCAGAGAAGGACAGGCCAGGACGCCTGGCTTCCACGCTGTGGCTGGCTCCTGTTCATCTGCTGCCCTCTTCCCTCTCTCAGCCACCCCCAATCCTTCCCCAAGACAACACCTGGGGCCGCGGTGGCGGGCCGCCAGTCTTTTTCTGGCTAGAGCAGACTTCTGCAATTCTGCAGCTGCCACGACACCAGCAAAGAGGAGGAACGCATCCCCGTGGACAAAAGCCGGGTGGAGAAAGGTATCCTGGAAGAGAAGCTGAAGGATAAAACATTTGAAATGTGAGAATTGTGAAAGAGAGAGTGAAAAGGAGAGAGATGCAAGAACAGGCAGCCGATGATCAGCAAGTTGACAGCAGAGCCTGGATGAAGCAGAAGAGGGGACCTGGGGGCTGCACTGGTCACCGCAGAAGTCACTGCCCCGTTGGCTCAGCGGAGCAAGGAGTGACGCCCAGACTCCAGGGACAGTCACATTTGGTCTGAAACATGAACTGTGTTGGTGAGACAGGCAGGCTTGTCCCATTATACTGCTTGAGAAATACAAACTCAGAAAAAAGCTCTGAAGGATTTGCTAAAATGCCCCAGAATGTTGCAGAATGTCCAGTGCAACAGACCACAGCCAAAAGGCATTCCTTTTATATCAAACATCGCTTAAGGGGGGAGATCAAAGCCTTATTAAAACAAGTTCCAACCAGAACCGCTTATTCCAATGTCGTGTGTCCATGTCACCAAAGCATCTCATTCCCACCATTAGTTTGGTCTTTAAGAACTTTACAATGAAACACTGTCATGGAAGGAGCAGTGCCAGACTGTGAATAAAAATTAACTTGTGTTTCAAGGAATAAAACCCATTTACTGCCCAGAGATTCCTGTAATGAGTTTTGTTAACATTATACTAGACTTGAAATGGCAGAGGAAGAAGCCAAAAAGCAGAGCTCCCTTGTCCTGTGGCTCATCAGGGCTGAATGTGCCTCAGAGCTACCTTACTATTTCTACATCAGCATTCTAAACCGGGCAAACTCAAACCCTGGTCCCTACTTTTCTCTCACTGCATTCTAATTTTCTCAAAGCTCATGGGGCTGGGGTCTCTTTTAAAATAAAAAACTTAATGCAATCTAATTCTCTGGGTTTAAAACTCTTGGCAGGAAATGAGGGAAATCCCATTTTAATTATAATGCATTCTTATTCCAGCATATGAAAATGATGACATAGATCTGGAAATGTAGCTGAACACGTAATAAAACTTGTCTCCTTACAGAAATAAACACAGAGGACTGGAGTGAGCGGAGGGAAAAAGAGGCTGGTTAATTAACTGCCTTTGGGAAAGGTAGTGAGGAAGAGGGAGCAAGGGAAGGGACATGGCTGTGAACTGACTGTCCCCCCGACCCCAAATTCTTGTGTTGAAGCCCTAAACCCCAAAGCGATAGTATTGGGAGGTGGGGCCTTCGGGAGTAACTGGGTTTAGATGAAGTCACAAGGTGGAGTCCCCACGATGGAATTAGTGTCCTTGTAAGAAGAGGAAGAGAGACCAGAGCTCTCTCTCTCCGAGGGCACAAAGAAGAGGCCACGTGAGCAGAGAAGGCAGCTGTTTGCAAGCCAGGAGCAGGTCCCTCACCAAGAACCAAATCTGCTGGCACCTTGGTCTTGGACTCCCAGCCTCCAGGACTGTGGGAAATAAATGTTTGTTGTTTACACCGCCAAGCCTGCTGTATTTTGTTATGGTAGCCCGAGCAGGCTCAGACAGACACCGTGGGGCAAATACTACTGCTGTGGAATCCGCCCACTCAGGTCTGAAAGGCTCCTAAATAATAACTCTGAGGTACTTCTAAACCTTGAAACTACTTACAAGCAGAGAATATTAATAAAAACTTTTGAGGGGTTCCTGGTGACCCTAGCAAAGATGCCTTCCAAGTTCAGAAGATGAGGAACGCTTCCCATCTTCTCACCTCTGTACTGAGTGGCAAGCCACAGCTGCAGTCACATCCACAGGGAATCCATCCCTTGGAGGAAATGCTCACACACACAGACTAAGCCGCAGCACCTTAACCTGAACCTTCCCAAGACTCACTGGGATACACCTGCTCAACTGTTAACACTGGTCTGCTAGAAAGGTTTAGTGACAAGAGACATAAAAAAGAAAAATGCATATTTTACCAAAATTTAGAAAAAAGAAAAAAGGTCTAACCAGTTAATAAATCAACTGTTTCAGTTGGCTTAAATGAGAAATTCTCAGAAAAGCTTTTTTAAGGGCAGCCAGAATAGAGCAACCCTTGATTTTTCTAGGTGCTTCTTTCACAAGTTAACTAAGTGTTTCAAAGTCTGATTACTACTTATGGATTTTATCGACCATCAACACCCTCCTCCCTCCCAGCTTCCTTTGAGAATTCCATCTTTCAATAGAACCCCATCCAAGTTAAGGTCTGATTTCCTCCACCACACCCTGACCGATGATTCCCGCTCGCATGGATTTCTCCACCCTCTGTGTGAGGCAGGTTGCCTCTGCAGGCGTCTGGACCCTGGCTCTGGGTGAGGGGAAGGGGTGAGGTGCTCCTTCTGCAGCCCATGGCCGCAGGGAGCACAGGAGAAACTCCGCATATGCGACCTGGATAATTAAACAAACACTGCACCCCAGGCATGGTGCCCGGTGCTACCACACTTCTCAGAGTCGACCTAACAGGAAGGCACTGCTGCCCTCTTTGATTGTGGAGCTGAAGCTCCAAAAATATGGAGCAAAAGTGGTGCGTGAGGCCGGGGCTCTTCCCATTCCTCCAGCTCACTGAGCACTTGCTGAGGTTGACTAAATTTGTTGAAATCTGGTAAAAGGAGGTGGGAAGGAGGTTGACGCTACCATCCTTCGAAACTTTCAGATTAATAGTACGTTATAGCTAACCAGAATTATTTAAACCCTAAGATTTCTTTCAGAAACAATGCATAAGATTTATAAAATTGTTTTCTGCAGACATTAATTTTTCTAATTCATTTAAAAATGTTTCCATGGCCTTTTCTGATTACAAAAATAATACATATTTCTACCTCAATTAAAATTTTTAGGTAATTTTAAGAATATATATTTTTGTAATTTTAAACATATATAAAATAAAAAAGGAAGATAACAGCTGAGATGGTTCAGTGGATATGTTTTCTCCAGCTTTAGATTTTCTATGCATTTATATATATATATATATATATATATATATATACACACACACACACACACACACACACACACACTTTTTTTTCACTTTCTAAACAGAGACAGGACTCTCCTGTATATATAACTGATTTTTAATCTGCTTTTCCCACTTGATTTTTCAGGGACTTCTTTCTATGCCAACACACAGTTTCTTCTAGGTTTTCTAACAGCTGTATAGCATTCTGTCGCGTGGTCAGTATCCTAATTTAGGCAGCCAACCCCTACTGGACAGTACTTAGATTATTTCCTTTTTGTTTCTGCTTTTGTAAGCAATACAATCAACACTATTCACAAATAATTTCTGCGTATTCATCTAATTATATTTTCCCTTTCAAATCCTTATTCTTATAAATTATGGCATCATATAAGAAAAGTGCATAAAGGAAAAATGCACAATTGAACTGACAAAACAGCAACCCCCCGGGGCCGGGAGTGGACCATGACCTGCACCCCAGAAATGCCCTCATGATATGCTCTCTGACTCCTATGCTGATGCTGGTGATACTATTTCTTAACCTGTCACTTCTCCTTGTAGTTTTATCCCATTAGCATGTGTTCCTCAGCACGGTGGCTGCACTTTTAAGGTAATCATGCTGTGTGTATGTACGTTTCGTGGCATGAAAGTGCACGCGTGCAATGGGTATTCTTCCGTGTCTGCCTTCTTTAGCTCAACGTCACACGTCTGGTGAGGGGAGCTGTCCTTTGCCCACGTTCTCTGCAGTACTCAGGAATAAAAATCAGTGTATTTACCATCTTACTCTTGAGGGACATTTGGATTGTTTCCAACTATGAATAATGCTGCTATGAACGCTTGCATACCTGCCTTTATGTGTTCCTAGGAGTGGGACTATTCAGCAACAAGGAATACATATCTTACGCTTTAGTGAACAATACCAATCTGCTTTCTAAATTGGGGGCCCCAGTCTACACCCCCCACCCCAGCACCAGGATGTATTCAATATGAGAGTTCCTGTTACTCCACATCCTTGCCAACTCTTGGAACTGTCAAATGTCTTAGTTTCTGAAATCTGGTGAGCGTATAATATCATTTCCTCTTCTCAGAAATGCCTTTCAAGCCTTGAATCCATTTTTCTATTGAATTGCCTATTTCTGGCAGGTTTGTGGAGGTTCTTTAAACATTCTGGACACGTTTCCTTTGCAGGTTATAGATGGTGAACGTGTTCTCTGGATGAACAGAAGTTCTTAATTTGATGGTAGTCAAAGTATTAATCTTTTCCTTCTGCATTTGCAGTTTTAATGACTTCGACTCTTCCCCACCCCCAAGATCATGAAGATTCTTCTATATCACCTCCTAAAAGATATACCGTTTTGCTTTTCATATTTAGGTCTCTAAGCCATTTGAAATTGGGTGTGTGTATAGGGATCCATCTTCATTGTTCTCTATGTGGTTCCACCAATTTGCTTACCTTATTCTGTTCCAATACCTCCACTATATTGGTTATTAAATTGTTTTAAAAAAAATCTCAGTACCTATTACAGAAGGGGATAGCAAACTTTTTCTGTAAAGATCCAGATGGTAAATGTTTTAGGTTATGGTGACCACATACAGTCATCCTTACTGCATATTCTTCTTCTTCAAATGTAAAAAAAAAATTTTTTTTTTTAAACTAGGGGTTCAAACAAAAATAAGCCAAAGGAAAGTTCACCTTCAGGCAGTAGTTTGCTGATCTCCATGAAGAGCAAGTCCCGCCCACTTTATTCTTCTTCCAAAGTGGTGTGACATCATTCATCCTCAGGGGAATGCAAACCAAAACCACAATGAGAAAAAGAAAACAAAGCTGAAGGACTCACGCTTCCGGATTTCAAAACTTACTACAAAACTACGGTAATCAAAATAGTGTGTTACTGGCATAAGGACAGATACATAGACCAATGTGGAATAGAACTGAGAATCCAGAAACGAACCCAGACATGTATGACCAACTGATTTTCGTCAAGGGTGCCAAGACCACTTGATGGGAAAAGAACAGATGTTCGACAAATGGTGCTGGAACAGCGGATGTCCACGTGCAAGAGAAGGAGACTGGACCCCTACCTCATTCCATATACAAACATTCACCCAGAATGGACAGACAACCACAATGTAGTCGAACAACCTAAATATAAGAAGGAAACACAGGGGTAAACCTTCCTGATCTTGGATCTGACACCAAAAGCATGACCAACAAAAGAAAAAATACCAGGCAAATTAGTCTCCATTCTTTCTTATGTTTCAAACCCTCCACCTGGAATCGCTTTCCTCTTGCTTCCTGTGTAGCCCCTATGATTCCTTTAGGAGGATTTGCTGATGATCAACTTTGTCTGAAGATGTCCCTTTTGTGCCCTCAATTTTACAGAATTCTAGATTGGGAGTTACATTCTCTCACAGGCATGACCTCAAAGTATCGTTTATCTTTCTGGCTTCTGTTGCAGCTTTGTGGAAGAAAGCTGTCATATCGTCACTCACTGAGAGTTCATCTCTACCTCTTTCTGTAGCTACTTTTAAGATGTTCCTCTGTCTTTGGTTTTCCGCAGTTTCGTTATGATTTATCTAGTTATAGCCTTTTTAAATTACTCATCTTGCTTGGGATTCACTGGGATTCTTGACCCTGTGATCTGATACACTCTGTCAGCCGCTACCTGTTCCAGTACTGCCCCTGCCCGGTCTTCTTTCTGTAAGTCCTGCTTAAAGGTATATTAGACCTTCTCACTTCATCCTTGATACCTCTCAACCTATCTTTCATCTTTTCCCTGTTTTTGTCTCTCTGTTCTACATTCTTGATACTTTCTTCCAATATTTCTTCTACTTTATTAATATTCTCTTTTACGGGGTACAAACTACCGAGTTTTTACTTTTGGTTTTTGTATTTTTCAATTCTAGAAGTTCTGGTTTGTTCTTTCAAAATATGTTACAGCACTTTTAGTAAGTTTCCAGTTTTTGCTGAAGATATTTTCTAACTTTTATTTCTTTATACACATATAAAGTTATATATGTAGAAAGAATAGTTTTTTATATACATACTTTATACGTACAGCTTTACATGGGTATAAAGTATAGTTGTTTTAAAGTCTGTGTCTGATACGTCTAATACCTGAAGACTGTGGGTCCATTTCTGCTGTCTGTTCTTTCCTCTGATTCTAGGCATTGTGCCCTGTCTCCTTGTGACTTTGGCTATCTCTGTGATGCCCTCTGTCCTCAAAAACATCATTTGTGGGGAATCTCCAAGGTTTAGGACTCGAGTGTCTTTTCCAGAGAGGGTTTCCATTTGCTACTTGGGCACACTACCTGTCTGGTGTCACTTTAACCTAAGTTCAGAGCACTGGGGTTCTTGGACTGCTCTTGTAACTCCGGGTGGCAAGTCCCCTGAGGAGCCAGTCTACAGGTGGGTCTTCTTTTGCCTCCTCCCTCCTCCCTGCCCTGGCTCAGCAGCCAAGGAAAGCTCTCGTCTCTCTCTGTTTTGTGGGTTTCCTTATGACTCATCCTCACCCTCTGAGGTCCCAGCTCCTTTTGTGGGTGTCCTTATGGCTCATCCTCACCCTCTGAGGTCCCAGCTTGTTATGGAAGAGTCTCCTACCAATTCCTCAACTTTGATGATCTTAAGTTTCTACCTGTTTCTGAGCCCCTGAAAAGTCTGTCAAACATCATAGCTCAGGTTCATGGTTTAGATCATCAGCTCTCTCAGGAAATAACCACTGCTCGGGGTCTGCTTATCTCTCGAGGTTCAACTCTCTCTTAGGGTTCGGCCTGGTCATACTTTGTAATCTTGTCAGCGCTTAGCTGCTTTCATAAAGTTATTTTTAACATTTTATCTAGCATTTTAAATTACTTTCAGCAGAAGTCTCTAGATAACTAGTCCACTGTAATTAGAAGCCGGAAATCTTGTAATTATGGCTTTAGGATAAATTCCTTGGAAGTTGAACTACCTCCAGAGGATATAGCACTTTGTGTTTTGACATAAACTGAGAAACTGAATCACATTATACTCCCGCCACCTATGTGTATGCAGGACCTATTTCCTATGACCCCAATCAGCCCAGGACATTATTAATCACCACCAATCTAACCGACAAAGATGATCTCATTACTGCTTTAATCTGCATTTCCATAGTTAGTAGCAAGGCTGGTAATCCTGCTTCTTCTTTCACTCAGTCTTCTTTTATACACTTACAAGAGCTCTCTCATGCAGGCTGCAGCTGTTTTATAATCTCTCTTAACATATAGAAAGCACCTTTGTTTTACGTTGTGGATTTTTTTCTAATTTGTCATCTGTCTTTTAACTTCCTTTATGCTGACTTTTCCCATACAACAGTTAAAAATGTTTACTTAGTCAAATCCATTATTCTTTTTCTTTGGGGTTTCTGGCCTTGTTATCATGCAACATATTCCATTATTGATTCTACTATATATCACATTTCCACCCTGGGCCATTAAGTCACTGGCTTACAAACCCTCCAGAGGTAAAGGTTTACAGCAACATTTTTCACAAAGATCTATGTTAAAATGCATAACACTTCATTTTTTTTTTTTTTTTTTTTTTAAGGAATAGCTTTTTTGAGGTCTGTAAGTATATAATACTCTTCGTGATTAATGAAATGGAGGGGAAAGGCCAGCATCACAAGCAGGAACACATAAGTTTCTCACCAGCACATGATCCAAGAATAGCAAATACCTCCGCTTCCTGCTTCTGTGTCCTCAGGCAAGAGCCACCCCAGAGGCAAACTAAGAGTGCTGCCCTCTGCAGAGCTGGGTCCAAGGCCTCAACATGCCTCCAGCGAGAGCTAGACAAGGTTCCTGTGCCCTCATCTTGGCTGGGCCATTCATCAGCTTTGCCACTTCAGGCACATTTCTTCAACTCCCAGGCCGCAAACTGTCTCAGTATCAAATAGGATTTGGTTAGAGGGTTTCTCAAGTCCCTCTGACCTTAACAGTAAGTTTTAGGAAGACTGAGATTTTCCCCTATGGACCACATTAGCAAAGTTAATTTAGTTTGAAAGGTTAAAAACTCACACACACATACACCGTATCAAACCCAAACTAAGAAAGTAATTGCCGATAATTCCATTTTCTGTAGAAATTATTCACTAACTTCTGACATTTCTGATGTCAGAAAAAAATGATGCATTCTTCAAATATACGTATGTATGTGTATATCTAGCTGTATGTGTGCATGTATGTGTGCATGTCTGTGTATCTGACTATAATTAGATAAAAAACTGTGGCACCTCCACACCATGGAATATGGCTCAGAAAAGATATTCCATCGATACTACAACAACCTGGGTGTATCTATCTCAACGGCATTATGAGTGACAAGCGTCAGCCTCGAAAAGTCACATTCTATCTGATTCCATTTGCACAATACTCCCCAAATGATAGAATGTTAGAGATGGGGAACAAATAAGTGGTTGCTGGGGTGAGGGATGGGGGACGGAGGAGGGCAGGGGGACTATAAAGGGTCAGCAGGAGGGCTGCAGGAGGGTGGTCACACCAATCCCACACACGCACAGGGTACCGGTGGCCGGTTCATGGTTTTCATATCAGACTGTAGTCACGTAAGATGTAACCTGACCATTAGGGGAAATTGGGTGAAGGACGTGAGGGACCTCTTTAATCTATCTTTTAGACTTCCCATGAATCTATAATTATTTCAAAATAAAAAGTTAAAAACAAAATGTGTTAGAAAAAATGAGCACTTAGTGGTGCTTATTCCCAACAGAAAAAAAGAAGCAAAGGGTATCAATAGCAACGCACAAAAGAATAAGTATAAATGGCTAATAAACACACGAAAAGAACTAAAAGTCATGGGAATTTTCACTTAACAGGCTGGTAAAAATTTAAGAAGAAGAATAAAACTAGTATGACTGAGGGATTGGAGGAAAATCCTCTCATACACCATTCAAGAAGGTACAGCTGGTAGGAGTGTAAACTGGTACTATTTGCTGGCTTCAGTTTTCACTAACTAAACCCTAACCAAATACTACCTGGAGACCTCAGAACACAACTCATCGCCACCCAGCACACACTGGGACTGACACCACCTGGGGGAGGTGTGGGGTCTCTAAGCTGCTTTAACTTTGCCTTCCTCAGCTCAAGATCTTTCCTCTTGGCATTCCTGACGGTAAGACCTGAGGAAACGAGGGGCCATTGATCTTCGCAGAAAGACTGGGTCATACAGTCTGAAATGTGTGTCCTGGCAGAGAGCACGGTGCCAGACACGTTTGGATGGGCACGGGTGTGGCTGCACGTGCTTTGTGCTCTGGGTGCTGGTCCGGACATGTGGAGCAGCCTGGGAGCCATCGCAAAGAAGAGAAATGGACTCTCCACCAGTGTCCGAAATTTGAAAGATAAAATACCGGGCTCAATATCGACCATCAGGCCTGATGCCGAAAGAATCCCTAAGCTGGACGGGCAGTGACACTAGGTAACCTACACACTCCTCTCCGGGTCTCAGATACTCAGACCCAACCACTCCTCATCGCCCCCGGCACCATCACACTCAGTTCAGCCACCGTCACCTGCCACCTAGATTATGGCAAAAGCCTCCAAAGGGCCTCCCTGTTTCTTTTATCCATTCAGCTGCCAAAGTGATCCGAGTAAAACGTAAATCAAACCGTATCACTCCTCTGCCCGAAGCCGAAGTCCTTCCAGTGGCCCCTCACAAGGCCTCCATGAGCCCCTCTGCTCTGAAGACCCCTCCCCCCATTTGCTTGCTCTGCGACACAACACTTGCCCCCACCCCAGGGCCTTTGCACTTGTTACTCTTCTGGGCTAGAACACACTTCCCTCCTCCCCCAGGGTTTGCCTTCCCGTCTCCTTCAGAGAGTTCTCAAACGCTACTCAGGGGAGCTCCATCAGTTAGGGCAACGAGCCAAAACATGGAGGCTTCCACAAACGTGGGCTGGGGTGCCTCGGCCACATGGTGTGTGTTGCTTCCTCTTAGGTTTATGCTGTCTGCCCACTGCCCACGTTCTCGACACTGGACGGCTTGTGGGAAGGAGGAAGAGAGGCCGGGACGGACTGTCCAGTCATTTTCAGGGCCAGTCTCAGACCCTGGTTCCACGGCTGCACCCAACCAGGGAGAGTAGGACATGCAGCCTGGCCCTGTGGCCACATTCCCAGCTCGGCCACCACGATGGAAGGGAAAACAAAAGTTGGGGAGGCCCAAGAATCGCTACGGAAACTCCCCGTGACCACCCTGTTTCTCCATCGAGGCTCCTCTCCACACTCTCTACCCAGGTCCCTGCTTCACTTTTCTCTAATCACACAACACGTATGCTCGTGCATGCGTGCACGTACGCGTGCACACACACGTCTATTACTAATTTATTTACTGTCGCTCTCCTCTTGTCAGAAAGTCAGCTCCACACGGGCCGGGATTTTTTGTTTGTTTGTTCGCTACTATTTCCCAGGATTTATAAGAGTGCCTGACACGGGGTGGCTGCTCCACAAATATTTGCTGAATTAATGAATTCCATGAAATTTAAAAAGACACACAAGACCGTAAGCACAGTTGCGAGATTTCAGTTAGCCCGAATGTAACGCTGCGAGAATAGCACGCCCGGCCCTGCCTTCCCTGGGGCCCACACAAAGTACCAGCAGCCCCCCATCACCGCCCCCCTCCCCCGTCATCTCAGAGGCAAAAGGTCCAAAAAGGGCTCTGGCAGAGGCTGCAGGACCAAGTTCCAGCCGGCGGGGGCGAGGGCAGGGGCGGGGGCGAGGCGGGCGCGCTGGACCGCACCTGCATGAAGCCGCCCTAAAAGGCAGAGCGTGGACTCTCCTTCCGCCCCCTCCGCCCCCTCCTGTCTGGCTGGGACGCAGGCTGGTGGCCAAGTCTGAGGACAGGCGCCACGGAGTAGGACACGGGGAAGGGTCTGGACAGAGACCCACCCGGCTACCCCTTCTTTCATGTGACAGGGAAAAGGAAGAGTCACTGCTGTTTGGGGTTTCTCATCACATGAAACCCAGCTTCACGGTAAAACTACAGACACCCAGGAATCTTGCCACCTGCCACAAACAGCAGGGGACCACTGGCGTTTCGAAGTAGAAAGACTCTTGGAAATGTTCCAGACTGTGCCACAGGAAAATCTGGGGCTGAAGGCACCGTCCCTATCACACTTTCTGGGGTTCCCTTGTCTCCCCCTGATCTAAACCGTGGATTACGGTATTTAAAAAAATCAAGAGATAGGATATCTTAATAGCAGAGAAAAGAGGAAGAAGCAAAAGGATTACAACGAACAAGGGGTGGACCTGGGAAACACTCAAGACTGGCAGAGAGACCTCTAGACTCTCACAGCACTGCTACCCCCAAATAGCCCTCGGGTGTCACCTGTCACTCGCCAAACACGCTGCTACTTCAGGACTTATTCCTAGTCAACCAGCTACCATGACACTGTTCCTCAAGTTGCTGAAAGTAACCACCAAGCCATTACAGAGTAGATTCCTTTCCTAGAAGGACAGGGGACTGGGCACAGAAAATGCCCCAAATTGCCTGTTCACTATATGTCACTTTGTTTCATGTGGACTCAAAGAAAAGTTACAAAAAGTTACTGTGGCTGCAAATCACCCCATCTTCCATTCAGCCCCGCCCTCTAGCGCCTCAGAAACTTCCTTACTAAGAAAGCTCAGGGAAAGAATTTTGAAACCCAATTAAAATACTACTATCAAAAGCACAGGCAAGTTTCCAAAGGAACATTAACCTGGGGTGTCAGGCCTTTCTGGAAAGTGACTGGTTCATTCTTTTTTTTTTTCTAAAAAGGTGTAAGCACCACACAGCACAACCTGATGTTTGTTTCACGAATGCAAAGGAGAATTCTGGGCACGACTTTATCCCAGAGCTTCACCAAAGAAGCATTCCAAGCCTGAGAACCTGTAAACCATGGTTCTCCAGCCCTTAAAAAGCACATCCATTGGGTGAGGGGTGGGCAAAGACCACAGGCCACGCTGACAACGGGGACCATGCCTCCGTGAGCTGATGCAATAAACCCGGAGTAATTCCGAAGCCCCAGACATTACAAAAATTGAGCCCAACACGTGGATTTTATGTCAGGAACCAGGCGGGTAATTCCGGTGATTCTTCTTGTAGTTAGCACGTTACTCACTTCGCCACAGGGTAATTTTCCTCTTAAAACCTCACACCCAATTGGTTCTAACGCAGCAGCACACACACACACAACCGTGATGGATCTCTCCTCTACGTCTAAAATTCAGCCTTAGAGTGAGCCTTTTCTAGCAATTTAGCCATCTCTGGTAGTGTTACAAAGACTCAATTCTTCTGAACACTACAGAAAAAAGAAACCTCTGTAATTAGCAGAATCACTTGACTTCCAGAAATCAAGAAACACTGCGCCATCAACATAAACTCCCTCCTCTGAACTGAGTCTCCAGCTCCATCTTCCAAAGCCAAGAGGATGAAGACATTTTCAAGAAAGCACAAGGCCCTGCCACTTTGAAGTAGGAACCGGAAGGAAGTAAAAAACGATTCGCAGTACAGTGGACTTTTTTTAATATCCAAGTGTGAAGCGAAAAGCATCCGAGGAGAGAACAAACTGTACCCTCCATGCGCGCTGAACTTTCATCTGTGGAAAGTCCCCCAAACTTCTGGACAAGCAAATGCCAGGCTCATAATCGGACAAGAGGAAGTTAGGTGAGGACTCGAGCAGAGGTACCAAACAACCCTGTAACTGTCCAATCCTCTAAGAAAAGACACACGGAACCCACAGGAACAGTAAGCTGTTAAATGCAGCTGCTGGGCTGCAATTTCAAGAGTACAGCTGTGAAAAGCAAAAACTGGTTCCGTTTATCCCGGCAGCTCTGTACCTACTGATTTTCCCTGCTCACATGGCATGTTTGGAGGGCGCGACGATGATGAAGAGGATGATTAACTAGATAACAAGCAAAGAGTTCTGCAAAGAACCAGGAGCAGTAAATCCTAAGACTAAGGCCTAAGGCTAAGGGATCCCCTCCTGCCCAGGTCCAAGTTCACAGTCCCTTAACCGGACTCCTACAGGAGCCCCCCACGGCCTTCGCCTCTAGTCTGCCCCCCTTCAGCCCATCGTACGTGCTACTGACAGAGGTTTCTGGAAGCACTGGCAATCGGGTCCGCTCCTCTCTCTTTACACCCCTCACTGGCCTCTCTGCTTACAGGTGACTCCCAGCTGCTTGGTGTGGCCCGCGTGGTCAACCCCCCACCCCCGCTGTGCTGCCTGCAGACCACGTGCCCGCGGCAGGAGGGCGAGGGGTGGAGACTCACCCAGGCCTCGGCAGCCCTGGACAGCATCTCCCTGCACGGGACCCCTCTGCTCCGGGAGGTGGCAGGCACTGCCGAGGCCTTGCTCAGGGGCAGCCAGGCCAGAACTGACCTGGCAGAGGAGGGGCAGAGGCACGAAAAGCGCGGAGAAGCAGCGCAAACCACACGTAAAGCTCCCGCCTCACCCCCAGCCCCGCACTTAGCCAACCGAGTCCCTTATCATTAAGGCAGTTTGAGTGGGAGAGCTGTTCCCTGCACACCAAAGCCTGCCGACCGGCCGGGGCGGCCTCTCCTGGGGCAGCACCGCTGCTCGGGCTGCGCGGAGCTCTGCAGCTCCCTGGCGAGGCTCCCCCTGCCACCTCACTCCCAATCGTGCCCCCGGTTCGTTCCTACCTAATCTTGAGAGGATCTCCTCCAAAAACATCTCCCCACTCCTCCTGCCAGGTGGGATTGCCTACCTTTTCAAACCTTTATGCCTGATGTAGCTGGATATTCCTGTTATACTTCTCGGCACACTTTATTCCAGCTGTTTGCTTGGACATCTGTCTTACCAGCTCTGTGAGGACACTGCACTCGACCTCGGCAGAGTGCCCAGCACACAGAAAAGGCTCACGGGAAGAGCACCCACCACACCGCCCGGCAAGGAGGACCATGATGTACAAGTTCCCAGTCACTATCAGTGCAGGACTTACACACACACAAAAGAGCAGCGGCCCACCTGCGGCACCATTCCAGAACTAGACCCCAGGTTAAAAGGTGTATGTAACAGAAAGCAGATCACGGAAATACTATCCATGTGCTATATCATAAGCACGTTAGTTAATGATAATTTGCCAGATGTGTTTAACAAGTTCGAAATTCTCTTACTGGAGAAAGGGCATGTAAGTAGACGATATTTATGTGACTTATACTTAGGACAAAAACTTCTCTTTTAGTGTGCTTGTCTTCCTCAAATGTGTTTTAAAAGATAAGGTCTAACATAGCAAGGTTATCTTCCTTTCTTTTTTATGACGTCAGAGAAGTGCTATTGAATCCTGTGTCTAAACGGCAGTTGACATCAGTGAATATGCAGGAACAGGTGACTTGTGATAAGGGCAAGGTTTCTCCTTTTCGGGACAGGGAGAGACCCCTCTGAGGAGGAAAGGCCCTCACAAGGCAGTCACCAAACACTGCCTTTCTTCTTCCCCTTTTTGTTTCTGCCTCTGCCTGGAACGGCAAGGAAAACCGAGGGAGCAGAGGAAACAGGTGGTGTCTAACGCCTGGCTGACAGCAGGTCTCATGGCGGCTGGGTCTCCACTGAGAGACTGTCAAAGGCTCTAAGAGTTCCATCGCCTGGGGAGGGAAGATAGGTAACAAAACTAGTTGCTGAAATATCACCCTGGAAAGGTTTCTGACACTAAGCAAAGGATCTGAAGAGAAAACTGACCACACCGTGTTAAGACGCTTAGGTTGCAACTGTCTATCTTGACATAAAGACTATTAAGGGCCTACTGTCCATGGAGTTAACAAGATGTTCTATAATTTTTTTAAATAAAAATATAGAAAAGTACGAAACATCAGAATAACAGACACTCACACACCTACCCTCCAATAAACAAAATCAGCAGCTCCATACCTGCTTTCGGTCATCGCAGTTCAAAAGCACACAACATGTGAACACTTGTCAGGTAACCACACCCTCACAAAGTCGGGCTGTTTGAAGCGTAAGATCAAAACGATGGGATGACGGACCCACCTGGAGCCAACCTCCCCCTAATCACTCGCCAGCTTCAGGTCCAGAGCAAAGGCTCTCTGGAGACAGGCTCATTTTTGGTCTTACTCCCTGCCATGTCCCCAGCATACTGCACAGTGCCTCGCACACAGTAGGTGCCCCATAAATGCTTAACTAGTAAGTGACTGAAGAAAGAAATAAGCAGACTGGCCTTTTAGGCCCGAGTTCCTCATAGTGATTGCTAAGAAGACAGGGCCCTGGGGATTTCTCTGGTGGTCCAGTGGTTAAGACTCTGCGATTCCACTGTACAGGGCACGGGTTCAATGCCTGGTCAGGGAACAAAGATTCCTGCATGCCACGGTTGAAAAAAAAAAAAAAAAAAAAGATAGGGCCTTGGGAAGCCATGACCTTTGGGCTTATTTCCCCGTGTGTAGCGAGCCAAGGGCTCCGTGTACCAGCCAGGAGGGCCCTTCTTGCTCCACAACGCTGCGCCCCACCGAGGACGGCGAACGCACAAGTCTCACAAAACCATCCCACCACGCTGTTAAACACTACTTGCAAATATTCAGCTCAGGATGTTTATATTTCCTTCTTCGGTAAATTCTCAACTGATAACAGCAATTTCCATCCAAGCTCTGAAGACACTAGAATCTTCTTCCCCAGACCATGTGAGTCTATTGGGGCGGAGGGGGAAGGGGAGACTTAAACCACGATTTCACACTTAGATATTGTGCATTCCCTCCCTGTTTCTGACATTCCTGCCCTTTAGAAGATTAAAATTTCCTTTCTGTGGCAACTCTGTCTTCTAGTTCATCTGACTCTTTCACTTTAATTTTTAAACTTAACTTGAGAATGAATGTGAAAATGAAAGAGTTATAAAATGTCATCCTTCAGATCCACCGATGGACAGTAAAATTAGTGGGCAAAAGCTTGCAGAGAAACATGATATTTGCATAGTTGCAAAGTATCTCCCCCAAATATTTATGTTACAGAGACGGTAGTAACTTTCTAGTGGAGAAACCTGGCAAACACCCTGTTAACCGAGTAATCAAGGCTCACATCGCCAGGAACTGGACATATCGAGAGCATGTACCCGACAGGATGCTCTAAGCAGACACATCACTTCAGTGGTTTCCTTGCCAAAAAACGCATCATCTCATTCTAATGATGAGAAAACACCGGACAAACCCAAATAGGGACATTCTACAAAATGACTGACTGGTGCTCTTCCAATGTGTCAAGGTCATGAAAACCCAGGAGAGACCGAGGGGCTGTCACTGACAGGCAGGCTCAGGAGAAACAAGGACTAAATGCAGGGTGGTGTCCGGAGCCCGATCCTGCCTTATAAGAAGGGCTTTTAGAGGAAAAGTGGTTAAACCTGAATGAGGTCTACGGGTTAATTAACAGTACCGTACCAACGTCAGTTTCCCGCTGTTGACGAGTGTGCTACGATTGTGTAAGACGTGAGCATCAGGGGAGATCAGGTGAAGAGTACATGGAAGCTGAACTGAGAGGATTACCAGGCAGACTGTGCAGAACCCCACAAATAAATGAGAAAAATACACATAACTCACTAGTAAAAAACTGGCAAAAGACATGAATAGGCATTTCCCAGAAGAGGAAACACATACAGCCAAAAAGTCTGGGAAACGTCAATTAAACCCTAAGGAGATACTATAAAAATAGAGCATACCTTGGCTCCTTCAGCTAAAAGGAGATTCTTAAAAAGTTTTGAAGTCTGATAACACCAAACACTGGCAAGGATGAGAGCAACAGGAGCTCTGCGCTGCTGGCAGAAACACAACTGGTATAATCACTTTGGAAAATAACGTGACATATCTTGTCTATTTGGAGGCATATATGCCCTACAACTGGCCAATTCCCCTCCTTGGTAGATGTCCTGGAGACCCCCGAACACGTGCACCTGGGGGCGCACGGGAGAGAGTGCAGCGGATTTGTCTGCAATAGCAAAACATGGAAAACGATTCCCAAGTATACGCACGAGAGGACGGATGCACGCGAGTACGTCCACACAATAGGGTAGCGGACAGCAGCGAACATGAAAGGACCACAGCCACATGCACTGCGTGAATAAACTTCAGAATACTGGGTGAAAACTGCAAGTCACGGCAGAATACGTATAGGATGAAACCATTTATGTGAAGTTTGAAAACGGAAAACTCAAGACTTTTTAAAAAATAAATACATAGTGTGGCAACACCATAAAGAAAGGCAAGGGACCGGTGACTTAAAACTTGGGAACCTGCTTCTCAGGGGCAAAGGGATGTGAAGGTCAGTGTGACTTCTGGACGCCCCCCAGGGGGTATTTATGTCAGCCGGGCACATCTATCCTAGTTATGGGAGACACGTGATACTCATCTTTACACGCAGGTAATGCTGAAGGACACTTAGGAAAAAACCAGAACGCAAATAGGCTAGACACCCCGAATTTTCTGTTTAAAGACTCACATCCTAAATGAGGCTAAGTGACAAAGACGACGAGGCTGTGTGAAACTTTCAGACCTCAAAATAAAAGGAAAGAATCCTAAGGGGACAACTTGGAAGGGTTCAGGTTAGCTTCCCAGGCATAGACCTGAAAACATTCATGATTTGCCAGGCAGGACCCATACTTCACAGCTGCAAAGTTCTCTTAAGGACACATTCATTTCCTACTATGAACAAGATCTAGAAAATGTGAGTTCCTTGAGTTACACCAATCTTGACTATTTTAAGAATCCTTCATATTCCTTGGACAGAAACATTTATCTAGCCTGAGTTAATTAATTTTGTTCCTCTCAAACCATTTAGATAGCTTAATTAGCCTCTGTTATGTGTTTCTGTTCTTAAATATCAGGGTTTAGAGCAATTTACAGCTTGCCTGTACTTTTACAGTTTTTAAAGGAAATTCTACCAAAGGTCAAGAACACAGTCGTGTAGTCCAGACAGAGGGCTCACTCACCAGCTGAAACTCGCTCCTCCGGCTGAAAGCTTCCCTGATGCCAGAATCCCTCCAGAGCGCGCTCAGAGCAGGTACGTACAGCTGAAAGGTGGCAGGCTCCACGGGCAGCCCTGCTTTGTTCTCAAAGGCCATGAGGAACATCCCGTGCTTCTCATTTTCGGAATACTGCCAAGGAATACCAAGCTTGTCTCGTGCATCAACCAGAACCCTTGAGCCCTAGGAAAGAAAAGAAATCAAAGGATTTCATTGTGCTGCAAAGGCGAAATCACAACAGAGAACCTCGATGTGGGCATTGATCGTCATACAGCAGGAAACTCACAAGCTGCAACCAGGACTTGTCTCTTGGTTTGTTTTGTCCTGGCATGAATGTCTTGCTCCCAGGAATGTAACTGTATTAAGACAGATGGACACACAGATCACATCACAGGCCTGCCCTTTGCTGTCACTCATTTGAAAAGGTCCCAGAAGGCAGAAAATTGAATGAGGAAGAAGCGGCAACAAACTCAGCAAAGTGACATTTGCAAATGAAGCGTGAACCACGTCAGTGAAAGAGACAGTGTTTTAAGACAACTACAACTGTAGTACTACAGCTGTCATCATCACTGAAGTCTGGCAGCTCCTCAATACCAGAGGATACACTGCTCATCCCAACTTAAAAGGAGTGGGGAATGTAAACACACAGGCAGTCACGAGACGGGAACAGACCGAAATGGACACAAGTCAAGAGGCCCGCCCACTGAAAACAGGAGCTGGGGGATCACGTTCTAGATTTGCGATGATGAGAAACTATTTTTCATTGATTTGCTTATTTCCTCACTGTTAAAAATAAAGTTAGGATTTTCTGCCTTTTCCTTACCTCACTGACAGGGTCAAGGGGACAGAGAAACAGCCTGAACTAAAACAGTATTAGGGAAAGTGGCCAAATTGTGGAAAATACTCTCGTGGTGAAAACCGCCTCCCTGGGCAGGAAGGAAGTAGGTCTATTCCATCTTTCTCAGGTGAGTACTTCAAAGTTAGCAACACAGCATCTAAGGAAGTCTCTACGTTCTCCTGACTGGAGACTCCCTGGCAGCATCAGTACTGGATGAGCCAGAGCAAAAGGGTCCCTCCCTACCTGGAAAGGCCTTGGCTGGCTCCAAGTGGCTGGGGGACCTGGGACGATGGGCAGCAGTACCCTGGCCCCCAGCACAGGGACGGCAGGACAACAGCCCTTTTGGAGTATAAGTCACATAACATACAATCGCCCACTGACAGTGTGCAGCTCGATGGTTTACCCCAAACCAGGGCAAAGGAGACGAGTCCGTGCTGCCTGCCTCTGCTGTAGCACCTGCCTTGAACCACCAAGGTGAGTGGTAATGGTGACCAGAAACTAGCTACAGTCTCCCCTCCAGACCCAGGGACCTGGACTGCCTGGTTAGAGATGTTCCTGTGAGCTCCCTCCTCAGGGTCCATATGCCCATCTGCCACTGGTGGCCATGGCCTGTCCTTCTGATCCACAAACTTGTTTAATGCTTCCCTGGGGCGAAGCCCTGAGATAGGCACTGTGGGAAAAGAAAATGCTTATGAAGCAATGTCCGAGCGCTGGACGCTCAGAATCTGGCTAGGGAGACAGATATGTGGATTAAAAAAATTAACACCCATTGGGCTTCCCTGGGCGCAGTGGTTAAGAGTCTGCCTGCAGAAGCAGGGGACACGGTTTTGTGCCCCGGTCTGGGAAGATCCCACATGCCGCGGAGCGGCTGGGCCCGTGAGCCATGGCCGCTGAGACTGCGCATCCGGAGCCTGTGCTCCGCAACGGGAGAGGCCACAGCAGTGAGAGGCCCGCGTACCGCAAAAAATAAATAAATAAATAAATAAATCAACACCCACTTATAATAAAAACTCCCAGGAAACTAGGAATAGAGAACTTCTTTAACTTCATAAAGAACATGGGCAAAAACTCTCAGCTAACATCAAAATCAATGGTGAAAGACTGAATGCTTCCCTCTAAGAATGAGAACAAGACAAGGATGCCCACTTTTATCACTGCTATTCAGCATGGTTCTAGCCAGTGTGGTAAGGTGAAGGAAAGAAATATAAGGTACATGGATTAGAGAGAAAAAAAATAAAACTAAGCCTATTTACAGATGAAATGATGGTCTATGTAGAAAATCCAAAGGAATATACCAAAGAAACTCCTAGAATTCAAGTTAATTCAGCAAGGATATAGGATATAAAAATCAACCTACAAAAGTCACCTGGCTTTCTATATACTAGCAATTAACATATGGAAATTGAAATTTAAAATGCAATACTATTAATAATCACACAAAAATGAAACACTTAGGTATAAATCTAACAAAACATGTTCAGGATGTGTATGCTGAAAACTATAAAATGTGTTGATGAAAGAAATCAAAGATCTAATAAATGGAGGGACATACTATGTTCATGGATTGGAAGCGTCAACATAATAATGATGTCAATTCCCTCCAAACTGATATACAGGCCTAACAATTTCTATAAAATCCCAGCAAAATCTTTTATGGATATAGATATAGATATAACTATTCTAAAATTTATATGGAAAGGCACTGGATTAACTAAAACAATTGTGAAAAAGAAAAATTAAGGGGGAGGAATCCAATTCCCAGATTTGTTACATAGCTACAGTAAGCAAGATTATGCAGTATTGGTGAAGGACTAGACACACAGATCAATGGAACATAACAGAAAACCCAGAGATGGTTCCACATAAGTATGGTCAATTGATGGTTTTGAAGACCCAAAAGCAATTAAATAAAGAGTAGCCTTTTCAATAAATGATGTTGGAGGAACTGGATGTCCATAAGCAAAGGAAAAAAAAAAAAACAAAACCTTGGCCTAAACCTCACACCTTATACAAAATTGACTCAAAATGTAAAACTACAGCAAAGGAGGAAAACTTCAGGACCTGCAACTTGGCGAACAGTCCTTAGACATGTCACAAAATGCATGGTTCATAAAAGAAAAATATCAATAAACTGGACTACATCAAAATTAAAGCTTTTGCTTTGCAAAAGACTCTCTTAATAAAATGAAAAGACAAGCTAGTGACTGGTAGAAAATATCTGCCAACCACATATCTGACAAAGGACTCATATTTAGAATATACAAAGAATGCTCAAAACTCAATAGTTAAAAAAACAAACAATCCAGTTGGAAAGTGGACAAAGGCATGAAGAGTTGTTTCACCAGAGAGCACACACACAGCAAGTAAGCAGATGAAAAACAGGATGTCCAAGTTCACTGGCCATCAGGGAAAAGCACACTAAGACTGTGATGAGACATCACTACGCGTCTATTAAAACAGCTAAAACAAAAAGCAGTGACAACAAATGCAGAGATATGTGATCTCTAACACACTGCTGGTGCAGATGTAAAATGGGACAACCACTCTAGAAAATCGTTTTTCAGCTTCTTAAAAAAATTCAACGTACGCTTAACATACAACCCAGCAACCTCACTCCTGGGCATTTATCCCAGAGAAATGAAAATTTATGTCCACACAAAAACCTGTGCAGGAATGTTCACAGCAGCTTTATTCACAATGGCCACAAACTAGAAACAACCCAGATGTACTTCAATAAAACAAATGGTTCAACTGTGGTACCTCTGTACCATGGAATACTATTCAGCAATGAAAAGGAATGAACTACTAAAGCACACAACTTAGATGGATCTCAAAGGTCACATACTATGTGATTCCATTTATATAATATTCTTGAAGTGAAAAAATCATAGGGGTGGAAAACAAAATTAGTGGCTGCTAGGGATTAGGGCTGGTAGAGGAAAGAGGGTGAGTGTGACTAAAGAGGGGAGGGGGATCTCTGTGGTGACGGGGCAGTTCTGTATCTTCATAAGCAGCGCTGGTTACACAAAACTACACAGGTGATCGTAAGTCTCAGAATCCCACACATACATTGTACCAATGTCAGTCTCCTGGTTTTGATATTGCACTACAGATACATAAAATGTAACCACTAAGGGAAATTTCCTGTGAACCTATAATTATTTCAAAATAAAAGTAAAAAAAAAGTTAACTAGCAATTACAGCGATTTATGTTCCAATTACATGGTGTGGAAAGGGAAGATTACTAGAGGCCAAAGGAAGAGAGACAGGTAGGAAGAGGTGAGGCTCAGAAAACCCTAAGTGCCGAACAATTTCAACAAGTGGCAACAGTGCATCAGAACCGACCCAGAGGGGAAACAGGACTCAAATCAATCCTCAGCTCTCCTTCCTCCCTGTCCCCTCCTCCACCCATTCCTGCACTCTCTCTGGTGACAACCCCCCCACCCCCCCCCCGCCCCCCCCCCCCAGAGGACAATAGTTGAAATGTTCCAGAACCATGGAGACAAAGATGCTTCACATTCTCCACATTACCTGCAACAGCGCAACAGCAAGCATCCGAGCACAGAGAAAGGAGAAGCGATTTCTCTGGTGAGCTTCTAGGCAAAGGGTCACAGCACATTTGTGTGAATCACAGGAAGGTTCCCGCAGGCTCGGCAAGGAGCTGGGTCAGGACTTCAGCCCCACCTGCCCCCGAGTCAGGCAGCCAACACACCTACCATTCATGATGGCTCTGCCCACACGACTCAAATGCAGCACCTCCGACTTGACACAAGAGCTATCTTTCCAGTGCTCTGTTTACGAGTTAAAAAGTTTACTTCCCAAGGAGCACACACAGCCTCACTCACGGGTTAAAGCGAGTCTCTACTCCCTCGGGAATTGATGTTGGAGGCAAAGGCAGGGAACCAAACAGGCCTTTAGAAGCCTGAGCTGTCGTTTACCAAGACTGCTTTCAATGCTGCACAGACCAGGCCTGCCCTAATTACTGGGGTGAACATAGGTTTGGCTTAAAAAAGCCCGGTGTATCCAAAAGCAGCCTGTGTTCCCACTGCACACTGCCACCCAGGCAAGCTGGAACTGGTCCAAATTCACTTCACCCAAACACGGAGGGAGAAAAGGCTCCTTATTTCTCCTTTTTAGAAATTCAGGGAAATTGGCAAAACTGCCGACCAACTTTGAATTCTACCAGTGAGCTATAGTCCATTTTCTATATCTTACTCACTTCATTTGGAGGGAAAGGGCATCAAGAAAAAAAGATCTCTCTTTTGCCCTTATTTTAAATTATTCTAGCCAAAAACTACTCTCTGTTAACTTTGTTCTGAATCTCAAAGCTGAGCTCTACGGAACTTTTCTACTCTGGGACATCTGCTTAAAATCTGAGTCCGCTTTTTCCTCCTTTTTAGTGGGAGCTTAAGGTCTTTGGAAATGTTACATTCACTGTATTTTGCAGAAATGATAGTTATATATATCCCCATCATGATATAGAGTTGCTAAGTCTTAAAAAATACTAATACAGCAGGCATAACAGAATAATAAAACATCTTGCCCCATCCTTTTTCAATAAAAAACCAATTTCCTAAAACACAAAGGCCAGGACAATTCTAAAATCCATATATACTCACAAAAGAAAAAACTAAGGCAGAAAACAATTTACTGAAGTCTCAGTAATGGCTATTTAAAAAGCCCTTCTTTAAGTAACAGTGTTACTGAAGTATTAATTTTTTCAATAACCATGTACTTTTATTCAGTTGCCCAAATATAAACAGTTAAAGTATTAAGCAGATTGATGACTTCATCTCAATACTATGTAACACTTTAAACTGTTCAAAGAACACATTTTTTTGAATTTTAGTTTATTTATTTTTTTATACAGTAGGTTCTTATTAGTTATCTATTTTATACATATTAGTGTATATATGTTAATCCCAATCTCCCAATTCATCCCACCACCTCCACCCCACCGCCACTTTCCCCTCTTGGTGTCCATACGTATGTTCTCTACATCTGTGTCTCTATTTCTGCCCTGCAAACTGGTTCATCTATACCATTTTTCTAGGTTCTACATATATGCGTTAATATACGATATTTGTTTTTCTCCTTCTGACTTACTTCACTCTGTATGACAGTCTCCAGATGCATCCGCCTCTCTACAAATGACCCAATTTCGTTCCTTTTTATGGCTAATATTCCATTGTATATATGTACCACATCTTCTTAATCCATTCATCTATTGATGGGCATTTAGGTTGCTGCCATGACCTGGCTATTGTACATAGTGCTGCAATGAACACTGGGGTGCATGTGTCTTTTTGAATTACGGTTTTCTCTGGGTATATGCCCAGTAGTGGGATTGCTGGGTCATATGGTAATTCTATGTTTAGTTTTTTAAGGAACATCCATACTGTTCTCCACGGTGGCTGTATCAATTTACATTCCCACCAACAGTGCAAGAGGGCTCCCTTTTCTCCACACCCTCTCCAGCATTTGTTGTTTGTAGATTTTCTGATGATGCCCATTCTAACTGGTATGAGGTGATACCTCACTGTAGTTTTGATTTGCATTTCTCTAATAATGAGTGATGTTGAGCAGCTTTTCATGTGCTTCTTGGCCATCTGTATGTCTTCTTTGGAGAAATGTCTATTTAGGTCTTCTGCCCATTTTGTGATTGGGTTGTTTGTTTTTTCAATATTGAGCTGCATGAGCTGTTTATATATTTTGGAGATTAATCCTTTGTCCGTTGATTTGTTTGCAAATATTTCCTCCCATTCTGAGGGTTGTCCTTTCGTCTTGTTTGTAGTTTCCTTTGCTTTGCAAAAAATTTTAAGTTTCATTAGGTCCCATTTATTTTTGTTTTTATTTCCATTACTCTAGGAGGTGGATCAAAAAAGATCTTGCTGTGGTTTATGTCAAAGAGTGTTCTTCCTATGTTTTCCTCTAAGATTTTATAGTGTCTGGTCTTACATTTAGGTCTCTAATCCATTTTGAGTTTATTTTTGTGTATGGTGTTAGGGAGTGTTCTCATTTCATTCTTTTACATGTAGCTGTCCAGTTTTCCCAGCACCACTTATTGAAGAGACTGTCTTTTCTCCATTGTATATCCTTGCCTCCTCTGTCATAGATTAGTTGACCATAGGTGTGTGGGTATATCTCTGGGCTTTCTATCCTGTTCCATTGATTTATATTTCTGTTTTTGTGCCAGTACCATACTGTCTTGATTACTGTAGGTTTGTAATATAGTCTGAAGTCAGGGAGTCTGATTCCTCCAGCCCCATTTTTCTCCCCTCAAGACTGCTTTGGCTATTCGGTGTCTTTTGTGTCTCCATACAAATTTTAAGATTTTTTTGTTCTAGTCCTGTAAAAAATGCCACTGGTAATCTGATAGGGATTGCACTGAATCTGTAGATTGCTTTGGGTAGTATAGACATTTTCACAATATTGATTCTTCCAATCCAAGAACATGGTATATCTCTCCATCTGTTTGTGTCATCTTTGATTTCTTTCATCAGTGTCTGATAGTTTTATGAGTACAAGTCTTTTACCTCCTTAGGTAGGTTTATTCCTAGGTATTTTATTCTTTTTGTTGCAGTGGTGAATGGGATTGTTTCCTTAACTTCTCTTTCTGATCTTTCGTTGTTAGTGTATAGGATGCAAGAGATTTCTGTGCATTAATTTTGTATCCTGCAACTTTACCAAATTCATTGATTAGATCTAGTAGTTTTCTGGTGGCATCTTTAGGATTCTCTACATATAGTATCATGTCATCTGCAAACAGTGACATTTTTACTTCTTCTTTTCCAATTTGTATTCCTTTTATTTCTTTTTCTTCTCTGATTGCTGTGGCTAGGACTTCCAAAACTATGTTGAATAACAGTGGCGAGAGTAGACATCCTTGTCTTGTTCCTGATCTTAGAGGAAATGCTTTCAGTTTTTCACCATTGAGAATGATGTTTGTTGTGGGTTTGTCGTATGTGGCCTTTATTATGTTGAGGTAGGTTCCCTCTATGCCCACTTTCTGGAGAGTTTTTACCATAAATAGGTGTTGAATTTTGTCAAAATCTGTTTCTGCATCTATTGAGATGATCATATGGTTTTTATTCTTCAATTTGTTAATATGGTGTATCACATTGATTGATTCGCGTATATATAGTAAGAATCCTTGCATCCCTGGGATAAATCCCACTTCATCATGGTGTATGATCCTTTTAATGTGTTGGTGGATTCTGTTTGCTAGTATTTTGTTGAGGATTTTTGCATCTATATTCATCAGTGATATTGGTCTGTATTTTTCTTTTTTTGTAGTATCTTTGGTTTTGGTATCAGGGCGATAGTGATCTCACAGAATGAGTTTGGGAGTGTTCCTTCCTCTGCAATTTTTTGGAAGAGTGAGAAGGATGGGTGTTAGTTCTTCTCTAAATGTTTGATAGAATTCACCTGTGAAGCCATCTGGTCCTGGACTTCTGTTTGTTGGAAGTTTTTTTTTTTTTTGCAGTACGCGGGCCTCTCACTGTCGTGGCCTCTCCTGTTGCGTAGCACAGGCTCCGGATGCACAGGCTCAGCGGCCATGGCTCACAGGCCCAGCCGCTCCATGCCATGCGGGATCTTCCTGGGCCAGGGCACGAACCTGCGTCCCCCGCATCGGCAAGCGGACTCTCAACCACTGTGCCACCAGGGAAGCCCTGTTGGAAGATTTTTAATCACCGTTTCAAATTTATTATTTGTGATTGGTCTGTTCATATTTTCTATTTCTTCATGGTTCAGTCTTGGAAGGTTATACCTTTCTAAGAACTTGTCCATTTCTTCCAGGTTGTCCATTTTATTGGCATATAGTTGCTTGTAGTAATATCTCATGATGCTTTGTATTTCTGTGGTGTCCGTTGTAACTTCTCCTTTTTCATTTCTAATTTTATTGATTTGAGTCATCTCCCTCTTTTTCTTTTTCTTTTTTTTGCGGTACGCGGGCCTCTCACCGCTGTGGCCTCTCCCGTTGCGGAGCACAGGCTCTGGACGCACAGGCCCAGCAGCCATGGGTCACGGGCCCAGCCGCTCCGCGGCATGTTGGATCTTCCCATACCAGGGCACAAACCCTGTATCCCCTGCATCGGCAGGCGGACTCTCAACCACTGCACCACCAGGGAAGCCCCTCCCTCTTTTTCTTGATGGGTCTGGCTACATGTTATCAATTTTGTTTATCTTCTCAAAGAACCAGCTTTTAGTTTTATTGATCTTTGCTATTGTTTTCTTTGTTTCTCTTTCATCTATTTCTGCTCTGATCTTTATTATTTCTTTTCTTCTACTAACTTTAGGTTTTTTTTGTTCTTCTTTCTCTAGTTTCTTTAGGTGTAAGGTTAGATTATTTGAGATTTTTCTTGTTTCTTGAGGTAGGCTGGTATTGCTGTAAACTTCCCTCTTAGAACTGCTTTTGCTGCATCCCATGGGTTTTGGGTCATCGTGTTTTCACTGTCATTTGTCTCAGGTAATTTTTGATTTCCTCTTTGATTTATTTAGTGATCTCTTGGTTATTCAGTAACACATTGTTTAGTCTCCATGTGTTTGTGTTTTTTACGTTTTTTTCCCTGTAATTGATTTCTAATCTCATAGCATTGTGGTTGGAAGAGATGCTTGATATGATTTCAATTTTCTTAAATTTACCGAGGCTTGATTTGTGACCAAAGATGTGATCTATCCTGGAGAATGTTCCATGTACACTTGAGATGAAAGTGTAATCTGCTGTTTTGGGATGGAATGTCCTATAAGTATCAATTAAATCTATCTGGTCTATTGTGTCATTTAAAGCTTGTGTTTCCTTATTAATTTTCTGTCTGGATGATCTGTCCATTAGTGTAAGTGAGGTGCTAAAGTCCCCCACTATTATTGTGTTACTGTCGATTTCCTCTTTCATAGCTGTTAGCAGTTGCCTTATGTGTTGACGTGCTCCTATGTTGAGTGCATATATGTTTATAATTGTTATATCTTCTTCTTGGATTGATCCCTTGATCATTGTGTCCTTCCTTGTCTCTTGTAACATTCTTTATTTTAAAGTCTATTTTATCTGATATGAGTATTGCTACTCCAGCTTCCTTCTGATTTCCGTTTGCATGGAGTATTTTTTTCCATCCCCTCACTTTCAGTCTGTATGTGTCCCTAGGTCTGAAGTGGGTCTCTTGTAGACAGCCTATGGGTCTTGTTTTTGTATCCATTCAGCAAGCCTGTGTCTTTTGGTTGGAGCATTTAATCCATTCACGTTTAAGGTAATTATTAATATTTATGTTCCTATTACCATTTTCTTAATTGTTATGTGTTTGTTTTTGTAGGTCCTTTTCTCCTCTTGTGTTTCCCACTTAGAGAAGTTCCTTTAGCATTTATTGTAGAGCTGGTTTGGTGATGCTGAATTCTCTTAGCTTTTGCTTGTCTGTAAATCTTTTGATTTCTCCGTCAAATCTGAATGAGATCCTTGCTGGCTAGAGTAATCTTGGTTGTACGTTCTTCTCTTGCATCACTTTAAATATACTGTGCCAGTCCCTTCTGGCTTGTAGTTTCTGCAGAGAAATCTGCTATTAACCTTATGGGAGTTCCCTTGTATGTTATTTGTCATTTTTCCCTTGTCACGTTCAATAATTTTTCTTTGTCTTTCATTTTTGTCAGTTTGATTACTATGTGTCTCCATGTGTTTCTCCTTGGGTTTCTCCTGTTTGGGACTCTTTGTGCTTCCTGGACTTGGGTGGCTATTTCGTTTCCCATGTTAGGGAAGTTTTCGACTATAATCTCTTCAAATATTTTCTCAGGTCCTTTCTCTCTTCTCCTTCTGGGACTTCTATAATGCGAATGCTGTTGCATTTAATGTTGTCCCGAAGGTCTCTTAAGCCGTCTTCATTTTTTTTCATTCTTTTTTCTTTATTGTGTTCCGTGGCAGTGTTTTTTTTCATTCTTTTTTCTTTATTGTGTTCCGTGGCAGTTCTGTCTTCCAGGTCTCTTATCTGTTCTTCTGCCTCAGTTATTCTGCTACTGATTCCTTCTAGTGTTTTTTTGTGTTTTTTTTTTTTTTTTGCGGTACGCGGGCCTCTCACTATTGTGTCCTCTCTCGTTGTGGAGCACAGGCTCCGGACACGCAGGCTCAGTGCCCATGGCTCAGGGGCCTAGCCACTCTGCGGCATGTGGGATCTTCCCAGACTGGGGCACGAACTTGTGTCCCCTGCATTGGCAGGTGGACTCTCAACCACTGGGCCACCGGGGAAGCCCCCCTTCTAGTGTATTTTTCGTTTCAGTTATTCTATTGTTCATCTCTGTTTGTTTGTTCTTTAATTCTTCTAGGTTTTTGTTAATCATTTGTTGCATCTTCTCCATCTTTGCCTCCATTCTTTTTCTGAGGTTCTGGATCATCTTCACTATCATTATTCTGAATTCTTTTTCTGGAAGGTTGCCTACCTCCACTTCATTTAGTTGTTTTTCTGGGGTTTTATCTTGTTCCTTCATCTGGTACAAAGTCCTCTGCCTTTTCATTTTGTCTATCTTTCTGTGAATGTGGTTTTCCTTCCACAGGTGGCAGAATTGTAGTTCTTCTTGCTTCTGCTCAAAGAACACATTTTTAAGACAACTTATAAATCCAGCAATTTAAAGTTTTAGTCAAAGAATAGCTTCCCTGTCTGCTGGGGATGTAGATTAGCGTGTGTGTGTGTGTGTGTGTGTGTGTGTGTGTGTGTGTGTGTGTGTTCGGTTTTACTGGATGAAGACCAAAAACTGCAAATCCTGTTAACTCGTTTCAAAATAGATTTTGTTAGTTTAGCCCCTAATCAAACCAAATCTTTTTAGATTAGTCATTCCTTACTAAACTCTTCCCACAATAAATACTAAAGCTAAGAAAGATGTAAAACGCTAGTAGATCAAATGAACTTTCTCTACGGAATGAAAGTTACATGAAGAAAATGTTAAGGTTTTGCATGTTCACCCAATTAGATAACAGCATATGTACTTGGAAAGCTCTGTTTTTGTTGTTTTCTAAACCCACTAGGCTGAGTTGTTTGCCTTTGGCCAGCATCCAAATAAAAGAAATGCTGCCAGAAATGTAAACAGGATACATTTCTTTAAGTTAATGAGTCCAGCAAGCAAGGGCAGACGGCTCCTCTTAGTTTCTCTCTGAGGCTGGAGTGGAGGCTACCTTCTAATTTAGAGGTCGGAGAAAAAGCGAGGAAGGGGATGTGGCAAGCAGCAACCCAGTCACCAAAGCGCCATCATTTCTACGACACAGAGCTGGACGGCCTCCCGGGCCAGGGTCCTGTCCCCACTACACCTCTTCCTCCTGTGAGCTTTGGGAACGAATGCATTGCTCTCATAGAACAGACTGTCCCTCACCACGCCCCCTCTCCAGGAAAGCCACCCTACAGAGGTCTCCCTGCAGCCAGACTGAAGGCTGCCTGGCAAAGAAAAGTGCCAGGGAACGGGGGAAAGGCCAAAGAGGTGCTCGATATGGCGCCTGCTCCGAGAGCTTCCAATACTATCACAGGAGTGGGGCAGAGCATCGGAAGCACAGGCCAGAGGTAAACACCACCATCTGGGGTAGATGAAAGGTCTTGGGACAGTCAGAAACGTCACATCAGTGAGAGGAGCAGGTTAAAGCCAGACTGTGGCAAGCTAAGAAGTCTGGAATTTCCTCTCTAAGAAGCAGGGAGCAATCAAGGCTCTGGGAAGGAGCAGGACGAGGTCAGGGAAGGAGCAACTGCAGGTGGGGAGGGCGCTCAGCAGGGACGCTGAGGCTCTCGCGTACGGAGGTGACGCACAGGGAGACCTAAAAGTGGAGAGCACGGGATGGCTCGGGAGGGGTGAGATTTGGGTGAGTTTATGACAAATTAAATTTAACGGGACAATGGGAAATCCAAGGCAAAATTTTCAGGAAATAGATGGAAGTTCAAGAAAAATTCTAGGTGTAGGAAGTGCACGGAGAAGCACCATTAGCTCTTTTTTGCTGCCTAGAAAAGGTTGGTTCTCCTAGAAGTTCAAAAAAAAAAAAGAAAGGAGTTCCACATCAGTTCAGAATTCCTCAGATCTCCTAAACTGGAATGTGAAAATCCACGCTCAATTTCAGAACTCAAGAGCCAGCTGACTGGAGGCTTGTGAAGTCATCTCCTGGCGCCGCAAACTAACCAACCTGTCTCTCATCCACTCTTCCAGGTGTGTGAGCACTGGAAGCTGCCTGACTAAATGATTCACTAAACGTTATAAAGACAAACTGTGGTACGAGGGGAAGTGAAGCCTTCCTGTTATGTACAGAAAATATTAAAGAAACTTGAGAATAAGTAAATACTAAGTATCATCCCAAGGGGAAAAGATTCCTGCAAACACTACAAACAGGTAACACAGCTTAACGTGCTAGTTCAGGGTTTTCAAAATTCAAGTTGGGACTCACATTGTGAAATCATTTAGCAAGAATTAAAAAAATAAAATACAGTGGTAAATATCTGAATAAACTGTAAATAGCTTCATTGAATTCCCATTTCAGTTTAGACAGATATGCTGATATACGGAAAGATATACATGGATGGGGGTATGCGTGTGCATTAGCTCACTTCATCTTTGTGACCATGAGAGATATGTAGTATTGTGCCCATTTTACAGAGTAGAAAATGGAAGCTCAATCACCCAGCCACTGAGGGTGATTCAGGCTCAGGCTAGTGTTTTTTCATCTAGATTCTCTTCCTCTACCGGTGTGGCTGGGGAGATAAGGGAGCAAAGAAAGAGGCAGGAGGTGGAAGTTGCCCTATTCGCTGTTTTTCACACAGTTGACAGCAGGCACTGAGGCTAGAACCATCTGAATTGACCTTCCATGGACGCAGTGTTTCTGGTATTCTCCAGAATTTTTGTTTTTAAAGCAGTAATTAAATCTAGAAGTATGGGATATATGTCTCATGCCTGGTTAAATTAGAGGAAATTCAGTAAGTTCAGATTCTACTTTAATTTCCAAACAGTAAAAAACCTCATATACATTATCTTGGCACAGAATTAGAAGAGCCTGTGGCCGCTCTGTCCAACAGAGAGGCCCCCAGCCACCTGTGCCTGGTGAGCAGTGGAAGGTGGCCAGTCTGAATTCAGATGTGTTATAAATACATACTGGATTTCAGAGACTGACTATGAAAAGATCAATGTATTTTATCTTTTAATATTGATTACATGTTGAAAGTATAACATTTTAGGTAGTTTAGATTATTAAAATATATTATTAAAATTATTTTTGTGTTTCTTTTACCTTCCTTAATGTGGCTAAAGTATATATGTGGCTCATGTTACATTTCTGTTGGACAGCATTGCTTATGGGCACATTTCTTAAAATGGAATTTGTTTCTTTCTGATTACGAAAATATTTTTAGTGTAGAAAATAGAGGAAACATAGAAATGCATAAAAAAGATAATTAAATCCTCAAAAATATCACAAACTAGAAATAACTTTTGTTTACATCTTAGAATGTTATCTGTATCATTCTGTATATAAATTCTTTGTGTGTATAAGCATTTTATAAATCTTTAAAAACACTTCAAGCAATGTATCAAACATTTCCCCATGTCATTAAATATTTCAAAACACAGAGGTTTGTAATTGCTGCATAGCAGTCCAACACTGGGATGTACTAGAATTAAACTGATGCCCCGTTGCTGAACACCTGGATTGTTTCCAATGCATGGGAAGTGTGAGCACATGTCAGGGACTCCCCGGTACAGGCGCATCCGCACATACCTGACTCTTCTCCTGTGACAGATTCCTAGAAGTGGAACTGCTGGATCAGAGTATGAACACATTTTGAGGAGTTTGATAAATATTACTAAACTGCTCTCCAGAAAGGCTGTACTAATTTACACACTTATATTTGGTAACTCTTCATTTTCCCCAAGTTTTTTTTTTTTAAATTGGTCTGTTTGCTTTGCTAAAATTGTCCTCCAGTAATATTTAGCCAGTCACGTTCTCAAACCATAGCTCCATGAGAAATCACAATAATTAGCAACTGAAAATGAAGCAAATCTAGGGTGTGCGTACACGCATGCGTGCGTGTGTGTATACTGACAACAAAGAGTTAGGGGAAAAAGACAGAAAATTAATAGACATGTGCCTTCTATATTTCAAATAAGCTTTTATATAAGTATTCATTTTCCCCTCTAAGTCCTACTAATAACATTAATAATAAGCTAAATAAGTTAATAAAATAAATGAATGATAAATAAAATTAGTTCACTAAAATAATGGAGAAGATAATAATAAAGTAACCATTACTAATAAAAATGCTTGACTTTCCCAAGCATGTGTGACGTCTAAAGTCTCTCACTTCCAATCAGAGAATGTGGATCAGTCAACACTTCCAATCAAACATTTTACATCAAGGCATAAAGAAGAATTCAAAACATTTAGCCCGAGTTCTTAGGAGAAGTTTCCAAATCAGGAGAGCCTTGAATTTGATGAGAGAGTTAACATCAATTTGTGTCTATATAAACGGAAATCCCTTGAAATAATGAGGCCTTAAGAGAAGGCGTAAGAGGGGAAAAAATAGCCTGGACAACATGTCGGCTTGTTCACTGTCCCCACCTCTCCCATCTGAAGCTGGCTCAAAGACTGACTACAGAAAAGTTAAAAGAAGATAAAATGACTACTGCAGAATTCAATTACTATGCCACACGATAAAACTCAACGGTAACATAAACGGCACCGAAAACACACTTGCACATGTCAGCGTCAGGTAGACTTGCACTGAACTGCTTCGACACTGCAGCATTTCAAGCAAATCAAGTCCTAGGAATTGAGCAGAATGGGTCATCGCAGAGAGGAGGGCAGCTATTCAGCTCACTAAAGAGAGCACTTAGAACACGACAAGCCCGCTTTCGTGCCCCACGGAGGAGTGCGGTGAAACGAGGTCGAGGTGCCTAAAAGCTCTACTGTTATTTGGGCCCTTTCCTTGATCCTGCTCTTCAGAACCTCTCTATGGAATGGACCAGTAGTAGTTTAGGGAGCAAAAAATGAAAATCTTCGTTTATGCCTTAATTAGCACTTACAGAGAGCAAAGAGTTGGTCTCCACAACTTTCAATACATATTTCGTGTTCACGCATTTCCTCTCACTCGTACCAACGTGGACAAGCCGTGCTGTGGCCTCTAACGCCGGCACGTAGCGCACGCACCGCAGCACAGTTCAGCAGGAGACTCGGCAGGACACAGGCTCTGCCACCTCTGTGCCTTTGAGAAAGTGACTTCAGGACTCTCTGCGGGTCGCCAAGGCAGGGGCCGAGAGACCTACTTGCCCTTGGAGCCTGTGCCTCCCCCTGCAGGCTGGCACCCACGGCGGCCACCCCGGGAGGCCAACACTCACAGGGGTCGCGAGGGCCTGTGCTGGTCGGGGCCGGGCCACACGCCCACAGGAGGGGCCTGCAGCACGGGGTGACAACCACCACCCCTGCCTCATCGCCCGGCTGTCAGCAAGTGCCCCAGTGCCACCTTCAGAACAGGGCTAGAGCTTGACCATTTACTGCCACTCCCTCGGCTATCGCTTTGGCCTAGCCACCGTCATCTCTCACCTGGATCACTGCGAACCTTCTAATTGGTCTCCTCGTGTCTACACTTGTCCCCATCAGTCTGTTCTCAAAATAAGTCAGTTCACAGCACTCTTTGCCCAAACCCTCGCTCATCAGAGGAAAAGCCCAGAAGGCCTGATCTGGCGCTGTTACTTCTCTGACCCCATCCTTCCTGCCTGCTCCACGCCAGTCACATGGCCACCGTGCTTCAGCCTCGGGGTCTTTGCACTTCTGGTTCTTGATGCCTACAACCCTTCTGCCCTAGATATCCACACAACTCACTTCTGTCTCCTGTGAGTCTTACTCAGATGTCAGCTTAGCAAGGCTTTCCCTGGCCCATCTTCTCCTCCACCTGCTCCCACCCCATACCTACCCTTCCCATCCCTTCCGTGCTTCTCTCTCGAGCACTTGCTGCTAGCCAGCTAGTGTACCTGACAGTTTACTCGTTTATAATATTTCTCCCCCACTGGAGCGCAAGGCCCCTGAGGAAGGCTCCTTTGTCTGCTTTGCACACTCCCGTATTTCCAGTCCCCGCCCACAGATCTACAGATGTGGACAGGATAAACACACAGATCTCAGGTTCTTCATCTGCTAAACAAGGGGAACAATCCTTTCTATCTCCCGGTCTGCAGCGAGGAATATCTGAAGCAAGAGATATTGTATATTAACAATTAGATTTGCCTTGTACCAAAACTGGTCAGATAGTACACGAACCAAACATCATTAGTCATTTCAATTTATTTCTCCCTGGACATCTCACCACATGAGGAATAATTATTGAGGTTAATACACTAATACTGGCCCATACTTTATTTGAAAGCAATTCAGTTATATAACAGGTCTGGAAAATTCCTTTTAAAACTATCTCCTTTTCATATGTCAAAGATAAAAGAAAAGCCTGTTTAAAGGAGAAGTTCAACCAAAGAGACAGCTTAATTTACAGTAACAAGTAAATTAAATCTGCAAAGTGACAGTTTAAATAGAAGGAATTTCCACATATATGTATATTACTTTTTTCTTTTTTTAAAGGAAAACAACATTTTAATACAACCTTTTCAAAATGACTTGAAATGTGCTAGCATCATTGGGAAAAAACTTTCAATATTTACCCACAACATGAATTGATTCTGATTGATTTTTGGTCTAATTTTTAAAGGTAAATAATGAAATTTATAGGAGAAAACTATGGAAAACATCCCTACATTTTTTTTTAAGTGTCCTTTTTTTTTACTTCTTTTAAAAGCATACTGATGCTTTTCTGGTTAATAAGATACAAGTAATTCTTTAAAAGCATATTGAATCTGAAGCAGCCTTCCGGTACGATGCCTTCTCCTAGTCAACAGATACAATAAATACGATCACTTTCTTGTACGGACAAGTTCTGACATTAGAAAGGGATCAACCCCAGGAGCGGAAGGGATCTCTTGTGAAATATCTAGCTTAAATTTTCAGGGTTTGCTGCAATGGGTAAAACAATAGAAGTGATAATAATAACCGTATCATTTCCTTTAGGAGGAACTTAGGATCCTAAGAAGAAGAAGAATTTGGATCCCAAACAACAGATCCTAGCAGTCGCCAGAAAGATAAGAAGAAAAAACTGGGGGAGTGGGGCCCCAGGGAAGATCTCATTCACAGGGACACCGAGGCAGCAGCTCAGCCTTTGTCGACAGTAGGTGCAGAATCGGAAGAAAGAGACTTCTTGTGTAGTCAAGGGATGGGACTCCATCCTCTACAACCAAAAGAGATTAGAATTTGAAAGAGAGCACAGACTTACTGAAAGCCCAAGCCTGAAGGCCCCGGGCTTGGCATACGGGGGGCGTGTCCCAAGGGCCGGCAGCACTGGCACCAAGAGACCCAGAAAGGAAGGCCCAGCTCCCACCCGGGCAGGGCCTTCTCACGTCCCACCCAGCCCCAGGCCCTCGTGTTTGGAGGTGAATCAAGCCATCTTACGTGGAAGACAAACTGGACCTCCATTCAGCACACATCAGCTGCTTCACAGTCGTCAGATAAACTTTATATAATGACCATGAGAGTAACTGTTACCAAACTTTTGTTTACTATATAGACTTCTTAAAAAACTCATTTGAGAAGAGACCTCCAGCTACAATCAATGTACCTGAAAGTGCACTGCCTGTACTCCACAGGCTCTAGAGTAGGAAAGAAGATTGTAAAATGAGAATTATTTCTATTGACAGGCTCCCAGTGAGCTACACTCGATTCAATTCTGTTCTGCCAGCCCTCACTGAGGGGCCGCTGTGCCAGCAGGACGGGGAGCAATGCTGGTTTCTAACAGTCGACAGCGCACTCCAGCTGCACACACGTGAAACAAGTGCTCCATCGAATGGATTCTGATCACTGGTTCAAAGACAGTCCAGCAGGTCACACACACCACCAATGTCCACATCGGGAACCAGGTGAAGTCACATTTTGCTTCCACATAAAACCAAAGGCAATCTGGTATTCAGCACCTTAAAGCATTCGTTATTTAGAGTGTGGACGGAACCTCCTGGAAAGTCTCCCTAGCAATGCGATGCCACAAGACAAAAAGGCTTTCAAGTGCTCAACAGAATAAGCACTTCAGAGCATTCTTCGTTAGAAACTCGCAAACTGAGTTAATCCTTTCGTTACTAATTCTGTGAAAAAACGATTTTCAGTTTTCAAGTAAGGAAGAATACTTCCTTAAAGACCCACATCTGCTTTTCCTCAAAATTATGATAAATCATTCAGACAGTGTTTTTCTTAGCTTACTTTTTTTTCTTTTAAAGCTGCTAAGACATTAACAGACAGTCTTTAGACTCTCGTAATTTGCTAAAACCGGGTAACTTCATGCTCCCGAGCAGCCATTCCCAGTTTCTACGACTTCTACCAAAGCCACATGAATGTACAGACATTTATCATGAACCTCAAGGTCCACGGAGATAATGTGGGGTGAGTACAGAAAAGACAAACAAAACCCCCACAAAACCTCTACCCCTAACTAATGATAGAGCTGGCAAATGAAGTACTCAACATTTTTAGATGGGTTTAAGGATAAATACATATATAAAAATCAAAAGAACTTGGTACCTTTAAAGTGTAATTGCTTTGTCCCAGGTCAGAAGCGGTTGCAGCTCTAAGATGAAACCAGGTTCTAGAATTGCAAATATTCACCAGCTTTGACGAAACAGAATGCTCTCGTTCAACAGGACGATGCTCTGTATTTTTCTCATTATTTAAAAAGTCGATGATGCCACGCTCACAGTACAAACTTCATCAGGTACAAAAGGGTATCTGGTGACAAGTCTCCCGCCTGCCGGGTCCTGCTGCCTCGCATCCCCTCCGCACAGGACACGGCAGCCCTGCTCAGCAAAGCATGCTGACGGGTCACAGACACCAAGGAGACCCCCTGTCCGATGCACGTGAAGCACGCGGGTAACGGGGACCGACGGACCTGCTACACCTGAAGAGGACGAGGCTGGATGAAGCGACAGCGGAGAGCAGAAGGCGGGCGAGACCAGGCAGGAAGGGAACGCAGGGTGGAAACGGAGCCCGAGGACCAGCATGCAGGTAGGGTCTGACTGCACTGGACTGAGCCCAGGCAGGACTGGAAAACTGGGACACACCGGGATGAATTAGAAGACTCTGGGATGTGAGGCCCAGGCCGTCCCTGCCCGTCTGCGGACTCCTCGGGGCGTGAGGAAGACCCGCCGGCACCCAGGCTGGCAGCGAGCCTGTGTTCAGAGCAGGCGGAAGGGCAGCTCCCACCCGCTGTCCTGACTCACGTGAGCCCATGCTCGTCTTTAGGAATCCCAAGTACGTGAGTTAGACAATTAGTGGAGCAGAATAAAGACCCCTCTCGACTTTGTCCAAATTCGCAAATAAGGCCAGAGTCACAGCCTGAAACTGTCAGGGGATTTCTTCTGCAAACGTAAAGTCTTGAATAGTCAGGAGTCGCCATCTCACTGAGGCCTTACCTGGCCACCCTATCTAAAACCACAGCCCCACAGAATTCCTCGTTTCCTTTTCCTGCTTTTATCATGGCCCAGAATTTCACAAAAGGTCAGAGCTGGAACGAACTCTAAAAGGGGCTGCATCAGGTCCCCCTGCAGGTGTGAATCCCTTATAATTAACAGACTTCCAGCTATAAACGGTTGTCAGACTCACTTTCCGGAAAGGACTTCCTGACTCACCCACAAACCCCCTCAGCACCCTTCCCGTGTCCCCGAGGTGCCCGCGCTCACCTGTACCTCTCAGCAGCTGAAATGACCTCTGTGCAGCCCCGTGAGGCCACCTGCTCTCTGAGCGCAGTGCCTGCGACACAATGACCTTTACTTCTGGAGCCTAACGGACAGTGGGCACTCTGACAGGAGGAAACCATTTCTATCCTGCAGCCTCGGTCCCATTCAGTTCATCCAAAGACACCAGGTGCCAGCACTGTGGCAGCCACCGAGGCTGCAGCAGAGATGGAGACAGAGGGGCTCCTGCCCGCATGAAGCTTCCTTGCGAGTGGAGGAGAATTTCAAAGTGCAACTCAATAGAAAGTGAAACAAACTGCAACCCAGCCCGTGCGATCTGGGATCTAAAGGAAATAAAATACTCAGCAGAGAGAAGCGTAAAGGAGGCTGCTGTCAGCATGGTGGTCAGGGAAGGCCACTTAGGTGCCGTGTAAGCTGACCTTGACGACAGGAAGGGGCTTTCCTAGCGGAAAGGAAGCAAAGGCCCTGCGCTTAGCATTTCTGAAAAACTAAACCTCAGAGAGGCCTGGAGCTTGTTGAGCGAGGGGAGAGGGCGGAGGGTGAGGGAGAGGGCGTTCAGTCAGTCGTGAGCTGTATGTGCAGAGCCACAAAGGCAGCGAGGGCTCCCTGGGGGTCATCTGGAGTTTTCCTTGACCACAGTTCAATTATAAAATATAATTCAGAACCAGGAGAAACTTAATGTCAAAGTGTCGTTTTATCAAACAATCTTTGAAAGTTTGCCACAGTAAACTCAGAAATGGCACTGGGATTTGGGATGGTGGGTTTCTGGGTTATTAGTTTATCCAAGTTAGAAGGCAAGGCTCTCTCACAAACGGTCAAGAAGAAAACAAACGGAGGATCCCGAGTACACGTGCCTCATTGCACAGCAGGGGAACCAGGCAGAGACTTCAGGAAGTTGGTCGTATTTGCTGGCAAGTTGAAACCTCTAGCATTCACCTTTATTCTGAGGTCACCTGAGGCCCCATGTTCTTCTGAGATGAACTTTGGTAAGCGGGCTGCACATCACAACAGCAAAGGGTAAATGAAAGTTTCTCCCCATGCCCCCCTAGTCTGAGAACCACCGCAGGGGAGGGAACGCTGCTCTGCCCGCAGTGTGGACCCCTAGCCCTGGCTCAGAAGTAGGCAGGCCCTCAGCCTGCTGTGTCCAGGGAGGGGCAGGTCGGCAGACTACGACAGCCTGCGGGCCGAATGCATCCTGTTTCCTGACTGTGTCTGGCCTGTGAGCAAAGGATGGTTCTCAGAGATGAATCTCTGCATTTGATTCGATGGTAAGAACATTAACTCTGAACCCCAATTAAGTGAAATGTTATCCCCACAAAAGGATTCCATTCTTTTCAACAGTATACCTGTATTATAAAAAAATTATGCTCAGTTGTCATTACTATATAGTTTGACGTTATCAATACAATCTCTGGACATTTGTTTTCTTTCTTGTTACCCACGTACCTGGGTAATATCCCTGATGTTGACCCCTGGCCTCCAGAGCCTAAAACACTCTCTGGCCGACTTCTTAGGCTTGGGCTTCTCCCCTCCAAGGCAGTTTATCTGACGTTAAGACCCTTCCACCCCGCCGCCACCACCCCGAGTGGGTGATCAGAATCCTCTCTCTCAGATCAGTGCTTCTCAGGCTCGGCTGCCGGTCCATCACCGGGGAGCTTTAAACATCCTGACACCCAGGCTGCATCCTAGGCCCATGAGCTCAGGGTCTCTGGGGGTGGAGCCCACGGTGGGCACTTCCGAAAGCTCCTCAGGTGACTGTACTGCCCTGACTGCTGCCGACCTGAACTCTGAGGGGCAACCCACTCGCAGGGGAGAAAATGAGCAACTTCCCGTGTCTCTGCGTGCCCGGCCTACGGCACAGTGATCACCTTCGGATGATTTCTCCTTGTGTTAATCACGTCTCCTACTTTCTGTATTTATGATGCTTTGACATCTTAGGAGACTTGCTAATCCTGGAGAGACTGCCCCTTCCGGGTGAGCTAATTCCGTTTCACAGGGAAACCAACCAGTCCAGAGCCCACCCTCCCGAACCACCTTCTCTCTCTGGCTTTACACTCCAGGAGGCAGGGCTCCTCTGGCCTCATCGCCCAGCGCCAGGTACTGGACAAGCAGGGACCACCCCCATTGCCAGGGGCCCGCCGCACCATTCAACCCGAAGCTGCTCCCCCTGCCTTGCCCACTCCTTCCCACAAAATACCATAAAGGCTCCCGCCAGGCTCTTCCTACCCCCTCTGCCTCCAGACTGATCCTGGTGCCCCCCACAAGGCCCTGCGTGGTGTGCTGGGCCTCCTGTTTCTAGGCATCTGTCAGTGTTGACTTCCTCCTTCGAGGCCATCATTTCCACGTCTGGGAGCCTTTCGATTCCTGCTTAAAACAAACCCTGGGAGGGTTCCCTCTCACTCCTCTGCTCGCATCTGCAGTGCAGGGACTCAGCTAGTCTCCCTACTCTGTCTACTCAAGCACATACACAAGTGATTTTTCACGATCTGAAATAAGGACTGTGGCTTCCCGGTTCATTTAACAGCTTTGTTCACTAAGACTCTCCAGAAGAAGCAATATTTGACATATTTGAGAAACAATAGTCCAGTAAAGCTGGAATAAACAATACCCGGTAAAGTTGCATAGAAATGACCCAGCAAGTCCACACCCAAGCATACACTCCAGAGAAACTCTGGCCACAGGGCATTGCAGACATCCAGTGAGGCACTGCTGGTCGCAAAGAAAACAGAAAACAACTAACTGTGCGATCCTAGGGAATTGATTACAAACCGTGGTAATTACTTCGATAGTTAAAATGAACAAACTAGATCAGTATGTGCCCACATGGACAGGATGCAAACAAACGGCTGAACAAGCCAATGTTTTAAATGATGCATTCAAAATGACACCACTTCCATAAACTCTTAAAGAGGCATAAATATATATGTGGATTATGGATATACATGCAGGTAGTGGAAGTACAAAGACACATACTAAATACACACAAAATTCATGACAGCAGTTGCCTCTGGGGAGAAAGGTAGTAGAAGCAGCGGTCGTAACAAAAACAAAGCGAGTGTTAACTGAACCCTCACCACGTCCAGGCACAAACCTAGCAAGCATCAACTCATTCCGTTCTTAGAACTACTGTGAGACAGGCACAATTATCCCCGCTGCACAGATGAAAAAACGAAGGCTGGTGAGATGACAAAAAACCACTTCCACTGCTCCCACCTCAGCAGACATCCAACAGAACGCGCTGCACGCCTGCGGTCCTTCCAGGGATTCCCGCCTCCACTCCGGCCCACGCTCCCACGGCCCCAGCCCCGTCTACGCTCCCCACCTAGCAGTACACAGGAGCGACCCTTCTAAAATCCCAAGTCGGAAGGTTTTGCTTCTCTGCTGAGAGCATCCCAGTGGCCTCCCGCTGAACTCAGTTTTAAATGTGACATCCCTGGCACGGCCTACAAGACTCTGTGTAACTTCCCCATCCCAGCCACCCCCATCTCTGACTGCTCACCCATCTACACCCGCGCTGGCCTTTCTTCTCTCCGACCCCACCCCCACCCCCAGGGGCACATCCCAGCCTCCAGGCTTCCCAGACCCGGTTCCCTCTGCCTGGGGCACTCTTCCCCACCCCCAAGGGCACATCCCAGCCTCCAGGCTTCCCAGACCCGGTTCCCTCTGCCTGGGGCACTCTTTCCGCAGACCGCAGGGCGGCTCACTTCCTTGCGGGCCTCTGCCAGCTGCTTCATTTCCAGACCCGCTCGCACAGTTAGTTATGATCTCCTGGTTAGGGGACTGCCCCGGCCTCTTCCTTACAACTTTATAAAGAGGAAACTGTAGCCCCATTTTAATCAACACAGACAAAAATCCCACGGGAAACACATTCTACAAAAATGTCAGGTAAGCGAAAGATGCTCCCTGATTTTCTGAGTAACATTCCGCTTATTATAGGCTTGAGAATTTTGTGAGGATTCTTAGATTGCGGATGTTCTACAAGGACTGGCTGAGAAATAAAATCACTCTGAACGCTCCAACCTTATTTCAACAGCGGGAAGCCCACTTCTTCCGGTGGCCGGGGGCCCAAGTCTCGGTACCGCCCCACGCGAAAGATCACGTGAATGAACCAGCCAACCAGCACCGCCTTCAGCCGTAGAGCCCACAGCGTGAGAAAATGGATGGCAGTCTTCAGCTGACAGCGAGCGAAGTCAGAGCCACGTGTTTTCAGTTACATAGAATAATGAATAGAGAGCTACTACCCCTGAAACTCCCAAACTGTATGAATGACTCTATCTAAGGGAACGGCTGATGCAACTGCTGACTAACGCACTGGGTGGCCCCGAGCAAATCAATTCACCCCTGAACAACTTCCTCGGTGGATAACGGCAATTCCTCCAGTTATTTTATTTTCTGAGCCCTCTGCTCCGCTTTCCCCTCCATCTTGGCACGAGAGCTGGCTACACATAACCAGGTAAGCTTTTTTCTTCCCTTGGCAAGTCTACAGGCTCAGGGTTAGTTGCCAGGAAACACGGGGTTAGATTATCTTCCTGCTCAGTACAATCCTGACCTTCATGTACTTAAAACAGGAAAAATATTTTGTTTTACAAGATCATCAAGATTAAAATTTGGTTTTCAAGTTCTTTCAGACTTTCTTCCTCGTAAAGTGTGTATTCGTACACCCAACAAATATCTGAATGCCTGCTGTGTGCTGGTGCTACGCCAGGCCTGAGAGATACAAGGGCATGAGGCCAGGTCCCTGCAAGCCCGCCCAGGTCTGATATTCCAGGGTGCACCCAAGTAGAACTATGTAAAAATGGAACACACACATGAAGATTCAGAATGACACCAAAATTTCTTAATCCAGTTAAAAAAGATTAGATTGGGGCTTCCCTGGTGGCGCAGTGGTTGAGAGTCCGCCTGCCGATGCAGGGGACACGGGTTCGTGCCCTGGTGTGGGAGGATCCCACATGCCGCGGAGCGGCTGGGCCCGTGAGCCATGGCCACTGAGCCTGCGCGTCCGGAGCCTGTTGCTCCGCAACGGGAGAGGCCACAACAGTGAGAGGCCCGCGTACCGCAAAAAAAAAAAAAAAAAAAAAAAAAAAAAAGATTAGATTGTATTTACTCAGCTTTCCTATTCTCTGTTTTGAGATTTTTTCACTTAAATTACAAATTCTGAAGCTACTACCGGAAGCTACTTTTCCTTTGAGATGTTCTCCTTTGTGGGTTTTTTGTTTCCCTCCCCACATTTCGCTGGGACAATATTCTCAGAATTCAAAGACGATCTACCTGCCACACCGGCATCTGCAGTGTCCGGTAACCAAGAGCAGTAGTTCTGAGTGACGGGGCCTTAGCCCTGGCGCACTCTTACCTCCCAAGTCTAAGACACATCTTAGGAAGCCCCTAGCAAAGATCAAAGACCGTGACTTGCAAAGGAGTGGAACAAAATTAACATTCTCAACCCTCCCCATCTCCAAGATGGTCTGCTAAAGCTACTCCTAAAAGCACTGACTTAAAAGATGCTACAGGAATTTATCATCAGGCTTCCTAACGTCCATCTCCTGACCTCGTATTTACCCGAATTCAATGAGGTTTAAGAGATTACAAACAGCACGTCTTTCAGGAACACTGCCATTACCAGTAACCGCTATAGCTTTGAGAAAAGTAACTTTTTTTTTTTAAATAATTTTTATTGAAATATAGTTGATTTACAGTGTTGTGGGGTTTTTTTTTGTTTTTTGGCTGCATTGCGTCTTTGTGGTGTGTGGGCTTCTCACTGCGGTGGCTTCTCTTGTCGCGGAGCACGGGCTTCAGTAGTTGTGGCGTGAGGGCTCAGTGGTTGTGGCTCACGGGCTCTAGAGCGCAGGCTCGGTAGTTGTGGCACACGGGCTTAGCTGCTCCGCGGCATGTGGGATCTTCCGGGACCAGGACTCGAACCCTGTCCCCTGCATTGGCAGGCGGATTCTTAACCACTGCGCCACCAGGGAAGTCCGTAACTTTAATTCTTATGGATTATTCACACATCATTTGTAACAACAACAACAAAAAGTCAGGTCTGAGGTATTATGACAGGCTTTGTGGGAGGGGCCTCTCCCACGAGCCCTGGTCCACATGGTCCGGAGCCAGCCCCATGCATTGATGGGTCCTCCTCCCTACTACGTACAATACACAGTTAAACCCAAGGGACCTGCCTTCCTATAACTACGCAGAGACAAGAGAGAACTATTTACATACAAGGCTACTTATCTACTGAAGTACTGACAGCACTACGCAAAAGCGAGTCCTGAGATTACAGCTTCTATGAGCTCAAATTAGGAACTTTTGGATGGTCTGGGGGAGAGTATCTAGGGAAGTAATTGGAACAGAGACCATGATGAAGACAACAAAAGAACCTGAAGGACTTAGACGGTCTTTCAATCGTGCGAATAATAAACCTCTGCAGACTGAGGAGAAAAAAAAAACTGTTTTGGAAGAGGCCCAGTCACTGCTCAAAAGAATCAGAATTCATTCAATAAGACTCAGAATCTGCTACAAGATAGAGCAGAGAGAACATCAAAATGAAATCTTGAACTTCAGAGGATCTTGCATTCTCGTTGGCTAGACACATACAACTAACTAAAAAGGCAAACTGAAGGACTTCCCTAGGGGCACAGTGTAAGAATCCACCTGCCAATGCAGGAGACACGGGTTCGATCCCTGATCTGGGAAGATCCCACATGCCGCGGAGCAGCTAAGCCCGTGTGCCACAACTACGGAGCCCATGAGCCACGACTACTGAACCCGTGTGCCACAACTACTGAAGCCTGCGCGCCTAGAGGCCGTGTTCTGCAACACGAGAAGCCACGGCAATGAGAAGCCCGCGCACTGCAACAGAGTAGCCCACGCTCGCCGCCAACTAGAGAAAGGCTGCACACTGCGACGAAGACCCAACGCGACCATAAATAAATAAATAAATATATATATATAAAGGCAAACTGAAGATGCATTTTGTAGACAAAGTACAAACTATGTTTTTTATAAAATGCAATGCAAATGAATGATCTTGATGGAATAAAGGACATGCAGTAGAACTACACAGAGAAACAGGGAAAAGTTGTTTTTATTTTCTATAAAAGTAATATATATGCTTACATAAGTAGGAAAAATAAAAGTAAATCCCCTTTAATTAAAAATAAATACATATTACATTTTGGTGAAAATCATTACTATGTCCCCCCATTAACTTTTTTACACTCAAAATTTGGACCTAAAAACATAAAAAACCTCACTCCTTTTTCAAATAAACACATCACAACCATGCTTCCACGTCTCAAAAACTCTACTTTCAGCATCAGTACCCTCAAAGCCTTTCCAGACCCCGACCACTCCAAACACCCTGGTCTCCCTCCAGTGGCAGCCAGCAACCCTCAAGTGTCCACGCAGGCAGTGTCACTCCAACCTCAAGCGGGGCCCGAGGAGTCCCTCCGACAGCCTGCAAGGCCCCTGGGACCTGCACCGGCTCCGGCCGGTTCCTGGTCTCTAACCTCCCGCCGGAAGCCCCACCTCCCGGGGCCCCTCCACAGGAAGTGCTGTCCCCACGCGACCCCCTCCTCCGCTCACAGGCCACCTCTGACAGCCCGTCTGCCCGGCCCCTCCCCTCCACCCCTCCCTCTGCTCCGTCTCTTTTCCCACCAGCACTTCTCACCCTCTGACATTTTAGAGAAGTTCCCCGTCTGTTTCCCACACGGAATGTCGGCTCTGGCAGCACAGGGGTTCGTTTGGTTTTGTTCTGACTGGGGCCTCCTAAGCGCCACAAATTTCCGCTGATTCAGGGGCGATTACTACTGGCTGTGCGGTGCCCATCTCACAGTGTAACTAACCACGCACCCCCGCCACCCCGGGGGCAGTTAGGGTGTTGTGAACACCGCGACTTCAGTGCCTGTGCTCGCTATTCAGAGGGTGGTCTGAGCGACACAAACCTCCCCGGGAGCTGATCAGGAGTGCAGAACCCCAGGCCCTATCCCAGGCCTACGGAGCTGGCACCTGCGCACCTGCGTCCCGCGCACACGGACGGGCCTGGACCAGGGTGCGGCGAGCAAGCCCAGCACAGACCGAGGAGGCTCCTCTCTCTCGGGTCACCGGAGCTGTGCTTGCCCCCTGCCACCCACCCGCCCTGGCCCCGGCTGCACAAGCTGCAGTGGCCATCTTCAGTCACCAAACTGCCCTCAAAAGAGAGAGAATACCAATTCACACCCCACGTCAATCCGGGTTCCAGAAAGGAAACATACACACGGCACACCTGAATTAGGGATTACGGACAACGGTGTGGGTGCACAGGGAGGATGCCTCGAGGGATAAACACCCTGATCTCATGCTCTTCTCGCCCTCCCGCCCTTCCTCCTCTGGCCAAGCAGAGACCAGAGCACAAAACCTGCACTGTCCGCCCACAGGACAGAGGGCAGAGCAGGAAGGGCGGAGCGAGGATCTGGGGGCAAACGGGACTCCCTGGAGTGGAGCGCCACCGCAGCACCAGAGGAAGCCTTTCCCTCTGCCCCAGTTGGCTGTGTTTTCGTTTTATGTGATGATATTTAGCAGCCAAGTGGTAAGGAAAGTAAACTAGAACTTAAGGCACCAGAGAGAAGGCAGCCATCTCAGCAGGGGCAGGAGGGTGTCTGTGCCAGCACACAGCTGTTGTGGTCCTTCCTGGCTTGGAAATTACTTGATCTGAAGGGAGATCAAGGACCACTAAATTTTGGAAGCAGGATGATGGCCTTATTGAAAAACGCCTGAGAAAGCTTACATTGGAGGAGGAAAGGCAGACAAACCAGCGCAAGGCCTGCTGTGGAAACACAGGCACGAAGCAATGACGACGGCTGCAAAGAACAAGACTTTGAGGTGTTTTCATTCCAATTTCACATGCCCGACATTCTCTTAAAAACAATAATAAAACTCTTTAAAATCACTGGTTATTTCCAATTCTCTGGCATCTGAGTGGCAGAAATGGTCATTAGCCGCCAAATATATATGATCATTATAAAAATATGATGAATCCTCACACAGGTTTGATAGATAAGAAGTAGTCAGAAAGAAGAGCTTAATCAGAAGCAGGACAACAACTACAAATAAACATATGAAAAGATCTTCAATGCCATCGGGACATGCACACCCAAACCACAGTGGCTATTTAAAATCAACACCACCACCACAGAGACAACAGCAAGTACAGGTGAGGATGTGGAGAAACCGGAACCCTCATGCACTGTTGGTGGGAACATAAAATGGTGCAGCCGCTTTACAGAACAGTTTGGCTGTTCCTCAAAATGTAAACACAGTTACCATATACTCCAGCAATTTCACTCCTAGGTACATACCCAAGAGAAGTGAAAACATGCTCACATAAAACGTCCATACAAAACATTCATAGCATTAATTAATAAGAGCCAAAAAGTAGAAACGACCCAAATGTCCACCAACTGATGAATGGATAAGCAAAATGTGGTATACCCATACAAGGGAATATTATTCAGCCATACAAAGGGATGAAGTACTGATACATGCTACAACGTAGATGAATCTTGTAAACATCAATGTAGATGAATCTTGTAAAAAAATCTTGTAGGTGAATCTCTTAAACATTATGCTTAAGAGAATGAAAAGACAAGCCATAGACTGGGAGAAAACTGCACAATACATATATGATAAAGGACTTGTATCCAAAATACACAAAGAACTCTTAAAATTCAACAAGAAAACAAACAACCCAAATAAATAATGGGCAAAAGATCTGAACCTCACCAAAGATACACAGATGGCAAATAAACAGATGAAAAAAGCTCATCATCACATGGCATCAGTGAAATGCAAATTAAAACAAGATACCACTGGAACTACGGTGGCCAAAATCCAAAACACTGGCAACATCAAATGCTGGCGACGATGTGACACAAAAGGAACTCTGATTTACTGCTGGTGAGAATGCCAAATGGTACGGCCACTTTAGGAGACAGTGTAGCGGCTTCTTACAAAACTATACATACTCTTACCATATGATCCAGTAATTGCACTCCACGGTATTTATCCATAGGAGCTGAAAACTTACGTCTACACAAAAACTTGCACACAACTATTTATAGCAGCTTCATTCATAACTGCTAATGACTGGAAGCAACCGAGATGTCCTTCAACGGGTAAATGGAAAAACAAACCGTGGTACATCTAGACAAGGGTGTATGATTCAGCGATAAAAAGAAATGAGCTACCAGACCATAAAAAGACATGGAGGAACCTTAAATGGATATTGCTAACTGACAGAAGCCAATCTGAAAAGGCTACATACTGTATGATTCCACCTATATGCCATTCTGGAAAAAGGCAAAACTATGGAGACAGTAAAAGGTCAGTGGTTGCCCGGGGTAGGGGGAAGGAAGGATGGAGGGATGGATAGGTGGAACACACACGATTTTTAGGGTAGTGAAACTACTGTTTGATACTGTGATGGTGGATCCATTTGTCAAAACCCAAAGAGCTATTTGACACAAAGATTGAACCCTAATGAAATTATGGACTTGAGTTAATAATGTATCAATACCGGTTCATCAATAATAACAAGGTACCTAAATAATGTAAGATGTGAATAATAGGGAAACTCTTAGGAGGGGTATGTGGGAACTCTATCTTCTGCTCAGTTTTTCTGTAAACCTAAAATTGTTCTAAAAAAATAATAAAGCTATTGATAAAAAAAATGTTAAGTCAGAGAAGCCAGACACAAAAGATTACACATGATATGATTCCATTTACCTGAAATATGCAGAATAGGTAAATGCATAGACAGAAAAGAGATCAGTGGTTGCCGGGGGAGGGCTAACAGGGAGTCACAGCTTAGCAAGTCAAGGTCTCCTTCTGGGGTGATGGAAATGTTTTGGAACTAGATAGAGGTGATGGTTACACAACACAGTGAATGTACTAAATGCCACGGAATTCTTCACTTTGAAGTGGTTAATTTTATGTTATGTGAATTTCACCTTGATTACGAAAAAAGCAGAGTAAAAATAAAAAGGTCATATTAAAGCAACTCTATCTGGTTAGGTGACCTTTTTGATGTCCCACAGAAATTCAAACACTGTCGTCCTGATTCAAAACACCTAAACTGTGAGAGTAACCACAAAGTGACTCCACCTGGGGCCACTCGGGGGGCTACTGCACAACTGGCCAGAGGCCAGTGGGGCTTGGACTAGGCTGTGCACAGAGCAGGAGAGAAGAGGACTCAGGATACACGCGTCATCAGGACATACCAACGGACTGGATGCTGGGAAAAGTGGTTTTAAAGACGATTCGGTTTTCAGATTGGACAACCAGGCAGTGGGGCCACTAGCTGAAATGTCAGAGGGGAGTGGGACGAGGGGTCAGGAGTTTGGTTTTGTCTGTTGAGTTCAAGATGCCCACTGGACAGAGGTGGAGACATCGAGGAGAATGTGGTACACAGGAGTCCAAAGAGCAAGGGTACAGACAGGGCTACATATATAAATTTGGAAGTTACTGGTAGGTGGACAAATATTAGAGGATTAAGGACACCAATTTTTTACCATATGTTTTAAATATTATTCCCCACTCGACTTCATGCTCTTTTTGGCCAAACAGAATTTTAAAAGTTATGGAGTCAAAAACATACACCCCCTGACCTGATCATTTCTGTCTTTGGTGTCATAACTTAAAAGGCTTTCCTTATCCTGAGATCCTAAAAGTGTTCATCTACTTTCTATTCTGTCTTTTCATGATCCCCTTTTTAATATTTTTATTTTTAAACCATATGGAATTTGTTATTGCATTAGAAACAGACCTAACTTTTTTCCCGAATGGTTAGCCATTTTCACAGCACAATTTACTCAATCATCCATCTTTTTCTACTGTTTTGAAAACCCTTCTTCATGATATTCTTAAGTCCCAAACACATGTGGGTCTGTCTGGGATTCTATTCTATTTCACTGACCCTCTGTGCATGCCTGAGCCAGTACTGCCCTACTTTAATTATGGTAGCTCCATAATACGTTAATGTTTCTCATGATAACTACCCCAAACAATGCATTCTCAGAATTTTATTAGTTATTATCACATGTTTACTCATCACACAGACCTTAGAATGGTTCTGTCAAGTTCCAAGAAAAATAAAGAGGGATTTGACTGGTGGGGTGCTCAATTCATAAATTGGCGTTTTTACAATATCACGAATTCCTACTCACAAAAAATAATCAATTTTTCCATGATTTTTATGTTCTTCAGCCAAGTTTTATGGCTTTCATCAAATAGATTTTATTCACTTCTTGCTTATTCCTAGGTATTTTATCCTTTTTGTTGGTGTTATGAGTGGGAGATTTTTCTATTACAGAGAGGCAAACAGGTTCAGGCACAAACATTTACTTTGTATCCAGCCACTCCTGTAACTATTTTTGATTCCAATAACTTTTAGATGATACTTTGGGTTTACTACTTATGCTGTTAATTTTGTTCCTTCCTTTCTAGTAGATACACCTACTGTTTTTCCTTTTATTTAACTGAGTAGAATCTCCAGCACATCACTGAATTATTAGATTAGTAGTTGGCATTCTTGACTTGTTCCAGTCTGAAATAAAAATGTCTCTGTGCAGGGATAACTTTTCCTCGTCCCGGAAACAACTTCAGGCACTCTAACTACTAGGTATTTGTGACTGTTATCTGTAACTGAGCACTAAATGACTTCCTCTTTGATCATGTCGTTTATATAAGATAGGTGAGATGACAGGATCAATGTCAAAACTATTTGGGGGAAAAAAAGTCACATTCAAGGAGACAGTCGCCTGAGTATTAATTATAAAAACAACATAAAAGAAAATAACTATTTAGGTATATTTATTATATCCCTAATTAACTATATAAACATTGGACGAAATTGTTTTAGAAGGTTCAATTCAAGATTTAAGTCTTTAAAGATGTGGTATATATACACAATGGAATATTCCTCAGCCGTAAAAAAGAATGAAATAATGGCATTTACAGCTACATGGATGGACCTAGAGATGATCCTACCAAGCGAAGTAAGTCAGAAGGAGAAAGACAAAAACCTTGTGGTATCACTTATACATAGAATCTAAAATATGACACAAGTGAACTTATCTACGAAACAAACAGACTCACAGACAGAGAGAAAAGACTTGTGGCTGCCAAGGTGAGGGGTGGGATCGGGGAGGGATGGATTTCGAGTTTGGGATTAGCAGATGCAAACTCATATATAGGATGGAAAAACAACAAGCTCCTAATGTATAGCACAGGGATCTATATTCAATATCCTGTGATAGACCATAACAGAAAATATGAAAAAGAATATATATATATGAATCACTTTGCTGTGCACCAGAAACTAACACAACACTGTAAATAAACTATCCTTCTATAAAATAAAAAAAAGATTTAAGGGGCTTCCCTGGTGGCGCAGTGGTTGAGAGTCCGCCTGCCGATGCAGGGGACGCGGGTTCGTGCCCCGGTCCGGGAAGATCCCACATGCGGCAGAGCGGCTGGGCCCGTGAGCCGTGGCCGCTGGACCTGCGCGTCCGGGGCCTGTGCTCCGCAACGGGAGAGGCCACAACAGTGAGAGGCCCGCGTACCGCAAAAAAAAAAAAAAAAAAAGATTTAAGTCTTTTAATCTACTTCAAAAACACCTACATTTAAAACATTCTCCTTATACATTCTCCAATACTTTTAAGAATGTTATTAGTAAAAAAATTTGTGAAAGACTAGAAAAGGGCATTTTACTTTGTCAGAAGAGCTTTAATCTGTACTAGACAGAGGAAGGAGCATGCAGGCAACCCGGCAGCTCTTTTCCCTGAAGTTACCAAGAATTAAGATGCAGGTTCCCACCTAAAATGCTGAAGATGCCCTGGTCTCCTCAGCAAATATTTACACGTTCTGAAAACATGCAAGATTACAAAAATTCCAAAGCAAGATTCAAACCACAATTTTTTTTTTTTTTTTTTTAAGAACACCTACGATTCAAAATGAGAACGTCCTGGTAACTGCAGTGAAGTACATAAGGAAAGAAAGCATTAAATCATCACTCCTGGACTGTGCAATTATATTCCCAAGGACTCATACGATAAGATTACTATTACCAAGGCAGTCTTTAAAATAATATTTACTGTAGAAAGTGTATTTTAAAAAAAACCAAATTCATAAGTGTTTCATAGAAATACAAATATATCAGAAGCATAACAAAATAAGTGTTTAAGGTATGGTTACATATATTTTTATGACAGTATCATAACACATGAACTATTTTATAGTGAGTGTGAGTGTGTGTGTATGTGTGTGTGTTTCTCTTTTTGCACCGTATCCTACATGAGATTCAGTTGTGGTTAGGCTCCCCTGTAACAGTCATCAGTCTATGCTAGCAAAGTTCCCAAATCTACCGCTGATGTCATAGTACAGGAAAAATTAAACTTGCTGGGAACATTATCACCATGTGAGCAATACTCCCATTTCTTAAAAAGGTGAGGCTACGTAAATCCCCATGGTCCCCAGTCACCCACTCCCCAGCAGGTGGAGTCACATGTCACAAAGGGGGGACCACCTCCGTTTTCTCATCAGCAGCGTAGACCCCGCCTTGCCTTTCTCCGGTTACTGTAAAGCTGTCACAGTTAACAAACCAGAAAATTAGTAGAGAGGGTTTGAAAACTGTGAAGCCACACACACACACACACACACACACACACACAAGCAGTCACTTCGGTTACGTGGTGCTGAGGAGGAGACGGAAAAGGACAGAGTTCTTACGAAACTCTGCAGGTGCCGCCCTAAGTTCTCTTCTCCCATGACGTGTCGGCACAAGGTTAAACACCAGGAAAGAGAAACCAGTGAAAATATTCCTGCTGCTGAGGACCTCAGGTTAGCAGGTGGCTAAATAAATGAAGTTCTCTCTACTCAAAAAGGTCCTTCTTTAGGGGACAGACCCATATCTAAAAGGCCCGTTTGCCACAGGGGAGTACAAAGGGCTCACAGGGGTGACACAGCGATGGGCTGAAAGCACAGAAGTCCACTTGCAGTCCCTGCCCTGGACAGTTTAGACAGAGACGAGAGGAGAGCAAAGTGACCGTGAAGTCAGCAAAAACACCTTTATTTATCTCCCTCTGCGGGCACAGCAGGACTCCTTTGGACACCGAAGTTTAGGGATAAGTTTACATGCACGTGTCTCTCTAAGTCCTAAGTCTACAAACACGGGGGGATCAACAGTGAGTCAGACTGGACACCCCCCCGCCACCCGTGTCGTGACTAATTTTCCATTCAGGTCCCTCCTGTCTCTGACCTATTTATGAGATCTATAATGGTGTTGCCCGACTTTTCAGTGCATCACTAACTCTGCAGTCTCCCTTTTGCTCTCATTTTATTGTTTTATTATACCCTTGAGCTCTGGTTTTACATCATCTAGATGTTTCTTGTTCTTATACAATATAAAGCACTCTCGGGCAATCTACTTCTGTGTCAGTTTACCTTTTTTTCCAGACTTGGTTTTTCATCTGCCTTTTGCACACTAAAGGTGCCATGCCATTCCTTTCCAACTTTCTCTTGCTTAACTCCCCAACCTTTATTCTTTGACTTCAATTTCCCTGATACCACTTCTACCTTAGTTGACATCCCAGATCAGAATTAGAGTTCGACACTGTACATTGCTTTCAATTTATGTCTGAGGGGATGGAGGTGAAGAAAGCTGAAAACCATGGATTCTCTTCCGAAACCCCGCCCAAAGCCCTCCACCTGCCCTCCTCTCCCCGTCTCCCGAGCTTTGGCTTGGCTCCGTGCTCTGGCGGCAGCTCACGGTTGGCCCTTGCAGCCGGCCCTCTGCTGGAGCAGACCTCTCCAGGCCCCGGAACTGCTTCTCTCCAAACTGGAAGCTGTCAGTACAAATGTTCAGGATTCTGCTGACTCACCTTCCTTCCTCGATGTTACTTTCAGGAGGAGGAGCTGAGGTTAAGAGACACACAACACAGCCCTAGAATCCTCTCCTTTTGTCCCTGGATGCAGTGTTTTTAAGATGTTAGCTTGGACCATATAATACTGCCATTTTTGTAAGTCAAAAAGGGTCAAATATCAGAATTCTATACAGTTCACGTGTAATCATGTTCTTTTCCCTTCCTTGATTACTTCTGCTGAATTTTTCTATATTCATATGTAAGATTATTTTTTAAATGCACACATGGCTGTTTATGTATGCAGCTATACCACTAGGGAATGGGAGAAGATTCTCTGATCCGGCCTCACTCTAACATATTCCCCCAGACGGAGCTTTGAAAAAGGAGATCAAGGCAACCCTCTGCTTGAAACGCTGCAATCCGCCCCCTGTTGCCGCTAGGATCACCTGGGCCTGGAAGGCCCTGCCGGGTCTCACCCGGGTTCCCTCTCCCACCTCCCCACCCATCGTTTCCACAGAGCTTCTTTCATTCCTTCCAGTTTCTTTCTGGCCTTCCTACCTCAGGGCATTTGCTCCTGCTTCCTCTGTGCGAATTCCTTCTTTCCAGCTTGCCACAGGGCTGTGCCTTTTCTTCCTTCAGGAGTTACAGAACACCCCACTGAGAGATGCACGGGCTGTAAGGACACGGCACGGGGCTGATGGCAGCTCTACCCACAGGAGCGAGGAATTCTCCGTCTTGTTCTTTGCTATATCCCAGTACCTGGGGAATCTGTTGAATAAGTTAATTCACTCAAGGAGGGTGAACTAATTCATGTAGAAGGAGGCTCTGCATTTTGTGCTGCTCCACAGAACACTGTGTCAAATGGGTCCAAGTGTGTCAGAGTCTCCAAAACATCTCCATGGCAAGGAAGCTCCTTCAGTGAGGTGAGCTCCCCGACATGGGAGAAGTGGGAGGTTAGAAACCCAGCAACTCCTAGGCTTGCAGGCGCTAACGTCTCACATAAGCCAGTAAGCACAGCGAGCTTCTTCTACTTTCTATGAGGAAACAGAAAGTGATGGTGTCCTTCGGGTACAACTACATTTATGCCTAAAATAATGATCACTTTGCTATTTCCTCTCGTGGCAGAGAAAGAGCCAAACGGATCCGTCAACAAGGGAGTTCCAGCCCCGTGGGTGCCCCAGGCAAGCTCGTACTCCCGAGTCTCCAGCTTCCTCTTCCGCTCCCAAGTCTAGAGTCAACGTGGAGATCAAAACAGGAGTCAGAGATAGATAGATGGAGATCAAAATACTGGCTTTCCTACTAATAAAAGCCAGATGGGAGAGTTTGGTTTTCGATTTGCAGCCAAGTAGGTCTGCTCCCTGGCACAGCTGGACCAACACAGGCAGGGCCACGCCTACAGCTTAGGGCTGAGAACCGGCCCCTGTGGGCAGGCGGCCGGAGCCCACTCCTCCCTGCCCCCTGCAGAGGGGGCAGAGGGATGGCGAGAGAGGCAAAAATACAACTGCATCTGGAAAATGAAAATCCCTCCCGTCAGAGTAAAAAAAACCCCAACGGGGCTACTGAGCGGGTCCAATGAGATAACAGAGAAGGTGCTTTAAACACAAACCCAGAAGCTCCCCACACCAAGGAAAGGTACTACTCGTTCTGGGCAGAGACGGTGCCCAACACATAAACACACACGTAAGGATCTGTTGGCGTGGCCTCCTGAGATGATTACTTTTAATGAGACATCTGCTTTAACCAGTCTGTTCTGCTAGTTCTGGCCTGTTTGTTTAAAAACACAGTCCCATTACTGTGTTCTCATCGGCTCATCTCGGGAGTCCCCGCCCCCTGCCCCCGCCTTGTGGTCCACGTCACTGCTCGCTTCTAACAGAGCTTTCAACATCCATCTACCTAATCGAGTCATCAGACCCCTGGGGAAAACATTTCCCTTCCCCAGCCTAAAACTAAAATTATAGAACTTCATTTCCTTGAAGAAAACCACAAAAAACAAAAAATCCCAACACTTTAAGTGGCCACAAAAAGTATAAATAATTTTGGGGTCATCTCCTGCGTGCCAACAATTGTAGATGGAGAACTCAGTGTCAGTGGAAAACACAGATTAAAAATCCTGCTGACAGGTGTTATAAAAAATTCCAAAAACAAACCTCTGAAGCAGCTGTTCCCTTTTACCTGTAAGGGAAACCATCAGTAAGGTGAGACTTTAATTACTTCCTTTCCTTTCTCGGTAAATGTCAAGTCTTTTGCTTGTAACACTGAGTATCTTGTCTTACAGAGACGCACAAAGATTTACCTTGAAAACGAATGCAATCTGCATCACAGGGCGTGCTGTCAGTGACGGTGGAGCTTGCTACAAGCTTCTCTGCGGTCTAAGTCAGTGATGTGGCCCCGGGATATTTACTGTCACACTAGAGCAGGTGAATCTCATCGTACAACCTGTATTCGGTTGTATACAACCTTCAGCTAGGCTAGGGCTCCCCGGTCCTGCCAGTGACTTAACCAGGGATGTCCCCTTTCCTGCCCTGCCCTCCCTTGTGTTTCCCATCCCCACTGAAGCCTACCAGGCAGAGAAGCACCGTGGAAGGAGGACTCGCCATCGTGCAGACAGCACAACACAAAGGGCTTGGCCCGGAATGATGGGTGCAGGTTTCCCATGGCCCTAACCTCTCCCCTGGCCTTCCCTGGATATGGCAGGGAACCTCCGTGGCTGCCCCAGAAGGCACTCAAGGCCTCGGTGGAACCCACACCGCGCACATCACCAGAACACCCCACCGAGGTAACGACAGTATTAACACAGCACAGGACACAAGTTCTCTGAGTCTGAGCAATCCCTTGCTTTGGAGTTTCTGCTCAAGTTCACACAGTCACTTGACTGCCTAAGGCCTGGGCGTGCTGGCTAACACGAGTGAATGTTCATTAAGGCCGGTGTGCTGCCGAGTCTAACAGGGCCATTTGACAAGGCTGGTGCCGTGGCTTGTAGACCAGACGGTAAAATGGATGCCCAGGTTCAGAGAGAAGTGCCAGCTACTGAATACTTGGCCTGTGCTTCCTTAACAAAGCAGGATCAGGAGCGGTTTCCTCCCCTCGGCACCCAGAACAAGGGCCCTGCTGCTCTCCCACTACCTCTATCCTCTTGCAAATACTCTCAAGAGCAACAACTGTTCCTGTTCTGTCCTCTGGATGCTGCACCTCCAGAGCACAAGTTCCAAATGATTCAGTTCACCGTACCAAGCAGAAGCGACGGCGTCTCTAACCGACACACTCACGCAGGATGCAAACTATGCCTTCCGTTCCATAAACCACATACCTGGACCTACCTGAACATTTATCCTAATGGGAGATAAGTATCTTAACGCACAAAAGAATCATGCAAAAAGATGACTATCACATGGTCAGCAACTATTCTTCGTACCTTGTTCACTCTAAGAGGGCAATGCGTTGTAGCTAAGCAGCTGCTCTGTCCAGCCCACTTGACAGAAGATGCAAAGAGGACTCTACTGCTTTTGTTTAACTCCAAACTACAGTAGCTATAACATGAAGTAAACCAGCCTGTCTTTAAGGGACGGCACTGCCCTTCAGGTAATGTAAGTTAAGCATTAGGTCCATTACACAACATTAGCTTCTTTGGTTTGAAGATCACCCGATCGTTAGATCTGTAGGTAAGACTTCAGTTTAAATCTTCAGTTCCATTTAAAACCGGTAAGATCCACGTCCCCACTCTCAACTATGTAACAACAAAAAAGAATTATGAGCTGCCAACAGAACACTATCTGGCATCAAGCACAGCTATATCCCAAATCCCACGGGACAGATGACTAAAGGTCAAACACTGCTCCCTGAAAAACAGATTTGGTTAAAATAATCAACATGTCAACCTGAAAGCTGGAGGGGGAAACCAACTGTCCATGTGCTCTGAATCCCCAACAATGGCCAGAGGGCAGTCTCTGGATTTTTTTAACCAATGGAAAAAGATGTTGTTGTTTTTGTTTTTTGGCATTACTAAAGGACCAACCATCTGTGTCCACATGTAAAAGTAAACTTGCTTACTTAAATGCACTTTGCCAAAAAAGCAATAAAAACCCAACTGTTCTTCCAGACCCCAGAAGCACATTTGTGCTTCTCTCTCACGCAAACCCACTGTAGCATCAAGCCCAGAGTGCAGCTTCGGAACCCAAGAAACAAAGATTCTGCAGGTCAGGAGTTTCAAAGTGCTTCAAAATTCCAGACAGCAGTGGAGGCTTCTTCTAAGTCTTCTTCACCTTAGCAAAAAGGTAAATATAATACAGCAAACAATTCTAAAAAAATGATAATAAAAGATTTTTTAAAACCTAACATAATCTTGGTATTCTACAACAGAAGATCTTCAACTGCAGTCCACAGGGCACATGTGGGCCCACTCTTGGGATTCAGCATGTCCAGGGAGCTCCTTGAAACTATGTGCACGCACACGAATTTCATAGGAAGAAGGTCCAGCTTTCAGCCACAGAGCATCGTGACCACAGGTGCCTAGCAAGCCGTCTCATTACAAGTCCTTGGCACCAGAAAGTTCTGTCTCACTCCTACATTCATTCTTTAATACCTCTACTTACTAGAACTCTGTCTTAACTGATAGACAAACGTAGGGCACTGAGATGGTCTCAGCTGTGAGTTCTTCTCCACCTGCTGGACTCCTGCAGGGCCCTTGCAGGCCAGCTCACATCATGCCTCCTTGGCAGGCTTTCCTGGGTACCTCAGCCAGTTAACCTTCCCTACTCACCACTGGGCCACCTCCCTGCCTCTGCACTGGCGTTGAGTCTGGTTACACTCAGACTGAACACTAGTTACAAGAGCAACTGTCTCCCCAGCTAGTCAGAGTGCCTGCAGGGTAGGGACTGGGCAGGACTTGTCATTAAATATCCGGCTCGGGGCTTCCCTGGTGGCGCAGTGGTTGAGAGCCCGCCTGCCGATGCAGGGGACGTGGGTTCGTGCCCCGGTCCGGGAGGATCCCGCGTGCCGCGGAGCGGCTGCGCCCGTGGGCCGTGGCCGCTGGGCCTGTGCTCTGCAGCGGGAGAGGCCACGGCAGTGAGAGGCCCGCGTACCGCAATAAATAAATAAATAATATCCCTCTCCCCACCAGCACAGAGCACAAATCCTTGGATATACGGTCCAAAAATTTTGTTGAATTGAATTCTTTTGTTTCAGTGCCAACAAAAGACCACTAATTCTAATAATTACTCACAAGGTTTTAAAATCAACAATATGTACATATACAAGGAAAGTCTGCCTTTGTGTGGTTATATGATGCACCCACGCGATTCTGCATTCGATCTCCAGTCCATGTAACAAAGGACCTTCACACAGCTAACATTTTACTCACCTCTAACTGGATGTAAAAGTTGGTTAATTAAAAATCGTTCTTGAAATTACAGATGAGGGAGTGGAAGGCACGGTGAGATAAAGCCAAGCTGGTTTAAAGCCTTCCACACATGTACTGAGGCACTCGCTAGCACCAGAGGCGTTGTTAAATAATTTCTGAAGCACCAAACACATGGACACTTGGGAGAGCCCGCTTGGGAAGTGACAGACCAGCGTCTTTAAGATTATAAAAATACGGAAGCAACCTAAGTGTCCATCGACAGATGAATGGATAAAGAAGATGTGGCACATATATACACAATGGAATATTACTCAGCCATAAAAAGAAACGAAATTGAGTTATTTGTAGCGAGGTGGATGGACCTAGAGACTGTCATACAGAGTGAAGTAAGTCAGAAAGAGAAAGACAAATACTGTATGCTAACACATATATATAGAACCTTAAAAAAAAAAAAGGTTCTAAAGAACCTAGGGGCAGGACAGGAATAAAGATGCAGACGTAGAGAATGGACTTGAGGACACGGGGAGGGGGAAGGATAAGCTGGGACGAAGTGGGAGAGTGTCATGGACATATAAAAACTACCAAATGTGAAATAGATAGCTAGTGGGAAGCAGCCACATAGCACAGGGAGATCAGCTCCGTGCTTTGTGACCACCTAGAGGGGTGGGATAGGGAGGGTGGGAGGGAGATGCAAGAGGGAGGGGATATGGGGATACATGTATACACATAGCTGATTCACTTTGTTACACAGCAGCAACTAACACACCATTGTAAAGCAATTATACTCCAATAAAGATGGTAAGAAAAAAATGATTATAAAAATAAAAAGAGGGCTTCCCTGGTGGCGCAGTGGTTGAGAGTCCGCCTGCCGATGCAGGGGACACGGGTTCGTGCCCCGGTCCGGGAAGATCCCACATGCCGTGGAGCGGCTGGGCCTGTGAGCCATGGCCGCTGAGCCTACACGTCCAGAGCCTGTGCTCCGCAACGGGAGAGGCCACAACAGTGAGAGGCCCGCGTACCACTAAAAAAAAATAATAATAAAATAAAATAAAATAAAAAGAAAGATTAGGTAGTCTTATGGATAATATTTACAGGAAGTCAAAGCAACTAGTAGATTCAAATAATCCATCAAGGGGGTAGAGTGAGGCAATGAAGTTAAAGAAACAATGTGTTCAAACTCAGGCACAACCGTGATCACGAAGAGCCCTGAACCTGGAATCAAGGACCAGGAAGATGAAGACGTCTGGTCCGGTTCTGCCAAGACAGAGTAGCTCCATTCCTCCCAGGCCCTCCCCATTACAAGTGAAAAGGCTCTAGAAACAACACAACAAAACAAGCATAGGAAAGGGGGTGGGAAGAAGGTGGCAGGCTGCCTGGGACCCAGGACTTGAGGAAAGACGTGGCAGCGAGTCCCCCAGGTGTCCTGACTGTCCCTACCTGCCCAGGACAAGGTGCTGCCAGTGCCTCCAAGCTGGAAAAGCCAAAAGGCAGATGGAAAGAGCTCCAAGAGCAGCTTGTCTCCCCAGCCAAAGGGCCAGGAAAAGGGTGGTCTTACAACAGAAAACGTTTTTGACAACACCCACCCTATTCCAGCCAAAAACCAACAGAAAAACTGCAGAATCGTCCTCTGAGGTTTCAGTGGGGTTGAAAGGGAAGCTGACCTTCCACATCCCCTTCCTGTGCCCCAGAACCAGGCATGTTCCAAGTGGCCCACCACGTCGTGCTGGCAGTGGGGCCACACAGGGACCTCAGCGCCCATCCCTGCCTAGACACACAGGAAGTGTTCCCAACCCCCAACCAGGGCAGTGTTGGGCGAGGGGGAGCTGAGCCTCCACCCACCCAGTCCCAGAGGGGTAGAAGGTAGGGGGGACTGGGCCGAGTGCCACTTCTGCCCCCTCGCCTTCCCTGGTGTCAGCCAGGCCTAGGGAGAGCCGGAGCTAGAACCCCACAAACCCCTCTGTTTCCACAACAAACAGAGTCTCAGGGACCCAGAGGTCAGGAACAAGAGCTAGATGCCTATCGACAGAGTCCCAGAAGGAAGGGAGAAAAAGAGCAGGACCGAAAAAGTATGTGAAGAAATAATGGCAGAAAATATCCCAATTTTGGCAAAAGACATAAATATACAGATTTAAGAAGCTGAGCAAACCCCAAATATAATAAGCTGAAAGAAACCTATGTCCAGACAAATCATAATTAAACTTCAGGAAACCAACGACAAAGGAAAAATCTTAAAATCGGCCAGAGAGACATGACAAGCTTACAGAGGAACAGCAATTCGAATGATTTGATTTCTCGTCTGAAACCAGAGGTCGGAAGGAGGTGGCACATTTTTCAAGGACTAAAAGAAAATAAGTGTCAGCTGTGAGTCCAATCGCTAGCTAAGACATCCTTCAAGATTAAAGGTGAAATAAAGACATTCTTGGACAAGGAAAGCTGAGAGAATTTGTTGCAGGCAAATCCATGCTTAAAGACCGGCTAAGGGAAATTCTCCAAAGAGAAAGGAGAGAGTAACGGGAGAAGGCTAGAACTTCAGCAAGGAAAGGACACAGTCAGAATAGGTAAAAACAGGCATAAATATAACAAATTCTCCTATTTCTCGTGCATTTCTTAAATCCTATTTGATGACTCAAGTAAAACCATCTCATGTGGTGCTCAAAGTATAAGAAATACTTAAGACCCTGATATTTTAAAGGTGGGGAGGGTAAGGATTTCCCTGGTGGCGCAGTGGTTAAGAATCCACCTGCCAATGCAGGGGATGTGGGTTCCAGCCCTGGTCCGGGAAGATCCCACATGCTGTGGAGCAACTAAGCCCGTGAGCCACAACTACTGAAGCCCTCGTGCCTAGAGTCTGTGCTCCGCAACAAGAGAAGCCACCACAATGAGAAGCCCGTGCACAACGAAGAGTAGGCCCCGCTCGCCACAACTAGAGAAAGCCCGCGCGCAGCCACGAAGACCCAATGCAGCCAAAAATAAATAGATAAATATTTTTTAAAAAGTGGGGAGGGTAAAGGGATCTAAATGGAAATAAAGTTCCCACACTTCACTTAAAGTTGTAAAACACAGTTTCCAGTAGACTGGGATAAATTGCGTATGTATATGGTAAGCTCAGAGCAACTACCAAGAAAATGATACAAAGCTTTGATTGATACGCTACTCAAAATATCAATCAATTAAGATGTTTAAATAACCTGCAGGAAGGATAGAAACATGAAACAAAAACAAAAACATAAAATAATAAAATAGGAGACTTGTGCCCTAACATGTTAATAATTACCTTAAACGTAAATCATCTGAATATACAAATTAACAGATCGGCAGAGTAGATAAGAAAATCTGATATAACAATATGCTGTCTATAAGAAACTCATTTCAAAACAACAATGTGGGTAGGTCAAAAGGATGTAAACATATACCGTGAAAGCATTCATTAAAAAAAAAAAAAGAGTGGCTATGTTAAAATAGCTGATAAAGTAGACTTCAGAGCAAAGAAAATTACTAGAGACCAAAAGGGACATTACGTAACGACAAAAAGACCAACCCATCGGGAGGACATAATAATCCTAAATGTTTACGTACCACACAACAAAGTCTCAAAATACACGAAGCAAAACCCAATAGAACTAAAGGAGAAATGGACAATTATAGTTGGAGACTTCAACACCTCACTCAGCAACTGATAGAACTACTAAAAAGAAAATCAGCAAGGATACAGAACTCAACACCACCATCAAGCAACCGATCAAATCAACATATGCAGAAAACGCCACCAAACAACAGAATACACATTTTTTTTCAAGTACCCATGGAACAGTCACCAACGTAAGCCCACAGAGCATATACCAAGATAGACCATATTCTGAGTCATAAAACAAACCTCAAAAAATTTAAAAGAACTGAAGTCATACAAAGTATGTTCTCTGACCATAATGGAGTCACAGAAATCAGGAACAGAAAGATAACAGGAAAATCTCTCAACTCTTGGAAACTGTAACACACTTCTAAACAATCTATGGGCCAAAGAAGCTATCTCAAAAGAAAGAAAAATACATACGAAACTGAATAAAAATTAAAATGCCACATATCAAAATATGTGACTACAGCTAAAGCAGTGCTGAGGGGGAAATTTATAGCACTTAAAATGTTTACATTAGAAAAGAGGAGAGGTCTCAAGTAAATAATCTAAGTCTCTACCTCAAGAAATTTTAAAAAAAAGAGCAAAATAAAATCAGAGCAAGTAGGAGGAAAAAAATAATAAAAAGCAGAAATAAATGAAACTGAAAACAGAAAAATCAATGACATAAAAAGCCAGTTTTCAGGGGGAAAAAAAAAATCAGTAAAAGTGATAAGCCTCTAAAAGACTGAGAAAAATAAAAAGAGAAGACACAAATCACCATCATCAGGAAAGAAACATAAGATATGGCTATTCTCACCTCTCTTAATACTGGAAGTTCTAGCCACTGCAGTAAGGCAAGAAAAAGAAATAAAGGCATACCTAACTTTAGGGAAAGAAGAAATAAGTGTCCCCATTTGCAGATAACATGATGATCTACATAGAAAATCCCGAAGAATCTATAGGAAAGCTCTTAGAACCATTAAATGTATTTGGCAAGGTCACAGGACACATGATTGACACAAAAATCAATCCTATTGCTATACAGTAACAATGAGTATGTGGAAACTTAAAGTAAAAGCACAGTATCACTTACAACTGCTCTAAAGAAAATGTAATACTTAAGTATAAATGTAACAAAACATGTACAGGATCTGTATGTTGATAAGTGCAAAATACTGATGAAAGAAATCAAAGACAACCTAAATAAACAAGGACATACTATGTTCATGAATTGGAAGACTCAACATAGGAGAGATGTCAATTCTCCCCAAACTGATCTATGGTTTAATGCAAATGCTATCAAAATCACAGTAAGTTTTTTTTTTTAATACAGACATAAGAAAGTTTATTCTAAAATTTATAACGGAAAGGCACAGACCCTAGAATAGCTAAAACAATCTTGAAAAATGAAGTGGGAGAAATCACTTTGATATTAAGCCTACTATATAGCGATAGCAATCAACATCGTGTGATATTGGCAGAAGAGGAGATAGATCAGTGGAATAGAATGGAAAACCCAGAAATAGATCCACACAAATACGCCCACTTGATTTTTGACAAAGATGCAAAAGCAATTCAAAGGAGGAGGGATAGTCTTTTCAACAGATAATCCTGGAACAACTGGACATCCATAGAGAAAAAACAAAAAAATCTCCACCTAAACCTCACACCTTATACAAATATTAACCCAAAATGGATCAGGGGCTTAAAAGTAAAATGTACACCTATAAAATTTTTTTAAAACTAGGAGAAAATCTTTGGGATCTAGGGTTAGGTAAAGAGTTCTTAGACTTGACACGAAAAGCATGATCCATAAAGGGAAAAACTGACAAATTGGACCTCATCAAAATTAAAAACTTTTGCTCTGCGAAAGACCCTGTTAAAAAGGATGAAAAGACAAGCTACGGGTTGGGAGAAAATATCTGCAAAACACGTATTTCACAAAGGAGTGGTACCCAGAATATATAAAGAACATTCAAAACTCAACAATAAAGAAACAAGGAACCTAATTACAAAACGGCTACAAAGTATGAAGAGACATTTCATCAAAGAGAACATACAGACAGCAAATGAGCACAGGAAAGTATCAATAGCCACAGGGAAATGCAAATTAAAATGGCAGTAACATAGCACTTACGCACCTATCAGAAATGGCTGAAATAAAAAACAGTGACAACACCAAATGCTAGCAAGGATGCAGAGAAACTGGCTCACTCACTCATACCCTGCTGGTGGGAATATAAAATAGCACAGCCACTTCAGAAACAGGTTGGCAGGTTCTCATAAAACTAAACATGCAACTGCTACACAGCGGAGCAACTGCACTCTTGGGCATTTATCCCAGATACATGAAAATTTATGTACTTACAAAAAACATGTACACAAATGTTCACAGAAGATTTATTCATAATAGGCAGAAACTGGAAACAACCCAGATGTCCTTCAACAGGCGAATGGTTAAATGGTGTACGGTGGTAAATCCTTACCATGGATACTACTCAGCAGTTAAAAGGCAGGAACGACTGATTGTGAACACACACAGTAACTGGGGTGTATCTCTAGGGAATCACGCTGAGTGATAAAAGCCAATTCCAAAAGGTCACATCTTGCAAGACTCCATTTATATCATATTCATGAAATGACGAAATTATAGAATTGGAAAATAGATCAGTCACTGCCAGGTCGGGGGAGGGCGAAGGGTGGCAGTGGCTATAAAAGGCAACGTGAGGAATACTTGTTGTGATGGGAACGTTCTGTGTCTTCACTTTCTCAACGTCGGTATCTTGGTTGTGATATCGTACTAGTTTTACAAGATCTCACCGTTGTGGGGAACTGGTTAAAGGGTACGTAGGAGCTCTCTATTATTTATGAAAACTGCATGGGACTCTACAGTTCTCTCAGCATTAGAAGTTTAATTTAAAAAAAAAAGATCGGGTTTGGTTCCCAGCTGTGTCACCTACGAATTAGGTAACTGACCTTACGCTGCGACAATACCATTTGAAGCGTTACGAAAATTAAAGGCCATATATGAAAAGGCCCGGCACATAGCTAGTGCTTTAAAAATAGCCTGTTAACACGAACTCTATTTGTAGACACAAATATTATTCTGAAGAGTTATTATTCAAATTTCTGCTACTAGAGCCACTACAAAGCAATTCATTTAAAAAGTCTCTTCCCAAAGTGATCTGTCCAAATAAAAATGAGGGGAGAGGTAATTATTGGTTTTACAGTGAAAGATGAATTGCTAACTACTCATTGAAATGGTCAAAACAGACAAAGTGAGCTTAATATGTAATTACAATTATTAAAAAAGTTGACAAGGAAAATAGGATACTGATTAACAAATCTTGTTTCTTGCTGGTAAGGAAGTTAGTAAAAGTTAGTGTCTGTATGTACTGGGAAAAGCTAAGACTGAGTTTTCTAAAAATGCACTTAATACACTGATTTAGATTTAAGATTCTGTTTCTAAGTATTTTCTCTGCCTCCCGAGTTGAAAGAAACTGCGAGTCAATCAGCCAAATCTTCTAACCTGCTTGGTTAAGAGATCCAGAAAAGCCGCAAAAATAAAATCCAGCTCTGTGACAGAGAAAGACAATCAAATGAACTTTACCCCAGAAGACGAGGGGAATTTTAAACACACAGTTAATCCCTTGGATCATACTGGGCACCTAGCCTTTAAACTTTATGAAGTATTGGGCCAGAGCTCTGACTCACAGAGAGGCTTTTGAAAGAGGTGAAAAGGAAACGGGTGTTTTATCATTCAAATTATTCTCTTCCCGGCAGGATCCTAAAAGAGCTATTTCTATCAAAACGAAATGTTTTACTAACAAATACATCAAGTGAGAATACTGGTGCGAGATCCCTGATGCAGGCCTGGAAGTCTGGAGCCCAGGGTTCCAGGTCCCAGCGGGGAGCCACTTCATCACCAAGGCCCAGAGCTTCCTCATGGGTGAAGTGAAAGACATGTGCCCATGCGTTGGTTATACGGCCCTTTGCTAAATTTAGAGCTCCTCAGGCACCACAAAATCTCATCTCCAGAGAGGATTCTGTTTGACAAGCTTCCCTCTACCTCTGTTTTGAGACAACTTTCCTCATACCTGTAATTTGGTTTCCCCAAAATGGGCCACGGAAAGGGCAGGTGAAGGGGAAAGGAAACGGTAGAGGTAAAAAACTATAAGAAAAAAGAAAAGGAAATGACCCTATTCTGGGTACAGGAGAGGCTCTATTTTCCCCTCATCGGGTTTCTCCAGAATTCCTTTCTTTGGGGCCCTCTACTACAGGTTCACACAGTACACAGAAACTAGAACCCAAACTTGGTCAGCTCTACGCTTTTTTTTCTACAAACAAGTAGCAAATGATAAAAATGGAGCAAGGGACAGAAGGAGCACCTGGGGATTAAACACCACCTGAGAGATATGTTAAAAATTGCAACGCAAAGATTTATATCCTAACGCAAACAAAACAGTTATGTGACAATGGAGGAAATCTGAACCGGGCTGGGTACTTTACCATGTTAAGGAGTTATTAAATTTTCAGGGTTCATAAGGCATCATTTAAAAAAACATAACCACCGTACGCTTATCTGTGAGCTCTGTAAACGAACACTTTCCAGTGAATCTATACAGTGTCTGGGGTTTGCTTCAAAATCAGAGGGGCAGAGGTACAGGTGAAACAAGACGGACGCTGAATCCATCACTGCTGAAGTTGTGGAGAGGGGCCTGGGTGCTTACTGTTCCTTCTATTTTCTCTACTCTGTATATGTTGGAAATTTTCCTAATAACCAGTTTAAAAGGAGAGACGTGCGGCCGGTTTCCTCCCCAGTCTACACCGCTCTTCTGAACCTACTGGGAGGGCAGGGCAAGGACGGCACCCTGAATCCAGGAGGGGCCCTCCCCACCGCTAAAACCCCCGCGCCTCCAAAGCCCCAGAAGGTGTCCGGCTTTCCCGCTTCCTCAGTCCCCAAATCCCCGAGAAGAGCAGAGGCGAAGGCCACCAGGCCGACGGGGAGACAGGGTGCGCATCCTTGGCCGGCTCCCCCAAAGCTGGGGGCACGGGGCCGCTGCGGCCAGACCAGGGGCAGACAAAGGCGTGGGCCGCGGTGCCGGCCGGGGCGCAGGAGTCCGCGGGGCCGCACCTGCGCGCACCTGGGCGCAGGTGTGCGGGCGGGGACGCGGGGAGAGCGTACCTTAAGGATGTTGTCGAAGATGGTGTCGCGGAACTCGAGCAGCGCCTTCTGGTCGAACTCGCGGCCGTGGATGATGCGCATCTGCTTGAGGAAGGTGGACTTGCCGCTCTCGCCCGCGCCCAGCAGCAGGATCTTGACGAGGCGCCGCACGGCGCGCCGCTCGCGGGCCAGCCCCGCGTCGATGTCCCGGCTGCGCCGCCGCGCCTCGCGCTCCGCGTCGCGGGCCCCGCCGCCGCCCGCCCTGCGCTCGCGGGCCCCGCCGGCCTCGGCCGGCAGCAGGCAGCGGCTGAGGGTCCGCACCACGCCGGACATGGCCGCTCAGGCCATGGACCCCGCGGCGGGCGAGGCGGCAGCCGGCCGCTCCCTCAGGCCGCGTCCGCCGCCGCCGCCGCCCCGAGGCCCGCTCTTGCCCGCCGCTCGGCCCGGCGGAGGGGCGGGGCGACGCAGCCCGAGGCCCAGGGATTGGGCCGGCTGCCGTCCGTCCGGACGGTCGCGCCCTCCTATTGGTCCATGCTACGCCGAAAGGCGGGCATCTCTCCGGCTTTGGGGGCGGAGTCGGCGCCGAAAGAGGCGGGACCTTTGGGGTGGGGGCGCTTCTCATTGGGCGCCCGGGCCGAGGTTCTTTCTTTCAGAATGAAAGGGAGGCGGAGTCTTCGAGGAGGCGGAGCGGCAGTCCGTTATAACCAATTATAACTGTTCTGGGGTCACGTCAATCGCAAAGAACGGACTTAGGATTGGGGGTGTCGCGAAACGGGGCGGGACCAGAAGTGCCAGGTGTACAGAAAGTCTCTCTGGTTTCCCAGATTGGGGTAACCTGTGAGACCCAGAGGCTCGCGGAGTGGACTCGGCGTTGCCCGAAAGCTGGGAAATGTCGATAAGAGGTCCAGCTGCTCGTCCTAGGTTTAGAGAGAAAGCTGTTCTTTCCAGAAACACTGGAGGGGGATGGGCCAAACATTGCAAACAGATGCATCCTTTAAGGGTGGCGTGGGCCTCTGGGCGGCGTTTCTCACAGCTGGCTGATCATCAAAATCACCAGGAGCCCCTCCCCCCCAACCCACCCCGCCAAAGGCTCCTGTAGCACGGATCTGAGATGGAATCTCCTCTCGACCCGTTACTAGTTACATAACCTTCTAGGCAGCTACCCCCACCTCCCCCCCATTTTTAGCTTAAATTTCTTCCTCTATAAAATAGGGGCCGTAATAGCAACCACCTCAGATGGTTGTGAAGATGTAAACTGAGAACATGAACTTGTAAAACACTTAGCACCGTGCCTAGACCCAAGCAAGTTCTTGATAAGTGTTAGCTGATCTTATTACTAATTCTTACCTATCCCAGATCTATTGGGAGTCAGAACTTCCAGGAAGGAGCTCGGGTATCTCTTAATCTCCAGGAGACTGGTGGGCTTTGGGAGCCATGATCTGTTAAAAGATATACTAAGACATATTTTAAAAGTTTAAGAGTTTATTTGAGCAAAAATCAATTCTAATAGGGTGGTGTCAACCCGGTTGGGAGCACTTTGCAGCAGGGAGCCAGGGGAAACTTATAGAGAGGGAAAGTGCAAAGCAAAGATAGGAAATTATTTGATTGGCTACGGCTTAAAGGCTAGTTAGCTGTTTGTGATTGGTTGTCTTTAGCTTATGGTATCCAATTTGGGGATTTGACAAGGTCTCTGAACACATCTTTCATATTTGTTAAGAGGCTAAGGTGCTTGAAATCAACAAACTTATCTGCGTTGTCTTTTGGTTTCATAACCTTGAAGCATTCACAGGCTTAAATTTTGGTCTGCTCCTGTAGGCAGCCAGGGCATTAGGGACACCTCCTTGTTTAATTAAACAGGTCCTAAAGATCATCCTGTCCAAACCCTCCCTCTCACCAGGTGGATAAAATAAAGACCAGTCTACAAATGACTGACATGCCGTCCCACACAAAGGCCAACAAGAACCCTCTCTGCCTCTAACTAGAGAGGGGTATGCGCAGTGGAAAAAAGAATTCATGAAGGTGATGCCATTCAGTTCTACAAATAAGTTTTGCATAATCATGAAAACACCAGGCACTGAGAACTTCTGGAGAAGAATCTGAAGATGACGAAGATGCAGCCTTTGCATCAAGAAACGTTCACATTTTGGTAAGGGAGCCAGGCTGCTCTAGTTACCAGGCAAAGCACCGACTAAAGGAGTGCCTAGTTTCTGCCATAGAACCGCGGTATTCAAGGATTTGACTCAGAAATATAAACTCCCTCAGGACCTTGAATGCCCATGGTGTGTGGCATTTGTCAATTACTGAGGTGTGAATTTGCACCACTTATGAATCAACACATTATCTAGTACTTTCTCATCTTTCAAAATGATGAAAAATAAAGTCTTGTTTCTTTGTGAAAATGGCCTTCCGCAGAAAGCCAGACACTAGTGTATGACGGAAGTGCAGAGGAAGTGGAGAGGCCTAAGAAAGCAATGTTTCTTACACACACACAAAAAGGAATTTTGAACAAATAAAGAGAGGAATGTGGAATTCAGCAGTGGACTAGAGTTAGTCTGTCATTCAGTTAAAAGAAATTAAGAAAAGGTGATTCAGAAAACACTTGGAGCAACCGCTCCAGGCATTTACAAATGACTTTGTATCTTTAAAAACAGCTATGCCTTGTTTCTGCGATCGTTATATAGTATCCAATTTGGAGATTTGACTAGATCTCTGGACATCTCTTTCACATTTGTTAAAGGGCTACAGTGCTTGAAATCGAGAAGCTTAAATGGGTGCTCAGAAATCATCTCAATTATTTGTATGGCACGGTATAGTTTTTAAAGTGCTTCCATGTACACGATCTCTTTGACCTCTTCCACACTGCTGGGAGGGAGGCAAGGCAGAGATTCCTGTAACGGAAGAATCTAGGTCCCAAGAAGCTAATGTCACTTGTCAGGGGAAGTATGGTTATTAAATTGCAGAAACTGGACTGGAAATCCGACCCAGTGTATTCTCCACGCAGGGTATGGAAATAGTGAAGGCATGAGAACTTTGAAGCTTGCCTCCATCCCCTATTAGCTGTGTGACCCTGAATGAGTCACTTAACCTCTCTGAGACTTAATTTCCTTATCTGTAAAATCAGGATAAAAATAGGGCTGTGAAATAAGTGTTAAACAAGTTAACACATATAACGGCCTAGCGCCTCATGGGCATTCAGTAATTTCTAACGTTTTTATTGTCATCGTCATGGAGCTTTGGGAACCGGGTGCTGCAAATTTAGAATAATGATGATGAAGATTCATAAGGACTGTACATTGTCTGATATTAAAAATCAAAATCTGGGAAAAGCTCAGGTTAAATAACGCACAGCCATATAAATGCAATAACATGTGGTTCCTAAAAAGAATAAGCAAGACCCAAATTTGTAAACAGGTGGCCACTGTGTGTTTAAAAATTGGCAGAGGAGGTGGGAAGGGCGGCCTGAAAGTTCCTCCCAGCTTGTATTCAACTCCACCTCCTGAGCTAAGGGGCAGCCAGGAGGGAGTGTCCGATGGCAGGGCCTGGAGCATATATGTGGAAGAGAGAGCTCTTCCAGAATCTCTAGAAAAGGGAACAGCTACCAACTCTTTCACCCTCCAGCTAGGTGGGAGTGAGGGGAATCAGAACTCAGAAGGCTAGGATAAGGCCCAAGATTCTGGGGTTCCTAAAAGGAAGAGGGTCCCCTTGTAGTCTCCCGCGAGCTTGTAGGGCTACTCTGGCCTGGGGAGGATGTGGGAGAGCCGCATGGGCGAGGGGCCTGGGAGCTTGTCAACACACTGCAGCTACTGACGACTGGGAGCTTCCTCTCAGTGCTTGTCAGGGTAGCAACAGCTGGCTTGTTACCTCGGCTTTCATCAGTGCAAAAGAGACCCTAAAAGCTTTCACTGAAGGCCAAAGAGCTCTGAGCAAGAAAAAGAAAATTTAAATAGGCCTAAGGGGACCCAGGTGCCAGAGAGAAGAAGACAAAATAGAACATCTCAACTAGTGGTAAATAAATGAAAACACCATCGCTAACACCATCATCACCATCACCACCACGACCATCATCTCCATTGCCATCACCATCATCATCATTACCACTGTCATCACTATCACTGTCACCATCGTCACCCCACCTTAGGAGAATTGTTCATGGCATAAAAAGACATTATACAACAACAACATATGATTTTTTTTTTCCCATAGAAGATAGAATGGTAACCATTGAGAAGGGTTGAGAACAAAATGAGAGAACTGGAAGATAAAGTGAGGGAAATATCTCAAAACGCAGAGGAAAAGTATAAAGAGGGCTTCCCTGGTGGCGCAGTGGTTGGGAGTCTGCCTGCCGATGCAGGGGACGCGGGTTCGTGCCCCGGTCCGGGAAGATCCCATGTGCCGCGGAGCGGCTGGGCCCGTGAGCTGTGGCCGCTGAGCCTGCGCGTCCGGAGCCTGTGCTCCACAACGGGAGAGGCCACAACAGTGAGAGGCCCACGTACCGCAAAAAAAAAAAAAGTATAAAGAGATGGAAATCTTGAGAGGAAGGATCAGAGAGTTACATGTGAATGGTAAGAGTTCCAGCAGTGGGGGAAGAGATGGAGGAGAGAAATAATAAATAGACTTCCTTTTCTGGCAGTGTGGTAGACCAAAACACTACAACCCTCCTCCAGCAACAATGAAAAATGCTGTATAAACTATTACAACTTTTTGAAAGAGTCACCAAGCTGAGTAAGGAAGTCTCAGAGGGCAAAATCAAAGCAGAAGCAGAAATTCCGAGTTAGACTGGCTAGTGGTGGTGTCCAGCTGCCCTGAGGACATCTGCTGAACCCTTGTGAACCTGCCCTATTTTCCTGGCTACAGATGAGGGACAGGAGATAAAACCTAGAGATCATTGAAGGTAGTGAGTCTGATAGGAGATGACTGCATAAACCCAGGACCACAAAGGACTATACATTCAGTGAAAGGGTAAACTAGTAAAATCAGTTGTATGGATACCAATCACTTATCAAGAGACTGAACGCCAAGGAGAGTAAGTTTACATTTAAAAGCAAAATCACTGGGACTTCCCTGGTGGCACAGTGGATGGAACTCTGAGCCACCAATGCAGGCGCGCGGGTTCGTTCCCTGGTCAGGGTGCTGGATCCCACAAGCATGCCACAGCTAGGATATCACGTGCCACAACTGGGGAGCCTGTGAGCTGCAACGAAGGAGCCCACGTGCTGCAACTAAGGAGACTGCCTGCTGCAACTAAGACCCGGCTCAACCAAATAAATAAAAATAAAAATAAACACACAAGAAAATAAAGCATCGTGAGTAAAAGTCCGCCCAAACTACATTCAGCAGAATTGCACTCACAAGGATTTGAGATGCTGGAACCATCAAACACAGGTCATAGAGTAAATATATTTAATATCGCTAAAGAAGAAAAAGAGGGTATTGAAAGTATAAATGTAAGAGAATATTAAAAATGTCTGGGCAGATGTGAAAAAGAACCACAGAATACATCTAAAAATAAAAAATATAATAACTGAAAATATAATAACTGAAATAGGTACTTAGTAGGTAAGTTGCAGATTAAGACACAGATGAAGAGAATAAACTAGAATATAGATCTGAAAAAATAACCTTGAATCCAACACAGATAAAGATATGGAGGATAAGAAAGAAACGGGAAAGACAGAGGGAGCATATCGAACATATATCTAACCAGAGTCCCAGAAGGGGACAGAGAGAATGAGGAAGAGGAAATATTTGAAGTGATAATGGCTGAGAGTTTTAAATTGACAAATGACGTGAAATGCTTAGCTTGGTTAAAAAAATCCAGGCCAAGATATACCACCATGCAATTCAAGGACATCAAAGACAAAGAGAAGACCTTAAAAGCATCCAGAGAGAAAATAATAATAGCTATTTGTGTGGTTTTTTTTGTCTGCTCTGGTCTGCTTTGCAGAATCTTAGTTCCCCGACCAGGGATTGAAACTGGGCCCTTAGCAGTGAAAGCGCTGAGTCTTAGTCGCTGGACCACCAGGGAATACAGGGAATCCCCAACGGCTACTATTTATATAATAGTTACTAGGCTCCAGACACCATTCTAAGCACTTTGCATGTACTGACTCATGTAATCTTCAAAGGAACAGCATAAATGGAGAGTCGATATCTCATCGACAAAAGTAGAAGCCAGGTGGCAAATAATATCTTAAAAACATCGAGAGGCTTCCCTGTTGGTCCAGTAGTTAAGACTCCATGTTTCCACTGCAGGGGGCGTGGGTTCAATCCCTGGTCGGGGAAGTAAGATCCCTCATGCCTTGTGGCACAGCCAAAAAAAAATAATAAAATTGAGAAAAAAATAACCACTAACCTAGAATTGTAAACCCAGTAAAATATCTTTCAAGAGAGTGGAGACAATGAGAGCATTCCAAACAAATAAAAATAGAAGATTATTTAACACTAATAATGTATGTTATGGGCTGAATTGTGTCTCCTTCCCAAAATACATATGTCGAAGCCCTAACCCCCAGTACCCCAGCAAGTGGCTGTATTTGGAGATAGCGTCTTAAAGAGTGATTAAGTTACAGAGGTCACTGGGTGGGCCTTGACCCAATACGGCGGATGTGCTTATAAGAAAAGGAAATGTACAGAGGCAGACCATGTGAAGACACAGGGAGGAGAAGGCCATTTACAAGCCAAGGAGAAAGGCCTCAGGAGAAACCAACCCTGCCAACACCTTGATTTCAGACTTCTAGCCTCCAGAATTTTGAGAAAATAAATTTCTGTTGTTAAGCCCCCTAGTCTGTGGTACTTTATTATGGCAGCCCTGGTGATCTAATGCAATGTGCTTCAGGAAGAAGAAAAAATAATCACCAGAGGAAGGTGTGCCACACAAAAGGGAATGCTGGCTGTTTTGTGAACATATAGGTAATCCTCATTAGAGAATGTATTAAACAACAATAATAATTTTAACTTGCAGAGTGAAGGAAAAAATAGAACTAAAATACTGGACACTAAAGGTGTATATGTAGGGAGGGGACAGTCATAATTAAAGTGTTCTAAGGTCTTTGAACCGTTTGAGAGGAGAATAAATATTTTGATTAATGTTAAACTTTGTCAAGTTAAATATTCATGTTAAAATTTTTAGGGTAAACACAACAAGTAGAGAAATACAGTGTATAAATTCCACACTAGCGGAGGGGAAAAATGGAATGGGAAAAGAAAAATCAATCAATACAAAAGAATGTGAAAAATGAAGAAAAAAGTAACATAAGAATAAACACAGGACAAATAGGGAAAAATAAGAAAGTGGAAATAAATCCAAATATATGACTCATCAGAATAAACGTACATAGACTAAAATAGTTAAAAGACAATATTGTCAGACTGGATAAAATAAAAACAAGGTCCAGCTACATGCTTGCAAAGGACATACCTAACAACGCAGAAAAGAGCGAAGTAAAAGAATGCAGAGATTTACCAGGCAAATACCAACAAAAGGAAGTCTTACATATTTACATACATAGGAAACAAAATAGATTTTAAGTCCAAAAGCATTACTAGTGATAAAGAGTCACTTTGTACAATAAAAGGTTTAATTCACTGGTAAGATGTATTGATAACAATTCTAAACTTGTATGCCCTTAATAACATAGCCTCCAATATATAAGGGAAAAAATGGACCAAATCTCAAGGAGAAACTGAGGAATCCACCATCCTTGCTGGGATGTGGGTGTGGGTTAAATATGCCTCTTTTAGTAATTAATAGTTGAAGTAGTTGAAAAATACAATTGTAGTAGTCTATTGCGTTATGAACCACTAAACCACTAAACGTAAATGAACCACTTCTCCTGGTTCTTCTTCCACTTGAATCTGGATCAGACCTGGGGCTCATTTTGACAAACATTAGTAGAATGTGGCAGAGGTGACATTCCACCAGTTCCAGGCTTAAGCCTTAAGAAAGCCTGATGGCTTCTGTTTTTGTGCTTTTGGAGTCCTGAGCTGCCATTTAAGAAGTGCAGCTACTCTGCTGGAGAGACCACGGGAAAAGGTAAAGCCCGTGAGACTACTTGGAAAGACCCCCTGCCACCCCAGTGTCCCAGCTGAGCCAAGCCCTCAGTCAATCTGCAACTGAATACGGCCACTGGAAGGACGAGTAGAACTGCCCATCTGAGCCCTGCCCTGTTTGCAGAATCACAACCAAAGAAAATGTGTTAATCCTCTAAGTTGTGGAGTGGCTTGTTATGTACCGTTAGAGCACTGAAGCAACAATTAACAAGTTTGACCTAAAAAAAATTATATATACATATAGCTCTATATATGTCTCTTTATCTGTCTATCTATCTATCCATCCACCCGGTAATTAGAGAATGTTATACTCAAATACAAGGAAAATTTTCAAAAATTGAGCACATAATTGGCCATAAAACAAGTTTCAGCACATTTTAAAAGCTTGGTGTCATACAGACCACACGCTCTGATCATGCTGCAATGAAATTTGATATCACTAACATAAATACATCTTCTAAAAACTCCAAAGTTATAGAAATGAAAAATATACCTTCTAAATCAACTCGGCCCAGTGTGTTCAGTTTGTTTGTTACTGCATCATAGTAAAAAAAGTTTCTGGGGTTGTTTGTTACTGCCTCATAACCTAACATATCCTTACTGATACAACTTGCACATGGCAATGTAGTCTAATAGTTAAGAGCATGGACAGCAGGGCCCATGGGCCTGCGTTCAAATCTCCACGCTCTACTAGTTGTGTGACCTTGAGAAGATTTCTCAATCTCACTGTGCATCACTTTTCCTCATCTGTGAAGTGGGAATAATAACGGTACTACAATAGCGCAAGGTTGAAATCATTGTCGATTGAATAACATATGTAAAGTCCTAAGAAGAATGACTGGCACCGAGTAAGAGCTCACTAAATGTTAGTCATTGTTACTATTACTAACTCCATATTGTATACAATAAAACCGACACTTGGCAATGTAAAGTCTCTTGCCCCAAATCATGTACTGAGGAAGTGGCAAAACCAGCATTTGAATGCCAGTCTTTTGGCCTCACCTGGAGCCCCATGCTCCCTTTACAGCATCACGGTTCTCCCCCAGCACAGCCCCGCCACGTGACTAAGAAGAGGGTCTCTGCTGCTTCCTCCTCCTGCCTCCGCACAGGCCCATCCACTCTGAAGAGTTTGGCAACCCTGGCTCACATTCTGGGAAAGACTGCTCTTACCTCAGGGCCTTGGCGCCTGGTGTTTCTTTCCCACCCTCAGTTCTCTCCCAGGCTTTCCTCCATTAGAGCTGAGCTCAAACAGTACTTTCTCAGGGGCCTCTTCCGACCCGAAATTTCCCACCACACCCACCAAACCAGGCCCAGTTCCCATTATCTTTCCTCCTAGTGTCCCATACTTTTCATTCCCTAGCACTTATCACATTTAAAATTATTTCTGCAATTGTATGTTGAATGTCTGTCTCCGCAACTACGTCCATGAGGCAGGGTCTGTGTCTATCAGTGTAGAGCTGGAGGCCCTACGCTTGCACATAGTAGAAACTCAAATCACTGTTTGCTGGGTAGACGAGTGGAAGGAAGGAATGAAGGAAGGAAGGGAGGAAGGAAAGATGGGAGGATAGATGGATGGGTGAGTTGATGGCTGGTTGGGCACTTCCCTGTTTGAACCTAGGATCTACTTATTTGTCCGCCAGACCCCAGAAGGGGAACATTTATGGGAACAAACAGTCAGCAATTTTAGGAACCAGGTCAGCAGGCTAGACAGCTGGGTGACTTTCTATTTTGGCACTGACCAAGGTTCAAACATCACAGGTTGGTGTGTGTTAGTTCATCCTTGGTAGCAACTGTGGAGCCTTTCATAACACCACCTATGAGGGGAGGCTAGGATGTGGGGATGCCTCCGGGGGATGCTCAAGAAACAGCAAGCCAGTTCACGAGGGTTGCACGAATGCGAGGTGAAGCAGAGGGACCCAATTTATTTAGACCTGGTTTAGCTTCACAAAATTCTCCCAAATCCAAGAGCTTTTTTTCCTGGCTCCCCCTTCAATCGCATCAAGGTTGTATGGGAAACCTCTTTCACGTCACCTCAGTCCAGGACCCAGGCTGACCTGGCAGCCCCCATCTTGAACGTTGCTGGTCACTGAGCAGAGAAAAAGAAGGAGCTTTGGAGGGCTTCACACTGACAATGAAATGTACAACCTGCGAATGACAAGCAAGTTCTGCACAGGGCTTACTGGTCAGAACTGGTGACGGTTAGTTTTATGTGTCAGTTTGGCTGGGCCATCGTACCCAGTGATTTAATCAAACGCTAATCTAGATGCTGCTGTGAAAATGTTCTGGAGGTGTGTTGACTTTGAGTAAAGGACATCACCCTCTATCATGTGGCTGGGCCTCATCCAATCAGTTGGAAGGCCTTACGAGCAAACACTGAGGTTTCCCAGAGATGAAACTCTGTCTCAAGCCCTCAGCATCAACGCCTGCCTGAGTTTCCAGCCTGCTGGGCTGCCCTACAGATTTAGGACTTGCCAGCTCCACAACCGTGTGAGCCAACTTCTTAAAATAAATCTTTGGGGGCTTCCCTGGTGGCGCAGTGGTTGAGAGTCCGCCTGCCGATGCGGGGGACACGGGTTCGTGCCCCGGTCCGGGAAGATCCCACATGCCGCGGAGCGGCTGGGCCCGTGAGCCATGGCCGCTGAGCCTGCGCGTCTGGAGCCTGTGCTCCGCAACGGGAGAGGCCGCAACAGTGAGAGGCCCGCGTACCGCAAAAAAATAAAATAAAATAAATCTTTGGACACATATAACTATATTATGACTAATTATTACATAATCATTGTATATATAATATGTATTATACGTAACATTATATGAATATAATCTCCTGCTGGTTCTGTTTCTCTGGAGAACCCCCAAACTAATGCAGATCTAGTTGAGTTCACCCCAACAAAGGGGCCAGAAAGTACCATCTTACCACATACCATGAAGACATCCGAAATCTTTGGTTAGCATTAATCACCACTGTGGAGTTATTGCAACAGTTAGAGATAACAAATGGAAAACACCCAGGGCACAAAGTATACCCTGGGGACACCGGGGCTCTGCCACTCACTAGTTACGATGACTCTTGGATCAGTTACTTACCTCTCTGTGCCTCGTTTCCTATTCTGTAGAATAGAGATGAAACAGTCAAGGCGGCATACTTGTGAAGGTTAAGTGCCTTGACACACTGACCCCAGTAATGTAGGGAACTCAGCACAGAGCCTGGTGCCCGGGAAGCGCTGAGTCTTTGCACTTACTTGATTCCTGTGGTGGGATTGTCTCCCTTTTTGCCAATGACCTTCTCATTCCATTGCAGCTTCTGGAAATTCTGTGTAACTTCCTGTAGGTTTCTGTGCCCTAGAGGACCTATAGCGCTGCCCACCCCACGCCTCCCCCTGCAAAATGGGCAAGAGCTGTGTCCGATGGTGACCTGCTCCTGCTGGCTGGGGCCCCTCTTCTCGTGGTCTGCGCAGGCCAAGGCTCTCAGAGAAGAGAGGCAAAGTGGGTGGTGGGCTCAGAGCTTTCCTTCTGGGGAAGGAAGAAGGTAGGGAGCCTGCCTGGGCTCAGAGACCCCCGGAAGGTGCCGTGGGGAGCAGTTCGCACAGGAGCCCTGGGACCTAGGAGTGGGTTCCATTCGCTGGCTGTGACCTTGGGAAGAAAGTAACCATTCCAGGACCAACTGAATAATTTTCAGGGTCCAGTGCAAAAGGAAAATGTGGAGTCCCTTGTTCGCAAAGGTCTTAAGAGTTTCAAGACGGGGACAGCGGAGCATCAAACCAAGCAGGGCATTTCTGTGCATGGGCTCTGGGTCTGCTGAGAGCATGGGCTCTGGGGGGCAGGGGGCGTCCAGGGCCAAGACCCTCATGGGAGCACGTCTGGGGCATGGAACTCCCTGGTGGAGGGAGTGACCCGTCCTCCAGTGAGGCTGGGTCGGCCACCAGCTTGCTCCACCAGGCGCTGGGAGACAAGCTGAGCTGTTGGCCTGCTGGGAACGCAAAGGAAATAATTTGATTTTTTCCCCACTAGTGATTTGTTCTTTCCAATCTCTGCTTCCTGTCCCTTTGCTAGGGCTCGGGCAGACTCCGTCATTTCCCCGGGGAATCTTGAGCAATAAAATCGCCGGTTTAGGGCTTCCCTGGTGGCGCAGTGGTTGAGAGCCCGCCTGCCGATGCAGGGGACAGGGGTTCGTGCCCCGGTCTGGGAAGATCCCACATGCCGTGGAGCGGCTGGGCCCGTGAGCCATGGCCGCTGAGCCTGCGCGTCCGGAGCCTGTGCTCCGCAACGGGAGAGGCCACAACAGTGAGAGGACCGCGTACCGCAAAAAAAAAAAAAAAAAAAAAAATCGCCGGCTTGGTTGAATCTAAAACTTCTCAAATCCAAGTTCACCCTCATCCTGTCCCCTTCCACAGAGGAGCCAGGCCTTACCCTGCTCTCCAGGAGGGAGAGAGGGAACTGTCTGCTTTTCCTTCCTCTTCCTCCCTCTCTGCTGGGCCGTGGGTGTTGGGGGAGGGAAAAACCCAAGTCTCTTGCTTAACTCGCTCCCCAGCCCCCCCCTGCCCCGTGGCCCTGGCCTAGGACTCCTGAAGGTCCCTCTGCCTCTTCCACAGTCTCCTGCTTATGTGCCTGGGGGTGGAAGGATTCGGTGGGGGTGAGGGGGTGGGGGGAGGGCAGGGCAGCATTTTGGCCGCCTCTTCAGCCCTGAGAAGCCTTCTTACCCGCTTTGCTGCTGGCTGGGGTTACCTGATATCCCTCTGCCGCCAGCTTGGAGTCCCAGACCACAATTCAGAGGCAACAGGAAAAGCCCCCTCCATGAGACGAAACACGACAGGGTCTCTCTGGGACAACAAACAGCTGCTTGTCAGGATACAATTACAATATCAATACCAATACCAATAGCAAGATCAATACCAGCTGCTGCTAACATTTACCTAATGTGTTTTCTGGGTGCCAGGAGATGTGCTGAGCACCTTACTGACATTAAAGCATTAAATGTTCATAACTAGGAGATGTGTGCTATTATAAGTCCCACTTTTCACTGGCAAGGAAACTGAGGCTAAGAAAGGTGCCCAAGGTGACAAAATTAGGGAGTGACATTCAGGGCTGGACACGAGGTCTCCCCAGCTCCAAGTCCAGTGCTCATGGTCACCCCACTCTCTTACCTTCTGGAAGAGTCCACACAAGGTGCAGGAATAATATGGTGGGGGGCAAGAGGGCTAGTTCTGCCCATGGACTACCAGGGTGGGCTTCATGGAAGAGGTGATCCTTGTGTTTAGCTGTAAAGGGCAAGTGGGATTTGTCGGGGGATGAGGTGGGAAGGGCTCTGCAGCTAGAGGGAACAGCATGTGCAAAGGCCCTGAGGCCTGGACGGCACCGTAGATCAGGACCTGCAGGGCGCTCCATGGGGGTGGTGCTCGGCCTGTGTCAGCATTGGTGTTGGGAGATGAAGCTGAGATGAGGCTCACAGGAGGCCCTGAGAAAGATCCTGGACTCTATTCTTTCTCTTTTTAAAATAAGTTTATTTATTTACTTTTGGCTGCGTTGGGTCTTCGTCGCTGCGCGCGGGCTTTCTCTAGTTGCCGCGAGCGGGGGCTACTCTTCGCTGCGGTGCGCGTGCTTCTCATCGCGGTGGCTTCTCTTGTTGCGGAGCACGGGTTGTAGGTGCGCGGGCTTCAGTAGCTGTGGCTCGTGGGCTCTAGAGTGCAGGCTCAGTAGTTGTGGCTCACGGGCTCTAGACCACGGGCTCAGCAGTTATGGCGCAAGGGCTTAGTTGCTCCGCGGCACGTGGGATCCTCCCGGACCAGGGCTCGAACCCGTGTCCCCTGCGTTGGCAGGTGGAGTCCTAACCCCTGTGCCACCAGGGAAGCCTGGACTCTATTCCTGAACATTGTAAATTCTCATGGCGCTTAACCCAGCATGACATTGTCTTGTGACTTATATGCTTGCCCTCTGCCTCCCCCATTGTGGCGTGAGCTCCGTGAAGCCAGGCACCTCTCTCTCTCCCAAATGCCCTGCGTGCAGGGGGCACTCAGTAGCGTTGGGGGAGGGAAAGAATGAACCGCCGCCTGACTGGGAGGTGCGGTCCCTGTAGCTTTACCTTGCTGCCTCTGTGCGAAGTCCTCGGGCAGTGCTCAGTGGTGGTCCCGCCTTTGCCCGCAGAGGGTGGGGTCCAGCCTGGGGGTGTCCCTGGCGTCCTGGAGAACATGACTTGCAGTCCCCGCTTGCAGCCACCAGGTGGCGCTCACACCACATCAGGACACCCAACGTGGGGCTCCAGAATCGAGGGCGCAGAGGGCGCGGGAAATCTCATCTGTGGGCCACAGATAAGCTCTCCAGGCTGCCATTTGTCCTCCCTAGCGCCCGGAGTCCCCCCTCCAGGACCAGACAGGAGTGACCAGCGCTGTGGGCTGAGGGGGCCCCCCTCCCCAGCTATGGGCAGCTGTAGGTGAGGAAGCAGGATGGCCTTGGGGAGGGGTCACTGGGACCAGAACTGGGAGGCCTGTGACCATCACTTCCCCTCATCCAGCAGCCCTGCCACTGACCACTACCCCTGCCCACCAGCCTTGGCCTTGACCGTTCAGGGAAGGCTGGTTGTGCGAGGCCGTTTATCAGCCACCCGACACTCCCCGGCCCAGGCTGCCCTATCTGGACCCTCAGCAGGCCCAGAGGAGGGAGGTCAGCCTCCTGACACAGCTCCAAGGGAGCTGGCCCTGTTCCCTTTGCAGGGTCTTAGCTCGGGGTGTGTGCTTCAAGCCCCAGGGGTCCGGCCATTCCTGTCTTTAGCCACACAGCCGAGATCTGGAAGCTTCCTGGCTGCCTGAGAAGGAAGTGGTCACTCAGGCAGTGGGGATGCATTTCTCACTGCACGGACTCAGACGAAGCAACACCGGGCCTGTGTGTTTCTGTAACTCAAGCCAACGGCTACCGGGCCCCTATTCAGACTGACGGCGGATAAAGTCATCTTGGCCAACCCCAGGTAAACGTGATCATTCGAACTCAGACAGTTTGAGGGTGGCCCTTTGCCCTTCCTTTGGCCTGGAGTGGCAGCTACATTCTAGGGTGTTATGGGGACTTATGGCATTGGGGTACGCCTGGTTTTCCATCAGCCCCCCAGTGCTGGCGTCCCCTGAAGGGACACTGTCACATCTGATCCCCCTGCCCTAGGCGCCCTCCAGGTGCCCAGTCCTCCACAGAGAGTGTTTCCCCCGTGTCAGCCTGTTCTCGCTGGCCTGTGCTAACCTCTGGGCCCTCGTCCTCCCTGCCTCCCTGCGTGTGCCTCCACTTACCAGTTCCCCGGGTTCCATCTGTCCTCAGGTGTCCGGCCTCTGGGGGATTCTTGTGCCCCAACCGCCTGAGGGTCAGGACCCCTTCTCAGAGCCCCTGGTAGCATCTGACCCGCTTGCTTCCCCTGGGCCTTTCCTCATTCCCCCACTGGAGGGATCTCCATCCCGTTTGGGAGCGGAGAGAACCCAGATGTTCTCAGGATCTTATTTTCTTCCCGAGTCTTTCTAGAACCACGTTTTGTAAAAAACATAACGGTCAAGGTTTTGCATTAAGTTCTCTGCTCTGCGGAAATGGCTACCCACACAACAGGGAGGGTCGGAAAGAAGTGTGTGCACGGGCTTGCATGCCTGTGTGTCCGTGCTTCACGTGTGTTAACGCTCCAGGTTCTTCCACCTGGTCCCTCTGAGCCACTCCTGTTCCATGGGACAGGGGTGTGGCCTCATTCCTAAGAACTGGATGCCGTGGGCTGGGGCAGGTGTGAGCCAGGCTGGGAACGTGGGCTACCAGAGTGCTGGGCTTTTGCCCCCGCTCTTAGAGCAGATCTGACCTTACAAACAATGCAGGCCACAAACACAAGCCATGTAGGCAACCCAAAATTGTCTCCTAGTCTCATTAAGAAACAGGTGGAATGAATTTTGAGAATATATTCTGTTTAACCCGATAGGTGCCAAATGTCATCATTTCAACATGGAATCAATATAAAAGTTGTTGGTGACATAGCTTAAGTTATTCTGTTGGCATGAAGTCTCTGAAATCTGGTGTGTGTTTTACAACACATCTCAACTCGGATGCTACGTTTCAACCAGCAATATTCGACCTGTACTTAGATTTCACAAAACTAACAGTCGGAAAAGTAGGTTAGCGTATACGAGGTGACCAAACATACTTAAACGTTTCCCAATAATTGAATCTGATATCAGTTTTGTTTTTTTTAATTGAAGTATAGTTGATTTACAATGTTGTGTTGGTTTCTGCTGTACAGCAGTGACTCAGTTATACGTACATCTACATTCTTTTTGATATTCTTTTCCATTATGATTTATCCCATAACATTGACTATAGTTCCCTGTGCTTTGCAGTAGGACCTTGTTGTCCATCCATTGATATCAGGCTGCAGCAAAACATGTAACTAACAAAGGACTTGTATCCAGAATATGCAAAGAGTTCTCAACACTCATGAACAAGAAAACAAACAACCTCATAAAAAGCGGGCAGAAGATCTGAACAGACACTTTGCTAAAAGCAATATTTGGATGGCACATTGGGACGTGAAAAGGCGTTCAACATCATTAGCCATCAGTGAAAGGCAGCTGAAGACCAGTAGGAGAGACACACCTGTTAGAACGGTAACCACGAGACAACACGGGTGATGCCGAGAATGCAGAGCCCCCTGACTCCCATGGTGCTGGCAGGGATGCACAGTCCCTTGGGAAAGTGGTTTGTCAGTTTTCTATAAAGTTATTCCCGCGATCCCATTCCTAGATACTTACCCAAGAGAAACGGACACGTGGGTTCACACAAAAACCTGTGTGAGAATGTTTATGGAGGCTTAATGCGTGAGAACCAAACAGGGGAGACCACTGAAACACCTTTCCACTGGTCAATGGACAAGCATCCATACAGTGGAACACCACTCAGCACAACAGGTGCATATAGCGGCGGGGACGGGGCCACAGTCACGAGGCAACACGCTGCGTGATTCCATCTGTACGCCATTGTGGAAAAGGCAAAACTACAGGGACAGAGAGCTGATTAGTGGTTGCCAAGGCGGGGGGGTGGGGGAAGGGTGGACTCCACAGGGCAGGGAGATTTTGGGGGTGATGCGACTGTCCTGTATTCGGATGGTGGTGGTCATTACACGGCTGTATCCATTCATACATACAGCTGTACGCCCCAAAGACTGAATCTTAGTGTTTGTAGATGAGACCACAATTAAAAATAAAAAGCAAAGAAGCAAGCGACCAAGATGTCCTTCAGTAGGTGAATGGATAAATAAATTGTGGTCCACCCAGACAAAAGAATATTATTCAGCGCTGAAAGGAAATGAGCTATCAAAGCGTGAAAAGACGTGGAAGAACCTTAAATGCATATAACTAGGTGAAAGAAGCCAACCTGAAAAGGCCACACACCGTATGACTCCAACTATATGACCTTCTGGAAATGGCAAAGCTATGGAGACAGTAAAAAGATCAGTGGTTGTCAGGGCTTTGAGGGAGGGATGAACAGGTGGAAGGAGCATAGAGCATTTTTAGGGCAGTGAAACTACCCTGTATGATACTATCATGGTAGAGACATGTCATTATACGTTTGTCCAAACCCATAGAATGTACATCGAGTGAACCCTAATGTAAACGAAGGGTGTAAGGTGACAGTGACGTGTCAAAGCAGGTTCATCAGTCGTAGCAGACGCACCCTCTGGTGAGGTGCTGATAGTGGGGGGCTGTACCTGTGTGTGTGGGGTGAATGGAAGATCTCTGTACCCTCCTTGCAGTTTTGCTGTGAACCTAAACTGCTCTAAAAAAATGCAGTCTGAAAAGAAAACAAACAATAACAAGGAAGCTGTGTGCCCGGCCCAGTTAATACTTATAACACCTTACCAGTCTTGGACATTCACCGTGTGTTAAATACTTTACACACATTTATTGAATTTCTTTTTTCTTCTTTTTTTTGCGGTACGCGGGCCTGGCACTGTTGTGGCCTCTCCTGTTGCAGAGCACAGGCTCCGGACGCGTGGGCTCAGCGGCCATGGCTCACGGGCCCAGCCGCTGCGCGGCACATGGGATCTTCCTGGACCGGGGCTCGAACCCGCGTCCCCCGCATCGGCAGGCGGACTCTCAACCACTGCGCCACCAGGGGAGCCCCATTTATTGAATTTTTACAACAACTTTGCAAGGTGAATAGTGATCACCCTCATTTTACAGGTGAAGAGACTGAGGCTCCGTGTGTTTAAAACTTGCCCGAGACCATCCGCCTTATGAGGGGTGGAGTCCCAGGTCCCTCCAAAGCGTGTGAGGTCCACGCCCCACTGCGCTCAGACGTCTTCATTAACTTGCTCATTCATGGAGTGGGTAATTCTTGAGCTCATAGGGCCTTTGGAACTCTACGTTGGATGCTGGGGGTTCAGTGATGCACCAGAAAGATGCAGTCCCGCCCTCGTGGAGCCTGCAGTCCATCGAGGGGGGACAGATTTCAGGGAACTCATTACACATGTAGTTGTTTGGTTACACATGTCAGTTTGGGTTGTTTGGGAAGCAGAGGCCAAGGCAGAGGTGGATGAGGAAGAGATTTATTGGAGGTGATGTCAGTGCAAGATAAAGGGGAGAGGGTGTGAGGACAGGTAGGGAACACCTTTGGACCTTGACGCGGGTCTGATGCCTGTGAACGACAGAGGGGAGGAAGGAGGTTGGGTAGAAAGAGCGTCGGGCTGCAGTCAGCTCTGGCAGTGTCTGGGCCTGGCCCTGAGGGGCTCTGCGAGGTCCCGGGGAGGTGGGAATGGCCCCATCACGCCCCAGGTGCGGCTCCAGGCCGTCAGCTCACTGTGCTGTCTTGGCGGTTGCCTCCTGGAAGGAGAGCTGAATGGTGCGCGCCCGGGGCCACCACAGCACTGCAGCGTTACTGCTACGGGGAGGGGGACAGGCTCACGCATCAGGCTCTCGACCGAGGGCAGAGGGCAGGGAGATGACCGACAGCCAACATATATATATTTTTTAACATCTTCATTGGAGTATAATTGCGTTACAATGGTGTGCTGGTTTCTGCTGTATAACAAAGTGAATCAGCTATACGTATACATGTATCCCCACATCTCCTCCGTCTTGCGTCTCCCGCCCACCCTCCCTATCCCACCCCTCTAGGTGGTCACAAAGCCCCGGGCTGATCAGGGGTGTCAGAGGGCAGGGGCCAGGACATCTCTGAGGGACTGGACCGAAGAGCATCTCGGGAGCAAACTGAGGACTGGAATCATGGTTTGAAGCGAGGCTGTGACAGTGGCAAGGGCCAGTCTTGAGGAGCCTGAGGGCCACGTTTGGGGGTTTGGTGGTGTCCTCTGATTTGTTTGATTCCAACAGCCGGTCCACCTCAGACCAAGCCTCCCCTGCTGACTTGGTGCGGGTCCCGGTCCCAGATCCCCCACCTGAGTGCTCTCCGGCATTCCAAGCCCTCCGCCCCATATGGCTGGCCTGATGCTCTAGGATGAGGTCTAAGAACCTTCTCTTCTGTGTGGGGTTTGGAGAACATCCAGGCAGGGGTGGGGGGAGGGTGGGAGTCCAGAGCTACTCAAAAGGCCATCTGTGGTGCAAGAGTGTCCGCATCACTGGAGAGCTTAGGGGAAATGCAGAATCTTGGGTCCCCCTCCAGACCAGCAGAATCAGAATTCTGGAGACAGGGTCCAGGGATCTGCACTATTCGAGCTTTGCTGGTTATTCTTATGCCCACTCGAGTTTGAGAAACACGGCTGGTCTAGGGCATGTGCATTTCACAGGTGTGGGGACTTATATCCAGAGGCCTGGTCTGGGTCCCACTTCTAGAGAGTGGCCGAATGGGACTGGAAAGCACATTGGGCCTCTGGGCTCTGAAGAATGTAGTTCAGTGCTTTAGGAAAAAAATTCGTCTGGGGGACCCAACTTACGACTTGTCAAAAAGCACCTGGGTGGTTGTCATCATGAAGTAGAGCTCAGAGGCTCATTCTTCTGGAAGAGAAATCCATCCATCCGTCTGCAGTCAGAGGAGGGCGTTCATGCAATGCCAGATGCCGTTTTGGGTGCCATGGTAGCGCCATGCTTTGGTCAAGACTGTCCTGACCGGGCTTCCCTGGTGGCGCAGTGGTTGAGAGTCCGCCTGCCGATGCAGGAGACACGGGTTCGTGCCCCGGTCCCGGAGGATCCCACATGCCGCGGAGCGGCTGGGCCCGTGAGAGGCCCGCGTACCGGAAAAAAAAAAAAAAAAAAAAGACTGTCCTGACCTGCAGGCACTTTCTGAAACAAACTTAAAAGTTGCCACGAAAGTTACTGGCACTTCTGGCTTTGTTCCTGCTCTCCCAGGAAGATGCCCTGCAATCCCCTCCACTTCTGTCTGTTGGGCTCCTAATCACCCTTTCATACCCAGCCCAAATGTCTCCTCCTTCCCACTCGAGCCATTGAATATGTCTTTACATGGCGTTCTCCTTTCTGTGTGCCCCAGTTTCCCTCTTCTCATAAAGATACAGGTCATTGGATTGGAGCCCTCCCCACTGCAGGGCTCATCTTAACTAGTTACATCTGCAAACACCTTATTTCCAAATAAGATCATGTGCACAGGTTCCAAGAATTAGTACCTCAACCTACCTTTTTTGGGGGGACATAATTCAACCCACAACAGAGGGGGTTATAGCTGTGGGCTGCTGGAGTTCAGTCTTGCTGGTGATCTTTCACGAGGCTGGTGGAACATGCCTCAGAACTGTACCCCCGGAGGTGAGGGGCTGAGGTGTTCCCCCACCCGCTCCCACCCTGTGGAGCCGGCTGAGACCAGCCTTGAAGACTTGGTGGGCATCTCTCCTCAACTTTGCATTCACCAGCAGCATGGAGCTAGCTTGACCTTGGCCACGGGGAGGAGTATTTACACCACAGAAATTGGGGAACCTTACCAATCAGGGTTTTTATTTTTTCCCTCGATTACCAACTCACCACACTGCTCCCGCCCCTCCTTGGTTGGGGGTCTGAGCTAACTCTAGCCCTCTGGCCTGCCCTGGAGTTGGCTGGGCGTGCTCCCCGGCAGAGGGCTCCAGAAATCACGTGCCTCCGGGTGATCTGGGCGTGGCTTTGGGGGCCAGACTAGGGGGGACACCTGGCTTCCCAGGGGATTAGCCAGCCCAGGCCTCTCGGAGGCCTGATCTGCCCACGGGCGCGAGCAGTCAGCCGTTGCTTTCAGAGTTGCACTGACAGATGTGGCCAAAGGGCAGAGGGTGTTATTAGGAAAGAGAGACTGGGTGATCTACAGCAGTGGTGGCCCGGGACGGCTGGACAGTGGGAGGATGGACAGAAGAGAGCCGGCAGGATGTGAACGGGATGAGGGATCTGCATTTCATTGAGTCAGTGTGCTGGAGTCCGCGCTAGCTAAGAGTAAATAGCCCGTGCCCTGCGTGCAGAAAGGCAGAAATAAATGAGGCTTTCCGGCAAGCAGGGTGGCAGCGAGTTATTTAGGAACGGGATAAATACATTTCAAGTCACAAAGAAGCCCAGTACCCAGTAGCAAGCATGGAGCATCTCGGTCCCACCAGTCGTCCCTCTCGCGGAGAGGCTGCAGTCCGCCCCTCCCGCTGAAGGATGCGCAGGACCCTGGTGGGGGGGGGGAAGTTGGAGAGGAGAGGAGGGCAGAGGGAGCTGGTGTAGGCAGGAGACCCTTGCCGTGTCCAGCGGGAGGTGGTGGTGGCCGGGGCTCGGGGTGGAGGCCATGATTGGGAGAGAAGGACTGTGCGTGGCACCCCTGCCCCGTGGCCCTCGTGCTGCACCGCTGCCCAGGCTGGCATGGGCTCACCCTGGGTCCCTGTCTGACTCTCCGTGCACTGCGTCTGCTGCTCTTCCGAGCCGTGAATCCCTGGAGGGCAGGGATCCCGTCTGGGAATTGCAGCGCTCAGGGATGCGAAAGAGGTTTTCATAAACACTAGCTCTCAAAACAGGAAAATGTGAAATGGGGAGAGAATCACCTTCTACTGACCCCCAAAGCGGAGCATGCAATGCTCTGGGAACTTACTGGCGCTGTAGGAGTCATCAGCCTGTTTCACAGAGGCTGCGGGCAGAAGTGGAGGCCCGGCTGGGCCCAGTGGAGCAGAAGTGATGACTCAGAACCCACAGCGTCTCCGAAAGAGATGTTGCATCAGGGCCACACTTCTGGTTTCCTCCCTGCCTGGGGCTTCCAGCTCTGGCCATCCCAGTGTCTCCCCTGAGACTCTGCAGCCCCTGAGTCAGCACTCCCCTCCCCCAAGGAGGAGGTCATAGGACAGGGAGGCTGGCTGGGCATCCCAGTCCTTGTGGGAGGTGCCCAGGGGGGTCCCAGCGGGGTGGGCGTGGGGGGCATGAACCACTGAGCCCTCCTCCCATGGACCCACTTGAACACCTGATGCCCAGATGGGGGTGTGGAAACTTCCAGATGCGGCCAGATGCTCTGTGAGTGGGAACGTGGGTCTTGAGAAGTGCTTTATGGTGTTTACCTTTACAGAAGTATTATGCTCTCACTGCAACATTCAGATCCTGACAAGGCGGAAAGCGGGCGCTGCCCTCCTGCCTCCAGTCCCTAAACCCAGAGGTGCGCCCTGTTGACGTGTGGCATCTCCATCCCCAGACCTTTCTGTGCACATGCAAGCCTGCACACTTAGACATATACATGCTTTGGGCACATATAACACATAGTTTCAGAGTTTGCTTCTTCCACCTGCCAGTGTATCCTGGACATCTTTGCACGTCAGGACACGTGGGGCTCCCTCGCTTACTTCACGAACCTAGAATTCTGTGGGTCCCGTTATTTGTTGCTCTGTGGCCTACTGAATTCTTCTTTTTTGGGCAATTACAAGCAAGCCTGCCTCGGGCACCCGGGGACACAGTCGGTGTGCACTCGGCCTAGTGTTTTGGCAGCGCCGAGGCTGAGTCGGCTTTCTGGGCTTTGGCTCAATAGCGAGCTCTGCTGTTAGCCAGCCCTGGGGTTGAGGCCCAGATCTCCCGGGCAGGTCACTTAACTCTGTGCCTCGGTTTGCTGATCTGAGAAATGGGATTCCACGCCCTCCTTTACACGATGAAATGGGTGACTGTTCAGCGGGTGTTACCACCCGCGTGGGCTGAGCTCTCCGATTCCGGGTCTCTGCCTGGGCGTGGGTGGCTCGGGCCTGGGCCCAGGATCCGGGCCTCCACCAGCGCCTGGCCAGCAGGAGAACAATGCCCGGCTCCAAGAGAGCGGCAGGCCCTTCCCTGGCTGTCAGGGCGTGAAGATTAGATGCAGAATAATGCAGTCCCCCATCAAGCCTGCAGCTGTAACTCAGGCCCCAGACTCTGCCAGCGCCATAAATTTGGGCCAAAGTGCAGCTCTAGCAGTTTGCGAACAAGAGCGGAGGAGGCCGAGTGAGTTACGGCGGAAGCGAGGCCCCCTGCCCGGCATTGTTAGCCAGAGCCAGGGATTGATCGCTCACTAGCTTAATGAAATTGAATTTTAATTTATTCCCAGCCCACGGTGGCGGTGGGGAGTGCCTGGGCAGAGGTGGGCTCAGCCCCGGGACGGGGGCTCCTTTACGGGGTGGGGGCGCCAGCAGCCAAATCCTACAGGAGGGAGTGATGGGCAACACAGGGTGGTATCTGCTCCCCAGAGTTTCAAAGTCCTGCCAGCGGGGGGCTTTGGGCAAGTTGTGGGACCTCCCCGAGATTCACTGCCCCGTCTGGTCGTAGCAGCCTGGCTCAGGTGCAAACCTCCCGTGGGCTCAGTGAAGGGAGGGTCCCTATCCCGCCCCTTCGCGGGCACTGGAAGCCCCACGAGGTGCTAGGACCAGGTGGGGATGAGATGTTGGGGGAGGGGAGGGTGAATGATTCGGGGGGCTCTCTGGGGGTCCCCAGCTCACCTGTCCAGGTGTCCACAGGTGTCCAAAGACGACACTTTCCAACCTGCTGCTGCTGGTTGCCACATTAACGCAGTATTTTCCAAAGCCTGACAAGCGTGGGGCGCCCTGGGTGGCGTTGACCTCTCTGCCGAGCGTACACGTCACACGCGTGCTCTCGGGGCCACGTGACAGATCTCACACTGCCGGTGAGACTGGCCTGCCTGCAAATCCCAGTTGCGTGTTTCCTGCCCTGGGAAAGCACTGCTCGCTCTCCCCCTTCCTCGACTGGAGGTGAGGAGAGCTTCTCCAACCCAGGTGTTTCGAGGGTTCTGCAGGTCGTGTTCCTAAGTGCCTGGCCCACAGTGGAGGCCACGTTTGCAATGGAGCTTCCCCAGGGGCTGCTCAGGCCTCGGCAGAGGACACGGTGGGCCTGGCGGGGTGAGTGCCACCGGCACCCACCACTGTGGCCAAGGTAGAATGAGGGTCTTTCTTTGGGCCCAGTGAGAAGGGACTTCATAGAGCGGCGAGGGCGCTTGGGCATCCCAGGAGCAGGGGTTATCCCTGCCAGGGGCAGGACCAGAGGGCCAGGGCCTTCCCTGAAGCTGGACTGAGGGGCAGAGTGGAGGGCGAGGAGGGGCTGAGGCCTCCCCCGACTGGCCTGGGAGGCCGGGAGCAACACCTGGAACTCCCTCTGCCCCTCCCACCGTGAGGCCCTGCCAGGAACCTGGATGTCCGTCTGGGCCGTGCCAGTGGCTTCTGGTGTGACCCCGGGCAAGCTGCCCCAGGTGCAGGCCACAGGCCTCCTGTTAGTGAGGCAGGAGGGTGGCCTGACTCCTGAGGGTCCGTGGACTCTTCTCTACCCTGTGCCCTGACTGTCATCCATCCAGGCACCCACGGGGCCTCTGGGCCGGTCCTGGTCCCAGCCGCGCCGGCAGGTACCAGGGGCCGGTGGAGGGGCCAGCAGGCAACGCTGCCTCCGTCACTAAGCTGGGACAAGCGATTAGGTTCATGAGCCGCATGTAAATCACCGGCTCCAGGTGGAAACTCTTTTCTGCCGGCCGGATCTGTCGCGTCAAGTAAAGCCATCGGTTTAGACACAGGGTGTGTGCATGGCGGAGGAGCGGGGGAGAAGGGGGAACCCCAGACTGTCTGCGTTGAGGCATCTTTAGGAGATGTGGTACATGTATACAGTGGAATATTGCTCAGCCCTCAAGAGGAACGAAATGGTGCCATTTGCAGAGACGTGGATGGACCTAGAGTCTGTCCTACAGAGTGAAGTGAGTCAGAGAGAGAAAAACAAATACCGTATGCTAACACATATATGTGGAATCTAGAAAAATGGTAGAGGTGAACATATCTGCAGGGCAGGAATAGAGACACAGGTGTAGAGAACGGACATGTGGACACGATGGGGAAAGGGGTGGGTGGGATGAACTGGGAGATTAGGATTGACATATATACACTACCATGTGTAAACTAGATAGCTAGTGGGAACATGTGGTATAGCCCAGGGAGCTCAGCTCGGGGCTCTGTGATGACCTAGATGGGTGGGATGGAGGGGGTGGGAGGGAGGTCCAAGAGGGAGGGGATATATGTATACATACAGCTGATTCACTTCGTCGTACAGCAGAAACTAACACAACATTGTAAAGCAGCTCTACTCCAATAAAAAACAAACAAACATTAGAAACCAGCTCCCACCTTTGATTTTACAGATGGAGACACACAGGCCCAGAGAGGGACGGGTGCTTGCCTGAGGTCACACAGCAAGTGAGCGGGAGAGTGGGACCAGCCTGGGCCACCTTGGCATGGACCCGGGTGTGGCGTCATCAGGCCTGTGGGCCCCATGGAATGAGGGGGATGGCAAAAAGACGGGTTGTTCCTGTGTCATCGGGCAGAAAGGAGGCCGAGTGTCCCGACATCCCTATCTGGCCCAGAGTTCAAATTCCACCCCTACAATTTTCGGTGCCTGGACAGTTCCTTCAGATACAGAAAAAGATGCCCATCCTCTGGGCAGCCACAGCCGGTGTGGCCTGGTGAGTGGGCACAGGCAGACAGTCAGCCCCACTCAGACCCTGGTGCAAAAGACCTTGGTCCGCACCGACGTGCCATCCTGACCCCAGCTGCGTCTTTCTTTAAGTCAAGTCACCTTTTTTTCAATATACACAAACTGATGATAAAAGAAAACTACACATTGCCATGATTTAGGGGAAACCAGCATTGTTTGCCCAAATAGACAATAACATAAAAGTAAATGTCTTCAACACATCTTATAGCATTACATTATAATGTATATCACATATATATGTATATGTGTATATATTATTTCCATATATCACATATATATCATTATACTGTATTTTTTCTTATTAAAAAGCCCACATCCTCGCAGATCACTTGCGTGTTGTATGTTGGAAACACTCCCTTTTCTGAGCCGGTGGCTGAGTGCTTTCGGGTGAAGGTCTAGCTGCTGTGCCGGGTGAAGGTCTTGCTGCTGTGCCGGGTGAAGGTCTAGCTGCTGTGCCGGGTGAAGGTCTAGCTGCTGTGCCGGGTGAAGGTCTAGCTGCTGTGCCGGGTGTTGCTAAAACGTGCACAGCTTAAGCACGAGCGAACCCGCTCACGACGATGCGCTGGCCGGGCTGGGTCTGCTGGGGTCGGGGAGGAGCATTCTGGCCCAGGTCCGGGCTGGCCAGGAGGTGGCGTGCTGGCTGTAGGGGCTGGGGACGGAGTGGGCTGGGTGTCGGGTGAGCACCTCTGGGCTAGGTGCCCTGCATCCATCCTCCCAGCGGCTCTCGGAGGGGTTTTAATATCCCCACTCCATTTTACCATCTTTTCGTGGAATAATTCAAACATACAGAGGGCCGCAGAAGGCAGCAGCAGAGCCTGTCGTGGGCCCCCCGCCCTCCAGTTCCAGAGTTCCAGTGTTTCCTGTGCAGGTGCTCTCCCGGGATTTTATGAAAGAAGCAGACGATGACAGGTGTGGCTGAAGCCCCTCTCGCCACATCCCTTACCCTGATCCTTTCCCTTCTCGCCCCTGAGAAAGAGCCACATTTCCCACTGGTTATTTACTTCTCCATTGCATGAATGTGTACTGTTACTGCATATCGTATGTGACCCTATGTGATACATGCGGTGTTGCTTTCCAGTTTCATACAGATCCATGCCCATTTTACAGTTGGAAATACGGAGACAGCTGTTCAAGTTCACACAGTTGTGAGGGGCCAGCCAGGCTCAAATCCTGTTCCTGGGGCCTTCAGTAATCACGGGGGCGGGGTGGGGGGGGCCACCCTGGGCCAGCGGTGGAGGGCACTGGATTTATCGGGACAACTTTTAAGGTCTGGGGACCCCCTGGGCAGTGCTGGGTCTCAGAGGAGGGCAGGATAGCCTGCCCTTTCTGCTCTGTGTTGTTTCCCAGAAGGTGAGTCACCGATTCCTGCTGCAGGAGCCGGTGCGGGGAGTCTGCGGCCCCGGGGGTGACCAGGAGAGGCCCCTTCTCCGCAGATCCGTGGAAAGCGTCATCCTGGGAGATTTATGTCACCAAGGACTGCAGAACTCTGGGTTGGGGGAACGGGACCCCAGCCACCCCTCCCTGTCGCTCTGATGGAAAGGTGGGCCATGGGCCTGAGGGAGAGGGTCTGCAGGAGGCTGGGTTTGCCAAGCTGGCAGCGGCCTGTTTTGGAGAATTTGAAGAGGATGGGGTGCACGGGGGGGCGAGTGGCAAGCCTGGAGGGAACTGGGCCACCAGTGGGGCTGGGGTCCTCATGCACGTGTGTGACCTGTGACCGGGGACCCAGCACCCAGTGTGCACCACCACAGACCTGACACCCCACACCCCAGCATGAGCAGACGTCTATGCACACACACCCAAACACACGTGCATGCCTGTACACGAACACACAAACACACAGAGACCACATGCACACCCCAAACACACACACACGTCTGTGCGTACCCAAACACATGTACATAAACATGTGTACACACACTCCCAAACACACACGTGTACACACCTACACAGCATAGCGAAGCCCTTCTCACCACTAGAGGGCACTAGACGTCTTCCCAGCCTAGAAACGGATTTGCTGAAATTGACGCGCGAACACACACGCACGCACGCACAGTCAAAAAAGAAAAAAAAAAGAAAGAAGGGAGGGCAGAAAGAAAAAGAAAAGAAAATCCTTAGAAAAATATAGGAGTTGATGGTAATTCAAGCTGACGATGGCTAAAAATCCTGGAGGCGGATCATAATAAAGTATGAATGGGGCTGTGCCATATTAACAGAGATATTTAATGCTTTCCTTCCGAGATCAGTCGGCTGCTCTGAGGTTTCTCCCGACACGTACACCCGCTGCCTTGACCCCTCCTCCAGGTTTGGGGCATCCGGGCACCTCCTTCCCTACCTGCCTCCTAACTTCTCTCTGTACCACTGAGAGCTTGGGGGGCGGTGAGAAGTGGCATTTCACATGGCAATATCTCTGGCTCTTAGCTGGCCATCCTGCTTCCCACTTGCGACCTGAAATGGGTCCAGCAGATGTTGCCGTGTCCGGATTCCCCTGCCTGGGTGGATGCAGCCCAGGTCCCACCCCCAGCTTGCCGTCTCTCTGGGAGAAGCAGGACCAAAACGAGCTGCTCTTACTTGACCCGGGCTTGCAGCATTAACTTTCCTCCCTCCCATCTGGTGCACAGGGCAACGGTGAGTATCTGGGGAGTTGTTTATTTTAAGCTGTCAGGGCTCCAGGGACAGGGAAGGATGGTTTTCCTCGAGGTGAGTTCTGCGCCAGGCCTCCCAGGCTCAAGCTCTGTCTGGAGGTCTGCCTTCCTTCCTGCTTAGGGGCCCCCAGCCATGCTCAAGGTCAGACACACCCTCAGGGACACTTGTAAGGAGGCTGGAGGGGCCTCTGCCGTGGGACCCGGGCCCTCTCTTGCCAGGACTTGGGGACCGAGCGTGCGCTCGATGGGCCCTGGTTCCGTCCTCGGCTCTTCCCCGCACACCAGACCTTGTCTCTCTTCCCTGTACCGTGGGAACAGGACTGGCTCCCTGCCCCCATCTTGCCACCACTTCGTGGTTCCAGGCTTTGCTAGGTTCGGGGAACAGAAGGATGAAAGTGACTCAGGAGGGGCTCCCAGGGGTGTGGGGAGCGGCAGAGCCAACCCCGACTGCAAACCCAGCCCGAGTCTAGGGGCTGGTCAGCACTGAGACCCGGTGCCTGTGTCACTGAGGACAAAAATACCGCCCCTGCCGGGACGGAGGTTTACATCTCTGGAAACGCGTTCACCCTTTGCGAACGCTTCGTGGGCACCGACTGTGTGCCAGGCGTGTGACTTCGTGACCGAGAAGGCAGCCCAGGCTCTGCTGGAGTTGACATCCTGTGTCTGTTTCTTGTGGCTGCCGCAACAAATTACCACAAACGATGGGCTTAAAGCAGAAGTGTGTTCTCTGGATGCCGCCAGTCTGAAGTCAAGGCGTCTGCAGGGCTGTTCTCTCTCCAAGGCTCCAGGGGGGGATCCTTCCTGCCTTTTCCCGCTCTGGGGGCCCCCGGGCGTTCCTTGGCTTGTGGCCGCATCACCCCAATCCCTACCTCTGTCCTCACAGGGCCGTCTTCCTTCTGTGTCCCTGTATCCAAATCTCCCTCTCGTTTCTCTTATGAGGACTCCAGTCATTGGATTAGGGCCCACCCTCAATCCAATACGACCTTCTCTTTCCTTTGTTGCATTCAGAGAAGTTCTTTGACATATAAAAATTGTGTACCTCAAAGTGGTACAGCTTGATGTTTTGATAGATGCATTCATTGTGAAGAGATTGCCATAATCAAGTTAAATAACTAATCCATCATCTTGCATGGTTGCCAGTCTGTGTGTGTTGTAAGAACTCTTAATTTAAGTTGTATCCTCTTAGCAAACTCCCGTATAAGATGCAGTATTTTTACCCATTCTCACTGTGCTATACATTCCCAGAACTCATGCATCTTGTATAACTGAAACTGTGTACCTCATCCTAACCTGATTACATCTGCAAAGATGCTATTTCCAAATAAGGGCATCTCCATGGGTATTGGGGGTTAGCTCCTCAACCTGTCTGGGGGGACATGGAGCATTAGAGAGGGCTGAGGGGCTGCATCCCTGGCAGAGGGAGCAGCATCTCTGCAAGCCTCAGACAGGAAGAGTTTGGGGGACCCAGAGGGAGCACGACCAGTGTGGCTGAATGTGGAAAGCAGGAGGAAGAAGGTTCCGGAAGGGGCTGGATGGGGCCGGCTGCTGGGCCAGGGTCAGTCACTCTCATCCAACCCCAGCATCTCCCAGGGGGAAGGTCTAAAGCAGGGGAATGACGTGACCCCGTCGTGTTCCAGGAAGACCCCTCCGACAGGGGTTCTGCACTTGGGTCCATGCACAGGATCTGGGTGGCGGGGCGGGGGGTGGTCTGTGAGTTTTGACTGGAAAAATTACATCTTCATTTTCTCTAACCTCTAACTGAAAGTTAGTGTTTCCTTCCGCTGTGAATGGACGTGATGACCACAGGGTTGTGGGCGCAGCTCTGGTACTCGCTCGCTGACAGAAACCCGGCATCTCTGTGTCTCCTGTGACTGTCACAGGTGGCCTGAAATGCCGCCATGCTCATCACAGCTTTGGGGTAATGCCAGTGGTCCGCCCCATCACCGGATCTTCTTGGTGAATATTGTTATTTAACGCATTTACGACAAAGGCATAAATTACCAGATTACGGGTTTGCTCTTTAAATATTTTGATAACTGTATTTCAACAAAGACAGTTTCCTTTGCAAGCCTGTGTATTTTATTTTATGCATTAAAAAATGTTATTTTGGGGGCTTCCCTGGTGGCGCAGTGGTTGAGAGTCCGCCTGCCGATGCAGGGGACACGGGTTCGTGCCCCGGTCCGGGAGGATCCCACATGCCGCGGAGCGGCTGGGCCCGTGAGCCATGGCCGCTGAGCCTGCGCGTCTAGAGCCTGTGCTCCGCAACGGGAGAGGCCACAACGGTGGGAGGCCCGCGTACCGCAAAAAAAAAAAAAAAAAAAAAAAAAAATTTTATTTTGAAGCTGGAGAGGGTGTGGAGAAAAGGGAACCCTCCTAAACTGTTGGTGGGAATGTACATTGGTGCAGCCACTACAGAAAACAGCGTGGAGGTTCCTTAAAAAACTAAAAATAGAGTTACCATATGATCCAGCAATCCCACTCCTGGGCATATATCCAGAAAACACCCCAATGTTTATAGCAGCACTACTTATAATAGCCAAGACATGGAAGCAACCTAAGTGTCCATCAACAGATGTATGGATAAAGAAGATGTATGTGTGTGTGTGTGTGTGTGTGTGTATATATATATACACACACACACACACACACACACACACACACACACAATGGCATATTACTCAGCCATAAAAAAGAATAAAATATTGCTATTTGTAGCAACATGGATGGACCTAGAGATTATCATAGTGAAGTCAGACAAAGACAAATATTATATCATATCACTTATATGCGGAATCTAAAAAATGATACAAATGAACTTATTTACAAACAGAAACAGACTCACAGACATAGAAAACAAACTTATGGTTACCAAAGGGGAAAAGGGGGGAGGGATAAATTAGGAGTTTGGGATTAACAGATACGCACTGCTATATATAAATAGACAAATAATAAGGATATACTGTATAGCACAGGGCACTCTATTACTCAATGTCTTATAATAACCTATAATGGAAAGAAAAAATATATAACTGAATCACTTTGCTGTACACCTGAAACTAACACAATATTGTAAATCAACTATACTTCAATTTTTAAAAATGTTATTTTGAGAGAGTCTCTGGGTTTTCAGATGCCCAGGGGTTCATGGCACAAAAATGGGTTAGAGTTGCTGCTGGTCGACCAGTCAGGGGGTGATCCAGTCAGGAGGGCTGGCTGGGGGTGGGGGCTGGAGAGAAGCAGGTTAAGCTATGAATTGAGGATGAGTGTTAGCCTTCCAGCTTGAGTGACTGGTGAGGGTGTGACGCCATATACAGAGGGGGAAGAGGAATAGGCTGGGGAGGGAAATGGCACATTTGTTTGGCTTTGAACATCTAATTTGGGCAAATGCCACTGGAGAAGCCAAGGGGCCCTGGCCTCACTAGACCTGCAGCTAGCAACAGCTGAGCCAGAGATGCCAAGTGGAGGGTTCCCTGTGTGAGCTTGCTTGGTCCTCACGGTGACTCCATGTGGTACATCACCCAGGTTTTATAGTCTCACTTTACAGATGCCCTTTGCTGGGGTGGGTCATAGAAAGTCATCTTAGAACTCAGAAGTCTCCATGCCATCCCTGGGATGCTGCATCTCCGGCCCAAAGATGCCCAAGGACCCCTCACTGTGCAGCCACACCTGAGCACAGCTGTCACCGAGATGCCTGCTGTCCCCGTGCCAGGTCTTGGGCTGGGGGCACAGAAGGGGAAGAGCGGGCCTTGCTCTGGAGGAGATGAGGCTCTTTCAGGCTTGAGCTCTGTTCCTCTGTATGTCTGTCTCTTTCTGTTTCTCTGCTTCTCTCCATCTCTCCCCACCTCCACCCTGAGGCAAACACAATTTCACAGCCTCACACCCACATTCACGTTCAGTCAGAGACACAAATGCTGGAGGAGACATGCAGCATCGGTCAAAACAAGATCAGAACCGAGCATGACATGTGATAGGAAAGAAAGAAATTCCCGTATTAGAGATTCATTTCCAGTCACCCCGACTGGCTCGGAAACTTTCAATGCAATTTTTAGCCACGCACCTGGGGTTTTGAAGCAGCCTGGGCTCAGAGGATGGTGTGAGCCCTCGGCCCCCTCATTCACCAATGGCTAATTTTAGTAACCAAACAAACCAGAAACCTCCTCTCCTCTTCCTCCTCCACGCCACGCCCCCCCCCCCTTCACAGGCAGCTGCGGCTCTGTCCACGTCCGGGAGCCCCAGACTTCCTGCCGCCTCGCCGCGGCCCTGCCACGGAGGGCAAGCCCAGGGGCCCAGGGACCCAGGCCCAAGTGCTCTTGCGGGCAGAGGGCTTTGTTGGCAGCAGGGACAGTGCAGGGAGTGAGGGCACGGGGTCAGCACGGATGAGTGGCCGGTGAGGGGACAGGACGGAAGGAGGCAAACCCACCTGCATCTCGGTACCTGTGGCCTCTCCCACAGTCCCACTCAGCACAGGGTTGGGGGCATCCCTCTCTCTCTTCAGCGCTCCCTCCTGAGCACTCCAGCCTCCCTGACTTTTGTCTGACCTTGACCCCCGCCCCTAAACTGGAGCAAGCCCCAGGCAGCTGCGACGAGCTTCCTGAGCTTTCCCTCTTCAAGTCTCAGCTCTGCCCCTTCCTGGCGGCGAGGCCCCTCCGAGCCTCAGTTTCCCCATCTATTAAATGGGGTGATATTTGCCACCGGCACAGATGGGTGCCAGGCTTGGAAATGACATTCGTGAATGTGCCTGGCACACAGTAGGTGCACTGGTCCGCTGGAGGGGGCGGCACTCTTCGGCTAGTTTGGAGAGTCTTTTTTGAGGTCGGAGGTCTAAGGCCCCCAAACCAAAGGGAGCAGCAATCCCGCAGGGCTCACCCGAAGCGGTGCTCAGAGGCAGGCGCGAACAAATAATTAATGGGAGGTGATGGGGAATTGATGTGAGTCTGGGAAGGCGGCCTGTGTGGGCCGTGGCGTCCCCGCCCCGGGGCTGCTGCTTCATCCATCAGCAGTGCTCTGCTAACAAGAGGCCGGGGAGCTGCCTGGCACAGGGCGGTGGCTTCTGGGCCGGCCAACTGCATCCCCAACCCGGCCTGCGAGGGGCGGACCTGGCCCCTTAGGAGGAGCCCAGCCAGGCCCAGCTCCCCGGAGACCCCCATGAGCCCCGTGAACAGAAGCGACCTCCACCTTCAGTTTACATTTTAAAAAATGCATAAAAATTCAACAACACAACTGGACCCAGAGAAAAGTTAGCTGTGAGTCCAGGAAAGGTCACGGAGTGGGTGCGGCCATGTGCTGCCCTTTTTCTCTCTGAGCAGCATCTCTGAGCCGCCCACATGGAAAATTATCCCTCTGGTGTCTTGCTTGGATTTTTTCTCCTCTGAAGGCTAAGGCCACAAGGGAAAGCCAGAATTACAGAGTGGGGAACGTCTTTGGGGCTCGTGGGACTGCCTTGGGGGCCTCCACTTATGACTCCTTTTCTGCAAATGGCAAGTCCCCCAACCCCAGCCTGCTGGTACCCACAGCTGGTCACACCAGGGGTGGATGCCTGACGTGGCCTGGTCCAAACTCTGTAGGAACACTGGGGGACACCTCTGTTGAATAATCAGATCTGGCAAGACAGGGTCTTGCTTCTTACATGCAACCAAGCAACTGGGGGTGAGTTCCAGCTGCCCCTTTTAGATGGATTATGTGTTTGCCAGTTTGCCATGGTCCCCACCTGTCCCTATTGCCTTATTCTGGCCCGCATCACTCTTGAACATCCTTGCTGGACCCTGGGAAATTGCAGTGGCAATGCAATGACTTGCTTAATTGTGTGTCCATCCCAGCAGGCCGCCAGCACCCAGCCACTGGAGGCGAGGGGTGAACGAAACAGGCATGCTCTCCACCTTTGTGACACTCACAGTTAAGACAGACAATCGACAGTCATTCCAACACGGGAAGATGAGGGTTGTGACAGGGCGTGGACCTCAGCTCAGGCCAGGGAGGGAGCCTTTCCACCTCCCAGAGGTGATGGTTCAGCTGACACCTGAAGGCTGAGCAGTGGTTAATCGGGCAGAGTGAAGGGAACAGTGTTTCAGAGAAGAGGAACAGTGTGTGTGAGGCCCCAGGGTCCAGAGGAAAAGCAACAGGGCCGATGTGGTTGGGTGTGGTGAGTGTGGTGTGGGAGGGGCTCCTGGCCATCCCATGAGAGACAAGGACCACCTGAACCAGGGTGGTGGCCGGGGGACAGGGGAGAGGTAAGCCGATGCAGTAGGCAGTAAAGGGTTTAATCAGTGAGATGAGGTGACGGAGAACGCAGTGATGTGAGAGTGTGTGTGTGTGTGTGTGTGTGTGTGTGTGTGTGTGTGTGAGAGAGAGAGAGAGAGAGAGAGAGAGAGAAACGGAGACAGAAACAGAGACAGGAAGACAGAGAGAGGCAAGCCAGAGAGAGAACGAAAACCAGGTTTTTGGCTGAGTGACCGGGTCAGGGACAGGTGGGGTGAAGGCGTGAATTCAGTTTTAGGCCTGTGTGGACGAGTGTCTCTGAGAGGATGGGGGAGGGCCCGGCCTGTATCTCGTGGAGGTGTACTGGGGTCCCAGCACCAAATCCCGCCCCCCCACGCCCCTGAGCCCCTGGGAGGGACCACAGTTCACAAACCACACACACCGTTCGGCAGCAAAGAGCAGCGCCAGGTGTCACGGTCTTGGAACCTCCGAGTGTAACCGAGGCTCGAAGGTGGTGGCGAGTCGGCCCTCCGGAAGCCAGCGGCCCCTGCAGGTCCGATGGGCCCGAATGGGAGCGTCCCAGAGCGGGGCGCCGGGCCGTCAGCAGCAGAAGCCCCGGGCCGTGAGGACCCGCAGCGCCCGGCAGACGGCGGTGTGGACCAGGAGAGGGAACCCGCCACTGCAACCCCCTCTCAGGGGAGCATGTCCTGCAGGGCCTCCAGGCAAAGGGACGCAGAGGCACAGCTGTTCCCTGGGTCATCAACGTGGGCGGCCGAGGCAATGCCGGGATCCAGACAGGGGACACTCGACAGCTGTGAGAAGGAATAAGGAAAGAGCCCCCAGGAACATGCTTCAGTAAAAAGAATAAAATAGACAAAGGCAGGCAGAGAACCGTGTGAATAACGTGCTCTCAGTCGTGCGGCAGAGGGGAATAGGCGTGGGTATCGCTCGTCTGTGCGTGAGAACTGCGAAAGGCACACAGACCTAAGAAAGGTGGCTTCCTGTGTGTATGGGGGGTACGAGGACGGGCAGAGGTGAGAATTTTAAACGGATGGCCTTTTAGAACGTGTGGCTTTTGAACTCTGGGTGTTGTATTCAAAATAGATACAGAAATTCCAGATTAAAAACGATGGTGAACCACGTTTCCTCGAAGCCCCTCCCCTCTCCGAGGTTCCCGGTACCGTGCAGGTGACGGGTGGATGCCCTCGTGTCCCCGTGTCCCACGACCGCCTGGGGATGGGCCCGGCAGGTGCGCTGCACTTGCTGCTTCTTTCAAGCTGGTCACAGCCCCTTGAGGATGGAGCTGCCCCCCGGGGGCTCTCTTCTCCTCCCCAGCTACCCACAGCCCGGTGACCCCAGAAGGATGCGGGCCTCTGGGGGCAGCAAGCTGGCCTGAGTGGGTGGGAGGGTGGGAGCCAGAACAGTGGGCATGGGGAACACTTCTTGCTGCTTTCGGTTTGGGTTCCTGGGGTTTGAAATTGAAACTAAAAGCCAAGGTTCAGCCTCAGCTGGAGCAGCGCCCCCCCACGCCCTTCTGGAGTTTGCATTTCTCCCCTTCTGGTGCCAGGCCCTCAGAGCACAGAGGCAAGGCTTTCTGGAAGTTGTTGGAACCCCTGCAGAACACTCTGGATAATAAAATGGGCTGGAGCAGGGCATTGGGAGCCGGGCCTCCCCATCAAGTGGCCATAGCATCCTGGTTGACCTTGGTGGGACTGCCAAAGACAAACCTCGGAGAGGGAGCGAAACAGGGCTGGGAGGGGGACCCCAACCCAGATGGACACACTTACAGAACAAGGCCCTTGGATGCAGTGGCTTTTGAGAGCAGCATGACAGCATGGCACTGGGGCTCAAAGACATTCCTTTCCTGCATTCCCACCCACCTCGCCCCCAGACTGTGGCCTGATTAGGTAGAAACCCAGGGCCTGCCCAGGTGGTATTGCTGGGCGGGAGAAGGCTGCCTCGGTCCAAGAGAGGAAATCCACATCCTCGATCTGATCACTGAATGACCTGGCCCCAAACCAGACACTGCCCTGGACACCAACCACTTCCCCAGTCACTGGAAGAGCAGAGGAGAGGCACACAGATGTCACCAGGGCCCCAAACTGCACCTCTGAATTAGAAGATCCAGAAGAGCCTGCAGGTAGCCAATCAGCCAGGCCCGGGTGGAGTTCCAGCTATCAGCTGTGTGACCTTGGTCAAGTCATTTATCCTCTCTGAGCCTCAGTTTTCTCCCGTATAACATGGAGGAGTTTTGGGATCAGTAAGTAGAAGAACGTTTAGGGAGTGCTTGGCACAGAGTAGGAGCTCAAAAACTTGTTAATATTTGCCCAACCCAAGAGCAATTGTCCTTAATCTTTTGGGGATTACAGGACCCCTTAGGAATCTGAGAAAGCCTGGACTTTCTCCCGAGAAAAATGTAGGTCTGCACATACAACATGCTTTCTGGGGCTCTGAGCTGCGTGGCTGATGCCCTTGGAGGTGGACCAAGCGTTTGTCAGTGATTAGCCGCCTGGCACAGGGTCGTTTGCAGACCCTGGGGCCTGGGCTCTCTGTGCAGGCTGCACGCCCCACTGTGTGGCTCAGGGCAGCCTCCTGGAGTCCTGGGCTGGCTCCAGAGGAAACTTGAAGGAAGCTTGCAGGCCCTGGTGTGGCAATTCCAGCTGCAGCCAGACTTTGCAGAGAGCTCCGCGCGTGCCCTCACCACCCAGCCCCGCAGGCCCCTTTCCTTCCCAGGCCAGTCGGGAGCCCAGAGCTTGAGCAGATGCTGTCACGGGTCTCCTTTGAAATCCTCACGTGGCCTGACTCCCTGGGGTACCAAACCCCGCCTCCCACCGCCTTCTCCCGACTTTCTTTTGTGCAAGGAGTGATCCAGGGCACGGAACTCGTCCCTCACTTCTCTCCTCCCACCCCAGCTGATTAACATATATACAACCCTGCAGCCCTGTGTCCTGGCTGAAATTACTTGGGAAAAAAACCCCACCACCCATTCTTTTAAGGTATTTTCTCCAAGCGTGGCCTGTCTTCACCCCTTCTTGTCCACCACCCCCCCACCCCCCCAATTATATGCGAGTTGTGGGTTTGGTTATCCTGCACAAGCCTGAGAATTCTAAAGCTAAATAAATAAATATAAATAAATCAGCAGGCCTTTTACTCCGGGACTCCTTTCCAGTCACGTCTGTCCCCTTGGCTCTAAGTACTTACAAGGAAGCACGGTTTCCAAGTGGAAACACGATTGCCTGGGCCTGGGGAAAATTTACTCTTTGACTTAGAGCCCTAACAAGACGGAAGCAGAAAATCCTTCCAGCTCCTGCATCTCCTCGTGTGGCGGTTTATCTGGCCCTAAATAATCACAGCTGGACCTCTGGAATCATGGCCTCTTCAGACCCAGCACATCCAGCTTGTTTCTGGGGGCCGTTTTGGAGAAAGAAGCATCGCTTACTGGCTCTTGGAGGAATTTTTTTTTTTTTTTTTTAATAAATTTATTTATTTTATTATTTTTGGCTGCGTTGGGTCTTCATTGCTACTCTACGTTGCGCTGCATGGGCTTCTCACTGCAGTGCCTTCTCTTGTTGCAGAGCATGGGCTCTAGGCACACGGGCTTCAGTAGTTGTGGCACATGGGCTCAGTAGTTGTGGAGCCCAGGCTTAGATGCTCCGCAGCATGTGGGATCTTGCCGGACCACGGCTCGAACCCGTGTCCCCTGCATTGGCAGGCGGATACTTAACCACTGCGCCACCAGGGAAGCCCTGGAGGAATTTTTTTACTTTTTTAAGGCATCATACTCCCAGGTAAACTCAGACCCTGTGCTGTAGAGATGGATCATCCCGGGGAGGAGAGAACCCGGCCCCCCCAGCCCCAACTCATACCTCCCAGGGCTCTGTGGTGCTGATGCAATTTCTAAGAGTTGAGATGCTAGAAACTGCTACAGGACACACACTATTGTTTTAGGATGAGGTATTTGTTAAGAGTTCTTTTATTAATAATTCATATCTTCAGTAAAACCTACCAGAGGGTCACCAACTCACGTCCATGGTATCTGAAACCATAAAGCAATTCAAAACTATGTCTGTTAAGAATTGCTCGAGGCTGCAAGTAACTGAGAACCAAAATAACAGCCATTTAATACAAGATAAAAATTTATTTCAGTCTCATGTAAAAGAAACCCAAGCACCAGTCCCGGGCTGCAAAGTGTCATCAGTGACTCTGGCTTTCTGTTCCACCATCCTCCGTGCAGGGTTTCCCTCTTCAAGGGCACCTCAAGATCCAAAATGACTGCAGGAGATCCAGCCATCACGTCTGTATTTTAGGCAGGAAACGGGAGGAAGGGCTGTTTGTCTGCTTTCTCTCTACCCTGGACCTTGCCTTACATTTCTTTGATTACTCTAGCTGCCAGGGAGGCTGGGGACTATGGTCTTTTAGCTGTGTGCGTGGTTTCCCAGGAGAAAACCAGGATTCGGTTGGTGAGAAAGGCAGTGTAGACGTGGATTATCAACGGGCAGTTGCTCCCACAACTCCCATGAACACACAGACCTAGGTCTGAACCCCAGCCTGCTACCTACCAGCTGCTGAATGAATACTCGCCATGGTGCCAGGCTGGAGCTGGCCTGGTTTGGCTGTGCCTGTTGGGTCTGTACTCAGGAAGTTTGCATTGAGAGGGTCAAGAAGAAGAATGGTTCTAGAGCCCATAAAGCCTTTGCTGTCTGCTGTGGAGGGAGTGTGGCTCCTGGGCCGTGGGCAGTAAGCCCACCGCAGGGCCTTGGACCATGTGCTGCTTCCTGAACTGAAGGATGGAGCGAGGCCGCATCACGTAGGATGCTACCTGCACAGAGAGCCGGAGCACACGTGCCGGGGAGCTGGGTCAGGAGGGCCTAGCCTGCGGCTGCAGCCAGGGGATGCAGGGGCGTAGACAGTGAGACCTTCCCGGCAGCCTATGAAAGGTGGGGGGGGGCCCTTCCCAGGGTGACGATACAATTTATCGTCCAAATCAGGAAGCATCTTAGTCAGAGCGGGTGCTGTCAGTGATCAACCCCAAACCCAGCTGTAACTCAGGCCTGTCCTGGGAAAACTGGGATGCACGGTCACCCTACCTTCACCCCGCATATGACACGGGGCCTGAACTGAGCTCGCTGGGAGTGGTTTGTAGGTGAGGAAGGGTGAAAGAGCTGAAAGCCGCTGCAAACTATTAAACAATTGGTTGAAAACAAGGAATTGGAGGAATTTTAATGCACGAGAAACAACAGCAGGGCACCCCTCCCCTTCTGCCTGGGAATGCGCATATCCTGTGTCCCGAGGGCTGGGGGATGCCTGGCTTTCAGGTCCCCTCCCTACGGGCAGCACACCTATTCCACGCGTGACATTCAACTGCTGTTCCGGCTTCCAGGGGCCGCTGGCCTCCGACCTGGCTCTGTGTCCTTCGTGGGGTCCTGTCTCCCGACTCACGCCTGCAGGGCTGGCCGACTCAGCAGGTCAGCCCTGGGTGGAGTGGACCGCTCCCTGCTCCCTCCCGACCAGCATCTGCTCCCGGGGGGCTCCCTGGAGGGTCTCCCTTCTCCCTCAACGGGAGGACTGAGCCCCCAGGCCGTCTAGGCAGCAGGACGCCCCTCGCCCCTCGGCGTGGCCCCGCGGGATTCGGAGCCCCCTCCCGAGTCCCGTTGGGACTCAGCGGTGCCCCCGCCTCACAGCTGGTCCTCGTCCACCCAGACGGTCTTGCGCTGCTCGTCCCCGATCTTGTCTTTAATGACGCGGAGCAGCTCCTCCACGCTGCCCCACATGTCCGCCTCCACGCTGGCGTAGAGGCACGGCAGGGCCTCCAGCTCTTTCTCCTTCAGCCGGCACAGGCGCAGAAACTCCTCCTCCGTCTCCGGCCGGGACAGCATCTTCCTGCGGGCGAGGAAGGGCGAGGGAGACGCACAGGGGCGTGGCTGGGCTGGGCGGACCCGTGCTGGGGGACCGCCCCGTGCTGCCGCGCCCCCCCCCCCCCCCACCGGGGCACCCTACCGACGCTGCCTTCCCCGCTTTGTTTCTCCACATAGCCTCTACCACTTAGCACCTTACGCACTGTCCCCTTTTATTCTGTTCCTTAGGGAATCCTAACATGTGGGGACTTTAAAGTCTTTTTAATTGTGATAAAGTACACGGAAAATAAAATTTCCCATCCTGACCACTTGTAAGTGTACATTTCAGCAGTGGTAAGTTATTCGCAGCGAAGTGCATCCATCTCCATAACTTTCTCGTCTTGCAAAACTGAAACTCGACCCATTAAACCATCACTTCCCCCTGCCTCTCAACCCCCGGCACCCACCCCTCTACTGTCTGTCTCAGTGCATCTGACCACCCCCAGGGACCTCGTAGAAGTGAAGTGTCTGTCCTTCTGTGTCTGGCTTGTTTCACTGAGCATCACGTCCTCAAGGGCCGGCCATGTTTCACCATGTGTCAGTCTCCTTCCTTTTTAAGGCAGAATCTCGTTCTCTCGTAGGGATGGACCACATTTTGTTTATCCATTTATCTGTCAGCGTACACTTGGGTTGCTTCTACCTTTCGGCTACCGTGAGTGATGCTGTGAACGGGGCTGTGCAAATACCTCCCGAAGACCCTGCTTCGAATTCTTTTGAGTAGAGACTGAGAAGCGTGATTTCCGCATCACATGGTAGTTCTACTTTAATTTTCGAGGAAACTCCTCACAGTTTTCCGCAACAGCTGCACCCTTTTACGTTCCCAACCAGTAGTGCGCAAGGGCTCCAATCCCTCCCCATCTGGGCCAACAGGTGTGAGTTTCTGCGTTTTGGACAGCAGCCGTCCTGACGTCCTGACGTGTGGGAGGTGGTGAGGTGGGGACTCTGCGCTCCTTTGCTCACTCATGGGGTCCCGGGGCCTGGCACTCAATAGGCGCTCGGTAAATATTTGCGGAGAAAATGGAGTGGCCTGACCTCTCTCAGTGTCAGCTGCAGTTGTGTTGCAAGGAAGGGTGGGGATCAGAGATGGTGCCACGTGACAGGCAGGCCACGCCCCTCCCCCACCTCAGCATCACCCTGATTTCCTCTTCCTAGCAAATCTTACCGCTAACCCATCAACAATCACACAGGCCCGACTTTGAACACGGACCCTGAGTCGGGCCTTTCCTCATCGCCCGCCAGACAGGATGTGGTCCCAGCATCACTACCCCTCATGTGGGTCGTCACGATGCCTGTGTCTCAGCGCAGCAGCCAGCGGGGCCTTTACATCCCTCATTAGATGAAGTCACTCCTCAAAACCGTCAGTAGCTCCCGTCTCACTCAGAAGGAGACGTCACATCCTTCCGTGGCCGACACGGCCCGGTGTGGTCTGGACCCCCTTCGGCCCCAGTCACCTCTCACCGCTCTGCCCAGCACACTGGCCTCCTCTGGGCCATCCCCACCTCGGGGTCCGGGCGCCAGCTGTGCCCTCTGCACCTGCCCGGCCTGGCCTTGCCGTGGTGGGTCCTGCTCCAATGCTGGCTTCCCGGACCACCTGGGTCCCAGGGCGCCCCCATCCCTCCCGGCACCCATCCTCCTGGACGCGTTTTGCGCGCACGCGCGCGTGTGTGTGTGTGCGTGTGTTACTGTTTCCATTGCTGGAGGGGTCAGGGCCGTGTCCCCCTGGACCGGGGACTGACCTTCGTTAAGGGTTCACTAAAGGGATGCTCGGGGGAGGGGGTGGGCCCGACACAGCCAGCTGTTCTTGGTGGGAGCCCCAGGGGCTTGGTGAGGTCGGGGAGTGCAGGGGTGCTTTAGGGGCCCTGCGGGGGGTCCCGGAGCCCTACCTGAACTTCTTGATGTTCTTCTCCGACACCCGGATAAAGAGCACGATGGGGTAGATGCGGGACTTGATCAGGTCCCTGGTGCAGCTGATCCCGGCTTCCAGCAGGCAGTGCTTGTTCTGCAGACACAGTGGCCGGCGGTCGGCGGGGGCCCATTGCCTCCTCGGCCTGTGCGGGTGCCTGGGGCGGGTCCACCGGGCAGGGTCTGGCTCCACGGGACAGAGCCAGGGGCGAGACAGCCCCGCGTGCCCCCCAACTGAACCAGGGAACGAGCCAGGCAGAACCCAACCTCTGAGAGACAAGGCCCCCCGTCCGGAGACCTGGCTCTCCCTGCACAGGGATGGGTGCTGGCAGAGCCCCGGCACCCAGCCCGGGGTGAATCAGGCAGTGTGCGTGAGTCTTAATAAAAACCCAAGTCAGTGTGGAGAACACCTGCTCCTCTATTCTGCCTGCGGAGGCGCTCTGGGTACTAGGACGGGGTGGGTGGAAAACACAGGGAAGGTGAGGCGGCTGGATGGTGCGGGGAGGATGTAAGGGCTCTCAAGCACGACTCCCTGGGGCCTGAGAACGCGTCGTTTCTGAAGAAGGACGATCCCTGCTTTGCTGAAGGTGCCACCTAACCCTCTGCACTGAGACAGAACCTGAATACAGCAAAGTGCACGTGCTCCTAAGCCTGCAGCTCGGTGCATTTTCACAAAGTGAACGTGCCGGTGGAACCAGCACCAGGCCCCTGCGCCCCCGGCCACCGCTCCTGTCTCGCCAGCAGAGCCACTGCTGGATTTCTAACAGCACGGATTCCTGGATGGGAACCCCGTCGCAGCCAGAATGTTCTCAGCTCCAGCCCTGCCCACTCACTGTCCATCGGCTCCAGCTGTCACGATTCCCTAAGCTTTAATACCCAACAAACGCTTCAAGGCGGGCCGACAGCTCTGCCCGTGCTTCGATCCGTGTGACGATGCGAGAGGGGGCGGGAGTGACCATCGGCTGGGCGGCAAGTTCGGAATCTCCTGCTGGACTCCTGCTCTTGCCGTCCCCCAGGTCACCGTCCCAGACTCCGGGGCCGTGGTCATCCTCGTGGGCCGAGAACCCCGCCTTCATCCAGCCCTGGAGCGAGGAAGAACTCCACGCTCAGGGCTGGCCAGGGTCTCAAAGCCTGGCTCCAGCAGACTCCAAACTGCGTACAAACGCCTTTTCTGCGTCGCTGCCGAGAAGCCCTCTGATGGCCCACTGCCCCCACTTGGCGAACACGGTGCCTGTCGCCCTCTTGCTCGCTACCTCTGGCCCGTTATCACCGCCAGGCGCACACACATCCCTGAACGACGCAGACCAGAGGACCACCACCAGGAAGCCATCAGAAACAGAGGAGGTTCCTCTAACCCCGCAGGACAGGGCTTGGAGACGTTAGCACGTGGTAGAGGGAGAGAGGAAGAAGGTTCACCCGCGGCGAGGTGAGAGCATCGCCCTCTCCATGGCGCAGGTGGCTCACAAGCCCCGTCAGCCTCCAGCCGGCCTCACCTTGGCCGCCACAGCCTCGATGTGGGCGGGAACGACACATTCAAAGGAGTTGGGGTTCTTCTCTCGGGAGTAGATGATGGTCTCTGTCTTCTGCTTTCTGAGGAACTCGTCTCTCGTGACAACATCTGTGGGGAGAGGGGCCAGTCCTGAGGGCGGCACAGGTGGTCTCGGGCCGACTGTCCCGTCCAGGCCCCGCCCTGCTTCCTGGGCTCCACAGCGCTGCACGTCTGATCCCTTTCTGGCCACATGGAAGTGAATCTCGTCTCCTCCACTAGACCCCGAGGCTTCTCAACTGAGGGCAAGGTCAGGGTCCCACTTTACAGGCCCCACGGCAGCCAGCCATCCACACCCTTCCGTCGGCTCTGGAGGCCCTGATGCAGGCGGCGGGGGAGGGGAAAGGAGGGCAGCCTGCAGCGGGGGGCTCACCCGGCTTGCACATGGTGAACTCCATCGCGCCCCCCGAGTTGAGCAGCTTCTGGACCAGCGCCTTGGCCAGCATGGTGGGCGTGAAGAGGACAGGCCGGCGGCGCTCGCAGTAGAAGGCGCGCACCAGGCTATAGGGGATCAGGCTGAGGTTCTTGCCGAGCTCGCTCTCGGGGTCCAGCTCTGGGAGGGGACAGGGGAGGGCTGGTACCGCCTGGGGCAGGGGCAGCCCAGGTGCCCTCTTGGCTCCATGGGGCCTTGAAAACCATTTGGGAGTGGGGATGGGACACCCGGGGCTAGTTCTCAAGACCCGCCACACAAATCGACACAAGCCGGCGGCCCAGGACGCCCTTCCGCCATGCGGGCGAGTTTACGGAGTGACCTGTGGACCGGGCTCTGTTCTGGGAGCTGGGCCAACAGTGCTGGGCCAGGGAGACGGCCCTGCTCACGGGCCAGGAGGCGCCGGCAAGAAGCGCGTAACACACTCCAGGGGCTAAGCTGTCCAGGGAGGGCCTGGGCTGAGGCTGGAGCGGAGAGGCGCCCCTGGCCCTCGTCACCATCAGCGCCAGGGCCAGCGTGGCCCTGGGAGGGCTTGCTCGCCGCCGGCAGGGCCTTCCACAGGGGACTGCGCACCGGGAGGCCCCTCGCTGGCTTCACGATAAATGGCGGTCGGTGCTCAGCGGGGAGAGAATAGGTAAACGCTTCAGAGCAAACAGCTCCAAATAACACGGGCGTCTGGGTTCAAACCAAGTACGGCAGGCGTCGGTCGGGGGAACTTGGCAGGATGCGCCCGGGCGGCTGTCGGTCCTCCTGGCCAGGGCTGGGCAGCTCCTCCCCAGGCGCTACCCTTGCTTTGGAGGGAGGAGACGTCCCAGCCCCACTCTCGGGGGGGCCCCCGCGGCCCGCCCAGACCCCTGAGGCCACCGCGCGTGCATGGGGCGGGGCGGGGCTGGGTGGTCGGCACCACACCTTCCTGCTTCTCGGTCAGGAGCTTCGTGGCGTCCAGCGAGGACCGGGCCAGGCTCCCCCGCGGGCTCCCCGCGACGATGCGCACGCGCTCGTGGCTGTTCATTCGCTTGTACTTGTTCTCGGACCTGCTGACGAACTGCGGACAGAGGCGTGGGGGTGGAGGAAGGCGTAACCCGGGCTCTGGAGACCTCCATTCAGATCCGGGCTCTGCCCCGGGCGCCTGGGTCAGTCACGCCCCCTCTCAACACAGGGGACACCTAGCAGGTGGCGCAAGTTCTTCAGCTGTCTGGGCACCGTCAGTAGACAAGGAAGCGAACAAGTGTTCACACTCTCTTCCCCGGCTGGGCGTAAGCTGCCAGAGGGCTGGTCCCAAGCAGGCCCTCAACGGAGCCCCCCTGCAATCCCACCCACATCTAGGGGATCCACGGGCACTGTGAGGCCTGGAGCGCTCTGGCTGTGGAAGACCCCTGGCCGCCCCCAAAACGGCCCACCCGGCTGGGGGTGCAGGTGACTTCACCCCCTGCCTCGGCAACCCCGCGTCTTCCGGGGGAGTGCCTGCGCCCCTCTACCATTCAGAGTTGAGTCCTGGAGGGCGGAAGGGGATGCCCAGCGGTGGACACCATACTCCCTGGGCTACTTTGAGACTCTCCACGCCCTCCCTCTGCAGGGAGGAAAGTCCAGGGAGCTGGGATGTCAGCCCTGCTCTGTTGTTAACTGGCCTTCGAGTAAGTCACCCAAAAACTCAGGGTTTTGGACTCATGCGTGACGTGTGGGCACAAAAAAGTGTGGTCTCGCGTGGTCCTGCCGTCAGGGGTGCCTCGGACTCCACCAGGGTTCCCTTCCACCTCCGTGTCTTTCTGCTACCTGTCTGCCTCTACCTGGGTTTTAGGGTCACACTGTGAACCATTTCTCTGGGTTTCCCATGTTCCAACATTAGGATGGAGCAGTGGAGTGACACACTAGCTCTGCTGGGGCCTAATTAGCACAGAGCCAACACGGGAACATCCTTGCGGGGCTACGTCTTAATAGTACTCTCAGCTTTTGTGAACTGGGGATAGAGAAAAAGGCTGCATGGAATGCTTCTGCGTTTATGTGAAATCACTTCTGAACACATCACCCACGAGGCTGTTCAATGTTCCTCGTATAATGATCCGTGCCAAAAAGAAAAAGAAAAAAAACCTCTTAGAATCAAGTACAAGGGACACATTTTTCCTGCTTCCAAAGAGCTAAAACGTTTTGGCACCAGGTAAGATATAAAGACTCTGCTGGGTTTCCCTTTCTTCCCTGGCTGCTAGGATGCTCAGATATAAATTTAATGCTCAATCTGAAGACCTGGATATCTGGAATGTTTGTTTTCCTCTCCTCACTTTTCCATTAATATTTGAGCAACTAAGATGTTTAAGTTTCTTTTAGCCCTAAGTTTGCTCAAATCTTTTATGAAAGTGAGGTTTGCTTCCAACAGGTGCAGACTGTCTACCGACCTGTCACTGTGAGGATAAAACGGGACGGAAGATGTAAGGTGCCGTGAAAAGCTGCAAGTGGGGGACAAACACAGAGCACTGCTGTTCTGATACAGCCTCCTCTTCTTGGTAGGGAGAGGGCAGGGCTGCGGCAAAACGTGGCTGCAGGTCAGCAGGCGCTCCGAGAGCTTTACCTGAAGGAGCTGGCCGAAAAGGAAACTCGCTCGTGAGAGGCGGGGGCTGACCCGGGGGTCCGCAGTGGGAAGTGGTTCTTCGGGCTGCAGGGTGTTCTGAAATCAGTTTATCAACCGGTCAGACCCGCCGGCATACTGATGCCGCTGAGAACGGGAGACGGCTCCCAGCCCCGCTCTGTGCTCACGGGGATCCCGTCGTGGATCAAAGCACTCCCGACAGGGGAGCAAGCTCAGGGGGTGAGAGGGGCCTCGGGACTTGTTCCAGCAACGACCGGAGCCGGCCGAGGGGAGCGTGCACCGCAGCTGGGGAGGGTGCAGAGGTGGGGCTCCTGCTGGAGGGGGCGGCCCTAAGGAGCCCGGTTCCCTGCAATCCACCATCCCACGGAGACGGATGGCTCCCACTCGGGATCCCCTCCAAAAAGGGCCCGGGAGGTGGTGTGAAGCCGGCGGGGTGCTGGGTGACCTACCCGGAGGGCCCTCAGGGTGTGGTGGGCCGTGTCCACCTCCTCCCGGCTGCCCCGGTGCAACAGGCGCTGCAGCTTGACCAGGAGGAGCTGCTGGGCTCTGGGGAGGTGAGAGGGGAGGGCGGAGCCTCAGGGGTTGGAGGGACCCCAGGGCCGGGCCTGGGGAAGCCGGCGGGGGCCTGGCCCGGGCAGGGGGCTCTACGCAGGGTGTGAGCTCTGAGCCCCAGGGGTACACCAGGGAGGGACTGGGCACTGAGCATCTGGGCTTGAATCCTGCCTCTGGCACTGACTCATCTTGGTACTGAGGCAAAGTCGCTTAACTTCTCTGAGCCTCGGTTTCCTCATCTGTAAATTGGGTCTACTGAGGCTGGCCTTGCAGGGCTGGCCTGGGCAGCAGAGTCAGAGTCTGGGGATGCTTTATGGATGTCCGGGGCGTCTAACCAGGGGCAGGCTGATGCTCAGCCCTCGGCGGCTACTGCTGTGTAATTACAGAACGACGCTGGGGAGACGGGCTACGGAAAAGATGACCATCGAACACAGGAAGCATAAGCTCAGGCTCTAAGCTGTCCAGTAATGATGGAAAGACGGCGCTCTGGGATTTAGTGAAGCAACGGGATTTAAGAGAGCAACATTCCTGGGGGGCTTCAAAGAGGAGGAGGGAATGGGGGGCGGTCACTGGTTGGCAGGCAGAGGCTCCCCGCCGTGAGCCCCTCTGCCGAGCTGCACGGCCCCCTCGGTCTCACCGGCTGTAGCTGGGGATGGTGCCCATGTCCAGGTCGTGGTCCGTGAAGGGGTCGACCCGCGCACACAGCCACTCGTGCTTGTCCTGGTACATGGTGTCACGGACGTGCACGATGTCATCGCACTTCAGGGACATGGAGCAGGCGTCCAGCTGGCTGGAGATGTTCAGGTTGAGCCGGATGTAGAAGGAGTCCCCCGACGTGATCAGGCCCTCCTCCATGTCCTTCAGCAGCTTCCGGTACCCTGTGGAAGGAGAAGACGCAAAACCCATCCGTGAAGGGCCTCCCACTCCTGGGCTCCCCGCGGACGACACCCCTGTGACGCGGTCCTCCCATCACGGGGGCGTGGTTAGGGAAACGTCTGTCCTCCCCGATGAGTAAGCAGCTGAGTTACTGATGGCTTTCTCTCTTTGTCTTGGCTGCCAAGAAGCTCAGAGCGAAATTTTGTGCCAAGTTGCAGCAAATCTAGGACCTCTGCTGCGATCTCCATGTCCCTCCCTACCGATACACGGTGCTTGTGTTTTATCATTTTTGTCTTTGATTGATAGGTAACTTACATGCAGTAAACCCCATCACCCTTAAGCATTCCGCACGATGGAGGTTCACACATGTCTAGACCTGGGTAACCGCTACTCAGAACCTTCCCTCATGCCCACGTCAGAACCCTGCAGGGGGTAACCTCTGTGCTGACTGCCAGCAGCCCAGGTGAGCTCTGCCTCGCTTCATATACGTGGAAGCAGACGGTACGTGCTCTTCTGCCAGAATGTGTCTGGCATTCACTGCACGTCATGCCTGCAACGTGTGTTCTTTTTTTTTTTTTGGTGTGGACCGTTTTCAAAGTCCCCACTGAATACTGCCTCTGTTTCATGTTTCCGCTCCTTGGCCACGAGGCATGTGGGATCCCAGCTCCCCAACCAGGGATCGAACCCACACCGGGCCACACTGGAAGGAGAAGTCCCAACCACCGGAAAGTCCGGTGTGTTCTTCTTCACTGCTGTACAGTATTCCACGTGGTGCTGATTTATCCTTTCTCTGGTGTGTACATTTATCCCGTTTCCAGCTACTACGGATACCTCTGCTATGACCGCTCTTACACCTTTGTGGACATATGTACTCATTTCCCTTGGATGTATTCACAGAAGTGGAATTACTAGGTCACTGTGTATACATTCAGCTTTAGGAGACACCGCCGGATGGTTTTCCGAAGTGGTAGGACCACGGCACATGTATTAACCTTAGTTAACACCATTGCCCTTTAGTGTGAAATTTTATGACTCCTTTCGGAAGGAAGCAGGGCATAAAACTATGAATACAATAAATGCAGTAACTTTCAGCAGACGTCCAAGACGTAAATCCATAACATAAATCCTGAAATCAGCCCCACGTGCAGACAGCCATAACACGGTGGAAGCTAGAACAGTCCTCATCGCCAGGCCCAGAAATAGCTCCTCAAACGCTACGTCTCACAGGCCCCACACCTCACACGCCAGGGAGACTGGAGCCAGCAGGCCTGTCTGATCACGGAGAGACGGGATTCCCGGTTGGGCCCTTCCCACCCACCTGGGCGGGGTTAACACCAATCACCATCTGAGGGCTCCACCGCCCGGGAGGATGGGCCCTACAGACAGGATCCTGCCAGAGGGAACCCTTCTTCCACTGAATTCCAGACGCAGGGCTGCTGCTACACAAAGCCAGGGGGCTCTGCTCGTACTGGGTTCTGTGGCACCGGGGCAGGTGGGCAGGGCAGCGCCCGGAGACTTGCTGCTGGGCTGGGATGCCGGCCTGGCAGAGCGGGGGAGCCCGCCTGCAGGAGGAGAAGGCTGGGCCCTGTGTCTGGGGACAGGGCATCACTATCTTCCACACTGACCGGGCACTGCCGGGAAGGGCAAGCAGGCGGCGGTGGGGAACCGCTAGAGAGAGAGCGGCTATTTATGCTCTGTTGAAACATTCATGAGCCCCTGGTGGTTAAAAACAAGATCCAGCTGCAGAGATCATCAGGCACGAAAAACCCCAGAGGTGAGAACGACAACTCAGAGTTGGGGAGAAGGAAGACGCTGCCTAGGAGTCTGGGTCGAGAAAGAGGAGACACCCTGAAAAAGCTGCTGGGGGGCCAGATGAGAAGGGGGTGAGGCCCGGCTGTCCTGCAGCAGATGGCCTGGCCGCGGTGTGGCTCAGTGGGCCCGCGGGTGCAGGGACGGTCACCCCAGACTCTCTGCCTACGTCAGGGCCGGGAAGCCCGAGAGAGAAAAAACAAACCTCAGCCTCGCAGAGAGAGCGGGGAGCTGGCCAGGCAGTCTGCTCGCGGCTGGATGTGCGGCCTCCACCGTGAGCGGGGCAGAGGCCCGAGGCGCGCCAGGGCAGGTGTGTGCCCACGTGTGTCAGCGCGCCTGCCCCTCCCGCCCCACGCCTGCCCCCTCAGTCCTCCTGACCAGCAGATGAGCGAGGGGAGGGACCGCCCGCCCCGCCTGGGGTCTTCACCTTCCTGGTTGACCTTGTAGTGCAGTGTGACGGGCCCACTGCACCTCTGGACGGTCCAGTGCACCTCCTCCTTCGTGCACGTCTCCAAGGGGACGCTCTGCTTCTCGCCTTTGATGCAGCCTTCTAGCTAGATATCAAAGACACATTGTCCTGCTTGGGCTCCACGGCGAGGCGAGCGGAGCTGCGGGGGTGAGACTGCCCCGCCGGGGAACAAAAGCACCTCTCCTCAACAAAGACCAGCTCAGCGCTGCTGAGGGAAGAAAGCATCGCACTTAAATGGGGTTCACGTGCCTCCCGCCCACCGCCCGGAGCACGTGTGCGTGCGTGTGCCTGGGCACAGGCTCTAGGAACACGAGCGAAGAGTCGTGGAGAGAAGGGCCCGGGGAGGGGCCTCCAGAGAGGAGCTGACAGGCCCGCCCCCTGGCAACCCCTCCTCCTGGCCGGGAATCCGCAGCTTAATGCAGGCGTGGGGGTGGGGGTCCCTGCGCTGTCAGCAGCAGATGTGCAGAGGAACCGGAACTGCTGCCTCCCCCAGCCCCCAGCCCCTCACCAGCAGCAGCTGGTGGCCCTCGCGGAGGCCGGCCTTCTCGGCCAGGGAGCCCGGCTTGACCGCGTGGACGAAGCTCCCGCGCGCGTTGCCCCCGAGCAGCGTGAGCTGGGAGATGAGGCTGTCGCCACTCAGCGTGCTGTGCTGCACCGAGGGCCCGGGGCCCCGCACGTGCCCCACGGACGTGACAGACGGCCGGAAGGGTCTGCGTCGGGAGATAAGACGGGGGTCAGGCAGCTGTGGCTAGGACTCCCGGCCGGGACACCCAGAGAGCGGGGCCTGGGCTGCAGCGTCCCCAGGGAGTCGCAGCAGCGGCCACCTTAGGAGAGAGCTGGCGACCGGCTCCTGCTGTCACAAGCACACACCAGAAGCAGGGGCCCCGGGAGACACTGCCACCGGGAGACGGAGGTCGCACACGCCCCGGCTGCTTGCATCGGGTGCAAGGGCTGCTGGCCCCTCCTCGCACACCGGGAAGGCTGCGTGGGCACAGCCCACCGGGCTTCGGGGAGTCACGGGCGGGGCCGGGGCCGGTCCGACACGAGAGTCCCGTTCCTTGCCTCTGCCGGGCTGTGTGGCCCCGGGCAGGCCCCTTCCTACATGGGCCTGGCTGGGGGTCAGGGGTAGTGATTTCGGACTTTGGGACACTATGATTCCCAGACTCTGATTCTAGAATACGGGTGCCCTGGACGATCCCCTCTGCAGGGGATCGAGGGGAGAGCAGCCTTCACCTCAGCCCTGCCCCTCAGCCCAGCCTCCCCTCTCCCGTGACCTCGGTACCTTTCTAGAGAGAACTTCCTAAACATGAGGTTGACCTGCTCCAGGTCGTAGGCGTCCAGGCCCTCAGACTGGTGCGAGGAAGAGGAGGAATGGGTGGAGGGAGGTCCAAAGGGGAACCGCTCGTGGCTGTCATCTGCGAAGGCGTAAAGGACGCTTCAGGCCCCCGAGCAGGAGGGAGGGCGGCCCGCGGCCTTCCTGACGTGGCCGAGGCGGCTCCTCCCTTTCTGCCTCCTGGCAAATCCTCCCCCCTCCCCGGATGAGGGAGCAGCCTCGGTCAGCGGGTCCTGGAGGCCCTGGGGGGTATAGGGTCCAGTCCCGGCAACCTCTCCTTCAGAGCCATTCCCCCGCCTCCAGGGGGCATCTGGAAAGGGGCCGCCATTAGCAGGCACTTGCTCTGCTTTGGAATCGGGGTCCAAATTTTCATCTGGGGACCTCAGGTCTAGCCACCATCTACCGGCCTGGGGCGGGTCTGGGGCGGGGCTGCAGGACCAGCGTGTGGACGGAGTAAGGAAGCCCCCTCTCCTCCCAACTCGGCGGAACCCCGAGCCCCCCAGGGAAACACGCCCACCCTGCACAGCTCAGGCCGCTGGGACGGGAGATCTGCAAGCCCTGCTCTGGGCTGATAACAAAGGCTTCTCTGCAGAGAGAATTTGTCCCGACACTGCAAAACGCTCTGGACGGCTGCCCAGAATTCTCTTCCCAGCTCTCCCCTTTCCAAACTCCTGGAGCTCTTCCCATCACCCAGCCTCGATTAGGTGCCGACCTCTTTTTAACACTTGAAAGCTGCTGCTGGTCACCAATTAAGGAGAGCCACTAATCTTTCATTTTATCTGCTGGCAGCCTGAGCTGGCGAGGGGTGGAGGCAGGCCGGTGGGAGCCCTGGCACCGAGGGGGCTGGCGGGCCACGCCCGGAGGATTCTGGGCCCGGCTCCATGCTGCCAGCTCCTCGGGGCCCGAGGACGCTGCCACCATCCCAAGGCGCCGAGCCATCTCCCGAGAAGCCGGAACCCTTCCTGTTCTTCTCCCTCCTGTCCATCCAGTCAGAAGCTCAGGTCTGGGGACTTCCCTGGTGGACCAGTGGGTAAGACCCTACGCTCCCAACGCAGGGGGCCCAGGTTTGATCCCTGGTCTGGGAACTACATCCCACATGCTGCAACTAAGAGTCTGCGTGCCGCAACTAAAAGATCCCGCATGCCGCAACTAAGGCCCAGCGCGGCCAAAATAAACACATGATAAAATAAATAAATAGGGGCTTCCCTGGTGGCGCAGCGGTTGAGAGTCCGCCTGCCGATGCAGGGGATGCGGGTTCGTGCCTCGGTCTGGGAAGATCCCACATTCCGCAGAGCGGCTGGGCCCGTGAGCCATGGCCGCCGGGCCTGCGCGTCCGGAGCCTGTGCCCCACAACGGGAGAGGCCACGACGGTGAGAGGCCCGCGTACCGCCAAAAAAAAAACAAAAAAAAAAAACAGCAGCTCAGGTCTGCAAATCTGCATGGTCTCCCCACTGGTCCTCAACTATGCCACCACAGTCTCTGCCACAGCAAGAACTCAGGGACACAGGTTCTGTGTCCCATGCAGCTGTAACAGGGCCTGGTGAGGTGCAGGGGCCTCGCGGCTGCAAGGGGTGGTGGCTGGCGGGTGCTGCGTGCATGCTTACTCCCTGGAGACGGAACCTTCGTTTCTGGCTCTGCGTGGCAACGTGCTGGGCCGAGGGAATATCCCCTCCATCACACCAGCTCTGCCCGTGGGTCGGGTTCAGGGCTACCACGGCCCCTCCAGTCTCCCCAGTGCCTACCTGCCCCACACCTACAGTTTCAGGGGATGAAAACCAACCTTAATTGCTGCCCCATCTCCATCCCAGGGCCCCAGCCCCATGCCTGCCACTCGTCCCGCCGAGGTTGGCTAACAGCTTAATTAACACCTGGCTTCTTAAGAGGTCCCCCCGCTTCCAGTCCCTTCTCCACCACACTGCTCCTTAGTCTCCCTAAGACTCTGTTTCTTCATCTGCAAAACAAGGACGACAATAGCATCTCTGAAAACAGCTGCTGAGAGTCACTGCAACTGGATCACAGTGCTTGGCTACGATCGCGAGAGCTATGCTTTCTTAAAAACCCAGACCTAACGCGGATTCTACACTCAGCATCGCGATGGTTCCCACTGTCTGCGGAACAAAGGACAGGCTCCTCAGGCGCCTCCCGGCCCGAGCCACTCAACGGGCGGAGGCCTGTCTTCCTCGTGCACAGACAGCCCTCTCGGAATCCACTCTGCACACGTTTCCTGAGGACCTACTGTGTGCCAGGCTTTGCCCCAGGCAGGCCCTGCTGGAAGGTCAGGATGGGGCCGACGTGGCTGCCACACCTGTAATGCCTCTCAGACCTGCTGGGTACCCACCGTCAAGATCTAAGGCATCGAAGCCACCGCTGTCATTGTCGTCTTCAACTGTGCTGCAAGGCATAAGGGGGGACAGGAGAGCTCTCCTGACTGTGTGTGCAGGTGGGCAAGGGAGAGCGAGGCTTCCCGAACGTTCTGGCTGTCTGAGAGGCTGTGGCTCTGAGAGGGCAGGATGGGCGGGAGAGGAAGGTCGGCAGGTGGGTGGAGGGCTGTGGGCCATGGGAGGGCTGCACGAGGCTGGGTGCTTTGCTGGGAGGGCAGGGCGGCCCCAGAGCCTGCAGAGGCCGCATTAGCTGGTGTGAGGACGGACACGAAGAGCCGCTGAGCAGAGTCCCCGACAGCCCCACCTGCTACTTCCCACTCATTCCTCTCCCTGGATGCAGAGTGCCTAACGGCGTTTATAGTCGAACGGGCTGCATTGTGTGACGGGCCCAAACAGCTGAGCCTCCCTCAGACAGGACAGGTCGGGAGTGAGGCACGTGTTCCAAGAGTTCTGAGCTGTTCCTGTGTGGTTCCTGTGATGCAGTAATGAGGCCCAAGCCAGGTGGCTGGCAGGACCCAAGATGGAGATCCAGCCCTGCCGGCCACTCCTTGGTCTGGCCCTTCTAGGAACCACCGCCAACCTCTGACTCTGAACGTACGATGCTAAATATCTGGTGACTGGAAACACCTGGATGCCCAGGCATATCTCTACTGTGGTCTCCACAGTGGGGACACTGATGGCCTCCACGAGGTGAGGAAAGGGGAGAGACGGTAGCAATGAGGGGGACATTCACAGGGTCTCTCACTCTTTGGCAGAAAAAGCCAAGCTCTGGAACCATGGGATGGAGAAAGCTGATCTCTCGGTAGCAGGGGGCGAAGCGATGCTGGTTTCGTCATTTGCTGGCTAGCTGGGGGGCCCTGGGAAAGCCGTGTCCCTTCTCTGAGCCTCGGCTTGCCCATCTGTAAAATGGGCACCATCCTGCCTGTATCTCGAGCTTCCCTTAAGGACTGCCGAGTTAGTGAAGTGCCGAGCGGCACAGCAAGCACCAGGAACACGTCCCGCCCCCTCCCCCCACCTGTCACCCACCTCCGATGAGGCGCGTCTTCCTTACAGCGTCTGACGATGGAGTCGTTTCCTGGCGGCTCGGCCGTGATTGACATAATGCTGGAACGGCTTCGATGGGGCTGCTTCAGACACGCACACAGATGTGTTACGGGGAGCCGCGCCTCCGCGGGCGTACATGTTATATACACACAGACTAAGTTTAAATCAGATGCGTCCCCGCCTGCTATACAGGCAGTGTGCGCCCGCAAGCTGGTTCTCAGCGGCGACCTTGGCCGAAGAAGGCTCGCGCTCAGCCTGGGGCAGCCGAAGCCACCAAGCCTGGGGCACATCGGCTCGCCCCGGGAACAGGAAGCGGGGAGGCGGGTGGGAGCCCGAGAGACGGTCCTTGTTTGTGCCCAGCACGGGCGGGGTTCTCTGTCCCCAGAACTGCCCAGCCTTGGGCACCTGCTCTGGACGAGGGGAAGACCTTAGGGGCTGGCGGAGGCCCACGCAGACAGCTCGGCTGCTGGAGGGTGGCCCTTTGAGACGAGGCCCGCTGGCTCCTGGCAAGGGCTGCCTGAACTGAGTGCCTGGGATTTCCCCTCCCAGAGCTGGGCTCAGACAGGGGCCATTCCTTATCGTCTCTCTCCTTCAGGGCCTGATGCTGGAGTGGCTGACCAGCTTCCCAGGGCTTCCCCTCGGGGTTAGAATTTCTAATCCCACGCCTCCTGCCGCCTGGCTAGGGGGAGTGACACCGCTCTGCCCAGGTGGGCTGGAGGGAGGCGCGCAGGGGCCGGGCAGGCCTTGCTCTGCCGCTCCGGCCCCCGCCGGCTGCCCACCTCCAGCTGCCGGAGTCGCCAGGGGCTGAGAAGCGGCAGCAGGATCGTCAGCCGCCTGTGCCACTCGCCGCAGCCCTGCGGAGGCCCGTCTCTTCTGCCCACCGAGTGTCAAATTGGGAAAGGAGGCGGCAAGAAGGTGAAAATACATTGCGAGGCCAGGAGACATTGATCAGGGCCTGGGCTGCAGCCCTGGGCGAGGAAAGCAAGCGGGCCGGGCCCGCGGGGCGGGCGAGGCCGGGGTGGGGGGTCCGGCCCGAGCTCCGAGCCGGAACGGGGAGCAGCGCTGAGGGCCCTGCTCACCATCTTGGAGAAGGAGGTGGTGATGGGCAGCGACCCAGAGGAGCTGGGGCTGGCGTCCGTGACGTCTTCTTCGTGTCCCCTCCCTGTCCTCGGCGAATCGGGCAGGAGGAGCAGACGGAAGGGGCGGGGGAAAACGGGGAGGGCAGGGTCAGTGAGAGCCCCTGGGGCACTGCGTCCCTGGGGCCGTCCTGTGTGTGTGTGGGGGCGGCCTCCTCTCCCCTCCGCTTGAGGAAGAGCCGGGTCTTTTCACCACCACGTCCCTCCCCCCACACAGGCCCAGGGCGGCCTCGTCAAGGCTGGACGATGCCTTCTGTCTTGAGGGCCAAGGTGGGCATCCCGGCTGGCACTCCGTGTGGAACTGGGGCCGGAACGTCCCCACTAAACAGGCCGACTGGGGACTGGGGCCAATGGGCTGGGTGTGCTGCCTCCCGCGCGGCCCCTGGAGCCCCTGTGCTCCTTCGAGGCTGCCTGGGGGCTTCTGCACACTCCTTTCGGCCCTCGTCTTGCTGCAGGGGAGCGGTCAGCTTCCCCATCCACAGCCCCACGCGCTGGTATGTGCGCGTGCGTGTACATGCGTGCGCGTGTACGTGCACAGCCAGCTGCGCACGTGCATCCCGGTCCGTGGCGCCCTCGAGGGGACGAACCACAGTCCCCTCCCTGGTCCAGCACCCCACGTCAGGCAGCCGGCAAGGCTCCGTCTCCGCTGCACCCCTTTCCCTCTCCTGGGCACAAACGCCCTCTCCACTTCTGCCGGCCCCAGGCCCTCTACACCTCCCTTCTGTACAAGGTCCCTAAAACACCTGGTCTGGCCACCAGGGAAGTGGCTCGGCCCCCACCTTAGGGCTCCCCTTCCCCCGGTGTCCCCACCAGGCGCAGCCCAGATCTGGACCCCTGGCTGCCCTGCTCTCCTCGGAGGGATGAAGCCCGTGAACTCGGGCCTGGCCGTCAACCTCTGCGGGCTCGTTCCTGGCGCCGTCCTGCTCTGACCCCAGGAGGCAGCACAGCTTTCTGTATCACACGCTTTCCAGGCTGCACATCCATGTCTCTGCTTCCTGCTCCATCCCGGGGGGCCCTTCCGGAGGCCGTGCCCAGCGGCCTCAATTCTCCCTTTTCTAGACCCCGTCTGCACGTGCCCTCCTTGACAGATCCTTCTCCAGCCTTCTTCCAACCGCTCTCTTGGGTATCCAGGGCCACATTCCACCTCCTCACCGATGGCCCTGCCCGAGTACCTGGGCTCTGGAAGCATCTACGTGGACCTGCCAGCACCCGGCACACAGTAGGTGCCCGGTTCACCCAGGCAAACCCTCGCTAGCCAGCTGTCGCTCCAGAGTGGCACTGAGGATGAGTGAGAGGAATTCTGGGGACAGTGTGTCTCGGAGAACCCGGGGTTGAGGGGTGAACTGGTGGCCTCCCATGCCGGGGACTGCCTGCCCGGAAGTCCGGGAGGGAGGCCAAGTATCGGGGCTCCGGACGGACCCACGGGGAGAGGACCTCAGATGTGACGTTTCCGTGGTCGGGGCTCCCGCCCTCTCCGATGACAGCAAACAGTAATCACCATCTGGACACCCTGCCGCCCCGGGGCCCCAGGGCCCCCGAGACCCCTCCCGGGTTAACCTTGCAGGATCGACGCCTACGATGGGAGAAACAGGTGGACCGAGAGTCAGAGTGACAGACAGGAGAGGGATCCGGGCGTCTCACTAACCTTGAAGATCTGATGTCCGCTTCAGGCTGATGGGGGATTTGGCCCTCTGCAGCTGAAAGAGGGGAGGGGAAGCAAGGAGACAGAGGACACAAATCAAACAAGGCCCGAGACACACGTCACCGGCGCTGAGGCAAGAAGGAAACTGAGGCGAGCCCACGCCGCCCTCGTCACGTGGCCGCAGGAACCACAGAGGGCGCAGCATGCCCACGGACGCCCCACGGCCGTGGCTCCCCCGGCCCGGCGCAGGCAGCCGCTGGTACAGACACGCCCGCCCCACGGGAGGCGCTGCCACGTGGCTCGGATGGTACCAGGGCTGAGAGTGGAGGTGGGGTGGTATTGTGACGCTGAGCAGAACTGGCTGCACGGCACGGGGGAGTTTTCAGGAACAGACGAGGCTTCGGGGCAGCTGCCCCAGCCACCCCGGCCTTAGGTGCTGGCGCTGCCAGGCCGGCCTCCGAGGTGCCGCCCTAGGCCTTCCCCTCCCTGTGTGCGAGGGCGGGGAGAGCAGAGGCCCCGCCAGGCCCCGCGCGTGAGACCGTCTCATTCACTCAGTCACGTTCATTCATTCCTCAGCTGATGGAGTGCGCTAGAGACAGAGCAAAGCAGATAGGATGAGTGCTGTAACTCCAGCTCCATCACAAGCCACTGACGTCGGTAAGCACGCGATATGCGCTCAATACCTACTGGTTGAGTAAACAGATGAATCTGGAGATCGTGCTTAGATCATTCTCTCTCCTCTCTCTGAACTGTACTACATTCGTAGGAGATGAGAGAATTCGCCGGAACAAGCAAGAAGCACAGAGCTGGCACGGTTTCCGTTCACAGGGCTGAGGGCGGTCCAGTCGCCTCAGGGGTCCGAGACCCGCCCCAGGATCACGTGAGGCCCTGCCACCTCCTCCCCCGCGTGCAGGGGGCCCCCAGCTCCCCGGTCCCCACCCCCGCCCCAGGATGGCCCTCCCCGGCTGCGTGCAAGCACCTGGATGCCCTTCAGGTTCATCCTGCGCTTGGGCGGGTGGTAGGGCAGGAAGTAGCGGCTGTCCTCTGGCGAATCCTCTGAGGTTGAAGAATCGTCAGCCTCCTGACCGTTGGTCCTGGGGCTGGTGTCCCCAAAGTTCTGAGAGATGATGGTCACTGGTAGGTTCCTGGGCAAACTCTGGAGACAAGGGGAGGCCGTGTCCGTGACGGAGCACGGAGGAGCTGCCGCCGCGCGCAGGAACAAGCTCTACTGGCGCCATCACTCCCTCGGGCACCCAAGCTTGAAGCTCCGGATGGCCTCTTCCTCTTTCCTGACCCCCGCGTCCACCCCGATGCCAAGACCTATCACGCTAGCTCCACCCTCCTCACGAGACCCCCGCCCCCATCTCCCTCCCGCCGGGGCCCTGGCGCAGACCCTCGCACTGTGCTGTCTACGGTAGTAGAGGAACTGCCTCCCAGATGGTGTTGGCCCCTTATCTGATACGCCACCACCAGATCCACAATTTCAGGCCCTAGGCCCAAGCTACAAATCTAAGAAATGTTGCTGAATGCCTGGATAATGATAACAACGGGGCCAGGTACTGTCCTAAGTAACTTACAGCCGTTATCTGAAGCTGAGGTGCAACAATAGTAAATAACTTCTGGTTGGTCCCCTCAAGGCCACGTAACACCCTCACGCTACGCTGCCTCCAAACCCAAAGCGTTTGGCCTTACTTCCCCGCACAAAATCCTTCACGTCCAAGAATAACTCACGACCAGCCTCCCTAGCCGACGGGCCCACTCGGCTCCCTCCTGCTACCCGCTCCAGCCCACCTCCTGCCTGTCCCCGCCTCCCACTCCATGGATGACAGACCTGCCAAGCGCGGCCTGCCGACGGCATGCCATGGGTGTCACACCTCCAGGCCTTTGCTCGTGGTGTCCCCGTGGGCTGGAATACAGCCCCATCTTTCCTCACCTAGCCAGGCGCTGTCACAGCTTTCGTTCATAAATTCAGCAGATGCTCCCCGAGGGTCCACCCTGTGCCTGGCCCTGTGCTACACGTTGGACAGACAGAGGGGCCTACACGGAGCTTCTGCGTCACTACAAACTGTAGGAAACGCGCAAAAGTTGAGGGCGTAACACAGAGGCTCCTGGTTTCCATCAGGAACCGGCGAAGGCCTAGCTGAGGAAGTTGACACTTCAGCCAACCCCAGAAGGGGGTCAGAACTTGGCCAGGGGAAGTCCGGGGACAGCATTCCAAATGGAGGTCCCGAGGCTGGCTTCTCCTGTAGGGAGTCTTTCCCGGAACCCTGACAGAATGGAGGCCTCCACCCCTGGGCGCCTACAGCGCCCCTTCAATGCGTAATTTACAACACTTGCGTTGAAATGTCACGCTCCTGGATCTGCGTCCAGCACTAGATCTGAGTCCTCTGGGCGAGGGGCTGGGAGGGTGGGTCCGATCCCGGTTTCCCTGGGTGACTGACTAGCGATGCCCTCGGGGAAGTTACTCAGCTGCTTGTGTCTGGATTCTACCCTTTGCCAAGGAAGACAGCGATCTTACTGTCCTGGCGGGCAGTCCTGTGGCACAGAGGGCACTTAGCACGGTACCTGCAGACACAGGCACCCAAGCCCACAGCTACGAGAGTGATAGTATCATCTATCTGCCCGCATCACGGCATCGCTCACTTCGGGGCGCCTGGGGCCCCGCTGTGACACGTGCCTGAACTTCAGATCGAGATAAATGACGGTTTCCTTACAGGCCCTACTGACTTTAATGGGAGCAGGGCGTCTTACACCCGATGACCGTCCAGAGGGGTTTAAGGAAACCCAGGGGCAGGCTGATGGCCGACAGAGGTCCCCCGAGGAGGAGCTGCGGTTCTAACGCGGGAGTGACTTGCCCGAGATCACCCGGCCAGCAAGCGGCCGGGCCAGGGTTTCGTCCTGCCTCTTCTAGCTTCAAAATGAGCGGCTTCTACTCATCACGACCCAGACACACGCGGTTCAGGGGCACGGCTGCTCTGGGTGCGGGAGGGAAGGGTGTGCTTCCTCGCGGGAGCGCACGCGCCCGGCCAGCCCCACCTGCTCGAGGCTGCCGCTGTCCTTGGAGAGGCGCCGGAGTTTGCTCTCCAGGTTCACGATGCAGGCTTCCCGCCGGACCATCTCAATCCTCATCTCATCGTTCTTCTCCTCCAGCTCGCGGATCTGTTTCCTGTACTTGTCCTTTTCAATTAAGCACTGGGAGTACTGGGTCTGCGCCTCGTCCCGGGAATGGAAGGCCTGCCCGGAGGAGGAGAGGGACGAGGCCGATTGGCTCTTCGCCCCGACGCTCCCAAGTCACACCCAGACGCCCGCTCCCCAGCCCATGTGTCAGTTCCACGGCCTCTGGCCCCTTCCTGGACCCTGACCCTTGGGTGTTTCAGTCGATACCATCCTGAACAACACGTCACAGCCCCCGTCTGTCCAGCCTCGGCTGTGTCTCTCGGAGCCCACCCTCCGCCCTAGCGAGTGGCGCCATTATTATCATTCCCACTTCACAGACGAGGCCTCCAGGGAGTGGCAGCTCGCCTGCAGCCACGCGTCTGAAGAGTGACGGGGTCTGGACCTGGCCATCTTACTCTAAAGCCCAGGCCGCCAGGGCCCAGCTCAGGCCCCCATGCTATTCAAACGAACTGGGATAGAATTCACTTTGGGAACGGAAGCAGGCAAGATGGATTCACGAGTGATTCCAGCGGAGTTAACGACACTGCCCCGGACAAAACCTCCCGCTGGACCCCACGGCCCGGAGCCCGCAGGCCTGCCGCACAGCCGCCCCGGGCGGCCCGTACCTGGTCGCGCTCCCGCTCTACCTCCTCCAGCTGCAGCATTAGGGTGTTCATGCGGTGCTTGTACATCTCGCAGTCCTTCCCCAGGGTCGAGCACTTCAGCTGCAGGTCCTCTTTCTCCTCCAGGTACTGCGAGCACAGGGGGAGATCGACACACGCGTCAAGCGGTCACCTATCGGGGCCGAGAGCCATTTTCTGGCTGCGTCTTCCCGGAGCCGGCCTGCGCCTCCCCACAGGGCCTGACCTTGTGAGAGTCAGCTCTCTGACCAGAAGGGACCAAGGTAAAAGGCCAGTCCACCAACGGAGATTTGCTGTGGACCTACTACGTGCCAGGGAATGAGCGGGAGACAGGGTGGACGCCGGGTGCGCCCTCCCGTGGCCTTCAGCCGGGGGGAGACGGGTGTCGTGCTGACGCACAGGGAATTTACACCAGGGGCCAGACCTGGTCCCTGGAAGAGAGCGTGGGCTCTGGAGGTTCCACTAACACACATCCGTGCACAGGGGCTCCCGGCCCGAGGGTGTCAGCTGGGTGGGTGCTGCCCCGACCGCCCATGGGGCCCACCTTGTCCCTCAGCTCCTCCGCCTGGCGGACCTCCTCCTGCAGGTTGTAGATCTTGTTGACGAGCTCCTGTCGGTCCTCCAGGGCCTCCTTGCGGTCATGCTCCAGGATGTCCAGGATGGCCTTGTCCGAGTCTGGCAGGCTGCGCTTCCCGGCCTGGGCGGGCGGGGAGTGCGGAAGTGGGGGAACGTTTAACGGTGCTGGGGGCAGGGGGAGGGCAGGGAGCGTGGGGCCCGGGAAGGCGGCAGACGAAAGTGCCGGCGACACACTGAGCGAGCGGAAGGTTTTGTGCCAGGGAAGCAGAGAGAGGCAAGGGTCGCTGTCTCTCGGGGTCCCTAAGCAGCTTATTATTTACGAATTTTATCACCTGGAAAGAAGCATAAAAAACATCCCGATGCCTGTTGTTCTGCCCCGGCTCTTATCAGAGCTCAGAGGAGCACTTGCTGCCTCTCCACACACTTCACAGGTGACAACAAAGAGAGGGCTGATCTGCCTTCCAGATGCCTCCCCTGAAATACCAACTAATCTCTCTGACTAAACCGGGACGCATCCTCTGCTCTGAACGAGAGCCTTCCGCGCCAGGCAGCCAGTCCTGGGGGGCGGGGGGAATCATTCCAGAGGAAGGGGCGGGTGCCTTTTTTCTTTCCCTGCCTATGTGTTTTGGGCTATTATTCCTCGGTACCTACAGATGATTCTGTGATGGCAAAGGTGGGGGGAGGCTCCTGAAGTTTTAACAAATCACACAGAGCTGAGAGTTGAGTTTCTAGGAATCTTTAAGGCAAGAAGATTTCTCGGATGTACTTTTCTCACAGCACCCAGGGCAGTGATTTTGTGTGAATGGTGATTTTCACAGAGTGATTCAGCCGAGGGAACATCGCCACAAGTTTTATCTCACATAATGTCGTGCCTCTGAGAAGTGGGTGGTGTGGTCACCCCCGCTGACAGAGGAGGGACTAAGGTGCCCAAGGACGACACGAATTCTCTGTGGTCCCCGACCCTCATCCTCCCTTGCGCCCACTGTGCCCGCACTGGCCCTCACCTGGATGATGGACTGCAGCTCCTGGATTTTGGTCTTCAGCATCTCATTCTCCCGCTCCAGCTCCAGAACTTGCTCCTTCTTGGGCCGGTTCTCGATGTCGTTCTTTAGTTTCAGCGACTGATTCCTCTCCAGCTTGCATTCCTCCTCCATCTTATTCAATCGATGCTTGAGCTGGTCGATCTGAAACACCCACAGGGTGCCGAGGGGAGAACGCAGTTGGCAGGAGACATTCAGAAAAGGCAGTGCCTCCCAGATCCTACTGGACTTCCAGCATGAGCTGTGCTCTGCCCCCCTCTCTGCTTCCTCCAGTTGGTGACAGAGAAGGCCTCAAAGAAACCTCTTCCAGGGAAACAAACCACCCCCTCCTTGTTGAGGAAGAGGGCCCTGATCCATTAATTTAGAACAGTTCTAAAGCAGTTACGTCCCCTGGAAGAATCCCTCAGGCAACTTTTGTGGAGTGGAACAGATTACAGACTAGGATCAAAGGTACCCAACCTGGTGTTTCCCCGAGGTATGTTATCCATTTTAAAGGTCTTTTAGGATGGGTTCCAAACTCTGATCCTCAGAAGTCAAGATCCCCTCAAGAACCCTCGTGTTATCGCAGGGAGCAAAGAGATGGGGGGCGGCGGGGGGGATCCGGGCCCCACCCTGACTTCACATCCCACAGTAGTTCTGCACATGTACATGTTTTGGCCTCTTGTGTTTCACACAAGATTTTAGTTGAACAAATGGCATTGCTGCCACTGACAGGATCTCTGGCCTAAAGGACCTGCCCAGACCTAGTGTGTAAGAAAGAGTGGCTTCCTGGAGGAGGAGGCAGTTACTACCCCTGGAAATGGGACAACTTCTCCAGCTGTGCTGAGCTTCACCCAGGAGGCGAGTGTGAGGAACTGAGACCAGGAGGAAGCTTCTTAAACCTCTGTGACTTAGCCTGGCTGCTTCCCCAAACTGATCAGCCTTGGTAAAACACCTAGAAGAGGAAGATTGTTTTCAAGGTCTGCAAGGAAGAGGGTACCAAATGGGTGAGTGTCCTTTTTCAATTCTAGGCTTATGGGAGGAACATCTCAAGAAATCTGGCAGGTAGAGGGTGGTGGCTTCAGCAAGGAAGGGACCTCGGCTGTACGCCCGTGGTCTGAGGGAAGGAGCAAAGAGGAATGCAGGGAAGCAGCCTGGGCCTGAGAAACGGCCTAGCACTCAGCTGGCCAGATGTTCTTTTAAGTTCTAGATATGGTTTCTCACTGTTACTATATGGCCAGAAAAACATAAAACAGGAGAAAGTTCTAGGAGAGAAAGTTTTACACCTCCGCCACAGGTTAACACCTCCAAACCCTACATGAGACAGCACAGGAACCTTGCTTCCTGGTCACACTCACACACACACACACACACACTCCTCCTCAGTCTTGGAAGATGAACCCAAGTGACCTGTCCTGGGTCCAGATCCCCAGTCCCATCCAAGTGGACACAAAGTGAGTGCTTACTAGGTCAGCCATCTTGCCAAAGACATATTTCAGCACCTCAGCAATCCTAGGGCGTAGGTATAATTTTCATTTCCATGTAACTGGCATTTACGAATGAGGAAAGTGAGGCCAAGAACCAAATAAGTGGTAAAGCCAGAAGAAGTCAGATTTGAAGTCAAATCCAAAGGATTTCGAAGCTCTTGCTTTTTGCCTGCTACGTCGCTGACTCAATCCACCTGAATTCTAGTGGACTGTTTACTGATCTGTCTGGTTCAACTAAATTGTAAGTGACCTGAGCACAAATCAGGTTATTTATGCCTATGTCCCCCACAGTGCTTAGCACCGTGGCTCACACATGGCAGGTGCTTAATAAATATTCTGAGGGTCTATTTTCCACCCAGCAGCCAGAGTGACCTTTCTAGATATAAATCAGTTGTCACTCGCAGCTCTCAATCCCTCAGTGGCTTCCATCACTACTGGAATAAATTGCAAAGTTCTTACCAAGCCCCCAGGATCTGCACCCTGGCTGTCTCCCATTTGCTCATTCGGCTCCAGCCCCACTGGCTCTCCTGCTGTTTCTCAAAAACACCACGCATGGCCGCTACCTGGGGCCTTTGCACTTGCTCTTCCCCTGAGACTTGCAGGGCTGGCTCCTCCCTTTCCTCAGATCTCTGCTCCTGTGTCTCCTTCTCAGGAACGCTTCCTGACCATCCTATTTAAAACGGCAACCCTCACTCACTATCCCGAAACTCTTTTCTCCCTCTTCTTAATAGCACTTATTACTACCAGCGATTGACGCATTTCTTTTCTGATTAGAATGTGAGCTCCATGACAGCAGGGCTTCGTTCTGAGTTATGTATCGCTGGAAAAGAGGCTGGTGCAAGGCGGTGGATGAGTGAAGCAATTCCCTTCTCCATCTCCCTTTTGGAAGTAAACTCGTTAATGACATCTATCATTTGGCTGCTGGATTGTTCACGGATAAGTGACTATTCCACTGTGCCATGCTGCGCTTTGTGGATACAGCTGTGAAGGGCAGAGTCCTGGCCTCAAGGATCTCATGAATCCACGGGACAGGTGCTGTGCCCATCTCCTCGCTAATTTTCCCGAGGGCCATAGAGCTGGGCAGGCCCCTGAATCCTCCATCGCCCCCCTCACCCAGCACGGGTGCAGGGCCCATGAGCTGGGCCCACGTACGCATCTCTGGTTCACGTGCCTAGCGGGTCCTCGCTCCGGAGCAAGTGGGAAGCTCCGCCGGGTCCGGGTGCGCAAGTCTGCACATGCGCACAGGGGCCTGCAGGGCTCCTGAGCAGGAGGGCAAGCTCACCGGGCCTGTGCGCATGTGCAGACACGCGCGGTGGATCTGGGCGCTAAACCGGCGCCGAGCCTCGCTGGGTTGGCGAGCGCACGCGCACAGTCGATCTAGGCTGCCGGAACGCCCGCGTCTTCCTTTCTCCCTCACCCGGCCAGGTGTTAAACCCTGCGCCTGCCTGCCTGGTGGTCTTTGCCCCGGTGGCCTTCGCTTCCCGCTCACTCACTTCGGCCCAGCAGCTCCCGCCACGTGCCCCTCACCTCGAGTTGGAGGTCCCGGCTCCGCATGACCGCCATGTTTTTCTCTTCGCTGAGCTGGGCGTAGCGCATGGCCAAGTTGTAGTTGTCATCCTTCACCTTGACCAGCTCGTCGTTGTAGCTGTCCCGCTCCTCCTTCATCTTGTAGTACCGGTCCCGGAAGGTCAGCAGCTCCACCTGTGTCAGCGTCAGCTGCTTCCTGTCGTCCTCCAGCTGTCGTGACTTGGCCAGCAGCTCACACCGCTGCAGGTCCTTGGCCTTCATCTGCTGTTGCAACTTGATGACCTCGTTCATCAGGAAGTGCGTGAGGCCCTCGTGGCCCTCCTCCACTGTGGAGAGGGGGGCACCCAGTCAGGCCTGAGGACTGGGGAGGGGAAGAAGGGGGTTCCAGACGTGGGGCAGGTGTCATTCGTTCCCTCATTCACTCACCAACATTTTACTGAGCTCTTACTACCCATCAGGCACCGGGGATTCAGGGTGCGCAAGACAGCCTTGGTCCCGGTAGAGCTTATGTCTGGCAAGGGAGACAGACATCAAAAAAGCAAGTGATCACACGCAAATATAGCTACAGATCGAGAGGACTGCACAAAGTAAAGGTATAGGGGACTGTGAGAGTGTGTAATGGGGTGGAGGGGGACCAGATCCAGCTGTGTGGACAGAGGCATTAGAGGAGGCTCCCGATGGATGAGCTATTGAGGAGAGAAAAGACATTCTAGGAAGGTGGAACAACATTGCCAAGGTCCTACGGGAAGGGAAGAGGAACCTGGCACATTTCAGAAACTGAAGGAAAACCGAAGTGGCTGGAGCTCAGACAGAGGGAGAGGCAGAAAGGTGAGGCTGGGAGTGTCATCAGGGGCTGGACCACGTAGGGTCCCTGTGGGCTGCACTGGGGTCTTTAGATGGCAACAATGGAAAGCCACTGAAAGGTTTTAAGTAGGGGAGGGTGACATGAGGAGTAGAGAACTCATTGGATCAGAGCAGGAATGGATATAAAGAGCTGATAGGGTTGTATGTGTCTTGACTAGGATAGTGGTGTATATGGAGAAAAGACTGATTTAAGAATACTTAGGAAGGAAAATTAAGATGACAAGATGACCACAGGCTCTGGTTCATGGGATACTGGCAGGAGGGTAGGCAAAGGAAAGGACAAGATGAAGAGGGTAGGGGGAGTCCCACCCCCCCAACACTCATGGCGGATGTTCAGTAAACACCCACTTCCCTTGATTCAGTTTGTCCCTCTGTGACCTACATTTCATCATCAGGCAGAAATAAGTGGTCGACAGTTCCTAAGTGCCACTGGGGCACTGTCCTGACGTCACAGATCCATAACCTTAGAGCTGTCCCACCACTGGACACACACACACACACACACACACACACACACACACCCCTCCCATCACAGTCCGAATGCTGATGGTAAAGCCACTTACCCACGATGGTGGAGAATCTACGAGTGGGTTCCTTTCCGGTCACCAGTTTGTACAATTCTGGGTAGTAAAATTCCAGACTCTCCAAGAAGGCCACGTAGCCCCTTTGCCCCTTCGTATGGAGAATGTCCAGCAGTCGGCCTAGAGGAAAGGCCAAATCACTCGGTGGTCAGAAGCGTCCATGTCTCCGAGTCCAGTCTTATGCTGGGCTCACATCCAGAGAGTACACTCTTAAGAAGAGAGTCTCACCACATCCTGTCACTCCTGAGTTATATCTTACAGTCTGGCTAATGTAAATCGAAGTGCCAGGCCCTCGGCAGGGATTGTGAGTGTTAGTTTCCTTTCCCCCAAAGACTGGTGGAACCAGAAGCAGCCATAGGAAACCAACAGTCTTAAAGAGCTTCCCAACTGACCAGGGCTAAAATTAACCACACAGGCGTCTGTGATCGAAGGAGGATGGATGTACAGCAGTGGTTACGGAATAATATATGGTTCTCTGGGATTCAGACCAGGAAGATAAGTATTTGGGTGGGGAGCTAGGAAAAGTCCTAGGAAGCAGGAATAGCTCCATGTTCTTCAGTGGGATTATCACATAGCCTGGGAACGTTTTTCAGCTGTTTCTTCCCTTGAGGTCCTAAAACTCAATCCTTCCCCTAGGGTGGACATAATAAATAAATTTCATCTTGTGTCACCTGACTGTTTGTCACAGCGGCCCGGATTCTAAAGTTACATCCAGGCTCAGGAGGAAAACATGCTGGGATTAGTGATGTTTGTCAGGTATGCAAAGGAGAGTCATAGCATATGAGCTACTTATCACCAGTCATACTGTGGGCAAGTGAGTTTCAACCCTCTTAAACTGTGAACCACAGAAAGAGATGTATTTTACATTGTGACCGTGTGCTTACACACAAAGACATATTTTGCTACAAACATATATGTGAATGCACACACAGATGTATACAAACCACACTTACTACCTACCTTTAATGAATGTGATAAAGTGTCATGGACCCCTAGGCAGTCTGGAAAAGCCTATGGACCCTTTACCAGAATAACATTTTCAGACAGGTAAAATGCATTGGATTACAAAGGGAATCAATCGTAATAAGATACGTTAACAAATATTAAATTTGCGACTCAGTAAACAAATGTGCTTCTTTATTAATGCATCAAATAAGCCAATCTCTTGGCAGGTCTAATAACTACTGTAATTTCAAGGGAAAGATGAGTATAAATGATATTTTGGAAATCTGTAATAGCTGTAATGTGATAAGAAGATATCCGTAATGTTTACTGTTGACAAAGACACAGGTATTGCTAATCATCGTGATTTGTTGCCTACCTGCATCCATAATTGAAGGGAATGCTAAGTCTTAGGTTGGTAAAATAAAGATGTAATTGCCCCCCCACCAAGTTAATAGACCCTCTCTACCCGTGGACAGTTTGGTGGGGGACCGGGGGGGGGGAGAGGTCTACGGACTCCAGTTAAACATCCCTGCCTGAGAGAAACATCATTTTGCTACAGCTAACTGTAAGTTGTCTCCTGAGGTTACCTGCCCGGTTGATCTTGGACGGCAGCATGGGAGCATTAAGCACTTCATCTTCATCTTGTTCGTCAATGACCTTGCACTGGCGCAGGTAGGGGGTGAGCTTGGCTGGGTTGATGTAGCGGCTTAGCATGTGCCTGTTGCACTCCACATTCTCCCACAGGGCATCCTCTTCATCCTTCAGTGTCTGCATGTAGTCGTCCATCTCTGGCGCCCCTCCTTTTAGACATAAACCCCAGCAAGGTTAATAGAACAGCCTCACTGGACTAGCTCTATAAACTTTGGAGAGATCTCCGGTATCCACCGTTAAGTGAAAAAACAGTAGAGAAAAGCATATATATTCTACCTTTTATTTGAGAAAGGAAGGGATAGGAAGAGACGTATATTTCTTTACATACTAAACACAAACAATGGATGGATAAGCCATAAAATTAAAACAAAAATTATAGGGAGAGAGGGAGAATTTTGTAGTTGGAGTATATCCTTTCCTTCCAAGTTTTTATATCTTACGAAGAATTTATATTTCCAAAAACAATATATGCTATACTTTTTGTTTTACGGTTTCACATAAATGGCATCATACTATATGCTTTCCTGTTTCCTTTTTCAACTTGCTTTTTCCTCTCTGCATTTGCTGAGATTTATCTAGGTTGATACATACAGACCTAATTCATTCATTTTTAAAAACAGCTTTGTTGAGATATAGTTCAGGTACCGTACAATTCACCTTTTAAAAGTGTACAGGTCAATGCTTCTTAGTACAGTCCCAGAGTTGTACAACCATCGGCACAATTAGTTTTAGAACATTTTCATCCCCCCCCAAAGAAACTTCATACCCTTCAGTAGTCACTTCCCTCCAATACCTGCTCCTCCAACCTTAGGCAACCACTAATCTATCTTCTGTCTCTGTAGACTCGCCTGTTCTGGACATTTCACTTAAATGGGATCGTACAACATGTAGTCTTTGGTGCCTGGCTTCTTTTCAAGGTTCATCCATGTTGTATGTAGCATGTTTCAGTACTTTTTATTGAGGAATCCTTTTTCATTATATGGATATATCACATCTTGTTTATTCATCCATTGATGACTTTGGGTTATTTGGTTATTACGAATTATGCTACTATGAAGATTCATGTACACGTTTTTATTTCCCTTGAGCAGATATGCAGAAATGGAACCGATGAGCCATAAGGTAACTCTATGTTTAACATTTTGAGGAACTGCTAAACTGTTTCCCAAAGTGGCTGCGCCATTTTACATTCCTGCTAGCAATGTATGAGGTCCTAATCTATTCCTGCTAGCAATGTATGAGGTTCTAATTGTCAACAATTATTCTTGTCCATCGTGTTTAGTACAGCCATCTGAATGGCTGGGAAGTGGTATTTCACTGTGGTTTCGATTTGTATTTCCCTACGAACTAATGACATTGAGCATCTTTTCATGTGCACATTGGCCATCTGTGCATGAGAAATGCCTATTCAAATCCTCTGCCCATTTTTAAATTGGACCTTTGTCTTTAATATGGAATTTTTATGTGTTCTGTATACAAGTCAGATATATGATTTGCACATGTTTTCTCCTATTCTGTTGGTTACCTTTTCACTTTCTTAAAGCTATTATTTGTAGCACAAAAGTTTTTAATTTTGATGTAGTCCAATTTCTTTTTTCACTTGTGCTTTTGGTGTGCATCTAAGAAACCATTACTTAATTCAAGGTTATAAAAATTTACTTCTATTTATTTTCCTAAGAGTTTTATACTTTTAACTCTCACATTTAGGCCTATGATGCATTTTGAATGAATTTTTGTGTATGGTGTGAGGTAAGGGTCCAACTGTTTTTAACATGTGGATATTTAGTTGTTCCAGCACAATTTGTTTAAAAGATTCTTCTTTCCCTACTGAATGGCCTTGGCACCCTTGTCAAAACTCAATTTACCATAAATGTGAGTGTTCATTTCTGGACTCTCAATTCTATTCCATTGACCTATATGTCTATCCTTATGCCAGTACCACACTGTCTTCATTACTGTAAATGTGCCGTAAGTTTTGAAATTGGGAAGTATGAGTCTTCCAACCTTGCTCTTCCCATTTCAGATTGTTTTGGCTATTCCGGTCCCCTTGCAATTCCATATGAATTTTAGGGATCAACTAGTCAATACTTGCAAAAAAAAGTAGTTGGGATTTTGATAGTGAATCTGTTGCATATGTAGATCAATTTGAACAGGTATTACTATCTAACAATTAAGTGTCATGCTCCAAGAATATGGGATGTGTTTCTATTAATTTAGATCTTCTTTGATTTCTTTCAGCAATGTGTTGTAGTTTTCAGTGTACACTTCCTTTGCTAAATTTATTCCTAAGTATTTAAATTCTTTTTGATGGCATTGTAAATGTGAACGGCATTCTTATTTGTTGAATAAAATTCATTGTTAACATATGGCTGTACAATAAATGACTTCTGTATATTGCTGTTCCATCCAGCAGATTTACTGAAATCATTTATTAGTTCTAATAGTTTGTTAGTGGATTCCTTATGACAGGATGTTTTCTATATGACTTGCCTATATATAAATGTCATCTGCAATTACACTGCTTTACTTCTGTCTTTTCAATCTGGATGGCTTTTCTTTTCTTTTCTTCTCTTTTTTTCCCCCTCTAATTTCCCAGGCTAGAACTTCTAACACAATGTTACATAGAAGAGGCAAGAATGCACATCCTTTTCTTGTTCTTTTTTTTTTTTGCGGTACGTGGGCCTCTCACTGTTGCGGCCTGTCCCGTTGCAGAGCACAGGCTCCGGACGCGCAGGCTCAGCGGCCAGGGTCCACGGGCCCAGCTGCTCCATGGCACGTGGGATCTTCGCGGACCGGGGCACGAACCCGTGTCCCCTGCATCGGCAGGCGGACTCCCAACCACTGCGCCACCAGGGAAGCCCCCTTTTCTTGTTCTTGATCACAGGGGAAAAGCATTCAGTTTTCACTGTTAAGTATGATGTTACCTGGTTAAGTGTGTGTGTGTGTGTTTCAGACGTTCTTTATCAGGCTGAGGAAATTCCCTGAGTATTTTTGTCACAAAAGGATGTTTAATTTTGTCAAATGCTTTTTCTGCATCCAACTACCATATAGTTTTTAGCTTTGATTCTATTAATATATTACATTGATTTTCAAGTATTAAACAAACCTTGCATTCTTGCTGTGAATCCCGGTTAGTTATGGACTTGTTGGATTTGGTTTGCTGTGAATCCCGGTTAGTTATGGACTTGTTGGATTTGGTTTGCTGTGAATCCCGGTTAGTTATGGACTTGTTGGATTTGGTTTGCTGTGAATCCCGGTTAGTTATGGACTTGTTGGATTTGGTTTGCTGTGAATCCCGGTTAGTTATGGACTTATTGGATTTGGTTTGCTAGTATATTTTTGAGCATTTTGGCATCCATACCTTATGGGAGATGTTAGTCAGTAGTTTTCTTTCCTCGTGATGTCTGACTGGTTTTGACATCAGGGTAAATTTTTCCTCATAGAATAAATTGGGAAGTGTTTCTTCCTCTTCTACTTTTTTGGAGAGTTTATGAAGAATTGGCATACTTTTGTCTTTTGTTTGGTAGAGGTCACCAAGGAAGGCTTTTCTTGGTAGGTAGGTTTGTTTGTTTGTTTTTTTACGGTTTTTTTTTTTGTTTTTTTACGGTACACGGGCCTCTCACTGTTGTGGCCCCTCCCGTTGCGGAGCACAGGCTGCGGACGCGCAGGCTCGGCGGCCATGGCTCACGGGCCCAGCCGCTCCGCGGCATGTGGGATCCTCCCGGACCGGGGCACGAAGCCGTGTCCCCTGCATCGGCAGGTGGACTCTCAACCACTGCGCCACCAGGGAAGCCCCAGTAGGTAGGTTTTTGATTACTAATTCTTTACTTGTTGTAGGTTCCTGTTTTTCTTGAGTAAGTTTCAGTAATTTGTGTCTTTCTAGGAATCTGTCCGTTTCATGTAAGTAACCGAATTTATTAGAAACTTCACATTATTCCTTTGCTTTTATTTTGCCTTTTATTTCCGTAAGGTTGGTAGTAATGTCCCTTCTTTTATTTCTGATTCTAGTATTTTGGATCATCTCTCTTCTTCTCTTGGTCAGTCTAGCTAAGCGTTTGTCAATTTTGTTGAAATTTCAAAGAACCAACTTTTGGTTTCATTCATTTTCTCGATTGCTCTTCTCTCCTCTAACTCATTTACTTTTGTCCTAATAGTAGTACTTCCTTTCTTATGCTTGCTTCAGTTTTCGTTTGCTCTTCTTTTTCTAGTTTCATAAAGTGGAAGGTTAGGTTACCGATTTGAGATCTTTTAAAAGTATTAACATTTATAGCTATAAATTCCCTTCTGAGCACTGCTTTAGTGACACCACTTAAGTTTCAGTATGTTGCATTTTCATTTCCGTTTGTCTCAAAGTAAAATATTCTGTTTTCTTGTGTGATTTCCTTGACCTATTGGTTATTCAGAAGTGCGATGTTTAATTTCCCATATTTGTTAACTTCCCAAATTACTTTCTGTTATTGATTTTTAATTTAATTCCATTGTGGTTGGTAAACATACTTTGGATCACTTCAGTCCTTTAAACTTACTGAAGTTTGTTGTGTGGACCAGCATATGAAGAACATTCCAGGTCGGGGGCTTGAGAAGAGTATGTATTCTGCTGTTAGGTGGCACGTACCATAGACAAGTCCAAGTTCAAATGTCCTATTTCCTTGTTGATCTTCTGTCTATTGTTCTATCCATTATTGAAAGTAGAGTATTAAAAATCTCCATCCAGCTATTATTGTTGAATTTTACATTTCTCCCTTCAATTCTGTCAGGTTTTTTTTTTTTTTTTTTTTGCGGTATGCGGGCCTCTCACTGTCGTGGCCTCTCCGGTTGCAGAGCATAGGTTCCGTTCCGGACGTGCAGACCAGCAGCCATGGCTCACGGGCCCAGCCGCTCCGCGGCATGTGGGATCCTCCTGGACCGGGGCACGAACCCGTGTCCCCTGCGTCGGCAGGTGGACTCTCAACCACTGCGTCACCAGGGAAGCCCCAATTCTGTCAGTTTTTGCTTCATGTATTTTGAGGCTCTGTTGTTTGGGTTAGGTTATATTTATAATTGTTATAACTTCCTGGTGGTTGACACTTTTATCATTATGAAATCTCTTCTTTATTTCTAGTAACACTTTTGTTTTAACGTCTATTTTGTCTGATATAAGCCACTCTAGCTCTTTTATGATTCTTTTTAGCATAGTCTATATTTCTATCCTTTTAACTTTCAACCTCTTTGTACCTTTGGATGTAAGGTTTTTCTCCTGTAGATAGAATACACGTGATCTCGTTGTTTCAATCTAATCTGGCAATCCCTTAATTTTTATTGGTTTATTCATTTTTAACTGTTGAATGTATTATTCCATTGCAAGAATATACCATAATTTATTTCTTCATTTCCCTATAATGGATATTTAATTTCCCCCCAGTTTTTTACTTGAAAATTTAGCACTATTTATAATAGGAAAAAAATGTACACAATCCAAACATTCTTCAGGAGATACTCCATGATCCTTCTGCACTATAGAATAACATTTTGAAAGTACGTGGTGACATAAAAAGATCCCAAGACATCGTTTATTTAAAAAACTAAAGGGAGGGAGGGAGACGCAAGAGGGAAGAGATATGGGGATATATGTATATGTATAGCTGATTCACTTTGTTATAAAGCAGAAACAAACACACCATTGAAAACCAATTATACTCCAATAAAGATGTTAAAAATATATATATAAAAGTAAATATGTACACACATACATGTGGTATAATTAAAATATATATTTGGTCTTTGCCCCTGGTTCCCAGCACAGAGTGAAAAGAGTGTGAATGCTTTTTGTATGGTAACAAGATAACTCTTGGGTAAGGGGCCCCTAGTAGCTTTAGGATGGGAGCTGACCGCCAGAAGAACCAGGCAGGTGATTAGAAGGTTGTAACTTTCAGCCCCACATTCCTGCCTCAGGGGAGGTGAGCGAGGCTAAAGATTGAACTCAATCACCAACTGAGAATGATTTAATCAATCACACACGTGATAGCACCTTGATGAAAATCCCTCAATGATGGGGGGCAAAGAGCTTCCAAGTTTCTGAATGCAAGCACATGCTGGGCGAGTGGCTCATCTCAACTCCATGGGAACAGAGGCTCCTGTGCTCGGGACCCTTCCGGACCTCCTCATATGTGTTTTCATTTGTATCCTTTAAAATCAACTGTTATAATAAGTATAGTGTTTTCCTGAGTTCTGTGAGCCATTCCAGCAAATTACTGCACCTGGCGAGGAGGCTGTGGGAGACCCTGATTTAGAGCTGCTCAGGCAGAGGGCAGGTGGCCCTGGGTTTGGGGCCACCATCCGAGGCGGGGGCAGGCTTGCGGGATGGAGCCCTTAGCCTGTGGCATCTTTGCTGCCTCTGGACAGTTAGTGTCAGAATTGAACTGGATTGCTCGACACCCAGTTGGTGTCAGAGAATTGGTGGATGTGTGAAACAATGACACGTATTTGGTGTCAAGAAAACACTGTACATTTGGTGTCAGAAAAAATATCACAACACAGTATAAACTCATTCATGTAACGTAATACCTATAATTATATAGGTAGGGGTGTGTGTGTGTGTGTGTGTGTGTGTGTGTGTGAAAGAGAGAGAAGGGGAGAGAGAAATAGGGAGAGGGGAGGGGAGGGAAAGAAGGAGGGAGGGGAAAAGTTTGAGAGGATCTGATTATACTGATTCTATCTAAGAAGAGGGAGGAATTCTGAGGTTACTGGCCAGGAGGACTTGGACGTTACCTATACTGTTTTAGTGTTTACAACACACACACCTATCAGTGTATTATGTGTATAGTTTGAAAAAGGAGAAAAAGAAAAATGAACAAAGATGACAGCCAAGTCTAGGGAAATAGATGTGCCGATATGTAACATCTGCCTTCCTGCCCACGCCCTCAGATGGCCACAGCCCTGATATCCTGTTTGTACCAAATAAACCCTCCAGCCACAGCCGACTGACCTGCTCCAAAGAGGACCAATCCCGAGGCTGGGTGCACTAGTCCAACCCCTTGACCTGGGAATTTCCTATGGGCCAAAGAGACAGTGGGGCGGGTGAATGTGCTGTGGGGAATTAGCTAGAAGGTGGCATCAGGGTGGCCACAGTGGAGGCTAGAACTTGGCCACAGTAAAGCAGAGCCCCAGGCAGGTCGAGGCTATGGAGGCGGAGGGAGCTGGTCTGCCAGGTGGAGCTGCAGTGAGACCCCGAGGGCCCCTGAGAAGTGGCAAGAGTCCTCTCTCTGGGTGTATAACTCTACTTCCCAGCCCTGTAAGCCTTAGCCACATGTGACGTCTGGTCCTTGCTACAGACCTTCAAGAATCTCCCCATTAATTTGAGATGGAGACTCGTGTATGAAGATTCAACAGAGGCACCGTGTATCCAAAAAACCTGGACACCCTACAGACGTCCCGACACAAGTAGAGGGGGTAAATACTGTGCGTATTCAACGATGGCATACCCTACAGCAGGGCAGGGGCAAAGACCTACGGCCCATGCGTCAACACGGACGGATCTCGGGCAGGTGAGGCTGGGTGTAAAAGCAAGTCGCGAAAGATTACGTGCGATAGGGGAGCGCCCACGAAATTTCCCAAACATACGCAACTCAGCTGTATGGTTGAGGATATACTGCAAAACTATACTGAAGAGCAGGGGTCTGATAAACGTCGGAAGGGTGAGGGCAGCAGGACGGCTGTGACGTGGTGGGACACATAGGTGACACGGGTGATCCTGGGAAATACCACTTCAGCTGGGACACGCGTGTCCATTTTACTGTTCTTTGTTTCACTGATACACGTACACATTTTTATGTACGTGTGTGTGTGTATAAAAACGTACGAAATATTTCATGGGCAGGAACTTTGGATAGTGTAGCTAGGCTCAAAAGAAAAAAAACCCACCTTGACCACAATTTCAAATGGATTTCTCTTCTCAAACGCTTCCCTGTAACTCAGCCTGACTCGGCCCCATCACCTGGAGGAACCTGGATGAAACGTCAGCTCGGAAACACGCTCTTAGACACCGAGGCCCTGAGCTTTAACAGCCTATCGGGCTGGACGGTCCTCCCTCCTCTCAACTGTAGCCAGAGATGATGGCAACTCGGACAGTACCCTCAGCAGGGTCTGGCTTGGTCTTGAGTCAAACCCTAGACCACATCTGTCTTTCTACACACAGCCAGAAAAAGCAAGTTCAAGCCTCCTGGGCCACATTCTGCAGGAAGGGCTATTTTGCTCAAGTTCTTACAGGCTCAAGGAGACCACCTGCCGGTGGACAAACTCCATGGCAGCTGCTGGTCTCACGTCCCTCCGCCATTCGTTGGAAACATGGACGGTGTGGCCCCAGCTGTTGCTATGATACAGTTCAGTATCTCTGTCTTGACCTCCGAGCTGAGGGTGGCCCCCACCAGCCCCCACGGTCGCACCTCGCCTGACGGTCTCTGATTCTCCACCAGCTGCCCGCTCGCTCAGAACCTGCTTCCTGCACCTCCCTCGGCCTGGAACCCTCCCCTCCCCGCTCCCCTGGCAAGTCTCAGGTAACCTCGCTTTCTATTTATTTTACATAAAGGAGACACACGTGAAGTACCTGGCATAGAGTCGGCGCCCAATGGACAGGAGGTGACTTTTATTCCTTTTACTCCTTCTGGCTGGGGCTGGTCCTTCCCTGAGCCAGTTTCCTTCCGGATGTGGAGGTCTGATGGGCAGGATCTGTAAGAGGAAAGATAATATGACTTGAAACAAGGCCACAGGTTGGAGACAGAACCATTCAAGCAGCGAAGGGGCCCGCTGCTTTGGAAGCAAAGGCCACACAATCCCAGGGCCCGCCATCTCTTCAGGTGATGGGGACGCAGTGGACTACGGCCTGGAGCTGCTGGGGGAGAAGGGCTTTTGTTCCCACTGATGGACAGCCGGGAAGGCCACTGGCCCCAGGTCCCAAGACTCTGGGAGTGGAGAGAAGGCCACATGGTAACTGTGGGGCTGCTCCTGGCCGGGTGGAAGCTCGTTAGAAGTCTTTGATAGAAGCATTTGCAGAGTGTAGAGGTTCTAATCAGCTAGTAATTCATCAGGTCAAAAGCAGTAAACCACACTCCTGAGTCCAGAAGCGTTCCCTTCACTGTGAGTGACGTCTCAGCTCTGCTCGCCGTGGTTTTGGGCAGGAACATGCCGTCACTTCCCCAGGGTGGCGTTTCTTACGGTGACTGGCAAGGCCGTCATGCCCAGCCAGTCCCTCCAGGAGCCCAGCTGGGACTGTGGGTTTTGAGGGAAAGGGCCGGCTCTCCTGAAGAAAGCGTGGTAGAGGAGGGGGCGGGGGGGGGGGGGAGGCACAGACCCTGAGGTCAGGAGGGGCCGACACCGGTCTTTTTTTTTTAGTGGTTTGAGAGATGGCAATTTTATTTATTTATTTATTATTTTTGGCTGCGTTGGGTCTTCGTTGCTGTGTGGGGCTTTCTCTAGTTGCAGCGAGTGGGGGCTACTCTTCGTTGCGGTGCACGGGCTCTAGGTGTGTGGGCTTCAGTAGTTGTGACTCGGGGGCTCAGTAGTTGTGGCTCATGGGCTCTAGAGTGCAGGCTCGGTAGTTGTGGTGCATGTGCTTAGTTGCTCTGCGGCGTGTGGGATCTTCCCGGACCAGGGCTTGAACCCATGTGCCCTGCATTGGCAGGCAGATTCTTAACCACTGCGCCACCAGGGAAGCCCCCGACACCTGTCTTGACAGCTGCCAGGGTCCCTTGGCAGGGGCTCCAGACGGCTGCTCCAAACCCACAGCTCCACTCAGGGGTGACGGGGACCCTGGGATGCCATCGTTTAATCAGAAACTTGTTGGGTTTTGGCTTTGAGGATTAATCATAGATGACACCAGATCTCCCAGGGCTGACAGCAGCTCTTCTTGTCGGGTGTCAGCTTGGATCGGAGTCAGCTGTCTCAGACCCTCAGCCCCGGGGAGGTGGCGGCGACATGCTTCTCTGGAGGACGCTGTCTCCTTGGTCTCCTCGGCTGTGGGGCCCCGGGCGAGGGCTGGGGGAGCAGGAGATCTATGGGCAGGCCAGGTGCCCTAGCCAAGATCGGCAGGGCCGTCCTCAGCCCAACAAACCAAGGCCCAGGGAGGCCCAGGGAAATGATACTTCTCTGTATTTGCATTAAACAAAGAAGTATGCATTTGCATTTTTCCTCTTTTATAATCAGAAGAAAAAGCTTTAAGAAAATTCATAGTAGGAGAGGTTTTAATTGCAGGAAAGGGAAAGCAGGTTTGTACTATCCGATGATGTGTCAATGTAGTTTGGGGAAACTGAGGCACAAGACACCCAGTAATGAGGCTGAACTTTCTATTTCTGCCCTTTGAATTTTGAGTTCACCCTCGAAAACTTGGTCCTAAGGTCGGGGCAAACGTATCGGCTACATCTCCTGAGCGATTAACTCATAGGAATGACATTCAACTGGTGGAAACATCATCCCTGTGTTTATAGACGACTTATTCTGCCAGGCACTTGGCTAAGCCTAACTGCTCAAGAACTCTTTGAGACAGGTGGTTTTATCACCACCACCACCATCATCATCACCGTCATCACCACAGTATAGCCAAGAAAATCAAACCTGGGAGAGGTTCCAAGTCATATGATTGGCATGGAAGGCTGGATTTGGACTTAATCACTCCCATACAGCCCCTAGAATTGCCTTTTTTAAAAAAACTTTACCTTTTAAATGACTCTAACCAGAAAGTGTATGTACAAAATCTCCCTGAAATATCACTCTATCACACAAACTTAAGACAGAACTAAAACCAAGTTCTAAGATGCCAGATATTGGCTCAGGGTTCAAAGGAATAACTCCTGCTTCTCAAAAGAGGAGTCAATTGCTTGGTGAGTTATGAGCTCCCCGTCATTGGTGTTATTCAAGCACAGTCAGCCAGGGATTATTCTCACTCCAGGGAAGCCCATTGTGCAAGCAGAACTTGCATGCACAGTTTTTGTTCCCTCCCACATAAGAATAAACAGAGAGGCAAGGGGCACTTAAGGTTTAAGCGGAGTCCCCACATGAAAGGAAGAGATCGAAATAGACAAACTGATACAGGGAAACGGCAGAAAGCGGACAGTGCGTTAAGAGAAAACGGAAAAAACACAATCCAATAATTAAAATCCATGAAGAGATTAGATAAGATATTGCAGTCATAAAACAATAGTAGGGTGCTTTGACAAGGGAGCAAAGGACAAGAAAGAGTTCTTCATGATTAAAATAAAGTAGCCAAAGTTTATAATCGATAGAAAGTTTGGAAGATAAAGTTGAGGAAATCGCCCCGAAAGTTAACAAAAAGTTAACAGAAGGAAAATAAGAAAGGAGGGAAATGAAGTCAGTTTAGAAGGTCTAATATCCAATAAATAGAAATCATGCAGAAATTATGCTTCCTTTCCTGTATATCTCGTGGGGATACAATATCAATTATAGGATGAAATTATCAGAGAAAATAGTATTAGAGGATTCTCCAAATGTAAAAACATGAGTCTTAAAAAAAAAAAACAAAAAAAAAAACCATGAGTCTTCAGTTTTATTTATTTTTTATTTATTATTATTATTTTTAAAAATATTTATTTAGTTGCACCAGGTCTTAGTTGCGGCAGGCGGGCTCCTTAGTTGTAGCGCGTGGGCTCCGTAGTTGAGGCTCCAGGGCTCCTTAGTTGTGGCATGTGAACTCTTAGTTGTGGCATGCACGTGGGATCTAGTTCCCTGACCGGGGATCGAAACCGGGCCCCCTGCATTGGGAGCGCCGAGTCTTATTCACTGTGCCACCAGGAAAAGTCCCGAGTCTTCAGTTTTAAAGGGTCCTTTAAGTGCTCAGTACACTCAGTGGAAAATAACCTCAGAATATCATTCTGAAATTTCAGGGCACCAGGGGATAAGAGGAGACCCTAAAATCCTCCTGGGAGAAAGCATTAGGTCATGTGCAAAGGACTAGAAGTAAGTTTGGCATCAGATCTTTCGACAGTAATGCTGGAAGCTGGGTGATGCCTTCACATTTCCAATGGAAGATACCTCTAAACCTAGGATCCTATACCTACCCAGACTATTACCTGTGAAAAGAGAATGATGCTATTTTCAGAAAGGTGAGGACTCTAAACATTTAGATCCCACGCACCCTTTCTTAGGAAGCTACTGCAGGCTATGCTCCAGTAAAATGAGGGAATAAAATGATAAAGAAGAAGGTGTGAAGGCCAGGAAACAGAGCAGCAAGGGAAGCTGCAGGGATGGAGCAAGGGAAGATGACAGGGATGCAGTAAAAAGCAGCTGGCCAAGATTCTGGCAGGATCATGGAGGGCCCACTAGATGCAGACAGCCAGGGGGAAAATAATGAACCATTATCTGCTATATTTCATAATTTAGGAAATATTATTATTAGGCAAATGACAGGTCTGAGAGTCAGAAAGAAAAAATTGAGGATAGGTACATTAAAAAAACCTCAGCAAGTGAAAAAAAAGAGAGGCGATATTAACTTTGGAAAAAACAAAAAGATAGGAAAGGAAACATGATCTCAGCATACAACTTGCTTCAACACGAACAATATTTACCTGGTCACGATAATGTAACAGGTAAAACTGATCTAAATGTACGGAGATGATGGCGGAGGGCGGGCGTCGAAGTGCATGGAGTGGGGAACTAGGAAAAGGGAGCTAAATTATCATCCACCTAAAGGCGTGTCAATAATGTCTTAAAACCGACATATTGATAAATAGCAACATAAGCATATTATTTAGAAATAAGGAGGTAGATAACAGAAGAAAACGACATGGAGAAAAAGAGAAGTAGCTGCCTCTGGGGATCAGGGCTGGGGATGGACGTTTTTCATGACAAGCCTACTTTACTTTTTATCTCTGCATGACGTTATGTATTATCATGGTAAAAAAAAATTACCTATGTCAATAGTTGGAACCATTTAAGGCATTTCAGTATAAAGAATCAATCAGTTACCTCCATTCTCTGAACACGTACTATAGTCTGCTTTTTGTAACACTTGTCAGCTCACCCCTTCATAAACCAGAAGCGCTGACTATGTGCTGGGCACGTCACAGATGCCGCCTCGCTTAACACTCACAGGAGCCTGATAAGGTCGGTTTTAGGATTCCCACTTTATGACGAGGAGGTCAGATCAGAGAGTTAAATAACAGGGTGAGATACCACAGCCACTAAGTGGCAGAGCAGAGATTCCAACTCAACCCCCACCGACTCAGCATCACCGGGTCCAAAACTCGCCATCATCACACCTCACACCGATGAAGCACAGCATCTAACCTAACTAATCAGATTCCTCGCTTCCTGGGCTCCATATCTTTCTCTTCTTTTGCTTTATTCCCTCATTTTGCAGGAGCATATCCTCTAATAGCCATCTAGGAAAAGGGACCTGGTAGTTGCTATAAGCAGACACTGGGCTAAATGCTCCATGTGGATTATCTCGTTTACTACAACAACCCTATGAGGTAGATACCACTACAATCCCCAACTTATGGAAGAGGAAATGGGTTCAGAGGGGTTCAGCTACCTGTCACATGTCTGCTTCATCTTTCCATCCCCCCCTCACTCCCGCCTCCCTGGTAACATTCAGCATGGGGCCTGACTCTTAGGAGGTGCTCAATATATATTTGTTGGGTGAATAAATAAAAGTCAGAACCTGAATGAAATAAACAAGGAGGCTGCAATGACTTCAGATCCAGGGAGTGCCAAGCCCTTTGGAAATGAGCTGTCTCCGTGGGACAGACATCTCTCCTCTCCGCGGGCTGCCCCAGCGCAAAAGCTCCGGAACGAGAAGGGGGTCAACCATCAGTTAGATAAATGCGTCTCTGGTTAATTGATCTGCCTGGATGATTGGAGTGAGAGGCCTGAGGTGGAGGGTTTAATTATTCCAATGAAACCTCCGCTTAATCGAAAGGACTTCTGGCATAAAAACGGGTGAAAGATTATTGAGAAGGATGCGGAGACACCGGTACACACCACCAATGTCTACTGTGTTTACAGCTCTGAAACGAAAGCTTAGTGGGAAAGAACCAGATGCAGCCCTTCCTGTGTGTCTCCTGCCCTACAACCCGTTTCATTCCTACGAAAAGGGCACTTAGAGAAGCAGCCAGAAAATTCCTCCTGCAAAATTCTTCTCTGGCATCCCGGTTAACTTTTTAACCTCTGTCTAGCTCAGCTCATTCAACTGAAATATTGAGACGATAATATTTTCCATGAATTAACATGTGTATAGCAATCAGGAGAGCTTCGCTGATACATATTTTGAAAGCAGCAATTATCACTTTAAATTCACAGTGTAGTGGCACACACTGACAGCTGCAGACCCAACAGCCATTCTCTCTTACTTATCAACAGAGCCCCAATTCTGTTTGCAGCATTACTGTACCCCCTTAAAAACAAACAAACAAACAAAAAAAAACCACAACCGTATTTCTAGCCTCCCTTGCAGCTAGAATTGTGGGTGTGTGACACAATTCTGGCCAATGAGATGTAAGTGGAAGTATCTGGGTGAGACATCTAGGAAGGGTCTGTAGAGGAGGAGGAATCGGGTGAGAAGCGTGAGAAGCACCTTTAGTTTGTCTCTGTCTTCCTACGTGGAATGTGGACGCGATGCCTGGAGGAAGGGCAGCACTCCTGTGAGCATGAGGACAAAGTCCACACTCTAAGTACGGCTCCATAGGACGCTTCACGGACTTTGGGTCCAAGCTAGCCTTTGAGTTCTTGGTTCATGAGAAGAATAAAAAACCCTAGTGTGTATAAAACTGTGATTTTGTTTCTATAACTTGCCGCCAAAAATCATCCCAGCAGATACACATTACAAACAAGATCTAAGCCTTCGGAGAAAATCACACTGGTCCCAGCCACACACTCTTAAGCCCTACAATCTGAGAAACTTCCTGATCTGTTTGATCCTGTTCCTTTTTTTCTAGATACAAAACCAGAGAAAGCAATCAATAAGGACTAAGTACTGCCCACGTACAGAGGCCTGCAGGGGACAGAAACAAACAGCATGACCCTGAGGGAGATGGGGCGCTGCCCAGGAAGTGCTACCTAACACCACGCCGTTGTCCAACGCATACGCCGGATGATTTATCCCGCCCGCTGGGTCCGGCCTCAAATCCGGAGCCGTGCCCCTCAGTTCTCAGCCAGTCTCTGGTCACGTCTCCAGCCTCCATCACATCCACTGGAATCCATCTCTTCTCTTTACTCCTCTTTATTCCACACGCAACCCTCCCCCCAACTCGAGTTACAGCCAAACTGCTCAGCCGTCATCCGAGGCATGTCCTGCCCCTCAGCCTAGGGCACTGCCCACCACCCCCGGGCCATCTCCTTGGGCACCAGGCCACCTGACACTCCTCAAGGTGCTCCCCCCATCCACTTCCAGGTGACCCGGGCAAAGGGCCAATGGCTTCTGTGGCATGAATATATCTCAGCTTGATAGCTTTTGGGAAAAGAGGAAGCATCTATGGGTAGTCAGGATTTGGGGGTGGTTGGGGGACATGGCAAACACCGGCCCTCCCCCTCCCCAGGCCCTGCCACATACCCGGACATCTCCTGTAGTGGCTTCTGACTTGCACCCATCAGGGCAGAGAGGTTTGGAAGGGCGTACACCTCTTGCATGACCAAAGGTTATTGCTCCCCCCTCTCCCCCTCCAGCTCTCATTTTCCGACCACTACTACAGAGAAGCTTTTGTGAAAAGCAGAATTAGGAATGACAGACTTAGATTGTTCTGAAATGTGTATCAATTTATCACATCGGCTCTTTACAAGCATTCGCTCCGTCTAGATTCCAGAGCTGCGCACACAGCAGACTGACAGCTCCGATGGTCTCCGTGAGCCGCGGCTGGACACCCCTTGGCCAAACCCAAAGCCCAGCGTGAGGTCAACCTCTCTCACTCCCGGAAGGGCAGCTTTGCTCCGGGCCAGCCCTGATGGTAATGAAACACTGTTTTCTCCTGCGGGTGCCTTCCAGGCCTGGTCAGCAAGCCCGCCTTGGCCACAGGGGCTGTCAAGGCACCGAGACCACCAGTTGGTTCCAATTCTGGAGCCCTCTGTGCTTTCAAAGAGAGACCGTTGGCTTCATCTAAGCTAAATTCTAGCACAGGAGAGGTGTGTGCAAACCATGAGCTGCTTTCTGGGTTGGGGTCTGGGTGAGGCAGTTTGGAAGGGACAAAACTGGACATGGGGCAGGCACAGCCCTAAACGTGAGCACTGACAAGCAAAGTCCTGCTCCTGGGAGGCTGGGGGCTGGTACGTGAGTGTGGGCTGAGCCCAGCGGCCCCGAGAATCTTCTAAGTGAAAAGGTTGGGTCCTTGCATTTCGTAGGAAAGGTCACCAGCGTCATCAAATACGAAGCCCACTCTTACAGCAGCCAAGAATGAGGGCTGGAAGTTTCTGTGGGAGCCACGTGCAGACTTAAACCTCCCCCTTTATCTTGGCTGCACAGGAATCCCATGGGAGCCTGGGACAAGGTTAAAAGAGGAAACCAGGCGGGGGCCCAAGGCCTTTGGACGTCTACGGGGGCATGTCTGCAGAGTCTGGTAACGAGGACACGTCAGAGTAAACTTGAAGCAGGAGAGTGGGAGCCTCACTCATTCAGCCATCCATCCACCCATCCATCCACACATCCATCCATCCATCCATCCACACACCCATCCATCCACACACCCATCCATCCACACATCCATCCACCCACCCATCCACACATCCACCCATCCATCCACCCACCCATCCATCCACACACCCATCCATCCACACATCCATCCATCCACACATCCATCCACCCATCCATCCATCCACACACCCATCCATCCATCCATCGACACACCCATCCATCCATCCATCCACCCATCCATCCACCCATCCACGCATCCACCCATCCGTCCACTGAATTCAACAAGCATTACCAGCAGAGAATGACAGAAGCGTAAGAAAAAGAAAGAGACTATGAGAAGGTTCAGGAGAAAAAAAAAGAAAAGGACAAGTGAGGATAAGACACAAGTGACACACTTAGGGATGTTCAGAGCAGAGCAAAGGAGGCAGAGAAAGAAACTTGAAGGAACAAAGGTAAGAGAGCCTCGCAGATTCATCGGAAGAAGAGGTGAGAGAAAGGTGGGAGCAGTGACTGGTGGAGAAGGGAAAAAAGGATGAGGGGCCTGGACCACAGCCTGGCGTGGCCCTTATTTTAAAGGTGAGCCTTAGCTCTGAGAATGCAAATCAGAGGCACAGTACAGCGCGCTGGGGGAGGGCTGGGGAATGCAAGTCAGTCGAGTTACCCACCCCGCAGCTCAGACGGAGTTATCTCCAGGGCCCAGAGCTGCATCCTTTGAGGCCTCGGGGCGAGCAGGCTGAACACAGAACAAGCACAGCTCTCTCCCTTCTGCGTTTATAAGACACACTGAAAACCTACTTAGGGCCGATATGGCGATCAATTTAAAATGCATTTCTAGTCGTGGGGCCGTCTATTTTTTGAAATGTCACGGGGACAGGTAAACGCAGTAATACTCCTAAACACATTTCCATGTGTTTGAACACAATGGTGTCAATGACTTCAGTCAACTAGGCTAATATCTAGAAAAAGGCACATTCCAGGTTTTCTTATGTGGGCACAGGGTGGTCGTTGGAGGGTGGGGTGTTTCTGATTCTCCCATCACCATCCGGGGAGAATACCAACTGCTGAAATCAGGGAGGTCACCCCGGCCGCAGCAGGGAAGCCAAGGAGGAGGCCTGAGGCTCTGGCTTTCCCGGGCTGCACGGGGGCTGCCAGAGCCTCTTTCTAGAAAAGCCTTTGGGGCCGGTCAAAACGCCGGTGCAGGAAGCAGCAGACCAGGCTTTTATGTAGATCTCAGACTTCTGTGAACACCCCGAGGTGTGCAAGGCTTGAGGTCAGAACTGTACTTTCTCAGACCACAGTCCCCGGGGCAGATTTCCAGGCAGCAGAAGAAAAGAAAGCGGGAGGTGGTGAAGGCTGGGGGAGAGTGATTCTAGGAAGACTCCTGCCGCTGTCGGCTTAGAGAGCTGGGGGACTGAGGTTCCAAGTGAAGCACCCCCCCGCCCCCCCTCCAACAAGATGTAACTCCTGCCCTCCAGAGGTTAAGATACATGGTGTTTGTGGGTGGGAAGTGACATGGATTTCCCCACTTCCCCGTGAAAAAAAAAGATGGGGGCCGTGGGAGAATGACTGTAGGAATTCTACTCGAATCGAAAAGAATCAAACCAAAAAATCTTTGCCTCAAGAGAGAAAACCAGCAGCTTCTGCCTCCCTGTGTTCTAGAGGAAAGGATATGGTCCTAGATTCTGCCATTTTTCAGCTGTGTGCCTCGAGCACGTTGCTTAACCTCTCTGAGCCCCCATTTATCGTTCTGTAAAATTGGATAGGGAGCACCTACATCTTAGGGTTGCTGCAGTGCACACAGGGAGGCACTTAATCAATTATCACTTGGTCCACCCTTTCGGAAGCCCGTGGCCAACTCAAGATGGAGAGAAGTCTCTGTATAATTATCTCCACGCCAAACAGATTTTAGAGAAAAACTTTATAAAGGTCTGTCCTCAACCCTTCTGTCTGGGCTTCTGATTTGCGACTCTCCCACCTGGTGCTGTGAGCATCTGTCTACCATGTTGCTTGCGATACTCTGGGCAGGACCGTCTCCTGCTTCCTTGCACACCCCGTGGTCTAGCAAGTATCTTTCACAAATAGGCACTTAATATTTATAAAGTGATTGATTTCCAGTGGCTAAGTGCTGGCTCTCTTGTTATAGTTTCCTCTCTTCGGTGGCTGAGACCTTTTTCTCAGCGGCTGTGGGGAGGGTTTTCACACGACAGCCGGCTGACTGGAGCGTCTGACCTTCAGTCATACCGAACTGGTTTTGCTGTGCCTGCAATTCAGATCTAAGTGCCAATCTATCTTGTAGCGTCAGTCAGCGGTGGACTTGGAGAGTCTAGAATACCCATCCCTCAGACAGAGAAAGACAAATACCATATGATATCGCTTACACGGGGAATCTAAAAAAAAAGAGTACAAGTGAACTTATCTACAAAACAGAAATAGAGTTACAGATGTAGAAAACAAACTCGTGGTTACCAGGGGGTGGGAGGGGAGGGATAAACTGGGAGACTGGGATTGACAAGCACACACTACTATACATAAAACAGATAACTAATAAGGACCTACTGTAGAGCACAGGGAACTACTCAATACCCTGTAATGGCCTGTACAGGAAAAGAACCTAAAAAAGAGTGGATACACGTATGTGTACGACTGATTCGCTCTGCTGTACGCCTGAAACTAACACGACATTGTAAAGCAACTCTACTCCAGTAAAATAATAAGTAAATAAAATAGAATACCCATCCCTCCAGCTTCTGACCTACAGGGACAGAGCCATCTTGTCACGAACCATCTCCACCGGGTGAAACGCAGAAACGCCCGCGCGGATCCTCCATTCTGCTGGGGAGAACCCTCCACCTGCCTTCACTCTCCCCAACACATCGCGTCAGCGTTATGGCAACCACCGGTTTTTTGCAACGTGCTCCTTCCGTGGGCCACTCCTGGAGTCTGAAGCACCTGCCGCATTTTCAAGGAGACCCAGTTCTAGCCACTGGGGCGCTGGGGTTCCGTTTGTGGAATCCTAATTCTTTGAAAATGGATAACCCGACACCAGCCGGCATTCTGGGGAGTAGGCCTCACGCGTCACCCCTCACTGTGGGAGGTGACAGGAAGTGCAGAAACTGTGTCCCCAGCGGACCTCCAGAAGAAACACGGCTGGGCCTCAGGCACAAGGCCTGCTCTGCCATGGGTGCCTGACACTAGGACGACTCCAGACAGCACGGGCCTGCTTCCCAGCAGGACAGGGACAATCAAGACGCCGGTGATGGAAAACTGCAGGACACAGCGGCGAGTTCTGGTTTTTAACTGGGCAGGAAAACAAGAGAGGCGCCCCACTACCCAGCACGTCCGCTGGTTCGGAAAAGGACTCAGAGGCAAGCTCCGAATAGCGACAACGACCGTCTCCCAATCCTTCTGGGGCCGATGGCCCAGCCTGGGGCGGCTCCGGACGCCCGAGTTTTTCTATTTCCCCTTCGTCTCTGCGTCCTGCGGCAGCATCCTCACTTCCTGGAGGCATTTTTAGAAGAATAACAGTGCTCTCTTTGCCACTGCTATCACAACAGTAAGGGTTTCCCTGCGAGGGAAGTGAAATCCAAACCAGATTTTCTGTCCTGAGATGCTCTGCCAAAGAGATGGCAAGGGAGTAGGCTAGTTCAAACGCATTCGTGGAGCGTCCGCTACACTGGGAGCGAAACAGGCTTGCGCATTCGATAAAGCGTTGGAGAGGGGGAGGGGGAAGGGGAGGGGGAGGGGTGGGAGAGGGAGGAGGCGGAAGAGAGACTCAGAAAGGGTCTCCCTACTCAAAATTAACTCTGAAATACACGGCTCTCTCACGGAACGGGGTCCCCTCCCTTGCTTCCACCCGTGCGGCCTCACATTTCAATGGGCTACCCCTTCGGATAATCAAGGGCTGGCTGTAATTAACTGCTACAACGTCCTCAGGAGCAGAGCGGAACCGCAGCTCGGGAAGGCTGGCCAGAGCTGCACCTTCCTGCCCCGTGCCCCTCAAGAGGGGTGGCTCGGAGCTGTCACGGCCACAGGATGGAACCGCCCTGGGGGTGGGCGGGGGCCACGGGCCAAGTTCCCGCTTCTCCCACCTCCCTCTGCCCAGCCCCGCTTCCAGTCCTGCCAGCCGCCAGCCCTCAGCACCAGAGACCCTAAGCACAAAGCCATCTTCTACACACAGTGGAAGACTACTAGGCCGTAAAAAAGGAACGAAGTACTGACCCACGCGGCAACACGGTCGAAAACATCGAAAGCATTGTGCCGGGCGAGAGAAGCCGGACTCCAAAGGCCATGTACTGGAGGATTCCGCTGACATGAAATGTGCCGAACAGGGAACCGCACGTGGACGCAACTCCACCGAGTGGCGGCGGCCAGGGGCTGCGGTGGAGGAACGGAGGGGGCGACCGCTGACGGGTATGGGGTTTCATTTGGGGGTGACGAGAATGGGTCGGAGCTAGACAGAAGTGGTGGCTGCACGACACTGTGACTGTGCTAAATACCAAGGAACTGTTCACTTTAAAACGGTGTATTTTGTTATGCGAATGTCACCTCAAATCCAATCACATCGCGTCAATAAAAACAGCTACGAGGGGTCGCCAACCGAGACTAACCCGAACCCTTCAAACCGTCAGTTCTGATGAACAAGTCAGGAAATCGCGGCCGGGGGAGCGGACACCCCGGGGGGGGGGGGGGAGGGGAGTCGGGGAGTCACGTGCTCGTCGAGTCTTTCTCCGTCGGCTTTTAAACCTCCGGTTCCGGAAGACTGGGAATCCTCTGCGAGGGGCTCCTGAGGGCCTCGGTGTCCAGGAAACGGCGAGAAAGAAGAGGGGGCAGCAGAGGGAGGTGGGGCGAGGCTTAGAGGTTGGGGCCAGAGAAAAGGGAACCGGAACTCAGACCTTTATTTAGTACCTGCAGGTGCAGGGCCGAGAAAAGGGCAGAGAAACGAAGCAAGACGCCGCAGTGAAGGGAGGAGTGTTGGGGGCCGGGCGCCGGGAGGGCTGCGGAAAGGGGGAGCCAGGAAGGACCGCCCCTGTCTCTGCATCCGTGTCAGTCACATCCCTCCTCTGGAAGCTGCCCGGCGCCGCGCACGTGAACCCGAGCAATTTCCTGTAATCGGCTCACCTGTTTTGAAGCCACACGCGAGCTCGAAACATACAAATACCGAGACTCACATTTTCCACGTAGCTGTGCGCGATCAGGGGAGCCAGGAAGAGAAGGCAACGTCGCAAAATGTCTCCAAACACGCGGACTTTCCTTCCGAGGAGGGCTGGTGTCGCCCGCCTCTCTGAACGGTCTGCTGTGACAAGGTGTCTTTGATTGAACTTGGTCGGGGTTGGAGGCTGGTGGGCGTTTCTTTGTCACTTTCTCTGCCACCAGGCACCAGCGAACATGAACCCGTGTTTTTCTGACGTTGCATCCTTCCCACACAGTGGGGGTAGAAATAACTTGACCAGTCTCTGAAAGTAACAGTGATGGGAATGCGGGAAACTTTACGCTCAGACATCACCTCTGGCTTCTTGCCATGTGAGCGAAAGCTTATGGATCAAGGGGCAAACTGGAAAGACTTTGTTTTTGGCATGTGCGAAATGACACAATCACCAGTAATTAAGGCGCCCATCAAAGCGGCACCCAGACGCTGTAGACGGTTACTGACTTGAGGCCGTTAGAGATGCTGCGTAGCGAGGGAGTCGGCGGACGGCGCTGCTTTTGTGATCGTTGAACGAGTCCACGCAGGAAGCCAGGCTTGTGAGCCGGCCCCGGTTTCACCCGGCAGGCGGTGACATGTCTGCACAGGACGCTTCCACGACCCAGCTGACTTCTTCAAACCAGTGACGTCAGTTTGATTCCCCCTCCCCCGAAAATAAAAAACCAAACTAGACTCCGGTCTCCGATAAGCAAAACACCCCCAGGGGCTGCTGCGAAAGTTTCTTCAGCCTCCCAGGACTCACTGGATTCCTGAAGCATGTCGTTAGGAAATGAGGAACCTTCTCAGACGCCTCCAAGAGGTACTGCGGGGGCGACGTCCCCCTGGGGGCCTGGTCCTTCTGCCTGCTTGGTAAGCCGCTCGCCCCGCACTGCGCCCTTCCTCCCCGGATTCTGGATCAAACGTCTCCTGCCTGGCCTGGCTCTGCAGTCTCTCTCTCTCTCATGCCATTTGGCTTGTGGGCAGGGCCTGGGCCTGCGTTAGCTGTTGGACAACGTTTAGCAACAGGCTCGTTTCTCTGCGTACGGAACCTCAATAAACCTCGGAGGAACTGATTGAAAGGTGCTCCCCGGGGAGGGCAGGAACCCCAGAGAGGGCAAGGCTGTGAGGCTGCCAGCTGCCGATAAAGGCAAGGGCCCCAGCTTCTGGGAACAGATGCACACACACTTCCCCTCCACCCAGCTGGGCTGCGGCCATCTCACTCCTTCAACAGGAACACACGCCAGGCACCCGCCCCCACTCCTTGGCCCTCTGCACCGTCCTGCCTCAGAAGAAAGTTAAAAAAAAAACCCAGCACGTAAAAATGAGAGCGTTCTGGTCCAAATCGGTCATCAGGCATTGATTGAAAGGCTTCTCTGGGCTCAAGTCCACGCTCTGTGCAATCAAAGCTACAGCATAAAGTAGCTGCCCCAGCACCCACTGTCGAGCACCCACTGTCGTTTAGGAAATTAAGATGGAAAAAGAACACGCGTGGAGCCATGAGAGCTCATGCTTCGGAGGAGAGCACGACCGATCGGCAAGGGGGGTGGCGGGCTCCACGGCAGCCCCCAGACCTGCCACAGAAGACGCTCCCTGACCGAGGATGTGGATTTGCCAGCTGGGCACACAGGTGTCAGAGTAAAGAGGACCGGCCGGTTGGAAAGTATACTCACGTGCTTGCAAACTAGCTCGGCCCCAGGTCTGGCTAGGGGGTCTCTCCGTGGTCCTCTCAAATTCCCTCTCCTCCAGCACAGTGGCTGCCAGGCCCCCAGAAAGCGCTGATGCTGCAGGGAGCAGTGCCCCCCCCCCCCGGAAGCTGGCGCAACACCCCACTCACAGGCTGCCTCTGTTTTTAGCAGGGGCCGAGGTGTGGGCTGGGGTGGGCTGCCATACTTCCCTTTTTATTTTTGTTCTGAGCAGAGGCTGTGGGTGCCTTTCTGCAGAGGGGGAGGCTGGGAGAAGAGGAGGAGACTGTGTTCTCTCCGGCAGGGGGCGCGCTGCGGAGAGCGGGAGCCGTGTCTGCCCTGCGGGAAGGTGAGGATGGGAGGGCAGGAGCTCAGCCCCGCCCTTCCTGCTGCCCCCGCGCGGCCGTGCAGGCCCTCACCCCGGAGACCACGCTCCTGGCTTTGAACTGCACCGAGGAGGAAGGCCAGCTGAGGGGAAGTGCGGGGCCTAGAACATTCCAGGGAGGATGCTCCCGTGGGCCTCACGCGGGGCTTCCCAGAGCCAAATACACCATCACCCTCTTTTCTCCTCCAACATCTCGTCCTCCCCTGTCCGCATCCGCCTTGACCACTGACCCAGCTCCTCTGACAACCGTGTCTTCTCTCTGCCCAATCCAGCTGGACCTCCACCGCGGGCTGCAGCAGGGCTGGGACCCCCCCACACACACCCCACCAACCCCGGTCAGGCCCTGGTATAGATGCCGGGAGGAGCACGTGTTGGCAAACTCTCAGCGAGAGTGCAAGTTAGACTGCGGTGACGGGTGACAGTCGCCCGTCTGCCTGGCCTGTCCGAGCATCCCGCACAAGTAGGTGATCGCTGAAGGTTGGCCCTCCCCCTTTCCTAGAAGGCTGCGAGGCCCCTCTGGTCCCACACAGCTAGACAGGAGCTTCTCACCCTGTTCTCCGCAGCCCTACGCAACAGAGACCAGCCCTACCAGCTCTGCCTAATTCCTCTATTTCCCAGTCTACAGCCTTTCTGTTCCCTTTCCTTTTCTTAAAAATTGCAGTATGACCAATAAGCTGCATGCACCTTAAACTTAATGAGTTTTGCAAAGAAGACACCCCGTCACCAAGACCCCGATCAAGAAACAGGGCACGGCCACCACCCAAGCAAGTGCCTTCACGGCCCTTTTCATCCTATTCCCCATGCCCATCCCAGAGGCAACCACGACTGTGCTTTCTGTTTTACCTTTTTCTGGAACTCAGGAAAATGGATCAGCACGGCCAGCTCTCTCTAGGGTCTGGCTCGTCCCTTTCTGTCCACTGATGTGTGGATCACGGTTTATCCATTTATCTGCTGACGGACATTTAGGCTGTTGGCCCGATTTGTCTATTGGGACATTCCTATATGCATCTTCGCGGGGGCACATGTTGTCATGTCTTCTGACGGGTCGTCTGGGAGGTGCACGCTGAACTCTGTAAGAAGTCCCCACTCTATTTCCCGAAAAAGTGGCCCTGTCACCCTGCCTTCCCACCAGCGGTCGCTGGCAGGTGGGTGTCTGGTGAGAGACCCCTTCCTGGTTCACAGGCGGCCGCCTTCTCGCTCTGTCCTCACGTTTCCTGAGATCGTGGAGGGCAGGGGAGCTCTGCTGTCTCTTCTTCTTCTAAGATCACTGATCCCATCACGAGAGTCCCCCCCAGACCTCATCTAACCCTCATCCCTCCCGAAGGCCCCACCCCCAAGTACCATCCCGTTGTGGGTTTGGGCTTCAACATGTGAACTCGGGGGCCCAGCGTGCAGCCCACAGCCCGTGAGAAGCGGCGGGAAGTGCTGCCGGTTTGGCTCCGCACGGGACATGGGGGGACTCGCTGTACCTCCCGTGGGCTCAAGGCCCCCTCGTTACCTGCTGTGCTGTGAGCATCATTGGGACTTCGTCAACGGAGTGACGACTCCCTGAGCCAATCAACGGGAGGTAAGCACAGCGTGATGATTCAGTCTTACATGGTCAGAGCCCACACTAATGGCGTTTCAGAGCTGGCAGGGTTCTCGAGGGCCGTTTCAGGCACCAGCACGGCCTCGCACACTCCAGGGGCCGAAGGAGCCAAGGTGAGCTGAAGGACCGGCTGAGTTACAGCCCTGCGAGAACGGCTCCGTGCCTGGTGGGCCCCCCGTCCGTGTTCTCTCCTGCCGCCCACCCCAGTGGGACAGGGCCCTCTGTCCTCCGTGTTGCAGAAGACGGTCCGCAGGTGGAGGCGTCGAACGCCGGGCCTGGGACCTCCAAAGGGGTGAAGGGAGGAGCAGGGACTGACGGTGGTCTTCCACTGACCTTCCGTCACCACCCCGGCCCCTCACTTCTCCCCTCCGAGAAAGCTGATCCTTCCAAGCTCGGGCAGGACAGGCAGCAAGGATGACATCGCCAAAGGCAAGTGGAGGGAAGCTGCCCAGTCTTGGGGGAGATTTCAGGGGAAAGGACGTTCAGCCACGTTCCCAGGGGGGGCCAGATGCCCTCGAAGTCCCTTCCAACTCTGGGATTCTGAAACATGCCCCGTCGGAGAGACCAAACGTAGATGGCAGAATTTTTCCACGACTGGGTGAGGAGATGCCCACTGGGCTCTTCAAGGGCCCACAAAAGGGATGGAGCCAACATCCAAGGGCCCAAGGAGCTGAATTCTTCCAGGAAGAGGGGTTACTCGAGGCCACGGTGGACAGGGTGCCCGGAGACCCCTCGGAGAGGCAGCAGTAACCAAGTGACACGTGAAAGGAAGTGGCATTGAGAGTTTCCTGCGCACACTCGGGGAGGTTCGAGTCTGAGCTTGTGGGTGATGATTTTTCTAGTATGGCGAGAACAGAAAAGAACAAAACAGCTGGCTCTGCAACAGAAAACCGCCTCATGGGAGCTCGGCGACCCCGGAGACGAAACAGCCGACGTGGACTGGCGGCTTCGGTGTAGGAACCTCGTCCCATCTTTCCCACCGGCGGTCCCGCTGAGGCCCAGTTCTGCCCAAGGACTTGGGTTCAGCCTCCTCCCCGCGCTGTTTGCTTATTTATCTCCGCCTTGAAACCGCGGTCCTGAACAGCACAGGCCCTTCGCTGCTGACTCAGTTGCTGGAGCCAAAATTCATAAAATCCTATTTCGGAAAGGTCCCATGATTTTATTTTCTGATCATAAATATGAACTTTAATTAGCAGCTTGCTAATTAGCAGGTGCCGTGGAAACAGAGAGGGGAAGGGAGCATATCCCGTGTAAAACAGAGCCGGCCTCCCGTTAACTCTCGCCTCTCCCTCTGCCCCTCACCCCCTGCAAGTCCTGGAGAGCAGAGAGGTCGTCTCAGCCAGAAAGGACGGGGGCCAGGAGCTCACTCAGGCAGAGAACTGGATGTGGCCGTGGGCTCAGATGTCTCCTCTTTGGGTTGGTGAGAAGTTCCCGGGCGCGCCGGCCTGGTCAGAGGCCCGGCTCTGTCTGCCCGGCAGAACCAAGGGGCTGGGAAGAAAGTGGAGTCTTTGCCAAGAAGCTGAAGGAAAAGCCACTAGAGCTTCGAAAGAGCTCAGTGACTCTCCTTGACGCTGAACACTGGTGGGTGAGTGACTTCACGGTGCCCACACTTTACAAAACACGCCAGACCCGACACCCACCCCGTTCCTCCAACTGCCCCTCCTCGGTTCCTCTATAAATAACCCATAAAAAACCCATAAATAACGTATAAACAGTTTATCTATAAAACGGGAATAATAATGCCCATAGCTGGCAGAATTTTAGTGATGATTAAACACGTTTCTAAAGCAACTGCCTGGAATATAATAGATACTCAATTAATGGGAGCTTTCATCATTTTCAACCGTGTACGAGTTCATTAGTTAAACCCAAAGTCGAGAACTTACTAACATCTGACGTCCTGTTAAGAGGAAATGGACTATCGCAAGCATTATCCAAGAAGCCGAGGTTAAAACGTGATTGTTAATTTCCTAAACATGATGGGGAAAAAAACCCAGTCCGTATGGTTGGTGGTGAAATGATGCTAACATCAACAAGAGTGTGTTCTGCATCACCGTGTCTAAAATCCAAGCATGTGTGGATGGTGTGACATGTGTCCTTTACGGGACACGGGAGCAGGTGCACGGACTACCAAACACGAGCACCTGTTGGATGTGAGAAAGGGCCACACCCTCTCCTGATGGCGTCTGCAGCATCAAACTTTAGACCTCCTCTGTACTCAAGGCACATGAGACTACACTCTAGAAGAAAGTTCGTGGCAGAAGGTGAGAGAGTTCGAGCGTTGTTTTCTTGCTTACTTTTTTCTTTCTTTTTTTTTAAAATGGAAGATTATTGCCGTTCTGCTGGCATTTGGGTTCCTGAACAAGTAAGAAGAGCACACGTTTCGGCTCCCTGTGGCTCTACAGGGAGTTCTCCTAGGGTCACAGCTGAGATTTCCGGGATGCATGGTGCTCTTCCCATGTAACTGTCAGCCCCAGCAGGTGCAGGCAGTTTCAAGGGTGAAATGTTACAGATCAAGTAGGTTTGTGTAAATCCAACCCTCCTCTCTCCGCTTAACTGGGTTTAGCACCGGGGTCTACCCTGTGCCACAAGCATCAGCTGGTTCCTCAGGGAGGAGCTGTCCTGGGTGAGCCCTGGCTCACAGATTCCAAGTGCTCACTGGCGGGAGTGTTGTGTGCGGGCCCACAGCCTCGGCACCACCTGGAGCTTGTTGGACCTGCAGTATCCCAGGCCTCACCTCGGACCTTTCTCAGTCAGAGCGTGCCTTTTAACAAGCTCTCCCGGTGGTTGACCACACACGCAGAAGCACTGCTCTCATCCCTCACTGTTGGCAGAGACATCGGGTGTTGACTTAGATGCTCACCCCCTTCTAAGCTCCTGGAACCTTCTGGACACATGCTGATCTCTCCTGGCTCACTCCCTGCCTGGTCTTTGATGGTGTTTCCCATTTTGGCTCTACACACTTGGGGGTAACCGGGCCCCAGGTTGGACCAGGTCTTCATGCTTCATCCCGCAGTGCCCCTCACTTTGTTTTGGCCTTGCTAGTGGGTCCCAGATCCCCGGACACACTGACACTTCAATGGTACGTTAACTCCACTCCTGACTGACAGCTCCACCTGGGACAGGCTTGAGGGCCCTGCTGCCCATCACCCAGCTCTGCTTTCAACAGTCATTTTCCAATCTCTTAAATGGGCTAAGGAAGAACACTGTTTACTCGCAGCTAGCCCTTTTGTAAAGTGAAGTCTTCTGCAAAGTAAGAATTATGCCCCACAATTATTTCTTCTAAAAATCTAATATTTCATGCAACGAGACCTACTTCATTGCCAGTCTTTTATGATAGCCTCTTATCTGGCCTGGTGAATTCAGATCAGTTGTGAGGTGGTGGAAAGTAACAGGTTATGAACAACAGTGAAAACGCTGAACAATTATAAAATGGAACAACATATTTGAAACAACTGGAAGAGGAATTGTAGACACTGAACAACAGGGGGCTCAGGATAACCCTGATGGAAGGTAAATTGATGACGTAAGCCTCGTGATCACTGGCTTCTTGCCTGGATACACTTTACATACCACAGGGCAGGGGGGCGGAGCCCAAACTGAGGTGACAGTCCAGAATACAGGGCTGCTGAGGTCTGCAATTTGGGAGGAGGGGTACCAAGAGGAGGGGGGTACACGGAGAAATAGTGTTTGGCTAAATACTAAACTGCATATGTGCAAGTAAGACTCCATGAGCTGAACAGAGAACAAGTACCAAGAGGCTGTGAACCGAGAGATTTCATACGACACAAGACAGGCAAATGCTGGGGTTCCAATTAGCCAGATTTGGAAGACCTTACTGGGTCCCCTGAGAATTCGGAGACCTAGAAAAGTCCATGCCTGAAGAGCAGGGCTACTATAACTCCAGAATACGGACCACTCTAGATGTAACCAACAAAGTTTAAAAGTTCCAAATATTCACACGTAACTATTTTCCAGATCAAAACGTATCACAACTTATGGGCAACGAAATCCAGAAACTTGGCATCCACGATGACCAGAATTCAAGAAAAAATGTTTGCTATACATGCGCATAAGCCAACAAATTACAAGGAGAAAAACCAGTCAATAGAAATGGACCCAGAGATTACAGAAGCGTTGAACTTTGCATACAAAGACCTTAAAACAGCTATTATAAGTATGCCAAAGATTTAAGGGAAATATGAACGGAATAAGGAAAAAGACGTGAAACAAGAAATAACCAAATGGAAATTCTATATCTAAAAGTTAGAATATATGAATTACAAATTCAGTAGATGGGCTTAACAACCATTTGGACATTGCAGAAGAAAAAAATCAGTGACATTGAAAAAAGGGCAATAGAAACTACACACGTAAGCCATGGAGGGGGAAAAAAGACTAAAAAGGATGAGCAGAAAATCAGTGAATTGAGGAATAATATCAAGTGGTCTAACATTCACGTAGTTAGAGTCCTAAAAGGAGAGGAAAAAGAGAAATCGTGGAAGAAAAATCACTTTAATTTTTTCCCCAAATTTAATGAAAAGTATCGACCCACGGATCCAAGAAATTCAATGAACTCTAAGCAAAATAAACATGAAATCATACATAAGCATATCGTAAACTGGTGAAAATCAAATATAAAAAGAAAATCTTAAAAGCAGACAGAGAAAAAAGGATACATTACATACAGTGAAATAGGGATAGAAATACTGGTCACTCCTCATAATGAACAATGTCAGAAAGAAGACAACGGAACCACACCTTTAAACTGCTGAAACAAAAGGCCAACTTGGAATTCTTTATCCAGCGAAATACCTTGCAAAAATAAGATGACATAAAGGCTCTTTGTTTGATAGATCAGAAGCTGAAAGAAATCCATCATCAGCAGACCTGCAGTATAAGGAATGTTAAATGATATTTTTCAGACTGAAGAAATATGAAGCCAGATGGAAACTTGGATCTGCACAAAGGACTGAAGAGTGCCAAAATGGTAAATACGTGAGTAAAGATAAAATTTCTTCCATTTGCAATTTCTTGAAAACATAGTTAATGGCTTAAAGCAAAACTAACAACAATCTACTGTGTACTTTGTAACATATGTAGAAATAAAATACATGACAATCAATAATCACACAAGGGATGAGAGAGGGTTAGGTGAACATATACTGCCATAAGTCTTGACACTATATGCGAAGTGATGTAATATTAATACAAGGTAGGCAGTGGTAAGTTAAAGGTGCATTGTATAAGTCGTAGCACAACTGCACATGTACACAAAGAAAACAAAGAAATAGGCTAACAAGTCAACAGAGGAGATAAAATGAAATACCAAAAAAGACCTTGATTCATCCAAAGGAAGGCAGAAAAGGAGGAACAAATAAAACAAAGAATGGACGCATCAAAAAGAAAACACTTAGATGGTAAATGTAAATGGATTAAACACTTCAATTAAAAGGCAGAGATTATCAGAGTGGATTAAAACATTATTCAACTATATGCTGTTTATAAGAGACTCACTTTAAATATAAAGACACAGATAAAGTAAGATAAGGAAGCACTATTCATAAAAACTGGAATGGATACACTAATACCAGAAAAGCAGACTTCAGGAAGAAGAGTATTATCAGAGGTAAAGAGGGACATTTTATAATGATAATGGAGTCAATTCATCAAGAAAATATAACAATTCTGAATGCACCTAATTACAGAGCTTCAAAACACATAGGGCAAAAATGGATAAAATGGAAAGAATTAGATAAATCCATAATTACAGTTGTAGGTTTCAATATTCTTAGTAATTGTTAGGACAGGTAGATAAAAATTAAGAATATAGAAGATTTGAACAACACTAGCAACCAACTTGAACTGACAGTTATAAAACACTCCAGCTAACAACTGCAGGATACCAGCAGAATACATATGCTTTTCAAGTGAATATGGGACAGTCACCAAGACTTTTGGTTGGGCCATAAAATGAGTTTCAATAACTTTAAAAGGATAAAAATTGTATAAAATGTGTTCTCTGACAAAAGGGAGTTAAATCAGAAATTCATAATTAAATGTCAGTATCTGGAAAATCCTTGGATATTTGGAGATTACATGGTACAATCCTAAATAACCCATTGATCAAAGAAATCAAAAGGAAAATTTGAATATGTTTTGAACTGAATACAAATAAAAACAAAATATCAAACTTTCTAGCATGCAGCTAAAGCAATGCTTTTAGGGAAATTTATAATTTTAAATGCTAATATTAGAAAAGAAGAATGATTTAAAATGAATCATCTAAGTTTGTACATTAAGAGGCCTGAAAAGCCAAAGTAAATAGAGAAAAGAGATAATAAAGATAAGAGTGGAAAACAACAAAATAGAAAATATAAGAGCAATGTGGAAAAACCAGTGAAATCAAAAGCTTTGAAAAGATCAACAGAACTGATAAACCTCTAGCTAGTCTGATTAAAAAACAGAGAAAACAAAATCACCAATATCAGAAATGAGAGATGAGCTATAACTACAGATCCACCAGGGATTGATAGGATATTATGGAAATATCTTGTAAAACCTTATGACCATAAATTCTACAACACTGACGATAAGCACAAAAATTACTCAAAAGACACAAATTCTCAAAACTGACCTAAGAAGAAACAGAAAAATCTGAGTTAGCCCTTTTTCTGTTAAAGAATTTGAAGTTATTATCAGAAACCCTTCCACAAAGAAAGCTCTAGACTCATATGGCTTCACTGGTGAATTCTATCAAACATTTAAGGAAGAAATAACACCAATTTTACATGAACTCTTACATAAAATAGAGGGAGAAGAAATACTTCCCGTCTCATTTTTTTTTCCATCTCATTTTATGTGGCCAACGTTATGCTGATTCCAAAGCCAAACAAAGGCATTACAGGAAAAGAGAAGTATGACCAGTACCCCTCATAAAGATAGATGCAAAAAAATCCTTAACATAATTTCAGCACAAAATTTCAGAAGTATAGAGAAAAGATTATACATCATGACCAAGTGGGACTGATTCCAGGAATGCGAGACTGGTTCAACATTCGAAAATCAACCAATATAATTCATCATATTAAGAGAATAAAGAAGAAAACAACATATGATTATTTCAATAGATGCAGAAATCATTTGGCAAAATTCAACATCTATTCATACTTAAAAACTCTCAGCAAACTGGAATAGATTGCCCTCAACCTGATAACAACTATCCTCATACTTTGTGATGAAAGGCTAAATGCTTTTCCTCTAAGATTTGGAATGAAGCAAGGATATTCATGCTAAGCACTTATACTCAACACTGTACTAGGGTTTCTAGACAGTGCAATAAGGCAAGGTGAAAAGAATTAAAGGGAACAAAGATTGGAAAGCAAGACATAAAACTGTCATTATTTGTAGACAACATGATTGTGTATAGAAAAGTAATCCAAAGGGAATCTATAAAAAAAGAAACCTACTATCAGAATCGGTAATAATCAATAACTACTAATTATCATACAATAATTTAGCAAGGACACAGGATACAAGGTCAATATACAAAAATTTTTAAAAACCTAATATCAAAAAAAAATACTTAGGATTTAAGTATAATGAAAGAGGTGTAAAATATCTACCTTGAAAACTACAAAGAATTGCTAAAAAAAGTTAAAGAAGCCCTAAATCAAATGGAGGGATATATCATGTTCATGGATTGGAAGACTCCTAAATATTACTGCCAGATAGGTCCAAATTGACCTAGAAATTCAATAAATTCCAATCAAATATCAACAAGCTTTTTTAGTATAGTATAAACAAACTAATTCCAATATTTATATAGAAAGGAAAGGGACTTTGATAGCTAGAACAATTTTAAAAAAAGAATTGGAGGAATACATATTATTTATTAATTATATATATTTATATATTATATATTGTATTAGTTATATATTATAAATATTTTATAGATAAATATAAGTACCCAATTTCAAGGTTTACTGTAAAACTACAATCATCAAGACACTGTGGTTTTTGTGTAAAGATAAGTAATAAATCAATGAAACAGAAGAGTGAGTCCAGAAATAGATCTACAGCTATAGAGTCAATTAATTTTTGACAAAGTCACCAAAACAATTCAAAGTTGCCAGGAAAGTCTTTTCAATAGTTGGTGCTGTAACAACTGGATATCCATTTCATGGGAAAAAATAAACCTCAATTCCTATGTCACACGGGACACTAACATTAATTCAAAGTAGGTCACAGGTTTAAACATAAAATCCAAAATTACAATGTTTCTAGAAGAAGAAAGACTACTTTTACAACCTTGAGGTAGGCAAAGATTTCCTAGGCAAGAGCCAGAAAGTACTAAATACAAAACTGAAAAAAAAAAAATTGGACTTCATCAAAACAAAAAAACTTAAAAAATGAAAAACTGCTCATCAAAAACACTAGTAAGAAAATGAACAGGTCAGTCATAGAAGAACTATTCACAATATAAATGTTTGATAAAGGACTTGTACCCACAACATATAAAGAACATAGATAAAAACTAAAAGCAACAAGTTAATAAAAAGAGGACAAAAGACTTGAATGAGCATTTCAGAAGGGAAGAGATACAAATGGCTAATAAGCACATGGAGAAGCGCTCACGATCATCAGTCATCAGGGAAGTGCAAAAGAATGAGATACCCCCAAACAACCAGCGGAATGGCTAAAATTTTTAAACTGATGACATCAAACGTGGTGAGGACGTGGAGAAACCGGAACTCTCAAACACAGCTGGTGGGGCTTTAAAATAGTACAGCCAGGCTTCCCTGGTGGTGCAGTGGCTGCGGGCCCGCCTGCCGATGAAGGGGACACGGGTTCGTGCCCCGGTCCGGGAAGATCTCACATGCCGCGGAGCGGCTGGGCCCGTGAGCCATGGCCGCTGCGCCTGCGCGTCCGGAGCCTGTGCTCCGCAACGGGAGAGGCCACAACAGTGAGAGAGGCCTGTGTACCACACACACACAAAAAAATAATAATAAAATAAAATAGTACAGCCACTTTAGAACATAATTTGGCAGTTCTCATAACATCAAACATACATCTGTGAAGTCTGAAGGAAAGAGGAGTGGGCTGCTCTGGGGAGAAGCTCCCATCCACAGAGAGAGGCAAAGGCTAGGGCTTTTGCTCTGGTCAGAGTTGCCTTCACCTTTTCTCTTTGAAGGAGTTAAGGCCGTTTGCTTTCGCCATAGAGGAATTAACATTTGCAGGGTGAATAATTGATCCTCAGCTGGGGAACCTCCTGCAGGTTTGGCTGCAGAGCTGGTTCTCAGTAAACCTGCCCTGACACACCCCAACACCCGACCCCTCTTCCTTCTCCAGGCAGGAGGGCCCCCGTTCTATCTACCAAGTACTCAGGAGTCCTTATGTCTCTTTAATCTTGTCCCATCGAGACCCTCTCTCAGGAAAGGCATGGAGAGGGGACACTCAGAGCCGCCGGGTGCCTTCTCCAGGGGGAGCGGGCTCACACACACACCCCCGCCCCCGGGATGCACAGATTCCTGTGTACATTAATTCACGTGAATTCCCTGCCCAGGTAACATAGTGGGCACTGGCCAGGCCCCATCCCCGCTCAGGTACGTCTGGCTCAGCAGCTGGTCATCTCTTCTACGAACACCTGCTCCGGAACCATGAAAACAGCTATGTCTGACTGAGGGTTTTCAAACATCAGGGATCTGAGTGTGTGTCTTGGTAGGGGAGGGGCAGAACTTTTCCAGAAAATGAGGGGCCTCAAAAACATAACACTGTGTACACACGAGAAAACGTATGTGTAAAGGGCTGAGCTGCAATGGCGTCCACACATGAATGCCAGACAGAGCTCAGAAGTCTGCAAGAATGTTTCAAGATGCCCACCTTAAAAACGCTGAGTTCTCTGTTGGTAACTGTATTGGTCAGCTCACCCAGGACTGGGCAGCTTAGACAACAGATACCGATTTTCTTACAGTTCTGGAGGCTGGAAGTCCAAGGTCAAGGTGCCAGCAGGGTTGTTTTCTGGGGAGGACTCTCTTAGCTTGCAGACGGCTGTTCCCACTGTGTCCTCACATGGCCTTTCCTCTGGGTGCATTTACCCCTGGTGTCTTTTCCTCTTCTCATAAGGATGCCAGCCCTACTGGATCAGGGTCCCGCCGTTATGACCTCATTTAACGCTAACTGCCTCCTCAAAGGCCCCGTCTCCACGTACAGGCACGTTGGAGCTTAGGGCATGAATGTATGAATTTAGGGAGGGCCACAATTCAGTCCCTAAGCAGTAGCTAAACATCCCTCCTCTTCCCCCAACATGACGGGACGTATGAACCAAAATAGCCTTTTTTAAACAAAGGAGACTTCACTGATGACACCCAAATGAACAGGGTCCTTTAAGACAGTCTTTCCAACAACACTGCAACTGCTCAACAAATGTGATGGAAACTCCTTTGAAACGCTCTCAGTGAGACAGCTACAGAGAGCTACAAGCTACAGTCCCAAAGCTTGGAAAACAACTGCAAAAGGAGAGGACTCCAATCATTTTGTGTGTGTGACATCATCCCTGGAAAAGGTATAGAGCCCACACAGCAGCCGTGCCAAAGTATTTTAGCCACGCCTCTGCTGTGTCCACTTGGCAGACTCCTACACACCCGTCAGGGCCCAGAGCCACCACTGCCTGAACAACCCCCACCCCCCACCCCACAGCAGCAGTGTGGCTCCCTGCCTCGCGTCTCCCAAAACCCGACTTTCGGAACAGCGTTTGTCACATCGGGTTGTACTCTGCCCACGTGCCTTCTCCGTTCAGGGATCTGCCCTTGAGGCAGGAGACCCTTCTTTTCACCAGTGGAACCAAGGCCTTCATCGATCAGCTGCCTTCCCTTCCCCGTCCCACTTCCCTGCTCTGTGATCCCAGTTCAAGAGAGCAAATCCTTGTCTCATAGACCACTTTGAAGGAACCCAGATGACGTCTGGAACGGAAGACAGAGCTGTGGGCAGGTGAAGCTGAGCTCAAATCCCAGCTCCAACAAAGGCTCACTAGATTCAAACCGAACAACACACAAAAAGCCCCACCCCCAAACCTTAAACCAGGCAGATGGACACGCACCATTTCCTCAGGGAGAACAAAGTCGGGGAGCCCAGAAGCTCCCTGCAGCCCAACCCGCGTGGGACGGAGGAGCGAGGCCCTGGGCTGGCGCAGGCGGGCAGAACCGGCCGAAGCTTGATGCCACGCCTTACTGGGGGCTTGTGTCAACTCAGTCAGTCCTGAGCCCAGCAGGCCCCTGGCAGGGAAGGCAGCTGCCGCCGCCTCCCTGTGCTGTGACAAACGAGCTTCCCAGAGCGGAGACCTCCCCTGTGGCCGCTCCTGGGGGCTCTGTCTAGGAAGAGGATGATGGTCTAGGCCCTGGGCTCTGAGCTCACACTGTAAAGGGAAAAGATGGAGTTATTTTTGTTTCCGTGCAAAATCAAGCTGACAGGGTCTACTTTTCCCCAAGGAAAGGTCAGGAGGGAAGTTGGAACTTGGAACTGTAGAAAGAGCTCCGTGCTGGATCCCAGTTCTATTAACGGCTACTTGTGGCAGTTTTAAAATATGACCCCCAATTCTCTGCCGTTCTTCCCATCAACAGGTGGGGCCTACGTCTCCTCCCTTGGATGTGGGTTCTGCAACCCCTTGATCCATACAAAAACGTGGCCTGACGCACAGCCAGGGCCCGGACCCAGGCAGTAATAAACTGGCAGCTCCCACGGCCTGTGTCTTGGGACACCCACTCTGAACACCCAGCCCCCATGCTATGAGGGGGCTGAAGCAGCCGGGGAGAGGTCCCTGTGGAGAGGAAGGGAGGTTCCCAGCCCTCAGACCCAGCTCCCAGCCCACGGCCGTGGAGCGCGCTATCTTGGCTCCCCAAACTTTTGGCACATGGAGCAGACACGCTTTTCCAGCCAAGCTCAGCCCACGATGCAGATTCGTGAGCGAAATAAATTATCACTGTGGTTTCACGTCATTCAGTTTTGGAGTGGTTTTTATGCTACAGCACTTAACCAGAACACCAACGCTGTGGCCTCGGACAGACGCTTCACTTCTCCAGACCTCAGAGTCCTCAACGGTAAAGAGAGGAGGATTCAAAGCCGTCCAGCGTACCTTTCAGCTCAGTCAATGCATTCTCTGAACGTGAGTAAGCTTTTTCCTGGTTTTATCATAAAACAGAACACCCTTTCTCCAGTTCACTAAAAAATTCCTTATATGTACAAGAACACTTGTGTCAGTGCTTCTCAAACATTAAGGTCTAATTGTCTCGCCCAGGGATCTTGTCGGATGCAGACTCTAATACAGGAGGCCAGAGGTGTGGCCTGGGAATCTGCATTTTAATGCAACGCTGGACCACTGATAGCATCTTGAGTTGGCAAGGCCTTTGTCTCTTTGTCACCAACAGCAGTCATCAGACATGGCACTAAACACACAAAGGCCAGATCTCATTTAATCCCTATGACAGTGCTGTGAGGAAGGTTCTAGAACCATTTGCACTCGACAGACTGGAGACCCAACGTCTGGAGAGGTCAGGTGACTTGTCCGAGGTCACAGTTAGTGAGCAGCGTGGCCACGGTCTGAATCTAGGTCAGCTCACAGACGCACATTCCCCCGGCCGCCCTCTTCTAAACACCAGGTGACACGAGATTAACCATTTTGGGGGGTTTCGTCTCCCCTCTTCGTGCCTGCAGCTAGCCAGCTGGGATGAAAATCTATCACGGAAGGACAGAAGTGGGGACACATCAAGAATAACAAAACAGAGTTAACAAAGATAGAGGTGACGTTTTCAGGTTTCCTATCCCCAGCTGTGATTAATTTATAGCTTTTTCCATGCTAATGTCTTCCTGCCTTCTGCTAGTAATAAATAACCAATATGCTTTAATACCTAGTTATTATTCATCCCTTTGAGATATCTGGATTTTGATTCTTCGCTGCAGTTCAATCACATTGGATTTCTTTAACCAGGACTGCTCCATTAAGAGTCCCCTCCAAGGACATCCTGGCAGGGCGGTGGCAGTAATGGATAATGGTGACAAGGGAGAGTGGGGACCCGAGACAGGAGATGTTAGTGGCCGCGAGGAAAAGAAGGGGAAACCGTACTAAAAAACACCACCAAATTACGTTTAAGTAACGTTAAGGTTATGCCGTGGACCAATGAAACCAAGAAACTCAGAGCTATGGCTGACACGCCATTCACAATGCACCCTCCTTGCCTTTGCCGTTCCTGCAACAGAAACGTGGGACCACTTCATCACCGTCCTGAAGTGGAGGCTCCCCTCTTACACTGGAATAAGTGTAAGTGCCAACCCTGGCTGTGTATCTCAGGAAGCTGCTTGGAGCTTTCTCCATCTACACTTCCTCAAAGTGTTTTTCAAGCAACAAAGGCCAAACCCTACAACCCAAGGCTGGTTAGAAGAATAATTTCCTTCTGAAGAAGTTGTCCTTTGTCCGAGGACCCCAGAACTCTCTGGCCATCTTGCCCTTTGTCAACACACAACAACTCACATTCTTTGGGGCCCACTGAGGACCAGACATGACAAGCTCCATCCTGCCCTGCGGCCACTTTTAGAATGCGAGCATCACTCCTCTGGGCCCTGGTGTGGCCACCTGGGCCCTCATGTGTCAGTCCTCTGCCTCTTCAGGCCTGCCTACTCCCTTCATTACAGAACAAGGAGCCTGTCCCTGAGGGGCAGCGCTTCTCAACTTTCTGAAATCCATTTGGTATCTGGAACCACTTCCAGAATAATGTTCTTAAATACATGAAATTACATACAGAGGATTACAAATTAGTATATTGAAACAGAGTTATCCAATACTTTAAGAATTGTGAATTTTTAATGTGTGTGCCTCCCTATTAATGCATGAAATAATATCTAACACTGAGACCTGACAACCGCCCCGATTTTGAAATAGGGATAGACAGACAATATCCTGAGATGTCTGCAGAAACCGTAATGGGATATGAAAGAAAATGTCTGTGACTTCTGTTGCCGACAAAGTTAAAAGTGCCTCTGATACTACAATGGCTTGTCACCTGAATTCATAATTGAAGGAGATGGCATATTTTCGTTAGAGTTAGCGAAAATAAAGATGTAATTTCTTCCATCCAAGTTCATGGGCCTCCTGAATTCTATCCGTGGATCCCTAGGGGGGCCTTTGAGCTCCAGGTTAAGAAACCCTGCCCCAGGGGTCCCACTCCTCCCATTCCCTTGTAAGCACTCATAGAACCACCTGTCTTCCCTGCAGGAGCCCAAAGGTCAGGAACCCCATCTGTCTTATTCGAAGCAGGCGCACGATGCCTGGCAAAGTGCCCGGCATCTTTGCAGACGCACGAGAAATACCGATGAGTAGTGACTCGGGTACAACTTTTCTTTGCATCTGTGCGGCTTCCTGGTGGCTCCATGAGAAAGGTGATGAACCCTGGGTTTTCCCATTTGCCTCTGAGGGTTCATCCAATCAACACACGATTTATATATTTGTTTATTTTAATTGAGTTCTAGCTCACATGTCATAATTCACCGTTTCAAGTGTATAATTCAGTGCGTTTTCATCCATTCACAAGGCTGTGCGACCATCACTGCTATCTGATTCCAGGACACTGTCACCACCCCCAAAGGAAACCCCGTACCCATTAGTAGTCACTCCCCGTTCCTTCTCTCCTCCAGCCCCTGGCAACTGCTAGTCTGCTTTCTGTCTCTACGGACTCCCTCTGTGGACCTTTCACATCAGTGCAATCCTACAATACGTGGCCTTTGGCGCCTGGCTTCTTTGACTTAGGGTAACGTTCTCAAAGTCCATCCATACTGTGGCACACATCAGCACCGCATCCTTGTTATGGCTGAATAGCATTCCATTGTGTGAATGGACCACACTGCTTGTCCGTCCATCTGTTGATGGACATTTGGATTATTAACAAACACTTATTTTGCACAACACGTACCAAATGGGAACTCAAGGCAGGCGGGGTCCCTGCCCTCGCTGGGTCAGAACAGCAGGCTCTGAGGCCAGACCCCTGGGTGGGGATCCCTCAGTTTCCTCATCTGTAAAATGGGTGGTGGTGAGGCTTTAGAAAGTGAATACATGCGAAAGACTTAGAACAGTGCTTGGCACATCGTGGGTTTGGGGGAGCAGACACAATAAATTGCGACAGTTAGTGTGATGAATGCCAGGAAAGAAACAGACAGGTGCTGACAGAGGTACTTAGATGAGGTCAGGGAGGCCGTGTCAGTCTTATTTCAAGACCCAGATGGTGAGGAGGAACCAAGTAAATGAAACATCAGGGGGCCAGAGATCCTGGCACAAAGATACAGAATAAAAGGGCCTGCAGGGGTCCAGGACAGCGTCCAATAGGGAGACGTCGGCCAGGGACGCAAGCCACAGGCGTCATCTTAAATTTTCTTATCAGCCACGTTAAAGAAAGTAAAAAAAAAAAAAAATAGGTAAAATTAATTTTAAATAACATATTGTATTTCACCTAATAGAACCAAAATAGGATCATTGGGACATGTGATCAGCATAAAAAACATTGAGGAGACCTTCTGCATCCTTTTTCTTTTTCATCCTAAGACTTTGAAACCCGGAGTGTATTCACACGTACAGCGCATCTCGGTTTGGACAGAACATATTCAGGTGCCCAACAGCCTCGCTGGGGAGCAGCCCCCGTGCTGGATGGCGCAGAGGGAGGGCCTGTCGGAGGATGAGTGGGGCTGGAGTGCCGGGACCACACGGAGAGGAGGCGTGATGTGTCATCAAACTGGGCGGCAGGGCCAGGTCAGGGGGGCCCTGAGGGTCCTGGGAAGGAACCTGGAGAAGCTACTGGAGGGTTTCGGGTCTGAGACTGACAGGATGTGGCTTGCATTTGAAACAGATTGAAGAGGCTCAGATGGGGAACAGACTCTGGGGAGATAAGAATGGAGGAGGGGGGGCAGCCTGGGAGGCAGAGGATGACAGTTACCTTGGACGTCGGATGTTGGCAGTGGAAATGGAAGGGCTGACCGTTTCCACGGAGGAGAAGGACCTTATTAAAGTACCGGATGGTGTGCGCACACAAGATGTTACTGCTGTTGCCACCCCGGAGGTTTCCTGATACCGGAGACCACATCCGTTTCACTCACCTCTGTCTCCCTAGTGCCTGGCCCAGACCTCATTAAACAGTCACCGAGTGCTGGCAGAGTCCTACCTGGTTCTGAGCCCCCAGTCATTTGGAGGCCGTATGCACAGAAGCAGATTGCACGAGCTTCCCCAGGTAGTCTGCCTAACTAATCATCACAGCCTGGCCTATTAATAATGAATCTTTGCCTGAAGGGCCTCTCACTAGCCGTAATCCGTGTCACATCAGCTCCGTGACGCGTTTTTGGTAAGAACGCAAAGTCAGGAAGGGCACAGCAAAGGATGCCTCCAGGATGCCTCCAATCTGCCCCAGAAGGCACTGGGACCTCCTCTTCCCCACTCCCCAAATCACTTCTTCTCCACCTGGGGTCCCTGTGGGGAGAGGCCACATCCAAGGACTCCAGGTCCCAGGCCATCATGAACTTTCTGCAGGCTACTATGGAGATGGGATGTCTGGTCCCCATGGGGACAGGACATTCACAGAGTTGCCGGGTGAATGAGTGTTATGGGTTAAGGGGCTGCGAGACCCGGGACCAGCTAGAGTGGAGATTTCAAAGCTCCAAATGGTCTGGGAAAGAAACTGCAAGAGAGGCCAAAAGAGGAGAAATAGCTGAGATCACCTGCTGGGAGCGCAGCCAGCCGAGGGCAGCATCCTTGGGCGTTTTGAGGATAACCGACGGCCAAATTCCAGCAAGCTAAAGAAATCAGACGCTGACTGTAAAGCACAACTACGGGCTGGGAGAGAGGTGAGCAGCTCCCTCCAAGTCCCAGCCTGCCACGAAGACCCCACAGGCCTTCCCACATAAGGACTCATGCCAGCTAATCCCAACTGCTGCTTCTGTAGCTGTCTACGGTGTGCTTTAACATGTCTAGTGCCATGCTAGGTCTCTTTAGGCAGGAAAATTTGACCACAGAGAGGAAAGTGAAATCTCCAGAAAGAGACCAGGAAGCTGGTGATGCTTTCGTGGGGTCACCTTCCCCTTGGGGGGTAGGGCTCAGTTTTGAGGAATCTAATACTTTCCTCTTCATTCTGGGTCATCTGGACTCTTACGGGGCCGACTCATAAACCAGAACACGAATTTATTTTTATTATCATTATACGTGGTCATTTTCCCCTAGGGGAGCACGACGCAGTGGACTTTGGAGTGAGGCAGGCCTGGGTCTGAACCTGGCTCTGCGGCTTGTTAGCTGAGTGAGTGGGGAAAAGGGCTTCAACTCCGAAGCCTTGAAGGTGCTGCCTGTAAAATGGGAGTGAGGACAGCGTACAAGCTTCACAGGACGGCTGCAAGGAGTGAACGGATAACGTGTAGGAAGAGCTTAGCTCAGGTCCTGCCGCGTGGAAACTCAGCAGCACGTTTATTCTGTCAACACATCCTTCTGAGGACCTACTATGTGCCGGCACTCTGCTTGGCACTAATGAACTCAGGTCCTCCCCAGGCCTTCCTGCGTCTGTTTGAGAAGTGGGAACTTGTCAGTAGCCTCAGGCCGTGGCCTCCCCAGGGCAGCTCAGGTACAAAGCACGTGGCCAATTCTTACTCTTAGGTAAGAGTGCCCCTCTTCTGTTATGGCGCCGTACTGATAACGGACAGGCTCAGTGAATGACATCACCTTGCACTCAGTTACAACTTGGCTTGGTGCTTGTTGGTGAGGTGGGGGAAGGAGCCAGTCACTCCAGCAAACCAGCTCAAATGACCTTTCAGATGGGTGACCCCGGCTGGGGATCACCTCATTCATTTTACCTCAATTCTTGTCAGGTGGAATTTCCGAGGATGGTATTTTCTGAACCTCTTCCCAAATCGTGAGGAAGCAGAGGCCAGGGCTTGGAGACAGACAGTCAAACGAACTCCACTATAACCAGCTGGGCAACTTACGCGAGGTATTTCCCCACCTATAAAATCGAAATCATAACATCTCCAGGACCGTGGTGTGGTGAATTACATAATTAGTTAATACTAATAATACTCAGAAAGCGTAGGCTGCCATGGCTTCCACGTCAGAATGAGTGTGTGTGCGTCACTGTACATCCCCCCACCGCAGGAAACGACATCAATACCCTTCCCCACGAAACGCATCCTCCACCTGGGAAGGCAAACCAATACACCAGAGCAACCGGGAGAAAGCAAGACAAGTACATGCTAATCTGCTAGGATTAACAACCAGTACAGTCCAATGGTAGCTTCTGACTGATTTTTCACGATAACCTTGAGGGTAAGATAATAGAATTTGGATCGACTGTTTTTCCTGATAGGTGAACTCACAAGTTGTTGAACAGCATTACTTAAAGGGTACTGACAACAGCTCTGTCTTTATAAATGTTTGTTGAATAAATAAATAAACCTTGGGCAAGGTCTCAAGCAGTGACACCAAAGAGCTCATTTCTAGCCCCACTGTGTTCAACATTTTTGGCAATGATGGGAGTGGACACATAAAGGAGAATCTTACCAGTTCTGCAGGTCACACAGAGCTGGAAGAGATAGTTAATATGATAAATTATATAAATATGATAAATCAATATTTAAAGAGATTTGACAGGCAGGACTATAAGGCCCAAACCACAAGATGGAATTCAACAGAAACAGATGTATAGTGCTGAATTTCGCCCTGAAAAAGTGTACAAGGACGGGATAAGGGAGATTTGCATGGCAGAGACTTCTGGAAAAAAAAAAGAAAAAAAGAAACAAAAAACATCCTGGGCTCTTTTGATTAACTAAGTTCAAAGTGACACAACAATGTAAAACGGGTACTTAAAAAATAATGTAAGATTGTATGACGAAGGAAAATTCTGTATATGATGGAATTTCTCCCTTTCCTCCCATCCCTAACCCAGTGGATGAGAAATTATGAAGAATCTCTTAACTAGAAGACTGAACGAGAAAATGTAAGTCCAAATGGCAGCAGAAAAGGTCACTTCCAAGCTTGAAAGTGCCAGATACAGCAGTGGTCCTAGGGTGACGAGTTAGAACCCAGCCCGGGGCAGGAGCGTCCAGGCTGGCTGACCCCCTGCAAACCCCTCCACCTCCCATGGCCCGGCAGCAAACCTTGGGGCCATCTTCCCGCAGGTGAGAGCTGTGACTATGGGCTTGGGGGTCAGAGAGGCAAGGCAGTATCTGGGGTAAGGGATAGGGTGTGCAGGTAAAACCCAGGAGGAACAGGCGGTCTCAGAGCCAACAAAAGGGGTTCTTGAAGCATCTCTCCCCACAACACACCTGGGATCATGTCTCACACAAAGGCTGCAGTGAACAGATGCAGCCATGGCAGACAGCTTATAGAGAACAAGTGTCCAATGTAAATATAATCCCCTCACCAAGAAACACCAGACATTCAGGGCAACACCACGACAGAGGGACAACCACGTGCAACGAACAGCCTGCCCCAGGGGAGTGGTTCACAGAGCCAGCACAACGAACCACTAGACCACGCACACTTAACGTCCCCAGAAAGATGCAAGCGATATGGGCTCAGCCAACGGAGATTTAAAAGAACACGAACAAAAACCAGCAGGTGGACTGAATTTGCAGAATGGATACAGCCCACAACCGACTTGCTGAGCTGGAAGATTGAACTGAGGAATTCTCCCAGGATCCAGAAAAAAAAAAAAAGGCTGGACAGAATGAAAGCAAAGTCAAGAGAATGGAATCCCAGACCTTCCAACATTTCTCCTACAGGTGATTCAGAAGGGGAAAGTGAAAAGAATGGAGAAGATAAACTCAAAGACGTTCTAAGAAAAAAAACTGCCAGAACTGAAAAAAGCTGAGAAGTGAGAAGACCACGTCTATTCACACTGATGAAGTTTCAGAACACAAGGCTCACGAGGAAAAGTCCTAAAACCTGGAAGAGGGCTTCCCTGGTGGCGCAGTGGTTGAGAGTCCGCCTGCCGATGCAGGGGACGCGGGTTCGTGCCCCAGTCCGGGAAGATCCCACATGCCGCGGAACGGCTGGGCCCGTGAGCCGTGGCCGCTGAGCCTGCGCGTCCGGAGCCTGTGCTCCGCAACGGGAGAGGCCACAGCAGGGAGAGGCCCACGTGCCGCAAAAAAAAAAAAAAAAAAAAGTTATGCTGACACTATACTACAATGTACTATTAAGTGTACAATGGCATTATGTCTACAAAATGCATATACCTTAAGTACAACAAAGCTGGAAGAGATATACTGCCTACAAAGAAATGGAATAAGATCGACTAATTGGCAATACCAGATACAAGAAGATAATGGGGGCATTATCCTTCAAGTTCCAAGGAAAAATGATTTTTAAACTAGGAGCTATATTCAGCTAAACAATGACTCAAGTATAAGACAGGGAAAAAACATATTTTTCACATATGCAAGGACTCAAAATGTTTACCATCCACATACCTTTAATTAAACAATCACCAAATGATGCACATTAGTAAGGAGGAAAGAAATTCCAAGGGGAAAAAAATAGGATATAAGAAACAATGGTAGCTGCCCAATATGATGTGAATTGTGTCCCCCAGATTTACATGCTGACAGCCAAATCCCTTGTACCTCAGGATGCAAGTGTATTTGAAGATAAGGTCTTTAAAGAGGTGATTAAGTTAAAATGAGGCCATTAGGATGGGGTCCTAATAAGGATGGCAAAAGACATTCCATCCAAATAGTAACCAGAGAGCTGGGGTGACTATACTAATATCAAACAAAATAGATTCTAAGTTAAAAATGTTACAAGAGACAAAGAAGGATTTTATATATGGATAAATGGGTCAATCAATCGATTAAATATGTTATAAACACATATGCATCTAACAACAGAGCCCCCAAAATACATGAAGCAAAAATGGACAGAATTAAGGGGAGAAGCAGTAATAGTTGGAGACTTCAGTAACCCACTTTTAATAATGAATAGAACAACTAGACAGATGATCAATAAGAAACAATGATGAGCAAACAGTTACAGGAAAAAGTAGAACAAAGAGAACTTGATTTATTCTGCAAAAGGCAAGAAGCTTTAAAAAAAAAACCTTTGAGAAAAAAGAATCACAAGTTAAGGAGGGACAAAGCAGATTTTTTTTTTTTTTTTCGCGGTAGGCGGACCTCTCACTGTTGTGGCCTCTCCCGTTGCGGAGCACAGGCTCCGGACGCGCAGGTTCAGCGGCCATGGCTCGCGGGCCCAGCCGCTCCGCGGCATGTGGGATCTTCCCGGACCGGGGCACGAACCCGTGTCCCCTGCACCGGCAGGCGGACTCTCGACCACTGCGCCACCAGGGAAGCCCCAGCAAAGGAGATTTTATGTTACTAAGAGGAACTATCAAGTATCATGAACGTTTATGTGCCTCACAACATGGCTTTGAAGCACATAAAGCAAAACTGAGAGAAATACAAGAAGAAATTGGCAAAGACACTGTCACAGTAAGAGACTTCATGAACCCCCTAAGAAGCGGACCAATAAGCACGGTTACAGAGGATTCAAAATAATCAGCCTGTTTGCTCCTAATGGATCTACAGAACTCTGTACCCAACAAACAGGGAAGCCAAATTCTTCTCAAATACATGTGGAACTTTTACAAAAATTCACCATGTATTAGCCACCAAAAATTCAAGCAATAATGAAAAGCAGAAATAACATGTGGTATATTCGTTGATGAAAATATAAATTTTTTTTAAAATTGCAGAAGAATACCATCTCCAATCTATACACCAAAGAAACATTAAAAACATAAATTAAAAGTCATTTTTAAAGGAACAATAAGGAGATCATAAACTGCTAGAATATGAGTTCAGTAAGATGGTTAAATACAAGTTAACGTGTATCTCTCCAGATACTAAAACACACTGAGAAACAACAGGCTATAGTGGTACAGAGACAGATAATTAGATCGATGAACAAAAGCCTGGTAAACAACTCACCTCTGTGTAGAAGTTTAGTGCGTGATTAGGGTAACGTTTCACATCAACACAGGGGTAAAAGGAGTATTCAATAACTGCTGGGAGAATCTGCTAACAATTTGGAGAAAATTAAATTCCTACTTTGACCCTTTGCAGGAGTAATCTGCAGATAGATTAATGACTTAAAAATTAAATAATGAATTCCAAAAGTTTTATAGGAAGCAAAATTTAAAATATGCTTATAACCTTGGGATAAGAAAGGCCTTCCTAAACAAGGCATAATGTGCTAATGTCATTTGGGAAAAGACTGATGAATGTGAGTACATCATAACTTAACACTTCCGTGTGATGGAAAATAGTGCCACGAAGTTAAAGTGTAAGCTGTGTTCGAGGAAAATATCTGTAATATGTGAAACAAAGATTAATGTGCAGAATGCCAGTAAGAAAAAGACAAGGAACATGGTAGAAAAGGAAATTAGGAAAATGAACCAGCAAGTTACAGAGTTTTATGTGATCAGTAAACATGAAGCAGCAATACTTTGGCTCAGTAATAATCGAGGAAATATTTCAAACGATAAGATTTCATTCTGCACCTGAGTTTTGTCAGCTATAAAACAGGAACAATAAAGGAGCCCACCTCAAAAGACTGTCATGGGATTAAATGAGTCAATACATACAGGTAAAGCTCTTGGGGCAGTGCCTGGAACATAATCAACGACCTACAGGCATCAGCTGTGAGCACCTTTAACCCACTGCAGCAACCCGGGCAGCAAAAAATTTCAATTTTGGTAAAATAAAGTTTTGGCAAGAGTGTGAGGAAAAAATGCTCTCACGCTGTCTTGGTGAGAATATAAGTTGGTCCAGGCAATTTTTGTGGGCAATTTGGCAACATCCATGAAGACACACAATGCATGTACCCTATACCTGGCAATTCCGTGTTGGCACCTGAGCTAGAGAAACATTCACCTCTCTGCACAGGAGGCATGTGCAGACGAGGAAGAGCAAAGACTGGAAAAATTCCTAAATGCCCATCAACAGAGGGCTGATTACATTAAACACAATGCTTTTATGCTGCAGAAGACCTTGCAGGTATCAATGAGGATGAGGTGGCACTTACACTAGCATGGAAAGATCTATAAGACGTATTTTTTTAAAAAAATTATTAATTTGTGGCTGTGTTGGGTCTTCGCTTCTGTGCGAGGGCTTTCCCTAGTTGCGGCGAGTGGGGGCCCCTCTTCACTGCGGTGCGTGGGCCTCTCACTATCGTGGTCTCTCTTGCTGCGGAGCACGGGCTCCAGACGCGCAGGCTCAGTAGTTGTGGCTCACGGGCCCAGTTGCTCCGCGGCATGTGGGATCCTCCCAGACCACGGCTCGAACCCACGTCCCCTGCATTGGCAGGCAGATTCTCAACCACTGCGCCACCAGGGAAGCCCCCTATAAGGCGTATATATATATATATTTTTTTTGCGGTACGCGGGCCTCTCACTGCTGTGGCCTCTCCCGTTGCGGAGCACAGGCTCCGGATGCGCAGGCTCAGCGGCCATGGCTCACGGGCCCAGCCGCTCCGCAGCACGTGGGATCTTCCCAGACCGGGGCACGAACCCGTGTCCCCTGCATCGGCAGGCGGACTCTCAGCCACTGCACCACCGGGGAAGCCCCAGACGTATTTTTAAGCGAAGAAAACAAGCTGCAGAACAATAAGTGTTGTATGACGCTACTTCAGAAAACAAAACCCACAAAACTGAAACATGTATTTCTGTAGCTACACACACACGCCTAGAGAGGGGTCTGGAAGGTGCCACGCCAGACTGACAGCCCTCCTCAGGCTGTGTACCAGCACCGATGATATGCTAGTAAAGGAAAACCTAAGAGCTTTGTCTACATCACTTGAAAAAGTTAAAAGAATGTTTTCATGTATGAGTTTTTAGAAATAAAAATAAAACATAAAACAAACCCAAGCAACAATGCAATCTTGGCTACTTCATAATAGTGGGAGTAGAGTGCCCAGGTCCTAAGAGATAAAAGCCTCACTGTGTGTTGGGAGATCAGAAAACATCTGGAGTTCTGTGTCCAGTCTGAGCATCACGCTCTATCAGAATAATTCCCGATTTGCCCAGGACGACACTGGTTTATGCCTATTGCCCTGGTGTAATTATTAATAGTGCCTCTTCTTAGTCTTAAGAGTAAGTTTGATTTAAAGGAGCTCCAAAAAACCCCCACAAAAAACAAAAAACCCAAAACAACAACAAAAAACAACCAAAACCCAAAATAAAAAACGTCGGTAAAAATCTCCCAAAACAGGAACAGGACCTAATCACTGAACAAACACTGATGAAAGGAATCAAAGAAGGCCTTAATAAAGGGGGAGATATACCATGTTCATGGATTTAAAAACCTGACATGGTCAAGATGTAAATTCTTGCCAAACTGATCTACAGATTTAACCCAATTGCAATAAAAATCACAGCAGGACTTTTTGTAGATAAAGACAAGCTGATTTTCAAAACTTACATGGAAAGGCAAAGAAACTAGAATAATCAAAAAGATTTTGGAAACCTGATTTTGAAGCTACTATGAAGTTACAGTCATCAACAGAGTACTGGTGAAAGTATAGACACATAGATCAAAGGAACAGAAGAGAGTTCAGAAATTAAACCCACAGAAATATGGCCAAATGATTTTTGACAAAAGTTCAAAAGCTACTCAGTAGAGGAAAGACAGTCTTTTCAATAAATGGTGATGGAATAACTGAGAGCCCTGTGCAAAACAATTAACTTCAACAGATACCTTACCCCTTATATAAAAATTAACTCAAAACTGATCACATGTTTAACTATAAAACATCCAACTGTACAACTTTTAGAAGAAAACAAAAAATATTTGTGACGATGGGTTAGACAAGGAATTCTTAGACAAGACACCAAAAGCAAAGTACATGGTAGGAAAAATTGACAAATTGGACTTCTTGAAAATTAAAAAGTTTGCTCTGCAAAAGACACTATTAAAAGAATGAAAACACAAGCTACAGATTGGGAGAAAAGTTCTGCATATCACCTTTCAGACAAAGGATTTGATCCAGAACACAGAAGGAACTCTCAGAAGTTACCACTGAGAAAACAACCCAGTTTTAAAATGGTCAAAAGACTTAGACATTTTATCGAAAAGGATATATGAATGACAAACACATGATAAGACATCAATACCGTCAGCTATTAGGGAAATGCAAGTGAAAACCATGATGAGCTATTGATACCACGACACCCCTCCTTGCATCCTTCAAAGAAAAATCACTGACAGTACCAAGTACCTGCGAAGACGTGAAGCAAATCGAACTCTCACACGTTGCGAATGGGACTGAAAACTGGCACACACCAGCCACTCTGGAAAACTGTTTAGCAATCCCACTCTTAGATGTTCACCCTAGAAAAATGAAGACTTATGTTCCCACAAAGGCCTGTACACGGATGTTTATAATAGCTCTCTATAATTACCAGAATGGAAGCCACCCCGGTATCCGCCAAAGGGTGAACAGACGTGGTACATCCATACCATGGATACTACCCAGCAGTGCAGAGGAACAAATTATTGATACACACGGTAACACGGATGAATCTCAAAGGCATTGTGTTGAGTGAACGAAGCTCGTCTCCAAAGGCTACATACCGGACGATTCCATTTGTACAATATTCTTAAAACAGAGAAAACTACGGTGTCAGAACCCCAGTGGTTGCCAGGGTTGCGATGAGGGAAGGGTGGATTACCGAGGAGCAGCTTCAGGGAGTTATCTGGGGTGATGGAGCGGTTCTGAATCTGAATTGTGGTGGTGTGGTCGCTTGAATCCATATACGCGCCCAAATTCATAGAACTACACACGGAAGGGAGTCAATCCTCTATCTGTTAATTGAGACGAAAAATGTCCTGGTTTGGACAGTAAGTTATAAGGTCACCCTAACTACCCAGGAGAAGATGGAGTTGGTGATTAACATGAAAACCCAAACAAGGACAACGGAGGCACTTGGGATCACAGATACCAACAACGACTAACCTTGTTCTCGGGTGCTTTGTGCCAGGCGTGGCGCTGAGCCCCACAGAGCCGATGTCTTACTTAAATGTATCTGATAGATCCCGACGACACCCCCATTTCACAGAAGAGGAATCAGGGCTAAGCGAAGTTGGGAGTCTGCCCGCTGTCACAGAGCTCCTATTGGCAGAGGCCGGATTTAAACCGAACCTGTCCAGCCCCAAAGCTGAACAAACACAGCCACTGAGTCGTGCTGCTTCTCCGCCTGCCGCTGCTGGGAAACCAAAGGCTAAAATAAGAACTGATCATGTTCTACATGACTGCTGAACAGGGGAGGGAAGGAGGGAACGGAGCAGAGGGCCACCTTCCCACACCTGAATGCTTGTCACCTGCCTGGGCCCCTTCTCCTCATTCGGTGTCACCTCTCATACATCACGGGTCACTAGGGAGGGAGACTGTCGGGGACCCCCTACAGTGTCTTCCTGCATCCCCTACAAGGTTGGACTGGATCAAAGTTCCTTCCAACTCTAAGAATCCACGGTTTCTTCCTTCTTATGGAGGTGAAATTCACACAACGTACAATTAACCACTTTCAGGGTACAATTTAGTGGCATTTCATAAATTCACAATGCTGTACAACCATTATCTCTACCTAATTCCAAACATTTCATCACCCCTAAAGGAAGCCCCAAGCCCATTCGGCAGTCAGGTCCTCCCCCCCAGCCCTTGCCAGCCTCCAATCTGCTCTCTGTCTCTTTGGAGTTGTCAATTCCGGACATTTCATGAAGTGGGATCCTACAATAAGGGGCCTTGTGTGTCTGGCTTCTTTCACTGAGTGTAATGGTTTCTCCTCATTGTAGCCTATGTCACTGCAACGTCCCTTTTTACGGCTGAATAACAGCATTACCGCGCTTTGTTTATCCATTGATCTGCTAATGTGTATTTAGGTTATTTCCACCTTTTGGCTTCTCCACTATTTTGTGAACAGTGTTGCCATGAACATCCGTGTGCAGGATTTGTTTGAAAACCTGTTTTTGCTTCTTCTGGGTACCTACCTAGGAGTGGAATTGCTGGGTCACATCGTAATTCTGTGTTTAACCAACTGCGGGACTTTTTCACAGGGCCTGCACCACTTTACGTTCCCACTGTGCTTTCTTTTTTAATCATAAAATGCAATGGAAATTCAGGAGGTAGGCAGCAGTGCTGAGGAAAGGCCAGAACAGGTTTCACGGGGCTTAAGTGAGACACACGACAGGTGGGCTCTGTACCGGCTGACGGCAGAGCAGGTGGTACAGGCAGGGAGCACCCTGGGGTGGCGCTGCAGGTGGGAGCAGGTGGGGCCTGCGTCTGGGTGACTAGCTGGGCTGAGTGCATACACTGAGTCTAGAAAGCTGACCTGACTGGTGGTTTGAGGGCCCTCTAGCAGAGGTGGCCTCGGGCATGTGTCGCCAGTGCCCCTTTGCCTCTGAGTGGATAATGGGAAGTCTGCAGTAAGAGGCAGACAGGCCGGGAGGGAGGGCGGTGGGCCTCGTAACGAGGTCACTCTTTTGTCCTGACCGCTCCGTGCAGAGAGGCAGGGCACCAAGAGCTGTCATCTGCTTCCAAGTGTCATGAAAGAGACGTGTCACTCGGGGATGATACCAAACTAGATTTCGCGTGTGACTGAAGCAGGGAATTAGGCAGCTCCCGCTTCTTCTCTCTCTGACTTTAAAGTGAACTCCCAGAAGCTCCCACAGAGGGTCGGGCGAGCCGATTTAAAACAAACTAGCTCAGCCCGATGCCCACCGAGGTGCTCCATAATACCGGGAATGGCAGCGGGGGGTGAGGGGACGGCATGAACCTTAAATACTTCTCCTGCAGCCAACCCTCCCGCTCTGCTCTGGGGACCCGAGGGCTGTAGATATGTGAGAAAGGTCTCCACTGAGCCCAGGAGCTTCACTGCGGCCAGCTGCGGTACTTAACGTTGCACCATGATTTCTGGCGCCCAGGGCGGGTGTCTTGTGTCCTGACCTCCTCTTTTTATAGGGACACCAGTCCTATTGGATTAGGACCCACCCTAGTGACCTCATTTTACATTAATCACCTCTGTAAAGATCCATCTCCACCTACAGTCAGAGGTGCTCACCGTTAGAACTTTAACATGAATTTGGGGAGGGGACACAATTCAGCCCATAGCACTCCCCCGGCTCAGGGGCCTTCGGCATGGAGTGGCTCCTAGGCCAGCTCCCTCCTCACCTGGCTGAGTCAGGTGACTCTGCGTGGGCAGCAGGTTCCCCACTCTGATTCTAGAGCCCGCCCAGGGAAGTAATTAAGGGCATCGAGACTCTCTTACTTAAAATACCAACATTAGGCACTGACTCACCGGCAGGCTGCATCCAGGAATCTCAAACCACTCTCATAGCACCATTAGTCAAAACTCACAGAATCTCGGTGGAACTTGAGGTGACTCATCCACCTGGCAGATGAGAAAGCAATGGTCCTGGAGAACGGAACTCTGAGAGTGCCCGTCTTCCACTTAGTAACGTTAGGGCACGTTAAGGCCTGGTTCTTAGAAACAGGTAAAACTGGGATGCGGCGTTAGAAGGATATGGAATGTCAGGCGGCCAGGGCCGGGGTGACCCAACTCACGTCACCTGAGACCTCTGGAAGGGTGGGCCCCTCCACCTTTGAGATCAAACAAGGCCACTGAGGGCAAGGCCAGAGCGTCTGGGGAGAAAGATCCTGAGCGAATGGAGTTCGACGGCACCTTGTCTCGTGTTTCTTCCCAGCCGTCCTGGGTCCCCCTGCGGCTCCTGGATCAAGGGATGGAGTCCAGTGGGATGACATTATCACCTGAGGCCTGAGTTTGGCCAGCAAAACGCTGGGAGCTTCAACTGAATCCAAGATCCCAGGAAAACAAAGTTCTGGGGCTTTTAGGACAAGCCCAGGCGTCTGACTCCAAAGCGGTGAAGTGCTAGTGTAACAACCTGTGATTTACATTCAATGCGCAGGAATCTACTCTTTGCCCTCGGGGCTGTTTCTCATTCTCCAGAATGTTCTCCCAGATCCAGGCCGAGAATGTCTTAATGTCAAGGGCTGTTTCTCACCATCTCTGCCTCTCCTGGGTATACCTTGGTATCTCCCGTGAAGGCTTTACAGTACTGAGTTCAGAGCCCAGCCCCAAATAAGGATGTGATTAGCCCTGGTGTTGCCCAGGTGAGGTCAGCTCGGGAAGTTGCTCCTAACTTCCAGGTGGAGAACGTCTGCACCTAAGCTCCCGGCTTTCTCAGGGACCCAAGGCGGAGAGGGGCAGGGAGCCAGGATGGGAGGAGGTGCGGGAAGGGGGAGGGGCCCAGGTGAGACCCTCGGTGCCAACCAGCGCCTCTCAAAGTTCACTGCACGGAGGAATCACCTGGGGCTCTTTTTTAAAAAATTTATTTTATTGAAGTATAGTTGACGTGCCATGTTGTGTTAATTTCTACTGTACAGCAAAGTGCTTCAGTTATACATATATACATTCTTTTCCATCATGGTTTATCCCAGGAAATTGAATATAGTTCCCTCTACTATGCAGTAGGACCTGTTGTTTATCCATTCTATATATAATAGTTTATTTTTAATTTGCCTTCCCAGTTATTGTTTTCTTTCTTTCATTTTTTTCTTTTTGACCGCGCCACGCAGCATGCAGGACCTTAGTTCCCCGACCAGGGATCGAACCCGCGCCCCCTGCATTGGAAGCGCGGGGTCTTAACCACCGGACCGCCAGGGAAGTCCCTCACCTGGGGCTCTTGAAATGATTCAGAAAGTCTGGGGTGGGGTCTAGGAGCCTGGATTTCTAACGAGAATCCAAGAGACGTCAGAGCTGCTGATCTAATGACCACGCTTTTGAGAAGAGAAAGGAGCACCAGAGAAGAGTCACCAGTAAATGCAGAGAAAAACATTACTTGAAATGCTTTTAGGACTTCCCTGGTGTCCAGCGGGTAAGACTCCGCGCTTCCACTGCAGGGGGCGCGGGTTCCATCCCTGGTCGGGGAACTAAGATCCTGCAGGTTACGCGACACGGCCAAAAAAAAAAAAAGAAAAATGCTTTTGGCTGAATTTCCAGTTAAATGCATACACATTCCTCTCTGCTCTCTCCTGAAAATGCACCAGTTCAACAGTAAAGGAAGGTGTGTGTGGGTGTGGGTGTGTATGTTCACATGGTCATAGAGAATGGAGAAGACCGCAGCAGATGAGAGATGTCAGCAAAATTTTGGAAAACGGAAAGCAGCAAGGGACCACTATTTGGGGGAAGATTATGTGGTCTAAAAGCACTTCCACCATAATATATCTAAAATGCCAGATAAAATACTTTAAAATATTTATTAAAGTGCATAACTGACCGGGCAAGACACGAAGAGAAGTCCTCAGGGGCCGAAAGTGAATTGGCTGCAGAAGTCCAGAGAAGTCAGGGAGGGAACAGGTGCTCAGGCTGCCCCGAAGGCCTCTCCTAAGCCCAGGTGAACCGATCGGGGCCAGACTGCAATGGGGAGTCAGACCAGAGACCCTGGCCTACAGCACGGGGCCCCTCAAGGGCTGCATTCCTACAGAAGCGATGAGTTACACAACCCACAGACGGGGAGACAGCGAGGAAACCCATCTGTCTCAGCCTTAGCTGAGTGGAGGGGAAAGTCTCCTCTCCACCGCTTTCATGTGGCTTGAGGACCTTAAATTCACTCGACTTCATGGGCCAAAAAGCACCAAACTGAGGATTTAATTTAAATCACCCTGGGCTTCCCTGGTGGTGCAGTGGTTGAGAGTCCGCCTGCCGATGCAGGGGACGTGGGTTCGTGCCCTGGTCCGGAAAGATCCCACATGCCGCGGAGCGGCTGGGCCCGTGAGCCATGGCCGCTGAGCCTGCGCTCTGCAACGGGAGAGGCCACAGCAGTGAGAAGCCCGCGTACCGCGAAAAAAAAAAACAACAAAAAAACCCTAAATCACCCCATACTCTTGTGCTGCTGGAGGAAATATAAGTTAGTACGACCATTTTGGAAAACTGTGAGTATTAAAGCAGAAGTATCCTGTGGACGCCCTTAGTTCCACTCCTACTTACGAATCTGAAAGGAAGTCGTGGTATGTTCCCACAACACGTGCACAAGAAGTGTGCAGAAGCACCGTCATCATCCCACAAGTGGGAACGGCTCACGTGCTCACCAGCCACAGAAGAGATCCCCAGAATGGAATATAATACGACAAAGCAAAATGAACCCTGCCGCTCGCGCATCAACCTGGATGACCCTCACGGACACATGCTAAGTGAAAGAGGCCAGGTACGAAAAAAGAGCACAGACTGGATGACTGCATTTACACGAAAACTGGCAAAACTATGCTCAGGACAGTGGTGACCTTTGAGGGGAAGAAGTAACTGGAAAGAGTAGGAGGGAATTCTGTAGTTCTGATCACCTTCTGTTTCTTGGTCACAAAAGCTGTTCGCTAATGATTTGTATTTTTTTGTATGTATGTTATATTTCAATAAAGCGGTCACATTAAACAAACAGTGATCCCTTCATACTACACCCAGTCATCGGCAGAACAAACCCACACCGTCTTCGGGGGGAGCAAACCCTCAATCGGACTTCAAAATTTTCCTGGAGATAAAGTTTCAAAGAACATGAGCTCACGATTTTAAAGAAATCATAAAATGAAACAAAGCCCAATAACCAATAGTTAGCAGGACAGCAAATGCAGCATCAGATACACAAGGAATTCAGATATCAGAAGTTGATCAAATACAGAATTATGATATTTAGGATGTTTAAATAAATAAAAAAGAGAACCAAAACATAAAAAGTAAATAACCACTCAAAATAAACAGGCAGACCTCTAAAAGAACCAAACAGAATTAGAAATGAAAAACTATCATCATTGAAATTAAAAACTTTATGACTAAAATGGTTAGAGATGAAATGACGTGGAATTTGGGATTTGCTTTAAAGCAATCCTGCGAGGGGAGAAGTGGTGGGGTATAAAGATATACAGGAAGGGACTTCCCTGGTGGCGCACTGGGTAAGACTCCGCGCTCCCAATGTAGCAGGCCTGGGTTCGGTCCCTGGTTGGGGAACTAGATCCCTCAGGCATGCTGCAAGAGTTTGCATGCCACAACCAAGGAGCCCTGGAGCTGCAACTAAGGAGCCCGCCTGCCACAACTAAGACCTGGTGCGACCAAATAAATATTAAAAAAAAAAAGATATACAGGAAGAAGGGCCACGTGTGGATAATTACTGAACTTGGACAATGGGAAAAAGGAGGGGGTTCCTTATTTGAATCTCTCTATTTTGTATGTTTGAAATTGTCCTTAGTCGTGTGGTTTTTAAAGCCCTCAAAGGATGGTTAAACAGTAGAATAGATACACCTGAGGTGAGAATTAGTCAACAAAAAAACAGATATGGAAATATTACTCGGCCACTAAAAAAATGAAATATTGCCATTTGCAGCAACATGGATGAACGTAGAGAATATTATACTTAGTGAAGTAAGTCAGACAGAGAAAGACAAATACTATATGATATCACTTATATGTGAAATCTAAAAAATAACACAAATGAATCTACACACAAAACAGAAACAAACTCACAGACATAGAAAACAAACGTACAGTTTACCAGAGGGGAGAGGAAGGAGGGCAGGGACAAATTAGGAGTATGGGATTAACAGATACAAACTACTAACCAAAAATAGATAAGCAACAAGGATTTACTTTTATATGCACTGGGAAACGAAAAAACTCATATGACTTGCTTTACTGAGGTGGTCTGGAAGCGAACCTGCGAACCTGCAGTATCTCCAAGGTGTGCCTATGCAGCTGTTTCAGTAAAAAAAAAACACAAAAGTGTAGAAAAAGTACTTGATAAAATTTGACATGCATTCCTGATAAAATATATTGGTGAACTACGAATGGAAAGGAAATAAACGTTACTACCTAATTAAATATATCCACAAAAATCCTCTAGCAAACACAATAGTTAAAGGTGAAGCTTTGAAAGCTTCTCCTTCAAGATTGAGGCCAAAGCATAGATGCTCACGATTACCGCTATTATTCAATGCTTTACTGGGGATGCCAACCAGCACAGTAAAAAAAATAAACGAAGAAAAGAAAAGGAAACAAAGGGTCTAAGAAATGGTAAAAAAGAAAACACTGTCATAATTCACCAATGATATTATCTACATAGAAAAATGAAAAAAAGTCTAGAGATTAGCTATCAGAATGTTAAAAAGAGTTTAGTATAGTTATGAATCCAAGGTTAAATATAAAAGAGATCAACTGTGTTTCTCTACATTAGTAACAACATAAATGCAAAGTTTTAGACTTTTAAAAGTTTTAAAGTTTCATATTCTTTATAATAGCAGTAAAAACCAAAAGATATTAGGAATAAGTTGAACAAAAACTAAGCAAGACCTTTATAGCTTTAAAGCTTTACTGGAAGACATTATAGAGGATCTTTAAAAATGGGAAGACAAACCAAGTTTGCAGATGAAAAAACTTATTATCATAAAGATGCTAGTCCCCCCTAAATTGATCTACAAATTTAATACAATTGGAATCCCAACAGAGTGTTTAATAGAACACAAGAAGCTGGATCTCAAGTACATAAGTAGAAGCAAAGGACCAAAAGAGTCAAGACACATCTGACAAAGAACACGGTCAGTAGACTGATAGAGCTAATGTAAAGCAGTAAGTGGCGAGGACGGTAGCTGTTCCTGAAATTCCATTCTCTTTTTCTCTGGGTGCATGGACTGAATTCTTCTCAATGCAATGTGAACAAAAGTGCTGTGCTTTGCTTCTGGGCCAGGTCCATACTAAACCTCCCGTATGTGCACCTTTCTGCCCTATTCTTTCTGCTGCCTGGATGCAAACAGCACTGTAGCCTAGGCATGGTGGGGCACGTGATGGAAAGAGCCTGGGTGCCTGAAGCACTGCATGGAGGAGAGCTATCCTGCTGACCTGAAAGCCACCCTGATTTTACATAAGAAAAAAAATACATACCTCTTGCTCTTTAAGACCTTGATACTTGGGGGGGTCTATTTGTTACGCAGTGTAGCTGACCCTAACTAATATCTTACAGTAATGAAGACAGCTTGGTATTGACCTCTGGTTTCAGCTACAACATGTAAACAGCTTGAAAGTTATCATTGCCATCCTTGCAAGAAAAAGCTGGACAAACTGAAAACCAACAATTTTCTTGGACCCACCAGAGAACTAAGGCCACAGGACAAATGGCACCCTGAAAGCCCGAGAGATGGGGACATCTAGAGGGATACAGCAAATGAGATCTACTTATAGGGAGAAGAGTTTGCTGGAGCCATAAACAGGAAGGAACACTTAAATGGTGATTTTGATGAACTGCTGGAGGCTGAGTGAGGACCAGCGTGAAAGTGAAAAGCTGGAGGGGACATAGGCTTAGGGGGCCACCACACTCTTTTGGGTTTACCCCCAGGAATCCCTCCAGGTTTTCATGGAGAGGATCCCAGAAAGACCCCCTGGTGTCTCTGGCAGAGGGAGGGGAAGACAAACCACTGTGAAGTAGACCCAGAGCCTTAGTCAGAACAAAGGCCTTTTCTCCAGGGGAGAGGACTTGGCCAGATGCAATTCAGAAGCCTTATCCCACCCAGGTGAAGAAGTTCCTCCATTCTCCGGACCCCTCCAGCCTTCCTGTCTCACCGAAGTGGGAGGAGAGACCACAGTCAACAGGACCAGGCTTCGAGGAGACAGGCTGGGAATGCTGCGCCTGGGGAGGGAGTGGGGGGCAGGGGCAGAGAGGAAAACTACGTCACCGGAGAAGCCCTCGTGAATGCCTCAGCCCCGAAACACAGCCCACGAAAGGACTGAAATTTCGTCGTAGATTATAGACCATTCCCCTCCCCCCACAGCAACGGGGCTCCAGTACCACGGTGGTTACAGCCACAAGAGCTGAAAAAACCAGACTCTCTTTAAGGAGGAGAACAGGGGGACGCCCAGGGTCAAGAAGGGAGACACAAGCAGGGGTACTCGAGGAGCTGAAGCTTCTGGCACCTACAGCTGCAAAAAGTACCGAACGGAGCCCAAAGCCTGGCCTGATTAACAGATACCCTCACACTTAAAGCCCTAACGCCCTCTTTGCCTCAGTTCCTATTACCCAACACAGCATGTATGTCTCTCAATAAGAAAGCACAAGGTATGCCAAAAGGCAAGAGAAAATAACATTTTCAAGTGACAGCCAAGAAAAAATACATTTTGAAGTAACAAAGCAATGATCAGAACCAGACTCAGATATGACACAAATACTGGAATTACTCTAGACAGAGAATTTCAAATAACTGTGATTAATAGGTTGAGGGCGCTAATGGAAAAACTGGACACCATGCAGAAGGGGAATGTAAGCAGAGAAAAGGAAGCTCTTAGGGAGAATCAAAAACACAGTGTCAGAAATAAAGTGTCTTTGACAGGCTCGTCGGTAGACTGGATGTGGCCAAGGGAAAAAATCAGCGAGCTTGACTATAGGTCAATACAACTTGCAAACTGAAATGTAAAGTGAAAACAGAGTGAAAAGAAAACAGGGCAGAATAAGCAAGAGTTATTGGATGATGTCATAAGTGTAGTCTAATGTGATGAGCAGAGGGAGAAGCAAAAGAGAGAAAGCAAAACAAACAGCTGAATTACTAATGGCCAAGAACACTACTAATAGTTGAATTAATACTGGATCTGTAACCAAACCACACAGATGCAGGAAGTTCAGAGAATACCCAGCAGGGTAAATAACAAGAAAAACACACCTGGGCACATTAGATCCAAATTGCAGAAATGCAAAGATGAACAGAAAATCCTGAAAGAAGCCAGAGAGGGGAAAAACACCTTTCCTATGAAGAGAGAAGGAAAAGGATCACAGTGGACCCCTTATCAGAAACAACGCAAGCAAGAAGGGAGTGGAGTGAGATACTGCAAGTGTTAAGAGAGAAAAGGCTACCAGCTCAGAAGTCAATTTCCAGCGAAATCGTCCTCAAATGTGAAGGAGAAATGAAGACTTTCTCAGGTAAACAAAAATGGAAGAAACTTATGGCCAACAGGCTTGCCCTGCAAGACATGTTAAAAGAGGATCTGTGGGCAGAAGAAAAACAACATTAAAAAAAACACCCAAAACATAAAGAAAGGAAGGGCACTGGTGCAGGAATAAATATAAGTCAAATAAGATCTTTTCTTTTCTTTTTTTGGCCCTGCCCATTGGCTTGCGGGATCTTAGTTCCCTGACCAGGGATGGAACCCTGGCCACGGCAGTGAAAGCATCGAGTCCTAACCACTGGACCGCCAGGGATTTCCTTATTCTTAATTGATCTACAAGATTACTGTTTTGTGTTTTTTTTTTTTTGCGGCACGTGGGCGTCTCACTGTTGCGGCCTCTCCCGTCGCGGAGCACAGGCTCCGGACGCGCAGGCTCAGCGGCCATGGCTCACGGGCCCAGCCGCTCCGCGGCATGTGGGATCTTCCCGGACCGGGGCACGAACCCGTGTCCCCTGCATCGGCGGGCGGACTCTCAACCACTGCGCCACCAGGGAAGCCCAAGACTACTGTTTTTTAAAGTAATCACAGTAACAACGTATCACGTAACTGATAGTGGATGGTGAGTGAAATAATGGATAACAATCTCAGAGGGTCGGGAGGGAGGAACTGCGAACACTGGGTTATAAGGCGCCTGCTCTACATGTGAAACCATCCAGTGTCATTTCAAGGGGGACGTGGATTAGTTAAAAATGTATTTTCTTAACTACAGGGCAGCCACTAACAACAACTTAACAAGAAGTACAATTGATATGCTGGGAGAGGTAAAATGGGAACATGAAATGCTCATTTAAAACCTGAGAAGGCAGAAAACAAAGGGGGAAAAAGACAGCCTGGTATTTTTTTTGGCAAAAGACAAATAGATCTAAGGAACAGAATTGTGAGCTCAGATTTAGAGCCAGGGATACAATGCATGAGAAACTCGCAACCGCAGGTCAGAGGGGAAGGGATGGGGCTGGGATAGCCCTTGTGGAAATAAATTTAATTTATTAACACATTTAATTGGATTTCAAACCACTCACAAAAATAATTTCCACAGACTGAAATATGAAGGCTCTTTGTTAGTATTCTTTATAATATATGTATATATTCTTTTGTTTGATTTTTTAAAAAAGAAATTTAATTTATAATGTAAAAATGTCTAATGTGAGTAGAGAAGGAGAAAACCTAAGCGCTTAATGGTAGAAGAGCTGGAAGGAACAAAAGACAATTTGCTCTGCAGAATCCCAGAAAAGCCCAGAAAATAGAGGTACCTTGGACCACAGAAGGTGGACAACCAGGGTGGGCTTAACACCAGGAGGATTGGCTGAAGATATGTAAAAGGGGGCAGTTGACGCCCCAGATTCTCTCCCCAGCTCTGGCAGAAGGAACGTTTACTCACTAGAAAACCGGACTCTGGTGTGAGGGATAAGGGGTCATCCAAAAAGTAGGTGATTAAAATGTCAGAGGAGTGGGAGGGGTGGGCTGGAGAACTGTTATTTTTTATTATGAGCCATGTGGAAGTATTTGATATTTTGAAGCAGTACATATATTACGTAAAGATAAAAATTAAACTTAAAAAAAAAAAAAAAAACCAAAAATTATGGTCTTTCTGGACTTGGTCGTTAGGATGGCTTTCTCCATGCTGGTCCAGGGCACAGACCAGGAAGCACTGCCCCAGGAGCCCAAGCCTCCCCAACGGCAAATCCTGTCCTTCAGCTTTGCAGGACATCAGCGGGGCCAGGTCTCCAGGAGAGGAAGTGGTCCAGGGAATAGAGGGTGCTCCTGTAATGACTTCAAAATTTCTTTCCAACTTTGTCTTTCATTTTTTCCCCAAACTCAATAATCTATCATTTACCTTGCCTTGCTTCAGGCGATGTCATTAATAACAATGGAAAAAGCATTTTTTTTGCTTGTCACCTTTCTTCAAAGGACCTCAGATTGTCTCTAAACTTTAAAGTGCATACAAAGTACCTAGGAATTTTGTTAAAATGCAGTCTAATTCAGCTGGCCTGGGGTGGGGCCCGAGAGTCTGCATTTCTAACCAGCTCTCAGGTGAGGCCGATGCTGCTGGTCCATGGACCACACTCTGAGAAGCAGAAGGACATAAAGCAACTTTATGGGGTGATGGACATCTTTTACATCTTGCCTGCGGTTGTGGTTACATGTGTGTATACTCTTATCAAAATTCACTGGACTGTGTACTTAAAATGGGTGTGTTTTATTGTACGTACGTTATCCTTTATTAAAGGAAAAATCCATTCTAGATGGATTATAGATCTAAATGCGAAAGATGAAACAATAAATCTTTGAGGAGGAAACACACACTTTGGGGTAGGCATATCTTTCTTTCTTTTTTGTTTTTTTGAACCACACATATAATTTTAATTTTTAAGTAGCCACATTAAAAAATGTAATGGTGTCTTCCCTGATGGCGCAGTTGTTGAGAGTCTGCCTGCCGATGCAGGGGACACGGGTTCGTGCCCCGGTCTGGGAAGATCCCACGTGCCGCGGAGCGGCTGGGCCTGCGAGCCATGGCCGCTGAGCCTGCGCTCCACAACGGGAGAGGCCACAGCGGTGAGAGGCCCGCGTACCGCAAAAAAAAAAAAAAAAAAAAAAAAGTAATGAAACTGGATAAACTAACAAGGCATATCTTTCTTAAACAGGACTCAAAAAAGAGTGAACCATGATGGAAAAACCCACACGAGCTGGACTACATTAAAATTTAAAACTTCTGTTATTCAGCAGACTCTAATAAGAGAGCGAAAGGGCAAGCTATAAACTGAAGGAAGATATCTGCAATACATTTATCTGACAAAGGACTCCTCATATATGAAGAACTACTCCAACTGAATAAGAAAAAGACATGACAAGAGAAAAGTGGGCAGAACTCTAACAGACATTCACAGAGGAGGACGGCCAAAATGGCCGATCAGTACATGAAAAGGCACTCGGCTCAGCCACAAGCCACAAGTGAAACGCAAATTAAAACTGCACGATGCTTTGTTTTGACTGCACCCCCACCGGAATAGCTAAATGAAGAGACAGACAATGCTGTGTGAGAAAAGCTGTGGAGCAACTGGAATGCTCTTCCACTGCTGATGGGGTGTAGTTTGCAACAACGTTCTTGGAAAACTATTTGGTGGTATTTATTAGAGCTGAATATAAACATACACTAAGATCCAGCAAATCCACTCTTGGGTGGAAATACAAGCCCGTGTCTCCAAAAGGTAAGTGTAGAGTCCTCAGAGCGGCCTCGTTCATAATGTCCTCACATTGGAAACAGCTCGGTTATCCATCAGTGGTAGTCTCGATAAAATGTGCAACCGTCATAAAACAGACTCTCGCTGGCAATATAAACATGAAAGAACTACTGCCACCTGCAACATTGTGGATGCATCCAGGGTCATCAGATAAAATACAGGGCGCTCAGTCAGATTTGCATCTTGAATAACCAAGCATTTTGAAGAACGTGAATGTCCCGTGCAGTATTTGGGACAGACTTATACTAAAAATTACTACGCTATGAAAAGCCATTCTTGTTTTTCGTTAAAATATTATTTTTCAGCTGGTCCCATTCTGTTTCACGATCTGGGTGCTGGGGACACCGTGTGTTCACTTTGCGAAAATCCGTCGTGCTGCACACGTAGGATGTGTGCACGCCTCCTGCATGAATGTTATGCGTCCATACGAAGTTTACTTAAAGACACAGCCTACCCTGGCCCACGTCCCATCAGAGGGGGCCCTCCGTGCCTCTTGCCCCCAGTCTCCCATCCGTTCTCCGCACCGCTGTGTGTGATCTTTCAAACCGGCACATCCATCCTGGCGCCCAGTCACGGCTCAGTCGCGCCAGTATCTGGTGCTCGCCCACAGGACAGCACCTGCCCCCTCGGCAAGGCATCCGGGGGCTCTCGGTGGCCCCTCCTCCCCCGTCCCCACATCTTCCCGTCTTTTTGCCAACACTGACACTCATCACACCTCCATGGCTGGGCACGTGCGGTTTCTCTACTTAGAGGGCCCTTCCCACGTCTCTGCCTGGCAAAAGCTTCGTTATTTTCCAAGTCTCATTTCAGCTTCTATCGGGCCTGGGGGTCTCTGTCTCCCTGGGCAGACCCGGGTGCCCCTCTCTCTCACACCCGTCTTCAATGCGTGCCTCCTTTATCTTGCAACTGACTGTCTCCTCACCTGAGTACAGGCTTATTGGGGTGAGGACCCCGCCCTTACATCTTTTTATCCCTGGCACCTAGCGGAGTGCCCGGGAGTGGCAGGCACTGGGTACTCGTTAAGGGATGAATAAAAGGATAATGGTAGTAATGGATGCTAACAAACGGGGATCAGGCAAGGGATGTAAGCAAATGGCTAATGCTAGGTTATAGGTTTGTCAGGGGCCCTTCTGAACTTTCTCCAGGGCATCTGCTAACGAGCACGGCACACCTGTATCAGAGCGCACACCTGTCCCAGCCGTGCCTCCCTGGATGTCTTGCCTGCCTCATGGCACTTGGGAGGTGGTATCTCATCTAACTTCCTGTGGGACGGAGTGCTGTCTTATCCCCATTTCACCAATGACTTCAGAGACTTGTCCAAGGTCGCCTGCTGGGAGAGGGAGAGCTCACGCTCATTGCACCCATCAGTCTGTGGATAACACCAGGCACTGAATCACTGAAACGCCTCACGGAGCAGAAAAGGCAGGGCAGGAAGTGTCAGTGCCCACTCTGTCTCGGGCAGCTCTGTGACTCAGGTAGCCTTTCTGGTCCCTCTCAAATCAGTCTCCGTGGGTGGCCACCGCCTCTCCCGTAGAATGGCCCATGGGGAAGGGCCATCACCCTAAACCCCCAAACACAGCACTCAGCTCTGTCCAGAGACTCTCAGCTGCTGCCTGAGATTTTCAGGTTTTTAAGCAAAACAAAAATCTGATTCACTGTTTCCCGTCCTACAGGAAACTCAAGTCCTTTATTCTTCTAACACTTAAAAACGAAAAAAGAAAAACAAAATCAAACCTTTATGTCTTAGAAGAGTTCTCAATGCTTCTCATTTCACACCATGCCGAACACTGTTCACGGCAAAGGCTGCATGCAGGAGGGAAGAAGGAAATGAGACGCACTCGCCAATAAGTAAGAACCCGAGCAAAGAAACCAACTCAGAATACACCACTGGCAATAAGAAATGCCCCAAAGCTTTGCTTACACCAAATAATGTAAGGACAGATAGCTCCCCTGGGTCTCTGGGAAAAGTTAATGCACACAGGGAGCTGCAAACAGACTCTCTTTGGGATTTTGGCAGAAAAGACGGGGCATTAACAACATTCAAGGTGAAAGAGGGCAGAATTGTAGATTGAGGGAAGGGATGCTTTTTTCATCAGGTAACAAAAAGAGCTCTATCTGGGTATCTCCCCTGGATTCCCACAGGCTGCAGGGCAGGTGCCTGCCTGCTCCAGAAATTAGCCAGAGCTGTGCCCAGCAGCGCTCAGGGGAGGAGACCCACCGCTCCCAACTGCCCAACCGGAGAATTAATTGAATTCCAGACATTTGGGTACTACAGATGAACCCCTGAGGGAGACAAAAATTTACTTTGGGAAGATTTTTTCCCCACCTGTTGTGCAGGAGTGTCACAAGGTGGTGGGGTGATGGTGGGAGGGTAAGATGGTGGGGAGTAGCTGAAAGGCTCTGGAGAAGCCTTCCTGGTTTCACCTGCCCCGGGGGCTGTGAAAGATGCTGAAATCTTCCAAGCACAGAAAGACCACCTGCACACCCAACATCCATGCTAGTCCCCTTTCTCATCATCACCAGGAAATCCAAATGGCACTGTCTTGCCCGAGGTGGGGGGCAGGGGCAAAAACGAAAGCAAAGGCTTCTTGCCCAGCCCTAGAAGACGGCTCAGAGGAGGGCATGACTAACACAAATCACGACCAGGGAGGTCAGTTAGTAACAATGAAACCTTGCATTTATATAACGTCCTGCTATTTTCCAAGCAATTTTTCACCCACTATCTCACACGCTCCTCAGAGCAATTTTGTGTGGTAGGAAGTCAGGGATTATTTATCTCCACCTCGCTTGTGAAGAAACAAAATCTTGGGACAGTGAAGTGATTTGCTCGAGGTCGGGGCGCGATCACAGATTTTTAAAGCTTGAAGGGTTCTTGGTGGTGAGGCGCCAGGGCAGGGGTGACTAACGGGGGGTACCCGGGCTCCAACTGTCAGTTTCACACCCACAGCAGACATGGGAAATCGATCACAGAACTCTCTTCCGCGGAGCTGGCCCTCAAGGTGACACCCATTTGCCATCCCCGGCCCCGTCTCCTGCCTCACTTCACATACGAGGAAACTGAGCCCAGAGCAGAGAAAGGACTTGGCCGAGACGGCCCAATGGGTTAGTGACCCAGAACCCGAATCTCACCCCTGCCTTCCGAGCCCCGGGTTCTCTCCAGCACGTCATGCTGTGCCCCATCTGTTAGGGGTACAAGTCCCCTGAAAGATGCACTAACGAGGCATGGGAGTGACATCCTTTGTGACCGAGCCAGAACACTTGGGTTTTCTGTGCTGAGCAAGCGGACACATTCCTATTTCTAAGAGAGGAATCACAGACCACCCCAAGGTTTCAAAGCCTGAGCACCTGGCAGGATGGAAGCGAGGACTTAGGGATAAGAAAATCAGAAGTTTGGTTTTGGATCAACTCCATGTCTAGGCAGTCAAGACCACTGGCTACCGAAGTGCACAGTTCAGGAGGGGAGGCCTGGCAGGAGGCATGAACTTGGGAGTCATGAGTACAGAGACGGCTTTGAGGCCGTGAGACTAGATGAGACCATCCAGGAAGGAGTGCAGAGGGAGAAGAGGCCGAGGCCCTTTGACCTCTGAGGTCAGGGGACACAGAAGAATCAGAAAAGAGAGACTAGGAAGGAGTGGCTGGGAAGGCGGGAGAAACCAAGAGAGGGAACCCACGCCACATTCCGAGGAGGAGAGGTAGATAGACTGAGCTAATGCCCCCGAGGGCTAAGAGTGGACCTGGACTTGGGGACTCCGGGGGCAGAAGTCTGACTGAAGTGGGTCCAGGACAGAATGCGGGGACAGGAAATGGGGACAGACAGTGTAGACAACACTTTCAAAGAGACCGTCTGTAAAGGTGTGATGGCTGAGTTGCATCCCCCCAAATTCATAGGCTGAAGCCCTAGCCCCACTACCTGTAGTTGGAGACAAAGCCTTTAAGGAGTGACTGAGTTAATGTGAGACCGTTAGGGTGAGCCCTAATCCAGGGGGGCTGGTGTCCTTGTAAGAAGAGGAGGTTGGACACACAGAGAGACACCAGGGGTGAATGCACACAGAGGGCTGACCACGTGAGGACACAGCTAGAAGGCGGCCACCTACAAGCCAAGGAGAGAAGCCTCAGGGGACGCCAGCCCTGCCCACACCTTGATCTCGGGACTTCCAGCCTCCAGAGCTGGGAGAATAAACTTCAATTGTTTAACCCCCCCACCCCGCCCCCACCGCTCCCCGGTCTGCAGTACTCTGTTACAGCAGCCCTGACAGACTAACAGGAGAGGGGTACACAGCAAGGCAGTGACAGCTACAAGGGAATATGAAAACAAGGCAGGTTTGGGTTTTTTCTTCAAAGATGGGGGGAACTGCAGCATATTTGTACTCTGGTCGGAATGATCCTTGGAGAGAAGGAAAAAAGGTGATGATACTGGAGAAAAAGGAGACAACCGCTACAGAAGCATCTCTGCACGGACAAGGTGGTTCTGGTGCCTGCGTGGAGGCAGGACCAGGCGGGTGGAGGAGGAGGCCAGGGGCCCGGAGAGGCCGGGGGCGGCCGGTGGGCGGAAGGACGAAGGATGGTCGTCAGTTTAGGGCAGGGGAGCCTCTTGGGCCCAGGTAGTCCGACAAAAATGGTTGGGTTTCAAAAGCAGATTCTTAAATCAGTTAAGAAAGATACAGCATTACACAGAATTTCTGTACAAAACTGAGGGGGCAGAAGATTGACCCATTCCTTGGGGACAGCCCTCTGCTCTGCTGTAGTCGGGTGGTCTCCCCTGCTCGGAGCAGTTATAGGAAACCACCCTCTCCTTCCTAGGGCCACTTTCCTTTACAGCCTAAAACCTCCCCAAACTCAGAACGCCTGCGTCTCCAGGGCCCCGTGAAAGAACCTCCTCTAAGAGTCCAGAAGACACGATTTTTGAGGATGGAGAACTCCCAACGGAACTGGAAATCTCCATGCGTCTCTGCCTCCCACCCGCAAACCGGCATGGCTGTGGCCTCAGCTCCCCAGGCGCCACGGAGCTTCACAAGCTGATTTTGAAAAGCACCTGAGAACTGAAGCCAGGAGACTCGGAGAGAAGTGCAAGGTATCATTATTATTCAACCGCACACTCCCCCACACCCCCCGAACCGGCTACACTCGAATCCCTTTTTAAAAAGGCCATTTCTTCTTAGAAAAGTTCAGTGAATGACCGAATCCTTACTCAGAGGCAGGGAACGGAGCAGGAATGTCAATAAAACGCAGTTTTACTTCGTATCAGCATTCTTCCACTGAGATAACCATTGGCTAAACCTCCAGTAATGCTGGCACAAGGTTTCTGTCTGCCCTCAGATTAAAGAAAAAGTGGGTCACCGCCACCAAGACTTCTCCGGGAGTGGTCACGGCAGCTCTCGCGATAGCCCGAAACTGCACACACGCACACGTGCATCAGCGATTGGGTGGATACACAGACTGTGGCAAACGCTCACAGTGCAACGCTATACAGCAAGGAACAAACGCCAGTGACTGCGACACACATGGATGAATCAAGCTGGAGACACAAGAGCGCACTCTGTGTGATGATGCCATTTATGTGACATTCAAGGACAGGCAAAAGGGGTGGGGGGCTTAGCAACCGGGACGGAGCATGAGACCCCTCCCCCCTCGAGGCCTGGAAAGGACCCGTGTCTCGATCTGGATGATCGACTACGTGGGTGGGTGTGAAACCTCCCCCATCGTGCACTTCAGATTTGGGACGTATACTGTGTGTGTGCTATGCGTTAATTTAAAACAAATCCTTTTTTTTTTTTTTTTTTTAACCAATCAGTTTTGCCTTTCCACAGGAGCACAGAGGCCCTGTGATTTCTCTTACTGGGACACAGCTGAAATCAGAAGTCACTGCAAGAGGAACTCTCTTCCCGCAACCCAGTAGGTTGGGAATCAGGACAGCTAAGTCTAAGCGGAACAGCAGTTCATGGGGACCACCCTTGCTGTTCTCTTCTGAACCTGGCTTTTCCTTCTTGTTTTCTTAATCAGAATGATAACAGTTGCTCAGGGTTAAAAAACAAACAAAAGAAAAGGACACAAAATGAATACTAGAGGAGAAGACTCAAATCAATAGAATTAGAAATGAAAAAGGAGAAGTAACAACTAACACTGCAGAAATACAAAGGATCATGAGAGGTTACTACAAGCAGCTATATGCCAATAAAATGGACAACCTGGAAGAAATGGACAAATTCTTAGAAATGCACAACTTTCCGAGACTGAACCAGGAAGAAATAGAAAATATGAACAGACCAATCACAAGCACTGAAATTGAAACTGTGATTAAAAATCTTCCAACAAACAAAAGCCCAGGACCAGATGGCTTTACAGGCGAATTCTACCAAACATTTAGAGAAGAGCTATCACCTATCCTTCTCAAACTCTTCCAAAATATAGCAGAGGGAGGAACACTCCCCAACTCATTCTACGAGGCCACCATCACCCTGATACCAAAACCAGACAAGGATGTCACAAAGAAAGAAAACTACAGGCCAGTATCACTGATGAACATAGATGCAAAAATCCTCAACAAAATACTAGCAAACAGAATCCAACAGCACATTAAAAGGATAAAACACCATGATCAAGTGGGGTTTATCCCAGGAATGCAAGGATTCTTCAATACACGCAAATCAATCAATGTGATACACCATATTAACAAATTGAAGGAGAAAAACCATATGGTCATCTCAGTAGATGCAGAGAAAGCTTTTGACAAAATTCAACACCCATTTATGATAAAAACCCTGCAGAAAGTAGGCATAGAGGGAACTTTCCTCAACATAATAAAGGCCATATGGGACAAACCCACAACCAACATTGTCCTCAATGGTGAAAAACTGAAACCATTTCCACTAAGATCAGGAACAAGACAAGGTTGCCCACTCTCACCACTATTATTCAACATAGTTTTGGAAGTTTTAGCCACAGCAATCAGAGAAGAAAAAGAAATAAAAGGAATCCAAATTGGGAAAGAAGTAAAGCTGTCACTGTTTGCAGATGACATGACACTATACACAGAGAATCCTAAAGATGCTACCAGAAAACTGCCAGAGCTAATCAGTGAGTTTGGAAAAGTTGCAGGATACAAAACGAATGCACAGAAATCTCTTGCATTCCTATACACTAATGATGAAAAATCTGAAAGTGAAATTAAGAAAACACTCCCATTTACCATGGCAACAAAAAGAATAAAATATCTAGGAATAAACCTACCTAAGGAGACAAAAGACCTGTATGCAGAAAATTACAAGACACTGCTGAAAGAAATTAAAGATGATACAAATAGACGGAGAGATATACCATGTTCTTGGATTGGAAGAATCAACATTGTGAAAATAACTCTACTACCCAAAGCAATCTACAGATTCAATGCAACCCCTATCAAACTACCAATGGCATTTTTCACAGAACTAGAACAAAAACTTTCACAATTTATATGGAAACACAAAAGATCCCGAATAGCCAAAGCAATCTTGAGAAAGAAAAATGGAGCTGAAGGAATCAGGCTCCCTGACTTCAGACTATACTACCAAGCTACAGTAATCAAGACAGTATGGTACTGGCACAGAAACAGAAATATAGGTCAATGGAACAGGATAGAAAGCCCAGAGATAAACCCACGCACATATGGTCACCTTACCTTTGATAAAGGAGGCAAGAATATACAGTGGAGAAAAGACAGCCTCTTCAATAAGTGGTGCTGAGAAAACTGGACAGCTACATGTAACAGAATGAAATGAGAACACTTCCTAACACCATACACAAAAATAAACTCAAAATGGATTAAAGACCTAAATATAAGGCCAGACACCATCAAACTCTTAGAGGAAAACATAGGCAGAACACTCTATGATGTAAATCACAGCAAGATCCTTTTTGACCCACCTCCTAGAGAACTGGAAGTAAAAACAAAAATAAACAAATGGGACCTAATGAAACTGCAAAGCTTTTGCACAGCAAAGGAAACCATAAACAAGACGAAAAGACAACCCTCAGAATGGGAGAAAATATTTGCAAATGAAGCAACTGACAAAGGATTAATCTCCAAAATTTACAAGCAGCTCATGCAGCTCAATATTAAAAAAACAAACAACCCAATCAAAAAATGGGCAGAAGACCTAAATAGACATTTCTCCAAAGAAGATATACAGATTGCCAACAGACACATGAAAGAATGCTCAACATCATTAATCATTACAGAAATGCAAATCAAAACTACAATGAGATATCACCTCACACTGGTCAGAATGGCCATCCTCAAAAAATCTACAAACAATAAATGCTGGAGAGGGTGTGGAGAAAAGGGAACCCTCTTGCACTGTTGGTGGGAATGTAAATTGATACAGCCACTATGGAGAACAGTATGGACGTTCCTTAAAAAACTAAAAATAGAACTACCATATGACCCAGCAATCCCACTACTGGGCATATACCCTGAGAAAACCATAATTCAAAAAGAGTCATGTACCAAAATGTTCATTGCAGCTCTATTTACAATAGCCAGGACATGGAAGCAACTGAAGTGTCCATCAACAGATGAATGGATAAAGAAGATGTGGCACATATATACAATGGAATATTACTCAGCCATAAAAAGGAACGAAACTGAGTTATTTGCAGTGAGGTGGATGGACCTAGAGACTGTCTTACAGAGCGAAGTAAGTCAGAAAGAGAAAGACAAATACTGTATGCTAACACATATATATGGAATCTAAACAAACAAACAAACAAAAAATGGTCATGAAGAAACTAGGGGCAAGACGGGAATAAAGACACAGACCTCCTAGAGAGAATGGACTTGAGGACACAGGGAGGGGCAAGGGTAAGCTGGGACAAAGTGAGAGAGTGGCATGGACATATATACACTACCAAATGTAAAACTGAGAGCCAGTGGGAAGCAGCCACGTAGCACAGTGCTTTGTGACCACCTAGAGGGTGGGATGGGGAGGGAGACGCAAGAGGGAAGAGATATGGGGACATATGTATATGTATAACTGATTCACTTTGTTATAAAGCAGAAACTAACACACCATTGTAAAGCAATTATACTCCAATAAAGATGCTAAAAAAAAAAAAATGAATACTAGAATTTTCCCCTTCGTCCACCCAGCCACCATTCCCCAGACGTCCTACTAGAGCAGTTTCTTATACGTGCTAGTGCTTTCTTCCCGAAACTCCCTCCATGCCCCTGTCTCATTAACGGCCTCACAGAATTCCACCGGATGGATGGATCTTGCTTTTGAGGAGCATTTGCGTGGTTTCAAGTTTATTCCCATTAAAAACAATGCTACAGTTAACATCAGCGTGCACAGAAAGATGGACAAGTCTACCTGTGAGATAATTCTTAGAAGTGGAATTCTTGGGTTGATTCACTTATGCCGGTACATATTGTCAAATCCACAGCGTGTTAGACTACCTGCTTCCCGTTTCTCTCGCCAGTATAACGTTTTATCAAGTGTTTTGATCTTTGCCAGTCTGACAGTGGAAAAAAGGCATCTCTCTGTTGTATTACTTCGCATTCATTCATTGTAAATTGATTGGTCTGTTCACATTCTGCTTGTTCACATCCTTTAAGCATTTTTCTCTTGGGTCGAGTTCTCTAATTCTGGAGTCCGCAAGCTGCGGTGGAGGGCCCACCCCTGCACTGCCCATGCTGCCCCACTGGCCAGATCCGGCCACATGGCAAGAACAGAGCAGAGCCGTTTCCACAGGGACCTTCCGGCTCTCAGAGCCTCAGGTATTTACTATCTGGACCTTTACAGAAGAAGTGTGCCGATTCCTGCACCTCACTGATTTCTTCTGAGAGTTCTCTGTAAATTAAGGAAATAGCTCTCTCAGATAAGTTCAGTTTTGCATCCAATTCATCACTCTATTCTAGCTCCTACCCCCAACTCTGTCCAAAATAACCGAGTCAGAAGCACCTTTAAAAGCAGAGCACTCTCATTTGGAAACACTTTGGTCTATGTTAATTTAGGGGTGGTGCTTTCATTTTACACACGTGGCCATTGAGGCTCAGAGCCACCGGTGACTTTCCCGAGGTCACACAGCTAGTACGCGGCAGAGCCGGGGCAGACGCCCTTTCTGCCTGGCTCCAAGTCCGTAGATCTTTCCACTTGGAGGAGCCTGCCTCTCAGTGGACGGGTCCAGCACCGGGGGATGGCGCTGACTGTACAAAGCAGAGTGTGACAGGTGTTGCTGTGGTACCTGCAGGATTTGTGAGGTATGTGACCGCCACACTCGAGTATGAGGACGTAACATTCCAGAGTTGGATTTGGGGTGAGAAGGAAGGTTACACCCCTGACACAGAAACCACCCGGGGAGGATGGAGCCCTTGCTCTGGCTCACCCACTTGTGAGGAGCTGGGAGGACCAGAGGACCGTGACATAAGACATGAGCCTGGGGAGCTTGACTGCGGGACTCGACCAGCGAAGACAGAGCGCTGTTGCCAGAGGCAGGAGCGGGGACCCTTCATTACCCCGCGGCACTGGCCCATTACACCAATCTGACAGCGACCATTATATTCTCAGAGCCCTGAACAAATCACAACCAAAAAGGTTACCCCCCTGGAAATAGTCACCCCGTTAAAACCATCAACCCACAAGCAGGAGCTGCTCAAGGAGACTTTGGGGGAAGGTGTACGGGGCGTGTTCCTTGCGTGTGAAGTGCACAAGCCGTGTTCTTCCCATGCGCCGTGGCACGGGTGACGAGGCTGGCACCTGGGAATCTGCCAATCTCATTTTCCTTTAGCAGAAAAGCGGTTTTAAGGGGCTTCCTCGATAGTCCTCCTTTCCTTTTCTTTCTGTTCCCGTATTTAAATCAATTCAAAATGCTCCAGACCTCCTGGATAATGCAGTACGTCTACAGGGTAGATTTCCTTCAATCCTCTCGGCTGCCCTGGAAGATTAGGACTGCAGAGCAGGAGACTAAGAAAGGAAGTCCACCCGGCGCGGGGTGGGGAAAGCTGCACTCCAGCCCTAGGTCCGGACCCGAGAGTCCATCCTCTTATCCTCCCCGGATCTCAGGAGTAACGGCAACGGGAAGAGTATGGCACACCTCGAGTTTTCTCATTTTATGCTTGGTGCAACTGACAAGACTGAAAAGAATCAGTATTAATATCCTGATTTCACTGGGGAGAGATGACTCCCAGAGAGCTGAAGGGATGACAGGCCGGCCCAGGTGGGCAGTCACGACGGGAAGCCGCGTCTGGGCCACAGCCCGAGGCTCCTTCCCAGCACCACCACGCCCCCCCCTCACCCCGCCTCAGCCTCCGACCCAGAAGGCGGACCGTGGACCTCCTGAGGCCTTTCCCCCTTGATCTGACCTCTTTTAACCCAAGTTTCACAGATCTGGTCACACTCTGCGTCGGGGTGGTCATCTGGGCATTCCGGCCCTCGCGGGACTTCACCATCGTCCCGATTACCAGGAGGCACTCACTGTCTCCAAGGCCAAGTGTGGGGACAAAGCAAGAGAGGACGGAAGGCAGTTTTAAACTCATGGGAGGAGCTCTGTTTATCAGCATCTGGTGTCCCTTTTCACCATAATCACCTGAGCACTGGGACTCGAGTTGGCCCTTCACGCATGAAGTGCTATAATCAGCACACCAGGCACCGCAAGGTTTCCATTGGAAAGGTGGAGAAACGCATGTCGCAAAGTGGAGAAGTTAGTTGGGATGTTGCCCCACCAGCACAGTCTCAGCCTGGAACCTTCCACTGACTGCTGGACTCTCTGAGTCCCACCATCGCCCACACTCGCCTCCCGCCATCCTTCCTTCCCTCAATCCTTTCCTCTAGTTTGAGTCTCTGCCACCCTCTGGTCATGGCAACACGACTGCAGGGCCTGAACTATTTAGGGGAGGATGCCTGGGTCTCTCGTTCCTTCTGTGTGTCCCCGACGGTACCTGGTACAGTGTCACCCAGACAGTGCCCACTGAGTGATTCAAACAAGGGCCACCACCTTTAGAAGAAGAGTTAGGTTTACAAGTCATTTTGAAAGATCAGATAGGGACTTCCCTAGTGGCGCAGTGGATAAGACTCCGCCTGCCAATGCAGGGGACACAGGTTCGAGCCCTGGTCCGGGAGGATCCCACACGTCATGGAGCAACTAAGCCCGCGCGCCACAACTACTGAGCCTGCACTCTAGAACTGCGAGCCACAACTACAGAGCCTGCGCTCTAGAGCCCGTGAGCCACAACTACTGAAGCCAGCGCGCTTAGAGTCCAGGCTCCGCAACAAGAGAAGCCACCGCAAGGAGAAGCCCGCGCGCTGCAACGAAAACCCAACACAGCCAAAAATAAATAAAATTAAATCTTTAAAAAAATGAAAAGTAAAAGATCACATAAAGGATTAATAGATAAACTGTGGTCCATCCACACAATGGAATATTATTCAGCCTTAAAAAGGAAGGAAATTCTGACGCCTGCTACAACATGGGTGAACCCTGAGGAGATTACGCTCAGTGAAATAAGCCAGACACAGAAGAACAAATACTGCAGGATGCCACTTACATGGGGTCCTAGAGGAGTCAAATTCATAGAGACAGAAAGTAGAAGGGTGGTTTCTAGGGGCTGGAGAAGGGGATGGGGAGTTGTTTAATGATGACAGAGTTTCAGTTTGGGAGGATGGAAAGTTCTGGAGATGGATGGTGGTGATGGTCGTACAACAATGTGAATGTACTTAATACCCCTGAACTATACACTTAAAAGTGGTTAAGATGGTAAATTTTATGTCATGTGTATTTTACCACAATTAAAAAAAAAAATCACAGGAAGGAACATTTGTACACAGAGTCAGGACTGTACGGGCCGGTGGGACTAACAGACTTCCTTTTTGATATGGGTGCTACTAAAACGCACAGCCATCCAAACCATTTTGCTGGGATGTGATGAGGCTGAGTCAGTCCCAGGCTCCCTTTGCCCTCTGATCAGCCCCGGCCCACAGCGGGGACCATCATTTCTTTACAGCTGCCTGGGGGTTAGAGAGAAGTGGAGACTCAGGGCAAGGACAGAAGTGGAACACTGTAGCTAAATTCCTGTCCTCGCATTAACCCACGGCTGGGGACTTCCGGCACCCAATAACCACAGAGGAGGCACCCAATAATCATCCAGTGATGGACTAACGTTTCTTTCCTTCCTTGGGAGGCTGGTAGCCTTTGACACTTTATCAGGAGAAATTCTTTCCTACCACAAATCAAAGGTTTGGGGGCAGGCTGGGCACAGATGGGTTTGGTCCACAGGACCAGGTTTGTGGGGATGGTCCTCTGCAGACACTCTCCAGACCAGGTGCCAGGAAGCTGGAGCTCCGACACACGCCCCGTCAAGCAGGCCCTGCTCCCTGCACCATAACTGTCTCCCTGGGGCCCCTCCAACTGTGCTCTGAACTCTGAAGGGACAGAGAAGCCCTCTCCCTTCCCTGTGCCGAGAGTTCAGGAGACCACGGGGGGGGCCCTTCCAGCCTGAGCAGTGTCCTGGGGGGGCGGGTCATTGTCACGGGGGTGGGGACTTCAGGCACGAGGCCACTAGGACCTCATCCTGGCTTTGCGGGGAACCTGGGCCCCTCCTGGTTCCACACTCTCCCCATGGGAGGGGCTGTCCTTCCCCCTGCCCTGCCCTGCCCTCCCCTCCCCTCCCAGGGGCTCCACCTTCTCGGGAGCCTCCGAGTCAGGCCCGGCTGTGGTCTGGAAACTTCCTGTCCTTTCAGGTCTTAGAAAAGTTCTTTTCCTCCTTCTGGGGCAGGGGCACCGAGGGGCGCCCTGCCGGGCCCGCCCCCCCTTTCATCCCTTTCTTCTCTGAGGGGCTGGGGACTTTGCCAGGCGGGGCCACCCAGAGACAGACGGTCCGAGAGGAACTCGGAGGCGGGAATACAGGGAGATGGAAAGCGGAGATAAAGTTTTCCAAACGCAGGCGGGGAGAGGGAGATAGAGATGGAGCCAGAGGGGAAAGGGGGAAAGAGATGGTGAGAGAGGGATGGCGGTCCGGTAGCGCTGGACCAGAAAAGCGAGCCCCTCCTGACCCCCGCACAGCGCCGCGACTCCGCGCCGCCCGCCGAGGACCCCGGGCCCCCCGCGTCCCCCCTCCGCACGACAGCGCCGCCCCAGCGCGCCCCCCGCCGTCCCCCGTGTCCCCACCCCCGCGTCCGCCGCGCCTACCTGGGCCGCTCAGGCTCCGCGCAGGCCGCCGTCTTCCCCCCGAGGCCCCGGCCCTCGGTCCCCACCGCCCGGACCGTCCGAGGGGCGCGGCCGACCCAGGGGCTGCAGGGCCGGTAGGGGGCCGCGCGCCACACGGGCAGCAGTCCGGAGGCCAAAGGAGGCGAAAGAGAGAAAAAAGGAGAGAAAGTGTGTCACAGGCTGGAAGGGGGGAGGGGAATGCAAAACCCGACAGGAAATGAGACTAAAAAAAAATGCAAAAGGTTAGAAAAAGAGATAAGGAAGAGGGGGAGGGGAGGGGCGGAGCCTGCGTCCCGGCCGCGGGGAGGGCGGCGAGGAGGTGGGGCGGGAGGGCTGGGCCCGGGGCCGCGAGACCCCGGCAGGCCTGGGGAGGCCCCGCCCCGGGTCGCGTGAGGCTGGACCCCTGCCTGGGCCGCATTCCCCAGTCGGCTCCGACACCAAGGCCCGCGAGCCCGGCTCAGAGCCCGGCGCGGCCGTGGGAAGGGACACCCCCTTGAAGGCTCTCCAGGCTCTGCGTGGGAGGGAGGTTGGAGCAGCTGCCCTCTCGGAGGAATTGGTCCCGTTTTGAAGAACTCCCAGAGGCGTCACTGCGATCTGCGGGGGAGGCTTTTCCCACAGAGAAGTGGGAAGCAAGGGATCCTGCAGCCTGGGGCACCCCCAGGGCTCTTCTCTCCCTCAGCCTCTGTTCTGGAAGCTTCCTGGGGCTTGCCTGGCGGTCAGCACACCTCCGAGGGCCGCACACACCCCACCTGGACCCGTGATGGCGAAAGAGTCTGTCACCCCACTGCCTCTGGCCCTCCGCACCCCCCCTCCCCCGCGCAGTGCTCTCAGACTGAGCACCTGTAGGGGAAATTGAGACTTTTGGATGTCATCGGTTTAATAACTTGGCCCCAAAGCTGCGGCCCAGGCCCCTGGGTGTGTTACTCTCTCAGGGCTGTAAGGGGGGGAAGGTCCCAAGGGTTTTTCTGAATTATGAACTTAAAAATCTGGGCCAACCAGGCACACCCAGAGAACTTTGGGTTCTGCTCATGTACCGGTTTCCCCAGCCCCTGCACCTCTCCTTCTACTCTGCCTCAGTGACCCTTGACTTATGTCCCTCCCTCACCTCTTGATTCCCCCCATTACAGCTGGAGAATATTCCCTCCTGTTTCGTGTTGTAAGTTCTTTGAGAAAAGTTCCTTGAGCTCCTGGAGGGAAAGGCGTTCAATAAATTAAGCAGCTAAGCACGAAGATCAACAAATGATGGTGCTGTGGTCCAAGCACAGGAGACTAAAATCTTGGCGGTTTTGAGGAGTGCAGGTGACGGATGCACGTGGGCCAGGAACTAAAGGAGACATGAGTTTGCTTTCTGCACAGCATGTTCAAAAACTTAATCAGGAACCACAGAGAGAAAGTTCCTAAAATAAATGCCGAGGCCCACAGCATCCAGGTCCTCCATCCCCAGTGACTCGCTGGGGACCTGGGTGGAATCTCTCTTGCACTTGGTGAACCTTTAAATCGGCCCGTGTAGTTTTGGAGGGGAACTCTGGTTTTCCTCATGCAGGGTACGAAGGGCAGGCGGGCCTTAAGTCAACAACAAAAACTGATAGAAATTCTGCAAAAATGCTTGATGAGTTGTCATGGAGTGAACACACCCAAGTTACCAAGACAGAGAATTTTGCACCCCAGAAGTCCCCCTTACGCACCCCTCCTTGTCAGCCCCTCCCCCCCACCAAGGATAAACCACTTTCTGACCTCCAGCAGCATAGGTCAGTTTTGCCAGATGTCGTGTCTCTAAAGTTCAGAAACTTTATATAAATGGAGCCATCCATAGATGCCCTTCTGGGTCTAGCTTCTTTCGTTCAATAGTATGTTTTGCAGATTTAGCCATGGGATTACACGCAGGTATGGTTTCTTGAAGACGTGTTGTCTCTTTTCCTCCCCGACACCTTATTAGACTTTTTAAACATTCGGAAGAATTAGAAGGATTGTATGGTGAATACCCATATATCCCACCACCTAATTCTACAATGAACATTTTGCTAGATTTGCTTTATCACATACATACCCATCTGTCCCCTCTAGCCATCGATCCTTCTTTTTTGTTTTTTCGATGCGCTTCAAAGTTGATGACATCAACATACTTCACCTTTAAATACTTTATCATGCATATCATTAACTAGGGAGATTTTTTAGGTGAAATTTACCTACAGATTTTAATGATATCATAAAATGAGTTTCGACAAATGTATACACCGTGTAACCCCAGTCCCTGTGAAGATACAGAACTGTGTGGTCCAGTACGGCAGCCACTACCCACACTTGGCTGTGGAACATGCGGCCAGTGTGAATAAGGAACCGTATTTTAAATTCCATTTAATTTTAATTAAAATCTAAAAACTGCCACTCAATTCTGTTATTGGAAAACTTTTAAGTATGTTGGGAGCATTCTGAGTATATTAATCTGCTTTTTCAACTGTAAATTTTATAAAAGCTAAATACAGGTGAAGTATTTGCAAGGAAAATTGAGGCGCTCTAAGTGTAAAAACTGCATCAGGCTTTGAAGACATGGTATGTAAAAAGGAATGCAGGACATCTCACTCATAGTTTTGATATCGATTGCATGTTGAAATAATAATATTCCGGATATGTTGGAGTCAATAAAATATATTATTAAAATGAACTTCATGTTTCTTTTTTAACGTTGCCACTAGAAAATTTTAAATTATATTTTTATGGGACGGTATGGATATAATGTAGAACACTACCATCACCCAGGAAGTTCCCTCCTGCCCAGGCGTGCCCTTTTAAAACCTGATTCTTCTGTGACCCCAGGGCGAAGGTGATTCGAATGTCTCTGAAGGACGATGGTTCGAGACTACGAACTAAATGCAAACATTCACCTCCTCTTTTGGAAACCTGCTGGAATGACAGCAAAGAACAGTGGGCGATGAGTTAATCCAGGTGCTAGGAAAGTAAGCGAGTGGACAGGTGAATAGAAGGCAAATGAACAGAGGCCACAGCTCAGAATGGGCAGGGGGAAAGGCAGCAGCAAAGATGGGAATGGTTCTCTCACTGGGAACCCCACAGATCTGTTGGGTTTGAGGGTAGGGCAGGGTGGCATGAGGGGCAGACACTGAATGATGGATGGATGGAACTGCTGAGTGTAGAGTTCCCTGGGCACTCCCCGCCTCTGACCTTCCACCGTGCGCCTTAAGCTTCTCCCCTAGGCGAAGCCAGAGAAGTATTTCTAAGGAAACCTGCCCTGAGGGAGGGTCAAGGGCTCTTGGAATTAGGGCAGCGGCCCAAGGAGACCCCTTCCCATGTGACATTTAGCAGAAGGGCAGCCTGCCTAGACCTCTCTCTGCCCGGGCCCCCTAGGGCAGTGCTTTCTGAACTGTCTGTAGTGAAAGACATCCTCCATCCCCCCAGCCTTAAGAAAAATTCTCATCTGTTACAGACTGATACTTTTGTAAAATATAATAAAAATGAATTTAGAAAATCGATTTAAAAATAAGATGCTTAAGGTACAGGCCCGCTGATCGCGCTTGGTTATCGTGGCAACGTCAAAACGCTGTAAAGGCTTCTGGGTGCTGAGTCTTGATTTCTGTTCTCATCGCACTCGTCGAGGACTAGCGCGCAGGAGGACACGGGCCCACGGGCCAGATTTTGCGTGGTGCGGCCCTGGAGGGAAGGCAGCCTGCTGGGGCACCACATCTGCCCTGAGAGCCCAGCCAGCCTCTCTACGAGGAGGTCGGGAAACGTCAGTCACCCTGGGCCTTCGCAGAGACGGGCAGAAACCAGCAGCTTGAAAGTGAGGGATCTAGATGAACAAATAGGACAACTGTCTCCCAAGGGTGGAGAGGAAATGGGTAGCACTGGGAAGGGAACAGAGTAAAATGATCCAAAACACCCTCTAATGAGTGTCCTCGGAGAGAGAGGCAAGCAGAACTCACACTCATAAAATAGGAACAGATTGCTATGAAATGGGCTGCCTGAAGAAAGGACAGTTCACGGAAATTAAAAATACAGTTGCCGGGGCTTCCCTGGTGGCGCAGTGGTTGAGAGTCCGCCTGCCGATGCAGGGGACACGGGTTCGTGGCCCGATCCGGGAAGATCCCACGTGCCGCGGAGCGGCTGGGCCCGTGAGCCATGGCCGCTGAGCCTGTGCGTCCGGAGCCTGTGCTCTGCAACGGGAGAGGCCACAGCAGTGAGAGGCGCGCGTACCGCGAAAAAAAAAAAAAAAAAAAACAGTTGCCAAAATAATAGGAACAATAAATAAAATTTAATAGAAGGGCTGGAAGAAGATGTCTGTCGAGTGTGTCTCCTAGGCTGGAAGCCAAAACAAATGAAACCCACCAAGACGGGAGAAGTGCGAGAGAAAAGTTGAGACATAAATCATCAACACGAAAAGTTCCTTGTCCACTGAGAAAGCGTTCCAGGCAGGAAAGGAGAAACTAGAGGGAGGAGTTAATCATGAAATGATAATAGTATTCTCCACAGTGAGAGGGGCCAGTGAGAAGCAATGCGATGAATAAAAAGAGACCTGCCTCTAGATACATTCTCATGAAATTTCAGGAGAGAAAAGGAGAAGACGGATAATGAGAAGATTCTGAGACCTTGTAGCCGGGGGTGGGAAGCCCAGTGATGCCGAGGCTCAAATGGGGCTCAGGGCTCTCACCAGCAACACTGGATTGTCTTCCAGCGAGGAGATAATGAAGTCATGCTTCCACGTTCTCACGAAAACTTACTTTAAATGTAGAGTCCTGTATTCAACCAAATTTTTGATCAGGTGTGAGAGCAAAATAAACACATTCTTAGACATGCAGGGGCTTTGGAAATTCATCCCCCAAGCGCTTCTCCAGAAATACAATTACTTTTCTTTTATTTTTTTTTAACTTTTAAAAAAGTGTTTGTTACGGGAAATTTCAAAAATAAACAAAACTAGAGAACATAACATAATGAAGCCTCATGTACCCCTAAGTCAGTTTCAACAATTATCAACTCATTACCAATCTTGTCTATGCTCCAACACACTTCCCTCCATTTCCAGATTATTTTGAGTCACGTCCCAAATATCATATAATTTCATCTGTAAATATATAGGCATATATATGAAAAGAAAAGGATACTTGAAAAACAAAACAGTGACTTCCCTCGTGGTCCAGTGGTAAAGAATCTGCCTTACAATGCAGGGGACGTGGGTTCGATCCCTGGTCGGAGAACTAAGATCCCACATGCCACAGGGCAACTAAGCCTGCATGCCACAACTGCTGAGCTCGCACGCCTCAACTAGAGTGCCCACGTGCCGAAAATTACAGAGCCCATGGACTCTGGAGCCCGCGCCACAACCCGAGAAGAGAAAACGCCATAACTAGAGAGAAGCCTGCGCGCCACAATGAAAGATCCCACGTGCCACAACAAAGATCCCATGTGCCACAAAAAAAACCAAAACAAAATAAATAAATATTAAAAAAATAAAAATAAAAAAGGTTTAAAAATAAACACCCATGGAATGTATACTACCCACAGAATGTAAGAGTAATGTATACTGTGGACCCTGGGTGACTATGATCTGTTGTTGCAGGTTCATGTACCACTCTGATGGGGAATGTTGATAAAGTGGGAGGCTGTGCATGTTGCAGGGGCAGGGGCAGGGGAGAAGATCAATTACCTGAGAAGGTACTACAATGAAATGAAAAAGAAATCTAGGGAAGAGAAAGACATGGGATCCAGGAAAGAGTAAAATAAATCCATGAAAATAATAAAAAGGAATAGCAACTATGCAGGAGGCCTAAAAAAAAAAGTCAGGATGTATCTGAGCTTTCAGTCAGATCCTCGCCACCCGAAGAACTGGAAAGCACTGTGAAGTTACTGGATTGGACAAAGTTTGACGTCAGATGGATCTGAAAGGTGTATTTGGTGAAAAATGGTCATTTCTAAGGGATTGAACTAGGAAGGAGCGAGGCGGGTCAAAGGGTCTTCACCGGATGTCCTTCTATACCAGAAACTGTGTATTTCCATACTGTGTAATTCTTTTGTAATAAAAATAAATCACGTCTACAAGAAACGGGTGGGAGAACCCAGGAGGGAACCGATCGGTTTAGTTCCCATGTCTCCCTGCGTTCAAGTTATGATCTGAGCCCCTGCTGGGGTCGCAGGGTCGCTCACACCACCGGATGTATGTTCAGAGAAAACCTCTATTGTATCTGGAAGTTATCTTGTCTTCCTTCTGGGTCCCCCTCCACGTTAGTAGGAGAAATAAAACTTGTAGCTCTATCTGCCTTAAAATATAGCCCAATCCAGTAACTTAACAGTCCTTTTAGGTTTTCTGGAATAAAAATGTTTAGTCTCTCCTACGGCTGCCCCTCCCTCTGTGCTCCCCACAAGATGCACCCGAGTGTGAGGGAGGAAAGTGGCTTGGAGGACCTGAGGACCACGAGGAAGACGTCTCTTTCATGCCTGGTTGCCCCTCACCCTGCGGGAATTCAGGGCTGACCTCCAGCTCCAGGAGGGTCCTGGTCTGCTTCCCTCTTGACTTGGGTGAGCATCTGCCGTGGTCTTACCCAGCCCGAAGGCCCCCTGCAGCCTCTGCTCCGGGGTCTCTTCGAGTGCTGTAGCAGGCTCTCACTCGCCATCCGTGCCACCTGTCACGGGGGAGCTTGGGACGAGCTTGGGAAAGCCCAGGCTTCAGGTCTCTCTGCGCAGGACAGGCTGCGGCAATCAGGTTTCGCAAGGCGCAGACCCACAGCCACGCCTGAGAGAGGTCCTTTCAGTATCCTCTCTCTGTCCCCTTTGTGCAACTATTGGGACAGCTCCAGGAGACCCCACTTTCCCAAACGTGGGGCAGGGGGGCTGAAGGGGAAGGTGATCCCAGCTGGAGTCTAGCCTGATCCCTCTGCAAGCACTGGAGCTTGGGGTTGGTTAACCACTGCCTGAGGGCTTCCAGGGGGAGGTGTGAGTAACAGGGCTTCTCTCAAGAGGGGGTCACCTTGAACCAACCTCTCAGAAACGGAAAGGACAGAACAGCAGGGAGCCATGTCACAGCTGCCTAATTGGAGGCAGGTCATGAAATTAGTTCTGTTCCTGGAATTGTCAGCTCTGTTTGCTGCGCCCCCCTTTCTCACTCTTGGTCCCCTGTAGGTCTCAATATGTCTGCCAAACGCTCCCCATCTTCGGTTTTCCTCCCCGCTGAAAAATTTCAGCTGTACACCGCAGCTGCAGAGTTTTCTGAGCCCCAACAGGAGATCAGAAACGGGAAAAATGAGAGATGGGTTTTACCCGGAGCCAAATCTTAGCTGCGGTCATGATGCTGTGTTTTGAGATGTTTCTGTGTTGCCTTGAAAGCAAAATGGAATGAGACCAGGAACCCAGGGCAGGACGGGGTTCTGTGCTCCCCTCTCTTAAATGACCCCTCCTTTGCTGGTACTACCCCTCCGGCCACCCCTCCCCTCCAGAGAGCACTCTCCTTCTGCGAAGGCTACCTTCACGGCCCAGAAAATCCTTCCTTATCCGGGGAACAGTCACACGCTTGGGACAGCAAAAAGGTATTTCACAAACTATTAATCTGAGAATATATTGCTTTTTTCCCCGATGCCACCCCTTACTGCCATTCTATGTATTAATACCACACCCCCCCACCCCGCAACCCACCCCTACCGCAAAGTAGCATCGAGAGCAAAGCAGAGCCTACCAGGCCTTTAATTATGTTTTACATACTTTGTACTTTGTTCTTATTGTTTTTGCTGCCCCTACAAGCTCATTCCTCTTAGTTTCAGATTTTTTTAATGCCATCTCCCTACAGAGAGCTGATTCCAGAAAGGCATCAGTGTATCCATTATCCCACACAAATAAAAGACAACCCACCGAAAGGTCCACCTTTTGGTGAACACCCTAAATGACCCTTGACTTGTTTTTTTTTAAATTCTTTTTTTGTTGGATGTCCCTTCATGTGAGTTTTATTTTTTAAGAACAAAAGAGCAACAAATAACGGTTAACAGCAAAGATCATAGTTCTTTCTAAATTGAGGATCATATTTATTTATTTTTCTTCTTTTAAGCATGGCTTAAATCCAGGAGGAAAATGTCCCCATCTGTAGGCTGGTAATGTACATTCAGTAGTGTTCAATTGGTCGAGTTAATGAAATATGATGAAAGCCATCTAAATATCTCATGGGGGAAAGATACCTTGAACTTCACTCTGAAAACAGTGCTGGTGGGGAGACATTTCTGCATGAAATGTGCAAAATGATGGTGGGCCCATTGTTGCAATGAGCTTAGGGCTTTTTAGTCTAAGCCCAGGAGGGCGGGTTCAGGATGGGCCCTGGAGGCGCCATCTTGCGCAGGAGGCCGATGTCGAGAAAATGTAGAATCATCCCAGTCACTGCGCGCTCCTGCATCCTGTCCATTTTTCCTCTCCAAGGGGATGGATGACAGTCTCTGAAACTTGACCGCCATTTTTTTTCCTCAGTCAGTCAGCGTTAGGGTAATTGGCACGTTACATCCATTTTACAGTGTGGTGTACGTGCTGGCGGCGCTAATAAAAATAGTGAATAATCTCAGTAATGACCAGAAACGTGTGTGAGCGATTGCATCGAGCACATACTGGAGGCTTTGTTTGTCTTCAAGGACTGTATTACCAGCATGCAACTTTGAAACGCTCTGGGTTACCTGAGGCCTGAAAGGTGCTCCATCAAGTAGGAGGCCGTTCCTCTCGGCACGGACCTTAAGAGTGGCCCAGTATTCGCTTTAGGTCCCCCTGTTTGAAATGGAAAAGATTTAGCTCTGCTTATCCGTCACCATGCCTGCCAATTGCTTTTTTCCCCTTCCCCTTGCTTTTAGAGAAAGCAACTAGAAACACCCAGGCAACAGAAATGGCTCTGAGCATCTAGAAACACCCAAGCACACAACGTTTGAGCAGGAAGTTCAGGGCTCATTAAAAATACGAATGTTGTAACTTATGGAATTGGCCGCTTTGAACACAGTCGTCTACACACCAGTGGTTCTCCAAATGTTTTATAGTAGTCGGGGTGTTTATGAGGCATCGCTCAATATCTATCTGCATATCACACTTCAGTACATTTCCCTAAGGTCCAGCTGGGCACGGCATTCGCAAGACCACTCCAGCCAATGAGGAGGCAGTCAGCCGTCCATGACTGATGTGAAAAGCACCTGTCACTTTATCAATGTCGACACCAACGTGTGGCAATTGTGTCACGACTATTTAGAAGAATTATATGCGTTTCTGCCCGTGCATATATGCTATCCTTTTAGCTTAAGCCCTTGAATTGTTTACATTCTATAAAATTAAGTGCATTGTTACCTACTTGGAACTTAACTGTGCGTAGAGTGTTTGGAAGATTTCTTTCTCTGACCTTTGATTTTCTTAATCAAAGAATTGTGTCCATTGGAAACGTTTGTACAGAAATGGCTGAGTTGATTGTGTAAGAACATGGAGAAACTGTACCACTGCTAATAAAAGGTTAGTTGAGAGAGCAAATAGGATGGGGAGGAAATGTTCCAAGGAGGAAGAAAGAAATTTTCTTTCTTTGAAGAAAGGAAAGAATGACTGGAAGTGAGATCAAGAATGAGCCACTCTAGGGTTGATCATACAGAAGCAAATGTTGGGAAGAACCAATAAGGTTCAAAACTATTCAGCCCAAAGGACCGAGGCCACGAGATAAACACCAAATAAATACACTAACCACTGCCGAGGTGGAAGGGCTTCATCTCCATACTGTGTGAGCCGTAAGATGGGAAACGCACAGACCAAAATCAAAACCAAACCAAACGAGAACAACCAACAACCACACACGTACACACAACATGTGCTAGTTATGTATTCCATACATACACATTTTTTTTTTTTTTTAGCATTGGCTTTTGTACTTGGGGATGCTGAGATTAAATTATGAAATGGTCCATAATATTAAAGTACGTGTTAAAGTACATGACTAGATACATGAAATATATCAATATCTTATTGATAACTATTAAGATCCATTGGGCCTGCATATATGACTCTGGGTACAGCTAGTTTCTTTAAAGTGTGTCCTTTCAACCATTTATGACATGTCCAACTCCCAGTAGCACCAGCTTATCTGACACATGGAGCAGATCATTTTTAACAATCTCCTCTATATTTCAGAATTCTCTTCAGTAATAATTATACTAGAATCAGTAACAATCATTATTTGTTTGTGTTTTGGTTTTAAAACAATTATCAGTTATAAAAAGAATGAATTTAAATATCAAAGATAGTGTTCAAATTCAGGAAAATATTTCATATATGAACCAAAATTTGTACTTACCCCCCAAAAAATTATAGTTTGTGATCATGCAGACTTTCGTATCTGGCTTCTTTCACGTAGCAAATTGTTTTCAAGGTTCACCATGTCGTAGCATGTATCAGTATGCCATTCCTTTTATTCCCCAATATTATTCCCTTCTATAAGTACCCCGCATTTTGTTTATCTGTTTATCAGTCGATGGACATTTGGGTTGTTTCCACTTTTTGGCTATTATGAATAATGCTATGAACACTTATGTACAAGTTTTTGTGTTGACATATGTTTTCATTTATCTTGTGTAGATACCTAAGAGTGGAATTTCTGGATCATACGGTAGTTCCACGTTTAACATTTTGAGGAACTATCAAATTCTTTTCCAAAGCAGCTATACCGTTTTGCATTCCCACCAACAGTGTGTGAGGCTTCCAATTTCTCTGTTTCTTTGTCAGCACTTGTTACTGTCTGTCTTTTTTAGTACAGCCATTCTAATGGGTGTGATGTAGTATGTCATTGTGGTTTTGATTTGCATTTCCTTAATGACTAATGATGTTGAGCATCTTTTTATGTGTTTGTATACTTTCTTTGGAGAAATGTCTATTCAAATCATTTACCCATTTAAAAAGTGAGGTTGTCTTTTTATAATTGATTTGTAAGAGTTATTTATATATTCTGATCCAAGTCCTTTATCAGATTTATGATTTGTAAATATTTTCTCCTATTTCTGGGTTGTCATTTCACTTTCCTGATGGTATTGTTTGCAGCACAAAAATTTTAATTTTGATGTAGTTCAATTTTTTTTTCTTTTGTTACTTGTGTATTTCATGAAATATCTAAGAAATCATCGACTATCCCAAGATCACAAATATTTACTCCCATGTTTTCTTCTAACAGTGTCATATTTTTAGCTCTTACATTTAGGTCTGTGATACATTTTGATGTAATATTCGTATATGGTGTGAGGTAGGGGTTCAAATTTATTCTCTTTCACCTGGATATCTTTTTGTCCCAACACCATAATTAAAAAGATAATCCTTTCCTCATTGAATTGTCTTGACTCCTTTTGTCAAAAATCAATTGACTATAAATTAGGGTTTATTTTTGGACTCTCAATTTTATTTCATTATCCATATGTCTATCCTTATGCTAGTACCACCACTTCTTAGTTATAAGAGCTTTGTGGTAAGTTTTGAAACTGGGAGGTATGAGTTTTTCTACTTTGTTTTTCATTTTCAAGAATATTGAAATATTCTTGGATACCCTGGGCCCCTTGGATTTCCATGCGAGTTTTAGGGTCAGCTTGTCAGTTTCTGCAAAAAACAGGAGGAGATTTTGTCAGGAATTGTGTTGAATCTATACATCAGTTTGAGAAGTGCGAACAGGGGATGTCTTTCCATTTATTTAGATCTTGTTTAGTTTCTTTCAATGATGTTTTTATAGTGTTCAGCGTATAAGTTTTCACTTTTTTGTTAAATTTATCCTTAAGTATTTTATTCCTGTTGATGCTATTGTAAATGGATTTTCTTAATTTTGTTTCCAAATTGTTTACTGCTAGTGCATAGAATAACAATTGGTTTTTATATTGATCTTGTATCTTTCAATCTTGCTGAACTTGATTATTACTTCTAGCGTTTTCTTAGTGGAATCCTTGGGATTTTCTATGTACGAGAGCACATCATCTGCGAATAGAGATAGGTTTACTCTTTTTTTCCCCCAATCTGGATGCCTTTCATTTCTTTATTTCTATTTCTTTGTCTTTTTGCCTAATTGCCTTGGCCAGTCCCTCTGATAGGAATACCCATGACAAGTATCCGTGTCTTGGTCCACAGAAACTTACTTTAAAAATGAGCATGTTGTGTAGCTGGGTTGGTGTGTATTGGGGGCAGACTGCAGAACTAAATTAACTCCCTAGGAGAGTACAATATTTGTTAAAGTTCAAGTAATAGAAATGTGCTAATCTGAAGCTCACATATATATTATTTCAAACCCAACACGGGAATGTAAATTGATGCAGCCAATTTAAGGAGTTTCCTTAAAACACTAAAAATAGAGCTATCATATGATCCAGCAATCCCACTCCTGGGCATATATCCAGAGAAACCCATAATTCAAAAAGTACGTGCACCCCAATGTTCATTGTAGCACCATTTACAACAGCCAAGACATGGAAGCAACCTAAATGTCTATTGACAGATGAATGGATAAAGAAGATGTGGTACCTATATACAATGAAATACTACTCAGCCCTAAAAAAGAATGAAATAATGCCATTTGCAGCAACATGGTTGGACCTAGAGATGATCATACCAAGTGAAATAAGTCAGATAGAGAAAGACAGATATCATGATATTGCTTATATGTGGGATCTAAAAAAAAATGAAAACAAAAACACACAAATGAACTTATTTCTGAAACAGAAAGAGATTCACAGATGCAGAAAACAAACTTCTGGTTACCAAAGGGAAAAGAGGGGTGGAGGGATAACTTAGGAGGCTGGGATTAACATACACACTAGTATGTATAAAATAGATAACCAAAAAGGACCTACTGTAGAGCACAGGGAGCTATACTCAATATTATATAATAACCTATAAGGGAAAAGAATCTGTGCTGTACACCTGAAACTTCCATGATATTGTAAATCAATTATACTTCAATAAAAAAATTTAAAAATACCCCCAAAACCAACAGTAACCACAGCCATTGTTTAGAACTCAGCCCAACCAAAGATACTTTTCAGGGGAGAGCAGTCTATCACTGGTATTGTGTAGAATTATACACCATAAAATTCTGCTGGTGGCACCTTGATAATAGAAACAGACCGACTTTCAGTGGGTTTTCTGTTACTTTACAATTCTCCATGGAGAACACGCCCCCTACTGCCTGCACCCAGGGCAGACGGCTCCCACTGCCCCACCACTGGCGCACCAGTGCCCACCCCACTTAGCGGCAGTCTCCGAACCCTGCTTTGACACAGTTCTGTCTCTGATGTGCACAGCAGATCACACAGAGGCACGACTGTGTCTTATCCATTTGTGTCTCCCGCCCCTCCCTGTGCACGGAAGACCCTTCACACTTGCCTGCTGTGTCGACTGAGATGGTCTGGGGACCGGCTGAGTAGCAGTCTCTGTTCTCCCTCAACACTGCTCTCGGGGGCCTGTGGGCAGAGGGCACGGGATGACAGTGCTGTAGGGGCTGCAGGGTTGTGTCCGCACCCCCTTGGGGGGAGCAAGGGCATGTGAGAACGACGTGGTTCTGCTGTTACTCACCGTGTGACCCTGGGCCCACGGCTGCATGGGGATCAAAGTGCAATCTTGACCTGCGGCCGCCACCTTGGGCCCCTCCCCCTTTCGCTGCCCACCTTGGAACGGAAAGACTGTCAGTGTGGCTAGGTTACTGAGCCTTTTGAAGGAATGAGGCCTTGTGAATAAGAAGGGGGAGAAACAACCTGCGTTTATCATTCCTGCCCTCTAGGGGCTCACAGCCTTGAGCTTGTCAAAATATATTTTAAAACGTGTTTCATTTTTTTGCACAGATTAGGGGGAAATGAGGAGGGTATCGTTTCCTTACAGAAGCGCACTATTTCTAGGGAGAAAAAGAATTCTTTTGCAAAGAAAGTGCGTGCTCCTGAAGATGCTGTAAAGGAGAGGATGCTAGCAGGGCCCCACTCAAGTCCCTGGTACTTCGTCACTCCAGGTACAAAGGCCCTGCTGTTGTCAGCTGCAAATGCTGGGGAGCCTCACTGACCCAGAGGAGCAGCCCCCGGAGAGCGCTCAGCTAATAACTGGTGGGGCTGGAGGACAGTTATCCCGGGGCACTCCCTGGCTAGTAGGGTAAGTCCAAGGTGTGATCTGTCTCCGGAGGTCCCAGCAGGACCAGCTCCAGCCGCCCACCGTGCTTACCGGATCAATGGCAGACCATGTACTCCTTGCCTTCCCTTTCCCATATCATTTCCTCACTGCCTTACTGGCGAGTTTGGGGACCACCTCCCATATAAATGACAAGCCCTCGAATCTTTTTTCAGGGTCCCACTTTGGGGTCCCCAACCCAAGACAGAATGAAAGGCAAAATGACGAGGGTTGATTGAGGGGCTCTCGGGAACCAGGAGAGGCCAGAGCCACTTCCTTTTTTTTTTTTTTTTTTTTGCGGTACGCGGGCCTCTCACTGCTGTGGCCTCTCCCGTTGTGGAGCACAGGCTCCGGACGCGCAGGCTCAGCGGCCATGGCTCACGGGCCCAGCAGCTCCGCGGCATGTGGGATCCTCCCGGACCGGGGCACGAACCTGCGTCCCCTGCATCGGCAGGCGGACTCTCAAGCACTGCGCCACCAGGGAAGCCCATCACTTCCATTTTTTTCTTGATAATTCATGATCTGCCAGAGTAGGGGTCAGCAAACACCAGCCCATGGACCAAATCTGCCCTGCAATCTGTTTTTGTAAAGTCTGTGAGCTAAGAGTTGTCTTTACTTGTTTTGTTATGATCTCATGAAAGAAGGATGTTTACTCTTAGAGAATCTCACTTAAGTTCTTTTCCCTCGAGTTTTATTGAGATATAATTGACCTATACCATGGTATTAGTTTCAGGTGTGCAAGGTACTGACTTGATATGTGAATATATAGCAAAGGGTCACCATAATAAGTTAACATTCATCACCTCACATAGTTAGAAAAAACTTTTTTTCTTGTGATGAGAACTCTGATTGTGCCTCTTCCAAGTTGGTTAGGGGATTTATTTAAAAAGACGTTGGTTCGTTCTGCAGGGTGGTGTGTGGGTTGCTTTATAGGTGAATGAAGAACGTTGTCTCCTTTCTAACACGTCGGTGGACTTCATCTGGAGATCTCACAGGTCTGTGTGAGAGGCCCTTTGGGAGTGCGTGGTCTGGGTCACGTGTCCTTACGTTGAGAAGCCAGTAAATTGGCTTTTGGGAAGCTCTTTTCTGTATCTGTGGAAAGGGGATCGTAAGTCCTACCCCACTGGTCTGTTGTGAGAAGTCGGTGGGGCTGGTGAGTAAGCCTGTGAGGCGTTTCCTTCCCCAGCCCAATGCTGGCCTTTGACATGAGGTGGAGTCAAGCCCCCCTTTGTGTGGCTTCTTTAAAGTTTCAGAGCCTTTGGTGAGTGTCAGACAAGTGTCAGATGAAAGGCGGTTTATGAATATAACATGTTGTTCTGACGCTAATTAAGCTTTATGCCCTAAGTGATATAAATAACAGTAGTAATTTTAAAAAAGGAAAAAAGTGTAGTCTAGGTGAAGGAGTCCACCTTTCCTACCTGAACTGTGGGCGTGAGAACAATGATAGACTCACCTTTCCACCAGAAGGACAGAGCTGCACAGAACCTGGGCAGCAGGGGCACAGACCCCGAGAAATTAGGTTCATTCCGGCTGAGAATGAGAACTTGAGGAGTATAAAGCTCTCTGTTCCGGGGCGGGTGATGTCGGCCAACCCTTCTACTCTTCTGGCGCCTCTTTCTCCTACCCCTAGGTGGCGCTCTTTCTCCTGTCTCAGCACCACCCTTTGGTGACTCTGTCCACCACCTCCTTTCCCCCTGGACCACCTCCAATGCTCTCCATGGCCAATCTCCCCTCCAAATCCCACCCATCCAAAGGTTATGACTACACCTGATATTTACTGCACCCTCCTATGTGTCAGCACTGTGCGAGCTCTTTATATAGAACCTCAGTTAATCCTCACGATAACTTTGCCTCTTGGTTTGGGTTTCCCCAGAAGCTGACACTGACATGAGGATTTCTGTGTAAGTGGTTTATTGGGGAGGTGGTCCCAGGAAACACTGGTAGGGGTGAGGGAAAATGAGGCCAGGAAGGGAAGGCGGTGAACACAGGGCATCTGATGAGCAAGTTACCACTGGGAACAAGAGGACGTCAACCCCATGGGGGATGACTTCCATGGCATCAGGACAATCTCACCTGGGGACAAAGGAGCTGTTCTTGGTATTTTTTATTTTTTGTTATTTTTGGCTGCACCACATGGCTTGTGGGATCTTAGTTCCCCAACCAGGGATTGAACCCGCACTGTTGGCAAAGAAAGCGCAGAGTCTTAACCACTGGACCGCTGGGGAATTCCCACTGTTCTTTATATAACAGCTCTTGGAGTGTCTGGAAAGCATCCCTTGGGCACAGAGATGCAGGTATAGCTAAGGGGGGCCTGTAGGTGCTCACTAAATTAGTCAGGTCCCAGGGGAGGATGCTGGCTGTGTTTACCTGATTCTCAGAGTGAGTCAGTCCCCATTTGGCAGATCAGGAAGTCAGTGCTGACTGAAAGAGGCTCAGTCATTAGCCCATGGCCACTGACTCGTAGTAGAACCGGACATTCCCACTGTCCCTCCCACTTCGTGCCCTGTACCCAGCACCAGGAGGAACCGAGTCATATAGGAAAAAGCACAGATAACATCCATGACCAAACTGCTGGCCCCTAGGCCCAGGGCCTTGTCTTTTCATCTTTGGGCCCCCACTGGGCCTAGCTCACACCTCTCCTGCCTGTACCTGAATGTCGAAGCACAGAATGAATTTGAACTGGCTCCATTTGTGAGGATGGCATGTGAAAGAGGAAAAGTTCACCATCAGGAGGAGAAGATCTATGTGTGCATAAAATCATGATTCATCCCAGGGGGATGAGCCTTGCAGTTCAATCTTTGCAGAGAGAAGACATCTAAAAGCACGGGTCCACAGTCAAAAGAAATCCAAATGAGTTTCATTCCTACGTCACGTTTCTCCAAACATATTACAGGGAGTCCAACCTAAAACCATCACGAGCACTCCTTACAGCCCCTCCCACTGCCCCCAATCCCCAGCTGCTCTCACCATCCTACCCCCAACCACTCTTTCCCAAGCCCTGGCCCTTGGGCCCCTTTTCCCCCCTTCCCAGGCTGTCCTGTAGATCAGATTCCAGCAAGCAAGAATCCCTTCTCTTTAGGTGATGGAAAACGGACCCAGTGACAACAGATTTTTATCTGATTCAGGCCCTTTTGACTTGGATCCTCTTATCTGTAGCCAAACACATCTTAACTGGTGTTGCTCAAGAGGAGAGAGAATACTTTCTTAATCTGGGCCCCACCAATTGTATTGTGCTATATAAGAACAAGTTTGGTTGTCTCCAGTTCCTGGGAGGGGGGCTTCTAAACCTTTGGAATCTCCCAAGTGACAGGAGCGTCTGTTGTTCACGGTGGGCCCCTCAGACCACACCTGAGTTTATTCTAGAAGGATGACGCAGCATGGGGACCTGCCACACCAGAAGAACCAACCGTGTGATTAGAGGGTTGGGGCACTGAGCCAGCTGGAAATTGCGTTAAATCATGTAACCAATGAATCAAACAATAATGCCCGTGTAGTGAAACTCCAGGAAAAACTCTGGACACTGAAGCTCATTGCCCTATTTGTTGGTAATCAGACATCTCTGTTTGGGGAGTGTGAAGTGTCTGAGGACATAGAGTCTTGCCTTTGGGATTTTCCCAGTCATCATCCTATGGGTCTCTTCTTTTGGTTGGTCCGAATTTGTGTCCTTTATAAAAAAACAGTAATAGTCGGTACAGCACTTTCCTGAGTTCTCGGAGTCCTTCTAGTGAATTACCAAACCCGAGGGAACAGTGGGGGCCCTGAATCTGTAGCCGGATGGTCATAAGTGCAGGTGGCCTGGGGACTCCTGAGCTTGCAGTGTCTACAGTGAGGACTGTCTTAACCTGTAAAATTTGACCCAACTCCCCACAGTTTGTGTCAGAATTGCATTGTCATGCGTTTCCTCCTTGTACCGTGTCTAAGGGGATACAATTTAGATGAGAACTTGCCATTTCTGGGTGGAAAAATCACTTTTTAGGGTGTGACTAATTCATTACTCGGGGTCCCAGCTTTTCCCCTTAGAAAATCTTCTGCCCTTCTGTTTTGTTTTCCGTTTTTGATCACAGTGAGGATAAGGGTGGAAAATGATTGCCTGGGGATTGCAAACCAGGCTATAATGAACTGGCAGCCCCAGAGCTGGAAGTCCTGACTGTGTTTCCCTTTTAAAAGAAGATGAGCAATGAGGGTCAGAGGCCAGATTCTTAAAGAATCCTAACCTCCCTCCACAGTTTGTGCTACTTAATGGCTCTGCGTAAATACTTCTGCAAGACCCAACAAATTAATGGCTCATAAGGTCTTTAAAGCCCTGTAAGCAGCAAAGAAATGAGAAAGAAGACCCAGCTTGTTCGGTACAAAGTTATTGGGATCAAGCTGGGTTTGGTTTCTTTTGTTTACTCATTGGTTTCCAAAACTAAATTTCGGGAGGACAGATCATTAAGGATAAAAGATGCTCCAGTGTACTTGAAACTCCTTGAGAACCAGGTAAAAAGGCGATAAAATACAAAATTGATTGTGGCTGAGGGTTATTCTAATGCCAAGGACAACAGCAGTAGACAGAAACACAAACTGTGGACCATTGAACTCGGCCAGATCATGTCCCACCCTCCCGCAACCAGTTTTCCAGGGCAAAAGTCCCCATCAGGTAGACATGAAAGAGAAATGCACTATTTGTGTTTAGAACCTGGAATTTGGGGTCCTTTTGGAATATTCATTTCAGTTATGCAACTAATATTGATTGAGCCTGAATTGTGCCTGGTCCACCTCTGGCCAATCTTGCTGGGAACGTTTTCTTAGAGCTTTCCGTAGCTCCGCAGCCTCCATATAGAAGATCCAGTGAGACTTCAAGCACTTTGGTGTCCTAAAAACCTGTGCTGAAATCATCCGTGTTCCACACACAAACTCTGTGATCTTAGGCAAACTCAATTCCCTCATTTGTAAAAATGCCACTGCTACAACTACTTATAGTGGGTCAAATGGTGTCCCCCCTAAATTCATGTCCACTGGAACCTCAGAATGTGGCCCTCTTTGGAAATAGGGTCTTTGCGGATGTAGTTAGTTAAGGATCTTGAGATGAGATCATCTGCGTTTGGGGTGGACCCTAAATCCAAGGATGAGTGTCCCTATAAGAAGAGGAGAGGATACAGAGAGGCAGACCCTGGCACCCTGGGGAAGGCCACGTGAAGATGGAAGCAGAGACTGGAGTGATGTGTCTACAAGCTAAGGAACACCAAGGATCGCCAGCGACCACAGGAGCTAGGGTAGAGGGGCATGGAGTGGGCTCTCCCTCAGAGCCTCCAGAAGGAACCAGCCCCGCCAACGCTTTGATCTCAGACTTCTGGTCTCCAGAACTGGGAGACAATATTCTTCTGATGTCTTAGGCCCCCCAGTTTGTGGTAATTTGTTACAGCAGCCTTAGGAAACTGACCTAGTACTCTATACAGAATGATGGCACAGTAAGTGGAAAGATGGACCCAAGTGTCCGATCAAGGCAAACACTCAACCGGTGTTAGTTCTTCTTGCTATTCCAGGCTGTTTTAATAGGTAACATTGGAGCTATGGGCTGGTATTCAGCTTCATCTACCAGCGTCCCAATGTATTCACTGGAAAAGGTCTTAGTGCATGTCCAACATTGTGCCCTAGCTTGGGCTTTCACTTTTGAGGTTTTTGGTTATTTTCGTACATGTAGTAGACATTGTCGGTGCCTTGCCCACATGCCCTTGACAGTCCTCATTTCTATGCACACTGACCCACCACTGGCTTGTAACTGCAGCAGCTATAGCTCTTTCTGAGAGCTCTCTCTGGCTGCTGGCCCCTGCTTGGTTTGCACCTGGGACAGAGCGTGGAGCCTCCCAGGAATGCCTTCTAACCAATGACTCATGAGACTGAACCAATTCCCCAGTTCCTCATCCCCCAGCTGGGATGGCTCTGAGGATGGCTCTGAGGTGGGATCCACAGAGCGTCCCGCTGGCCCTGGGACTGAGCCCCAGTTGCCCACAGCAGTAAGCTGCTTGGTGACACGCACAGTATTAGTTTTCTTCTTCCTATATTGGTTTCCTGTGGTTTCCATAACAGATGGCCACAGATTGATGACTGAAAAACAACAGACACTGTTTTCTCACAGTTCTGGGGGCCAGACGACTGAAATCAGTATCTTTGATTTGAAACCAAGTGTTGGTGGGGCTATGCTCCCTCCAGAGTCTCTAGGAGACACTCGGTTCCTTGCCTCTTCCAGTTGCTGGTGGCTGTCGGCATCCTCGGCATTCCTTGACTTATGGCCACATCACTCCAATCTCTGCCTCTGCCTCCACAAGGCTTTCTCTTCCGTAGTCAGATCTCTACCTCCCTCCTATAAGTGTAATAGAGCGCTCCAGTGCGCGGCCCTTAGCCCTCGGCCATTGCAGTGCGCCCTTACCGCCGCCCCCCACCTCACCCCGTTACCAGGCAACGGTTACCCGGAGACCATTAATGCCTGACGCTTAGAGGGCGTCAGAGGGCCTGCTCAGCCACTGGTCGGCGCTGCAGTGGGCCTCGCCCCCTAGTGAGCGACTGTCAAGCTGCCACCGTCCCGGGGGCACTGAGCCAAAGGTCGGTGGAGTGGTGGTCGTCAGGTGGAGAGTGAGGTAAGAGGAGGACCCTGGTCTTCTCCCCGGGGCCCTCCAGCTCCCCGGCCTCGGGCTGGCAGGTGAGCTGGGGGCCCAGCGAACAGGCTGGGGGTGTGTCCTGCAGAGCTCCAGAGCCCTGGCCCGGACCACCCGCTGGCCCGGCCCAGGCCCTGAGGCAGCCATGACCCTCTCCCCCATCCCTGCCTCTGCGACCTAATGGCAGAGGCAGTTTGCATGGGACACAGTCTGGGGGACCTGGCCCCCACCGTTTAGGCAGCCTGAGGAGCCTGAGGGCCGGCTGGGTCCTGGGTGCCTGGCTCCCTCAGCGAGGACGGCTGGGCAGGGTCTGGGGACCCGGCCCTGAAGGGAGCCACCAACTGAGATCTGCCTCTTCAGCCAGGCCTGGGCACTGGCGGGAGGACCCAGAGTGGGTGCTGGACGAACGCTCTGGGGCAGGGTAACCCTCCCCCCCCCTCCCCCCGCAGGGACCCCCTTCTCTCAGCCAGGCCTGGACCTCAAAGGATGAAAGTTGTGCCTTGGGACCTACCCTTTTCTTGTCAGAACAGAACATTTATTTTGGTGGAGGGTTACAGGAACGTGATGACCCGACCATGACCTGACCTCAAGAACAGAGGATCCCACAACAAGAAGTTTGCACCAAGGAACCACGCCCCTCCCTCACCGTTCCTATGAAAGGGCTTTGGGGAAAGCTTTCAGGGAGTTTGGGGTTTTTAAGGCCTGAGCCACCCACCTCCCTCACGGCCCTGCAATAAACCTTTCTGTGCTCCAAACTCTGGCGTTTTGGTGGTGTTTGGCTTCGCTGTGCGTCCGGTGCCATAAGGACACCTGGTGGCATAAGGGCCCACCCACGTGACCCAGGACAGTCTCCTTGCCTCAAGAGCCTTAACCACATCTTCAAAGTCCCCTTTTGCTGTACCGGTCGCAGGGGTTAGGACTTGGGTGTCTTGTCGGGGCCGTGGACCACACCTCCCTTCCGCAATGCTTCCTGGAATCAGCGTCCCAGGAAACGAGTCTCACCTCATCTCAGGGCGAGGACCTCATCTCTGACCGTGTCATTTACCAGGGAACGAGATTCACTCTTTCAGGGAACCACTTACCCACGTTGTTCTCACATTTCACTAACAATTACACTTGCTTGAGTCTGAATAAAGTTGTTACGTTCTTTGATGGTTGTCTGTTAACTCACAACCATCATTCCAAGGTGGAAGGAGTGACTGGCTCGAATAGGTTTTTGGGTAGTAATAATCCAAGAGAAAGAAATCAAGAAGTCTAACAGGGACTCTCACTGCCACTTGAAACACCTCTCAGCTTCACTCTCTGTGGTTTAAATTTATAATTTGATATTTCCAGTGGGACAGAAGTTTGGGTGGGAGAGTCATGGGCCAGAGGGAGCCCAAACTCTCATAGCTGTGGATTTTCACTTGCCGTGGGCTGTGGGGATAAGAAGTGAGAGAGGTGAGTGCTTCCTGGCAGGCCCCTCTGGGTGGGCAAGGGTGAGAACACCCCTAGTTCCCCATGGGTGTGGGTGTTTCCTTGGCACCAAGGCTGAGATCTTTGGCGGTTGACACTGCAACTTTCACTGGAGGGGTTGGAGTTACCATACTGTGTTTGGATATGTTTGTTTGTTCGCTTACTTCCTCATTCATTCTTTTTTTTCAAATTGAAAGATTCTTTAACTTCTATAGAGCTTCACAGTTTTCAAAAGTTTCACACACTATTTCACATAATCCCATAATAACCCTTTTTTCCCCTACCCCTTTCCCTTTTTCCCCGTAAACCCCTATTTTGTTCTCTATGTCTGTGAATCTGCTTCTTTTTTGTTTTATTCACTAGTTTTGTATTTTTTAGATTCCACATATACGCAATATCATACAGTATTTTTCTTCCTCTGTCTGACTTATTTCACTTAGCATAATGCCCTCCAAGTCTACCCCTGTTGCTGTAAATGGCAAAATTTCATTCTTCTTTATGGCTGAGTAGTATTCCATTGTATATATATACCACATCTTCTTTATCCACTCGTCTGTCGATGGACATTTAGGTTGCTTCCATGTCTTGGCTATTGTAAACAGTGCTGCTATGAACATTGGGGGTGCATGTGTCTTTTCAAATTAGAGCGTTTTTTTCCGGATATATGCCTAGGAGTGGAATTGCTGGTCATATGTTAGTTATTCATTTTCTCTTCTGTTGAGCAATCTCGATGGAGTGGCCATCCCATGCCAGGCAGTGGAAGGGCTTCTTTCCATCAGGAGGAGGGAGGTTCGGAGGGCTTTCCTGCAGAAGCGATATTTAAATGGAGACTCCAAGGGTGAGTAGGCGTGAGTTCATTAGATGACAAGCAGAGACAAGTGTCTCCTGGCAGAAGGAACAGTACATGCAAATCCCTGAGGCAAAGAAGAAAAGGCCCAGGAGATCAAGGGCAAGACACAGAGCACAGGTGTCCTGAGCACAGTGAATGGAGATCAGAGCAGAAGAGTGAGGCAGGGGCTGCTCTGGGACCCTGCTGGAGAGTCTGTATTTATTCAAAACACAATGGAAAGCCACCAAAGGCCTGGAGGAACGTCATGATCTGATAGATGTTTTAAGAACATCCCTCACTCTGGCTACTGTGTGCAGAAAGCACTAGGAATGGGGGAGGGTGGGAGCAGGGAGGGCAGGTTCAGCTCTTGGGCATCTGGTAAGACAAGCTGGTGGCTGGCCGGAGGGTCACTGGGGCTTTACACTCCGCTATGGTCTGAACTGTGTCCCCCATGAATTCATGTGTTGAAGACCTGACCCCAGGACCTTGGAACATGACTGTGTTTGGAGAATGGGGTCTCTAAAGAGGTGATTAAGGTAAAACGAGATTGTAAGGATGGACCCTAATCTAATCTGACTGTGTCCTTATAGGAAGAGGAGGTTAGGACCTAGATGCACACGGAGGACCGACCACATAAAGATGGGGGTGGGGCAGGGAGGCAGCTATCTATAAGCCAAGGAATGGTGCTTCAGGAGAAACCAACCCGGCAGACAGTGCAGTCTTGGACTTCCAGCCTCCAGAATTGTGAGAAAATGAATTTCTGTTGTTTAAGCTGTGGTACTTTGTTAAGGCAGCCCCGGCCCCCAGCCCCCTGCAAACGAATACACACGGTGTTAGCTAAAAGCAGGCCAGCCCATGTGGTCCAGGTCCCATCCTTTCCCCTTCTGCTTCCTCCACAGGCTTGCCTTCTCTCTGTCCACAGCTGTCTCTCGGGTAGAAGGCCTATATTTCCCATGGACTCGCCGGCTCGCCAGCCGACAAATGCCATCCTCTGGAAAGCCAGGTGGCCTCCTGTCCTCTGCAACCTGTATCCCAGAATACTTTTGCATGGTCTATTTCCAGAGAACTCACTCAAAAATTCTGAGCTGCCCCATCCATTGCCCCAAGCCTCCTACACACTTACAGCCATTCCCCAACAAATGAATGTCACTTCTACATTATAGGGACAGACCAGATTAGCATTTAGCACAGAAAGGGGCTGCTTCTTCCTTTCTTTTTTTTTTTTTTTCAAATCATATAACTCTAAATTACCTTCAATTTCCTAAATGGAATTTGGCTGGAGATTCACTCTGGTATGGAGTAGTCTGTAGTGAGATTATATTATGTTTGGGGAAAACATTCAAATGACCAATATAATTAATTTTGCATAACAGCCAACATATAGCAAGATCCAAAACCGTAACTCAAAGCCTGCAACCTGCCAGGGCCCCTGGGGCTGATAATGTTTCTTTCAAGATACAGCAGCAAAGACAGTTCCAGGGACCCGTGAAATGCAGAGGTTTTAAATCTGGAAATGTTGGGTTCTTTCTGTTCCGGTAACAAAAACAATGGTCATCTTTTCTCAGTAGCTGTCATTTGCATAGGTTCTCTCCTGGGTTTGGGAAGATGAAAGAAATGCCAGGCCCAGAGGAGCGTCCTGAATGGGTTTTGCTGGGAGGAATCTTTTGAGAATCAATTCCAAGTATTTAAAATATTTGGTGCTGTTTCAAGAGCTCAGCTTATGATAGGATGGAGCGTGTGTGTGTGTGTGTGTGTGTGTGTGTGTGTGTGCGTGTGTGTGTGTGTGGTGTGTGTGTGTGTGTGCGCTCGTGAGCATGTGCTTATCTTTTAAAGGAAAGGATAAACTCAAACCCTTTTTGTTTCTTTGAATCCTCTTCGCCAGGTGGCTTGATCTGTATATTAGACTCGTCTGAACATCTGGGAAGGGTCCGACTCGGCAGCAACTTTCTGGTTCTGATTCATTGTCAAAATCACCTCGGAAATAGCCAGGAGCTGGCTGCCTGCCCACCTTCGTCCTTGCATCTCTTGGCTGCGTCTAAGGCTAACACAGTCCAAGAATATACATTAGGTTGGGAGCCGGGGAACCTACATGTTTTAGGATCTGCTTCTCACTGCCTGCGTGGTCTCAAAAATAAACTCCTGTACTTACACACTTGTTTGTGAATGTTCACGGCAGTGCTGTTCACAGGAGCCAAGACATGGGAACAACCCAAATGTCTGTCAGTGGATGAGTGGATACGAAGGGAGCCCAAGCTGCATGAGGAGACACAAGGAGGAGCCCCAGGCAGCGGTCAGCACCGACTGCCAGCCGGTGAGCGAATGAGCCTGACGTTCCGGCCCGGTCAAGCCCTCAGGAGACACAGCCCTAGCTAACCTCCCCCATGGAGGTTTTGTGTAGATGTGGCTCTAGCTACAGCTATAGATATATTGTTTATATACATACCTATATGTGTCTATATCTGAATCTGTATCTATCTAGATATAGATACATGTAGATATAGTCATATACGTCTATCTATCTATCTGTCTGACTGTCTGTCTATCTATGTATCTGTCTGTCTGTCTATCTGTCTGTCTATCTGTCTGTCTGTCTATCTGTCTATCTATCTATCTATCTATCTATCTATCTATCTATCTATCTATCTGTCTGTCTATCTATCTGTCTATCTATCTATCTATCTATATGTCTGTCTATCTATCTGTCTATCTGTCTGTCTATCTGTCTGTCTATCTATCTATCTATAATTGGCTCACACAGTTATGGAGGCTGACAAGTCCGAAATCTGCAGGGCATGTCATCAGGCTTGAGTCTCAGAGAAGAGCTGATGCTGTCCTGAGGCACTTGACCGGCAGAGTTTCTTTCTCCTTTGGGGATGTCAGTCTTTTTTTTTTTCTTATAGGCTTCAGCTGACGGGATGAGGCCACCACATTATGGAGGATAATCTGCTTTATTTAAAGCCTACTAAGTATTTTTAAAGAAGATTTCTTTGACGTGGGCCATTTTTTAAAGTCTTTATTGAATTTGTTACAATATTGCTTCTGTTTTATGTTTTGGTTTCTTTGACCACCAGGCATGTGTGATCTTCGCTCCCCTACCAGGGATCGAACCCACACCCCCTGCATTGGAAGGCAAAGTCTTTTTTTTTTTTTTTAATTGGAGTATAATTGCTTTAAAATGTTGTGTGAGTTTCTGCTGTACAACAAAGGGAATCAGCTATATGTATATATATAGATCCCCTCCCTCTTGCGTCTCCCTCCCTCCCTCCCCATCCCACCCCTCTAGGTCATCACAGAGCACCGAGAAGATCTCCCTGTGCTGTGCAGCTGCTTCCCACCAGCTATCGGAAGGTGAAGCCTTAACCACTAGACCACCAGGGAAGTCCCCTGATTTAAGTATTAATGTTGTCTAAAAAATACCTTCACTGTCAACACCTGGACTGGTGTTTGATCACATATCTGGGTAACGTGGCCCAGCCAAGTTGACACAGAAAGTTAACCCTCACAGGGGGGCAGTGAGCAGATCGTGACGGACCCCCACCTAGAGTGCAGTCACCCAGATGACACTTCTGTCCAGGACCCACCCAGACCCCCTTGGGTCCCTTTCCTGTCTCAGGGCAGCTGTCTCCCAGCTCCGATGTCACCTCTTCCGCAGAGGCTGCCCTCGGAGAGAGGGCTGGAGCGGCGGCGGTTTTCTGCTGCCGAGGGTGGTCCTTAACCCACGGCTGACCCAAGAGGCTAAGTGTGGGAAGCCCAGCCCCTCGCCTCCGGCTGAGACAACTCGGAGACCTGATCTCTCCCGCGCGTTCCTCGTGGGGTCGGGCAGAAGCCACGCTCCACGGTGCGTCCCCCCTGACCCCTCAGCTTCGCTGGGTTCCTTCACCTTTTCCCTGCTTGCTCCTGCTCCCCACTCACCCCACTCACTCCCTCAGCAGTTTCTCCTGCGAGCACAAAAGTCCTCATCTCAGGATCTGCTCCAGGGAAACCCAACCTAAGACAGGCCCCATGTGAAGACAGGAGCAAGGTATGGTGCAGTCACGTGCGTTCATGAGAACAAACATTCCCCCGAGCACCTGCTGGCTGCGAAGGCCGTATTTCCAGGCACTGGAGACAGAGCAGTGAAGCAAACAGGCAGAACGCCTCTGCTTGTGGGGCTGACATCCTTCCCTTTGGCCTCACTAGGAGGCTTTCCTAGGCTGGGGTGGAATTTATGCATCTGTTCCAGTCGTGCTGGTCCCTGCTTTGTTACTGTCAGCCCAGCCTTATCCCCACGAGGTCTTGGTAGAGACCTGAGAAGGCGACCCTCAGTTTTGATTTGATCTGTGCCTGGTGTATCTCCCCGTTGCCGCTGGTTTCTTGCTCTTACAAGCAGAAATCAAGCGCACGTTACATGCAGCCGCCAGCGCGAGGCGGGTCTCAACCTTTCCGTAGTGTAGCCAAGCCACAGATGCTACGCTCCTGGTACCACTGCGGAGGGCCCCAGTCTCGCCTCCCCGCTTGCCCACGGCTCTCCTCTCCTCCTCACACCCTCTTCCTGCTGTCCCCACCCCAATCATGCTGATCAAACCGCGAATACACTCCCCGATGTGAGCCAGACCATTCCTCCCTAGGATCAGAGGTCCCGCGCGTCCCAGAGCACCTGGCTGCTGTGACCGCCCACTTTATAGAAGCACCACGTGAAGGTGCGTTGGCGTTTGGTGACAGCTATGGAAATTCAATAAAAGGCAAGTTAATTAAAACAGAACAAGCTGTGGCCTGGGGCAGCAAAATGTAACCGTTTATTATGCGGCTGAATGTGAGGCGACACGGGGAGTGTAATGTTTTCTCTCTCTCCCGCTGTGTTTCTTGGAGTCTGTTTCGCAAAGGCAGAGTGCGAGTCTGTCTGCCGGCCGGGGATGGATGGCTCCAGACTGGGATGTGTGTATGGACAGGTATGTGGATGGCCCTGGGCACCAGGTTGCAGACGAAGGAAACCCACAGACTGTGAGCTGCTGGGCAGGGCACGAACCCTGGCTTGCACTTGCGTATAACCCCAGTGCACATGCGGGGCCTGGTCCTCACTGAGGGCACCTGTTATTAATTGCTGTGAAACAAAACATCCTGTAATGGGCTGAATTATGTTCCCCCAAATGTATAGGTTGGAGTCCTAGCCTCTAGGACCTCAGAATGCATTTGGTGATGGGGTCTTTAAAGAGGTGGTTAAGGGACTTCCTTGGCGGTCCAGTGGTTAATACTTTGCCTTCCAATGCAGGGGATGCAGGTTGGATCCCTGGTTGGGGAGCTAAGATCCCACATGCCTCGTGGCCAAAAATACCAAAACATAAAACAGAAGCAATATTGTAACAATTCAATAAAGACTTTAAAAATGGTCCACGTCCAAAAAAGTCAAAGAAAAAAATAAAGAGGTGGTTAAGGTAAAATGAGGTCATACGTGGGACCCTAATTCAACATGACCAGTGTCTTTATAGGAAGATGAGATTAGGACACGATGCACACACAGGAAAGACCATGTGAGGACACAGGGAGAAGACGGCCACCTGCCATCCAAGGAGAGAGGCCTCAGAAGAAACCAACCCTGCCGACAGCTTGATCTTGGACTCCCAGCCTCTGGAATTGTGAGAAAATAAATTTCTGTTATCTAAGCCACCCAGTCTGACCACTTATGATTGCAGGTGGGCTGGGTGGTTCTCCTGATCCCAGCTGAGCTCACCTGCGTCAGGGGTTGGCTCTCAGTGGGTCCTCAGTGGCCCCATCCGGCAGAGCAGTGATGTGGGTGTGCCGCCCTGTGGTCTCTGATGCTCCAGCAGGGGGCCCGGGCTTCTAGTCATGGCGACAGCAGGGGAGAGGGAGAGAGAAAGAGATGACTAGTGCACAGGGCCCTTGAGGCCTGGGCTCCCGACAAGCACTCCATCACTTCTGCTACATCCCACTGGCCAAGGCAAATCACGTGACCAGCCCTGCTTCAGGGGGTGGGGAACTAGACCCCCGGGGGATGCTGCAGAGCTGAGGGGCAAAGGGGGTGGGTTGGGGGAGGGGTGGAGAAATGGGGTCATTTTTGCCATCAACTGAGGGGATTATACTGAACATTTTATTTTGAGTGTAAAAACCTGAACTTCAAGTCTGAGTAATTTGGAGTGGTTAAGGGGGACAGGAATACTTAGAAATAAAGGGTCGGGGTCCCTGCCATGCAGCTGTCAATCAGAGATGAAGATGAAGGGAGTGAGACAGATGGTAAAACTGTGACCAGCTTTGCAACTAAAACAAACGGCACCACCAGCAGGCCTGTCGTGGCACCAACAGCCCCATTCTCTGGGGTGCCCTAAAGCTGACCATGGTTTGGTTTATGGCTGCGTTTGAACCCAGCTTAGTCCAGCAAGATGTTTCTCAACAGCTCAGAAATATGTGAGCACATTCTTTGAACACCTGTGATTTAGTCCAATCACCGCTTGCTGGTGGAACACAGCAAATGAAAATAAACAGGATTCATGCCTATTTTCAAGCACGTTGCAGTAGGAGCGAAATGAACTTTGGTAAATAAGACCCTTCTGAAGAAGGATGGAGTTGGGAGCAACTGCTCTGTCCCCTGAAAATTAATTCTGAGGCTGGAAGACCCCGCAGTCAAGACAGGAACAGCGATGCACGGGGCGGCTGTGCAGCAGGAAACGGGCTGGTGCCGGGCACGCGGGGGCTGGCTCAGGAGCGACGTACAATATGATGCATTGTTTTTCTCTCTAGTATCTTTCAAGGGGAAGTTTACCAAAACGCTCCACAGCTGATTACCGACTTTCTATGCAAATATGGGCAGAGTACATAGTGCACAGCTAATCAGACGGATGGAATCGGAAGACATTTGTAGGACAATTACAGACAGGGGGGAGCGCCCCTGGCCAAGCTTCGTTCGGGCCAAGGAGAGGCTTGATGGCACCATTAACTAGTAGGAGCTGAAAGGCCACCAGTGGGGAAGATGTCAGGGCCAGAGGGGTCTGGGTATTCCTGGGAGGCTGGCACAGACAGCCAAGACGCCCTGGGAAGGACCGGGCCCGTAGAGGATTGATCAGGAGCAAGGAAGCAATGCCAGTCCTGTTTGGGGATGTGTGGGACACAGGGGCAATTCAGGGGGCAGGGGTGATGTTTTGATTGAAATTCTGATGTGGACCAGAAGCCATAAAGGTTTGTGGTGACAGTAGATGGAACACCCATGTGTCCAGCTTTAGATGGAGAGGTGGATGGGCTGGGCTGGGGGGCCAGCAGTGGAGACATTCCAGGGAGAGATAAGAAAGGCAGGGCTGCATCAAAGAGGCCCCCTGGAAGTGGTAGAGGGTCAGGGTTAGCGGACCCAGCTTTGTGGGAGGCAAGAAAGTCACACCCAAACCTACTCTTCCTATTCTGGGGGTCAGAAGGAGAAAGACCGAAGTGGGGGCGTCTTATCTGACAATATTTGAAGGACACATCAGGGGTGACATTGATTGGATCCTGGAGTCACCAAGCGCTAGGTGAGGACGGCAAATGGAGCTTCACCGTGTAGGAAGGATTTTGAGTCCCCGGGAAGCAGACACACTGGGGCTCAGGATGGCGGAGACTTGTTGCGAAGACAATTACAGAGCTGCCCTGGGAATCCAGGTCCCCAATTCTAAATCCAGGGTTCTCAAGCTGAAAACTACTTCCAGCATAAGCCTGGTACATGGGTCTGAAATGAACTCCCTGAAAGCAAAGCTAGAAATTAAGCTATGAAGCCTCAGTGTATCCAGAGCGTCCTGGAAGTAATAGAGGACATCAGGCAAAATCAGCCGTCAGCATCACAGAGAACAAAAATGAAAAACAGAAAGAGAGGCTTCCCTGGGTGGCGCAGTGGTTGAGAGTCCGCTCCTGCCGATGCAGGGGACACGGGTTCGAGCCCCCGGTCTGGGAAGCTCCCACAGGCCGCGGAGCAACTAGGCCCGTGGGCCACAACTACTGAGCCTGCACGTCTGGAGCCTGTGCTCCACAACAAGAGAGGCCGTGATAGTGAGAGGCCCGCGCACCGCGATGAAGGGCGGCCCCGCTTGCCGCAACTGGAGAGAGCCCTCGCACAGAAAACGAAGACCCAACACAGCCCAAATAAATAAATAAATAAATAAAATTAAAAAAAAAAATAAATAAAGAGAACAAACCAAATCAGAAGCCCAATGAGATGAATTTTTTTTTTTTTTTGCACCTTATATTTTGGTGTTATTTTGTTTTAGATTCTGTCATCCGGCCCACATACTTTGGAACTCCTGTAAGTGTAGCCTGTTTTCATTTTAGAAAATGTGAAGAGGCTCAGAGATTCACAGATGCAAGCCCAGGGGTACCGTCTGCTGACCCGCAGACTAGCAGAGGGAGGACGCAGGTTTGCAATGGCTGGAAGGCCAGCAGAACCAAAAACACTCCAGACTCCAGGTCAGACTTGGATAATGTCCTTGGGGTAATGCTTCTCACCTTCATAAAGAGAAGAATTATGATGCTGTCCACCAGCCCCCCCCCCCCCCCCCCCCGCCCCCACAGTCCTCAGCTGATGGCCAGAGAAGAGAGGTCGTATTTACTATTTTGTCCTTACAGAACACAGAGAGGGGTGCCGGCTGCATATTTCGAAAGCAGGGACTTAATACTTTGAGATGGGGTGTCAGGCCAGGAAAAGTGGACGATTTCATCTTATTTATTTAATGGTGACAGTGGAATCTTCTCCCAAGGAACTCACTGCCATACCTGCAAGATGCCCAGGCAGGAAACAAGCCATCGTTAACTCCGGAGGGGGGTGGGGGGATTACTTTGGATGTGTTAACAAGGCAAAAATCAGGAGAGCTGGGAGCCAATGATAAGCCATCAGCATTAGTTCCTCCTTGGCTGAGTTTAGTCCAAAATGACAGCTTTGCCTGGAGGCTACAAAGCAAGCATTCAGAGAAGTTCAGGAGTGGTCTTTCTTTTCTACTTTGCTGAGCCGAAGAGTGTCATTTTTCACTCGGTGTTTTAGATGCTCTGGAGTGCACTTTCTCATTAGCTGTGGCTGCTTCTTCTTATCTAAGACGAGGCGTCTTAGACTCCGGGGAGAAGAACTGCTTTCCAAACCCAGGGGGAGGTGGCCATCCGACTCCTGGGGTGGTACCCAACGGGGCTGCAGGAGATGTTGTTTCCACTCGGTGACCCAAGTACCCCCAAGTAAGCGGCTTTTCCTTATAACAGAGAGCTTGACCTTAACCCTACTAAGATGGCATTAAAGTCCGCAAAAGAACCAGGAGCCATGTCCAGCTGCCCGCCACCACAGTTCGCCCCCCACTGGGGTACTAAAGACACTTCTCTTTTCACCGGAGGAGGGGAGTAGCTCAGACTCAAGCTCTCCTCCGTGGGATGCTCTCCACGATGCTGTCATCCTTCTGCCCCGGCAGAACCACCCTGAAACAGGCGTGTGCTTTTAGCTGCAGCGCCTTGCCAGGAGCTCAGGAGCCTGCATCCCACTTCCTGGCATTGATGGATGATGCTGTCGGGGGGGGGGGGGGGGGGGACGCTCCGGTCACGGCGCTGCTGATGTGTTAGGAAATAATTACTGCGTAACATTTACTTTCCAGAGCAGGGCTGGGAACAGAAGGCCACGGGAGGCGAGGGGCGCTGCTTCTCCTCGTCAGGTAGCCCCTTGGTTGACCTGCCATCTAGGGCTTGGATGCCAGGGAGACACTCCGGGGTCCAGAGGCATTTCTCTGTGTCCGCAGCTATGCCAAGGCCAGGAACAGCAGCGAGCCGTTGTCTGGGGCTGGTTTCACGGTTTCCCAGGCCCCGGGGTGGGACCCACTGCTCCAAAGGGCTGGTGCGGCAACAACAAAGAATGAAAACAAGGGGATTAGGGGTGCAGTTGAATTGCCAGAGGTTTCTGGCAGAGGCAGGGAGCCTCGGGCCAGATCACCAAGGACTCAGCGTCTCACGACTTAGGCCTTTCCATCCTCCGGGCCCTGCAGAAAGATAAGCCTCCCTTCGCCCCAGTCACAGGCCTGGGAAAGCACGATGGTTGCCGAGGGCAGACGTTGACCACCAATGACCCACCTGTCTCTGCTGCTCTTTAGACCCCCTCCCGGGACCCTCTCCTTCCCGCCAGCTCCCTGCACTCGGCACTTTCCGCGTGGACACCTGCAAGGAGCCGTGGGCTGGGGTAGAACTCAAGCTCTGGCAGATGGCTTACCCTCAGCTTCCCCTTCCGTACAATGGGAACCTTGCCAGGTTGCTGCCAACAAGCTGATGCATTCGGGAGCTCAGTGCCGACACTGCTGGTGTGGAGGAAGACAGGGGGACCCCAGGAAGCAGGAACGATGGGATGTGACAGAAAGGGAAGGATGCTGATGAAAGGGGGTCAAACCGAAACAGAGCAGGACGCTATGGTCCTTCCCACCCCGCCATGTCCTCAGCCTGCCTTTTGTCTGTGGAAAAAAATTTAGCCAAAGAATAAGTTTAATCAGAGAACTGAGAAAATGCAGAAACAGAGGAACACAGTCAAAGGAGACCGAATAATAGTCATTAAGCAAAGTCAAGGACCTTTAGTTCCTCCTCAAGGGCTAGAGATAATATTCTGAGCCATATCCTGTGAGCTGTCTTATAGGTACTGAAACCCCACCAGGTGGAAGACGTTAACTACGTGATGACCAGGCTGTAGCCATGACATAAGCTCCCGCAATTCTAAGAATTGGCCCAAAGGAATGGAAACAAACCGACCCTGGAACCGAAGATTAACTGTACCTAATACAATCGAGATGACGCTGGTCAGACCACTGAGGACCAGTTTCAAGACGACTGTCAGAGCTGACTGCACTGTTCCTGCATGCAGCCCCCTCCCTCTGTCTGTAAAAGCTCTTGCCCCTGATTGTCGGCGGGGGGTGGAGTCGGCCTTTGGACAGGCGTCCGCCGTCCCCCGCCGATTGCCGGCCTCCAAAATAAAGCAACATTCCCTTTCCTACCAACACTTGTCTCTCGAGAACTGGCTTTCGAGTGGCGAGCGGCCGGACCTGGGTTCGGTAACGAAACCAGAGGGCAGCTTCTTGACAGTTTGACCGGGGCGTGTCCAACTCCAGTCACGATGCACAAATGGGACTCCGTGTGGATGATTCAAGGTGCAAATATTCCAAGGCCTGTGTGCCACCCTTGCTCCTGTCCTCGCTCCCTCTGGCTCTTGATATATAATCCTAGCCCAGGACCCACAAGGCTAGGATTGTAAACCTGTTGGAAAAGAATTCTAGGCAGACAGCCACATACACCCTCCCCGCCTCCATCAGGGGACCCGCGGAGGGGGTGGGTCAGGCCCGACTTGGGCAGGCGAATTCGTGTTCAGTCCACCAGGGGGTCGTTGACTAAATCCCCACAACAGATGAATCGTGCCCTCGCCTGGAAAAACGGCTCCCTTGTGTCTTCCGGGGCCCACTGCTATTTATTAACCTGTTGGAGAGCCAATCTTTCACCACTTTCAGGGACCCAAATGCGGCCAGTTCTTGCTTTTCTTTCTGGTTTTGTTTTTTGACAGCGAACATGAATGCCTCCCAGGTTTCCTGTGAAATCCTCCATTGTGGGGAGTTAGGCATTGATGAGTGGACACATATAGTCCTTAATTCATTCATGAATGTTATGAGTACCTACTGTGTGCCAGGCTCATGCTAGGCTCTGGAAAAACAATGGTGATAAGAAAACAACCAGACTTGGTCCCTATCCTCAAGGCACTTACAATCCAGTCCAAAGAGAGATGATAACCAAATAATCACATAAATGAACGTAAAATTGGAAATTGTGTTCTAGGGAAGTTGCACGGTGCTCTAACAGCCTACAGTAAGAGGATCTGACTTGGTCATGGAGCTGGTGGAGGGCTTTTTGAAGACGCGACCCTTGAAGGATGAGATGGAGTCAGTTAGGTAGGTGGAAAAGGGAAGAGTGATTGGGTCGAAGGGATAGCATTTGCAAAGGCCCTGTGGCAGGAGGGCGAACGGCATTGATGAGGTCAGGGTCGAGAGGGATGGGTACACAGAGCTGGATAAGGCTGTGGAGGTGAGCAAGGGTCAAGCTGAGCAGTTTTGTTTTGTTTTTTTTTGCGGTACGCGGGCCTCTCACTGCCGTGGCCCCTCCCACTGCGGAGCACAGGCTCCGGACGCGCAGGTTCAGCGGCCACGGCTCACGGGCCCAGCCGCTCCGCGGCATGCGGGATCTTCCCGGACCGGGACACGAATCCGTGTCCCCCGCAGCGTCAGGCGGACTCTCCACCACTGTGCCACCAGGGAAGCCCCTAAGCTGAGCAGTTTTGATCTTTATCCCAAGAGCAGGGGACCCACCGAAGGATATAAAGAGGAAACATGGTCAAATTTGCTCGTAAGAAGATCACTCGGGCTCCCGAGGTGGGCTCTGCAATGAGCCATCAGATAGCTCTGCAGAAATAAAGGCCTGGCCTGCAGATGCCGGGAGGGCTGCTGGCAGAAAGCCCTCAGCATCTGACCCCTTCAGGATGGCTTCTGCTGGAGAGGGTGCTGGCCCAAGTCACACCCCTTTGCAGGAGAGCCAGCATCTGGTACCTGATCAACCCCAGGACAGCCCGAGGGGTCATCCCATCTCCAGAATTCCCTGTGGGGTCGCTGGAGGCCTTCCTTGAGGCTCAATTGAAGTTGGATAATGTCCTCTGCCTACGCCTGCATCCCACCCTCCCCTTGCACCGGGGATATTCCTAAGACCACTCCCTGACAAAGCTCCTGCCCATTCATCTCCCTGAGTCTGCTTCCTGGGACACCCGGCCTGAGGCCCTACAGCAGGAGAAGGGATCAGAGGGGGTGCAGGGTGAGCAGATGAGTTCCCTGCGTCAGGCCAGGGGAGCTGGTGGTCTGCACTGGGGTGGGGAGGGCAGGGAGGTGGGGACTGGTTATGGGTTGAGTCGTGTCCCCCATAAAAGATGCTGCCATCCTAACCCCAGTAACCGTGAATGTGCCCTCATTTGGAAACAGAGTCTTTGCAGACGATCCAGTTAAGATGAGGTCAGTGGGGTGGGCCCTCATCCAATATGACTGGGGTCCTTACACAAAGGGGGAATTTGGACACAGAGACTCACACACAGGGAGAACAACATGCGAAGATGAACGCAGACGTTGGGGTGATGCCCGTACAAGCGGAGGATGCCAGCAAACCCCAGAAGCTCGGGGAGGGGCCTGGGATAGATCCTCCCTCACAGCCTCAGCAGGACCCAACCCTGCCCACACCTTGACCTCGGACTTCTGGCCTCCAGAACTGGGAGACAGTACATTTCCCCGGTGCGTGGTGATTTGTCTCGGTGGTTGGGTAAATGGTGTGCCTCTCACCATTACTCAGCTCAAATGACGAACTCACGGGTTCACAGAGAAGCCCCAAACTTTAAATACTGGTAAGTATGAAAAAAAGGTGATGCTTAAAAAGAAGAAAGTCTGTTGCTGTGAAAGGAAGAAGGGTAGGTTCCCCACCTCCCCCAAGCTGAAGGAGTGAGGCCCCGGGAGGTGGCTGCAGGGCTGACTTCCTGCACTGCCTGGGGGTTCTGGGCACGTGGGAGGCCAGCGGGGGGGCAGGGGCTGCGGCAGCGCCCCCCCTTCTGCTGCTCACCTTTGCTCCCCGACTCTGCCTCAGACCCACATCCAGGAGGCAGAGCCCCCAGAAGAGGGGCGGAGGGGCGGCCGGCCCGTGTGTGGTTCTCCTTTCCCAGGCATGCCTCAAGCCACGTGCAAAGGAGGGAGAAGAGTGCAAATGAAACATGACAAGAGAAAAGTTTTTTCAAGCTGGGTGTTGAAGCAGATTTTTCACTCCTCCCAACTCCAGGGTGGATTCTTGTGTGTGTTGTTTGTAACCGTTACTAAAGGTACAAGATCTACCTGTTGGAAGCATTCAGAATGCCACCAGAACATTCTGGAGATAAAGGCCAAAAAACCCCCAAAAACCTTCAACCCCAGAACAACCCACAACCAACTCTTATGTTTGGAAAAGAAGAAGATTAAAAAAAGATGAAAATAATCACAAAGGTACGATTTACTCCTTACAAGGTTATAAATATTAATATGAAACCTCTTTATACTGGGAAACGTTACCATACAGCATAATGTTAATTTTAGGAAAATCGATTCATCTAGCGCTCATACATTTTTTTTACTTCTCTCTCTGGCTTTTCCTGATGATTTAAGAATTGCAGTCTGGGTGAATGTTTCTTACTTCGACAGCTACTGTCTGGCACCAGGGCATAGCACAGGGTTCTGACAACACAATTATTTCTCTGATAATGCGCTGTGATTTCCCCACAGGTGAGAGCCGGGTGCAGCTGAGCTGCAAGCTGGATGTTTTTAATTATAACTGTGATTTGACTGACGTCACACCCTTCAGATACACAAAGACCTCAGACACCAGACCGAAGGGGAAAATACCGAAAGTGTGACGGGCCAGGAGGTTAGCAGGGGTGGCGGCTTGTTGGTGCCCCCCCCCCCGGGCCAGGTACAGTGTTTTTATCTCCTTTAAGCCCCCCAACAGCCCTGGAAGGGAGGTTTGTGATCATCCCCATTTTACAGATGGAGAGCCTGAAGCTCGAGGTAGCTAGAGACTCACCTGAGGGTGTGTCACTAGAAAATGACTGGTGTGAGCCGGAAACCCAGGTCCACTTAGTTCCGTGGCCCAGCGACATGTGGACCAAGACATCAGTTACTACCTTGGACTAAAACTAGAAATTTCAGGGCGTTCCCTGCCGGGTCCCCTCACTGCATCAGAATCGATCCCAGTGATGCCGTTCAGTGAAGAGTCACAGATCCTGACCAAAGTGAATTAGATGCATAATGTCGGTGGCCAGAGATGTGTTTAGACGGCACCCAGAGGATCAGTGTTTTGAAAGCTCCATTCACGATACAAGATGTCAACACCCTATTCCAATTTCCATGAGCTGGGTAACCAGGTGAAGTTCTAAAAAAAAAAAAAATGGAGCACTGATGGAAAGGGGGGGAAAATATCCAACATGAAGTTACACTTGGAGCCAATCTCAGCTCACGGAGAAAGATCCAGAAGCCTGTCGGTGGGACCATCACAGCAATCAGCGAGAGAGCACGGGGACCGAGCTGCTGGGACCACTGCCCTTCTTCTAATTTGGGAACTAAATGCCGATCATGCAATCTTGTTAAGGAGCGAATATGGGATGAAAACGGGACACGCATCAAGAGTGACACGCCAGCTCCTTAGCGAAGGTCTAAAGATCGAGCTGAATTAATTTCTAAGAGAACCTGTGACAGATTCTTGATTATGATCCCCAATTAGGGAAACCTCGGTTTCGTTTTTGTTTAATGTCAGGAAGTTAAGAGGCTGCCGGGCCGATGGGTAAGAAAGACGAGGAGGTGGAAGCCTTGCCTCCTTTGAAACGCAAGCAGCCGCGCCGCAGATACTTTCATGCTCCCTCCACCAAGAAAGCTGTGAAATCCGTGCGTCTCAATCGATGCCCAACGAGGGAAATGCGGTCATGACAAGAATAAGGGCTTCTCCTCATCTCTGGAGCCCACAGAGCCTAAAAGCATCAGACAAGCTTGTTCTGTGAAAAAGGGAAATGAAAGATTCCGTCTTGGACTAGAGAAACATCCCCGGGTGAAAATGGGCCACAGAACCAGAAACTCCAGAGAGAAATCTTCTGTTGGGCTTTTCCCAAATCGACAGATGTCTCTGGTTGATGGGACCTAGGATGGCGCTACCTGGAGGGAAGAGGAGGCCTGCTTAGTTCTCCTATAGGTTGAAGGAAAGGGGACGAGATGGAAGGAGAGGGCTGGGGCCTGGAGGGATGCCCGTGTGCATGGGGACAGGGGAGAAATCCAGCCGCAGGTGCCGGTGCTGGGGAGACAGAACCCAGGTTCCAAAAGGTAGGAGCACAAGGACAGGATGGACGAGGGAGGCTGACACGGAGCAAGGAGGGCAGGAAATGGGTCAGGAAGCCCAGCTCGGGCTGTGCAGGCCGGCAGCACACGGCACACCGCCCGATGGGGGGCGGGGGCAGCATCCCAGCCACCATGCCAAGGCTTGGGGACCTGAGGCCTGGGAAGGGACAAGGGGGGTCCTAACCCTGGAAGCTTGGGGGTCTTTAGAGTCGGGGCATAGTCAACAAGCCTCTCCTCACTTCTGACACCAAGACCACTCTCAGTTCTGATGAGCCGCAGAATTGACCGAGAGCTGTCCTACTCACACTTACAGTTCATTACAGTGAAGGATACAGACTAGAGTCAGCCAGGGGCACGCAGTCCAGGAGCCTTCCCCATACGGCACTCCCAGTTGTCCCCCGCTGCCCCGCAGTGGAGGTGTGCACAGAGCTGACCCCTCGCAGCAGTGTTGCGTGACAGCGTGCATGGAACATCGGCCATCGGGGAGGCCCCTGAGCCTTGGTGTCCAGAGTCTGCACAGGGCTCCGTTGCATGGTCACAGCTGACTCCCCGTGGGGCTGACCTCAGGCTCCAGCCCTTCCCGAGGCTGAGCTGACAAATCACATGGTTAGTCTGCCTGGCACGGCCTAAAGGACCTCAGTCAACAGATGTTCTATCAGTCAGGACATTCCAAAGGCCCAGAGATCACTTCCCAGGAGGTTACTGGGACGGAGATGCAGCCTCAGAGCAAAGGATGGAGACCTGGAGCTTTTACACAGGGCGCAGTGAGGAGACCGTGTCCCCCAATAAGGCTACGGCTGGGGATCAGAGCTATGGTGCCAGGTCCGACCTAGAACTGGCTCCAGGGTACCAGGCAAAGGCCCCTGAATCCTCCCCTTTCAGGTGAGGATGGGAGTGCAGGAGTGAATGGGTGGGAAGGGTGAAGGGGGTCCCGAAGCAGACACCCGAAAGCAAGGAAGATTGATCTGGGTCACAGTGCAGGCTGGGGGTGCACAGCAGGGTCTCACAGGCCCCCAGGGAATGGAAAACCCCTTCCTCAGAGGGGAAGGACTGTTTCCCAGAGAAGGGATAAGATGTGAGCAGGTGAGAGCCACATAAGCCCCTGTACTATCAAAGTAATTTGAGGTAAGTATTAAAACTTCAGATTGCTTATAGCACCACCCCAGGCCCAGGAAATGAGAGTCTTTGAGGCCGGACCCAGGAACCTGCATTTTTAAAAACATCTAGCATTAGGGCTTAGCAGCGGGGTTTCAAAGTGTGGGCTGGAACAATCTCGGCCACCTGGGCGGGAGAATCAGCCTCTTAGGCGGCTGTGTCTCAGCTTCTTCAGCTGTAAAGTGGGATTTAAAACAAATTTTACTGACGTATAGTTGATTTACGATGTTGTGTTAATTTCTGCTGTACAGCAAAGTGACTCAGTTACACACATACGTATTCCCTTTCATATTCTTTTCCGTTATGGTTTATCACAGGATATTGAATAGAGTTCCCTGTGCTAGACAGTAGGACCTTGTTGTTTATCCAGTCCACAGTAAAGTGGGAGTTTTAATGCACACCTGAAGGGCTGTTGGGGGGGATGAAATGAGACATCCAGTGGGCACCCAACACATATTGCTTTAAAATCCAAGGTGCAGGTATCCTTTTGGGATGAGAAAACAGTTTTGAAACTGGAGAGAGTTGGTGGTTAACGACATTGCGATTGTACTAAATGCTACCGAATGATACGCTTTCAAGTGGTGAATTGTGTGCTGTGTGAGTTTCACTTCGATAATTAATAATAGTAATAATAATAATAGTAGTAGTAGTAGTAGTAAATCCAGGGCGCCGAAAGCTCCTCCAGCACACGGCTACCTTTCCACAGAGATCCAGGATCTCTTGCGTGTTTTGTACTAAGACATCCTGGCTTCCTCACCTGCCCCCTAGGTCTGCACCTCCCCCGCTAATGTTTCAAGTTTGTAGGACTTCCCTGAACTCCAACGCCTGCCACGTGAGAGTCCCTCTTCCCTTTGGGAAGAAGGATGGTTACAAATGCGTGATATTGTTGCCAAGCGAGGTACGCCAAAAGGTTACCTCATTCTCTTCTGTAAAACTTTCAGAGGAGGCGGAGCCCAGCCCTTGGTATAGGAGCCGTCCTGGATGCCCTCACCTGACCCTGACTTAGCATGTTTAGAGGACTTTGGTTGAGGCCTGTTAAGGCTGCCTGAGCACACAGCCGTGCCTGGCGAGGTCTAATGGGATTGCACCCCAGAAAGGCGTAAGGAACTCTTATCAGGAAGATAGCACCTCTTCCCACCCAAGTTATAAACCAGGGTCATGGATCAGAAAGGCCTGAATGGTTCCAGCAGAGGCTGGACTGTAGGTGCAGGGTGGTGACCCTAGACCAGGGCCCGGGACCCTTGAACATGAGAAGCTCCCCAGCCCACCTCCAAACAGGGGCAGATGGAGGCACAGTACAACCAGCTTTTTGGGGGCGTTGCATTCCAAGGCGATCAAAAAATAGCGGGGAAGAGATTTTCACCATTTTCAGTCTCTTGGTATCTCACTGCAATGAAATCATCAAAGTATAGCCGGGTCTAGGCAGGGCATCACCTCACTTTGGGGCAGATCACAAAATAAAGTCCAAAACGTGGGTGTCCCTGTGAAAGGCCTGGTTGGGTGAGCAGATCACCTTGTCAGAGCACAGCCCCGCGACAGTACAAAGTCACATCACTGTGAAACGCCGATCCTTGAAAGATCTGCCCTCCTCGCTCCCCACCAAAGAGATGTTGCCTGGAAAAGAGTCTTCAAGTGTGTGGCGAAAAAAGAACAAATTATCTTCTCATCAAGGTGTTAAAGTTTTACAGAAGAGAAAAGTGAATTACTCTCTACCCGGGAGAAAGGCTTCTCACCACGGAGCAGCGGCGCTTCCGAATGCCACGAGGCTGGTCTCTTCTTTCCTGAATCTGAGACAATCTCCTCACCAGAAACAGTCTCTCCTGATTATTTTCAAGTCTCTCACCTGAAGCTTCCTCCCTGCTCCACGCCCAGTTTGGGGGTACCCTCCAGGATGGGGTTACAGCCTGGAAAGAGCTGGGAAACCGCCTGAGTTCCCCCCAAGAGTAAGTAGCCTATTACCTAGGGGGTCTTGGCTGCTGGGAACATCAATCTGTCTTTTGTCTCAAAAGATCTCAACAAGGAAGGAGGAGGAATATGCTTATTTCCGTTCAGCAACAGGACACATGAGGAACTCTGGAAAACTCCTGGATGGTTTAAACCCAGGATTCTCAGGTCCAAGTTCCCGCCAAAAGGACCTTCAGAACTTGGAATCCATAAACACCCTCCAGCAGACTTTGTGACAACTATATTTGCAAATGCGTATTCGTTTCCGATGTGAAATGAGTTGCCTACAAGTTAATACACATCTGAACACTGCTTTTTGTACGTTATTACAACCAAAACATTTTTCTAGACGAACACGAAAATGACAGAGAATGCAGTGGGTGGGCTGTGAAGTCCTTCGACAACAAAAAGCTCCCCTAAAGAAGTTTGGAACCACTGCCCCGGACCAGCGTTTCTCAGAGCAAGTGCTGAGTCCGAGCTCTGTCTGTGGAGAAGCTCGCAGGCAGGTTAGTTTCGGAGGGCCACGCTCATGACCTTGGAATTTCCCATCACCGCCCGGGTCACAACTGTAATTGAATACATAGGTCGTCTCCCCGGATAAATGCAAGATCTCTGAGGGTAAGGACTGTGTCCATTTCATTCATTGTCGTGATCCCAGCCTCCATCGTCGTGGCTGGCGTGAAGCAGGTCATACAGTCAATGTTTATGGTTTGAAAGTCGGAGGTCGGTTTGGGACTGGATAATGAGCTTTTCTCTTTGAGATTCACAAAGCGGCACCGATGAGACACAGATAAAGAAGCACGATGTTTTGACTTTCTATGTTCACCGCAGGACTTCTCAGAACCTTTAATATGCTGGTGTTTTTTGTGACCCTCCAAGGCGGGGCTCCGTTGTGCTGTGCTTCTTAATATACCATGTCCTCCAAAGTCACCTGATTGTGTAACCACTTTCTGAGATGCCTGTTAACATTCTGATGGACCAACATTCTAGGAGATACACATTGCACTGGGCAATAGATGGTCATCAGAAGGGTGACACCTCGATTCTGAGAAGGGGGCCTTAGAGGAGCCGGTAGGAATGCCTGGAGAAAGCTGTCCGAGTGACCACTGACTTACAAGTGACGGCTGAGTCAGCCCCAGACGGGGCAGGCTGCTTAGGGGGCGGACACCAGACCCAGACAATCCCCAGTGGCAGCCCGGGAAAGCGACCAGCCCTTCACACAATCGACAGATGTTTCTACTTCTTTTTAAACAGACTCAATTCGTTTTCCGACCACAAAGATAACAAGTGTATGTGGAAGTTCCAGAAAAGGAGAGACCCACGCCTGTCTCGTTAGGCGTCGTACCCTCAGTTCAACAAATACTTGTTGAGTGAATGAGTATGTAGTAATTTAAATGATAAGGTAGTTTTACAAAGACATTTCGTTTCACTGCTAAACCACCTCTGAGAGCTCTCTTCTGAGACTCGGTATGAATAAAAATCCCTTGGGGGAACGTGTTAAAAATACATATAGGTTCTAGATTCCCAGGCCTCGCTGGAGAGCTACAGAATCGGTACCTGCCTTTTAACAGCCTCCCCAGGTGATGGAGCTGCAGGAGTCCCTGGTCTGAGAGCCACAGAGGTCTGAGTTCAAAACTGAGCTCTTGCATTTATTAGGGGCTGGGGTTGGGGCAGGGAGGTATTGGATGAGCCGGTTATCAGGAGAGGCTTCCTGGAGTGCACAACTGAGCTGACATCTGCAGGGGAGGAAGCAGTCAGCCGGGGGACAGCTGGGGGCACCCTAATAAGAGTCCCCTAGAAGCAGACCACGAGACAGAGATTAAAGTACAAGAAGTTTATTTTTGGAGGTGATTCCGGGAAAGACCATAGAGGGTTGGGGAAGTGAGACAGGGAAGGGAAGCAGCCAGTACAGGGAGCGTGTAGAAAGTGCATCCAGACTTAGCCTATTCGAGGGCCAGGGAGTTGGGCTGCTGACCCACCACGCCCTGCTCATCTTTGTTAAGAGTAGGGTTGGGGATGGTGCCTCAATTCCTGGCGCTTTGCGGTCTACACTGCCAGCCCGTGGTGGCCAGAGCACGTCTTGGGATCAATGTGTCCTGGAAGTTTGAAGTTGGGAGGCTCGTGCACCGATGGGGGAAGGGAAGGGGGTATAAGTACGGAAGCCATGGCATCTGCCACACGGGGCAAGAGCTTTCGATGCCAGGGGGGCTGAAGATGCAAAAGCTCTGAAGGAAAGCGCGCGAGGTTTTCCAGAAGGTGAGTGCGGCCAGCACACTGTGAAGGACGCAGAGAACGGGAGGAGGGAAGGCAGTGGTGGGCTGGTCATATTTTCAGCCGGCTCTTTAAAAAAAAAAACCAACCCTCCCCCGCAAAACCCCCAGAACCCCAATTTTTAGTGTTTGCCAATTTCCACCGTGCAAATATTCACATCCTAGCTGATGTCATCTACCAAGGAGAACCCTGAGTGCAGAGTTGGAAAGAGATGCGAGTTTGGCTCTCGAGAGTGGGTACCAACCGGCTCTAGCACACATAATAAGGTGCAGGGGTAAGGAGTTCGGAAAAGAAGATGAAAGCCATTAGAAGGGTTTGGGGCAGAGGACAGAAAAGATGATCTAATTTATGTCTGTCAATGAGCCCTGAGGCTAGAAAAAAATGGGATGAACTGCAGCGTTTAGAAGTAGACCTAGGACCTACCCACTTTAGAACCTTGGTGGGGGGCACCCACACACAGCCCGGTCCTGACACGCACAGTTTCAGAGACAAGAGAGAAAAATCCATCGTTGGAACTTCCCATGCTGTGCCGAGACCCCCTCTTCCATTGAGAAAGCCTTAAATGTCTTTCATAAGTTAACAAAACATGAGGGGTCGCAAATAAAAACAGCTGCACCCCATCGTCATAGGCAGCGTGAACTTTTTCCCATGGTTCCCCTTTGCCTGGGTAAGTTAAAGCCTCAACACAAGCTTTGGTGACTTTTGTCAGTTTAAGTTAGACCCTTAATACTCCTTAAACATATTTTCCTGTAAGTAATAGAATCATGGAGGAGAAATGAAGCTATCTGTCATGTAGACACCAGCGTGGAAGGAGCGGGAGTGTAACAATGGGGTGGGCGGGTGTCAGGTGACCAGAATACCTGTGCAAATGAAAATCGATTTTCTGGAGAATTCCTCGCCTGGTGAAATAAATTAAATCTACATTTACTTCTATTTGTTTAAAAACCTCTTTGTTAAAATAAGTACAGCAGTATATAGACGTAATCTAATAAATTAGCAGAGGATAAATTATACCTAATAACATTCTGCACGGAGAATATACACAGAGGGAACCCACAGGAGGTATGCTCGTGGAAGCCACTTAAATGTTTGGACTAATTCTATTTGTAATGGTAAAGCTGACAAACTGATATGTTTAGGCCTCTTCAATCTTGTTTAATTTTATCTTTTTCCCAATCAGTTTTATTATTATTTTAATTGGGAAAAAAATATTCTACCGAGTTTCCACTTAGCCTGAAGAAATACAAGTTTAACTAGGTCTTAACATTTAATGCAGCTTGAACGGTGCACTGCTAGGAGAAAACCATCTTTAATGAGAGGAGGCTGCGTTACCAGCCTTACATGGAAGCGTGTTAAATGAAGCCTCATCTTCCACCCTGAGCACATCCTGCCTCTCAGATTTTCCCTCCCAACAAAAGGAAAATTAAAAAAGCAGTGAGTGTTTATTGAGTGTCTAGGAAGCACCTAGCACCTGCTATTGAGTGCATCCCGAGGTGGTGCTGGGGTGGGTGAGGCAGGGGTTATTGCTTACTGGCTGCATTTAGGAATGCACTAATGTCCCACCACAGGGTTATTGGTTGGTCTTCAGAAAAATGAAGTTGTTGTCACTGTAGCTGCTCTAAGCCCATTGGGGAATATAAAAAGAACACATGGCACAGGGGACTGTATTCAATATCCTGTGATAAACCATAACGGAAAAAAATATAAAAAAAGAATGCATATAGGTGTGTAACCGAGTCACTTTGCTGTGCAGCAGAGACTGGCACAACATTGTAAATCAACTACAGTTCAATCATAAACACACGAAAGGCGGCTAATTCCGCATTCAATTTTTTTTCTTAACGTAGGTGTTTATGGCTATGAACTTCCCTCTTAGAACTGCTTTTGCTGCATCTCGTATGTTTTGGTAAGTTGTATTTCCATGTCCATTTGTGTCAAGACATTTTTTTGGTTTCTACTTTTGATTTCTTCTCTGACCCATTAGTTATTCAGGAGCACGTTGTTTAATCTCCACATATTGGTGAACTTTCCAATTTCTTCTTGTGATTGATTTCTAGTTTAATACCACTGTGGTCAGAAAAGATGTTATGTTTGGGGTGGTTTTTATACAACAATAGATAACTGGAACAATTGGCTACCAAAACCCATTGCCTGTTCCCTCCCCCTTGGTAAAAGAATTCTGGTTTTGTTTGGACTGGCTATGTGCCTAACTAAATACTGACTCTTCCAGCCCACCTCGCAGCTGGGGCGGTCATGTGGTACAGTTGAGGGACCCTGAGGAAGCTTTTGCTTTCCTGTTAAAAGGGAACAGTGAAGCTTGCACTCCCATTGTCTCCCTTTTCTGCTTAGAATGAGAACATGATGGCTGGAGCTGCAGCAGTCATCTTGTGATCCTGAGGGAAAGGCCAAGAAACTTGCCAAGATGTGGACTTTGACACTGTTGAGTGGCTGAACCAACACCTACAGCCACCTACCGGGACCTTCTTGTTATGTGGAAAAAATCCCTCCTTTTGGTTTGAGCCTCTCTAGCTAGGATTTTGCTCTTTGCAATGGACGCATTGCCGACTGCTCCCCATGCTCCTCATCTGTGTTAAGTCACTTCTACCCTTGGAGCTTGTCCTCCCATCAGACACAACTTCTGTAAGGGTGGGGACCCCTTCTGTCTCTTTCACCATCATATCACTGACTCTGGCATGTTGGAGGTGCTCAAATATTTGTTAAATGTTGTTGAATAAGGGAAAGACATTGATGGATTTCCAAGAGGTTAGAGCAGAGTCTCAGAAACATTTCCAGCCTGATGATTTCATGGGCTGGGCAGGGTCTCTGCCTAGCATTCCAGCACCTCCCATTCCCAAGGTCGCAGGGAGCCGCACTCCTCTTTGGAGCTGGGGTGGGGTGAGATGGAGGAAACGTCCCTCACCACAGACCTGTGTTGGAAGCTTCCTCTGCTGTGTTTCTTTCCTCTGGTGTTAACAAATGTTAATTTGCCACAATGATCATTGCCTTTTTTTTTTTTTTTTTTTTTTTTTCTGCGGTACGCGGGCCTCTCACTGTTGTGGCTTCTCCCGTTGCGGAGCACAGGCTCCGGACGCGCAGGCTCAGCGGCCATGGCTCACGGGCCCAGCCACTCTGCGGCATGTGGGATCTTCCCGGACCGGGGCACGAACCTGTGTCCCCTGCTTCCGCAGGCGGACTCTCAACCACTGCGCCACCAGGGAAGCTCCGATCATTGCCTTTTGAGTGCCCTTTGTACTACTATAATTTTGTGGCTTCACTAAAGAAAACAGCCTTGTAATTCTACTTGCCCTTACAGAAACATCCTTGGAGGATTGTGTTCTAGGGCAGGGAAAAGTCAAGGGAAGATTTTCAACGGTGGGGTTCATCCTGCTTTGCATACAGATTTAGGCCGTGCGTGTGAAAACATGAACTTATTTTAATGTGAAATAGACGTGCCACCGGTTTTGACAGCTGTCTCGCTCCACTGCGTTTCTTTCTGAAGATCTTTGGTCACAAATGACCAGGTACGTATTTGGCCACACGCTTTCAGGCTAGGTGCCCTTTAGTTTGGATTTCAAAACACCCAGTAAAAATCTGCTTTAAAATTTTCCTTTGAGTCATAGAGAAATCCTTTGACAATGTGGCCAAGCTGATGGGACACGTGTATCCCTCAGGTACAGGCTTTCTCCAGCTCTGGGTGCATGATGCGTGACCCCAGGTGTGCCTCTTTCCCAGGGGGAACGAATCATTACCAGACGGCATCATCTATCGTGTCAGACGAAACAGACCCCGGCATGGTCTTCGGAGCTCCTCTGCCTGGATTTAGATTCCGGCTTTGCCTCTCACTAGCTTTGTGACCCTGGGCAATTTCCCGAACCTTTCCGGTGCCTCATCTCGCCCCTTCTGAAACATGGGCATATACGTTGCAGTGAGGGTTAATTTTGCTAGAACATGAAAGGCACTGAGAGCGGAGCCTGACACACTACTTGAAAACAGTAGGTGGCAGATATCGTCCTGATCCATCAGAGCTGAGGGACAGGTCTGGAGCGAGCCTGGAGGTAGGAGCAGTCAGGGACGTGAAATGTCACACGTGTCTTGGGGCCTCAGTTTCTCTCCTTGGAAGGGACGTGATAGAGTAGTTCGTGAAACCCTTTGCAACTGTAGATGAGACATGGGACGGGGATGCGGGGTGTTATTGTAACTACGTGATTGCAATCTCTGCAGAGTGGGAAGGTGGAGGCTGGCAGGGCGCCTGCTGCCTTAGATTCACACCTAAGGAGTGTGTGTGTGTGTGTGTGTGTGTGTGTGTGTGTGTGTGTGGTTTCTATTGAAAACAGGCTTCAAAAGGCAAAATAATCACCAGTCCTGGCTTCGCATAAAAGATAACAAGAAGAAGATAGAGCACGGAATACAAGAGAGGCAATGCAAGTCAAGTCAGTTAATAAATCCATCCGAAACCCTTCCCCAAAAGCTGAAGTTAAATTTCATCTCCAAACGCTTTGTGTAACAAGCACTGTAGGTAAGGCGGCCCCCGAGAGCTACAGAACTTTTCAACGACAGGCAAATATTTCTGTTTCATTGTTAGGAGGGGTGACTTTTTGAAATCCATTCTCAGAGCCAACAACTTGGAGGAGCTATAAACAGATACGAACTAATTATTTGCTTTTGCAAAAGGCTTCCACTGCGTCTTCCTATGGTTACCGAGTGGCAGGAGATAGCTCTGCGTGATAAAGGGCTAGAAAAGCGGGAGCTGATGTATGGACGCGCAGGACCTGAGCTGCTGTGGAGACTATTGGCTCTGATGAGAGAGCCCCTGTAAGGCCGTGATCCCTATCTGGAGAGGAACGCTGGCACCGGGAATGAACCGTGGGCGTGAATAGAAGACTGCAGTTTTAATATAAAAAACCTGGACTTGAAGTGGTTTGTGTAATCTGGGGAAACCCACAAGAGTTGAAAACCACACCGGTTCTAAGTCAGCTTCTTTGGTCCTCGAGAGGCCCAGAGGAGACCTTCTCCTCCAGTTCTCAGCCCAGCCACCAGGACCTGGGAAGCGGGGGCCACACAGCCTCTTTCCAGAGGGACAGAAGGAGGTGCTTTTTGCCAGGGACTCGGGCTGTGTCCTTAAGTCTCGCAATCAGCCACATACTTCAAACAATCATTTAAAGAAAACTGTTTGAATGAAACTTGACCTCTGTCTCGCTCCAAACACAAAACTTCATTCAAGATGGATCATAGACCCAAACACAAAACCCAGAACCACAGAAGCTTCTAGAACAGGGGTGGGCAAACTTTTTCTGTAAGGAGCTAGATATGAACTATTTTAGGTTTTGAGGACCATCCAGTCTCTGTCGCAGTTACTCAGCTGTGCCTCCGTGGTGTAAAACAGCCACACACGGCACATAAAAATGCACGAGGCTGTATTCCAGTAAAACTTTACGCATGTTGAAATCTGAATCACATGTATAGTTTTTGCATGTAACAAGATGTTATTCTTCTTTTGATTTTTTTTCTCAGCTATTTCAAAAATGTAAAATCATTCTTAGTTCATAAGCCACACAAGCACAGGTGGCAGGCTGGATCTGGCCTGAGAGCTATCAAAGCATAGGAGAAACATCTGATGGCCTTGCCAAAGATTTTCTTGTTGGAACACAAAAAGCGCTAACCACAAAATTAAAAATTGGATAACTTAGACATCATTAAAATGAAAAGTTTCTGCTCATCACAAGACAGTGGTAAGAAAACGCTCATCAAAAGACATCATTAAGATAGGCACAGACTGGATAAAATACTGACAGCAAATATATCTGACAAACGATTTGTATCCAGAACATGCAGAGACCTCCTACAAATTAACAATAAAGGGACAACAACCCAATTTTAAAAATGAACCAAAGACTCGATCAGGCCCCTTACAAAAGATCTAAGAATGGTCAATACATATATCAAAGGTTCTCAACATCTTAGTCACCAAGGAAATGCAAAGTGTAGCCACAGAAGATACAAGAGCTCAAATAAAAAAGATTAATAGTAGCAAATGTCGGCAAAGATGTGGAGACAATGGAACTCTCGGATGTTGCTGATGGAAATGTGAAATGGTACAATCCCTTTGGAAAACTGTTTGTTATAAAGTTAAACATGTACCTACCATATGACTCGGCAGGTCCTCTTTGGTGTTTATCCAAGAGAAGTGAAAACATATGCTCGTATAATGACTCATGAGAATATGAGCAAGTTTATGGGCGCCACATTTCCAACGGCATTTGCTCAGCTCATGTCTCTCTGTCACATTTTGGTAATTCTCACAATATTTCAAACTTTTTCATTATTATTATACTGTTATGATCTGTGATCGGTGATCTTTGATGTTACTATGGCAAAAAGATTATGGCTCAGTAAAGGCACAGCTGATGGTTAGAAATTTTTAGGAAGCAAGTATTGTTAATTAACGAACGTATATTGTTTTTTAAACACTGTGCTATCGCGTTATGCAGACTTTATAGACTCCAGTAGAGTGTACGTGGAACTTTTATGCGCACTGGGAAACTGAAAAATTCATGTGACTCCCTTCATTGCAATATCTGTTTTATCGTGGTGGCCTGGAACCAAACCCACACTGATTCTGAGGTATGCCTGTTCTGATACATGCAACGAAATGGATGATGATTATTTTTTATTAAAGACTAAGTTTTTAGAGGAGTTTTAGGTTTACAGTAAAACTAAGAGGAAGGTATAGAGATTTCCTATGTACTCTCTACACCTGTGTATGCATAGCTTCCCCATCATCAACATCACTCACCAGCGTGGTACATTTTTTTTTTTTTTTTTTTTTTTTTACTAAGGATGAACCTACATCAAAATCACTTAAGTCTGTAGTTTATATTAGGGTTCCCTCTTGGTGGTGTATATTCTATGGGTTTGGACTTATGTATGATGACCTGCATCCATTATCATAGTATCATACAGAGTGTTTTCTACCCTAAGACTCCTCTGTGCTCTACTCTTCTCTTGCCTCTTCCCGCCTGCCTGACCCCTGTCAACCACTGATCTCTTTATCGTCCCCATAGTTTTGCCTTTTCTAGACTGTCATACGGTAGGCATCATATAGTATATGGCCTTCTCAGACTGGCTTCTTTCACTTCATCATATGCATTTAAGGTTCCTCCATGTCTTTTCATGACTCGATAGCTCATTTCTTTTGATTGTGGAATTATACTCCATTCACTTACCGAAGGACAACTTGTTTGCTTCTAAGTTTTGGCAACGACGAATAGAGCTGCTGTAAACGTTAGCGTGCAGGTTTTTGTGAGGATGTAAGTTTTCAGCTCTTTTGGGTAAATACCTAGGAGTGCAATTGCTGGATCACACGGTAAGAGTATGTTTGGCTTTGTAAGAAACGCCAAACAGTCTTCCAAAGTGGCTGCGCCATTTTGCAACCCCACCAGGAATGGATGAGAGTTCCTGTGGCTCCACGTCCTCACAACATCTGACGTTGTCAGCGGTCTAGATCTTGGCCACTCCAATAGGTGTGTAGCGGTATCTCATTGCTGTAATTCGGATGATTCTTCAAAACAATTAAACTGAGCAGAATAAGCGGCTCATGAAACAGTATGCAGTGTATAATATGCCGTTTATGTGAAACCCGAGAACACGTGAAGCGTTTATGATGATAGAAATCAGAAAGTGTTTGCCTGGGTGTGGAGGAAGGAAGTTGACTGACGAGGGGGGAGAGAGCATGTTCTGGGGCGATGGCGATATTCTAACCTTCACTGTCCAGAGCGGTGGCCAGGAGCCACGTGAAATGTGACTTGAACAGTGGCTAGTGCAAGTGAGGAAATGAAGTTTAAATTTTATTTAACTTTAATTAAATTTAAAATTTAAAACTGAAGCAGGGCAAAATATTATAACTCTTGTTTTGGTAGGACGTCATTTCACGTTAACGGTTAAAAAGTCAGCATCTGAAGTGAGATGTGCCATAAGTATAAAATATACACTAAGTTGCAAAGACTTGTTGCCAAGAAAAGTAAAATTTCTTATTATAATTTTAATCTTCATTATGTGTTGACATGGTCATGTTTTTAATGCACTGATCTAAAAATACGGTATTAAAATTATTTCACTTGTTTCCCTTTACTTTTCCTAATGTGGCTACTAGAAAATTTTAAATGACACGTGTGGCTCTCATCACACTGCTACTGAGCAGTGCTGGGCTGTGTATTGTTTTGGGTGGCGGTGCCTGAGTGTACGCGATTGTCAAAATTCATCAAACCAAACGCCTAAGATCTGTGCATTTTATTGAGCGTTAATTATAGTTCAATTCAAAAATGACACTCCCATGACCTCTGCTTGACTAATTTACAGTATTTGAAATCAAGCGAGGGGAGAGCCAGTGACTCAGAGGAAAGTGAGGAGATTTCTGGGGAGCTGGGATGTTCCTGTTCTTGGCGTGCATACCGATTACACAAGTGAGTTCAGCTGGTGAACAGTCACTGGACTTCGTGTTTGAAGTTCAACATATATTGATATATGTAAGATATATAGATGATATATATATACACATATGCATATCATCTATATGTAAATCTTTAATCTCTGTAAGATATATAAAACGATATATGATGTATATCTTTAATATATACGTATATATACCTATGTATATCTTTAATATACACATATATGTACATACATATATCTTTAATATATACGTATGTATACCTAGATATACCTATGTATATCTTTCTTTAATACAAAGTTTAAAAAAACCTGTTTGATACTCTCTATGTATCTTTCTTTAAAATTGAACTTTTCTTTATGGTATGTCCAAGGAGTTTGATCTTTTGAATTCAAAAGGCAAATTTATGCTAATTAGTTAGGCGCTGCCCCCGGAGCCCTCGTGTTTTACAGGCAAGAAGTTCCCACGGCCCAGGACTGGTCTCCCTAAACCGCAGTCCGTCCAGTGGGGAGGACTTGCCTTATTTGGAAGAGCCACGATCATGTCCCCCCCGCTCCCTCAGCCCACTTCCTCCTAAAGGAGCCACTGCAGTGCCTTCCGCCCAGTCTCCCGTCAGTCCTTGTCCTCGAAGAAACCCCAGCACCAATGTGCTTAGGCTCCAGCACAATCTTCAGGCGAGGCAAAATCTTTTGACCGAGAGGAAGCCATTCCATCTGCTGCAGCCAAGCCTGTGCCTGGTGACACGAGGGACATACTCTCTCTGAACCGAAGGTAGTGGGGCTGAGGGAGTGACGGGGCGGGGTGGAGGGTCCTTCACTCAGATCTGTGTCCTGATCAGAGCGACCACAGCTCTGGGCTGGTTCAGGCACGAAAGCCAGACGCATGCTGCGGCTTTCCACTGTGGTGTGGAGGGACGGGAAGTCAGCACTGGGCCAGCGGGGGGGTGGGGGTGGACCCAGACTACATGACGCGGTGGCCAGCAGCCCGAGGTGACGTGGTCAGCCTCAGCTCCATCCCCATCTTTGGGAGGGTCAGACCTGCAGAACTGGCATGACAGCAGGTGGAGAGAATAATGGAAGCACAGCCATGATGGAGGTGGACGTGAGCTTCACACTCTTTGGACGTGGGCCAAGCACGGTCTGTGATGCTTGCAATGAAAACTTGCTCAAGTTACTTTTTTTTTTTTTTTTTTTGCGGTACGTGGGCCTCTCACCGTTGTGGCCTCTCCCGTTGCGGAGCACAGGCTCTAGACGCGCAGGCTCAGCGGCCATGGCTCACGGGCCCAGCCGCTCCGCGGCATGTGGGATCCTCCCGGACCGGGGCACGAACCCGTGTCCCCTGCATCGGCAGGCGGACTCTCAACAACTGCGCCACCAGGGAAGCCCCCCAAGTTACTTTTTTTAATCTAAATCTCTTTTCCTCTCTTGGAAAAGGAGGCAATAATAGCAGATTGTTTGAGAGTTACATTAAATGGACTGCTGTATGCCGAGTGCTTGGTTAAAGGTATTGCTGGCTCTAGGGGCCAGTTCCAGCAGCAGGACCCCAGCCAGTGACCGGACAAAAGACAAAGGAGAGAATCAAGCCTCCTGAGAGCTAGTGGAGGCCACAGTCAAGGAGAGTGCGGCTTCGATGCCAGCAGAGAGCCAGGGGCTGATCAGAAAATGGAGCAGAGCCGGCCATTGACGGTGCGTGTCTTAGGCTGGGTTCTCTAGAAGCTGAACCTTGGGGAAGATTCACGTGAAAGTGAAAAACCCTCTGATACTAAGTATTCCCAGGAAAAATGGATGGGAAAGTAGGGAAGTGGGAGCAGGAAGGGAGGAGGCCAAGTGAGGGTGTGAAGACAAACACGGTATCAGGGTAGCACTGCGGGAGCCAGGGACCCACCCCGCCTGGTATTTACGCCCTAGTGTGGCCCCTCCCACTTTGAATAGGGCAGACCCGTTTAGCAATAGGATATTGTGGAAAAGACCCGATGTGACTCCTGAGGGTGGGTCATAAGAGACGTTGCAGCTACTCCCTTGCTCTCTTGGATCACTGGCTCTGGGGGAGGCCAGCCGCCACGTTGTGAGGACACTCAAGCCGCCAGCCAGCACCAACTTGCCAGCCGTGAGGGGAGCCGTCTTAGAAGCAGGGCCTCCGGCTACGGTGCGGCCCTCAGATGGCACGGCCCTGGCCGATACCTTTACTGCGAACTCATAACGGACCCGGAGCCCCAAGCACTCAGCCAAGCCACACCCAAATTCCTCACTCACTGAACCTGGGAGATAATAAATGTGTTGTTATTTAAGCTTCAAACTTTGCGGTTCATTTGTCTACTTCGTGGCAATGGAGAACTGATCAAGGCATGTTGACTCAGCTGCACAAGTGGGGGGTCGTCTCTGGGGGCAGCGCAGGTGACACCTCACAGTGTCCCAACCAGGGGGTGTTGGAGAATGTATATCCGCAGACCCATCGGTTCTTGTGTTAGGAGCTTCTCGGGACGGGGTGGGGACAAAACCCCAGGCGCTGCTGGCTCTCCACGCAGACAGGGAGGTGAGCTCCAGCAGCTGGAAGACAGCACCCCGCAAAGAGACCCAGAGTATACAATGGGGGCTGCGCGCACCTCCCGGCAAAGGGATCTGAGGGAACGGGACGGGGGTGGAGCCTCAACAACTGCCGCCACGGGGCGAACGTGGCAGCTCCGTGGGCGTGGGGAGGTGGGGAGGGCGCCCACCGTGAGGACTCAGATCTCCCTCACCTGTGGGGGCGTGGCCGCAAAGCACGGGGGTTAGGAGCACGAAGGTGGCTTCAGGAAGGCTGGATTTGGATCCAAGCCTGTTGGTCTCTCTGAGTCTCAAGTGCCTCCTCTATAAAATGGGGCAGTAACGGGTCCTAGTTCACAGGGCTGCTGTGAAAAGTCAGTGAGATCTCTCGGGCTGGTTGGTAGCCCACGGTAAGCACTGGGGATGTTAGCTGTCATTTGGTATCGTTACCGCTACTGCGAATGGGAATGGGTGGGCCAGCATGAGGTATGGGTGGCACCACTGGGCCAACGATTTGGAGCAGAGCCGGGACAGCTGTATCTTTAGGAAGCAACACCTTCATCCAGTTCTCTGACGCGTGGGGATGAGACCCAGCTTTGCCTGCCTCTCTGTTCATCAGCCACAAGGAAAGACCTCCTCCCCCACCTCTCCTGAGAATAAGGCAGGGCTGTGACAGCAAATGAGGATGGAAAAATGAGGATGGGAAAGCCCCCTGCCCTTAGACCCTCAGATGTGCCACAGCCCCTGCTTTTTCTTGCATTTGGGGGTCCAAAGAGTCACTCCCAGCCCGCTGGTTCAGAGGGGGTGTGCGGGACTGTGTGATGGGCACCGCTCAACAGCCTGGAGATGAGGATTCACGCAGACATCTGCCCACTGGGGACCCAGAACCAGGGCTGCCCACGTGCTCCACTCCGGGGGCACCACTGACATTGCGTCCCGCCCTGGTTGCCCTCTCAGCAGCACTGACTTCCAATGTCTATGCACACACTTCCAGGGTCCAGCATGGCCTCACAGAGCTGGTGCTCGGGAACTGGACCGGACTCGGGAGTTGAGAGGTAACACGTCACCGCATATCCCAGACCTGCAGCTTCCTTCACGGAACGTCCTCTATTGATTCCTATTTAATAATGACTGATGTAGCTCTCGGGCCCTTTCTCTGATGAATCCAAGCTGTCTGTCAAATGGGAGAGACGGGGCAGGAGAGAAGCATTATTATTCCAAAGCACAGTCATTAGATTAATAGAAGCTCCAGCAACACCATTAACGTGGAAAGGATCAATGAAGTAACAGAGGTGAGGCTGTCTCTAGATGAGATAGCTGCTTCTCAAGCACGTGTCCTGTTTATCGATCATATGTGTTCATTCTGCCTGCGTAGCCTTCTTCCCTTGAGCTCTCCGAGGCCAGCTGATTTTCATCTTTAAGACTACGTGTCAACAACGTAAAACACCATCCCCATCACTCTTTATCTTAGCCCCATCTTCTTCACCGTGCCCACCAGGAAAATTAGACAAAACTCTGTTGCTTCGTGTCGGAGCAAAGACATTTTTCACGACTTTTCCAAAAGAAATTTTTATCTCACCACGATTGACCTTTTCCTGTAACTTGAGAAAATATAAACTTTAAGGCCGTAAGTAGACAGCAAACTTTAGAAATAATTTCCCCAAAGGGATTTCCCCTGTGCCCTTCTATCCTAAACATTTAGTTTTCCCAAGTCATAGCTTGCCAGCAAGTGACTTTATTTTGATGGCTTTAATTTTTATCTTCTAGATTTATTATTCAGAATAGGTAGAGGTGGAAAGGAAGGGAGCATTTCTCTAGAGGATAGTCCTTTTTTTAAAATTAATTTTTATTGGAGTATAGTTGAATCAGTTATACATATACATATATCTGCTCTTTTTTAGGTCATTACAGAGTATTGAGTATTGAGACCTAGAGGGTATTCCTTTCTAAATGTAAGGAAAAGATTGTCTAGCTCCATATTAGAGAGTTGAGTGAGGCTTAAGGCGGTGGTGTTAGGAACGTGAATAGGACAGTAGCTGACAGCTGTTTGAGAATATAAGTGTGGTATGAAATTGGGAATGGACAAAGAAAGGAAATTGATGGATGAAATGTCCAGAATCAAAGTGCAATATGACAGGTGGCCAGCCTTGCAGATTCCTTTTAGCCATCACACTCACCCCTGCATCTCGGACAACACCCTCTCCATTGAAAAGGAACTTCAGCTTTCTCTCCGTGTCCACAGATGACTCGTTCCGGACCACACGCTTCGCCTAGCTCTGCATCCTGCCCGCCATCTGGTTTTGAATTCTCCCAGCCTCTGAGCTCATTGATCATCCATGCATTGTGTTTCTGTTTCTAGCCTCACCTTGCCCTTTGGACTTGATGCTTTGATAGAACTCCAGTTTTTGTCTTGCGCTATTATTGACTCAGATCAACTTCCCTCCTGGAAGCCACAGCAAACTCCCCCTCTCCGCAGTGCCACCCACCACCCAGCCAGGTGGGATTCTCTTGCCTTTCCATATATCATGAAAGGGACTTAGACGGAGGAACCCTGGGCAGAGTCAGAATAGATTACTGCCACTTTGGCCCAGCAGGCATCTCTTTTCCTAGGATGCGATATCTCTGTGGTTGTCCCTTGATAACTTCATGTTTGCAAATGTAGCGCTTACTAGTTTTCTCCCACACCCCGATTTTGTATTGGCAACGGTTCCTGTTCAGATGGGATCTGCCCTGCCCCTACATGTTTCTAAAGTTCCAGAATAGAACTCTGGACTTGCCGTTAATAGCCTATTAAAGTGTATCTTTTGATGTAAACTGGGCAGCTCATCACCAAACACGCCAAGTCAGGATGTTACATAAGACGTGGGTACAGAGCTCATAAATTCATAGCTATTAAGACTCCATTCTTCCTTCTCTTTAAGACTTTAAGATCGGGCTTCCCTGGTGGCGCAGTAGTTGAGAGTCTGCCTGCCAATGCAGGGGACGCGGGTTCGAGCCCTGGTCTGGGGAGATCCCACATGTCGCGGAGCAACCGGGCCCATGAGCCACAACTACTGAGCCTGCGCATCCGGAGCCTGTGCTCCGCAACAAGAGAGGCCGCGATAGTGAGAGGCCCGCGCACCCCGATGAAGAGTGGCCCCCGCTTGCCACAACTAGAGAAAGCCCTCGCACAGAAACGAAGACCTGACACAGCCCAAAATAAAAAAAAATAAAATAAAATAAACAAATGTGGGGTTTAAAAAAAAAAAAAGACTTTACGATCAAAGCCCTTATAAAATCGGACACAATCTAAATGCTCAACCATAGGGGATGGGTAAAGATATGCCCCAGCCCTACTAGACAACAATTGCATTTGCAAAGACTATTTTGTGACTCATGGAAATGATTCAGGTGGGGTGAAGACAAATCTTCTGTGTGAACCCAGTCCCAGTGTGCCCTGCAGCCTTGGCTGGGACACTGGCTCACAAGGCTGGGAACCATCTCTCTCCTCTTCCAAGTCCTGCTGGGCAGAGTATCTAAAGCTAGTTGTGGGAGCACAGCCCTGGGTGGATGGGCTCAGGGGGCCAGGCTGGTTAGCAGGAAGTCAGTTGAGTGATATAGGGACCAGCTGAGGAAGAGCTGCTGCTTCAAGCCAGGGGCTCAGGGTGGACAAAAGCGTGTGTGTGCAGGGCTTGGGGAGGGGCTTGGAAGACAGCAGTGGTGAGAGGCGGGAGCCTACTCGCTGTAATGTGCTCCAGCAGTGGTCAGTTTCTTTAGGTGATGGTGCCCCAGGCTTATCTTTATTCTTGGGTGCCTGTCTTGATTTTTTTTAAATGTGATTTATACAGAGGCACAGAGTAAACAGAATAGTGCCACGCGTACGATTTACAAGGCCACTTTCACGTGCTGTTCAGTTTCACATTCTGTCACGTTCCGAGTTCACGCTCACGCACACACACGCGCGCACGCGCACACACACACACACACACACACACACACACACACACAGAGTTACTGATATAGAGATTTGAGAGCTAATACTGGAACTTGAGGGGGTGTGTTGGTGCTGTCATGAAGAAGATGGAGGCAGGCTATGGTCTCGTGAACTGAGGGTCACCAGATTAAATCTGGATTTCAGACAGACAAATTCTTTCTTGGTATAAATATTTTTATTTGCCCTATCTGGCAACCCTTCCTGGACCCCGAAGTATGAGAAGAAAAGCTTAGATGAGAATTTACTGCTTCCCTGGAAAGAGAGAGAGAGAGAGAGAGAGAGAGAGAGAGAGAGAGAGACGATTGTTTCCTTATGCATCTCTCCCCTGAGCACAAAGCCCTGTTGGGACTGACTTTCTCCAAAGTTTCCCTGCCAATTTGCTTTCCCATCTCTCCCGAAATTTTCCCTTTTTGAGAGAACTCACTCTCACTGTCTCTTATATGCCTGGAATTTACATATAATGAACCGCCTCACCGTCTCCGTAGCAACGGGGGCCTCACCAGCAACTTTCTCAAGCCTCAGACAGAAACCGTGCAGAACACTCTATTCCAGAAGCGGCTGGCATCATTTCCCGCCGAACGTTTTTTAAACGATATTTAAACAAGATTTGGAAACTAGTTCATCTCATATTAACTTCTTCCTTTTCATTTTTGGGGAAAAGGCCCACAGACGTTTTTCTTGTACAGAATAGGAGCTAATTTTCAGCTCTGCGTCTCGGGGTGACCTGGTGTGGAGAGAAGTTTCCAGATCTTGTTGAATATTCACACAAGCCTGGCGCTAAGGACGCAGGGATCTGGGGGTGACGATGGCCACACTGAGGAACAGGGAGACAATGGCCCCCTTTGTTGTGTGCCTCATACACCTTGTACTTCGAATGATTTTGTTTACTAAGTTGCATTTATTAATAATTCATTAAATGAATAATTCATTAAATAATTCATTTAATGAATTCATTAAAAATTATTATTATTGGGCTTCCCTGGTGGCGCAGTGGTTGAGAGTCCGCCTGCCCATGCAGGGGACGCGGGTTCGTGCCCCGGACCGGGAAGATCCCACATGCCGCGGAGCGGCTGGGCCCGTGAGCCATGGCCGCTGGGCCTGCGCGTCCGGAGCCTGCGCGTCCGGAGCCTGCGCGTCCGGAGCCTGTGCCCCGCAACGGGAGAGGCCACAACAGTGAGAGGCCCGCATACCGCAAAAAAAAAAAAAAAAAATTATTATTATTAATCAAAGACATACAACAGGCAATCAGCACTTGTACTGATCCTGAGCTAAGCAGTGTTTCCCATGGAGTGGATATGATTCTATACAAAGGCAAAGATGCTCTGTATTTTAACCAGCCTGAATTCTGTCATGCTCTGTACACATACAGGGTCTTTCCATTAAGCTTTTGGAAATCCAGGAGCAAGACGAAGACGCCCTTACTGCCTGCGTGAACGCTGACCTTGGGATGGGAGAAGTCAGTCATCGGGGTGGTGCGGTGGGGGGGCTCTCAGGAAGAAAGATGGAAATGCCAGGGTTATTTGTGGGGCGGGGGGGGGGGGATTGAAACCTCCACCAATAAGCACCCTACGCAGGTACAACAGAGTGATTACGTTCTAAGGTTTGACATCCAGCCGCCTGGGTTCAGGTCTCAGCTCTGCCACTTAGCTGTGTAGCGCTGACCTTGCTGAGCCTCAGTGGTCCCATCAGTAAAATGGGCCGAAAATGGTAACAATCTGCAACAACTTGCAGTGGTAACAACCGAGACGGTACCTCGTTTATTTCCATTTCTGGGCAGTGTCAGCTTCATCATAATCGTAATATGACTGCCAACCAGTCCTGGAGCTAGAAATGTGCCCATGGAAAGAGGGCAAGTGTCACGTGAGACTGAAAAAGCTTCTTTCATGGAGCCCTCGTTAAAACTCTCCCCGGGGTTCATGGAATTGTTTGGGTGGTGCGACCATATCTGAACTAATCAGGGTCCTGGGCACGAGATTACATTGGTCAGATCGGGCCTGAGGTTCCTACCCCTTCTCTAGAGCAGAAGTGGAGCAATCCCCAAAGAACACCCCTGAATGAAGGTCAGGACGCTCATGGGAGAGTCATGAGGATTCAGGAAGACAATACCGGCCAAGTGCCAGGTACACAGCGGGTGCTCAATAATTGTTAACTAGTTACTGGTTGCGATGGTTTTCCCAATGAAATCCACTTACGAAAAAGTTTATACCACTGAAAATGCTTCTGCCCATATCTAGTCATCATCACCGCCACCATCATCACCACCACCATCATCATCACCATCACCGACACCACCATTGGCTGAGTGCCTGCTGTGCGCCGGCACTATTTCAGATGCTCCCTACATCAATATCTAATCCCCAGGACAACTTGTGAAGTGGCGTAGCACTAATGATCTACCTCAAATGCATTCTCCGCACACCCCCACTTCCGTACTATGCAGAGCCGTGATTTTGTTTAGTGTGGCAAGCTACTCAAATTTTCAAAACCTGCATTAATAAAAACAAACAAAATCCACTTTTCCTTCTAGGTGTGATAATCTAAAACAGTGAGACTGTTGGAAAAAGAGGTAAAACGTCCTATGAAATGAGATACGGCGCTACCGAGGTCATTGTTTGTATGAGACAGACAAACAGTGAAATAGGTAGCTCCCCCTACCTGCCCAACCTCCTTTGCGGCTAGATGTGGTCACGTGACACAGCTGGCCAATGAGGTGTGAGAGGAAGTCTTGGGCAGGCTTTTTGGGAAAATTTTGCACTCTTGATTCAGGAACCACCCATTCCTCTCCGTTGCTGGGTTCCCCTTCTTCCTGCCCATAACACGGACAGGGGGCTGTGGAAGAGTGACCCTCTCATGATTACAAAGATGAAAGTCACGCACTAAGAATGACGGAACAAAAAGAAGGCATTTAGGACGTCGAGGATATTGTAGAACAAGTTACCCTGGGTGGCCTCCTCCCTATATCTTGTTACATGTTGAGGTGGAGAGAAAGGCACCTTCTTTGCTGGAGCCACCGAAGTGGGGTTTCTGCAACACACAGGTGAACACAACCCCTCACTGGCTGCTGCTACACATTACGACCCACTTTACAGATGAGGAAACTGAGGCCTAGAGGGGTGAGCATTTACCTCAAGTCCAGGATTCAAACAGGCTCCAAAACAATGCTCTCATCTTAAAAAGGAAGGAGATTCTGACACAGGCAACAACATGGATGAACCTTGAACACATTATTCTCAGTGAAATACACCAGAAACGAAAGGACAAACACTGTGTGATCCCACTTCTATGAGGTCCCTGAAGGAGTCAAATTCATAGAGACACAAAGCAGAGGGTGGGTACCAGAGGCTGGGGGAGGGGGAAGGCGCGTCAGTAATGGGGACAGAGTCTCAGCGGGAGAAGGTGAGAAGGTTCTGCAGATGACAGAGGTGACAGCTGCATGGCAGTGTAAATGTGCATAGTGCCACTGAGCTGGACACTTAGAAATGGTTAAAATGGTACAGTTTACGCCAAGTCTATTTTACCACAATGGGAAAAAACTCAATGTGGGGGAATTTTACTAAAAAATCAAACAATTTTAAAACCGCTCCCTCCAATACCTGCCTCCTAAAAGGCATGAATGTTTTGTGCTGCTTGTTGAAGGGATTCCCACATCTTGTTTCTGTCCCTGCGCTCTCTCCTAGTTTTTCCAGGTTCTGGTCGACATGGGTGCAATGGCTGCGTGTAGCTGAAGCAGCTTCTGCCCTCGGGGGCTGACCCCGCTCTGCCCTCGGCGAGGACCAGGCACGGGCTTGTCCTGCTCACAGCTCTGAAGACAGAAGCTGAATTTCTAGCATCTCGAGAGATAGAGCGACAGGCCCAAGTTGGAACCTCAGAAGTGGAGACAAAGGGGCAACTCCAAACCAAGAGGGCCAGGGATAACATTTCCCCAGGAACGAGACCTTTCCAGCGTGCAAACATTAACATTCAAGCCTCCCTGAAAATATTCAGGGTGTCACCGAGGTCCTGATTTGGGGAGGTGCTCTCCTTTTCCCTAAGTGAAATGTCACTGCCCTGCTTCCCGAATGGAGCTCACGGCCCACACCTCCCCTGCCCCAGGACCACCGAGGCATCTTAATTAGGTTAAAGGGTTTACACAGCTTTCCTTCTCGACTTGCATTTGTCACCTTTGTTGATATTTCAGTGTGTGAGGGTTCGAGCTGTGAGTCACTTATTTCCTTTCTGTGTGTGTGTGTGGGTACTTCTAGAAGGGTCCAAAAAAAAAAGTCAATCTCACCCTCTGGTGTTTAAGGCAACGCTCTCTTGGACGTGTAGGGAAAGAGACCAAGGTTCTTTTAGGACAGTGGATCCCATCCCCCTTGTCCCTGAGGACAACTTGACAGATGCAGGTGCCCCAGCCACACCCCAGACCAAGTAAAGAGACCCTCTCGCGGTGGAACCAGACATCAGCAGTTTTTTAGGTTCCAACGCGCAGCCAGAAATGAAAACCAGGGCTTTGGAATTCTTGCTACTCAACGTGTGGTCTGTGGACCAGAGGCATCACCTGGGAACCGGCTAGAAAAACCACCTCAGGCCCCGTGCCCCTCCTCCCAAACCGCCAGGACCACCTGAGTCAGAATCTACACATTAACAAGATTCTCAGGTGATCCTTGTGTGTGCTGCAGTTTGGGGAGCATTAGATGCGATCGCCGTGGAGAGGAACCCTGACTATTGCTGACAACTCCAAGCCTCCTCACCCTCAACTCTAGCTCATTGCTCTCCAACTTGTCCCACCTTTAGGGAGACATGGACCAGTGATACTGGCCATCCCAGGGGGACCCAAGAGTCAACTCAGACATCTTCACCAGGGCATGACACAGAAGGGTTGATCGCATGCTGAGTTCTGCAACCATTCTAGTACCAAATATGACCTCTTGGGCCACTAATGCCAAGATAATAATGATTAGTAATAATAGTTACATTTATTGAAAACCTACTATGTGACAGGTACTCAGCATCCATTGCCTCATTTCATCCTTCTGGCAAATGTGTAAGTCAATGTCATCGTCTCCGATTTATAGACAGGGTAACAGAGGCTCAGAGAAGCAAGTCACTTGTCCAACAAGTTTACCGTAGCCGATAAACAGTGGGTAGTAAGTGGCTGGTTCCCCTTCACCTGGCTGTACTTAGAAGCCTAACGGTAGGAGGTGAGAATGAACGAAGGAGGGGAAATGGAAAGGACGTGAGGGGAAGATGAAGCAGGAGGAGGGAAAGTGCAGAGCAGTGAGGCCGGATGAAGTAGAGTTAGGAGCGTGTGTGACAAGTGACAGAAACCTCACAGACTCGGATGGAATCACAGAGGGGAATTCGATGACCCAGCTGAAGTGTCTAAGAGTGGCTGGACCTCAAGACGTAGTGTCTTTTTCTCTTTTCCTCCATCTCGCAGCTCTGCTTTCCTCTGTGACGACCTCTTTGATGGTGGGAAAATTGTCTTCCAGCAGTGGCAATCTTTTACGTTACCTGCTTAGAAACCAGCAGCAATAGTTTCCCGGTAACTCTGCTAAAACCCTTAGGACTGGCATTGGTTGGCTGGACCCTGGTCATCTGCTTCTCCCGGCAGGCAGGCGTGAGAAATCACACACCCTGGCAGAGCTGGAGCAGTTCTCCCAAGGAAGACTGTAGTGCCGTTACTAAAAGTGGGGGAAAGATGCAGGGCACGCAGAAATCATTTGTGGGCTGCATATTCTACGTTTGCCTCTCCAGATCTGTGCTCCACCCTCTCCACCAGCCCCTCTGCTCCAAGACTGATTTCTAGGAACTGCATCACCAGCCTCCCTTCTCTGGCTCTTCTTTTTTTTTTTTTTTTTACAGCTTTATTAAGGCATAATTTGCATACCATAAAGTTCATTCTAAGTGTACAATTCAGTGATTCTTAGTAAGCTGACCACCACAATCCTGTTCCGTACATTTCCATTACCCCCTATAATTCACTCCAGTCTGTTTGCTGTAGCTCTATGCAATATTCGGAATGTGCCTTTTCTGGACATTTCGTATAAATGGAATCATACGATGTATAGTCCTCTATGCCCATCTTCTTTCACTCAGCGTAACGTTTCTGAGGTGCATCCATGTTGCAGCATGCATCAGTATTTTGTTCCTTTTTGTTCTGCACGGTGTTTCATGGTACAGATACACCACGTGTGGTTTATCCGTTCGCCCGCTGATGGACATTTGTGTCGTTTACAGGTTTGGGCTATTATTAATAAAGCTGTGTTTTCATTTCTCTTGGGCAGACTCTGAGGTGTGGAATTTGCTGGATCACATGCTAAGTCTATGTTTAACTTTTAAAGAAACTGTCAAACTATTTTCCAAAGCTACTATATCATTTTACATTTTTACCAGCAATGAACGAGGGTTCCAATTTCTGCACATTCTCACCTATACTTGGTATTGTTTGATTTTTAACAATTATAGCCATTTATCAGTATCAGGTGTGTCACGGTATCTTACGGTTTAAATTTGCCTTTCCCTAGTAACTAATAATGTTGAGTGTCTTTTCACGTGCTTAGTAGGCATTTGTAATGTCATCTTTAGTAAAATGTCCATCAAGTCTTTTGCTCACTTTTAGTTTGGTTAGATTGTCTTCTAATTGAGTTGCAGGAGCTCTTTGTGTATCCTGGACACAAGTTCTTATCAGATATGTGACTGGCAAATATTTTCTCCCAGACTGTGGCTTGTGTTTTCATTTTCTTAATGGTGTCTTTCAAAGTGCAAAAGTTTTAAATTTTAATGATGTCCAGTTTAACAACTGGTTCATGCTTTTGGTATCATACCTAAGAAATCTTTTGCCTAACCCAAAGTCTGGAAGATTTTGTCCTGTGGTTTCTCCAGGAAGTTTTATAATTGCAGTTCTTACATGTAGGTCTATAATTCACCGTGAGTTCATTTTTATATATGGTATGAGGTAAGGGCCTAAGTTAATTTTTTAATATATGAATATCCAACTGTTATAACACCAGCTTTGTAAAGACCACCCTTTCCCCTATTGAATTGCCTTGGAATCTTTGTCAAAAATTAATTGACCTCATCTCGGCTTAGCATTGACATATATACACTACCAAATGTAAAATAGATAGCTAGCGGGAAGCAGTTGCCTAGAACAGGGAGATCAGCTCAGGGCTTTGTGACCACCTAAAGGGGTGGGATAGGGAGGGTGGGAGGGAGACGCAAGAGGGAGGGGACATGGGGATATATGTATACATACAGCTCATTCACTTTGTTATACAGCAGAAACTAACACAACGTTATAAAGCAAATATACTCCAATAAAGGTGTCCAAAAAATTAATTGACCATAAATGTACAGGCTTATTTCTGGAGTCTCACTTCTGTTCCATTGGTCAGTATTCTGATTCTGACTGCAAAATCACATAGCCTTGATCACTGTAGCTTTATAGTAAGTTTTGAAATTGGGTGGTATAAGTATTCCAACTTTGTTTTTCCTTTTCAAAATTGTTTTGGCGGTTCTAGGTCTTTTGCATTTTCACATACGTCATTTTAGGACCACCTTGTCCGTTTCTTCAAAAACTCCTGCTGGAATTTGAATTGCATTGAATCTATAGATCAATTTGAGGAGATTAACATCTTAACAATATTAAATCTTCCAATCCATGATCTTGGAATATGTCTCCATTTAGTTACATCTTCTTTCATTTTTCTCAGTAATGTTTCATAGTTTTCAGGGTATAGGTCTTACAGATTTTTTTGTTAAATTCATTCCAAAGTGTTTTATTCTTTTTGATACTATTGCAAATGAACTTTTAAAAATTTTAATGCTCAAATTGTTCGTTACTAATATAGAAAAATACAATTTATTTTTGTGTATTGATCTTTAATCCTGAAAACGTGCTAAATTTACTAGTTTTAGGAGGGGTGTGTGTGTGTGTGTGTGTGTGTGTGTGTGTGTGTGTGTATTCATTAGGATTTTCTACATATAGAATGGCGCCATCTGTGAATAAAAAGTTTTACTTCTTTCTTTGCAATCTGGATGCCTTTAATTTTGGGGGGCCTTATTTCACTGTTTAGAATCTTGGGCACAGTACTGAATACAAGCGGTGAGAAGGGACATCTTTGCCTCACTTCCAGTCTTTGGGGAAAGCACTCAGTCTTTCACCATTAAGTATGATGTTATCTGTGGACTTTTTGTAGATGTACTTCATCAGGTAGAGGAAATTCCCTCACATTCCTAGTTTGTTGATGGTTTTTTTTTCATGAATGGGTGCTGTATTTTGTCAATTGCTTTTTCTGTGTCTTTGAGATGTTTCACCACCTGAGTGTGCCATCTGTTTCCTGTTAGGACCCTCACTGATTTAAAAAATGCTCACTGCAAAATGAAATGTTTATGATGGAATTGGGTTCCCTATTCCCTGCTCAATGCCTCTTCTCTAGCTTTTTGACTTAAAGAGACTTGGTTTTAACATATGTCCAGAGATTATTTGATACTCCTCCCCTCAAAGATGAAGCCTAATATTCCTCCCTTTGAGTGCGGACTCGACTTACTGACTCACTTCTGATGAACAGAATATGGCAGAAATGGTGGTGTGTGATTTCTGAGACTAGGTCAGAAAAGGCATTGTGACATCTGCCTGGCTCTCTCCCTTGGACCACCCACTCTGCAGGAAGCCAGCTGCCATGTTATGAGGTCACTCAAGCAGCCCTGCAGAGTGAGCCCCCTGTGCGTGAGCCATTTTGGAAGGGGGGCCTCAGGCCCTCAGATCACCAGAGCCCCAGGCAACATCTGATTTGCAAACCCATGAGACACCCTGTGCCAAACCCATCCAGCTAAGCCGCTCCCAGATTCCTTACCCCCAGAAACTGCAAGATAATGATTATTGTTTTAAGTCATGATGTAGTGGAGTGGTTGGCTATGCACCGATTGAAAATACAAGAGACATTGCCACTTTTTCTCAGGATATGTTAAATTCTAAAAATGGTGAAGGTGGGTCTGATGGAACAAGGATTTCTGAACCCCGGAGGTCTGTTTAGAAGTTAGGTCCCGTAAAGATTGGGAATTGCTCTAAGAAGACGGCTTGGTGAGCAATGTACGTGAAAACATTTTGTAGGTGATGAATACCTCGTAGATGATTATTCCTAGGAGTGTTCTTGTGGGATCCAAAATTACACTCAAGGCCATATTGTCTAGCACCCTTCTTTCCGTTCTAACATGTCAGGTCTTTGGTAATTTGTGTTCTTCTAAGAAAGCCACCCAGTGTCATGACCTCCCAGGACTGACCTGCTGACCGGGTACCTGATGCTGACACATGAGGCCGCCCCATCTGACTTCCATCAGTTGCTCTTTCCAGAACCAGTTGCCAGGAGGGACCCACACACTCTGAATTCTGATCACCTGTGGGAGGGTGACCTTCTTTCTAATTAGACTTGTCTGCCCAGGCACCTCTGCTGAAAGTTTCACCCAGGAGGAAAGATCTGAAATGACTGTGTCAAAGGTTATAGAAGCATTTACATGGCAAGTGAAGTCTTGCTTAATGATCAGCAACAACAACAAAAAAAAAAAAGAGGGAAAAGAAGAAGAAGGAAATATTTGCCTCAGGCCACCATCCTGCAGCGCACCATTTGTATAAAGTGGAAAGTTTCTGTTTTCTAAAAAGAGGACAAGTTGCCACCGCCATCCATCTCCATCTGCATACAAATTCAGAACTTTGGCATCTTTTTTTTTTGTTTTTTTGCAAGTGGGAAGAAAAGTTGGCTTACTGTTCTAAGAAGCAGGAAAGCTCTTCTCGAGTAGCCGTGCGTGTTTGTCAGAACGTTTTGAACGCAAGTGACAGAAACCCAACCGAAACCTAAGTAGTTTAAGCAAAACAGTAGCTTTGTCTAATGGAACCATGAAAGCAGAAAACGATTTAGCTAGAAAAGAAGGGATTCAAACGCCATCTTCTACCTTATTTCCTCTCTTCTCTAAATTACTATCTTTCTTTCCCTACAAGGCTAAACCCATGGCCAGTTACGAATCCCCAAACCTGAACTCCCGCTTCGTACGCTCAGCCTTCTGCCTGATGTCACCAGGGCTGTCAAGCTAAGCACGGTAACCCTCAGTTCCTGGTCCTGCTCCTGGAACTCACTCCTCCTCCAGCGCTTCCCTCTCAGAGTAGAGTAGACGGTACCACCCACCACCTCCGCAGTCAGCTGCACGAGCCAGAAACCTCAGCATCATCTCTGAAGTCTCCCTCTCATCCCCTGAGTCGATCAGTAAATACCTTTCCACCCCAGGCCCACCCCAGCCGAGCCCTCATCCCTGCAGTGTGGGTTATGGTAATTATCTTCTAATGGGTCCATCTCTCATCATTCCTGGCTCCGTCGGACTCAGTCTTCACTTGGTCACCATCAAGACCCTCAAAAATAACAGTTGGGTCCTGTCAGTACTCTGACGCACACCCTTCTCTTACTATTAGGATAAAACCCCACATCCTTACGCGGGCAAGACCCTCCCCTTCCTCAGCTGGAGCCGTTTTCCTCTTTGCCTTCCAACCACTCTGCCCCTTCCACCCCATGGCCTTTGCACACGTTCCTTCCCTCTGCCCGGAACGTTCCTTCCTGTTTCTTTCCCTAATTAGTTCCCATTCTCACTTCAGAGCTGGTGTGTGGGTTCTAGAATGAGTCTATAAATCCTTTGACGTTCTTCCCTCCAAAACGGAGCCTCATTCCCTCCCTTTGAGAGTGGACTGGACTTAGCGACTCACTTCTGCTGAACAGAACATGGCCGAAGTGTGCTTCTGAGACCAGGTCATAAAAGGCACTGTGGCTTCCTCCTGGTCTCCTCTCTTGGGTGGCCTGCTCTGGGAGAAGCCAGCTGCCACAGCGTGAGGACACTCCAGCAGCCCTCCGCGTGGGTCTGCACGATAAGGGAGAGCCAGTGAGTGAGTTGGGAAGTGGTTCCTGATGCCCGAGTCGAGCCTTCAGACGATGCAGCGCCAGCCGACGTCTCGTCTGCAACCTCACGCGAGACTCAGCCAGGCCCACCCAGCTGAACCACAGAAACGGAGATAACAAATGTTCGTTCATTTGAGGCACAAAGTTCTGTGGAAACTTGTTACAGAGCAATAGACAATCGATATGGTCATTTCCAACATTATCCCCTCTTTCATAGCACTTGTGACTTTTGTACTTAATGAACTATGGGATTCACTGTTTAGAAATGTCTGTCGCGGTCTCTGCTATAGCACCCAGGGTACGTGCTTATAGGACCCAACCTGACAGCACACACCCCACTGGTGGTGGTTCAAGTGTGCTGGGGACAGTAGTTGTGGCGCAGGGGCTTAGTTGCTCCACGGCATGTGGGATCTTCCCGGACCAGGGCTCGAACCTGTATCCCCTGCATCGGCAGGCAGGTTCTTCACCACTGTACCACCAGGGAAGCCCCTACTGTTTATTTTGAATCAACTGTTTAAACACAGGAATAGGTAGCATCACGGGAGTCGGGGACCTGAACTGCACCCCAAACGAGTCCCCAAATTCCGAACCCTGGCGAACTTCCTCTTAAAATGGGCACATGCAGCCGCGTTCCTGAGTGTTGGGGGCAAATTGTATAACCCTCCATGTTGAATATAATGTTTATCAGAGGATGAGTCAGACAACTGTGCCGATCTGAAGCTATACCATTGAAGCCCAACGGTAATTGTGTAGAACTGAAACCAACGAAAGGACTTTGGGGAGGAAGCATGTGTTATCACCGGCATTGTGGAGAAGTGTCAGTGTCTGGCGATCACCAAAAGCAGATGGACCCTGAATTGGTTTTATTATTGTTTCAAAATTCTCTACAGCTGAGGCGCCCCTTATTGGGGCCCCTGGGGAGGATGTCTCCCTCACCCCTCGTCCCTGGACGACCAAGGAATGATTCATCCAGTTATGAGCTGTGAGCAGGACACTGTGGGGTCACATTTTTTGAATGACCAGAGCTGGCGTCAGCCATCTAGCAATTTGCAGGCATCCGTGCACGCCGCTCTTTGGGGATCCTTGCTGTCCATGCTCCAAGGACAGTGCTCCGGGTGGTGGTCCCCCAGGATAACTCTGGGTGCCCCGGTGACACCCCAGTCGTGGGTGTTGGTCCATTCTTACGCAGCTCACGCACAGCACTGCTGGGGCTCGGGCACTGTCCGCAAAGGCCCTCCCAGAGACAGCACGGGCTTGTGAAAGGCACTCTGGATGTGGCCATGTTACAGCTCCATTTCCGAAGCAGAGTCTTTAAAACACGTTTAAATATTTCCAATCATCTCTAATTTCTTTAGAATTCATAAATTGGGAACAGTAACGAGATCATAAAAGAAAAAGCCCGTTCCCGACCACCAGGAGACACAACTGACTCACTTATAGGATTTTATTTTCACTTCCCACCTGGAGAGCCCCTGGAGATTTGATTTCCCGTTTCCTGGAGGATAAAGACAGAAAGCAGAAGCCGGTGTTAAATAATCTTTACACCTGTTCAAACTACCTGCAAGACGCTGGTCATCTGTCCTTATGCACAAACATCAATCCGGGGAACATGAAATTTTAACTGTCAGTAAATATTCCAACATCAGCACATACGGAGTATCCAATTCCAGCATCAAAATGCAGATAGGCGTGAATAGATACTTGGATTTATGACAAAAGGAATCTTGTCGGGAAGCCCCTCCCAGGAAGGCCTGGGGGCTGGTGTCAAATATTTGGGATGATGTCTGCTTCCCTCAGCCTGTTTCTACCGAGTGGGTTCTGTAATCCTGCTTAATTAATAATAAACATGGCAGGGTTTTTCCCCTGCATTTAAATTATACTTGAAATGAGATGGCTGGATGTTTCTTATAAAAATGCCTTGCGGAACAAACCATGTCAGAAATGAGTGATTTATCATCACTCAGAGTGCTGGCAGGGGACACCTCGGAAGAGAAGAGAATTGATGTTGCTTCCTGCTGTCATTTCCACTACCCGGCAGGTCCAACGTGCTTTCCTCCTGGGCCCGTGCATGAGGCAGCTCTCCCACGAAGGACTCCCCCTTGTCATCTGACGCTCCCTCTTTTCTCTCCACCCAAAACCTGACCAGGCCTTTGGAGGCCAGACCTGCTGTTATGCCACAGAACCAGGCAGGGGTGGAAGGACCACTGGGTCCCTGGGGTGCTTTCCACTGGGCGCACCAGCCCTCATCCTGTTGCCAAAGTCAATGGGAAGGAGAACAGAGCTCTCAGCCTGGAAGACGTTGAATGAGCTGCACCGCACTGTGAAATCTTCATAGTCTGGTGACCTTCCAGGCCAAGGTTCCTGAACAGATCCCGTCCAAATCACAGGGTAGTTCCGCTTTTGATAATCTGCTCTGTTAGGAATAGGAGCCATGATTTATTGAGCACTTACTATGTACCATGCGCTAAGTCTTTTACGTGAATGATCTCTCTTGATCTTCACGATTGGTATGAATAGCATCCCCATTCTACAGGTGAGAAAACCAAGGCACACAGCAAGCGAGCAGCCAAGCCAGGAAAGAAACCCAGACAGTGAGCGCCTCCAGAGTCCAGACCCAACCCTTTCAATATACTATTGATTATTAACAATAATAGCTGGCCTTTTCTGGACACCAGAGGCCAAGTGATGTGTTAAGTCCTCTGCAAATATTGTCTCTTTTTGCCCTTGCAGGTCCTATGGGGTAAGCATTATTGTCCACTTCGTTTGTTTGTTTGTTTGTTTTGCAGTACGTGGGCCTCTCATTGTTGTGGCCTCTCCCGTTGCGGAGCACAGGCTCCGGACGTGCAGGCTCAGCGGCCATGGCTCACGGGCCCAGCCGCTCCGCGGCATGTGGGATCTTCCCGGACTGGGGCACGAACCCGTGTCCCCTGCATCGGCAGGCGGACTCTCAACCACTGCGCCACCCGCCACCGGGGAAGCCCTATTGTCCACTTTTGACCGTTGATGAAACTGACGTTCAGAGGGTGAAGTCAGTTGTCTAAAGAAAGTCTTAAGGACCTACTGTACAGCACAGGGAACTCTGCTCAATATTCTGTAATAACCTAAACAGGAAAAGAATTTGAAAAAGAATAGATACATGTATAGGTATAACTGAATCACTTTGCTGTACACCTGAAACTAACACACAACGTTGTTAATCAACTGTGCTCCAATATAAAATAAAATTAAAAATAAATGAATAACAAAGGAACGTCTTAGAGGCAGCAGGTGGACCCAGATCTTGCCAACGCCATCCCTCATTCTCAAAATACTTAGACTGTGCTACTCTGCTTTACTGAAACGGCAGATGGGATGGTGGGGACGGCAGTCCTGGTGGCGAGGTCTCTGGAGAGCTGGAACCGGGGAGACCCTCCAGCTTCAGCTCTCTTAAATCTGGTTCCTCCTCTGGTTTTTGTTCCCTGTGCTGCATTTTCATACCTCCAACAGAGATGGCCAAAGAATGACACTATGAAAGCAATCTTGAGGGCCCTCTCCCCTCCCCACCTGTCAGAGTGTTTAAAATAAGGAAGTTGGACACTATTAAACGTCGGAGAGAATATGTGGGAAAAGCGACTCTCGTGCCCTGTTGATTGAGTGGAAATCCATCCGGCCTTTCTGGAGAGCAGCTTGGCTGCACCCAGTAAAGCTGAATACACATGTGGTCAGGAGTCAGAAATCTCACATGTGCGTGTACACCGGGGACATAAAAAGAGAAACTCTATCAAAGAGAAACAGCTTAAATGTCCATCCACTGGGGAAAGATGAGTAAACCAGGGCGTATTCATACCATAGACTTCTATATGCAAGTATCATCAATAAACATGACGTAATAGATCAACATGGGTAATTATCACAAACGTAATGTCGAGTGACAGAAAGCAAGTTCTAGGAAACTGAAAACAGCCCAAACAGCAATGATCGTTCAGGGATACACAGAGAGGAGGGCAGAAGCCCTCACGACGGCCTGGAGACCCCCATCCCAGTCGAGAGGCGAGAGGGAAGGCCCTGCCAGTGGGGTTGAAAGGGACGGAGCTGGAGCTGTAATCTTTCGTTCATTTCATATTTTGAAAACGCCCCAAAGATAGAAAATGGCATTTGTTATCAATAATTTGGGGTGGTGGGGACCTGGAAGTTTGTTCTATGATCTCTGCACTCTTCTACGTTTTAAACGTTTCAAAAAAATTTAAACCAATGAGAAACTACATACTGAATTTATCTGACCCTCTCTTCTTCAGTTCATAGTGAGTTGTTTTGTAGCAGGTCTGATGGCAGAAGGAGAAGGGACACGCCTAAAATGAGAGCATTTCTTGCTGACACGCCCTCCCCGGCAGCAGTGAGGGGGCTGGCTGTCTTTATAGTTGCATCCAGAAGACCTTTAAAAAAAGAAAAATCTGGACGTTGTAGGCAACATTGATTCACATATACCCAGAGACACAGATGCGGCTGAGAGGGTACAAAGCAAATCCATCAATAAATGCATTTCTTCTGTTCCTGACCTTAGGTCATATGTGCTGATTGAGGGCCCTGCCATTTATTATTAAAAGCAGTGTTAAATATTAATCATTAGTCATATGGCTTGGCTCCAAGTGAGGGCCACCCTCCCCCATCCTCAGGGTTCTCCAGGGGCTCCCATGGCGTCCCCAGCCCCACTCAGCCACCTGGAAACACGGGCAGCTTTAGATCAGAAATCACCAAGTCTCTTGCTCCCTCCACCAGCATAACCGTGGACAGGACAATTATGGAAACAAAATTCATTGTTCAAACAGGCTGAGCTCGTAATATTAGTGTGGATTTAAAACAAGCATTTCTTGGCCAGGAGTTAAAAATAGCTCGTTCTCTCCGCTCCCAACCCCCCCACCTCTCTCTCTCTCTTGCCACATTTAGAATCTGAGAAACCCTGATCGGTCACCCCTAGTTAGTATTCCTGTAGCACCTCCTATTTGCAACATGCTTGAGAATCCTTTCCTTTACATACCAGTTCTTTGCAATATTCCTGCGTGGGAGTTCTAAGTTATTAGCTTAGTTTGAAAAGCAAGGAGATGGAAGCAGAGACGCAAGGGACCTACCCAGAGGTCGTAAGGGACTGACTTGGCGATTCCACTGAAACTTGAGACTTTGCCTCCAAATTTGAGAGGAATTTCAGCTCCTTTTCCTCGTTGGTCCCCTTGCAACTGTCCTTGGTGGGTTCTCTGCCACCATAGAATTAAAGAAAGGAATTCTATCCAGGGCTTGATGGTACCTTTTTTTATAGACGTGGAAACCGAGGCCCAGGGAGGGTGCCCAGCCAGGAGAACTCAGGCGCCCAACGCCCGTCTGGGGCTCTTTTGCCCCACTGTCTATCAGCTGCCTTCCTTTCTGTATGGGTTGAATAGTGTCCCCCCGAAAGTTCACGTCCACCCAGAACCTTGGAAATAAGGTCTTTGCAGATGTAATTGTTTAAGTTGGGCTGAGGTCACACCGGATTAATGTGGGCCCTAAATCTAACATCGGGTATCTGACAGGAACGTCACACGAACAAAGAAGGAAGGCCTTGTGAAGACGAAGGCAGAGATTGGATGGACGAAGACGCCAAGGATTCCTGGGAGCCACCAGATGCTGGAAGAGGCAGGAAGGACCCTCCCCTTGAGCCTTCAGAGGGAGCCTCGCTCCGCGGACACCTTGATTTCAGCCTCCTAGCCTCCAGAACTGTGAGAGAGTACATTTCTGTCGGTTTGTGGTATTTTGTTACAGGAACCACAGGACAGCAACACACCCTGGGATCTGACAGTCACCTTCCATAAGCACTTTCATCTCCCAGGTGACACCTGTTCTTGGCTTCTAGCGTAGGCAGAGGTCCAGAGTAATGACGGGGAGTGAGCCGCCATCCTTCTTCCCAGTTAGAAAAGCATATTTACAAAGTCCACGGCTTGGGACTACCTGCCACCAAATCAGTGTTCTAAAACATAAAAAATTCTTGTAAACAAAGTATGCTTTCCAACCAGAGACCAGGGTTGGAATGGTTCCCCCAAATAAAACGCAATTCTTCGATTTTTTTCTTTCTACCTTCCTTCCTTCCTCTTCTTTCCTTTTCTTCTTTCTTTCTTTTTCTCCCCCTCCACCTCCTTTCACTACCTCTACTACCAAATTGTGTGAGTAGGCGTTACATGATTTGGAAATCTAAGCTGAACGGATGTGACAGAGAAAGCCATGCGAACACTTCCTTCAGGTTCACATACACTGCCTGAAAAGATAATTGCCGAAATCCTACTGATTCGAAACCACCGAGTAACACAATTACAGGCAGACCTCAGGGATACCTGGTTTGGTTCCAGACCGCCACGAGAAAGCGAACGTGGAAATAAAGCAAGTCACGCCAGCTTTTGGTTTCCCTGTGCCTAGGAAAGGGATGTTTACATTTTACTGTAGTCTTTGAAGTGTGCAATAGTAGTATAACTAAAAAAAACCACGAACAAACCTTAATTAAAAAATATATTCTTGCTGAAAACCGCTAACCACCACCTGAGCCTTTAGCAAGTCAGAGCAGTAATTCAAATATCACTGACCACCACAACGAATATAGTAAAATGAAAAAGTTTGAAACATGGTGAGAATTGTCAGAACGTGGCACAGAGACATGAAGTGAACAAATGCTGTTGGAAAAGTAGCGCCAATAAGACCTGCTGGACGCAGGGTTGCCACAAACCTTGAGTTTGTGGGAAATGCAATGTCTGCAAAATGCAATAAACGAGGTGTGCCTGTATACTTAATTGAAATGTTCCTGAATGTTCAGGGGAGCCCCTGACCTCCTCCTGGGGCCTTGCTGCTTCGACACCCTGAAAACTAGCGAAGACCTAATGTCCCCGGGTCTCCCTTTGCACAAGAGCTCCTGCATCTCTCCAGGCTTTACTTTCAAGAAGCTCTTCCCTAAACCTGTGCTTCTCAAGCTTCAGCATCCCTACGGGTCACCTGTGAGAGTCTCGGTAAATCGCCGCAGGTGTGGTTTCTGACACCTGGCTGGTGGTCTCGGGACCACACTTTGAGCGGTCAGGGTCTCTGTCACCTGTCACCTGTCATCTCTGGCCCATGCACGACTTCCTGGCTCCCCGGCTCACCTCTCTAAAGCCCAGGTCACCGACACCACCTTATCGATGGCCTGGGAGCAAACTACATATCGATGGCATGTGAGGGAGGACACAAGGCTTGGACAGAGAGGCAGAGCATTTCATGGTTACGCCTTTTGGTTCCCTCTGACTCTGGGAGCTGTGGAACTGCGTCAGTGATGCGGAGGAAAGTGTGTGCCAGAAGAACTCTTTGGAGCCCCCTCAGACCTTTGGATAAAGAAGCATTTTGATGTAATCATAAGGGTACCACCATAAAGAATCATATTATGATTAGAGGTGATGTGAGCTGCCCCAAACCTTGACAATCACCTGCCTTTGCTACATGAATAGGTTGGCATCTTTCAAGGCAGTGCTCACCCTGCTTAGACAATGAGCACTGTTTCTCTATTCCTATAAGATGTTTATATAAGTCTGTGCGATTTCACCACCGTCATTCTTTCCTCATGCAGTATGGCTATTGGGGTGCGATGGAAATCTTTACGTTCAAGGGCTGGGGCCACAACATTAGAAACAATCATAAATTCAGAAATTAAAAGAGCAAGTAATTACAATAGGGCAGAAATGTCACACTCGTCTATGTTAATGCACTTAACCGTCAAACAAAGATCTTTGAGATGCTTGAGCACGCACCGCATGGGAGAAAAAGACTGAGAAGGCAAAATGCCCCTGCGATTTACTCTGAGTGATCTCTCTCACAGAAGGGACCACATTCTGCTTCATAATCATTTACTAAGAAAGTCGTTGCAAAGAGCGGAGGAAGGATTCAGGTTATGGAAATCAGCGTGAGGCCGGGGGGCCCGGGGCGGGGGTGGTTTTCGGGAGCCCTAGGTCACATCCACTGCGGGGCAGAGGGTCAGGGGACAAGGAAGACAGAGGCAACAGGGAGGTGCCCCGCTCCGGCGAGGGCTGACTATTTCATACCTCCAAGGTCAAATACAAGAGCTGCTTCGAGAAGGAAAAGAATGATTACGCTCACAAGGTGATTTCACTGGGGCCTCACTGCCTGCTGTGGGGTAGCTTCTGCTGTATTTCAGAGCCCAGCAAACAGAACTGGGGAGGGTAAACGATCTTCAGAGGCCGTTCAGCTCCCATCGGCAGACTCGTATGTGTTCTCTACTCATCATCTCACCCTGGTTTCGGACTAAGTGGGTACAGCTTTCTGAATAATGAAGGCAAAACTAGGCATTGCTAACGAACTTTATGTCACATAGGATCATCGCCAGGTTTCCCTTAATGCCAAGTGTAGGCTACCCGATACCCTGATGCTAAAAATGTACTTTAGGGAGGAGGGAAGGGAGACAGAAGAGAAGGAGGGGAGGATAGAGCACTGGAGGGGGGAGGGGCAGCCAGCTGTGAGGCTGACCTGCATTGACGAGCGTCAGTGCGGCTCTTTGAGGAAATGCTTTCAGATTTTCACCGAGTATTATGTTAACTGTGGGTTTGTCATATATGGCTTTTATTACGTTGAGGTATGTTTCCTTTTATGTCCACCGTCTGGGGAGTTTTTAATCATAAATGGAGGTTGAATTTTATCAAAAGCTTTTTCTGTATCTATTGAGATGATCCTATGGCTTTTCTCCTTCAGTTTGTTAATGAGGTGTATCACATTGATTGATGTGCAAATACTGAAAAATCCTCACAGCCCTAGGATAAATGCCACTTGATCATGGTGTCTGATCCTTTTAATGTATTGGATTTGTTTGCTGGTATTTTGTTGAGGATTTTTGCATCTATGTTCATCAGCGAGATTGACCTGTAGCTCCCAGCAAACAAGTCCAGGACCAGATGGCTTCACAGGTGAATTCTACTACACATTTAGAGAAGAGTTAACACCTATCCTTCTGAAACTATTCCCAAAAATTGCAGAGGAAGGAACACTTCCGAGCTCATTCTCTGAGGCCAGCATCACCCTGATACCAAGACCAGACAAAGATAACACAAAAACAGAAAATTACGGTGCACTGCTTTGAAACAAACGTCTACTCGACCCCGTTCAGGATGCCTTCCTCGTACGTGCTGGTAACTACTCCCCAGCTCAATGCTGCCCTTGAGTTCTATTCCAGTTAAATACCCGACACCCACCCAGCTGCAAGTGAAACCAGGGAGCTCCCGGCTGGCCTCCCTCTGCCCACTGCCCACCCAAGATGCGTGCATATCCATCAGTTGCCAAGTCCTCGTGCCACATCCGAAATATCTCCAGACGTTGTCCTCTTCCCCTTGCCCCCGCCCGCCACGACTCCAGACTGCACCCACCAACTTGGTCACAAAAACTGAGTCAGGCGCGGATGCCCCGCAATCCACCCTGGACAGCAGATCAGGTTCACCCGAAACTGGCACCAGCTCTGCTGACTGCTCTTCAGCAGCTCCCTTTGCCCAGCGGCCATGCAGCCTCAGAGGCCCGGCTGGCACAGCGACCCTGGCCGTGGATGGGGCCGCATCTCGGTGATTTCCCCCGTGCCCACTCCCTCCCCTCCCCTCTCCTCCCCTCTGCAGTGTGAGCCCCCTCCTCAGTAAATGTCCTGCATGCAGCCGGGTCTATCAGGGAATCCTACCTGGCCAGAGGCTGAGGTCACGGGCACAGCTGGGGTGCCGGGAGAGGGCAGCAGGTGTGAACCAGAAGCGAGGCTTGGTCCAGTCACTCTGGGACGCCAGTGCGCAGGGTTCTCTGCCCTCCCGCCCAGGCCGCAAGGCTTCCTGGGAGGCTGTAGGCGGAGCAACTGGAGGGAAATTAGAATGTGCACCTGTCCTCCTGCCATCACGCAGCTCTGCCCACAGGACTCCCTCTCCTCGCCTTTTCTCGTTCACCTTCAGGTGTATTCACTTATCTTGTATTTTCTTTTTTAAAAATTTTTATTTATTATTTTTGGCTGTGTTGGGTCTTCGTTTCTGTGCGAGGGCTTTCTCTAGTTGCGGCGAGCGGGGGCCACCCTTCATCGCGGTACGCGGGCCTCTCACTGTTGTGGCCTCTCCCGTTGCGGAGCACAGGCTCCAGACGCTCAGGCTCAGTAGCTGTGGCTCACGGGCCTAGTTGCTCCGCGGCATGTGGGATCCTCCCAGACCAGGGCTCGAACCCGTGTCCCCTGCATTGGCAGGCAGATTCTCAACCACTGCACCACCAGGGAAGTCCCTATCTTGTATTTTCTGTGTTCGGATGTTTTCACATCCGGGGCCTGGCTGAACCAGCTGGGACTGCCCCTCCCAGGGCAGCCAGGTCCTAGAGATAGTAAATAACTCACCAGTGAGCACACCCTTCCAATGCAAACGATCCATCCCAGAGCCCAGCCCCCGCCGTCTGCTCCATGGGGCTCCCACACTCCGGGCCACTGTCCCCCCGCCCTTATCACCCAGGGCAGGTACCAGACAGCCAGGGACGGGCCCTGTGCCCCAGAGCCCGCTGGAATGATCCAAACCAGCCGATCTTAAGCCTGCCCGCCCTGCTCATCCTTAAGGGGTGAGCAGATGTCTGACTGTGCCCGTTAGACCAGCAAGCCAATGACCCACATGGGGCAGCTGTCCCACAGAGGGACGTGACCTTAGGAGACACAGTTCCTGAAGGGCTCACAGCTAAAGGCTATCTGCCCACAGCACTGCTGGCAGCTGGAGAGACAAGTCCCTCCCTGAAGGGGCATCTGGGTGGCCCATGGCACCCGTCACGGCCCCATTCCCCCTCCTCTCAGATGACTCTTCCATCAGTAACCCTCCATTATTGAAACGTCCCCTTGTTCATTTCATTTTGCTAAATCTTATCTGCATTCACTCCGTACCTTTAACATTAGTTTGCCATTTGCTGATATCACAGGGCACGTTAATTGCAATAAAGAACAGTACAGTTGAGTGCACACACGGCCCCTTGAGCGAGTGCACAAAGAGTTAAATAATTAGGCTACTGATGGGTTTTTTTCGTGTTCACCTTTTATTTATTTTTTTAACATCTTTATTGGAGTATAATTGCTTTACAATGGTGTGTTAGTTTCTGCTGTATAACAAAGTGAATCAGCTGTACGTATAGATATATCCCCATATCCCCTCCCTCTTGCGTCTCCCACCCTCCCTCCCTCCCTCTTGCGTCTCCCACCCTCCCTCCCTCCCTCCCTATCCCACCCCTCTAGGTGGTCACAAAGCACTGAGCTGATCTCCCCGTGCGATGCAGCTGCTTCCCACTAGCTAGCTATTTTATGTTTGGTACTGTATATATGTCCATGCCACTCTCTCACTTCGTCCCAGCTTACCCTTCCCCCTCCCCGTGTCCTCAAGTCCATTCTCTACATCTGTGTCTTTATTCCTGTCCTGCCTCTAGGTTCATCAGAACCATTTTTTAGATTCCATATATATGTGTTAGCATACGGTATTTGTCTTTCTCTTTCTGACTTACTTCACTCTGTACGACAAACTCTAGGTCCATCCACCTCACTACAAATAACTCAATTTCGTTTCTTTTTATGGCTGAGTAATATTCCATCGTGTATATGTGCCACATCCTCCTTATACTGATGGCTTAAATGCCTGATATTATAAATACTCAGTGGATTCTTTCATGATTATTGGAGAGAGTTTTAGTAATTTGGGGGACCTTGGGCTTTTCGAATGGGCTGGGAATGCATTATGATATTACACCACTTAAAATAATGGAATATAGTTTCCTATTAGCTAAAATGTTGCTCTCTGATGCATTTTAAGGAGCTGTAATTTGTTCTTTAAACTGTTGCGTGATATTCTGTAATATGGATTATAAAATTTATACAGCTCCTCTCTATCGATGAAAATTTAGTTTGTTTCCATTTCCCCCCCATTAAAAACAATCCTTTAGGGCTTCCCTGGTGGCGCAGTGGTTGAGAGTCTGCCTGCTGATGCAGGGGACGCCAGTTCGTGCCCCGGTCCGGGAGGATCCCACGTGCCGCGGAGTGGCTGGGCCCGTGAGCCATGGCCGCTGGGCCTGTGCGTCCGGAGCCTGTGCTCCACAATGGGAGAGGCCACAACAGTGAGAGGCCCGCGTACAGCAAAAAAAAAAACAACAAAAAAACAAAAAAAAACAATCCTTTAACATCCTTGAATTGTTTCCCTTTTTTCTCCATTACAATGTTGTCGGAATCCTTCGTTTTCCCTGCCTTGAACGATGCTGCCACGAACAGCCTTGGACACAACTTTCACGCACTGCTGATCTGCCTTGTGTAGGATAGATTCCGCAAAGTGAGGTTGCTTGTTCAAAGGACAAGCATTTTAAACTTTAATAGCTATTGTAAGGTTAATTCCTGTAAAGGTGGCAGCCATTGAACTGTTTCACGTGGTATGTAAATACCTGCTTTCCCACAGTCCGCCAGCATTGGAGGTTATTGCCCTCTTAATCATCTGTTAATCTAACTGATGAAGAACGGTATCTCATGATCCATTTAATTTGCCTTTCTGTGGCGGCTTGTGAGTCTGGGCAGCTTTTCCTGAGCTCGATCGGCAATTTTGATTTCCTCCTCTGTGCATTGTCTGTTTCTGTGTCTTTGGACTACTTTTCCCTAAAGTCTCGGTTTCCTCGTCCATAACATGGGGGATGATAGTACCTACCTCTTGGGAGTCGTGGAGATTTACGGAGTCATTGCACATGGGCAGCTTGCTGAGGAACGTTGCAACAGAGGAAGTGCTCTTATTATCACCAAGCCTGGGTGGCTGTTTTGTCGCTGTTCTGCTCTCCATCTGGTGGGTGGGGCCAGGTTAGGATGAAAGTACATTCGTGGACCCGTGGAAGGCAGGAGCCCGCAGCACTGGGACCTAGAATAGGAGCCCAGGCTGGAGAACTGAAATGGGGAGCAGCATTGGCGGGAAGTTTTGGGGTCAAGAAAAATGGGGCTGATCCTGAGCAATAGCCACGGGAAAGAGTGTGCATGGAACACCCACCGCGGTCCGAGGACTTTGCCTCAACAGCATCCCAGCGAGACGGGACCAACTGTTTATCCTCATCCTGCGGCTCAGAGGCGCTAAGTGATTTGCCCAAGGTCACACAGCATATGAACAGCAACCTAAACTCAAGACTGTCTGGCCCCTGACCCCTGAACTCTCCGTTGTCCCGCCTTGAGAGATTGAACTGACTGGTTTCCAAGCAGCCCTGCCCTTAGGTGAGGGCCGCCGACCACCTGGGTCTGGCCATAACACCCCTATGGTTGCCTTTTCTTGCTTTCTTGGCTAGAATTTTAGGAAGAAAATCGAAAGCTCCCCAAATCGTTGTGCAGCCTCTGCATTTCTATATCAAGCGGGCGATGCATTTGTTACCACACTAATTGGAGCAGAAATTAACCGAAATGCTGAGATTTAGTAGAGAGAGATTCTGCCGCAGGTGTCAGTGATTAGCGAAGAATGAGTCATTTGATGTTTGTAGACACAGCCTTCTCCACTTTCTGTTCAAAAATAAACTTTGTGGGCATATTGCTCTGAACGGTTCCTGCTAATGAGTGTCTATCTGATGCTGTAATTCAGTATAAATATTTTAAATAAATCAATAATGTTGTCCTCCAGTGGCAGTACACAAATGAAATTTTCAGAAATGAAGGGAGAATGAAATATTTTTCAGTGAGAAAGACAACACCTGCAAAACAGCAGTACAGAAATTACCGTTTTCTTACTCTTTCTTATTTTCTCTCTCTCTTTTGGTTTCTTGGGGGTATAAATAATTCATCTCCAATATCCTGTCCTGAACAGGAGCTGAGCAAATAAAATAAAGAGAATGCCAGTGGGGGTCTGCAGACTTTGGAAATGGCAGAAGAAATTCTGCTTAGACTAGACATTCACTGGTAAGTCCAGGATGTCACTGGTTGGCACAGCCGGAGTTCTGAGATGGGAGGAGAAGAAAAGGAAACTTACATAGACATTGAGGTGCCTTAAAAAGAGAATCTGCCCCTTTATCAAACCGAGTTAGTCGGCCAGCTCTGAGATATGAGAGCATCTGTGTTTTCAGCAGGTGGAAACGGAGCCTGGAAAGGATTTTCCCTCGTGAGCAGTAGTCCCGTGCGTTTGCTAGGGTGATGTGTGTGTATGTGTGTGCAGGTGTGGTGCATTTGCTGGCTTAGAACCAGTGTCTTCATCAAACATAACCCAACGAGGCACACCCCTCATCACCATGGGCATCTGGGTCCAGATTTCTCACTCTTGACCACGAATGGTGCCTGCCCCTTCCTACCACCTGGCTGGGTTCTAGAACATTCTTTGCTTACAGCTGCTCTGTGAACCATGCATCTGCACATGGGCAGACGGTGGATTGACCAGGTGGGATGCTACAGCCTGCGGCAGGATGAGGGGATCCCATCCTTCCCCAACCCTGTCAACCCTGATGGCTCTTGTGCTAGAAGCTGCCAAACGTGTAGGGGGAGTTGGTCCAACGGATCCCCTTCAACAATTCAGCATCCTTAAGGATATAACTAGCGCAATGGAGCAAAACACATGGAATGTGTTGAAACCCGTGATTCCTAAAGAAACAATATCCCCCACTGACCACCTTTGGAAGATGCTAGTGTACCGACTCATTATTTTTAAAGTTGACCCAGGAAGCAGGAAAAACATCAAGCATTTATCCTGCCTTTCCTTAACAACTATACCTCAGGCCAGGTGGCCAAATGGTGGATGAGAGGAGGGTCCTCACTACAGAAGTATTCCAGCAAATTAATGAAGAGGAAGGTAGAATTCAGATATGACCATCCTGCAGCCTGAATGAATGAATGGATCTAAGCAATGACCGTTAAAGTCCATGAACACTGCCCCACGCCCCCAAGAGACACAGACCAAGGATTCTGTGCCCCAGTTGAAGAGCACGGTACTACATAATGAAATATTCTTGCCCCAAACCAAAACCCGAATCTCATTAACCCTCTAGACCCAGCTACCAATATACATAAAAAACAGAGGACAGAGGGACGCTCTAAATGACACCATGGAGATGCAGTCATCAAAATCTAGACTATGGCGTTTGCATTAAATAACTTAAATAATTATTTAACTAAATAATTGCATGGAAAAGGAGAGGCGTATATTGGAAGAGACATAGGAGAAAGGTCAACCCATCACAATGGATGGGCCTTAGTTAGATACTAATTTGCATTTAAAAACGATAAAAGAAAAAGTATCTCAGACAATTAGAGGACTTCGATTATTGGCGGGATTTTTGAGGATATTAAGGAATCATTGTGAGTATTTTTAGCTGTGATAATAGTATTGTGTTCACAGTTTTTGAAGATGCACACTGAAATATTTACCGATTAAACGACAGAATGCCTGGGACTGGCCTCAAAAGAATTCAGGGCCCACGGGGAATGGGTTGAAGAGTGGGTGAAACAGGATCGGCCGTGAGCTGGAAATTGTTGAAACTGGGTGAGGGGATCACAGGGCTTCAGCGAGTGTTCTCTGTACCTTTGTAGATGTTTCACATTTTCCATAATGAAAAGTCTGTCTCTTTGGAAGGTGGTCATTGCTATCATCCAGGACTCCCCCAGGAGGCAGTTGTTCACAGTGGTTGGAACCCAGGTCTTGGCTTCAGAAAGACTGAAGTGTACCCATCTATAAAATGGGTTGGTAACAGACCCTCTCTCACATAAGTGTCGGGAAGATTCTGCAAGATAATGTCGGTCTGTGCTTGGCATAGGGATCAATACATGAGTGCCATACGATCTCTGGATGATTTCACTCCAGAGAGTCCTGTGAAGTTGATCTATTAGGACAGATGTGATGTCTTCCAGCAGCTAGAACAGGCGAGGGGGTGGGTGGAGATAGAGCAGGAAGAAAGCTGCGAAGACGGAACAGAAGGAAGGAAAAAACCATCCTGTGAGTAAAAGAACTTCTTTTCTGGAAACACACACAGGCAGGTGTGTTCAATGGATCCCACTAACCGGGAGAAGAGAGAGGAGGGATTTCTGCGGTTTGAGATCATTCTGGGTCTCTGGATGTGTGCTCAGCCATACTGAGCAGCCCTGAGCGGAACTAGAGATTCAGTGTCTTCTAAAGCAGGGACAGGCAAAGTTTTCCGGTAAAGGACCAGATATTTACTCGGTGCTATGCTTGGGGCAGGAGAGCAGCCCTAGGCCATGAATAAAGGAATGGGTGTGGCCGTGTTCTGATAAAACATTGTTCACAGAAAACAGTCAGGGACTGCATTTGATTTTTTGCGCCACCAGGGAAGCCCACTGCATTTGATTTGAGGGCTGTGATTTGACCAGCCCTGTTCTCCTGTCCTATTGCTGTCCAGCAGGACTTCGTGACCATGAAGTGTTCTTTCTGTTCTGTCCAATATGGTAACCACTCCTTGGAGATGGAGACCCGGACTCTGGTCCTAACCACACTTCCCGGGCTGTGGGACTTGGGGACAAGCCACTGGACCTTATTTGTGTCTTGTTTCTCTATTGGTACAATGGGGCCCTTCACCCTAAGCTCCTGTTACCGGCCTCTCCCATTCGCCCCTAGGGTTGCCCAGAAGTTCGCAGGAGACAAGGTAAGTAAAGGCCCTTTGAAAACTTCAAAGCGCCCAGGAATCTAAGGATGTTTTGCATCCATTTACCTCACCCAAGGTAGAAAAGGGAAACGTTGGATATGAAAGGCTGGAGAGGAGCTGGGTGATTCATCACCTCATTGAAACCCTCTCAGGTTAAATCTTTTTCAGAGAGTTTCCTGGGGAGAATTCAGGGCTGTGTTCCAACTCTGAACCAAATTCTGGGACAGCATCAAAGCCAGCCTCCCAGGGGCCGGCCTGGGAGCCATCTGGGCCCCTTGCCCTCCAAGCCGTCCCCAACTTCAGCTCTGCAGATGGTGCTGTTTCCCCCGTCCGCCTGGCAGAGCCCCCCTGTACCCCGCTGTGCTCCCCGCAGCTGAGCCTGGCTCGGCTAGGGTGGAATTCTTGCTCATTAAATCAGGGAAGGGAAGCAAGTCCCTTGCCTCATTCTTTAGCCAGGAGGAGGGTGGAGGGGACGGGGGGGGGGGGGGGGGGGGGGGGGGGGGGGGGGTGGGGGGTGGGGTGGGGTGGGGTGGGGGTGGAGGGGGCAGAGCAGAGAGGCTGTACCTCCTGTCCTAGAAAGAAGAGAGTCAGAGGGAGGGGGAGATGAACTGGGAGTGGTGAAAACTTCCCTAAACTAAACAGGACAGTAAAATCTCAGCAAGCCCCTCAGGCTGCCTCTCCCAGTCAATGGTCACGCCTGAGGAGTATTCTTAAGAAGCAGGCTTTTATTTCCATTTCTCTAGGAGGCGGGTAAAAAGGATCTTGCTGGGGCTTCCCTGGTGGCGCAGTGGTTGAGAATCCGCCTGCCGATGCAGGGGACACGGGTTCGTGCCCCAGTCCGGGAAGATCCCATATGCCGCGTAGTGGCTGGACCCGTGAGCCATGGCCGCTGAGCCTGCGTGTCCGGAGCCTGTGCTCTGCAACGGGAGAGGCCACAACAGTGAGAGGCCCGGGTACCACCAAAAAAAAAAAAGGGTCTTGCTGTGATTGATGTCATAGAGTGTTCTGCCTATGTTTTCCTCTAAGAGTTTGATAGTTTCTGGCCTTACGTTTAGGTCTTTAATCCATTTTGAGTATATTTTAGGGAGTGTTCTCATTTCATTGTTTTACATGTAGCTGTCCAGTTTTCCCAGCACCACTTATTGAAGAGGCTGTCTTTTCTCCATTGTATATTCTTGCCTCCTTTATCAAAGATAAGGTGACCATATGTGCGTGGGTTTATCTCTGGGCTTTCTATCCTGTTCCATTGATCTATATTTCTGTTTTTGTGCCAGTACCATATTGCCTTGATTACTGTAGCTTTGCAGTATAGTCTGAAGTCCGGGAGCCTGATTCCTCCAGCTCCGTTTTTCTTTCTCAAGATTGCTTTGGCTATTCGGGGTCTTTTGTGTTTCCATGGAAGCAACCTAAGTGTCCATTGACAGATGAATGGATAAAGAAGATGTGGCACATATATACAATGTAATATTACTCAGGCATAAAAAGGAATGAAATTGAGTTATTTGTAGTGAGGTGGATGGACCTAGAGTCTGTCATACAGAGAGAAGTAAGTCAGAAAGAGAAAAACAAATACTGTATGCTAACACATATATATGGAATCTAAAAAAAAAAAAAAAAGGTCTTGAAGAACCTAGGGGCAAGACGGGAATAAAGACGCAGACCTACTAGAGAATGGACTTGAGGACACGGGGAGGGGGAAGGGTAAGCTGGGACAAAGTGAGAGAGTGGTAGTGTATATATGGACATATATACATTACCAAATGTAAAACAGATAGCTAGTGGGAAGCAGTCAAATAGCACAGGGAGATCAACTCTGTGCTTTGTGACCAGCTAGAAGGGTGGCATAGGGAGGGTGGGAGGGAGGGAGAAGCAAGAGGGAAGAGATATGGGGATATATGTATATGTATAACTGATTCACTTTTTTATAAAGCAGAAGCTAACACACCATTGTAAAGCAATTATACTCCAATAAAAACGTTAAAAAAAAAAAAGAACAAGCAGGCTGCTTCCCAATAGCTATCTATTTTACATTTGCTAGTGGGAAGCAGCTGCATAGCACAGGGAGATCAGCTCAGTGCTTTGTGACCACCTTGAGGGGTGTGATAGGGAGGGAGACGAAAGAGGGAGGGGATGTGGAAATATATGATTACATATAGCTGATTCACTTTGTTATACAGCAGAAACTAACACACCATTGTAAAGCAATTATACTCCAATAAAGATGTTAAAAAAAAAAAAAAGGAGCAGTCTGTGATTCCTCTTTCGAGATGAGGCTGGTTCTGAGGCGAAAGGGGACTTGTTCAATGGAAGTAGCTAACCCCATGGGGACCAACCTGTGCCCTTTATACTCGGTCAAGTTCAGTGATGGGGATATTTCATTTTTTTAAAGGAAGGAAGCTCTGCATTCCACCAGGCTGCTCCGCCCCCTGATGTCATTAAACGAGAAAGAATTGGGACTCTTAAAGGGGCCGAATGAGGGCCATGGTCACAGATGCTGGTCTCGAAATGCTTGGCTAGAAGCCAAGAACCTAATTCAGGTCTAGGCTAGCTTCTAGAGATGATTTGATTAACAAGAGGGGATTAAATTCACCCTGTGGGCGAAGGAATTCTGTCGGATCCCCTGCAGGGAGAGGACTTGGAAATAATGTTGGAGGGATGGGGGCAGCCTCCGGCAAGGGTTTGGGGCTTCTGAGCGAGGACCTTTCTGGATTTTTCCTTCCCTCCTTGCCAACAGGAAGCCGGGATCACCCAGGGGGCGGGTCCAGCTCTGACCTCCTTCTTGGGAGCTGCCAGTTCGGGGGGTGGCTGGTGGGCATCTATGAGACTGGGCCCATCTCCACAGCCGGCTGCCTGGCTTCCTGCCTCAGAAGCCGAACCTGCCACCTTTGGCTCCAAGACATAGCTGTGGCCAGCGGGCTGTAACAACAGCTCAGACAGGAGAGCAGTTCGGCTTAGAAACGCACCGTGAGCAGGCCACCTGCCACCCGGAGAGGCAGTGGGTGGCCACGGGGTTTCCCGGGTCAGGTGCCAGAGGGAACGGCTCCACGTCCCACTTTCTAGAACTTTCCTGAAGCAGCTGGGGCGGCTGCTGTTATCGCCGCCGGCCTCTTTTTCATTTAAGGTCCATTTATTTCCAGAAGAGTAAGCATGTTTGTGGGTCACGTTTCTCATTTCACAAAGGTTTTTGTTTTTGTTTTTTTGTGGCCACACCATGCAGCTTGCATCCCTCCGACCAGGGATGGAACCCGGGCCCTCGGGAGTGAAAGGGCAGAGTCCTAACCACTGGACCGCCAGGGAATTCCCCACAAAGTTTATTTTTCTAAATTATTTTGAGATATCACAATAAACTGCACTTATACTTCGCCATGTCTATTTCCTTGAAGTAAAACACTAAAGGATTTTAGTTTATTTTTTTTTAATTAAAAAAATTTGTTTTTTACTCAAGTGTAGTTGATTTACAATGCTGTGCTGGTCTGCAGCAAAGTGACTCAGTTACACACCTAGAGACGTTTTTTTCAGATTATTTTCCATTAGGGTTTATCCCAGGATATTGAATATAGTTCCCTGTGCTCTACAGTTAGTTTAATTTAAATTGACTAATGGCAAAAAGAAAAATACTTACCCCACTGCCTGATGTCCCTAGAGTAGTGAAAGTCATGGCCACAGAAAGGAGAAAATACATCCCCAGGGGCTGGAGGAGGGGGTGGGGAGTTTGTGTTAAATTGGTGCAGAGTTTCGGCTTGGGAAGATGACAGAGCTCTGAAGATGATGTTGGTGATGGTTGTACAACAATGTGTATTAATACCACGGAACTGTACCCTCAAAATGGTTAAAATGGTAAAGTCTATGCCACGTGTTTTGAGTTTTACTGCAAGGAAATAGGCACGGTGAACCACAAATGCACGTATTACAATCTTTAAGAGATAATAAAAGTCTCACGGGGGGTTGTGAGAATTAAACGGGTTAGTATATAAAGACCCTAGAATAGTGCCCAGGACTGAGCTGTCCTCAGGAAATGTTGGCTATTATTATCCTGTCTTTGTTATTGAAATAATTAAGGGGTCTGATGGCTGTCCTAACACAGCTCCCAGTTGTATTTCTCATAGAGCCCAGCAGAGGGCGATAGCTCAAGCTCGTCACAGGCTGGGGCAGGGGGAGTGGTATCCGTACGTGATCAAGGGACCTTCTGGTTACGTCTTGTGTTCTCAGTGCTCTTGGTTTCTCTTCTGGGGTCACCATCTCCTCCCAGAACTGTGGGGTACACCCTGCAAGAAGCCCAGCTCAAAACGCAGCCCTTTCTTTTCCATGTGCAAGGGAGGCTGTCTTAGTCCGTTCAAGCTGCTGTAATAAAATACCTTGGACTGGGAGGCTTAGAAAGTGCAGACGTTTACTTCTCGTAGTTCTGGAGGCTGGGAAGCCTGAGATCAAGGGGCCAGCAGATTCAGTGTCTGGTGAGGGCCCTCATCCTGGTTCATCTTCTCTCTGTCCTCACGTGGTGGCAGGGGCGAGGGAGCTCTCCGGGGTCCCTTTTATAAGGGCACCGATTCCATTATGGAGCTCCACCCTCCCGACCTAATCCCCTCCCCAAAGGCTCCACCTCCCAACACCATCGCACGTGAATTGCGGGGGAATACAGACATATTTGATCCGTACAGAGACCATGTCCATGATCGGGTCCTTGCTTTCTGGACTGTTCCTTCAGACTCCATAGACCTGGAGATTTCTTCCCTCCTGCCGTCCAGGTTGGAGCGCCTCACAGAAGTGCTTCTCAAGCTGTGCCCACAGCGGGGCTGAAGACCTGGGTAAAATGACTGACTCAGTGGGCGTGGGTTTCTGCTGGTCCTTGGAACACCCCTCCAAGTAGCAGGTTCAAGACTTTGAGAACGCCATTGGCAACGGCCCCAGGGAATCGAGTGGCCTGGTGGAGAAAAGACTAAAGCGGGATCTCCCTCCAGACACTATCCACAGGATTGGTGGGGACACGTCCAGCCTTGCTACAGCTCTGGTCAGCGGAGAGACCTCACTGACCATGGCAGCCGCACGGCTCTTTTTATGGAGAGAGTGGAGCTGGTAACCAAGGAGGATGGGGTTTAGCTGTCAGCTGGGGAGCAATTAGGAGCTCGCCTCAGATCCCACTGGAATTCATTGCCTGGGGCATCAATAAAGCCCCAGGGAGCACCTGGGGCAGTAGAAAGTTCAAGATGCACCTCACAAAGACCCTTCTGCATCTCCTTCCGTGGAATGTTTTCCCTCCTAACAAGGAAGAAATAACGACTTGCCCTGTCTCTGCACAGCCCAAGAATCTAACCAGAACTTTCTTAAGCACACTCCCAGGGGGAGCTGGGTGAGTTTTTATTTTCTGTGGGGAGCGGGAGGCCTGTGTGCTCAAGCCAAGTTCTGCGTGGGCCACACCCCCAGTCCTGTCTCTCAGCCTGTCCCTCCCTGGCTAGAGCGAAATGGTGGATTTACTATGGCAGGTGATCACCACGATGGAGGGTTTGTCTCCCTACCGTTCCTGCACCTCTCAGCATACTCTCCATTGGCTCTTCTAAGGAATCTCTGGAATTCACTGAGACCAGAGTCTGGTCACCGGCTCTGTCTGCCCCAGAGCAGAAATCCTGCTTCCCTAACATGCAGGGGAGCTGGCTGGAAAGCTGCCATGGTGCAGTCAGATATTCTACCCCTGCCCAGAGTGAAGGGTTAAACTCTCCAGGTAGTGAGCGAAAGCAAAGACCTGCACGCTCTCATTATCTCCTAGGGCACAGAGCAGGGTCACAGCTGTCCCCACCGCTTTACATGCGGTCCTGTATCATTGTGTTTCCTGAACGCCGGCATCGGGTGCTTTTCTTCCCCCGTATCCGTAACTTGACAGTATAATAGCCGTTTGGTACCAGAAGTTTCCTTAAATGTTTTGCATGCTCTCTCCTGTGTGCTGCCCCAAAGGGTTTTAGTAATTACAGTGTTTAATGGGGAATCCTTCCCCTCTTTTAATCCCCTCCTGCAGAAAACTTGGTGGAGGCGCCAGCATGCCTGGGGCTCGTCTGCATCTTGGCAAGGCAGCCCCTTGACTCGTTTATTTACGACGGGAATGAGCGTGGAGCCCCCCCGAAGAAAGAATCCACATGACCTGAGTGGGCAGGACACATGGGTGGGTTCCTGGCTCTCCGAGACCACCCCTCCCTCTGCCTTCTCCAGCCTCCTCTCTGGTTGGCACCGGGAGCTCCACCCTGCGCAGGATGGGCTGGGGTGACAGAGGAAGCCGTGGGAGGGTAGGGACTGGCCATGGGGGCCCCAAGAAGGCACGTCAGGCCCCTCCCTTCTGGACAAACCCTGAGTGATACCAGGGCGCCTGGGCTGGCGATCCCGGGCTCAGGACACCAGGAGGGTCTGAGAAGCCCTCTGATCCCGACGTCCTCAGGCCACTGCTGGGGGAGCATCCTTTGGCCTCACGTTCTTCTGCTGGCTGCCACGGGGCCAGGGGTGAGCAGGGCAGCTGGGGGATCTGGAGGGAGGGCCTGGCCGTTCCAGGAAGAATCGCCCTGAAAACCTGCCCCTGGAGATTGTTCAAACGTGCAGTGAGCCCTGAAATCCCACAAAACACCAGTGACACACGGAGACGGCAGCCTCCAGGAGAGAAGCGCTGAGGCTTGCTGTAGGCTCCGGCTATGCGTGGCCTGCCCCGCCTGCCCTGCCCCGGCTGGCCCCAGGACTGGGGCTCTCCCGGGGTCAGAAGCCCCTGCATGTAAGACCTAGAGTCTCCCCAAACAGCACCGCAGTTAGCCGCCTGGCGCTGAGGTCGGGTCTGTGTTGTAAATCCAGCTGTCACGCTTAGCAGCTGTGTGACCTTTGCATAAGCTCCGAAATCTCTCCCAGTCCTCGTGATGGTTCAACTCGTGTCCCCAACAAGAGATGCTGAGGTCCTCACCCCGGTCCCTGTGACTGTGACCTTATCGGGAGATGAGGTCTTTGCAGAGGTAGTCAAGTTGAGATGATGAGGTCATTGGGGCGGGCCCTGATCCAATAGGACAGGTGTCCTTATAAGAGGGGAAATTTGGACTCAGAGACACACGAAGAGGGAAGAGGATGTGAAGACGGATGTGGGGGACACAGTGTGAAGATCGGCCTGAGGCCACCACAAACCAAAGGACATCTGGGGCTTCCTGAAGCCAGAAGAGGCAAGGAAGGGGTTCTCTGCAGGTTTGGGGGCGAGCAGGGCCCTGTAGACCCCTGGACTTCGGCCTTCTGGTCTCCAGAGCTGTGAGGACATCAACGTTGTTCTCAGCCACCAAGACTGTGGTACCTTGTGACGGCGGCCAGAGGACTGGATCCGTCATGGCTAAGGAGGTGATAATACCGACTCTGGGGTTGTCGTGGGATCGTGCGAGACTCTGGAAGACACCTAGCAAGCTGCTGGCCAGCGGGGAGGGCTCAGAACTGGCGCTGTCTGTTCCCTGGGAGCCCAGGGGCCTTTTTCCCAACCTGCTAAGTATGAGCTTGACCTTGGAGTTGCACCACTTCAGTTTTATTTCATGATGTTTTATTTTGCTGGATGGGAGTGAGAGAAGGGCAGGCAACTCAGAGACCCTGAATGTAAATGTATGCAAACTTGGAAATGCAGTTTAGCCAAGAGCCCTGGACCTCTCACTCCATCGTGTTCTCACTCTGTCTCTGCCTGTCTGTCTGTCTCTGCCTGTCTGTCTGTCTCTACATGTGCACACACACACACACACGCACAGGCACACACACACACAGGGATGTCTCTCTGGGCGAGGACCTGGCTACCCGCCAGAGCTCCTGAGAAAAGGCAGAGGGGCAGGAGAGGCTTGCAGAGGCCTTTGTAAATGAACGGTCCACTCTCTTCCTGTCGCTTTCCCCGCGTCTCTCTTCCTTCCGTCACCCCATCCACCTTCCCGTCCTAACAGTCTGGACTCCTGTGTACCTCCTGCAGCCTACTAATTAAATGTTTCAAAGGGTTCTTATCCATAGTGAAGATAAAATTTTAATGATTTAATTAGCGAGCTCAAGGAAAAAAAAAATCATAATGAAGAAAGGCGTTGGCAACTGTCCTGGGCTTTGAGCGTTTCTTACGATGCTGCATTTGAGTTGCAGGAGGCTGCGGCCTGAAACGTTCCCGGCCACCCTGCCCTGATGCAGAGATCCCCGCTCGTCCCCCTGACAAGGAGGGCTGTTGAGAGCGGGGCTGGCTCTCATCTGTGTCGAAGGGGCCCCCAGGAGTGCTGGGGAGAGGGCGCCCTGGAGGGGAGGGACAAGCAGCCTCGCTGGGCCCATTAGCGTTTTCCAAAGGACACTCTGGAAACTGGGGCATTTTCTCGTGGCTTTATGACTTTTTTCCACTTTCCCTTCGGTGTACTGCTCTGTTATTTTCACCCAGGGACTGACTGACTTCCAGTCACGTTAATGTTCCAAGTTCGCTGAAAGACACCTCTCGTAGTTTGGGGATGGGGTTTGAACAGGAAAACTAATTGCCTTGTTTGAAAATGTTTGATGCTTCCTCTCTGGAGGCTTCTATATTTTAATGTGGAATTTTTTTTTAATGCAAAGAAGCCAGCAACGAGAGCCCACCTCCTAGAAGGATCTTCCTCCAGGAGGTGCGACCCTGTCCTGCCCACCCCGATGTCCCCCAGGGCACCTTTTATGCCTGCTTTCCCACCTCCCATGCAGACTCCACCGATTCCCCGAATGGCCTTGTAGTGGCCATTCAGCAGAAAACATCGTGTCCTGAAAAGCCAGCGGATGTGTCTCCCTGGCCTCCTCTGGCAGAGGGAACGGCGGTGTGTGCGCTCAGCCGCCTTGAGAATTGGCTCTGGAAGTGGACCCCGGGTGCCCACTCCCGGCGCTGACGAGATATAGGCCCACAGGCACCCTCCCTGGAGCGAACGATGCCTGCACACACGGGGGCTCACGTTCCACCTGCTCTGAGCTGACGTCCCCGTGTCCACATCGTACGCACGATGGTGGCAGGCACCCAAGTGCTTCCTGGAATTCTTCTGCATTCAGCGCAGGTCTTTATACACAGGAGGTTCTACTAAAAAGTCGCTGTCAGTACATCCTCCCCTTTTGAACCTCTATTCTTCTTCTCTGGTCTCACCATTTATAGTAATCATTTCTTTCATTTTCTGTTTCTGATGCTTCGACATCTTGGGGACTTGCTGACTCTGGAGGGACAGTCCCTCCAGGGCTGGCAAATTCCTAAAGATAACAAACAACTCACCCGTGAGCACAACCTTCCAATGCAAACTAGACAAACCAGAGCCCTCACCCCACCCCCTCCTCCATGGGGCTCCCACACTCTGGGCCACTGCCCACCTGCCCTCATCACGCAGGGATGGGCCCTGTGGCCCGGAGGCCCCTGGAATGATCCAAAGTAGCCAGTCCTCAGCCTGCCCACCCTGCCTTGTCCATTCTTTCTGCAGAAACCGGTGAGGTCTCTGGTCCACACTGCCCCTCCCTCTGCCTCCTAGGAGACCCTGGTGCTTCCCTGCGTGGCCCTGTCTGGCATAAGCCTCCTCTTTCTGGGGATATGTGAGTATAAAATCTTCCCCTTTCATGACTGTCATTTCCGTGTCTGCGTGTTTCAAGCGCCTTTGAATCATTCTAAGGATCCTTCGTACATAAGTACAAAGGATTAAGGATTCCATTGTACCTAAGTACTACAACTTCTTTATCATTTTTCTCTTTCCTGGGATATTTAAGGTGTAACCAAGTCGAGGTTTTTGTAAACAGAGCAGCGCTAAACTTTGGGGTGCCTGTGTCCTGTCGATTTTTGGTTTTCCCAAGATATATACCCATGAGTGAAAGTGCTGTATGCTCTGTAGCTCTGTTTTTTAGATGTTTCAGGAAACACCATGCACTTCTCCATACTTTGTGGAGAAATCCTTCTCATACTTTGTGGAGCCCAGCCCTGGATAGTGGTCCTGGGGTTTGCAGAAGAGCTACAAGTGTCCGGATCCACGCTCCACTCTTCTTCCCGTCACTCTCAGCCCGGGAGGCTGATCTGTGCAGATGATGTCAACGGACTAACCTGTCTTTGGCTTCCCGTTGGGGGTTCTGAGGGACAGAAGAGGGTAAGGCTGGCATGGTAGTCTCCCCAGCTCCCTCCTGTGTGGCTGCCTCGGGCCAGTTGAGCTCCTCAACTGAAGTTATAAGTCACCTCCAGGTGGCTCTGTACATGACTCTCTCCTCCTTGGTCCTTGTCATCAGCTCCTCTCTGCCCCTTTGGGCCTGGACGTGGCGGCAACTCCAGTGTTCCTAGCCCTGGGATACTTCATTTCCCCTGTGGCTTCCCAGGAGACGTCTCATCTCTTTCCTTAAGCCTGCCTTGAGTCATCTTAATTGAGCGTGCCATCTTTGCTGTGAGGGTCCTGATGGAGACATTCCTTTTCCTCGAGTTACCCTGTGTGAGTCCCTGTTCCCTGCACCCAAATGGTGTGACTTTGGGATTCAACAGACAGACGTGTGTCTGCCTCTGAGACCTCACACTCTGAAACAACATTGGCGAAACCCGGGATCTTTCCAGGGGGCATTGGTTCTGTTGTGTCCGCTTCACCTCCCCACACAGCCCCATTCCTTCATTTCAGAGTGGAGGACCCAGGGATGAGCTATTTCTGCCAAAAGTCTTTTCCCGTCATTAATATGTTAACAAATGCTGTCAAATAACAGTTGCAGCCGACGGAATTTGCTGTTGGCAGAGGTTGCCTCCTGCCAGACAAGGCTGCGTCTGTTCCACAAGAGCCCGGCTTCTTCTGCCAGGAGATCTGGCACCGGAGGTCACCAAGCCCGCTGTGGGGCTTACCTACCCCATCAGCGGCGACAGTATCTCGTGTATGAATAATGCCCACACAGAGTGTTTCTAAACGCCTTCCTGCAAAGAAGGCGGCAGAGATTCCAGGGAGAAGGTGAGCACCTGCCCCGTGCTAGGAGGCCGGGAGAGACGGGGAGTGCTGTAGACCTGGGAAAGATTCAAACATGGAAACATCAATACACGGGAAACAGGTGGACTGCAAAATCAATGGTGGTGCCAGAGGGTCTTAGGGAGTCGATATTAGCACACAAGATGCAGGGCAGCAACTGGTGTGGGAGCTGTGAAGCTGCAGATGGGCTAAAATGTGCGGAATGGGGAGGACCAAGCAGTTCACGGAAGGGAGTGGGTCGATTAGCTATTGACATAAAATTGTGGCATAACAAAAACACCCCCAAGCTCAGTGGCCTGAAACCATCGTTATTCATGCTCACGGGGCTGAGGGTCAGCTGAGGAGTGGATGGCCCAGACTGGGCTTGGCAAGGCTGGCTCTGATCCACGGGTCTCTCATTTTCCTCTGGAGACAGTAGGCTAGCCAGGCCTGTCCTCTCATGACGCTGGCAGAAGGATAAAAGGACAAACGCAAACGTGCAAACACTCGAGGCCCAGGCTGGCAGCTGGCTGGGAAGGAAGCCTCATACACTCCTCGTTCTATTGGGCAAAGCAGGTCCCACAGGTGAACCCATGGACGGGGTGTGGGGAAATATTCTCCCCCACTTTGATGCAAGGAACTTCAGAGTCCCACGGTGAGGGGCAGGGATACAGTGAGGGGCCAGTGGTGGGTGAGTGGCAGAGAGGCAGGCATGAAATAGGGCTTGGGGGCTCCCCACCAGAGCGTGGATCTACCTGGTCAGCTCCGTCCCTCGGTTCCCTTCCTTCCTCACCCTCTGTTTCTTTTTCCAGTCACCGGATTGCCAGTTCTCTGAGAGCAGAACTCAGTGATTTCCTCCATCCGACCGGTTCTGCCCTGGGCCGCCACCAGCCAGCGGTTCAGGTGGTCTGCAGATGTCTACTATGAACCTTCTAGTGTCAGGTCCTGTGGAATGAGAAGACAATTTCTCATTCCTTTATTCACTCAAACATTTGGAATTCCCTAAGTTTATAACTTACGGTCGAAGGAAGAGATGCCTCCTGGAAGACAATTTTTAAATTATTTTAAAATTTGAACAGCAATTTTTAGCTAATCTGATGGTGAACTTTCCTCAGTGTCTGAGAAGGACTCTGATTTTAACAACAAAACAAGAAAGCTCTCAGTGTCTTTGGACATTAGGAGGTGGGGGATGTGAATCCAATTTCAAATTTAAACCTTCAGAGTTTTCCAGAAGAGGTTTTTAAAGCTTCTGCAATTTCAGTGAACTCACCTATTACTCTCAGGGTCTCCACGTGAAATATTCTGCCCCCAACGTGCATTTTCACAGAAAGCGTGGTTTCCTTTTTAGGGTCCTCTCTGTCACGCCTCTCTGAATTTGCAGTTGCATTCCAAGAACCAGAACGGCTCGAATCAGATGGACCTTTAATTCCAGACCTCACAAGTCCAGAAGCCAGGAGGTGAAAACACTCTCTTCGCCCAGGTCCACACTGCGTACAACACATTTTTACCAGAATCCCGATGTGACCCGCAAAATGTAACTCAAGTAACCCCCCGTGCCCCACAGGGCTCTGTTCAGTGTAGGGTCATGTTGGCAGAAACAAGCCATCAAATAACACTAATTACAAATAATTCCAATATCGGATCACGTTTCTCTTGAAATATTAAAGGAAATAAAATTGTGAACAGTAATAGCCTTCTTTAAAAAAAAAAAACCCTTAAGAAAATCAATAAACAACTTCCCTGATGGGGAACTCTGGCGAATCGAATTCCTCACCTTGGTACGTTCATCAGGCATTGGTTGTGAGCTTGATTACGTTTGGTGTTTGGGAGGAACCTTGAACCCCCAGCGATGCATTCTGCGGTGGGAGGACTTTTCTCTCTGGTCGTCTCTCTGGAGCAGGCAACGTGTTCAGGGGGTGGCCCCCTGTTTTCTGAGCAGCGTTTGGAAGATTTTCTCGCGGCTTCCAGCCCCATGCCGCTCCGGGTGGGAGACCGCCTGGGAGAAGTAAGTCAATAAATCAAGAAGTGTGCTCCACGTTTGCATTTGCTCCACGTAAGCTGCCGTGCGCTGGGGAGCCCACCCCGCTCCTCCGTCACGAAGGCGCGTCTTTAAATATCATTTAAATGGAGTCAAACACTTAGGATCCTCGTTAGGAGACGGGATAATCTGATGGAGTGGACGGCGGATTTTCCCAAAGCAAATTCCCTCAGTTCATTACATATTTCTTCGATTGGACGTGGGGTTCTCTATATCTCTGTCAGAGCCCCAGGGAGGCTCTCATTCTTCCTGCTTTTATACTCCCCAAGCCACGGCCATCTTCCTGGATTAGCAAGCAGGGTGGGATGGGGGAGGATTCCCACAACCCTGCCCCTCACTTGCCCTCGATGTGAAGGTGCTGGCAAGGCTGAGGGACACAGGCTCATCACCAGGGCGCTGGCCCTAGAGAAAATCTTTGTTCCGTTGACAGAAAATGGGAAGAGGGCTAGCGGGACTGCCGAGAGGGTCAGAGGCACCCTCTGTGTCCCTGGGGTCACCAGTCCGCTTCCGGAACATTCATCTTGCTGACAGACTGCGGGTGGGGATTCCCTGTTGGCCGAGCCTGTGCTCCAGGCACTGAGCGCTTTCAAAGCTCAGCTGAAGGGAAGAGGGAGTCTGAACAGTGCACTTCCTCTCCGGAGGCAGAGTTCAAGGCTTTCCCTGGACGGGAGCATCCTTCCCTGAGTACAGAGAAGAAGCATCCCATCGCCCCGTCACGCATAAGGGGGCCCCAGCCAGACCTTGGCCTCCGTGGACCATTTTGCATTGCCAAACGCAAAGACAAACAAAAGTTGGGTAGTGGCTTTTGAACATCTAAGGGGCCTTCCCAAGCATAACTTTGACTACATGTCATTTTTACTTTGCAGAACTTTAGAATTTAAGCTCCGATTAAATGTGACTCCACTGGACCAGGCATCAGTGTTGGCGAACCTCCCCAGGCGGTCCCAGGTTTGGGAGCTGTGTGGGAACACCTTAGGACAGCACTCCCTATCTCCGCATTCCTCCCACCGCTCTACCCCACCCCACCCAGGAAGGAGCTTCGGGAGGCCTCTGCTAAAGGCAGACAGGGGACTTCAGGTGTCAATGGCGCTGAAGAGGCAGCCAGTAGGGTTAGGTGGAGCGGCTGACTTGTTGGGATTTCCACCACTGACTTGACTCTTTGCCATAAAAATTGCTGGGGGTCTCTCGCAGTATCAAAGACGGAAACATCCCATCATACCTGTGTTGCAGGTTGTCCTCCCAAAAGGTACATTGAAGTCTTAACCCCTGGTACGTGTGGATGAGACCTTATTTGGAAATAGGGTCTTTGCAGATGTAATCAGTTTATGACACGGTCATACTGGATTAGAGTGGGCTTTAATCCATCAGCTGGCGTTCGTAGAAGACAAGGGAGATTTGGACACATGACCTACAGGAGAGAGAGGTCGTGTGAAGACAGAAGCAGAGATTGGGGCGATGCAGCTACAGGCTACGGCATGTTAGAAATTCCAGCAGCCACCAGAAACTAGGAAAGAGATACAGCACAATTCTCCCTGGGCTTCCGTGAAGGAACCAATCCTGCAGACATCTTGAATCTGGACTTCTGACCCCGAGAAATGTGAGAGAATGCATTTCGATGGTTTTAAGCCACAGCTTACAGTCATTTTTTTTTCAGCAGCCCCAGGGAACTGATACAACTTCCATCTGGGGAATGATGGCTCTCGTACCCTGGGAATCGTGGCATAGATACAAGCTCTTGGGAAGGCTATTTGAGGAGACCTATCCAAATGCCTAAAGCCCTTACTTCCTGACCCAGCTTTTCCTCTCCTAGGAATTTATCCCACAGATGTATTCACACAGGTACCAGAGCATTTGTATAGCATATTCTTTCCAACATTGTAGAAATTAGCCAAAAGTGGAAAACAGCCCAAGTCAACAGGAGTCTGCTTGACTAAATTATGGTACTTTTACTCTATGAAAAAGAGTGTGCAAAATGAAATGAAAAAGAATGAGGAAGTTCTTTTTTTTTAAATAAATAAATTAATTTATTTATTCATTTTGGGCTGCGTTGGGTCTTCATTGCTGTGCTCAGGCTTTCTCTAGTTGCGGCGAGCGGGGGCTACTCTTCGTTGCGGTGCGTGGACTTCTCATTGTGGTGGCTTCTCTTGTTGTGCAGCATGGGCTCCAGCAGTTGTGGCTCGCGGGCTCTGGAGCACAGGCTCAGTAGTTGTGGCGCGTGGCCTTAGTTGCTCTGCGACACGTGGGATCTTCCTGGACCAGGGCTTGAACCCGTGTCCCCTGCGTTGGCAGGCGGATTCTTAACCACTGCGCCATCAGGGAAGCCCATGAATGAGGAAGTTCTTTAAGTGCCAAGTTGGAACAGTACCCAAGTCGTATTGTTAAATGAAAAAAATCAAGGTGCCACAGGAAGTATAATTCACTGTCCATTTTGGAATTAAAGGGATGACATATATGCATGTGTGTATAAAAAGCACTTCAAGGCAGAGTTACAGGTAGGGCTCTCTCTTCTGGAAGGACACGTGAGCATTGGTAACAGCCTCTGCCTCTGGGGAGGAGGAATGGGTATCAGGAAGGGTGATGACTGACCTCTCCCTGAACCGCGCCCGCCTGCCTTGTACTGATGAAATCTTTCCTTTCTGTGAGTAGTACCTAATTTTTTTAAACTAACTTTTTTTTTTTTTAAGTTCTTGTCCTCTCTGGTTGGTAATATTATTCTTGGTTCCTGAGCTGATTTTCAATTTGCACAATTTGAAGATGAATTTGGTGATTGGTAAGTGAAAAAGCAAAAACGATTTCTTGCAAGTTGCTAGCCGCAGGGCTTGGGGGGAGGGTTTAGGGTGCCTTGTGGGGACAGTCCACAGAGACAGCACCATGCATGTCATCCTACTTGTGAGACCGTCCCTGTTTAGCTTGACAACTCTCCTTGCAGCTCAACTCATGTTCCAGACACAGCCTCGTGTGGGGTTACTCCAGATGCTCTGACACCACACCCTGTCTTGGCTCAAACAAGGAAACATAAGGGCAAGGAGTGTTGGTTTCACTCCTGCCCCCCCCCCCCCCCCCCGCCCCACCAAGAGCTGAAGGGCATCTTTACCTTCAAAACTTTGCACGTCTGCATTTGTGTAATCTCAGCTCATGCTGGTTACTAGTGAGGCGGGGAGGGCTGCCAGACTATCCCCATTTGACAGATGGGGAAACTGAGGCAGGGCAATTTAAGTGGCGTGTCCACATCACAGAGTGAGGGCATCTACCTGGGTCCCCTGACTATGACTTTGTGCTTTCTCTACGGGTTCCAAAACGGAATTGGAAAATCAAAAACTAATTTTCCGGCAAGAACTCATGGAGTTCGAAATTTTTTTTTAAATGTTGCTTTACCCTGTTATAGAATATTCTCCACAAGGCAGGCACCCAGGAGGTCAGGTCATGTTGCTGCTTTGCTCTGAACCCCCTCCCCCAAAGGTTCCTCATCGCCAGGACTGAAAGCCAAGTCCTCCCCATGCTCTTCAGGCACACACGACCTGTCCCCCATAGTTGGTCTGACCTCATCTGTCTTCTCTGAACTTGACTTGCCTGTGTGTCCACCTCTCCTGCCGACTGGCCTCCCTGCTGCTCCTTGACATGCACCTGTGCTCTGCACCTGCGCTCCTGGTCTCTGCAAGGCTGAGTGGCTTGTTCCATTTAGGTGTCACTTCTCAGCCAGGCCCATAGGACCACTTTCATTAAATTTGCAAACCCACCCTGCCCTCCCCGCTCCCCTCCCCTGCTTCCTTTTTCTTCACGGCAGTTTCTTTCTAATATTCGATGTAATGGACTTACTCTTTTGTGTGTTTCTCTTCCCCTGTTATGGACTAGGTTGTGTCCCCCCTAAAATTTATGTTGAAGCCCCAACCCCCAATGTGACTGCATCTGGAGATGGGGCCTTTCAGGGGGTAATTAAGGTTAAATGAGGTCGTAAGGGTGGGGCCCTGATCCAATAGAACTGGTGGCCTTATAAGAAGAGGAAGAGACACCAAATCTCTCTCTCTTTCCTTGCCCAGAGGAAAGGGCACCCAGAGGACACAGCAAGAGGGTAGCCATCTGCAAGCCAGGAAGAGAGGCTTCATCAGAAACCAACCCTGATGCCACCTTGATCTTGCACTCCCAGCCTTGAGAACTGCAAGAAATAAATGTTTGTCGTTTAAGCCGCCAGTCCGTGGTCTCTTGTTATGGCAGCCGGAGCCAACCAATATGTCACCAATAATGCCCATCACCCCATAAGAATGTCAGCTCCGTGAAGACAGGAGTTTGGATCTCCTGTCTCTTTCGTATGGATAACTCCTACATGGGTGCTTAATAGATATTTCTCTTTGAGGACATAAGTGAGGTTGTTTCTGGCTCTTACAGGGAAAGTAGGGATAGGTCTTGGGGCTTCTGAATGTGTCTGGGCACCATGGCTACAGTGAGTCCATACTTGGTTGGTGACAATCACTGCTTTTCCCAATTCCTTCCTGAACAGTGTTTGAGGTCTGGCTTGTGACCCCACATCTGTTGCCACGAATCTGTCTCCCTTCTTCCACACGTGGGCAGTGGCTGAGTCTCTGGCTAATTCCGATTCTCTAGCTCTGTGTCACCAGATGTACCAGTTACCTTTTCAGCGTTTCGAAGGTGAAAACTGCCAAGGGCTGCCAGTTTCGGAACTGGTGGGTGCCCGTTCCCCGGATTCCAGCAGCCCCACTGTGGGCTCCAGTACGTCCAGATGCAAACCCTGGGGACGCCCCCTCTGAGCTGGGAACCTACCACATCATGTGAAGTTGAGACAGCAAAGATGCGTAGGTCACCCCCTGCCTGACCCTGGACTTCACACACCTTTTATTTTCTCTGGTGCCGAAACCTGAGACACACGCCATATGTCCACTAATTTCCAAAGACTCTAGGATTCTAGACACCTGGGCATAGGGAGGTGTGATCGTCGCCAACACACGGAGCCTGTGTGCCAGGAGGCTCCACAATCCTTCGCGGTCACATCAAACAGACACATATGGTGCTGGAGGTGTAACCATTCTAGACACATAGCATATGTCCTCGGAGCAGACAACGCGCTGAATTAATTCTAAACACCGGTTGTAAGTTTCTAGCTGAAACGCTCCCTCACTGTATAAATAGCTTTCGCCTTCCACATTTCCTACCGCGGGCTCTCCGGAAGCCCAGATATGCAATTCTGGCTTTATTTTTATAGCGCTGAGCATTCTTCAAAATAGCCCCATCTCCATAAAGGGAAATTGGAAAAAAAAGAGATTAAACGCTAAGCAAAGGGGCATTTGCTGTATCTAACTTGGAGTCCTTGCCTCCTGCTTTAGCACCTCGGCCCCTGAAAGATGCTCTTCCAAACCTTCTAAGGAGGGACATTTATGTCCTGATTCTTTCCTTCTCTTCTCCAGGAGAGGCTGCATCCTCACTGAAGCCTGGAGTCTGGCCCAAGTCCTGCCTCCTGCTTCTCTTCTGAGTTGAAGGTTTGCTCCATGTTTATGTTGACCCATTGGTGACATCAGGACCTCCTCCATCAACTTGAGGCGCACTGGACTGGGGACCAGAACAAAACTAGAATCCTGACCAGAGGATGCCAAAATAAGACGGAAAATGACTCTCTGGGTGTGTGTGTTTGGGGAAGGGTCAGGGGATGATGGCAGAGGAGCGCGGCCCCTGGTCTCAGCCTGGGTCTCCCCTCCCCTCTCCTCACCTCCTGTTCCGGCCTCACCTTCCCCAGGACCCCGGCCGGTCCCTATGATTATCTTATGGGTATTAAGAAAGTGTAACCCCTCCGGGGGCACACAGCTCTGTGGGTGCTCACCTTAGCGAGTGGACAATGCCCTTGGAAAAGGAAAAGCCTGCCCTTCCCCTGAGGAGATGCAGCTTCATGCATGAACACAGAGCTCATTGAACGGAGGGCTGCATGGACTTCAGCTCCCACTTGCCCTCTCATTTGGGCGCCTTTGTACAGTGCACAACCTGCACAACAGTCCCAGTTGACCCAGGAAACATGTTCCTGGAAGCACGTTCCCTTCCCCTTAGTCTAGAGGATACACTCCCTGTTTGCTCCGGCCTTTGTGACAGATTCTATTCGCCCCCACCAAAATGACAGCAACGATATCTCCCATTTCACATGATCTTACAATGGCAGTCCTTTCATCAAGAGGTGGAGTCTATGTTCCATCCCCTTGAATCTGGGAGAGTGTATGACCACGGCAGAGGTGGTGCTATGTGACTTCTGGGGCTAGGTTGACAAAGGTGATACAGCTCCCTCTTGGTTCTCTTGGGAGGCTCTCTCTTGGGACCCAGTTGCCATGCTCTGGGGAAGCCCAACTAGCCCATGTAGAGAAACCACAGAGAGGTCCTGGGTCAGCGTTCCAGCTGACAGGACAGCAAGGTCCCAGCCGACAGCCATCACCGACTGCCAGACATGTGAGTGAAGATCCCTCCAGATGGTCCCGAACCCAGCCGTAGAGCCCAGCCTTCAGGTACCCCCAGGTGAGGTCCCAGACACGGTGGAGCGGAGACGGCCCGTGGGTCTGTGCACACAACGAAACGATTCTTTTCTGCCACTAAGTTGGGGTGTTTTTTTAATTACACAGCAGAGGTAACTGGACAGCCTTCAAAACTCAACTTCTGCTCCCTCCCTCGAGAAGCCCTCCAGGATGCTTAGGCTGGGTCAAATCATCCTTCTTCTGTGCCCCCTCCCCCTTGGCCCAGGCTCCTTGATCACAGCCCTTACACTGTGCATTAATCCTCACAGCGACTCCTCCCAGCCACGTCTCACTAGCCCCGTTTTACAGATGAGGAAGCTGAAGGTTGGAAGGTTAGGGGACATTGTCCAGGTCGACAGCTGCTAAACGTCAGGGCCGGGTCTTACAGCTGGAGGGGCTGTGAAAAATGTGGAAATACGTAAAATAAAATACAGGAGATTACCCGGTACCAGGTTCTGGACCTTCTGACTTGTACCTGTGGAACTCTTGGTTAAGGACCCCGGACAGAGGCGAATGAAGCCCACAGCACCCCCTGAATTCAGCACCCCTCCCACAAGGTAAGAGGCCCCCCAGAGCTGTCAGGGGCCTCCAAAAGCAAACCTGACGGTGAGAAGGTGGATCTCCAGCCACGAGGCAGCCAACCGGGAACGTGGCTCAGACACGTGGCTGCGGTGGCTGCAGCCTTTGGATCTGGGGCAGCTGGGTACAGGCTGAGGCCAGAGCTCCATGGGAGACACCAGGTAGGAAGAAATGGGGGGTGGGGGAGTGACTGACGTTTGCTCAGGTGGAGGCCTGGGGGCTGCAGACAACGACTCTGTTTTCAGGCTCCTTGGGGGCCCAGGCTGAGAAATTGGAGGCTCTGGCCTTGCTTTGGTGGCCTCGGAGCTGCCGCAGCTTCCTCACTTGCAGGGAAACGCCCGCATCTGTGAAATGGGGTCAGGCGTCGGAGGAGTAGGGGGCAGGCAGAACCTCCCCGCTTACAATGAAACCCTTTCTTTCCATAACACAACCCTTTTATATATTGATTTTGAACACCATGAGTGTCTCGCATTTTAAAGAAATCGCACAATGCGGCAATACACTGTAAAAAATGCTTTTCAAACAGAACATAGAATGAGAAGTTAAAGTTTCTTCTCATTCCCAGCTCTCCACATTCTCTCTACAGAGGAACCATTGTTAACCCTGTAGTCTATTCCTTTATGGCCTTTTCTCTATGAATCTGTGTATGTATACACACACGTACATATACATGTTCAGCTACAAGGTTTGACCTAAATGCAACTATATTATTCGCATTACTCTGTGACTTGATTTTCACTGGACTTTAAAAATTGATTGTCTTGGAGGTTTTTCCACGCTTGCACAAGTTGTGGAGAAACTCATTCTTTCTACAGCTGCATAGTTTTCCACAGTGGGACTGCGTCATGATTTATTTAACCAAGTTCTTGGAAGCCATTGGACGGTTTCCTGGTTTTTTTCCTATTACCATTGCTCCAGACCATCTGCTTCTTTCTCCTTACTTCTTTGTGTATTTGTGCTAGTGTTCCTACAAAACAGGTTGGCTTGGCATCGTGAGATTAAAACGTAGGTGCATTTAAATTTTTAGTGATACTGAGCACAAGGAACTCTTCTCAATACTCTGTAATGACCTATATGGGAAAAGAATCTTAAAAAAAGAGTGGATATGTGTTTATGTATAACTGATTGACTTTGCTGTACACCTGAAACTAACACAACGTTGTAAATCAATTATACTCCAATAATTTTTTTAACATCTTTATTGGAGTATAATTGCTTTACAATGGTGTGTTAGTTTCTGCTGTATAACAAAGTGAATCAGCTATACGTATACAGATACTTCCCTCTTGCGTCTCCCTCCCACCCTCCCTATCCCCCCGCCTCTAGGTGGACACAAAGCACCGCGCTGATCTCCCTGTGCTATGCGGCTGCTTCCCACTAGCTATCTATTCAATAAAATTTTTTTTTTAAAGATTTTACTGACACTGAATTGCCCTCCCCAAATGCTGTTCTAGGGGCCACTTCCTCCACTCGTGTATAAGAGCTCCTACACTACAGCATCACTGATGTTACCAATTATCAATCTTTTTACTCTTTACCAATCTAAAGGGCACAAACTATCGATATATCAGTTCTTGCAATTTGCATTTCCTGATGTACCTACTTAGGCCGAGCATACTTTCATATGTTTATTGGCCAATCATACCTCATCTATAAAAGTGCCTGTTTCTATCTGTAGTAATCAGGGTGTTTGGGGAGCAAGGAACAGAAAACCATGACTCGACTGGCTTGGATGATACGGAATTTATCTTCTCATATTGAAAGAGCTGGAGATGAGAGAATGTAAAATGGTGCAGGCGCTTTGGAAAACAGTATGTCTGCTCCTCAAAAAAATAAACTGAGAGTCACTATATGATGTGGCCACTCCCATTTCTGGGTTTATACCCAGAAGAACTGAAGCAAGGATTTAAAGAGATCTTCGTTCACCCACGTTCACAGCAGAATCATTCCCCGCGGCCAAAAGGTGGAAACAACTCACGTGTCCATCGATGGAGGAATGGGTAAACACAATGGGGTCCATCCATACAATGGGATGTTATTCAACCTTAAAAAGGAAGGGAGGGACTTCCCTGGTGGTCCAGTGGTAAAGAATCCGCCTTGCGATGCAGGGGACGCGGGTTCGAGCCCCGGTCAGGGAACTAAGATCCTGCATGCTGTGGGGCAACGAAGCCCGTGCGCCACGCGCCCTGGAGCCTGTGCACCACGACGAGAGAAGAGAAAACCCGCGCGCCACAACTAGAGAGAAGCCGGCGTGCCGCAACAAAGGATCCCACGCGCTGCAACTAAGACCCGAAGCAGCCAGATAAATAAATAAATGAGTACATAAAACAAATAATTAAAAAAAGAAACAATTCTGACACGTGATACAACATGGATGAACCTGGAAGGCGTTAAGTGACATATGCCAGTTGTAAAGGGACGAATACGGTATGACGTCACACGAGGTCCTTGGAGGGGTCGGATTCATAGAGACAGGAAGTGGGGGAGGGGGAGGGGGTGGGGTGGGGGCAGAGTTTCCGTTTGGGAAGAGATGATGGTGAGTGATGATTGCACAACGTGAACGTGCTTATTGCCACTGAACCAAACACGTAAAAATGATACGCTTAATTACTACAGTACCTTTTATGTTACGTGCATTTACCACAGTTAAAAATAATATTTTAAGCAAAAAAAAGTGCAGACTAAAAGTAGCTCCCAGACTGGTAAGCTCAGCGGTCCAGTGATATCAGGGTTCTTTCCATTTTTCTGCTCTGACATATCCTCAGAGAAATCCTCCTCTTAGCCATTTCCTCTCCGACTCCAAGATCTCCGCAGCCTCTTCAGGATTTACGTCTTCACGACGGTGACTGCAAGCAGGAAAGGGGCCCTCTCTTTCAGCATCTCTTTTGAAGGTTGAGGAAGACCTTTCCTGGAAGCCCCCTTCCCGTCCTCCCCACGGTGCCCAGCAGACGGGACAGGTGACGTCAACAGCCCTTCGCTCCTGTCTGTGGGTCACAGGCAAGGAGCCTAGCCCAGATTCCAGGGCACTGGGGATGGGCCCCGCCCCAAGCACGTGTCCACGTGCAGGTGGTGGCCTGAGCAGACCTGGGCCCTGGCACGGGGACACGGGGGTGGCTGTCCCAGCAGGCGGCCAGCACTGCTTGCAACAATGCTCGTTGTCAATTTTTCTACTGGGTCATTTGTCTTTTTGGTTTTTGATTGGTAGGAGCTCTTTACATATTATCAAAAGTAATCCTTTTTGTGTGACGGGTGTTGGCAATATTTTTCCTCGTCGGTTGCTTTTCTTTGAGTGGATTGTATACATGTAAGGCCAGAACTCAGCTGGAAGTATCATATGTTTTTTTTCTCCCCAAATCTTGACTTCGTTAATGTTCCAGATGCTTTTCTCTTGCTGGAAATCAAAGCTGGAGGTAGCTGAGGTCGTGAGGTCCTCATTATTGGCTTTCAGGCTCTAGATGTTTCCCACCAGAGCTGAGCTGAGTCACTTGGGGGCTGCAGGTAGCCTCGCACTCCTGCATCACCTGCCGCTGCCGGAGGACAGTGTAGTGACAGAGCCATTGCAGCCACACGAGCGGGGCAACACTGGAGAAGAAACTGCCCCGTCGGCCACTGTCTCCATCCCAGGCCTTCTCCTAGAAGTGAGGGGCCCTTTCCTTCCATCCTGGGGGCACGGGTGGCTGAACCCTGTCCTGCACCTGCCCCGGGGCAGGGTCTGCTGCCCGAGCCCAAACCCAGGACCTGGTGGGGGAGTACGCCCTCAGCCCCTCCTTGTGTTGCCGGTTTATTGGCCACAAACAAACCAATGAATTGGAGACTATTAAAGAACTTGAACTGAAAAAGAGAAAAACCAGGTGCAGCTGAGGTTGTGTTTCTATATGGGGTCCACGTGGAAGGTTCCACTGGTGAGTTCACTAGAGGGCAAAGCCAACCCCCAGGGGGCTGGTCACAAATATGCAGACACATCTCAGACCACAGGCGCGACCAGGAGCCACGCAGACCTGTGGCTGGCACGATGGCACGGAGAGCAGTGCCTGACCATGGCTGAGAGAACTGCCCTTCCCCCATCCTGGTCTCCTGGTCTCCCCACGCCCCGGGGAGGTGGAGGGGTGGACTTTAAGTGCATGCAGAATGAAGGGGATGCTTTGCTGTCTCACTGGTCTCACTCGACTTGTTCAGAGCCCAGGGGAAGGAGGGGCTGTTACTTAACAGGTATTCCCTTGCAACCCCAGGACCCTGTCTCCCGGTCTCTGAGGACACAGGGGCTGGAGTGACAGCAACTCCCGCGTATGTTGTGAGGTCTGTGCACCAGGTGCTGTTCTCCATGCTTTGCAGGTTAATGACCCTCTGAGGTTAGAATTACCATCGCCCCCATTTTACAGATGGGGAAACCGAGGCACGGGAGGCCAAGTAAACACAAACAATGCCGCTGCTATCTCCCCAAGCCCCAGCTCTCTCCTCCTATTCGTGGAAGGCAGAAGGCCTTTTGCCGAAACCCATGTGGGGTCTTCCACGTCCTGGCCCCTCTGCAGCTGGCGGCTCAGCTTCCTTACCAGTTTTCTGAATCAAGGATGTCGACAACCAAGTTGTAGAATGGAAGGTCACGAGAGAGGGTCTGTGGGAAGAGAAGAGAAGCGGTCGTGTGATACCGAGGAGGAAAGGTCCTCTCCCGAGGCTGGGGGGTGACACACAGCCTCCGCTCACAGGGGCTCACCGAGCAAAGGTGAGGCCAGGTCTAACATGGGGTGGGGAGGGGGCACACCTGGAGGTGGGGGAGTAAGCACATGAAACAAACACGTGACTCTCCGATTCCTTGTCCGGGGTCCCCTGCCCTTTGGTCACACTGTTTTCTCTCACAGTGGTCTATCAGCTCTCGAACCACAGGTGTGCCAACGTATTACCTTGAAGGTGTTTGCAGTATACCAGGCTGGGGAGAAGGTGCTTCACCTGCAGCCCACCAGCTACACTTCCATCCGGGACACCCACAGACACCCTGAAATTGTGGGCGGAACCACGGTGCACGTGCCTGCCTGAGGGTAGGTGCGTTTTTCTGCAGAAAGAATGTGCAGCTTTCGCCAGCCTCCGGATCGCATCCTCCATGAGGTTAAAGCCATTGTTCTCCGTTAATGGCCATCTCGAAAGTGGGCGATGGGTCTGGAGTGAGATGCCTTAATGTCAAGATCCCAGAGCTGCAGGCTGGGCCTGTCTGTGTAGGACTGCGGCAGGAGAAGGGGCCCTGGCTCAAAATCACCCACTCAAATCCTGTGTGATTCCAGGCTGGTTTCCTACCCCTTCTGAATCTTACGTCCTCATTTGTAAAAACGAGAACCTCCTTCCATTTCTGAAGACTAAATACAATTATGCACGGGTCTGAACCGGACGTCTGGTTCCTCTCCTGCCTCCAGAAAGGCTCTCTCTTCTCGTCAGCCTTCTCCACCACCCGGTGTATCACCTCTGTGTCTCCCAGGGCGGGAGAAGGGAGGGGTGAAACCCGCATCATTTTACAACCTCTGGGCAGCTGTAGTTAATATTTGGGAGAGAAGGAAGCTGGAGTTATCATGGAATTATCATCTCGTGCAGGTCTGTGCTTTCAAGGATTCCCAATGCCTCTCTCCTCTGCTGACCCCTCCCCGGTCGTGAATGTTCGAGAGCCTGACCATGGTCAGGTTGCTTAATGCAACCACTTAAAGCAAACACCTGGGGGAAACTGGCTTATGGGTCCCAGAGACACACATCCGGAGGATGTCAACAAGACAGGGTGGTAACAGACACACATTTCCTCTTTGCCACGTCCCAGCCTAAGCCAGCCATCCCCAAATGGCCCCCATCTGCTTCTGGCCCACAGAGGTGAGAGCAGGTGAGCTCTCAGGGCCTCGGCCCGTTAATCTCACTCACGGCCCTAAAGCCGGAGCACGTTTATGGCCCAATCAGTCCTTTGCCCTATCTCCTTGCGGTCTCTGCTTTTTTAACGTTCAGCTTCCATATTTTCTGGTGACAAACTAGGTCATATCCATGGCAAAGGGGACTCTACAATCGCATCATGTCATCATCATTAAACGAAATACATACTGACCTCAGATTGCTGCTCCGTTCTTAACTTGGAGGGGGAGATCAAGACCAGAAGTGCAGAGAGTAACACCCCCCACCCCCAGGTTTCTCAGCCACACACCCTGTGCCCAAGTGGCACCAGGTGTGTGACTGGCTCTGGCCAATGGGTGGTGAGCAGGGGTGGCCTGTGCCACTTGTGGGCAGGAGTAGGTAAGAGCTGGCGTGTGACGTCCCTGCTCTCTTTTCCTTGCCACAGAATGTGGGGACCATGTGACGTGGTGAAGCGGTGGAGCTGTATTGGGAGCACCCCGGAAGGCTGAGTCACTGAATGGAAGACTGTTCTAGAAAGTTGTGCACTGATAGAAAATTCGAGGTACGGGAAGGTCAGCAGATCAGGAGGTGACTGCCTTGGAAAGATCGTTTGTTACTCACAGTTCCCAAGAGGAGGAAGCACGTGGTGCCGGGCAGGGTCACACGGGGAAGCACCAGGGTGGGTCAGGTGTCAGAGGGAGGGGCAGTGTGGACCAGAGACCTCACTGTGGTTTCTGTGGAAGGAGTGGACAAGGCAGGGTGGGCAGGCTGAGGACTGGCTAGTCTGGACCATTCCAGCAGGCTCTGGGGCACAGGGCCCGTCCCTGGTTGTCTGGTACCTGCCCTGGGTGACGAGGGCAGGGGGACAGTGGCCCGGAGTGAGGGAGCCTCATGGAGGAGCCGGGGGGTGGGGCGAGGCTGGGCTCTGCGTTGGCTGGTTTGCATTGGAAAGGTGTGCTCACAGGTGAGTTGTTTACTATTTCTAGGAAGTAGATAACCTTGGGAGAGTCAGCAAGGCCCCAGAGGTGACAGCATCAGAACAGAAAATAAAGGACACGGTTAGTATAAAGACACTCACATTGGGCTTTGTGGGAGGGAATTAACCTGCATGACGTTCAGTCGTGGAGATCTGAGGTTGGTTTACCGCGTCAGCGCACTGTTGTAGGAACAAAAGGAAAAACACGGAGCGTGGTTGTGGAGCTGAGTCTCAGTGCCAGTATGACATCTGTGAAGTTTGTTCGTTCACTCACTGACTCATTCATATATTTAGCCAATGGTCATCGCACACCAGCTGTGTGTCAGGCCCAGTGCTGGGTCTGGACTCACAGAAGTCAAACTGTAGCCCTGCCCTCAGTGGAACCCTCAGCCTTATGAGAAAGTGAGACACATTGAAGGATAGGGTGATAGAGGGTGAAGACTGCCAGGAAGAGGCTGGGTCCACAGTGAGTAAACAGAGGAGGGAGTGATGACCCAGGTGGAGGAATCAGGGAGGGCTTCTCAGAGGAAGTGATGTTCGCATCAGGTCTTGATGGAGTTACATAAGCGTTCCCCTGCGGAGACAATGGGCAAGGATGTTCTAAGTGGTCTAGGAAAGGCATAGATAAAGGCACATCCTGGCTCTGCAAAGAGTTCAGTGGTGCAAAAAATAAAACCCAAGTTAAAAAACGGGCAAAGAACCTGAATAGATATTTTTCCAAAGAAGACCTACACATGGCCAAGAGGTATGTGAAAAGATGCTCAGCATCACTAACCATTACGGACATGCAAATCAAAACCACAATGAGATATCACTTCACACCTGTTAGGATGACTATTATCAAAAAGACAAGAAATAACAGGGTTGGCAAGGATGTGGCAAAAAGGGAACCCTTGTATTCTGTTGATAAGAATGTAAATTGGTACGTCATTATGGAAAACAGTATGGAGGTTCCTCAAAAAATTCAAAATAGAACTACCATATGATCCAGCAATCCCACACCAAAAGGAAATGAAATTAGTATCTTGAAGAGATATCTGTACTCCCATGTTCGTTGCAGCATTATTCACACCTTGCCCAAGATATGGAAATACCCTAAGTGTCCACTGACAGATAAATGTATAAAGAAAGTGCGGACTACCATGTAGCCTTTAAAAAGAAGGAAGTCCTGCCACTTGCAACAACAGGAGGAACCTGGAGGACACCTGTGCCGAGCAAAATAAACCAGACAGAGAAAGACAATTACTGTAGGGTCTCACTTACTTATATGTAGAATCTGAAAACGTCAAACTCACAGAACCAGAGAGTAGAACAGTGGCTACCACGGGAAATGGGAGAAGTTGGTCAAAGGGTACAAACTTCCAGTTATAAGATGAGTAGGTTCTGGGGCTCTCACGTACAGCATGGTGAGTATAGTTAATAATACTTGAAAGTCGCTAAGAGAATAGATTCTAAGTGTTCTCACCACACCACACACAAAATGGTAACTATGTAAGGTGATGGATGCGTTAACTTGATTGTGGTAATCAATTCACATTGTGTATATATATATCAAATCATTGCATTATACACCTTTTAACAATCACATTGTACAGCCTAAATATTTAACAGTTTGGGATGTGTGTATCATAATACATTGAAAAGCTCGGTAAAAAAGAGTTCCATGAGGTTGGAACACAAAAGCACCAAGAGTATGGTCAAACACATGGCTGGAAGGCTAGGTGGGTTGACATCTGAGATGGCTCTGAGAGCAGGGACAGGGCTTTGGGCTTCCAGCCGCAGGTTCTGAGAGCCTGGGGCCATGGACAGACCAGGAGGTGACATGATGAGATTAGCAGTCTCAGCCCTTTCTTCTTACATCCCTCCTCCAGGGGCCCCTGCCTTCAGATTTTCCGTGTTTGTCCAGCCCCTCCTGTTACAGCAGGGGGAAAAAAATCCCTTAAGCTCCTCTGCCCTAAGGCAGGGAAAGTACTCTCTTCCCTTCTTGCACCCATGGCAGACCGTAACTAATCAATGGACATTCTTTGCATCAGAGGCCAGATAGAGCCTCAGAGCCTTTCTCACCACAATGCTTCAGGCAAGTACTACCCATCGGTGGTAGATTGGCCTGACAGGTTGGCATGCATGTCAACTTATGTGTCATTTAAGAGATTAAGGGCATGGTATCCTCTTTCTACAAGTATTTTCATTTGGAGAAAAAGAACTGGCTTAGGGAGGGCAACGTTTAATCAGAGGAATAAATCTCTAATGGTAGAATTTTAGTCAGCAGAAGTTTGGGCAAGAGAAGGGATGTCTACATGATACCATCAAATAAGACTTGCCTCTTCCACTCAGAACTTTGTCCTGTGTGGAAACCGAGGACGTCCTTTTTGTTTTCTCACTTTCCTGCCTCCATTGTCACCAAAACCCTTCCTGTTTGTTTTCCTGGCCATGGTGAACACCACAGAGCAGACAGGACACGTCTCCATGGTGAGCTCATTCCACGTTGTCTCCCTTTGGGTCCCCACAATGCCCACGATCTGCAAGCAAACAATAGACTCTCAACAAACATTCATTGATTGGATGTAAACTGCAATTTTGTCTATCGCCCTCAGGGAAGCCGAGTGGAAACGAAATTCACCCCCATACCGTGCTGAGATGCATTGATTACCAAGAAACCAACGTATGACAGCCCAGACTGCAAGATCGTGGTTTTCAAAAGCCACACGACTCAGGACTCATGAGGCCCCTTGGGCACTCGGGGATTCACACACTTGTTCATCTACTCCCCAGCGTGAGCCCCGAGAACAGTAATGGGTCATTTTCCGTGCTCAGCGTCCCATGACCTGACCCAACACAGAGAACGCTCTCGATCAACACTTGTGAATGAATGAGTGAGACTGTTACTAGCACAGCGAGGAATGAGGTGGGGTTCCCACCTCCCACCCTCCTTCCCAGTCAGCAGGCGAGGCAGGGACAGTGCAGCAGAGCGGGGGCACCTGGAAGGGCAGGGGGGAGGGGTGGTAGGGAGAGGGGGACATGATGAGTTCAGATCTGAGCTCCGTGAACTTGACTCGTGGGACCTACTTGGGGGAGCTCAGGGTTTGTGGGGACAGACATCGCTATCCTGGGAGCAATAGGGGACCCCCAGGGGTGGAGACTAGACGGGGAAAGAATGTAAGGAGAGAGAAGGGAGGAAGCCCCGTCTGTTTCTGCGGCAGAGAAGGAAACAAAGCTGCGGGGAGAGTCGGGGAAAGGACCGCTGGAGCGGAGAACAGGGAGAGGAAAGCAAAGCTTCCAAGGGTGTCTTCATCATAGAGCAGCGAGGAGGAGAGATGCCCACAGGGTGTAGATGCCAAGTGTGGACGGCGTGGCCTGTTCACCTGGAGCTCTGTCCAGCCAGTCCTCCCAGGCCAGCCTTCGCAGAGCTGTGCTTTGCACAGTTAAAATTGCTGAATTTCCACAGAGCACAAGTGCCCGGAGAACCGAAAACTTTCCTCCACTGACGACCTCTTTCTTGGGGTTGTCCAAGGACCACCCTCTTCCACGTCCCACCCCCCAGCCCTGGGTCAAACCCTCGTGGTGTAATTTTATCAGAGCCTCTGGTGCCATCACAAACCCAGGCCAGCATGTGTGATTTCAGCTCATGCCTTCTCTCCACCCTGCAGGACCAGGTCAGAGGCCCCGCATGTTTTCACCCACGCAGGGTGGGGAGGTGGATCCTGGACATATTAACTCACAGGCATGGGCCCAGCTGTAGCTGATCCGACAGGCTGGATGGCGGTGCCTCCGGGTGATGGGACTGGGGGCAGAGAAGGAGCCCAGGACTCTTCAGCGTGTAGAGACGCGGCTTAGGGCACGGGAGCCTTGACACTGGGCATCTTGAACCAAAAGCTGCTGAATGTTTCCATCCTTTGTGCTGAGAGCGGGCAAGCAGCCTTCTGCTGGGGACCTGCTTCTCATGCCATCAACGTGGACGGGAACCTGCTCGTGGGGGGTTCTGTCCTCCTAGCCCTGCAGGGAGGTCTGGGAAATGACGCACAGCACCTGCCTCAGATGGTCCTGGGTGTGGAGTGAGGGGCTGGGGTACTTGTACCCCGATGTGGGTATAAAAATATCCCTGGGGGGATATCGATTCCCAGGTAATCCTGGGAATTCGCTGCCATTTTCCAACAACTATCCAACAGCGATGAGGGTCTGGCCTTTGGAAATCAGGCTGCTGTGCTTGGGACAGATGAGGGAGGTCCAGGGGCTGCTGGAGGTCAGAGAGCGACCCCAAAGCATTGCAAGGGGTCCAGGACAGCTGGGGCTTGAGAGTGGGAAGATTCTGGTAGGAGGCAGGAGAGGCCAGCACGGGCCAGACCGCGGTGTCGGTTGCAGGCTGGGTGCAGAGGTTTGTCCTGTCTGGCTGGGGAGCCGCAGAGGGTGCAAAGGTGGCCTGTTTGAAAGCTCATTTCAGGCCGTGGTGGGGAAGGTATGGAGGGAGTGTGGAGAGTTTGCAGTTTCCTGGGGGAACTCTGTAGCCCGTTCCCACCCACCCCACCCGCTGGACTCTGGGCTCCAGTTCTGAGCCTGGTGTTACCTTGTGTGACATCCACCTTCTGACCCCGGGGGCGGGGGAGGTTTGATTGTTTGCAAAACTGTATGCACCCTTCTTTGCAATGTGACTTTCAGGCTCTTCCCATCCACAGGGGGGGAATCCATTTCCCCACCCCCTGAATCCTCCGGGACTTGCGTTGGCCGATAGAATTTGGTGGAAGTGACACGTGCTGACTCTAAACCTGGGCCCGTGAGGTCTTACATGCTTCTGCTCTCAGGGCTCTGCAGCCTCCGTGTGAACAGGCCAGGGCTAGCCCGCTGGATGATGAGAGACGTCACCACCTGTATCAGTTATCGCGGGCTGCATGACAAATGGCCCCCAAACTAAGCAAGACAACACGCATTTATGATCTCGCAGTTTCTGTGGTTGGGGAATCAAGGCTCGGCTGAGCCGGGTCCTTTGGCTTGGAGTCTTGTACAGCTGAACTCAAGGTGTCAGGGAAGCCAAAGTCATCACGAAGTTCACCTGGGGCGGAAGCCGCTACCGGCTCAGCTAACAGTTCATGGTAGATTCAGTTCCTCTGGGGCTGTTGGCCAGAGCCAGGGCCCAGATTCTGGCCACATAACTTTGCCATAGGGTGGTTTCACAGCATGGCAGCTGGCTTTGTCAGAAGGAGAAAGTGAGCGAAAGTGAGAAAAAGAGAGAGAGGTCAAGATGGCAGTCAGACTTTTGTAACCTCATCTCAGAAGAGACATCCATCACTTTTTTTTTTTTTTTTTTTCGCGGTACGCGGGCCTCTCACTGTTGTGGCCTCTCCCGTTGCGGAGCACAGGCTCCGGACGCGCAGGCTCAGCGGCCATGGCTCACGGGCCCAGACGCTCCGTGGCATGTGGGATCTTCCCGGACCGGGGCACGAACCCGCGTCCCCTGCATTGGCAGGCGGACTCTCAACCACTGAGCCACCAGGGAAGCCCAACATCCATCACTTTTACTGTAATCTAGTCATTAGAAGTGAGTCAGAGGGTCAAGCCCATTCTTATACTCATTGAGAACTGCCTCTTCCATGAAGCTTCCTTGGACCTCCTGCCTTGGGGACCTCCCTTTGACCCCATTGCATTTGGAGCCTGTGCTACCACTTGGCATTTCTCACGTCCCTCCAGGAAGAGCTGATCTTGTGTTTGGCATGGCCCGGTCTCGGTGGCTCCCTCTGTTTCCCGTGAGATCTTCCTTACCGACCAGTCCAGCTCCTCCTTCCCCGTGAAAGACACTGGAACACAAGTTCTGGGCGTTGTTCCAACTCCGTGTCCGCTGGCTCACCCAGAATCATATCTTCCGTTTAGCAGGAACGTCAGGAATGATGTAACTTTGGGTCCTCTCTGTGTATTACTGAGGTGTGACCTTTTAAAAAAACTTTATTTTGAGGTCATAGTAAATATGCAGATCGTTGTAAGAAGCAAGCAGAAGGATCCTGTATACCCTTCACTTACTTTCCCCTAATGATACCAACTTGCCTGACTATGTTACAATATCCCAACAGGAAATTGACATCGGTGTGATCCACCAACATTGTTCAGCTTTGCCAGTTTCACAGGCTCTCATTTGGGTGTGTAAATGTGTGTATTCAGCTCCATGTGTGGATTTTGTGACCACTACCAGCCACAGTAGACACAGTTCCATCAAAAGGATCTCTCATGGGACTTCCCTGGTGGTCCAGTGGTTAGGACTCTGCGTTCTCACTCCTGAGGGCCCAGGTTCAATCCCTGGTCAGGGAACTTAAGACGTCACAAGCCACACGGTGCAGCCAAAAAAAAAAAAAATCTCTTGTGGTGCCTTTTTACAGCCAGAGCTACCTCTCCTTCTCCCACTCCCCTGGAAGTCCCTGGCAACCACTAATCTGTTCTCCACCTCTAATTTTATCTTCATTTCAAGAGGGTTATAAAAATGGAATCGTAAGCTATGTAATCTCTTGAGATTTGGCTTTTGGCACTCAGCACAATTCTCTCGAGATCCATCCAAGTTATCATATGTATCAATAGATTGTTCTTTTTTTTAAATCGCTGAGTAGTATTTCATGGTATAGAGGTATTGCCATTTGTTTAATCATCCACCCTTTGAAGGGCGCTGGGGTTTTTTCCAATTTGGGGCTATAATGAATAAGCTGCTATGACCATTCCTGGAGAGATTTTAGTGTGAACGTAAGTTTTAATTTCTCTGGGATAAATGCCCAGGAGCACAATATCTGGGTCGAATGATAAGCACCTGTTTCGTTTTATAAGAAACTGCTGTACTCTTTTCCAGAAAGGTTGTACTGTTTTACATTCTCACTGGCATTGTATGAGTGCTTCATCTTCTTCACATCCTCACCAGCACTTCATCTTATCGTTACTTTTCATTCAAACCATCTGATAGGCATGTAGTGACAGGTCATTGTGGCCTTAATTGCATTTCCCTACCGGCTAATGATGGTGAGTATTTTTTCTGTTCTTATCTGCCTTCTGTGTATCCTCTTTGGTGAAATGTTTGTCCATACCTTTTGCCAATTTTCTGATTGGATTGTTTATTTCCTGTGAAGTTTGAGAGATGTTTTTTTACTCTAGATATGAGTCCTTTGTCAGATACGTGATTTGTAAATATTCCCGCCCCCCGCCCCCATCCAGAGCTTGCCTTTTCACCCTCTTAACTGAGTCTTTCACAGAGCAAAGTTTTAAATTTTGATGAACTCCAATGAACCAATTTTTCCTTCTATTAAATGTGTTTCCAGGGCTTCCCTGGTGGCGCAGTGGTTAAGAATCCGCCTGCCAATGCAGGGGACATGGGTTTGATATCTGGTCCAGGAAGATCCCACATGCCATGGAGCAACTAAGCCCGCATGCCACAACTACTGAGCCCACGTGCCACAACTGCTGAGCCCACGTGCCTAGAGCCCGTGCTCCACAACAAGAGAAGCCAGCACAATAAGAAGCCCACTCACTGCTACGAAGTGTAGCCCCCGCTGGCTGCAACTAGAGAAAGCCTGCACACAGCAACAAAGACCCAATGCAGCCAAAAATAAATAAAAATTACACACAAAAAAGAAGCTTTAAAAAAATGTGTTTCCAATAAACTCTTTATCTAGCCCTGCATCACAAAGATTTTCTATTTCTTTTCCTAAGTATTGTATACAGTTGACCCTTGGATAACACAGGTTTGAACTGTGTGGGTCCACTTACAAGCAGATTTTTTTCAATGGTAAAAACTACAGGACTACACATCCTTATTTGGTTGACTCCTCGGATGACAAAACCACAGATGGGGAGGAAACGCCTGTACAACGGGCTGTCTGTAAGTGGATATTCTATACGTGGATTTTTAAATACATGGAGGGCTAGTGCCCCTAACTCCCCGCATTGTTCAAGGGTCAACTGTAATTGTAGTTTTACATTTAAGTCTGTGGCCCATTTTGAGTTAATTTTTGTATAAAGTGTGAGGCTTAGATAGAGGTTCATTTTATTGTTGTTATTTATGGGTGTCCAGTTGCTCCAGTACTGTTTGCTGAATGAACTGTCCTTTCTTCCATTGGATTGCTTTTCCTCTTTTTTCTAAAATCAGTTGGGCATTTGTGTGAGTCTATTTCTGGGTTCTCTATTCTGTTCCAGTGACGTATGAGTCTAATCCCTCTGGCAAAACTACACTGTTTTGATTACTGTAACCATATAGTAAGCCTCAATATTAGAGAAATTTCTCCCAATTTAATCTTTTTCAAGAACATTTTTAGCTATTGCTATTTGAAGTCCTGTGCTTTTCCATAGAAAGTTTAGAATAAGCTTATCTATAAAAGAAAATCTTTCTGGGACATTAATAGTACTTGCATTAAACCTTTAGATCAGTTTGGGAAGAATTGGCATCTTTACTATGTGGAATCTTCCAATCCATGGATGTGGTGTATTTCTCCATTTATTTAGGTCTTCTTCTATTTATTTTATTAGTATTTTTTAACGGTCAGGATACAGATCCTGTACATGTTTTGTCAGTTTATACCTACATATTTTATTTTCTTTGAAGCAATCGTAAATGTTTTCAGTTTCACTTTTCGCAGGTTCATTGTTAGTACATTGAAATGTGATCGATTTTTGTGAGTTGATCTTTCATTGTGTGACATTGCTGAACTTCCTTATTAGTTCTGTGAGTTTTTTGATAGACTCCTTAGAATTTTCTATAAAGGCAATCATGCCTTTTGTAAATGGTGACAGTTTTATTTCTTCTCTTCCAAGCTATATATCTATTTCCTTTTCTTGCCTTATTGTACTGGCTAGAACCTCCAGTACTAAGTTGAATAAGTGGTGAGAGAATATATCCTTCTTTTGTTTCCAACCTCAGGGGGGAAGCATTGAGTATTTCAGCATTGAATATGATGTTAGTTGAAAGCTTTTGGTGGATGCTCTTAATCAAGTTGTGGAAGTTCCCTCTAGTCCTAGTTTTCCAAGAGCTTTTATAATGAATGAGTGTTGGATTTTGCCAGATGTGGTGGGGTTTTTTGCATAAATTGTTAAGATCATATGATCTTTCTTCCTTATCTTGTCAGTATGGTAGATTACATTGATTTTTGAATATATTGAACGAGGCTTGCCTCCCTAGAATAAAATTCCATTTCATTATGGTGTAAAATTCTTTTTTCTATATTACTGAATTCAAGTTGCTAAAATTTTTGTTGAGGATTTTTGAATCTAAATTCATGAGAGATACAGGCTTGCGTTTTTCTTTCTTTTAACTATCTTTATCTGGTTTTGGTGTCAGGGTAATATTAGCCTCATAAAATGAGCTGAAAGCATTACTTTCTCTTCTATTTTCTGGGAGAGATTGTGTAAAATTACTGGTTGCTGTAGGGATTACACTATATATAAACAACTTTTTGCAGTCTAGTAGTATTGATGCTTTACCACTTGAGTAAAATGTAACCTTACTTCCATTTAGGTCCCTTTAACCTCCTCATTAAAAAAAAAAAAATATATATATATATATATGTGTGTGTGTGTGTATAATATGTACATATACATATACTCATATATGTATAATTGCCTTAAGTATATTCTCTGCATACATGAATATCACTTCAGATGTCACAATTATGCTTCAATTATCAAATACAATTTAAGATATTCATGAGAAGTATAGTCATTATATTTAGCCCTATTTCTATACATTCCATAGTTCTTTTTTTTATCCTTTCTGAAGTTCCAAGCTTTCTTGAAACAAATAAAAAAAAGAGAAATTCTCAGTAAAGAAACAGAAGTTATATTTTAAAAAGCTTCTGTTTAGACCACTTCTTTTACCCAATCTTTAAGGATATGTTTGCCAACAATATATTCTCTTGGTTTGCCTTCATTTGAGAATGTCTCTCTTTCCCTTCATTTCTGAAAGATATTTTAATCAAATGTAGAATTTGCAGTTGATAGTTCTTTTTACAGCACTTGGAAAATGTTGGACCACTTCTTTTTGGCCTCCATAGTTTCAGATGAGAAATCTGCTATCATTCCCATATGATGTTTCCCAAATAAGTAATGTGTTGTTTCTGAATGCTTTCAATATTTTTTCTTTGTCTTAATTGGGACCCAGAAGATATAAACGTTAATTCTTTTCTTTCTGTCTCGAGGTCCCTGAAAATATTTTCTTTTTTTTTTTTTTTCCAGTTTATCTTTCTGTCTGTTATTGAGATTGGGAAATTCTATTGCTCTATCCTCAAGTTTGCTAATTCTATCCTTTGTCATTGCCAGTCTACTGAGCCCATCCTGTGAGGTTTTGGGTTTTTTTCCTGGTTATTGTCATTTTCAGTCTTTAAATTTCCATTTGGTTCTTTTTAATAGCGTCTATTTCTTTACTGAGAGTTTCTATTTTATTTGTTACAAAAGAATTCATAATTGCTTGTTGAAGCATTTTCACCATGGCTGCTTGTAAATTCTTGACCATTCCAAGCTCTGATTCATCTCTGTATAATGCCTGTCGACTGTCTTTTTTCATCCAAGTTGTGATTTTCATGGTTCTTGATATGAGGGGTGATTTTTCCATCCTATCCTGGACGTTGGGAGTGTTATAGTACGAGACCCTGGATCCTATTCCAGTTTTCTTTTTGAGCAGGCAGTCTCCCTGCTGAGATGTATTGTGCTGGCCAAAAAGTTCATTCGGGGTTTTCCATAAGATGTTATGGCTGAGGGCTGGACGGGTTGCATGATCAATTCCCACTGAGCCCCTGACAGCATCCTAGCAGAAGTGAGTGCTGACTCTACCTCACTGCAGCTGCGTAGGCAGCGGTTAGCTTTTCCCTCAGCTCTGCTGACACCTTTCCAGTGAAAGTGGAGAACCGCCTTGCACCATCTTATTGTCTCTGAGCACCCCCCACCACCACCCCCCCCCCCACGCTAGGCTCCCCTGACACAGGGACGGGAGAGGTGGAGCTCTGAATCCTACTGCTTTGTTGTTGCAGGGTAGGGGGCAGAAGCCCTGCTGACACAAGGGAAGGGGAGGGGGAACTCTGTCTTCTGCTTCTTTGTTCTGTCATGTCTAGGGATTTTCAGTTGTGGGAAGGAGGGCCTGGGAGGGTTGGGGATATGCCATCTCGTCCAGAGCTGGAAGTTCAGCTGTGACATGACCCTTCTATTCTGTTTCTTTATGTGTAAAATGGGTGTAATAATACCTGCTCTGCCTACACTGCGGAACTGTTTTGAGAATTAACGAAGATGTTCAAGCGTATGAAAGTACACCTGGTGAACCTGATGCTAGCAGAGAACGCGATTATAGTGATTGTTGTTTCTGAATCTAGGTTCTGGTAAGATGTAGCTTGAGAAGAGACAGGTGACACAGTAGGGCTTCCTCCACCTCCATCTTTCCGTTTAATGTTGGTGAGAGCAAACTTGACAGCCAGAAGTCAGCCTTCTCTTGCCTGTTGCCCTGTTTCTTTCGAGTCTGCGACGACCTTTGTCTTGACGATCAATAACCCTGGAGGAAGCTAGAGGAAAAGCGAAGATGAGGGGTGTAGCAAGGAGAGAGCAGCAAAGTAGCTTAAACAGCCTCATAAACCAGGGTAGCTGCACGTAGTAAGGACCGTGGCTGGGACAAGGGCCGTGTCTGCAGCACTGTTACCAGGAAAACAGTCACAAAAGAGAAATAATGCCGGACCTGGGAGGGAAGAAACAAGTCATAAAGGGGACCCAGAGTGGGTAGGGATAGCCATTCAGGATGGCCAAGAATGGCCCTGCCTCACTTAGGGGCATGGGACAGGGCTGGGGGCGGCCGCAACATCATCAACCAGGGTGACCTGGGTCTCGTGTGTCCTTGGTCCCCGTCCCAGGCAGGCGAAGAGTTGTGGACCTCCTGTGTTTGAGTCTCAGCTCTGCCACCTTGTGTCTGTGTGATTTGGGGTAAGTTCCTTGACCTCTCTGAGCCTCAGTTTCTCCTTCCATCAGTTGACGTTGGCAAAGGTGCCAACTCCACCAGGTTGTGTGAGGGTCAAATGTGAGGGAGAGTATGAGTCATCCAACCTGCCCGTAGTAGGGAACCGACGTATAAGGTAGTTCCCTTCTTGGCGCCAGGCCCAGGAGTTTTGGCCTCAGTCTAGGCTGGGCTCTAGCTCTTGGAGGCACCTCTTCAAGAGCTTACCTGCTCTGCCATTGTTTCTTCCACGGGTGGCCCAGATTTCGGAAGGGCAAGCCAAGGTCACCCTTCCCTAATCTCCTCTCCAAAATTCTCTTTGTTCCAGCCTCCTGGTTCCTCTTCCTCCCCTCTCCTGGTGGGTCTCCACCGACCTCACTCTGTGGGGGGCTCCGGAGGCCCGGTCCCTGGGGCTGCACCTGGGGAAGGGGCTTTCCTAGACCAGAGTGGGTGCCAGAGCAAACCGAGGGCCAATTTCATCTCCCACCCTCTGCCTTTAGTCTAAGGGAAGCTGGGTTTAATGCAGCTCAAGATCCCTCACTAAACTGTAAGCTCAGAAGATGGGGGCCACGTCTGCCCTGTGCGTGGTTAATACCCCTACCCGGTGCTGCATGGGAGCCAGCTCCAACCAGCCTGGGAGAGCCAACTGTTACATTTTAAGGAATATTGTAAGCTGACATTATTAAAAATTAGATCACAAAAACAAATCATGCTGCAAAGGTAACGAATACTCAAAACTCATCCCTTTCTAGTGATTGTACTATTACCTCTGCTCTCGAGGCCGTTCGCGTCTATTTATCTGTAGAGGGGACACACCGTGTAGAGGTGTGCTGTGTGGCATCGTGCTGGCATGGTGGCCACAGTGGGGGTATTTACACTGCAGGGATCGCACACGTCACAAATCAGAACTTGATTTACTGTTTGGTTGATTGTCTAGATTAAGACAGGTGGAGAAAAGGTTAATAATGTAGATTAACTTATGAATGTAGGTATGTCACGTTAAATTGTAAATAGCACAGAGATGTTCTTCCGATATTTGGTAACCGTTATCGGACTCGGCAAAGAAGTCGCTCAGGTCATTGGTGAAGAAGTAAAGTTCTAGTACGTGCGTTTGTTGTCTTACTTTCGTCTTAACACAAACGAAGATACTAACACCAATCATGACGGAATTCCTCCCCTAGAGCCAGTTGTTAAACACTAACCAGTACACCACTGTGTCTCGTGCCTACAATAGTACCTCGCTGAAAGGGCACACTCCATAAATACTTTTGGGGTGACTGGAATCAATGAACACCAGCAGCGAAGGACGTGGGGGGCTGTCTCACCCCTTCTGCAGTGGTGGCCCTGCATGTTTAGGATGCTGTGTCCCTCTCCCTCCTTGTTCTCTGCCTCTTTTGCTCGCATTCAACTGTACTCTGTCCCAGGGTTTCTCCAGCTGTAACGTGCGCACAAATCACCCGGGGGTCTCGTGGACGTGCAGGTTCTGACCCAATGGGCCTTTGGCAGGGACCAAGCTCTGCGTTTTGGACGAGCTCACAGGTGATGCCAATGCTGGTCACGACCTCTGCACCTTAAAAACTTCCCCAGCAACACTGCATTTACTAAGTCATAATCCATCTGTTTTCCTCTATTTTATTTATCCAAGACCTCAGGAACCGTCAAGCAGAACTTCTTATCAACAGGAACTGACAAGTGGACAAGTGTTACCTCGCGGGCCGATTTTAAATCGTGGGGAGCCGGGGAGGCCTGGCCTTTTAATTAGCTGGGACTTCTTATCAGCAGTCAATCCCGAACGTGGCATTTCCCATTGTTTGTGAACCCCTAATTGGGACTCTCTGATTTGGTCCCTGCAGGGCCAGTCCTTCACACGGGCTCATCGCGTTCTTTCACCCTGGCGGCTGCCTTTATATTATTCAACAGACATACCGCTGACACCATCAGAGTGAGCGGGGCCTCCTCCACATCTGTGCACGGTGTAGCGTCCTGAGCCGCTGAAACTAAAAAAAGAACAAAGGGGCTTCTGTTTGCTGCCGCAGCACCAGTGAAAAAGAAAAACAGATTTTTTTTTTTTTTTTACGTGAAACAAATAATTACTCAGACCAAGAAAGCCAGTGGACAGATTTCCTCTTGTTTGGGCTCCTGGTGAAACTGCGGAATTTTGCAGGTGGGGGTTCTGTGCCTTGCGAAGTCACTTTCAGTTACTCTTAATGCACCACGTAAAAGAGAAAAAGGATGAAACAAGTGGTATCCTGGGAAAGTGGAGAAAGGAACAAATTAAGCAACTGGGGGTTGAGTTCATGCTCGCTTCCAAAGAATAGTCGGTTTTCAGTTGATAAGAGGCCTGTTGGCTTTCTTGTAGCCTCCTTGCGGAGCTGGAGTGGAAATATCCATCATCTCTGGCCCTGCCTGGGCCCCTTTGAAGAGAAACGCCTCCTGCTGCCTGGGGCATGGCTGTCTGAGCATCTGTGGTTTTCGCCAGGTGACCTCACCTGGCTTAGCAGGTGGGACTAGAGGTGAGGACTTGACCGCAGGCAGCCAACCCAGAGCGTGACCAGCAATCTGCCAGGTCGTGTAAGTTGATGACAGACCAGAGGGAAGCTGACAGCTGACGGCTCCTCTGAGGAGACTGGGGGGCGGGAGGGACCCTCTGTTTCTTAAAGATTGAGAAAGCCATCAGGAGCAGAGAAAGACCTAAGCCTTCTAAAAAACCACGGCTCGGGAGGTCCCACGCAAAGGTTTTCCCCTCTGTCCGATGAGAAACAAATCCAGATTTTGTAAGGCGAGGCTGTATTTGGCAGGATTATTGTGAGCGGGAAGGTGGGGCTCAGGGACCCTTGCAGTTTGGGGAAAGCTCTGACCATAAATCTGTGAGTGTGGAAGGGTTAGGCGCAGGGTTTTTCTTTTATGGAAGAGAGTGAACAAGGCTAGGAAGAGTGGGTGTGGGGAAGTCGTCTGAATGGGAGTGGGAGGGAGAGGAAGGGGCAGCAGATCAGAAAACGTCCTACCCCAAGGACAGCCTGTTCTCCGGAGGAGCTGTCTGCCCGCTCACCTGCAGGTGGGCCAGGGTTCAGGCACCTGAGGAAGGAGAGACGCTTAACCCAGGTTCTGTTAACGGGGGTTCGTTCTGGTTGATTAGTGGGACGAGCAAGCCAGCAAATCATTTAGGAAGCAGAAGATGGGAATTTGTGGGGGGAGGGTCTGAGTCTGGCCTTGTGTTTGGCAAATAAGGCAGCAGCATCCTTGAGTCTTATCCAAGTCATATTGGGGGAGGGTGTTTCTTTTCAGTAAGCTGTTTCCGGAGCACAAGAGGGCGGGGAATTTCTTAATCACGTTGTTTTCCCAGAGCACAGGGCTCAGATAAAATTCAACATTTCCACCCCCAGGGGTTACCTCAAACACTTCATGGCTTATGGATACTCTAGAATACTGTCACCTTTGCCTAAAGCCCCATGATGGTCCTCTGGGCCTACCCCTTCTAGAAGCTTCCCTCCTACCCTGTCCCCCCAAACAAGCTGGTCCCTCAAATCGTGGAAGAGTTTGGCATCAGGAAACAAGGGCTGAGCAGAGAGGCTGCCCTGGAGTTTGAGGGAGGATCCTCCTGGAGTCCGTCCATCCCTAACTCCATCTCAGGCCCTGTTGTAAGGAGGGGACCCTCGGTCTCTACCCGCCTCCTACCCTCTTTCATCCTAATCTCTCACCAGCTCTTTCCCCAACAGCAGACTCTGACCCTCCCTGCCAGGTTCTGTTGCAAACCCGAAAGCTTCTTGACTGTGCAGATCTGCCTGTAAAAATAGTGCCAGGAGCTGGGTTGCCACAGAATGGTGGAGAGTTCAATAAAACTAATATTCATTGTTATCATTATTAGGATAAATAATATAACTCCTCAAAGTCCCATGGGCGTGACTACGTGCCAGGCACTGCTGGAAGCACATTACACGTGTGAACTGATTCATCAGATCCAAGCAACAGCCCTGCAGAGGTAGGTAGTCTTGCTATTCCCATTTTACAGAGCAGGAGACTGAGGCACAGGGAGGTTGTTACTGAGCTAGGGTTTCAACCCAGGCAGCCTGACCCCACAGTGGGCCTTTCACCACCACCCTCCGCCATGCTCAGGGCTCCAAGGCAGCACCATCTTGTTTCGCATAAATGATTATTTTCCACTTCTTGGCAGCTGGAGCGAAAGGATTACCTGCTGTAAAGTCAGGGCCGGGTGTTTGTTGCTGAGGCAAGTGGGCGGGTCTGTTCCCTAAAGCTGGCTGATACCAGAAGTGTCTGGTTACCCAATGCACTCTTTCTAGACCAGAGTTGGGAACCTGGGTGCTTTTCCTTTCAAGAGGCTCTCAGATAGAGTTAAATGAGCTTGAGATTTCATTAAGATAGCTATTGTGTAAGGAAACTGGGCAGTCTGGCTGAACAGGTTTTGGTTTTGTTTTGTTTTGTTTAAAAGAAGTACCTATTTTATTTTTTTAAACATCTTCATTGGAGTATAACTGCTTTACAATGGTGTGTTAGTTTCTGCTGTAGAGCAAAGTGAGTCAGCTAGACGTATACCCGTATCCCCATATCCTCTCCCTCTTACGTCTCCCTCCCACCCTCCCTATCCCACCCCTCTAGGTGGACACAAAGCACTGAGCTGATCTCCCTGTGCTATGCGGCTGCTTCCCACTAGCTATCTGTTTTACATTCGGTAGTGTGTATATGTCCATGCCACTGTCTCGCTTCGTCCCAGCTTACCCTTCCCCCTCCCCGTGTCCTCAAGTGCATTCTCTACGTCTGCGTCTTTATTCCTGTCCTGCCACTAGGTTCTTCAGAACGATTTTTTTTTAGATTCCATATATATGTGTTAGCATACTATTTTAAAATAAGATGAGTTTCAGTCTGGTGACCCTCTCTCTGCAGGCAATCACCTCTCTCCTAAACCTGGCTAGGAGGGGGTGTCACTGTGGCTGCTGCCTGCAGTGCCATGATTTGGGGTTCGCCCTGGAGATGGGCAGGGCCAGCGTGAGGACAGCAATCATAATGGCAGTGTCTACATATTGATGATTGAGTCCTGCTATGTGCTGGGCACTGGGTTAAGCCCTCAACATACATTGTATCTAATTTTTACAATAACCCTGGAGATGTATTATGATTAAAAGCCTTGCCTTGGAGTCACCCCGAAATTGGTTTAAATCTCTGCTCTACCACTTAATAAGCTGTGGCCTTTGTAGGTTACAATCCCCACCGTAATTTCAGTTTCCTCATCTAAAGGTGGGCATCCTGATAGAATCTGCCTAACAGGGCTCTTGTGAGAATTGATAAAATAAATCATGCATATAAAGTAATGACTAAATAAATAAACCTTATTTTTTAAGTGGGCGTAGCTATCCTCACTGTGCCCAAGAGGACACCAAAGTTCAGAGAAGGGACAGGACATGCTCCCAAATCGCAAAGCTAGTCGGTGGTGGAGAAGAAATGGGCAGATCTGGATCTGAATTCTGGCCGCAGTAAGCGATTCGCAAGTGGGAGAGTACTGGTGGTAATGGTGAGTATTATTACTACGACAAGCTGGTGGCTTGGGGTCCCCGGAACCTGAGCTGTGACTAACAAGCTGGGAGAGTGAGGCTTATGGCTGATGGTAATAACCACCGCTGATGCGCCGATGCAGATGGGGCTTGCAAGGTGATTGTTAAAAACGATCTCCTCTCACGCCTTGCTTTGTTCTCTTTATGTGCCAGTGAACCAGAGGGTAGGCTAAAGCTCACCTGACCCCTCAGAGGTGACGATGCCCTCCCCGCCAGAAATTTAAAAACACAGCACACGTACTCAGGGGTACACGTCAGGAATCCATTAGATCTTCCAGAGACGTTGTGGGACCACTTGTCTTGATAATAAGAATAATAATAACAACAATGACAGAGAGGCAGTGTGTGCACTGGTTACAAGTATAGACTGGGAGAGTCAGCTCCAGTCCTGGGTTCAAAACCTGGCTCCATCATTGGCTAGCTGTGCAACTTTGAGTAAGTTCCCTAACCTCTCTGAGCCTCAGTTTCCCCATCCATAAATGGGGACAATAAAAAGTAACTACCACTCAGAGTTGGGGTGAAGATGGAATGACTTACTGCTTGTTAAGTGCCCAGTACGTAACCAAACCCACGATGAAGTTTAGCCATTATTTGGAAAGACAGGTTCTTCTCGGCTCCCAGGGAGGCTGAGGTCATATTTGTGTGGGGGTGGGCTGATTCTGAGGCACTGTGTTCGCGTTGTCTTATCTTCGAGCACAGCATGGTGGCAACTTTGGCCTCACGCCTCCTTCCTCTCAGGAGGAAGTAAATAAACGAAGACCTGGCAGGTCCCACAGACAACCAGCCAAATCCACCACCCCTGCCCTTGCTCTCCCCTGCTTACCTGCCCCCAACACACATTTGACCCCTTTCTTCGGTGTGTCTGAATTCTACTGCATCCTGGGGAGAAAGCCAAGTTCTTAGTTGTGACATTGGCCTCTTTTCCCTTTTGTTTAAAAAAAAATGGTGAGAAATCTTCCCTTCTTGCATTCCTGCACCGTCTCCTCTTTCTCGCCCTCAATTTCTTAGGAATGAAATCACCCAAGATATAAATAAAATGCTCTAAATAAATCTCTGCTCTACTGCAGCATAAGACATATCTGCATGTGTATGTGACTGTCAGCCAAGATAAATTAACCTCCAATGGAAGTCATTTTCACGTAATTAATTATTCCTATATCAGCTGAAAGAGACAGGTGCACCACTGGCCTGCTTTGCCTGGACTTCTCAATGAACTTTTAAAGAAGGTTACACGTAAACATGCTAAATGACTGGTATGCAGCTATGGCTTTTGTTCTGATACTGTTTCTTGACTTGGAACCTTCGCTTCTCAATTACTGCAAATGAAAAACAGAAGAACTGACATCAGAGGCATTTAAAAAAAATAAATTTATTTATTTTATTTCTTTGTTTTTGGCTGCATTGGGTCTTCGTTGCCGTGCGCATGCTTTCTCTAGTTGCGGTGAGCGGGGACTGCTCTTCGTTGTGGCACGCAGGCTTCTCATTGCAGTGGTTTCTCTTGTTGCAGAGCACGGGCTCTAGGTGTGTGGGCTTCAGTAGTTGTGGCTCGTGGGCTCTAGAGCACAGGCTCAGTAGTTGTGGCACATGGGCTTAGTTTGCTCCACGGCACGTGGGATCTTCCCGGGCCAGGGCTCGAACCCGTGTCCCCTGCATCGGCAGGCGGATTCTCAACCACTGCGCCACCGGGGAAGCCCAAGAGGCATTTTGGACGTACAGGATGTGCTAAATCAAGCAGCAGGAATGCAGTATCTTCCATCAGCCGACGTTTTCCTTCTCCAGCTTAAGAAAGGGGTTTGAGTTGTTTGGGTTTTTACAGCAAAACAGCTTGTGATGTGGTTAAGTCTGTTATTAGCAAAAGTTCTCTCGGTGTCTTGGTGGTCAAAGCCCTGGCATATTAAGATATCTGGATAAGCTGGGAAAATAGCAGGATGAATGAGAAGATGACCAGGTGACTTTGCAACTTCTAGAATGAAAGTATCCAGATAAGGACTATCAGGGAGTTGGTATCTCTAGCGGAGTGCCTTAGGGCTTTATCCTTAGCCTTTTTCTGAAACCATTCAAGACTGATCACAGAGGGACGTGTTATGAAGCAGGACAGAATCGGACCAGTCAACCCCAACAGACTGGAATGATAGGTCTGTTGGACAGACTGTTGTTTTCCAAAATAAATAAAATTCTGTGCTGGGGGTAAGAAAAGTAAAAGCAACTACAGGGTACAAAGAATTAACAGCCACCTATGATCTTAACCTTTCTGAGTCATTTGGTTTTAAGTGTGCCTCTTGTTTATAAGCAGCATATAAGTCTATTTTAAATCCAAGTTGATATTTAATATGTGAGTTTAACCCAATAACGTTTATTGTGATTACTGATACATCAGGATTTAATTCTGTCATCTTATTTTGTATTTTTTCTATTGGCCTTGTTTCTGCCCCTTCCTTTCCTTTCTGCTATGGATTGATAAGTTTTCTTTATTTTCTTTCGTTTCTTTCACTGTGATGGAAATGATAGCTTATATTTCTGTTCTTTTTAAGTTACTCACAAAAGTTTCTAACACAATTACTTTGTGTATTTTTCTCAAAAGCCTAAAGGTATACAGTGTCTCTGTTCTTCCCTCAAGCAAGAAAAGGGCTTTAGCAAATTCATCCTCTTCCCTCCCACTTTCCATGTCACTGCTCTATAGAAGTTCATATCTATCTTTTGTAAACACAAAAATACCTTTTCTTAGAGTCAGTAGTTAACAAGACTTATCAAATTATTTAATGATGTTTTTGTTTGCTCTTGTTTCCCCTGTCCCACTCCTTCATCAGAATGTAATTTTCTTTCTTCTGAAGTACATCCTTTAGTAGCTTTCTTATGGGAGGGTGGGACCATCTGTGGAAACAAACTCTTTTAATCATTTTGGTGTGTGAAAGTATCTTTATTTTGCCCTCACGCTTGAATGATAGCTTATCCGGGTATATTTTTCTAGATTGACATGTTTTTTTCCTCAGCAGTTTTATGTTTCTTGGTATCTGATGTTGCTGATGAGATGTCTTCCTAACTGTGTTTGCTTTGTGGGCAATAAATATCCTCTCCCTGGCAGCTATGAATCTTTTTCTGTTTATCCTTAATACTCTGCAGTTTCACTAAAATTGTCTGTGTGAATTCATTTGTATTTATCCTACTCAGCGCAAGATGTGAAATTTCTAATTAAGGATCCAATATCTTTCTGCAAAAATAAACTTGAGCAAATGGAAAGACATTTCTTATTCTTGTACAGGATGGCTCAACATTACGAAGATGTCAATTCTTCATAAAAATACCAAGTATTGTTTTGTTTTCTGCAGCTAGACAAGTTGATTTGAATGTTCAGATAGAAAGACAAACATGCAAAAAATAGGGAAACCACAAAAAGGGCAATAAAGGCTAACTACTCTTCCAGATATTAAAACATTATACAGCCTCTATAACTAAGAATGTAGTGCTGGCGCATAAACAGGAAGAAAGATCAGTATGAAATCTGGAAATAGACCCAAGAACACATGAATATTTATTATGTGATAAATGTGGTATCTCAGATCACTGGGGATAGGAAAGACTTCTTTTTTTTTTTTTGAAGTATAGTTACTGTACAATATTTTATAAGTTACAGGTGTACAATATAGTGATTCATAATTTTTAAAGGTTATACTCCACTTATAGTTATTATAAAATATTGGATATATTCCCTGTGTTATACAATATATCCTTGTAGCTTATTTTATACTTAAGCTTTATCGTTTGTACTTTTTATTCCCCTACCTTAACATTGTCGCTTCCCCTTTCCCTCTTTCCACTGGTAAACACTAATTTATTCTCTAGATCTATGAGTCTGCTTGTTTTTTGTTATATTCACTAGTTTGTTGTATTTTTTAGATTTCACATATAAGTGATATCATACAGTATTTGTCTTTCTCAAGACAGACTTTTAACTAAATGGTTTTGTGATAGGTATTTGGACATAGAATCAAAATTTAATCCATTCCTCATACCATAAACTAGAATAAATTCAAAATGGATTAGAAATCTAATGTAAATAATGAAACCACACAAGTGTTTTTTTTTTAAATTATGGGTGAATTCCTTTACAACCTGGCTGTGGAGAAACCCTTTCTAACCATGATGAAAAAATCTAGGTGCAATAAATAAAAAGTCTGGTACATTTGATTGCATGAAAAATATACTTTCTATGGTTAAAAAATCAATGTAAGCCAAGTAAAAAACAAACAACAAAGAGAAACCAGGGAACAGGAGTGTAACCTGTATAACAGATAAAGGGCTAATATTCCTAATATATTAAAAAGCTTTTTTAAAGGGAGGGGTGAAAGACCACAAACTTGACTGAAAAGTGAGCAAAAGACATAACCACATACTTCATAAAAATCAATACACAGCTAGCCCTTTTAGACATATGAAAAGGTATTCAACTTTACCCTCAATAAGAGAAATAGAAATTAAAACTATACTGAGAAATGGTACTGAGGTACCATTTCTTACCTTTCACTTTAACAAAAATTCAAGAACAACTGAACAACACTCTATGGGAAGATGCAGTGGGGTGCAAAATAACTAAGCCCTCCAGAAAGGAATTGGACTATATTCAACCTAATACCAAGCATCTACTCTTTGACCCACCAATCCTACTTCTAGGAATTTGCCCTGAAGACACATCTCCACAAATATGAAATGACATATGATTTAAAACCAGTTATCGCAGCCTTGTTTCTAATATTGGGGACAACCTAATTGCCCATCCATAGGAGACTGATTGAATAAATTAGGATACATCCATGCAATAGATTATTAGGCAGCTGGAAAAACCAATGAGGAACATCCCCAAGAACTGATAGAGTGATTTCCAGAATATGTTGTTATGTAAAAAAAGCAAAGTGCAAAAGAATGTTAAAATATGCTTAGTTTCGTATGTATGTGTGTATTTGATTTTATTTTTCAAGTAAAACAACACAGGAAATATAAACCAGAAATTAATGAAAGCAATTACTTAAAGGGTTTAGGGGACTGGGATAGGAACTGAGACTTCCCTGAGTATAACTTTTTACAGTTGGGTTCTGTAACTACCATATTTATAATCATCTTCTATTCACAGCCCTTCTTTGTTCCCTCTTTCTTTTTTATCTTTTTCTTTTCTTCTTTTTTTTTTTGTCTTTGTTTCTTTTTCTGCCTTCGCTGGCTTGAATTAAGCATTTTATGTGATTCAATTTACTCTCCACTATTAGTATGTCAATTATATTTCTTTTAAGAAATGTTTTAGTGGTTTCAATATATATTTACAACTAGTCCAAGTCCACTTTCAAATAACAGTACATTGCTTCCTTATAACAAAGTATTCCCAATTTCTGTTATAACGTTGGTGGCATGCATGTCACTTATCTATTAGATATAATCACCCAGTACCTTGTTGCTATTATTATCTTGAACAGTTACCTAGCAGATCAATTAAGAATAAAAAAATAAAATATTTAAAAATTTTATCTTCATTTATTCCTTCTCTACTGTTCTTCCTTTCTTTTGCAGATCTGAGTTTCTGCTCTACATCATTTCCTTTCTCTCTGAAGAATCTCTTTTTAGCATTTTTTTTACAAGGCAGGTCTACTGGCAACAAGTTCCTCACTTTTTGTTTGTTTGAGAAAGTATTTCTTCTTAACCTTTGAAGGATAACTTTGCTAGATACAATTTCTAGGCTGGAAGTCTTTTTTCATTTCCTTTCAACACATTAAACATTCCACTCCACTCTCTTTTTGCTTGCATGGTTTGTGAAGAGAACTCTGATATAAATTCTCATTCTTGCTCCTCTGTAGGTAAGGTGCTTTCTTCCTCTGTCATCTTTCAAGATTTTTCTCTTTGTCTTTGATTTTCTGCAATTTGAATGTGATTTGCTTAGGTGTAGACGTTTTGGTATTTATCCTCCTTGGTGTTCTCCTAATTGAAGTTTGGTGTATATCATTAATTTTGAAAAATTCTCAGTCATTATTACTTTAAATATTCCTTTTATTTTTCTGTTTCTCTTTCTGTTATTCCCATTCCACAAATGTTGTACCTTTTGTAATCGTTCCACAGCTCTTGGGTATTCTGTTCCTCATTTCCCCTCATTCTTCTTTCTCTTTGCATTTCAGTTTGGGAAGTGTCTATTGACATTTTTCAAGCTCAATGGTTCTTTCCTCAACCATGTTCAGTCTACTGATTTGCCCATCAAAAGCATCCTTCATTTCTGTTACAGTTTTTTTTTTTTAACAGCATTTCCTTTTGATTCATTATTAGCATTTTCTTCTCTCTGCTTACATTACCCATCTTTTATTACATATTATCCACTTTTCCCATTAGATCCCTTAGCATATTTATCATAGTTATTTTAAATCCCCAGCCTGATAATTTCAACATCTGTGTCATACCTGAGTTTGATTCTGGCTCTTGCTTTGTCTCTTCAGACTGTGTTTTTCCTTGCCTTTTTTCATGCCTATAATTTTTTATTGAAAGTCAGACATGGTGTATCAGTCCATAAGAACAGAAGTGAGTAGGCTTTTATTATGAGTTTTCTGTTTACTGGCTGGAGGTTAGGCTGTGTTAATGCTTGCTGCAGCTTCAGTGTCAGAGGCTTCAATGTCCTCTAGTGTCCTTGTTTTTTTCTCCCTGTTTTCTCTGGGTTTCCCTGGAAACTTCTTTTTAAATAGAGTCTGTGTCTTGCAGATTTCTCAGTTGTAATTCCCTATGATTATGCTGGAGCCCTATTGAGGTGGTGGTGAGGTATGGGGGAGGGGAGACATTCTATCATCTTATATTAAATCTCAGGGCTTTTTCAGTTTGGGTTTTGGTTGTTTTTGTTTTTTAGTCGACCTGAGTCCCTGAGCTATGACCTTCTCAGAGTTTCTCAGCCTTTTTTCCCTCAACTTCTGTGAGATGGGAAGGCTAGAGTGGGATCCAGTTGTCTAACTGCCCTTCCCTTAGATCAGAGAAGGTTCTGGAAGTTTCCATTGAGAGCAGGCCCGTGTTGCTGAGAACTGAATGTTCTCGGTGTATTTCAAAGTGGTTACTTTCTGCTTCCTCCTGAAGCATGGGGGCATTTTTCTCCTTTCTTCACTGGGAGAACCTGGTGAGTCTCTTGAAGATAAAACTGTGAAATTGGGGGCCTCCCAAAACTGGGCCCCCAGGAGTCTAAATTCTCCAGTGACTTCTATTCTCCAGAAGCTGTGATTCTCTGTATTCACCCATCTCTCCAAATTTCAAGGCAGAGGTTTGCCCTATGACCTCAGTTCTACGAGGGATCTAAGAAGAGTTGTTGATTTTCAGTTTGTTCAGCTCTTTTTCTTCTTGGGAGGATGGGAGCTGAAAGTTGGAAATCAGATTCCTGTTTTCTTTTTCTTGCTTTCTTTTCACCATTTTTTTCTGAGACCATTTCTATTTATTTCCAGTGCCTTTGATGAATACATCTCTTTTATAGATTTGTTAGTTGTTGCTCTAGGTATTACATTAGGGTCTTTGCGAAACATTTAACAGTCTACTCATGTCCATATTTTAGCAGATTGAGCAAAATGTAAAAACCTAACTTCTTTTTAATGTCCCTTTACCCTCCCCTATTTATAATATAATTACCATTGAGAATCACATCAGACGGTGTTATAATTTGTGCTTTAACCATCAAACATAATTTACAGATTTCAAGAGGAGAAGTCTATTGTGTTCTTTCTTCTCTCCTTGTGTTCCAAGATTCCTTCTTTTATCATTTCCTTTCTGTTTATAAAACTTCAGTTAGCTATTACTTTAGCTTATTTCTGCTGGTGACAAATTCTCTGAGGTTCTATTCATTCCAAAAAGCCTTGATTTTTCCTCCATTCCTGAAGGAATTTTCACTGTATATAGAATTCTGGACTGGCAGTTCTTTTAGTTTGGCACTTGAAAAGTGTTGTGTCACCTCCTTCTGGCCTCTGTTGTTTCTGATGGGAAATCCACTGTTGCATGGATTGTTTTCCCCCTTTAAATAAGATCTCATTTCTCTCTGCTTTCAAGATTTTTTTCTTTTTCTATTTTCTTTTCCAACCAAAGGGTTTTCATAAATTTGATTGTGATATGGATTTCTTTTAGTGTATCCTGTTTAGGGTTTACTCAGCTTCTTGAACCTGTAAATTTGTCCTTTTCCAAACTTAGGAACTTTTTAGCCATTATTTCTTTGAAGACTTTTTCAGTCCCACCCATTTCCTCCTCTTCTTCTGGAACTCAGATAACATGAATATTAGATATTTTGTTATAGTGCTACAGATTCCTGAGGCTCTGTTCTTTTTTTTGTGTGTGTGTGTGTATTTTCTCTCCGTTGTTCAGACATGGTCATTTTTATTATTCTTTCTTCACGTTCACTATTGTTCTCTCCTCTCCATGCTGTTAAGCCCATCCATTGAGATTTTTATTTTGGTTGTTGTATTTTTCAGTTTTAAAATTTTTATTCTATTTTAAAAAAATATTTTCTATTTCTGTGCTGAGACTTTCTATACCTTCATTTGCTTCAGGGGTGTTCATAATTGTTCCCTGAAGCATTTTATGTTGAGTGCTTTAAAATCTTTGTCAGATAATTCTAACATCTGCGTCATCTCTGTGTTGGCATCTGTCTTAGTTTTCTAGGACTGCCATAACAAATTACCTTAAACTGGGTGACTTAAAGCAACAATACTTATTCTCTCCCAGTTCTGATGGCTAGAAGTCTCAGATCAAGATGTCAGCAGGGTTGGCTCCTTCTGGAGGTTTGAGGGAGAGTCTGTTCCAGGCCTCCCTCTCAGCTCCTGGTGGCTACCAGCATGCTTGTCATTCCCTGGCTTGTCAATGCACCATTCCAGTCTCTGCCTCTGGCTTTCTTTTGGTCTATCTATCTGTGTCATTGTTCCTATAAGAATAGGAGAGGAATCACCTAAATCCATGGTGACTTCATCTTGACCTCCTTAACTGATGACACCTGCAAAGACCCTATTTCCAGATAAGGTCACATTCTGAGGTTCCAGGTGGGCATGGACTTTAGGGGGATGCCCTTCAACACAGTAGAGCATCTGCTGATTCACTTTCCTCATTCAAGTTGAGTTTTGTTGGTTCTTCATATGGTTAGTAATATTTGATTGAAATGAGCGTTTGAGTATTTGTTATGAGATTCTGGATTTTATTTAAACCTTCTGTTTTAACATTTTTTTCTACACTTCCTCGGCTGAAGGAGGGGGTCCTCCCCTTGTTATTTCCAGGTGTTGGGGTTGGGGGAGGGGATGCAGGTTCCCCACTTCGTCTCCAGGGACATGAGAGAGAGCCATGCTCCTCGTTAGTGCTGAGCGGAGGGGTGGCTTCAGGCTCCCCACCAGCCACCACTGATACCACCCTGGCTGGTGGGCACATGGGTACTTCCTTACTCCTTTCTACATGGTGTCCACTGTTATGTGAAGGTTGCCTTGTTTCCACTGGATAATGCTGAGTGGTCTGATTCTCCACTTGGATCTTCGGACACACTCCAGCAAGGAGGTGGATGGGCATGTTATCCTACCAGGTATGGGTGGAAGTCTAGCCCCCACCCCCACCCCCACGCTGTGGTCTCCACTGACACCGTTGGGTGGGGCCTCATACCCATTCAGTGGGGATGAAAGTTCTGACTTTCACTCAGCCTTTGCTGGTGGGAGTGTAGGTGAGGTCACAGTATTTTCTGTGATGTTTGCCTGCAGTAGAGCGGCTATTGTCTAAAAGTTTCGTCTTTCTAGGCTGGTGTTTTCTTGGTTCATTAGCTAGAGAAAGCAGGCTTTCCTTGAGACTTTCTTTTTTGTCTGTGCCTCTTGGTATTTCCAAATTGCTAGCTTTTCTGATGGGATGTATGAGGGATAAACGAGGCAAAAGGAAACTAAAGAACTCAGTTCTGTCTCATTTCTTCTTTCCTCGGAACACTGCCATCTTCTCTGCACCTCTCAACGTCTTTTTGTGTTTGTTTTATGTATGATCTCCAGGGTTTTTAGGAAAAAGCACACGAATCCCATCTTTCTGTGAGTGGAAGTTCTTATTTCCAGGATTTTTAATTTTTTAAAGTCTTGCTTTTTTGTTCATTCTTTTCAGCTTTGTTTTTCTTTGTTATCTTGGTCTTGTTCAAGGGGTATTGTTCCTCCTTTTATCTTTGAGAATTGTAATCATACTTATTTCAAAACCATTTCGGATTACCCTAATGTTTTCATCTCCTTGGGACGGATAAAGCTGTTGGTCATCTCATATAACAGCGGTCCCCAACTTTTTGGCACCAGGGACCTGTTTCGTGGAAGAAGAGTTTTCCATGGACTTGGGGTGGCGATGGTTTGGGGATGATTCAAGCGCATTACATTTATCGTGTGCTTTATTTCTATTATTATTACATGGCGATATATAATGAAATAATTATACAATTCACAATAATGCTGACAGGAGGCAGAGTTCAGGTGGTAATGCGAGCAATGGGGAGCAGCTGTAAATACAGATGAAGCTTCGTTTGCTCACCGCTTACCTCCTGCTGTGCAGTCCGGTTCCTAACAGGCCAAGGACTGGTACCTGTCCAGTCCCCAGGGTTGGAGAACCCCGTTGTAAAAGATGTGCGTTGGAATTTTAGTTTGAAAACTCATCTTGAAGAGAAGTTCTGCGTGTATATCGGTATATTTCCCCTCCCTGGGATTGCCCCACTGTGACCAGCAGTTTTGCAGGGGCCTCCACCAAGCCCACTGGGTTTCTGAGTAACAAGGGGGCTTATACTGGGGGCTTGGGGTTTTTGTCCTACAGGGACATTGACAAGGTGTGATTTGGCATAAGTTCTGCAGGTGTCTCTGCTGATTCCTGCCACCTCAGGCAATCACCCTGGGCTACGGTTGCAATGCTTCAGCCTCCATTCATGGGTGGAAGAGTCCTCCCCAGACTGGACCCCATCCTGGGATAGGTGGAAACAATTTGCTGTCTTCTTTACCTTGCAGGATTTGGCTCCCAAAGAATCGATGTGTTTTTCAAAGGAAGTTAGGTCTTAAAACATATGTTTACACTTTACTCATTATTTCTGTGATTTTGGAGATGGAAGGGGGAAGCGTTGTGTGAATTCATGTTGCCATTTTTATGGGAGGTAAACTCCTCTCCCCACCTACAGCTTTGAAAAAGCAGCTCGGCTTCACGGAGCATGGATTGCCTTGATGTTTCAGTTGCTATCTTAATTAGCTTGTAGTCAGGTGTTGGCTTAATAACTGTATTAAGCCGAATAAAGATAACAATCCTTTTAAAAGATTATTGACTGATACTTTAGCTTTTTCAATCAAAAACCTTACATTGCAAAATGACATATTTCAGGCATGTATTAGCTTGGGTAACAAAAGTAAAGAGGCTGCATAGAATCTTTGAACATCACTGAAGTTCCTGCTCTGGTACACAGTTATAGTATTTTTGTAAAATTACAAAGAAAGTAAGAGGATGTGATATTTCTCTCTGAAAGGCACCTTCTTTTTCCAGCACATCCTCAGGCCTGTAATCCCCAAAGCCGGGCAGGGTTTCTGCTCCCTGGTCTTCCTGTCTGTTCACCTTCAGTCCAGGTGATCAGCCAAAATGCGTTTGAACAAACATAGCAATTTTGCCCACCCCCAATGCACTTTATTTTCTGTCCCCCGTCGCCACTCCAATTTGGCCATAATTGTACTGTTCCCATAACAACAGCCAAATGACTGGAGCTTTGTGGAGGGCTTATAACAGGGTTGTCCACAAAGCTGCTGGCAATGCCGCGCAGACCCTGCATATCAGCAGCTCACAAAAGAGACAGCTATCGGGGCGAACGCTTCTTGGCAGCTCCAAAGCCAACTTGCAGCTGATACTGTTGCTGCATTTCTGAACGGAGGCCCAGCACCCCGTCTCTCTCCTACATTCCTCACATGCACAAAGCCTTCAGATCGCCATTCCCTTGTGGCCTGCCTGGGACAGTTAAAAATGCACACACAGAGAGAAACACACAACGAAAACTCCTCTGTATATATTTCACCAAACTGCAGCAAAAATCGAAGAATCACATTCTCCATGAGGTCTCAGGGCTGTGCTCAGATAATGTGGTAGCACGACACCAGTGCCCAGAATCAAAACACCTTTATGTGCCTCTCTCTACAGATAGATGGAGACACACACACACACACACACACACACACACACACACACACACACAGCTTTCCTTTCTGCTGAGCCACTGTGTGATTTCAGGGAGCAAATTTGTCAATCAAGGTAGAAGAGCTGGCTGGATAGGAACTTTCTTGTCATGGCTGGCAGGTACACAAAGCTAGGTGAGATGCGTCTCTACCATCAGCTATCTCGCTCTCTCAGTAATAAACGAGACGACCACTGCTGGTAAACTGGGAGCAGAATCCCACATTGTCTGAACTTAGGGCTGCGACTTTGCAAATTGAAAGCTCCCCGTACCCTTGCTGGTGTGCTGCTGACACGTGAATTGGCTTCATCAAAACCTGGGGGGCAGGGGAGCAGCAGACAGTTGTGAGTCCCGTTCATTTCAGCTGCAGACTCTCAGGGTTTGGTTATAATGACGATGACACACCAGGAGCTGCAGGGGTACAAGCCATTGGAGGGAAATTAAACAGACCCCAGGGTCTCCCTCCTACAGAACAAGATTGTGGCTGATGGCCTCTGGTGTCACTGGGAGCTGGGGTGGGCAGGACTGGGACAGAACCTGACACCTGGCAGCAAGGTGGGCTCTGAGAGCTTCAGGCCTCAGGTTGGAACCTTCAGAGGGGCGTTTCAAATGCATCACTTTAGATGAAAATGAAATCTGTAACCTGACCTGGGGCAATGGCAATATTTTCCATTGGCAGGAACTATCTAACTTTTTAAGCAAGTTCTTGTGTTTTGCTAATAATCCAGTCGATCCCATGTGCATCGAAATATGCTCGGATGTTTGATCACAGATCAGCAGCGTTGGCATCACCTGGAGCTTGTGAGAAATGCAGACGCCCTGGTCCCACCCCAGCTGTCCTGACTCAGCACCTGCCTTTTGACAAGGTGCCCAGGTGGCTCACTGCACATTAGGGTTTGGGAAGCACCATTCTGGGTTCATCCTCGGCAAGCCCTTTCCGATGCTCTTGTATTTGCATTTCCTTGGGAGGCATACATTTGTTCATTGTCTTTTATAAAATGTATTTTGGAATTGCAGTTGAAAGCTTATCTTGAATAAGCGTGTGCGCACACACGCGTGTGTATGTGCGAGCATCCTATGTGCATGCATATGTGTGTGTTTCTTTTTCTCTTGAGGTCCTGGTGACCTCAGCTGAGAAGAACACAAGGTTCACAATCCTCTCTGCTTGAGTGTGGCCCTGAATGCAGAACTAAGAAGGTATGTGGCCCTGGACAAATGGCCTTATCTCTTTGAGCCTCAGTTTGCTTAGCTGTTCAGTGGGGAGGATGGTACCAAACTCACCCATTTGTTGTGAGGATGAAAGTAATGTCTGTGAGGTCCCTATCCTAGTGCCTTACATGGTGAGTGTTTAATCAGTGCTCATTCATTGTTACTGTCTTCAGTTTTTACTGAGGTGGAGTGTGAGATAGTACAGTGGACAAAGCTTCAGAGTAGAGCCCTGTGAGTGTTTACACATGTTCACACCTATGTAACCACCGCCCTGATCAAGTGTTGAATGTTGCCAGCCCACCAGAAAGCTCTCTTATGTCACTGTTATTTAAGAGAAATGAAAGATGCAGTCTTTGTGCTCAGGAAGCTTTAAAATTCCTCTGGGACAAGAAATCTGAAATACCTGAAATTGTTAGTGAGCAATCATTAGTGAATGTCTACGCAATACTGTTTTGGGCTGGTGTCTTAGTGCATTCGGGCTGCTAAAACAAAGTTACCGTAGACTGGGCAACTTACATAACGAATGTTTATTTCTGTCGTGGAGACTGCAGAGTCCAAGGTCAAGGTGCCAGCAGATTCGGTGTCTGGCGAGGACCCAATTCCTGGGTCACAGACGGCTGTCTTCTCCCTGTGTCCTCACGTGGTGGAAGGGGTGAGGGAGCTCTGGGGTCTTTTTTATAAGGGTACTGATCCCATTCATGAGGGCTCCACCCTCATGACCTCATCAGCTCCCAAATGCTCCACCTTTTTACACCATTGCCTTGGGAGGTGGAATTTCAACATATGAACTTTGGAGTGACATAAATATTCAGTTCATTGCAGCTGGAGTTTTTTAATGATGGAAATGGGGGTTATGAGAAGCTAGAATTCAGGAAGCTTCGAGGAAGGCTATACGGGGTGAGAAGCTGAATTCTCTCCCTGTCAAGATGAGGCAGGAATTCTTCCGCTTCTCAGATGAAGGCCCTGAGTGTTAAGTTAGGAAAAGAAGTGAGATTAGATTTTTTCATCTTCCAGTCCACGGGCATCCTTCTTCTCTGATTTAGGACTAGGTAGCCATTAAGCATGGAGGATGACTCAGAATTTCACGCTTGCTTGTCAGAAGTCCTTTGTAGGATCACCATGAATTTGAGAGGTAGGTCGTTTCACAAATGAGTTCAGGGAAGGCTTCCTGGAGGGGGTGACAGTGACTTGCTTCTTGAAGGATGAGGTAGCCAAAGGAGACATGGGAACAGAAACAGTCTTGGTTCCTACAGAGCAGATCCGTCACGCTCAACCCTGGTGAAAACCTTGATTTTGATCTCTATGTGTTTACGAGCTATGGGATGCAATACATTTAAACAGTCTGAAACCCTGGATCGCCCTTAGATGGGTGTTGAGTATTGTGGGTTTGGTAAGCCCTCAGCGCTGTGTGCTGAGAAGACAACATGCCAGCCCGCTCCGCATTGCCAACTCCTGACAAAGAGATGATGGCTCTGCTGATGGAACAGTTAGTCCAACTCACTCATGCCTCTGGCAGTGTCACTGCTCCTGAGTTGGACCAGCCAGACCTACACACTAAGAACAGGGACATCTGTTTGAAGGCAAGAGAGGAACTGCCTCTTCCCTTAAGCTTCTCCAAGCCAACCAAGACTGCTGGTTCACTGACAGGGCGCAGACTGAGGAAATGGAGGTCCATTATTTAACGAATGGAATGCCACCGATGCAGACCTGTTCGATTGCATTCCACAAATACTTGGTGAGGGTCTACCTTGTGGTGGGCGGTGTGTCAGGTGGGAATGTCAAAGAGGAGATCTCTGCCCTCACGGACCCTACAGATTTTTCCAATGTTCTTGCTGTAAGAGGCTACCTTGCCAGTGGTTCAGTCATCCTCTGGCTTGTAACACAAGTATTTACTGAGCACCAGCTGTGTTCCAGGCATTGCACTGGAGTGTACTGCCAAAACAAAGAGAGGCTGGGTGACTTATTTAAAGAAGTGTGAGATGCGAAGCCCAAATCTCCCAGAACTTTTTAAAAATTAATTAGTTAATTAATTATTGGCTGCGTTGTGTCTTCGTTGTTGTGCGTGGGCTCTCTCTAGTTGCAGCGAGCGGGGGCTACTCTCATTGTGGTGTGTGGGCTTCTCGTTGCGGTGGCTTCTCTTGTTGTGGAGCATGGGCTCTAGGCTCGTGGGCTTCAGTAGTTGTGGCACGTGGGCTCAGTATTTGTGGCACACGGGCTTCAGTAGTTGTGGCACGCGGGCTCAGTAGTTGTGTCTCGCGGACTCTAGAGCACAGGCTCAGTAATTATGGCACACGGGCTTAGTTGCCCTGCAGCACGTGGAATCTTCCTGGACCAGGGCTCGAACCCCGTGTCCCCTACATTGGCAGGCAGATTCTTAACGACTGCGCCACCCGGGAAGTCCACCCCAGAACTTTTTTTAAGGGCAAAGATAGTAAATGTTGTGGATTTTGCGACTACTCAACTGGGTTCTTTTAGCACGAAAGCCGCCACACACAGTATATAAATGAATGAGCGTGGCTGTGTTCCAGTGAAACATTATTTACAAAAACAGGCATCAGGCTGCATTTTGCCTTCTGGCTATAGTTTGCCAACACCTGATTCAAAAAGATCATACCCGCAATACCTAGAACATACAGAATCAGAAGGAACCAGATAAGTCTTCAACTCCCTATAGTAATTGTCTCTAAGTTGCCATATGATCCAACAATCCCACTCCTGGGCATATATCTGGACAAAACTATATTTCAAAAAGATACATGCACCCCTATGTTCATAGCAGCACTGTTGACAATAGCCAAGACATGGAGACAATCTAAATGTCCATCAACAGAGGAATGGATAAAGAGGATGTGGTGTATATGTGTATGCGATGGAATACTACTTGGCCATAAAAAAGAATGAAATATGCCATTTGCAGCAACATGGATGGACCTGGAGATGATCATACTATGTGAAGTATGTTAGAAAGAGAAAGACAAATACCATGTGATATCACTTATGTGTGGAATCTAAAATGTAACACAAATTAACTTATCTACGAAATAGAAACAGACTCACGGACATAGAGAACAGACTTATGGTTGCCAAGGGGGAAGGGGGTGGGGGAGGGAGGGCTTGGGAGTTTGGGATCAGTAGATACAAACTATTATATATAGGATGGATAAACAACAAGGTCCTACTGTATAGCACAAGGAACTATATTCAATATCCTGTAATAAGCCATAATGGATTCAGTTATATATATATATATATATATATATACAGATTATATATATATATATATATATATATATATATATAGCAGAAATTAGCACAACATGGCAAATCAACTATACTTCAAAAGAAATTTTTTTTTAAATTGTCTCTAAGACATCTCTAAGGAGTAGTTGGCCAGCTTCTGCTCAGGCATGGGGAGTGTAGAGTGTATTCCATGTGAAGCAGCCCATCTCATGTTTGGACAGGTCTACTCATTAGAAAGTCTCTACTGAGTATAATTTGTACCTGACTATAGAGAAACTCTAGTATCTCTGTTCCACGTCTATCCCAACAGAGTTTGCTTAATGAAAACTTGGAAGTAATCTAAATGACCATCAGTACAAGAATAGATAAATAAATTGTAGAATACGCATAGAATGGTATATCATAAGCGGTTAGTAAATAGATCCATGCTTCTCAGAATGAATAGATCTCATAAAACAAATATTTCAGAATGATGTGAAATATATGACGCCATTTGAACAAAATTGTAAGACACACAAAGCAATACCTACGTTATTTATGATTGCACATATATGTAGAAAAATATAAAATCAAGAATTTAATGTATTTATACCAAATTTTTGATGGTGGCTGCCTCCAGAGAGGGGAGGGAAATAATGCAACCAGTAAAGGAGGTGAAGCTAACTTTATTTTCACTTGTAATGCTTTCTTTCTTTATTAAAATTTTGAAGAAAATGATAAAAATACAGCTAAGAATGGACTGCTGCTTAATCTCTGTGATCAGCTAAGTACACAGGGATTATAAAAATATTCAGATTCTCCTATTTAGTTGATAAAAATATTCTTTCTTCAAGGGTTGTTTTTAGGAGTGCATCACAATTTAAAGTAATTTTTTACATGCTTAAAGTAGTTGAGTGTTAATATATATAACAAGTCTTTCAGTGGAGATATGAATACAGCAAGGGGACTGAGATATGAGTCTATGACTGTTTCGAGCCTAAAATGCAGTATATCATAGCCATTACTTTGTTCCAATTTTAAACCCTCAAACCAACTTCACAACCTGAAAGAGGTAAATGGGACAGTTCCTGGTGAACATAAGGTTCATTCCTTCATTAAGGAAATGTTTATTAAGCAGCTCCTCTGGGCTGCCCCTTCCCAGGCTCGGGGGCCCATGTTGGTGACATTCCTGTTACCAACATGGAACTTACCACTTAGGGTGGTGGATGCTTACTGACCAAACAGTCCCACCAGCAAATGTGAAAGTACACACTCGGCAAACAAAGTAAAGGAGCTGCTCTATGATTCTACAGTGGGAGCGCTGAGCTTACCTAGAGCAACATGAACTGAGAATTACCTGTTCAAAGAGAGGAGAAAAGGGCATTTGGGCTGGAGGTCAGCATGTGGGTTGAGGAAAGACGGCAAGAACAAAAAACTGAAAAGATTGGTTTGGAGCAAAAGGAGAAGCTGAGGAGAGATGAAGCTAGAGAGGTAGGCTGGGCCTTGTGTGCTGTGATAAATGACTTGGTTCTCATCTTGAGAGTGCCAGGAAGCCACCGGAGAATTATAAGTGGCTCTGGGACATGATCAGATTTGGAAATGATCACTCTACAGTGGAACAGCTGAACTGGAAGGAGTCAGGGTGGGTGTGGCTGGAACAGTCAGAGGCTACTGTGGGTAACATGACGGTAGGTTGGACAAATGTGGTGGAGGTGATGGTGGTGATGGAGGTGATGGTGGTGGATGGAGGTGGTGGTGTGATGGTGGTGGTGGAGGTTATGGAGATGGTGGTGGTGGAGCTGGTAGAGGCAATGGTGGTGGTGGTGGTGGTGGAGGTGGTGCAGGTGATGGAGGTGATGATGGTGGTGGTGGAGGTGATGGTGGCGGTGGTAGAGGTGATGGTGATGGAGGTGGTGATGGTGGAGCTGGTGGGGGCAATGGTGGTGGTGGTGGTGGAGGTGGTGGTGGAGGTGGTGGTGGAGGTGATGGTGATGGAGGTGATTGTGGTGGTGGTGGTGGTGGAGGTGATGGTGGTGGAGGTGATGGAGGTGATGATGGTGGTGGTGGAGGTGATGGTGGTGGTGGTGGAGGTGGTGGTTTTGATGGTGATGGTGGTGGTGGTGACAGTGTTTGTGCTGGTGGAGATGGAGAAAACTGGAAATGTGCACAATATTTAGAAGGTAAATTGAACCAGATTTAGTGATTCTTGGCAATCACTTAGAACTGGAGAATGAGAAACACGAACGAATCAAATGTATTTTGTAGAAAGTCTGGTGATGTCCTTAAGCTCCTCTTGGTCTAGTTGAACATGCATCTTTGTTAACCCGCTTTTCCTAGTGCAGTGTGACAATGTGCCTCAAACAGTACCATTCAGTCTCCAAAACAGCCACCGCGTTGCACGTGTTCTTGATTGCCACGGGTGGTTAAAGATGGCTGCACATTCTTTGACAAGCTTTTCATCGAGAGATGGGGCCTCGTTCTCTTCCCCTGAGATCCAGGCTGGCCTTTGACTGTTCTGATGAACAATTTATGGGAGAAGCGATGTGCATAACTCCCTCCTGCAGCATCTGGCCCCTGAAAAGGAGTCAAGACTCCGGTGATAGATGCTCCATCCGATGGCCTGGTCCCTGAGGGTACCATGATGCCTTGTCTAGTCACTGAGCGTATTTAAATTACTCAACTCGAACAGTCCTCCCCATGGAAGAGATTAAATCCCAACGAACAGAAAGATACACGAGAAGCAAGGGGCAAGCATCTGTCAACAGGGCTGTTCCTCACCAACCCTCAGCTCGTTAGAACAATGCCTCTTAAGTGACTGTTGAGATTGTGAAAGCATGTGCAATTCTAGGACTGCAGAAACTGGGTAAAATAACTCGATGATTTCGTGTGGTAACCCTTAAAAAGTCTGAAGAGTTCAGTTATGTTATTTCTGTTAACATTTTCATTGTAAAATGGCATTTCTTCCCAGGATAAAAGCTCATTGAAATGATCCCTTCCTAGGAGCATATGTGCAAAGTGTACACTCTGCTAATTTTATATCTGATTAAAACTTAAATGCATAAAGACATCCTTTGGAATAATTAAAGACACTTCAGTAGAGGCATAGAAATGCGTCCGACTACATCCGAAATCAGCAGAGTTGGAGCCAGGGAAATCAGTATGGCATTATGTCATTTTACAGTAATTTAGAAGAAAGCAGAATTTGGCTTTCAAAGGATATACTTTTTCATTTGAGGTAAAACAAGGTGCACTCTCTATTCAGAATAAGTGCCCCATTTGTGTATAGTTAACGTATGGAGTACAATTCATCTCCAGGTTGTTGAGAGAAAGCAATCATTTAAGGGGCACCGCTGTTCCCTGGGAAGGGAGCCTCCAAGACAGTTTTGATCCATTGATGAGCGCTGTCTAATACGCTCCCCGTGGTACAGTTTCCCTAAATCTATTAGACTTTTACAGTCTTCCGGGATGTGCAGTCTGGAGATGTTCCATCACACTGTGTTAACCTGACAATGTAATGTACTGCTCTCTTTTTATTTTCATAGGAAGTACTAGGTTTGACCTTGAAACTTTTAACCACACTTTATAATCCTCAGCCCATCCTGGCATAGAGGGCCCCCTAAGAAAAATGCCCTGACAAGATTTGAGTCTGTAAAACTTTGGATTTGAAGGACTGAAATAGGGGAGGTATTGGAAAGTAGGGGTCCTGGTAGCGCTGTCTGCATGGACAGGGGCAAGTGAAGTGGGGAATCGAGTCACAGGTAATCTAACAGCTACGGCTGACTGAGCTCCCACCTGTGCCAGACACTCACTTCACAGGATTTTCCTATTCACGCCTCATGAAGTTGACATTATTTTTGTTATACGGATGAGGAAACTGAGGCTCAGTTAAGTAACTTACCCAAGGACACCCAGCTACTAACTGGCAGAGCCTGGATTCAAACTCAGGTCTTTTTTTTTTTTTTTTTCTCAAACTCCCAATCTATTCCTCCCCCCAACTCTTTCCCCCCGTTAAGCTCATTCTCTAAATCTGTGAAACTCAGGGCTTTTTGACTCAAAAGCTGGCCATCATAAGCATGATGTTTTAAAGGCTCATGCTGGAATAAAATCTCTGCTTTTGAGGAAAGTAACGTGGCTTGGGCTGTGCTTGTCCACTGAGCGCCTTTGTATACCATCCCTTAATCTTTCCTTCACTCGTGTCCAAAGCCAATGGCTGAGCATTTCCTTCCTGGGTTCTTTCCTAGGAAGACAGAGTCCTTCCCTGGGGGCTGAGGACAGTGTGCCAGGTTTTATTTCCTGTGCTGGGGATACCTATATGTCTCCAGAGCAAGAAATTAAAAGGGGTTGAAATGGTACCTCCATGCAAACCTCCAGGATGCTGAGCCCATTCAGGGCCATCGTTTTGCTTCCCTGGACCAATCGGTCCAACTCAAACCCCAGGGGACACCTGAGAGTGCCGGACTCCGCAGAGAGCAGTGCCTTTGGGTGGCTGAACTGAGATCCCAGAGACCACGTCAGAGGTGAGCCGTCAGCAGCCCGTGGTGGACATAGTCTTCGGAGTGCTGCCCAGGCTCATGGTCGGTGCTCCCAAATTTGCTTCCTTCCGCAAGCCATAAAGGCTTTTAATTATTGAAGAATGATTCCTGCGTCTGGCCAATTTATCAGCCTCTGGCAAGAATAGTCAACCAGCTATGAATCCTACCTGATTACTAATAAAAACTACCTAAATGACCCCAGTGCTGAGGAATATTCTTGGCTGGGCACCAGCCAATGCAGTTGTGGGTTGGATGACCCCAGGTGAAGACAGCTACTGCTTTCCCTGGTGGCAGCCCTAAGTGGGTATGGACGGCAGAGGCTCCCCAAAGGCGGATGTTCACAGGGCCATGCAGGGCTGGGAAGCAGACAAAGATGGTTTCCAGTGGGTCCCCAAGTGTCCCCTCCCCATCTCAGGAGCAAGCTCACTCCCTCCAGGCAACAAGGGTAACCCTGAAGCCCTTATTCACCCCAAGGACCAGGCCCTGGCATTCTACAGGGGTCCACGGCAGGGACTTGGAGCCAGGATGCCTGGGCTCAAATCACATGATAAACAGCCCAAATGCCCGTCAGTGGATGAATGGACAAACTAATTGTGGTATATCCACACGACAGAAAATTATTCATCACGAAAAGGAATGAAGCTCTGGTACGTGGGTGCGTGGGTGAACCTCAAAAACTTTATGCTAAGTGAAAGGTGACAGATGCAAAAAGTCATGTATTGTATATGTCCACTTATATGAAATGTGTACAATAGGGAAATCCATAGAGACAGAAAGCAGACTGGTGTTACCAGGGGCAGGGGGCGGGGGCAATGAGGAATAACTGCTTGGTGGGTATGGGGTTTCCTTTTGGGGGGACGAAAATGTTTTGGAACTAGATAGAAGTGAGGGTTGCACAACAGCTGTAATGTACTAAAGGCCACTGAATTTCTCACTTTAAAATGGTTATCTTGTGTTATATGACTTTTAGCCCAAAAAAGAAAAAAGCAAAACAAATCAGATCATAACAGTCCATTAAACAAGCTGGGGAAATGTTTTGTCTCCCAGCAATGGCCAGTAAGACACCTTGGTTCAGGTTCAAGACCGGGCTGGGTTCTAGGGAAGCCGTTGCATCCCCGGTCAAAGTTCAGACAGCTGACCTTACGTCTGCTCCCTATTTCTTCCTGCCTTGAACGTGGCTGCACTGTCTAGAGTCACAGGAGCCATTATGCGGTGATGGGGCTTCAGCAGGAGGGGAAGCCCAATAGGACCTCGGGGAGGCTGGCCCCGCCTCTGTGCTGCGGAATCAGTGCTAGTAAGGACACCTCTTGTGTTTTTGGTGTTGAGAAGAATCAATTCTTATTTGTTTAAGGCACTCTTAAAAAACAACAGAAGTGGGCTTCCCTGGTGGTGCAGTGGTTGGGAGTCCGCCTACCGATGCAGGGGACACAGGTTCGTGCCCCGGTCCGGGAAGATCCCACATGCCGTGGAGAGGCTGGGCCCGTGAGCCGTGGCCGCTGAGCCTGCGCGTCTGGAGCCTGTGCTCCGCAACGGGAGAGGCCACAACAATGAGAGGCCCGCTTACCACAAAACAAACAAACAAAAACAACAGAAGCAATCAGCTGGAGAGAGCTTGCCGTTGGACCCTCAAGAGACTCGCAATATGGCGGGAGATGGATCTATAAATGAAAACAGGGGTCCCCCCCTTATCCGCGGGGGATATGTTCCAAGACCCCCGGTGGTGCCTGAAACTGTGGATAGTACTGAACATTATATAGACCATGTTTTTTCCTATACATACGTACCTGTGATAAAGTTGAATTTATAAATTAGACACAGCAAGAGAATATCCTAATTGCCAGCATCACTACTCTTTCGCTTTGGGGCGATTATTAAATAAAATGAGGGTGACTTGAACACAAGCACTGTGATGCTGTGACGGTAGATCTGATAACAGAGACGGCTACTAAGTGACTAACAGCAGGACACGCTGGACAAAGAGATGATTCACGTCCCGGGAGGAACTGAGCAGGACAGCGAGAGATTTCATCACGCTACAGAGAACAGGACACAAATGAAAACTTAGGAATCGTTTATTTCTGGAATTTTCCATTTGGTATTTTTGGATCGTAGTTGACCATGCATTTGAAGCCAAGGAAAGCGAAACCAAGGAGAAGAGGGGACAGCTGGGTGGCAGTATGGCGTGGTAACCACTCTACATGAGTTATGGTTGGGGATGCTCGGGAGCCCAGAGAAGAGGCCCCTGAGCCTCTTGCCCAGGTGAAGGGGTGGGTCAATCAGAGAAGGCCTCCTCCTTGGGCCTGAGCGGGCAGTAGGGCTTGAGGAGGAGAGTCATGGGAGAAGTAGGCTGCTTGGGGCAGAGAGGACTGCGTGAGAAAAGACTTTAAGTGGCATGGCCTCTGCAGGGAAGTTATCAGCGGTTCTGTTTTGCTGGAAATGCGGTGTGAATGGGATAAAGACAAAAACTGTCAGCATCGCTGTTTTCAATCTTCAGACCTCCCTCCCCCCTGGGCTGCAAGGAGTAGAGAGGACAGGGTAGGACGCCAGGGCTGGCCACACTCTTCCCTGGAGAAAGGAGAGCAGGCGCATGGTAGGGGGAGGAGAATAAGGGGGTGACATTTGAGAATTAAAGAGGGAGAAAAGGAGATGGGATGAGCAGCTCCCGTAAGGATGAGGGCTTGCAGTGAGAGGTAGGGAAAGTGGGTTTTTAGGATTTTCCTCCGTGTGTTAAGACCGTCCGTCAGATATTGCCAGTAAAGGCTGTCTTTAGAGTTCCGTGCTTTGGGGAGGTTGGATCTCCCGCTGGTTGTGCTGCTGGCCTTTGGAGCTTAGTCTCCCTTAAAGCAGGAAAAGAAGACTGGATTTGCCTTGGGTTACAGTGAGGTATAAGCTAGGGGATGGAGATGAGGTGGATGGATAGAGGGTCACAGCATGACCCTCTTGGGTCACCTCTTGGCTCTTTATCCCGGTGGCAGAGGGGGACTTTTGGGTCTTGGACCAATGATTTATTTCCCCTAACGCCGTTACTTCTGTAAAATGGAGATCGTGGTGATACCTGTCCTAGAGTTTTGTTTTGGACATAAGAATAGACCTAACAAATTTCCTGGCACAGAGTTGGCTCTCAGTTAACGCTTATTGAATCTGGACCTTTATCGGCCCTACGTCCTATTCATCTAAGAGCAACCCTCTCTCTGGAGCTGATCCAAATCTTGGATCACGGTAGCCACAGGGTGTGTGTATAACGTGGTAATATCGTGTTTCGTAGCAGCCTTTGCTCCTTGATCCAAAGGAGGGAGCAAACTGGACATTTCCGCGGGCAGGGGAGAAATACACACACGGTCTACTTCATTCCGAGGCTCTGATCCTCGAGCTGGCTCTTTATGAGATCAAGGGCCCGAAACGAGGAACAAAAGGCCCAAGGGACAGAGATTAAATCAAAGAATAGCAAACATGTACTGCATGTTTACGTGTCTCTGCGCAGTATCTCCCTTAATTTTGGCCGTAGCCCTGTGACGTAGATATTTGTTTCAGCTCCTCTTTACTGATAAAGAAGCAGCCCAGAGAGGTAAAGTAATTTGCCCAAGGTCACACAGCCAAGGAAGCAGCAGGCCCAAGACTTGCTGAGTCCAGAGTGTTTGCCATCAGCCCGAGCTCTTGAACCATCACTCTCGGGAAAGCCAGGAAGGCTCTTTGCAAATCCTGGTGGAGGAGCAAATATCCAAAAGTACATAAAGCACAGTCACAAACTGACCTCGAAGGGCCTGGTGATGAGATTCTATAGCGTTACCATTAAAAAAAAGAGGTATTTATATGTTCATCCCCACCCTCATAAGCCATTCTCTTCAGATGAATTAACTGCGCTCAGCAACTCGGAGAGGCAGGGACCAGCCCCAAATCAGATGCCATTTCTCTTGCAGGATCAGTCTTGGAGGGGTTTCCTGCAGCCAGATAACTTCGAGTGTGACCACTGCAAAGTGCAAACAGGATTAAGAGGAAAACATCTGTGTTTTGCAAGGCTGCTCTAACTCAAGACAAACAAGCTGTGTATATACCCAAAGGCTCAGTGACTTTTGCGGAGGAGAGGGTTGATGACCGTCTGGGCTGGGCGTTGATTAGAAGAGATGCAGATAGCACACTGGCATCCTCATGCCTGAGTCCTTTGGGTGGCCCAGGGCATGAAGACATATGTTCAATTCCATAATGTCAGAGGAACTTGGAGACCATCTTTTTTTTTTTTTTTTTTTTTGGTTAAAGTCAGTGAGTCCTTATTACATCTCCCTCCTAGGATGAAGTCTTTGGGGTTGCAGAAATATTCCAAATATATACTGCTGTTTAATTAATGAGCCTCGGATCCCATACAGGGCTCTGAACTTCAAACAAAACTAGCCAGGATTTGATCTTCAAAAGAGGAGAGAGGTCCCTATTAAGAGGCTTACATGCCTCAAGCTATGTGATGGGTCCAAAGAAGTCTAATTTTTGTGGGGGAAAAGAAAACTTAATTGCCAGTGAATGAAGCAACTCTCAAAACATATGGTTTTCCGTTTTGCCAAGATTCAAAGCCAATTTGTCACTTTATTATTATCATTGTTGTTAATCTTTACTTGAAAGATGTGTTAAGCCACTCAGTAAGTCCCTTTCTCGAGGATGCAGAAGCTGGAGAGTCTCTGGAAGGCAAGGCCTAATGGCGGGCTGCAGATCAAAACAACATTTTCGTCATATATCAACATTAAAGGGTGACTGTCAAGTATGTCCCAGGATGGGTTTTTTTCCCTCCTAACAAAGAAATAGCCACTCTCCTTTGTTTGGAAAACCTACTTTGATGCCTCAAAAACCGATTCGCTCTTCTGATTCTGTTCTTTTCCTTTGGCAGCTGTGTCCTGCCTGCGTCTGCACCACTATTTGGAAGGGGTGTTGTCCTCTGTTTATACTCCCGTGTTTCAGAGAAGACGTCATGGCTGAAGGAGACGCAGTTTGAGAAAAGGCCTGTTCGGCGAGCCAAGGAACACATGTTTTTAAAATCTCGCTAACACATTAGCTTTGGCGTCTTTAAAACTCATTTTTCTTCTCCTTTTGTCTTTCTCCAACATGGCTGTCCGTGAACTGGGTGGTCTTGAGAGTGACCGGGGCAGAGATGTGCACTGGAGGCCTGCCACCCGCTGGTAGAGGGTGTCTGTTACAAGGTGACTGCCCTCCGATCTAAAGGGGGTGTTTTGAGTGGGACGAGATGCCTCCTGTGTCTATAGAAACCGCCTGCAGTTGGGACTCTACGTGTGTGAGACCAGACGTTTGAGAATTGTTAGACTTGACCAGAGCGTGGCGAAACACGGCAGCTTACTTGGGAGTGGTGAGCAGGGTTTTAGGGCCGATGAACGGACTAAAGGCTTTATGAATGACCCTCTTACGCTGTTGACACATAGGTGACCCCCGTGTCCTCAAATGGTGCAGACCAGGCGTCTTTTCCGAGTCCTAATAGTTCCTTCTACTTTATAAATGGCCAAATCGAAGTGCATTAGTGCTCTCAGGGGGCTGTCTTTAAATGCCTCCTGTACCATGGCCTCAAAGGCCCCTACCTCCGTCCTAAACGGGCCTTTCTGCAAAATCCTAGTGCACTTGGCTGCACTGTCCTCGCTGACACCACAGCAGTGGCTGCTGCATATTTTATTAGCTGCCGTGCCAGTCCGTGCAGTCTGCATCCGGATGTCATCTTTCCTGGTGTGACACCCTTTTCCTTTAAAGGAGCCATCAGTGATGATGCATTGTAGTCCATTTAGAAAAGAGGACTCCGCCGGGCTCCCAGCTAAGCTGGAGAACATTCTCCTTTCTGTGAATAGATCTTTGAAAGTTTGTGCAGATTTGGTAAAAGGGAACACTCCCTTTCGAAGGCGGGTTTCGCTTTCATGAAAGCTCCTCTCTACCCCCAGATCCCTTGCAGCTAACCCCAGAGAAGAAATTTCAAAAAGAAAATGTGAACCCGGGGGACTCCAAAGATTGCCTTTCAAAAGGCACTGATTTCTAAGACTACTGTCCTTAGGCTCTTGTTTTAGAACTAGGGTGAATTCATTTATTCCTTCAACAAATGTTTATTTAGTTACTACTGTGTCAGGCACGAAGCAAGGCACTGGGACTCAGCCCTGAAGAAGAAGACACCCACCTTGCTGTCAGAGAACAGAGGGCCCAGTGAAGGATTCATTCATTCACTCATTGCACACTGTTTATTGAGTGCCTACTATGTACCTGGCATTGCTCTAGAGACTAGGATACACAGTGGTGGGCAAAACAAACAAAAATCATTCTGGTGGGAGATAGACATTTTTCAGATAATCACACAATGCGTATTATTATAAAATGTAATGAACACAATAAAGAAAATTTCTTTAAAATGCCTTCCCTGGGATTCTATACCCAGCTAAACTACTATCCAGCAGTCAAGGCTAAACAGAGATATTTTCAGACATACAACAAATAAGAGAGTTTATTATCAGCAGATTCTCAATACCAGAGGAAGAAAACAAAGAAGAAAGGCATGAAAAATGAGAAACAGCACAAAAATTCATGAAGTACATTGGAAAATGCAATGAACTACTGCTTTTTAAAAAATGCTATTTTTTTTGTTTTAACAGAGAAAAATTAATAAGTTTTTTAATGAAAATATGTGAAACAGAAAACTGGGATCAAGGAGAAAGTATTGTTTTTAAGCTGCCCTTTTAATCAAACAAAATAGACAAGCCTCTAGCAAGATTTAAAAGTGGATCAAAAAGGCATAAATAAACAATAGGTATAGAAAGGGGTAAACAAACACAGATACAGTTGAGATATTTTTTTTAATCAGGAGGATACGATGAATAACTTATGCCAACAAATTTGAAAACTGGAATGAAGTGAATCATTTTCTAGAAAAATATAGACTACCAAAATTGATTCAAGAAGGTTTAAATACACCAAAACTATTAAAGAAATGGAATCGACAATCAAGAATACCCCCACAAACCATACCCCAGACACCGTACACAGGCAAAAGGCCTGGATTCTGTTTTACAGGTGAGTTCTAACAAAACTTCAAAGAAGAAAGAGCCCTCGTCTCATAAAAGCTATTACAGAGACTAGGAAAAGAAGGTAAGCTACTGAAACAATTTTATAAACTTAGTGTAATCACGATAGGCAAACCAGATCCTTGTGATACCACAAACAAAGAAGGTTCAAGCACTTTTGTTCTACCAGCCAGTGCCCTGTTTGTTATCCTATAAAGGGAGGTGTCAGTTACCTGGCGTGTAAAAAGAGTCAGGAAAAAAAAGGTGGGTTCTCACTGGTTGTTGCTCACGCTACACCATGTGTTAAAGTGAGAATTGTGTTTACTGCAGAAAGACCGGGATTTCTCAGACGAGATGTCGGCAAGACCATTGCAGAAGCTGGAATTACAAAGATGAGGTCTACCATGTCCATTCTGGTTCATGTAAATGCAATTGCTAATAATATAACATTAAAAATGAGAGACCTGGGACTAATGCTAAACCTGATGGGATCCCAGGACAACAGGTGTAAGCCAGAAAACTTAGATCCCATACTAATGAGAGATCAGTAATGTTTGGGATATAAAATCAAAATGCAAAATCAATAGCATTTTTGTATAACAATAGAAACCAGTTAGAAAATTTCATAGAAGGAAAAGACACACAAAATGTAATAGAAGGGACTTCCCTGGTGGCGCAGTGCTTAAGAATCTGCCTGCCAATGCATGGGACACGGATTCAAGCCCTGGTCCAGGAAAATCCCACATGCCCCGGAGCAACTAATCCCGTGCGCCACAACTACTGAGCCCGCATGCTGCAACTACTGAAGCCCAGGCACCTAGAGCCCATGCTCTGCAACAAGAGAAGCCACCGCAATGAGAAGCCCGGGCACCACAACTAAGAGTAGCCTCTATGCCACAATTAGAGAAAGCCCATGTGCAGCAACGAAGACCCAACGCAGCCAAAAATTAATTAATTAATTAAAAAAAAAGTAATAGAAGAAAAATACAACAGCAAACAAATGACTTACACCAACTGTGAATAGATACATTTTACAAAAACTTTATGAAGAAAGTACAAAACGTGACCAGAGGAAAAATTTTTTTTTAAAGCATGGATAAATCATATAAAAGGTTGGGAATCTTTAATGTAATAAAGATATTAATTCTCCTCCAATTTAATTTATAAATTGAATTCAATCCAAAAAGGAATTCTCAAGGAACTTTCCCAAACTTATTCAAAATGTCATGTGAAGGAGAAAAGGCCAAGAATAGTCTACAAATTTTTTGATGAAAGGAAACAAATAACATGGAACTTGCCCTACTAGGTATAAAACAGAGCTTTGGGGTTTAAAATAGTGCAATAGTAACACAGAAATAAACTAATAGGGCAACGGAATAGAAAGGAAGGATAGAGACAAACCAACATATGTGGAAACTAATGTTCGCATCAGTGGGGAAAGAATACAGGCCAATTCATAATCCATATAAAACTTAGTTGCCTCTCCACAATGTATACAAAAATAAAATCCTGATGGACTAAAGACTGATATGTAAGAAACAATATTAGAAAACTCTTAATAGAAAATACAGAAAAATATTTTTATGGCCTCCATGTAGGAAAGGATTTCTTAAGCAAGACATGAAAAAGTATAAACTGTAAGGGAAAATGTGGATGGATAAATTTGACTACAATAAAATCTCTGGACAACAAGAGACAAAGTGAAAATATAAGACACGGATGAGGAGAAGTGATAACTGATTGAGATGAGGTTTCCAGAATATATGAAAAATTCCTACAAGAAAACAAAAAACTCAATAGAAGGATGGACAAAGAAAATGAACAGATAATTCACCGACAAGGAAAACTGAATAGCAAATAAATGTATGGGGGAAAAAAAGGTCAGTCTCACTAGGAATCAGTCAAATGCAAATTAAAACAAGATACTTACAGAGTGAAGTAAGTCAGAAAGAGAAAGACAAATACCGTATGCTAACACATATATATGGAATTTAAGGGAAAAGAACGTCATGAAGAACCTAGGGGTAAGACAGGAATAAAGACACAGACCTACTAGAGAATGGACCTGAGGATGTGGGGAGGGGGAAGGGTAAGCTGTGACAAAGCGAGAGAGAGGCATGGACATATATACACTACCAAACGTAAAATAGATAGCTAGTGGGAAGCAGCCGCATAGCACAGGGAGATCAGCCCGGTGCTTTGTGACCACCTAGAGGGGTGGGATAGGGAGGGTGGGAGGGAGGGAGACGCAAGAGGGAAGAGATATGGGAACATATGTATATGTATAACTGATTCACTTTGTTATAAAGCAGAAACTAACATACCATTGTAAAGCAATTATACTCTAATAAAGATGTAAAAAAAAACCAAGATACTAAAATATATATATATATAAGAATGTTTCACACCCATTAGATAGGCAAAAATTTTAAAGTTTGACAATACTCAGAGCGTCAAGAATGGAGAGAAACACAAACTCTCATATGTGCTGTGCAAATATAACTTGGCACAAGCTTTGAGAGAACATTTGGCGGTGTCTTATAAAACTGGATACAGGCACGCCCTACCTCCCTCCAGGTCTGTTTCCAGGTGTGTGCCTGAAATGTTTTCACCAAATGTGTGGTTTTTTCCCTCATATCAATCAGTTCTCCAACTCTCTGATACCAACTGGGTGTCCTACAATTCAATTCAGTTCTGACACCAACTACCCAGAGTTAGTGCAGAAACCCACCGGTGAAGGGCTGAGTCCCTCAAGATGGCCCCCACCCACTTCAGATGCCGGTGACAAGTTCCAGGTTACCACCTGTAATTCTGAGCCACTGTCTATAAACCGGAGGTTCCCGTGATCCCCTCCTCAGGTTCAATAATTCACCAGAATGACTCACAGAACTCAGATAACAGCTTTACTTACTGTAACTGTTTGTTATAAAGGATACAACTCAGAGCAGTCAGATGGAAGAGATGTACAAGGCAGGGTACGGGGAGCAGAGCTTCCATGTCCCCTATCTCTCGGTGCACTACCCTCCTCAATGTGTTCCCTGAAGCTCTCTGAACCCCATCATTTAGGGGTTTTATGGAGGTTTCATTACATAGTCATGACCGATTAAATCATGGCTTTTGGTGATTTGACTCGATCTCTAGCCCCTCTTCCCTTCCGGGAGGTCTGTATGTAGGGGTGAAAACTCCAACCCTCTAATTACTTGATTGGTCCCTCTGGCAACCAGCCCCCATCCTGGCGTTATCGAGGGACCCACCCTGAGTCCCCTTATTAGTGTAAACTCAGGTGTGCTTGAAAGGGGCTTGTTAGGAATACCAAAAGATGCTCCTATCATCCCTGTCACTCGGGAAATTCTAAGGATTTTAGAAGTTCTGCATCAGGAACCTGGAATGAGACCAAATATGTATTTCTTACTGTATCACGATGCCTTACCGAAACTCTCACACAAGAGCACAGTAAGACAGGTCCAAGATCATTCCTTGCATTATTGCTTATAATAACCCCCAAATTCTACCAGTTAGTAACGACAATGAAATGTTCAGCTGGTAGAAATAGAGACCTATCTATGTAAGGGTTTATTTTCTCAGATTGAAAGAAAAGCTCAGGGTTGGGGTGAAGACTACACAAAGTCACGAGTGACCCAGTTCTCTTGTGTCTTCCTGCTTTGTCAGACTTAGCAAGTGGCTTCCATCTTCACCATCACCACATGGTTTAAGGTGGCTGCTGGAGCTCCCGCTATTAAGTTCACATTCCAAGCAACAAGAAAAGGGAAGGGGAGGAAGAGCATAAGGGCATGCCCCAGCTTGTCCCTCTTTAAAGGAGTCTTCTCTTAAGTACTACCCAGGAACCCCTGCTTACATTCTAGGGGCCAGACCTGGGAGCAAGAAACGTGGGGAAATCTATCCTTTTAACTAGGCACATTACTACTCTGAATAAATGTGGGGTCTGTTACTAAGAAAGAAGAAGGGGCATTGGGAAGCAACTAACAGCCTTTGTCACTCAAATGTCTATCTTTAGGAGAATGGACAAATACATCGCAGTATATTTTCACAATGGAGTACTACATAGTGGTTAAAATGAAGGAGATAGAGCTACATGAATCCATACGGATAATCCCCCAAACAAAACCTCTTGCCTGAAAAGAAAAGATTGCAAAATGATTCAAACTATATGATAACACTTACGTAAAGTTTAAAAGCCTACAGAACAATACAATGCATCTTTTATGGCTATACAAAATACTTATGTTGGGAAGATATAATGAATAACACTACAGGCAGGATGGTGCTTACCTCTGGAGAGGGAGGGAGAGCAGTGGGATTAGAAACAGACACATCAGGGACTTCAGTTCTACCTGTAATGCTTTATTTCTTCAAAAAGAAAAGAAAAAAATTTGGAGGAAACAACAGAATATTAAGTCTTGTTAAAGTTAAATTGTGGGGCTTCCCTGGTGGCACAGTGGTTGAGAGCCCGCCTGCTGATGCAGGGGACACGGGTTCGTGCCCCGGTCTGGGAGGATCCCACATGCCACGGAGCGGCTGGGCCCGTGAGCCATGGCCGCTGAGCCTGCGCATCCGGAGCCTGTGCTCCGCAATGGGAGAGGCCACGGCAGTGAGAGGCCCGCGTACCGCAAAAAAAAAAAAAAAAAAGTTAAATTGTGAATACACAGCATTTAAGCTATCGTTCCCCATACAATTCTGTACGTTTGACGTTTTTCATTTTATATGAACTGAAAGAAGAGAGAAATTATATAAAGGCATAACTAATGAGGTGTAACTAACACACAGTGAATTAACCCATCTCAAGTTTATAGCTTGATAAATCTTTACGAGGTAAATACATCCGGAGCACAGTATAGAGTCCAGCACTGCAGAAGGTCCTCCCAATGACAGACCACCTCAAAGAATAACCACTGTTGTCACTTCCATCACTATCAGTAAATTGTGATTTTTTACGTTTGTATCAAGGAATCATGCAGAATCCTACAGGCTATTCTCTTTAACGGCTGACTTCATTTTCTCAGCGTTATCTTTGAGGTTCATCCCGAGGCACTGTTTTCGAAAATTCCTCGGTGCTGATCCAATCAGAAGGCAGGGGCTCCGTGTTAACGTGAGGAAGAGCCCCACTGTTCACTTCCTGGGCCCTGCAAAGCAGCGGGAGGTAGACCTAAGGTTGGGGTTGTTTTCAGAATCCTTCTGTACCTGTGGCTGTTTAGGGAGCTGGTGTCCCGCCAAAGGCTGTAGGTGGATTTGGCCATGCTCCCCAACCCCCTCCTGGCCCTCTGTTTCCTGTTCCCCTTGCCTGATGTCTGCTTTAAATAAAGTAAGAACCAAGTGTCAGGGACTGAGGGAGAGGCTTGGGAGAGCTTCCCACCTCAGCCTTCAGACAGCTCTCCAGGGACGTGAAAAAAATTATAGCTGCAAAGGGAGATGTAGATGTTATTTTTAGACATATGTCCAAGGTTTGCCTCTCTTCAGTGCCCCAATCAGATCCCTCACTCACAGCCAGAGTTTTTAAACGTTAACCCTTCACGTCATTTTTGTCAAAAATGTTCACTTACACAACAGAACTCGGAGGCATGTTATTTTAAAAGGGAGAGGCTTCAGATGCATGCTGGTGGGGTCTCGCAGCTGGACTGGAAGGAGGCAGCACTTTGAAGTTTCCTGACACATGATCTGTTTCCTGGTGTTGCATGTTGGCGGGCTGTGCTCCATCTACCTGCTTCCAGGTGTGAGAGGACCATCCAGATGCTCCCACTGACTGTTCAGTTCACTGGAACCTGTCATGGAAATTAATGGACTGTTGGAAGTCTCTGCTTAAGACTAGAAAAATAATGGAGGTTGGTGTGAAACACACGTACACACACACACACACATGCATGCACACGCTCCACAGAGCCCAGTAGAATTCTACTTCTGTTTTAAAGGAGTCATTTTTCACTTCCGTATTATCACTTTGCTTTGTCTGCAGCAGTGAGGTTAATCAGAGTTACGTACACTCTGTGTGGTTTTCCTTGGAAGATGGATCGTGACGATGACAGTCTGAATTTGATCACCAGACCCGTTACCTACATGTTTAGACCCCATTCCTGACTTACCTAAAGAATCTATACCATAATGGTTTTGTTTTTTGCACCAAACAAGAGCATGGCACTGATTATCTAGGTAAAACGGGGCATCTTAAAGCTCAGAAAACTCTCCCGGTGAGGACAAAATTAAGAGCCTCAGCTGTGAGTGGGAAATGCAGAACTGTGGACCGGGAGAAAAAGGGCAACATTTGTTGCCTTGGTGAAGCCGATTTGCTCTCTGTACAAGGGCGATATTGAGCTTCTCTCAACAAAGCAAAAATGTGGTAGAGTTCATCCCCCATTCGGTTTAACCCAAACTGGATGGTGTCTGTTTGCTTGTTATTCCTCTCCGACTCGAGGGACAGGGAAGAACCACGACTCTGGAGGAAGGTTGGAGGGTCAGCAAGGGGCTGATGAGACGCCAGCTGAACTACGGAGAGTCCGTCCAGAAAAGCGGGGAGTTGGCGTACTTGAGGATTCAGCCAAGGAGAACAGTGGAAACCAATACATTATTCTGGCTGCTGAGAATGAAAATCTGTTGGTGGAAAAGGCACAGAACAGAGTGACTGGGAAGGAAGGAGAAGAGTGTCGAGTCAGATTTCACTTTGGTGCCAGCACCTCTAAAGTTGTAGGAGATAGCTGGCGCGGTGGCTGTGCACGAATCCTCGTCGGCAGTTCCCTGGGGCCACCCGATGCAGTCCAGCTTTTGTCTTTGCCACCTGGAGTTCAGAGAGAAAAGCTCCTTGTTAACACTCGAGCCACTTGTACATTTATCACATCTCGAATTTTCTGGTTTGTGCCCACACCAGGGATTAACAAACAACAAAATGCCATTAAAAGCTAAAAAAAAAAATTTCTTTTTAAACCCTCGGAGGGATGCAGGCACCTTTGCAGAGTTCCCTCTGAAGGAAGTCCATGGACTTCCGATCTTGTCAAAACCGCTACTAATTAATACCGTCTCACTTCCAGCTGAAAGAAAAACAATTTACAATTAAGTCAGCCAGCCTAGGCATGATGGCTCTAACACCTTCCATGTATGTTTTGAAACGTGCTCTCACATTTCATGATCCGTTTGTTTTACAAGATGGGTAAACAGCAGACAATTATGGCGATAATATGGCTGACGTGTTTGGTTTTTATCTCTTTGCGGTAAACTGTGGTTGTTCAAGCCTTCACAGTAATGGTTTCCAGGCCTCTCTCAATATCTTCCTATCATCTGACAATAAATATGCATTTGTTAAAAAAATGTTAGTTTATTATAATCACATCACCTATTCAAATAGCAATACGATTAAAACAAATTTCTTGGTAGGCACGACTGAATTAAATTAATTATACTAACAAAGATATTCTATGGTATAGGCCTCCGAAAATAGAATATTAAACATATTAACTCTGTTGTGTATCCTGTTGCCCTGCATAGGCAGGAACTGCTCTCTGAACAAATGAGCAGGCAATTCTGTTATTGAAAGATGCTATCAAAGGACACAAGGATGTAATTTCAGATATTTTATTGGAAGGCAGTGGTTCCACATGTGATTCTCGGCACAGGATCGGGACTGACAGGCTTCAGAGATTCCCAAGCAGTTGGAATGAACATTAAGAATCAAAGCCAGGGCAATGGGAAGAATTGGACCGCGGAGAGCTTCACAGCATCTTAGACCTGTTCCCTTTATTGCTCCTTCCCTCTGAAATGTCTTTAGTCTACCTTTGCCAGAGGCATTCTCAGACTTAAGAAAAAGGAGCCTGGTAGGGCTGTTTGCAGAGGTCCAAAAAGGATTAAGTTTCGAAGGTGAAAGCCCTGTTAGGATAACCTCCCTCAAAACTCTCTATAAACAGTTGACAGTAATATCCTCATACCTTTTGCCCGTTGGCTCTCTCCTGGGAGTGGTCTCAAAACGTTCTTGAAAAAAAAGTGTTTCAAGAAAATAGGCAGGGCTTCCCTGGTGGCGCAGTGGTTGAGAGTCCGCCTGCCGATGCAGGGGACTCGGGTTCATGCCCCGGTCTGGGAGGATCCCACGTGCCGTGGAGCGGCTGGGCCCGTGAGACATGGCCGCTGAGCCTGCGCGTCCGGAGCCTGTGCTCCACAACGGGAGAGGCCACAACAGTGAGAGGCCTGTGTACCGCAAAAAAAAAAAAAAAAAAAAGAAAATAGGCAATCTGTTAGTGTGATTTAGAGATTACTTCCCGAATTCTCCCCTCTGTACAGCGCATCGGGAAACTATGGTGATGTCACAGCGAGCCTTCCTCCTCTGCGACACGAGTGCTCTCCCATTAATTAGGTTACAGAAATGCAGAACCAAACTGCCATTTGGGGAGAGTAAAACGAAACACTCCTTTTTTCCCTACGTCCTGTATTTTGAATGTATTGAACATGGCCACAGCCAAAGCCATCCTTTAAGACCCTCTGACATTTGAAAGTAAGAAATCTGGGGTTTAACTTTATTCTAAAGCCTGTCTCCCCTGTCCACCGATAGTACTCTAAATTTTACAAAGTGTCTTTGTAAATATTAGCTCAATTGTTTGTGACCGAGATCCTTAGTGGTTGGCAGTGGTGGTGGAGGGTGGGTGGGAGGCATGCTGGGCTTGATTTATTTTTTTCCATTGTAACAGGAATTGAAGCAAAGGGAGATCTAATCATTTCGCTTTGTAGAACTGTCTCTGCCCATCTCTCGCCCTCTCCGTGAACTTCAAATCTGTGCCCAGCTCCTCAGACCCTCATCATATTTTATTTGGGTGTTAGTCTTTACGGCTAATGAACTTTCCATAGCAGTTCTGAGGGCCCCCTCAGAATGCCAGGAGTTGACCCCTTCTGCGGCTCTGGGGATCGCCCGTTCTGAAATGTGATCTCCAATCGTTAGCACTGATAGGGGAGCAGAGTCACACTGCAAAGCTAGCACAGCTGTTTTGTGACTCATGGGGATATCATATTTAGCATGTTTTCCCCAGTGAAATGTATTTATTTAGATGACATATAATACTGTTAAAAAGCCCAGCCTGCTTTGCTCTTATACTCAGCCTTATGGAAGAGAATGGAGGAGCGAAAAAGGTAGAAGGAGCTCATTTGGGAGAGCCAGCTGGCTGGAGGGTCCTCTCGGGCCATTCATGCAATGAGCTCACACTGGAAATCTAAACAACAGGGAACTCGACACTGGGTACTGAACTCCAGGGCACAAGCTAGAGGAAGTAGCTTTGTAGCCAGCTCATCCTAAGCATTTGTGGCTCACAAATATTGCCACCGGGACTGGGAGATCGCTGGTCGCACACAAGCATTCTGGAGAGAAAAACAGTCATCTACCACTTGAGTTGATAGGGCATTTTGAAGAGTGATAGCAGCATTATGGCCTTTTCCTCTCTGTAGGTCATCCTCTGGAAGGTAACAAGGCTGTTAGCACTTGAACAAGCCAGATGGCCCACTCAGCAGATAGCAGGCCCCCACCTTGATCCAGTCCCCCAGTTCAGCTGTTCCCAGCCTTGGTATTACCGTGCTGGAGCTCAGAACGTCCCCCAAGCACAGGGAATGTGGGGGAAATGTGGAAATGAATATAGCGTGTAAGTGACAGGCAACCTTCCCATGCTGTTTTTAACGTTCCTCTTGGTGATGTCTGCAGCATGGTGACTTTTCCAAAGCAGTCCAAGACCTCCCATTTTATTAAGAGTATCACCTTGGACGTGCTCACATTCCATCTCACCTCCTTCCTTCCTGCTCACCTGCACAGAGTCTTGAGATCTTCCTGTTTTCCTGCCATCAATTTCCAGCCCTTGTCCTTTTATCTGCTAACCCGGAGCTTTCTCTGCCGTACACCCTACCCACTTCCCGCAGGCCTTGCAAGAGAATATTAAACACAACTGGGGCTGGCACTGATCTTCCAGGAGTCTTGCCCTTTACACCTCCCTGTGGAGAAAAGCCTTTGTCCCTTTATTATCGGCATTTGTTCCCTACTCTCCATCATTCCCTGACTGTGTCAATATAGCCCCCATCTCAACTGGTCAGTGGCTCAATTATTTCAAAAGGTCTTTAGTGAATAAAATTCCTTGAAGTCTTGAAAGTTTACGTAGGTGTTTTTCGAACCTTTGTAGTAGCAAAATCCTTAATTACCCTACTGTTGTGCCACTACTGGACATCTAGAAAGGTGTGAGTGTATTGATCAAGACCAGAAAAGGCACTCAGTCAATGGGTAGCTGATTACGAATAGTAACAAGGAGCCCAGGGAACGGTGCAACACAGAAAACAGCCCTTTCCTGCCTGGGTCACCTTTCAGTCTTTGCAGAATTGGCCTCAGATATAGGCTATAGGGGAGCCTATCTTTTTCATAGGTCACCCTCCATCTTCCCTTTTCAACCCACTCCCCAGTCCAGAGTCCTGATCTCCAGCTTCTGGCTCCCTGCACAGTCAAAGTCAGGGAATATGTGTTCTATCCTGTAGGGCAAAAGAAAGCATCACAGTTTTCTGTGGGTGTAGTGATGGTGGTGGTGATAATGACGGTGGTAGTGGTGGTGGAGATGATGTTGATGCTGATGTGATGGTGGCATCAGTAGCTAAGAATGCAAGGCACTATGCTTAGCAGTTTGCATTTATTAACTCGTTCAATCCTCAGGGCAGCCGTATGAGCCAAGTGTTTTTTATGATCGATCCCGTTTTACAGGTGAGGAAATTGAGGCTCAGTAACTTGCCTAAGGTGACAACAGCCAGCAAAGGCAGAGCTAGGATTTAGACCTAGGCAGTCTGCTCCAGAGCTCCTGCTTTCAGCCACTGCACTAAAGGTATAGACGCTTCAGACTTTGGGGTGGTAAATCTAGAAGCAAATGAACTTGTATTAGTATTGTGTCGAGCTATCATTAATTATGTTAAATGACCCCACCAGCAGTGAGGATGCGATGTGAGGAGAGGGGACCGAGAACCCCACTATGCCACACATTTTCTCAGGAAGAACCTTAGGTAGAAAATAAATACAAGCAGAGCTGTTTGGGAGGAACAGGTAAGGAGGCCTGGAGTCTGTTAAAGACCTTCCCAAAGATGCTCCAAAGTGGCTCTGAAGGCTTTGCCCCCAAATACACTAGGCGCTGTAGAACTCAGATGAAAAACCCTTTGGTTCCAGGTGTAGTCAATCTACTGGCCACTGCTTATTACCTACCTGCTACCTGCCGGGTACTTCTGTAAAAATGCAACGTGCCTTGCAGCACAAATTCAATTCAACGGAAGTTGCAGTAAATTGTCTTTGGATGTTAAAGAAATCAATTTAAATCCTCAACGCTGCTTTTGGAGTGAGGTGTGATTATCCTCATGTTATAGGTAAGGAAACTGAGGCTCAGTGCAACCAGCCCAAGTTCACCCAGTCTAAATTGGTGGCAGAGCTGGGCTTGGAGCCAGGACGGCGTGACTCAGAAAACGTACTCTCCCCCGGCTAAGTGGGCTGCTGGCTGTGCATCACCCCATGGAAACGAGAGCCTTCGGCTCTCTTTGCGCACGCGCCAACTGGCCCCCTCGGCCTCGGAGGTCCGCAGCGCAGCCCTCAGGTGTGATTTCTCTGGGCAACACCTGGGTGGCTGCTCTTGCTCCCACACCCCGTTCATTCCCTCCCCTGTGGGTTATTTCCGAGTCCACAGACTTCTCTTCTTTATTCCAGTCGCCACCGGCTTGGTCCAGATGGAGGCTGAGGGCTGACTCCTCTGTGCTGTAATTCCCCGGGCCCTGCCGTGGCGCTCTTAACGGCCGGGGTCACATCTGTGAGCTGACATCCTCTCCAGCTCAGCGGACCCACACTCCTGCCAACCAACCACCCCAATTTCATCCATGAGCTCCTGCAGCTCTCTCAGGTGGATGCCATCTGCTTGCAGTTATTTATCTGCCCTTACTTCTCTCCAATCTGGCTTAGAACATCCTGGTATTGACCACGGTTTGATCTAGTACCTGTCTGCTGTAGAAGTCATTCTAATAGCCTCTGTAGACCAAGGCTGGAAGTCCATTCAACCTGTTAGCTATTTTCTTCTCATCCTTTCCCCCGTCGAGAACATCTATTAGTCATTCCATCATTTTCGGAAACGAAGCAAGCAACGGGGCCGGTGGTTTGTGCCGCCCTCCTAGCAGGGTGCTGACCTTGTCTGTGATCAGGAAGTTGTGTTGCCTAGTGACTGAGAGTATCAACTACGGAGTCACACTGACCGGGGCTGAAGCCCTGGTCCCATCACTTCCCATCTGGGAGCTACTCCTCCACACTCCATCACAGTGGCTGTGCTGGGGTTGCCAATCACGATACACAATCTCCTTGGCCGCGGTGATTGGTCCAGGGATGGGTCAACCAGAATCCTTCCCTGAAGTTTTCTAAGCAGAGCCTGTTGGGGAGGCCATTTCTACACATATAATCCAGAGCTGCTAAGGTCCTTCTCTCATTTCTCCTGTAGGGGTCTGTTTGAAGTAGGTGATTGTGCTGCCGACAAGCTCAGAGAATGAGAATCAAGAGACGGGGAGGAATTGGGAAACAGGGAGTGCGTAGGAGAGTCTGGCCCCCCTAGGGCTCAGTTTCTGAGGTCTCCAGAGCCAGCAGCGTCACCTGCCTTTCAGTTACATGAGTCAATGGGTCCTTCTTTCCCTCTTGAGCTGTTACGTGTTGGGGTCCTGCTGATTGCAACCAATGTGTCCAGACTAATCCAGCCCCCAAATGAGTTTACGGAGTCTCTAGAAGTCTTTCCTCTTTAATATCATGAAAAGGCCACTTTTCATGGGACTGGTATGAGAGTCTATTGCAAACTACACAACAAAATCCTAGAGGCCCAACTGTGCCTGGCTATGCCTCAGTGGATTCTCCACTTCCACCTGGGCAAGCTTTTCTTTCTCCTTCTTCTTTTTCTTTCAGTGATCCAGACTACTTACAAAGCACTTTTATACCTTATGCCTCCTTAAAGGCTGTCAGCCACTTTTTGAGATAGAAATCTACTCATTAGGTCAACAAACCAACTACGCCCAGTCGTTGTTCTTGGCACTGGGAAGACACAGGTGGATAAGACAAAGCTCTCACCTTCATGAACTTCCATTGCAGTGGGAGAGACAAATGAATGAATACACAATATGATTACAGGTGGCAGCAAGTCCTATGAAGACAAAATAGATCAGGTCAGAGAGCGACTGGGGGCTTGGATGCCATGTTAGACAAGGTGTGCCTAGGTGATTGTAGAAGGCCTTTCTGAAGAGTTGACATTAAACCAAAGACACGAATGAACTCAGGGAGCAAGCCACTGGGAAGAGGATTCCAGGGCTGTGTACAGCATGTCCATCGACCCTGAAGCAGGAATGAGATTCCTAATAATCTAAGAAAGCAAGGCCAATGGTGTGAAAGTGGGGGGCAAGTTTGGACGTTTATTAGCCCATATAGTACCTTCATGTTATTTAGAAAAAGGCATCCTCTTCTGGGTGGCCCACCAGCCGTCATTGTGTAGGACACAACCTGGACAACTGTACCTGGCAGTCATGAAGAAAGTCTTAGGAGATAAGGTCACGGAGAAACAGGAACCAGATCATGTAGGATATCCCGATACATTGAATTTTACTCCAAGTCGGCACTACTCAAGAGAAATAAAACATGAGCCACATATGTAATTCAAAAGTTTCCCATAATCACATTAAAAAAACAAAAAAAACAGGTGAAATCACTTTAATAACATTTTATCTAACCAATCATACAGAATATTAACCTTTCAACATGCAATCAATATAAAAAAATAATGAGATATTTGAAGTTCTTTTTTCATACTATTTAGAAATATCCAGTATACGTTTTACACCTATACTTGCACGTCTCAACTTAGGTGCTGAATTTTTATCATAAATACTTGATCAGTGTTTAGATTTCATATGTTTACAGTGAGAAAGTAGATGCACATACCCAGGTTGTCCCAAACACGCTGAAAATGTTTTCTAATAACTGAATTGGGCATCAGTTTTTAAGCTCAAATTAATTAGATTAAATTAAAAACTGACTTTCTCAGTTGCATGAGCCACGCTTCACATGCTCAACAGCCGCCTGTGGCTAGTGGCTGCCATACTGGACACGGCAGGTCTAAGTGCTCTGGGAACCACTGTAGGCTGGACGACAGGCAGGGACATGAACTTCCTGACCTTTAAGAAGGATCTTTCTGGAAGCTATGTGAAGAACAGCCCTGTAAAGGGCCTAGAATGGAAACTGGGAGACCAGCAGTAACCGTCCAGGTGGGGGATGAGGGAGCCTTGCTCGAAGGTGGTAAGGCGGTGGTGAGAGTGGGCAGGTTTGGAATACATTCCGAAGGTTGGGCTCATAGACATCACAGGGAGAGACGGAGAATGACGGCAGGGCAGACTTTCTGGGATATTGATGAAGCTCAGCCTTCAGGAGCCCTCACTTGTGTGGGCTTCTCTCCAAGGCTCGGGTTTTGTGCTGTGTGTGGTATTTGTCAACTTTTTCAAATGTGTTATTTTGTGATGACTTTTTTTTCTCATTCTAAATAAATATTCACCTTTGTTCCTGATTTTATTAATAATCCCTTTTTCTTGTTCCAGATTGAATAAGCTTCAAATCCATTAAGACCTGGATCAGCCTCTGCTCTAGGATGTACTAGCCCATTTTGAAGATGAGTAAACTGAGCCTTGAAGAGGTAAAAGTGACTTGACTAAAGCAAATTGGTCAGCTCTGATTGCGTGTTTTCCTGTAATGAGGCACTTTTCCTCCAGTAAGTTGACTTAGACAATGCTCTGGCTTTATAGAGTTATTCATTCTTTTTAATGCTCCCTTCATGTTTTCTGAAAGACCACTTTTGACCGTATGATCTGTATCATCTTTCTGAAAGGAGCAGGTAAGTAGGCAAGCTAATTCTTGGGTATGTGCTCCCCCCACTTTCCCTCAGACAATGAATTTGTTCTGTGATTAGGAAGTGGTCTAACCTGATGGCTAAAATGGGATTTGCAGTCAGATGCCAGGTGTTTGAACCCTGACTCTACTGCTACCTCACTGTGTGACCCTGGGCAAATCACTGTCCCTCTCTGAGCCTCATTATGGTAAAACGTGGATGGTGGCACCTACTGTACAGGGCAGTTATGAGGGTTAAATGAGATGCTCCGTGTAAAACAGTAGCCATTTGCCTTACAGGCAGCGTACTCAGTAGTTAATTCCTGCTATTATTATTACTGTTTTTTTAGTCTATTTTTTGGTGCCTTTCCTCCATGGCTTCCTGGTCCAGTCACTGTAATCAAGGCCAGGGTCCTGAGCCACCTGTGTCAGAAAAGAGCCAGTCAGCTGGTCATCCCTTATAAAAACCTGATCTTTGCATCACCTTAACCAAGTGGTCAAACTTTGCATCACCAGCGGTGGGACAGCTTGATGTTGTGTGCCATGATGAGATGCACTGAGACACCTATATCATCTATGTTCTTGTCAGAGTGTTTCACCTGAATGTCATCATGAGGAAACAAGCAGCAGATCCAGAAAGTTCTAAAGGACAACCGGCTTGAACTTTTCCAGACAGTTTATGTCATGAGAAACAAACAAAAAGAGGTGGGGGACTATTCTAAATTGAAAGAGTCTGGAGACACAGAAGAACCACATACCTTAGGCTAACCCTGATTGGTCCAGGTTCAGGTGAAACAAAACAAAACAAAACAGCTGCAAGAAAACATTCAGGGAACAAACGGGGAAATGTACTAGGTAACTGAATTAATGTTAGTTCTTATAGGTGTGAATTGGGATCAGGGCTATTACCAGTAAAACATGGACAGGAATACCTCCTGTACCAGGTGGTGGAGAGGATTAAATGAGATACTCCATGTAAAAAAAAATAGGAGAATGTCTTCATTTTTAAGAGATGCATGATGAAGTAATTGGTGGGGGGCTGGGTGATAGGAATGGTTGCTCAAGGAGAGAGACAGAGATGAGATGGGGAGAGAGAGAGAGAGGGAAGGAGGTGGGGCAAGGGAGAGAGAGTTAACACAGATAAATCTAGCAGAAAGCTACATGTGTGTTCATTGTACTAGTTTTTCAACTTTGCTGTAAAGTTGAATTTTTTTCCAAGACAGTAAAGCCGCTGACCTTCAAAGCCATTGACCTTTACTTTCTGTTCAATAAGATATTTGACCTACCTGTGCAGGGCAATGGAAGGTTTCCATCAATTCCAGGTCTAAATTGGCTTCTTTGCTAATACTGTTTCTAATCTTGGTCATCCCCGTCCAGGACATGGCTGTGCGTCGGTGGTGAGTGTCCCAAAGCGTTATCACGCGAGATGGAGTTTCCACTCACTGGGATTCCCTAGCACACCCTTTTCCAGGTGAGTCCGGGGGCCCCGCTGCTATCTGCGTCATCCTTCTCCAAGCAGCTTTTCTACTCCCATCTGCTGGCTCTCTCCTTCTTGTATCATTTTTGGCCTGGAAGCCCATCTCATCAATTGTTTCCCTGCCACCGGGTCTCCGAGATGCCAGCTACATTAAGATCTCCATTTTCTGCCAAGGATCCATATGAGCTGTCTTGTTATTTAGGCTCCTGGCATTGGCATATATAATCTGGCTTTGTTTATCTGGCTGCTCTCTGCCTATATAATGTCTCATTCGATGGGTCAGCTTCTGTCTATTCCATTTATTCTTTTTAAGAAGGCTACAAGGCTTCCCTCCTGGCCTCTATAACAGAAGCCTCATCAATCCTTATCACTTTCTGGCTGCCTCCCATTTTATTTTTTTTTTTCCTCCTTTTTTTTTTTTTTTTTTTTTTTTTTGCTGTACACGGGCCTCTCACTGTTGTGGCCTCTCCCGCTGCGGAGCACAGGCTCCGGACGCGCAGGCCCAGCGGCCATGGCCCACGGGGTCAGCCGCTCCGCAGCATGTGGGATCCTCCCGGACCGGGGCACGAACCCGCGTCCCCTGCATCGGCAGGCGGACCCTCAACCACTGCGCCACCAGGGAAGCCCCTCCCATTTTATTTTAAGTTTGGAAAATCCCGTAAAGGAAATGGTGGACCTTTTAAAACTCCTGTAATAGAACCTGTATTAGTTGAGCTGTGATAGCAGGAGAATCATTTGTATTATAGTTAATTGTTTCTCTGTACGTATCCTACTCTAAGCTATAAGTTCCTTGAGGCCAGGGGCTGTGTCTTATTCCCTAACCCCAACCCTCAAATTGTGTCTGGTACATAGTAGGAACTCAACAAACGTCTGTTGAATAAAAGAAACATTCCTATAGCTATAATCATAACCGCTTGTTAATTGGACAGTCATTCAGAAGGAACAAGCCATTTTCCCTTAGACATCAAAAGGCTAACAATTCAGAAAGACCTCTCTGCCTCAATGCCATCGTTAAGCAAAGGGGGTGTTTGCAGGGGATTTTTCTGGGCTCAGGGCCTGGGAAAGAAGAGTGAAGGATTCAATACAACGTATATTTATTGACCTGCTACTGCCCAAGGCCTCTGCTTTCATTCAATAAACGCTATTGGGAGCCAGTGTTCCAGGAACTCGTGAGGACCAATGAAAAAAACGTGAAGAGCCATTGACTGCTCTTAAGGAGCTCCCAGTATCTTAGGGAAGGAGGACCGAAGTACACAAGCGCTAATCAGACAAGACAAAGAGAAATAAGTGCTACGAGAAGAAAGATGAAAACATGACCCAGAGTCCTGCTTCTGAAATGATCTCGAAACTCTCGGGATAAGAGATCGGCGAAACAGTAAGAACAACGATATTGGTGGGGGTTGTAATTACAGAGCATTTTGACAGGATGTGGATTCTCATCTACCATGAAGCATGAAACAATTCCTCGTTTCGTAGAGGAGGAAACCAAGGCTCACGGAGGGACAGTGACCTGGCCCTGATCTCCCAGCCAGGGGGTGGCCAAGCTTGGACCTCTGCCACTGCTTTTCCTCATTTATCTCCGAGGAATTGGTGTGAGGTGCTGGTTCACAGTAGACTCACCTCTTTCTCCCAAAGTCTGACTCAGTTGGCCTGGGGTCACTGTGTTTCAAAAGCTCCCAGATACTAATGAGAACCATTGTGTATTAATCATATATTTTATTCTGTCTTTTTGATGCTTTGCTATCTTGGGAACTTGCAGACCCTGGAGGGACTGCTCTCCCAAGGTTAACCAATTCCTAGCGATGGTAAACAACTCCCCTGTGAGCGGGCCTTTCATGTGCAAACCAGCCAACCCAGAGCCCAGCCCCCGCCGGCTCCTCCATGGGGCTCCCTCACTCCGGGCCACTGTCCCCCTGCCCTCATCAGCCAGGGCAGGTACCAGACAACCAGGGATGGGCCCTGTGCCCCTGAGCCCGCTGGAATGATCCAAACCAGCCGATCCTAAGCCTGCCCACCCTGCCTCACCTGTTTCTTTCCTAGACAATAACGATAAAGGCCTTTGCTACGTTTTCCCCTTCTCCCTCTGCCTCCTGAGCGGCCCTGGTGCTTCCCTGTGCTCCCCCATCCCCCCTTGGCGTTGGCGTGCCCCTTCTTTTGGGAACTGTGAGTATAAAAAACTGTCTCTCCAATAGCAGTTGTCTCTGGATCTGTTAGCCTTGCCATACCTAAATAATAGAAACATCTTCTATATTTTAAGAACGGAGATATAAGGAATGGAACCAATAAGGGCTTTGCAGATCCCCAGGAGTTGGGGCTCACCCCATTGAGAGGTCTCTTCTTCCTCTTCCCCCCAGACAGAGTGGCTTCCCTATTATCTAGTTTACAGAGTAACCTTTTCAAACATCATTCAGGTCATGGCTGTCTCTGGGTCGAGACACTGCCACGACTCCCCAGAGCCACAGTTGTTATGGCCCCCTCGCCCTGTGGACCAGCTGACCTCGCCCTGGCACACTCTCTTCCACCAAACTGGCCTCTTTGCTGCTCCTGGAAGCCTCCAGGCAGGCTCCCTCTTTATAGCAGTTCCCTCTGCCTGGAACACTTTTCCCCAGATAATCCCCACAGCTAAGCCCTCCCTCCCTGCGGTCTTTGCTGAAATGCCATCTTCAGGGGGAGATACCCTTGAATATATGATGTAATTGATTATGCTTCCTGCTTTGCCTCTCCTCTCCTCCCCTCCCTATACCCTTCTGCGTGTCAGCTCCGCAGACCAGAACTTTGCTGGCTTCTTTGATATATTCCAAGGACTCAGGAAAGGGCCTGGCACAGAGAAGGCACTAAAATGATTTTCTGTTGAATGAATACATTTCCACCTAAGATTTTGTTGCACAAACTTCCTTAATTAAAAGAGTTGGCAAATGACTTGCCTAGATCTCTTTGACCATCTTCAGACTGAGAACCCCCTGGATCTGCAGGGCAGGGGTAAAGGGTATTTGTTAAAATGTCGAGGTAGGGGGCGGTCTTCTAGCCAGGACTTTGAGGATGGCCAAGAGAATGTCACTTCTGCTCTGGGCAAGATGGTGTCTCAGTTATAAATAGTAATAATCTTCGAACACCAACCAAAGGAAATGAAAGATCCTGGGGGGAAAATGTCATTATTTTGATGTAGGAAATCGAGCTGGTGACATCTCTGTTAGGGAGTAAATGAGTAGAAGAGGGAACACATGGAAATAATATTTTAGATTTTCAAAGAACCCTTGACAAGGTTCTGCACCAACATTTTTTTTTTTTTGCGGTATGCGGGCCTCTCACTGTTGTGGCCTCTCCCGTTGCGGAGCACAGGCTCCAGATGCGCAGGCTCAGCGGCCGTGGCTCACGGGCCCAGCCGCTCCGCGGCATGTGGGATCTTCCCGGACCAGGGCACGAGCCCGCGTCCCTTGCATCGGCAGGCGGACCCCCAACCACTGCGCCACGAGGGAAGCCCCCAACATCTATTTTTAAACCTTTAGTTAGCGTAGGATGGGGTGGGCAGTGTGGGATGAGAAAGTGACTTAGAGACAGGGAGGAACGAACAGTAATGAAGAGACAGCTCTGGCAGGAACAGTGTCAACTGCTGGGACCCGGGCGAGGAGCCCTGGAAATGGTCCCTTGTGATGTTTTTACAAACGATCTGGAAGAAGACGTGCCCAGTGAAGTCAGCTCTCGGCACGTGACCTTGGACCTTCCTGGGTGGTAGAATGTCAGGCCAATGGAGTTGAACGGCGGGAGGTCTTCAGGGCTGAGTGCGTGGGCAGGGAAGTGGCAAATGAGCTTCAGTGGGGCAAACCCTGGTCATGCAGCCAGGGAAAAGTAACGTGGAGCTGTTAGCCAGGGCCCAGGGAAAGGTCCGGGCAGGCACTGTGCACTATTTCTGGAACACATCAGGCAAGACACAAACAGAATACTGGATCTTCCCAGGAGGGGAATCAGGTGGTTGAAGGACTGCTTCATGAAAGCCCTCATTTCCTGCCGTTCTCCCCCCCGTGCCCTATCCACCTTTGCTGGGAGGTCCTTTTAACTTTCCTTGCCCCTCTTCCATAACTCCATGCTTTGGAATGTTGTGCTGCCCTCCACAGAGAGTATAACACCATCTTGTGAGTTCCTGGTACTCCTGTAATCCTGACGCAGATGCCTTGAGACCTCCCCCGACTATGGGTCCCCCTGTCACTGCTCAGAGTTAATCTTGCCTTCTCTGTGTTCATTCCGTTCTGTGCTCAGACCCCTGTTGAAAGTGTGTAAAGATGATCTGCCGAACGTTGGCCTCTTGCAAGGTGAGCTCCTTAAAAGTGAGAAATGTTTTATATAGTAGGTGATCAGTGACTATTTATGGGGTGCACAAAAGGAGAGCAGACCTAATGCTGTGTATCTCAAGACAGACACGTGGAGATGGGAGACGTCCCAAGTCAGCCACTCTGACCCTCGGGGTGGGGGGGGGGCACAGTAGGGAGGCAGGTCTCTTCAGCCTGGAAAGATGACAGCAAAAGTGGACGCCAGTAACACGTCGAAATCCTTGAAAAGTATAGAGGGCCCTGCTTACCAGATCACAGAATATTGGAAAGGGGAGGCAACCCTTGATGTTTAAGAAAATCTTAAAAAAATGTTTCACATAAAAGAAAGCTGCCTTAAATCTTTCTGGCTAACGAAGCATCCTATTTTTAAAAAATCAACTTTGTTTTGGTAAAATTTGCGCACAATTAAATACATCCATTGTGACAGCACGGTTCAGTGAGTTTTGACAAATGTATACAACCATGTAACCTATCTGCTTTCTATTACTGTAGACTAGCTTGCCTGTTCTAGAACCTCATACGTATTTTTAGTGTCTTTCCACCAGCTGTGTGTTTTTGGGATTCATCCCTGCTGTTGCCTATATCAGTAGCTGCACCTTTTCCATCGCTGTATAGTATTTCATTGTGGGGCTACGATACAGTTTGTTTATCCATTTAGGTATTGAGGACATTTGAGTTGCTTCTAGTTTGGGTCTATTTTGCACAAAACTGCTGTAAACATTTGTGTCCATGTCTTTTTGTGGATAAGACACAGAGTTCATAAGTAAAATAAAAGAGACAGAATCCCACAGTTGGGAGGGAAAGTTGATAGGAATCTTAACTCTTGCTGGATCCAACCCTCTGCCTGCCGCTCTTCCTTCTCTCTCACATTCCTGAAATCCAGCTGCTTGGTCTTCACTTGCTCCACTGACAGGGAGCTCACTACCTCTCAAGGCAGCTTATTCAGTGTGGGGAGAGCTCCAATTGCTAGAAAGTCCTCCCTTAACCGAATTTCGACTCACCATTGGATAGGCCTCCCCCAATGGGTGCTGAAATTAAGTCCAATAACTTGTCCACACAGTCGGATACTTGAAAACAGCCACCAAATCCACGTCAAGTCCTCCCCATTTTAGTCTACATGTCCTTTGTTCTGCCAACATTTTCACTGGAGATTTATGGCTCTAGCTTGCGGCCATCCCTCTTCAGCTGCATCACCAAGAAATGAACACATTGCTGCAGCCGTGGCCAGGCTGACCCAGCTCTGGCCAGCTTGTCCTGCTCTCTGCACACCGCACTGACCCCACATTAGCCCAGGACCAACACCACATGTCGCACACCTCCCCCATAGTGCTCACAGGCACTCAGAGAACAGCCTGCGGCCACGTGTTGCTGTTAAACCATGTCCCCACCCTGTCCTCTCCAGTGGGGAGCAGATTTATGGAAACGATACACTTGAAACTACAAATAGCTTTGAAAATGATTCGGACAACTTCATGGCTGAGAGACTCATAATGGCTTATTATGGCAAACTGGGATGTTCTGTTGCACATTTCATGCTTTTCCAGCTGACAACAGGATAAATAACTGTGTTGGACTAGATGGTTTCTGAGGCCCCTTCCAGCTCTCAAATTCTGTGATTCTTGGTCCTCCCAGCAAACGTTCTTCGGTGCCACTGTTGGCCCCAGAATGAAGCCGACTGGGCCAGGAAGCTGACTCAGTTGTAATGGTTTTTGAAAGGAAAAGAAGGGAGAGGAAAGAGAAAAGATGCAGAGGTAGGAAAAAGCAGCATTACTAAAAATTCCAAACATCTCCCAGTGTGAGTTGGACAAATGCTGTCCGCCCCTCGTGTGGGAGGAGAGAGCTGCGGGTACCATCTCCACATTAAAACACAACTTATTTTCGTTTACTTATTATTTATTATAAAGAGAACTGTATTCAGTCTAGAATTCCTAGAATTTTTAATGAAAAAGTCACCTGTAATCCTATACAGGAATGACCACCATTAATATTTTGGGGCATTTTCTTCCAATCATTTTTTAGTATTTATCTGTCTTTACAGCCAGCCAGCCAGCCATCCAAAGTATACCCGTGTTTTCCACATTTAAAAAAAAGAAAGAAAAATGACATAAACAATTTCCTCCACTTATCCTGACCATTTTCCCATGTCATTAAATATTCTTTGAAAATATAGATCTAACAATTTCACAGTATCCCACGAAGTAGATAAGCCATAATGTATAATAATTTCTACTTTCAGACATTTAGGGTGCTTCTGATTTTTTTTGCAAACAATGCCAAGATAAGCATTCTTTGTGCATGAATCTCAGCATTTTCAATTATTTTAAAGATATGTTTACTGGAATGTAATCTTGGGCCAAAGAATATGAACTCTCTCAAGGATTTTCATATACATGTATCACCAAAGTACTTTCCATAATCTCTAGGCGACCCTGCAGTCATGTACCTCCTTCATTTAATAACTTTTCAGAAGGATGGAGTTGATCAACTCTGAGCTTCACTTCCTAACTGAATAGAACACAGGAGAGTGAAAGGTGAAAACACATAATAAATGCCCCATTTGGGGCTGAGATGTCAAGGAGCACAGGTGGGCAATGATGTCCCTGAAGCAAGATTGTGCCCGTAGCCGTGACACCTAGTCATTCACTGTATCAGTTTGCTAGGACTGCCATGACAAAACACCAGGTTGGGTGGCTTAGACAACAGAATTTAATCTTCTCACAGTTCTGGAGGCCAGGAGTCCAAGATCATGTCGGCAGGCTCCTTCCGAAGTCTCTCTCCTTGGCTTGCAGACGGCTGCCCACTTGCTACCCCTTCACATGGTCTTCCTTCTGTGTGTGCATGCCAGGTTTCTCTTTGTGTGTCCAAATTTCCACTTCTTATAAGGACACCAGTCAGATTGGAATAGGGCCTGCCCTAATGACCTCATTTTAACTTAATTACCTCTTTAAAAGCCTTATTCTCAAGTATGGTCGCATTCTAAGGTACTGTCTTTTACGGCTTCATGTATGAATTTTGGCGGGACACATAATGCCTAGTAGTAGAAGGAATGGTTGATGTGGAGGGCTGTGTATTTCTAACCTGAAGCACAGCTTTCTAAGGCAGGACTCTGACCCTGCAAAGTACCTGTTTTCCAAGTATCTCCCAGAGTCCTCAGGGATTATCTCTGGCAGACTGTATTGTCCCAAATGGCTACAACAGTATTTCCCATCTTGCCTACTCTTCTGCAATGTGACTCCCCCCCACCCCCCGCCGCCACCGCCATTAAGAGGGAGCGTCAGAGGGAAGAGATATGGGAACATATGTATATGTATAACTGATTCACTTTGTTATAAAGCAGAAACTAACACACCATTGTAAAGCAATTATACTCCAATAAAGATGTTAAAAAAAAAAAGAGGGAGCGTCTAATTCCCTCTCCTCTTGAATCTGGACCGGGCTTAGTGAATCTCAAGCAATAGAGTGCAAGGGAAGTGATGCTGCATGCCTTCCAAGGCTAGGTCATAAGAGGTCATGCAGCTTCCAGACACATGCTCTCAGATGCTCCCTCTAGGAATCCAGCTGCCAGGTTGTGAGGAAGCCCACGTCCTATGGAGGAGCCACATGTATGCAGTCTGGTTAACAGTCCCAACAGAGCACAGCCTGCACGTAATCCCGACTCAGGTACCAGACATCGAGTGAAGAAGTTCCAGATGATTCCAGTCCCCAGCCATTTCCCGGCTGTCCCCTGATTAACTTCCTCACTCTCAGAACCTGTGAGCAAAGTGATTTTTTTATACCACATTTTGGGACAATGACACTGAAGCCTAAAGAGGGACTGTGACATATTCGAAGTTATTCCACTGGTAAATGATGCAACTCGACTAAAATCCAGCCTTCAGTCCAGAGCTCCTTCCGCTATTTACTCTTTAACAAATGTCTATTGTTTACGTGAACCACACACACCTTGGGGCACCAGGGAGAGAAAACAGTGACACTTGCATAGAGCTCCCGAGTGCAGAACAAGGACCAGCAGATGGACATCACAGAAAGGCTGATTACAATTCAGTGCAAGTGAGACTAGTAGCCAGAGCTTTCTCCAAATGGAATGATCCTGTGGGTTGACAGAGAGGCACTGAGTCCCTTGGGCAGACGACTGGACTTAATATGTGTTAAGGTCAGTTCCAACTCTCCCATTCAGCTCTGAGATTCCATCACTTCCATGCCTTTTTCCCAGAGGGATTTAAGAGCTTTCTTTTATTTGACTTAAAACTTCCTCTTTTAAACAAGATGCCCTTTAAGGTCCCCTCTAATCAGTTTTCATGATGCTGTCTGTACAGTATTTGTTCTGCCTGCCCCCAAAGCAGGAGGCAGCATCAGGACATAGGTTCAAATCCCACATCTGGGATTTGAACCTGGCTGGGTACCCCAGGGCAAATGATTTAAGATTACTTGGCCTCAGTAAAGTGCAGAAACACATTTCCTATCACACAGGGATTGTGGATTAAATATAGTGCTTATGTGAAAACCAGGTGGAAAGATGCCTATTGAATCTGTTGCTAAAGTCTCTCCCTTTCTCCAAGGTAAATATCTCAAAATTCCTACACTCTGTACTCTCAAAGTTGGCCAATTCCCCTCCTCTTTCCATCCCTAAAATAACTAGGTCCCCTGTTGAAGAGAGTGATGAGAGAGAGAGAGAGAGAGAGAGAAGATATCAACTGTATCTTCCTTAACTTTCTCCAACTGCTCACCAAGTAGGCTGTGCCCACTGCCCCTGTCCCCAGCCTCCCTTTACAGTGGAGTGGTGGATGGCCCTTCCCTGTATAAGATCAAACCTTCGCTTGCCAGGACATTCCCAGGGATCTTCAGGACCCTGAGCTATTGATTACCACTCCTTCCTCCTGGGTCTCCCTTTCTACAGAAAAGAAACTTCCCCCAAGCCCAAATCTTCTTGCCATCTTCTGCTGGCACCTTCGCACTAAACCCTTCGAAAATGTCACCTCCATCCTCCACTCACTCCTCTACCACCTGGGGCTGGCACGGGCTCCCAATGAAACTGCTGTCACAGGTCTGGGAGAACATCCTTGTCACTAAATCCAGGGATCACTTTTCAGTCCTGAGCTTCTGGACACTCAGTCGTCTTTGCCATTGTTGATTCCATGAAGTCACCCGTCTCCCCGTCACTCGGACACCACCAACTTCTCCTGCCTTTCCCGCTACCTCTGTTCCCTCCTTCTCAGTTTTACCCCCCAAATCCACGTGTCTAGTGATCGTATCTGTGTGAAGATGTCCCACAGACATCTCGTATCTAACAGATTCAGAATTGAATCAGGTGTTCCTCCCACCTTCATCCCTGCAATTCTGTTCCTCCACCTGTGTTCGTCACTGTCTTAAGAAACAAAAGGCTGTTTTTCTAGCTGCCCAAGCCAGAAAACAGGTGTCATCTTTGACACCTCCCTTTCCCAAGTACGGATCCTACCTTCTAAATAGTTCCTTTATCTGCCTCTTCTCCCCCATCCCAACTGTCACTGTCACTTCCTATTTCAATTGCTGCAACTGTCTCCTTGCAGGTCTCCTGGCTTCCAATCTTGCCCCACTCCAATCCAACCCACCGCCTGAATGATATTTCTAAAAATGTATCTGATTATGTAGTTGCCTGTTACAAACCTTCAGTAGATGTTCGTTGTTCTCATGCTGAAGTTCACACTCTGGGCTTCTGCACGTGGTGCTCCCTTTGCCTGGAACGCCCTTCCTTCTTCTCCTCGCTGTTGATTCAATTCCCACTTCTCCTTCAGGTCTACATTTAGACTTGCCTTCCCCTGGAAAATTTTCCCTGATTCTCCAAGGTGGTGAGATCTTCTTTTCTCAGCTGTTCCCGTAAGTGCTTTCGCTTATCATACAATTACTGTAATTGTTTGTTTCTCTCTTGCCTAGCACTGGGGCTGGCACAAATCAGGAATTTAATAAATACTTTTTGAGAAGAATGGATGGAATTACTTTCCAGTGGGTCTCCAACTTGAGCGTGCACCAGCATCACCTGGAGAGCTTGTGAAAACACAGCCTGCTGGGCTCACCCCCAGAGATTCTGATTGGAGTTTGATCCTGTAGTCTGGGATGATGCCCCAGAATTTGCATTTCCAACCAGGTGATGATAATGATGCTGGTTTGGGACCACACATTAAGAACTTCTGCTTCATACAATTTAAAGCAGTCTGAAAAGTGAAGGACAATTACTCTTAAAGAAGGCTTGTAGAAGTTTTTGGAGGCTTGGTAAATTTCTGGTACCTCTCTTCTTTGCTGCTTTCTTTTTTTTTTTCCGGTACGCGGGCCTCTCACTGTTGTGGCCTCTCCCGTTGCGGAGCACAGGCTCCGGACGCGCAGGCCCAGCATCCACGGCTCACGGGCCCAGCCGCTCCGCGGCATGTGGGATCTTCCCGGACGGGGACACGAAGCCGTGTCCCCTGCATCGGCAGGCGGACTCTCAACCACTGCGCCACCAGGGAAACCCATTGCTGCTTTCTTGATAGGGGCATTTCATGAGAGAGTTTAGTCTTTGAACAGATTCCCAGGAAACTGGGTAGGCTCTAAGGTAACCAAAGCACACGCCCTGTAGGGATCAAAGGCAGCACCTGGTGGTTTGTTAATGGGTTGCTAGGCAACGGAACAAAGGTGAGGGTGAGGGTAGGATGAGCAGGTGGTGGGGATTTTCCAGTGATACTAAGACATTCAGAGGGTGTCTATCAGAAGACCGTGGAAACCAGATGTAAGGAATCCCCTTGATCTTTGCCTTGATTTGCACGTGGATGGGCACGGTATCCCCTTGCAGAGAAGTTCGTGCTGTATGTTACAGCCTCTAATAGGATCGGGGAATATTTTTCTCAGAAGAGCCACTGAGAACCCATGAGGGACATTTCTTAATGAATGATAGGAAAGAAATGACTTGGGCTCATCACCTTCTGCTTTTTAAAAATAAGCGCTTTATTTATTATGAACTATATATTCACATTGGAAAAATTTTAAAGTAGAGAAGATCATATAATTCCATAACCCCTAAAGGAAACTTATTAAAGTTTGGCATTCATCCTTTCAGAAAAAAATAAAATGAACATAAAAGGGATTATTCTATTTATACTTGTTTTAGAACCTTGTAAGAGAACACTTAACTGAATACTGTGGACATTTCTGTACTGATACTTTCCTTCATGTTTTTAACAGTCACGTGGGATTTTATTGTCTGGGTGCACTGTATTGTACTTAACCTTCCTGGGTGGGGATTAGGTTGCTTTCCAGTTTTGCTGTTATTAACAATGCTGCAATGGACAACCTTAGACACACACTTGTGCATTTGTGAGGTGGAATGTCTGGACCAAAGACAATTCTTATTTAAAGTTTAGCTACAGATTGCAGGGTTCTCTCCAGAAAGGCTGTTTAATTTATATTTCCACCCATAACATGAGTACCCATTTTCACATACCTTCACCAACACTTGCCGTTATCAGTCCTTTAACATTGTTATAAGTCCTATTACTCAAATTTTTCACTTCTTTGGGCACTCTTCAAACATTGATTTTCACTTTGTATTTCTCCCAGACTTGCCGGTTCATGTGCTTTGCCCGACTTTGTATTACGAATTGTTCATCAATTTTTCATACTGACTTATAAAAGCCATTTGTATAGAGTTTGTTGTTTGTTTCCCTTGACTTTTTTTTTCACGGTGCCTGAGTGTTTTTTGGTTTTTAATTTGTATACAGTTGAGGTTATTAATGTTCTAGGAAGATGCATATTCTCCTTTTAAAATAAAAAGTAAAATTATAATACCATCTTTAAAAAAAGCTTCCCTTTTATTTCATGGCCCATTATGGGCAAAAGAAGAAGGAAGAGAAAGGACAGAGGAAGCAAAGAAGGAATATAGGAAGATAAAGAGAGCCGTATTCATCATGTTTATTGAATTCCCAAGAGACAGGGAGTGATTCTCAAACTTTAATTTACATGTGAATCACTTGGAGATCTTGTTAAACTGTAGATTCTGATGCAGTAGGCCCAGGAAGGGACTGAGATTTTGCATTTCTCACCAGCTCCCAGGTGAGGCTGATGGACCATGGACCACACCTGGAGGAGCTTTTATTTATGAAGACTGGAAAACATCGGCCAGTCTCAGTGAGCAGTCCTAACTCCACTTAAATTATCATTTGTTTTGAAAACCTCTTCTCTAAGCAAGCAGGGGAAACCCTAACTTCTTCTTCTGGAAAATAGTAAACCACTATAGCTCATTTTTGAAAGAAAAATGACTGCTTTCATGGAGTAACATGCCTCCACTTCATGGTCCTTTAAAATACGTATACGGCTGAAGATTTTTAAACATGTATAAAATGTTCACTTCTTGAGACCTTCTTGTTGGGCTGGATAAAATTAAACTGAGAAGTTAATTGGCCCTTTTGGGCAGAAATATTCCAGCTCTGTGCTGGCTACCTCCTCTCCCCAGCATTAAAAAGGGGTTTCTCTGTATTATTTTTTTGAGAAAGAATACCTACAGTCCACACATACTCCCTAAGACAGTAACCTAATGGGTCATGTAAGAGGCAACACCATCTGGTGTGGAAGAAGTCTTAGAATGCACTCAGGAGAGCTGGATTCCTGCTCTGGCTTTATCACAGCTACTTTGCATCTATTAAACTTCCCTGGCTTGGTTCCTTCAACTGTAAAATGAGACACCATTAGAGCCTCACTTACCCAAGATGATAATGGAATAAAAAATTTCGCAGAGGTGTCTCCAGACCTTTCGGAGTAATGGTGATGTCAATGCTTCTCTGACAACCTACAGCATACTGGCTTGGCTTTCCAATTTCCAAGCAAGTTTCCATAAAGGTTTCTCTGAACAGCAAAATCAATCCCAGCAAAAGAGGCTCTGGGCATTTTTTGAGTGTCCTGATATCAAGAAGTTGCCTGAGCCATATTCATGCCTATGCTGTAAGGGTATGTGGGCATGGGTTGCCATTTGCAAGGAAAGTAATGGGCATATATTTCTAGATGAAAGGAAAAGGTTAAATGTGTACTGGACTCAACTGGTGGGCATAGCAAGGGTAGTTTGCTTCATAACAAGGTGGTATGAGGAAAGGGAAACTAGCATTTATTAAGTGTGAATTACCTCACTCCTTTGCAACTACCCTGTGAGGTGGGAATTATTCCTAATTTTTTACAGGAACATAGAGCCAGCAATTTGCCCAGATTTCACGACTAGAAAGAGTGGAGCTAAGATGTCAAAACCCTCATCCGCTCCACTGGTGCCTCACCCCTATCTCTGACCAAAGCAGAGGTGCTCAGCAGTGAAGCCACTTCACCCCTTTGTCCTGTTTCCCCCCACTGCACGTGGGACAGCCCCTTTCATACAGCAGGGGTGGGGTGGGGGTGAGTGTGATGCTACCGCACAGGGCTGGCCCACAGGAGGGTTCAACACACGGTAGGCATGGCTCATTTCCCCCTCTAGACTCGCATATAACCCTGCGAGTCAGAAGAGGCCAAGGGCTGCTGCCGGGGAAACTGCAAGACCCCTTCCCCCGCCCCCTCGTCCACGTGTCCTTAGGACACCACTGGCCCACAGGGCTCTGCTGTGCTGTTGGAGTTGGTGCGATACGGTCCCAGAGAATACGCTGGCTTTGGGTTGCCTGTCACTTCCCACCCTCCTGGCATGGTGTGGGAAGCAGGCAGAGGGCAGGCCCTGGGGTCAGATCCAGTTCAGAATCCACCTCCTCCAACCGGCTGCTGTCTTCGGTCCTCAGTTTCCCCATCTTTCCTTTATAGGGTCATTGTTCAGACTTAGCAGAGGTTGGGTAGCGCACAGTAGGTGCTCTGGAAGCGGGAGCTAGCTCCCACTCAGGAACCTCGGGCCACAGTGACCCGCCGTCCACTCTTCCGCCTAGGGCAATAAACGGAGTAACAGCAAACCGGCACCCAGTGCTTCCTGGGGAGACAGCGCTGAGCGAGGCGCACGCCCTGACCCGCTGCCATCACCACTTAGTGATCTCACTCAATTATCACACGCCCCAGGGTCAGACTGTGTGTCACCTTCCAGGCCCTCCTCCCACAAAAATGCTGGCCTCCCAGCCTCCAGAGCGCTTAGTTCACTCCATAAACTCCGCTAATGCTTACCACATGCTGCTGAGCTCCAGCGACCGCGCCCACTGCCCTTCGCGGAGGCCCCAGGCCCTGCGCCAGGAGACTCTTCCCACCGGGAGATCCACCTCCTAGAAGACCCTCCCCCAGGAGATCCTCCCCCTAGAAGACCCTTCCCCTAGGGGACACCCCCCAGGAGACCCCCCCCCATGAGACCCTCCCCCTAGGGGACGCTTCCCCTAGTGGACTCATCCCCTAGGGGACCGGCCCACCCCACGGTATGAAGCGGCCGGCGCTGTGCCCCCCGCAGGCCACCCATGACCTTGGACGCCCCTACAAAGCCTGCGTCCACTCCTCTCAACAGGCTGCGTATCTGCACCCACAGGTGCCTTTTGTCGTTGGGAATTGAAAACCCGATCAGGCGTGTTTCTCGTTTGCAATCCCCGCAACTTGGCGCATAGCCACGCGAACACGGAGCCCGCCGGTGGGAGGGGCGGCCCCCGCGGGCGGCGGGGAGGGCGGGCCAGGGCGCCGGGAGGGGCGCGCCCAGTTGTCCCCGCCCGCAGCCTGCAGTCCGCCGGGCCCTCGGCCGCACGTGCGAGCCCACCTGCGCGCCTGCACTGCTGGGCGGGGCGAGGCCGGAGCCGCCCCAGCGGGAGCCGCTAGGGGCTCGCGTGCCGGGCCGGCGCTGGCCTGCAGTGCCCGCCGCACGTCCCTAGGGGGCGCAGCCGGCGCGGGAAGCCGCCCGAGTCGAGGCCGGGGCCCGGCGCGAAATTCCAGGCGGGCGGGCGCGGCGAGTTTGAAAACAGTCGAGGGCGTGGGGGCGGGACGTGGGGGGGGCCCGCTAGCCCCCTCCCCTCGGCCAATCAGCGGCGGCGGCGGGCGCGGGCGGGCGGCGCGTGCGGCTGGGCTGTGAATGGGGCGCGGCGGCGGCGGGCGAGCGGCGGCGCGCGGGCGGGAGGGTGCACTTTCTCCTCCGCGCGCGGCGGGGGCGGCGGCGTCTCCTCAGCGCCCGCCCGAACCTTCTTGAGACGCGGCGCGGCCAGGGCGCTCCGGCCGTGGGGGTGGCGTGACAGGTTGTCATCTCCCCGCTGACAACTTCTCCCCAGCCGCTCCCCTCAGCACCCGGCGCCCCTCGTATTTGGCCGCCCGGCCGGGAGGCCACCGCCCGCCGTCCCACTCACGGGGCCCGAGGCCGGGGCCGGGGGCGGCGGCTCCTCGGCATGGCCGGGGGCGTGCGGCTGGCGGCCGGCGGCGGCGCGGCGGGCTCGGGGCGGCCGCGGGGGTCCCTGCCTGGCCCCGAGCGGCGGTGGCGGCGGTCCCGGGGAGCCCGCTCGGCGCCCGGGAGCCCCGGCGAGGACGAGGGGCAGCGCGCCGGGAGGCCAGCGACAAAGTTGAGCACGGGCCGGCGGCGCGGGTGGTGGGCGCTCGCGGCGCTGCAGCTGCACTTGCTCCGGGCGCTGGCTCAAGGTAGGCGCGGGCCGGGGAGCGGGGCGGACCGGGGCCGGGAGCTGGGCGGACGCGGGCCGGGGAGCGGGGCGGACGCGGGGAGGCGCGCCCGAGTGCCGCTCGCGGGACCTGAGTGGAGCCGGGCGCCGAGCCTCCGACTTGGGAGCCCGCCGCGCCTCTGCGGGCTCGGTGGCTGACTCTCGTCGGGCTCCAGGTGCTGGAGCCGGTGTCTCAGACCCCGCGTCTCTCTGGTCCGGTGCCTGACCCCAGGGGGAGCCCGGCCGTTGCTAGAGCAGAACTTTGGGTGCCCGCGGCCTCTCCCCTAGGCTTTGCCCTCCGCGCCCTGTGGTTTCTGTTGCGTCGGTGCTGGTCTCAGAGTGGGTGCTGCCCCTCTGCCGGTGCCAAATGGCCGTTTGAAAAGGGAGGTGGCGTCTCTCCCGAGCCGAGCTGTCCCCGAAATCTGGGTTCTTTTAACGACCCGGTACGTATCCCCTGTCTCTGAGCATACCTCCTCGCTGAAGTTTGCTTGTCTGGAAAGAATAAAGGTGAAAGCAAGCGGCGAAAAGGTGGAAGTAGCTAGCTAGCTCCACGCGTCCTTTTGGTGTGGTCTTTTAAGATGCGTGTACCTGCGTGGGCAGCTTCAGGGGAATTGGCTTTGGTGGTATTTAGTGTCGTGGGATATGGAAGGAGACAGGTGGACGGCAGATGGGAGCCCTAAACTTAAATTACCCGTGTTCAGTGTCCAGGGAAGGTGATGTGTGTGTAGCGACGGATGATTTAAGTGGAATCACATCTTAAAGGTCTGAGCTCAAAACTGTCATCGATAGTTTAACAGTTAACTCATCCTTTTGTTTAGTGTTAACCTAATCGATGTGCACTGAGGTCCTCCCCGCCCTCTCCCTAAGTGCCCGCTTTCATGTTTTGCTACATGGAAACAAATTGCCACGTTTCTGGTTAATTTAACTCTTCTCCATTACTTGGAAAATTTTCGTTTCGCTTATTTGTGCATTTTTGCTTAATGACAGACTTTGGTAGAAAAGCATTAAGTCGTTTTGTAAAATGGGATCTGTAGATTGCCAGAGAAGCCAGGTTCAAGTGAAGAAATCTAAATCACTTAGGGATGACCTTTAAGATAGAAAAGGGTGTTTATTAAGTTTTCCTGTTTTTTTTCCTAAAACAGTGACTTGCACTTTGCAATAAGCCCTGTACATTTATACATCTAAAGATTAGTGCACAAATTCAAATGGTGGGGAAAAAATCTGGCTTTGTTTTGAAGTATATGATGCAGATTTCAACTTTTTATCAGTTTGAAGGCTGTCCGGCTTGTTGCTTTTTACAATTGTAGTGTTAATGAAAATTAATTTTAAAAAAGTACGAAGGCAACAAACTTTGTTAGGCAGGAGTATTTTATTCCTTGTTACCAGTATAAAGCATGGGTACCTGTTTTACATGGTTTACAGAGTGAACAGATCTCTTAGTGTAAAATTTCAAATAGGTTGTAACAAGTTCTAAATTCACTGACAGGTTTCTGTTCTCTGTGCTCTGTGAATTGCATAATATATCCATCACTTTTTATATTATATTGAAAATTCATATTACAGGGGAGATGTCACTATTTGACAAAAGCTCATGTATCTTGAAAATGAAAATTCTGGTGCTGCTTTAGAGATTTCTGACAGGATGATGAGTTGGTCATATGCATAGGGAAGTATTCTCTTGAATCTTACTAGATAAAATGTAACGTTCTAAATGGAATACCTACCACTTGGTTGGAACTGGTCATAAGTACTATATCACTATGTAGCTAGGTGAAGCAATTCCTAATTTCTCTTTTAAGTGTTTCCTTCTAATGGCGTTTCATGTGGCGAGGCTTGGTCATGATATCTTGGGAGAAAATAAGTGCGATATTAACCAGTAAAAGTTACATAGAGTTACATAGCCCCAGTTATAAGCAGAGTGCGTGATTGACCATTATGTGAAACAGGTTCACGTCTTCCCAATGTAACTTTAATAGTCCTGGGGTTTCTTTCTACCTGGTAATAGGAATTTGAATTATATACTCTGCTTATTAGTGTGTTTGTCACTTTTCTAGATGGCTTTCTAATTGTGAAAGGCAGGTGGCAATGCATGCTTTCGGTATGTTGTCCACTAGGAGCCAGACGTGAGTGTTATAGAAGGTGCCTTTTGAGGCGGAGGATGGCAGGGTTGCAAGTGTCATGTGTGTGAGGCCTGTGGTGCCTTAGCTTTACTGCTGGACCTTTACATGTGTATTGATTCTGGTAATGTTCAGTACAGCCTCATGTTAAGGTTGTATTCATCAGGTGCAGAGGGGTAGGAAGGCTCTCAGTTACTGCTTGGGGTGGTTCATAGTTCTTAGTTTCTCCTTTGGAGTTATTTCTAGCCACTTGGAACCCTGGTTCTCCAACTTTGGTGTGTATCAGAATTACCTGGGGAATTGGGGGCACCTGTGGAGGGCCAGGTCCCTTTGTTCTTCAGTGAGCCACGTGGAAGACACCAGCTTGCTTCCAGGTGATTCTGATACACACCAGAGTTGGAGAACTACCAGCTCGGATTGCCTGGATTTTCCTCATTCCCTTCACCTGCGCATTTCCTGGGCCCTCTCTTTCCCAGTGTTTCTCAAACATATTTGCGCATTCGAATCACCTGGGAGCTCTAAACAATAGCGAAGCTTGGATCTCATTCCCAGAATTTGTTTTAATTGACTTGCGGTTTGACCTGGGCATCAGGAGATTTAAAAACTCCTCAGGTGGTTCCAGTGTTCAGCCAAGTTTGAGAACCATTGCTGTAATCCTTTTTACGGAAGATCACACGACTTGATTTTTCTTTTAACCTTGTTTCTGGCTGGTCTTGTGGTTCTATAGTGTGTGTACCTCCCCCCACCCCCAATTCCAGTGAGCTGTCTGCACTTTGAGCTGATTTTCACTTGTTCCATGTTCATGATCTCAAACTTTGAAATTTCTTCCAGACTTAATTAGCTTTTCAGTCGCTCCTATTTATTCCTACTGACATTGTTGAGCTCCTGCTTTGTGCTGGTCTGGGGTTTGCATCAGCATCGCCAGTGCAGTTTAAAAATACACTCATCTGGGCTCTACCTCCAACCTGGAGGTCTTTGGAGGGAGAATTTGTGCATTTAAAAACTCCACACGTGATTCTCGTATCTTCGTGTTACAGTTTTATCCTTGTTGGCCAATCCCATAATCTCACCCAATTCTCTGTCATCCTTAGCCTGACTTGCTGTGACCTGGACTCCTACCTGGATCCCTCTTCTTGTGCCGATCTCAGCCTTGAGTAAGCTCTACTAATTAGGCTTCTCTGCCACTGGTTTGCTGGAGAAATCTCAAAACAGTGCTAATTGGGTTCAGTACAAATCTAGCTTCCTTTTGGGCCCTTGTTGCTTCCCATTCTCCCTGAAGTGGTTTGTTTCCCCTGTTCCTCTTACCCCTAGACCCCCTTCTCCTCACATCTTTGTAATTTGAGTTTCAAGTGGAACTTGAGCTCCAGGCTGGCAGCTTCACTAGAGAGTCTTCATAGAGAGTACTACACTTAGTAAGTGTGCAGGTACTTGCTGATTAAATTTTATTAGACCACTCCATGTTTAACAGATGGCAACTGGCCACTTGGTTGGTAACCGTCTTGTAAATCTGACAATAAGCGATTATCACCCTCTCTGCGGTCTTACGTATGGCCACCTGTACCTCACCTTTACTGAGCCCTTATTATGTGCCACGCACTAAGTGCGTTACAGGTAGGCTCATTTACTCGTCACAACAACCCCTGAGAGGCAAGTAGCATTTTGTCTGTGAGGAAACTGAGGTACTGAACTGTTAACTGATTTGCTTGAGGCCTCAGGACTAGTGGTGGAAGCAGATTGGAAAGCAGGCTACCTAATCCACAGTTTATGCTCATAACCAGTGGGCTGGAGTGTCTTCCATGCAGCCTGTGGCTTTATATGGGGAGGGAGAGCAATCTGATCAATACCAGAGGGAAGATGGCGGCTGATGTTTTCCAAATGCTGTATTGAGTTACGTGGCCTCAAGGTTCGGGTCACCTAATTGACTGTTACCGTAAAACAATAAAAATTAGGTTAAACAATTTGGAAAATACAGAAGAATATGCATAGCCCCCTGCATATAACTATCCCTCTCCCATAAGAAAATGACTTGCCAGTTTGGTTTTTCTTTTTGAAGAATTTTTTTTTCTCGTAATGTAAATGTCAAATTGCAACTTAGAATGGGGTTGTGGCAGTCATTTGGCAGAGTTGAACTCCCCAGAATTGACTGCTAGGAGCATAGTGACCACGTCTTAGAAGAGCACTTGGAAAGTTCTTTTATCCTCACTCAAGTACATGCATAAGTCCTTTAAATGGAAATAGGTGGGGTTCATAAGGTACTGACCTTTTGTTAACATGCATTTTATCTAACGAGAGTTAAGTTTAGCTATATATTGGGATTATATCTAGCCAGGAAGTTTCCTTTGTTGTCAAATACTGGAGTAAAACAAAGTCACTCTGAAAAGTTAAGCAGGTGATGGAGTGGAATCAAACAAGATATCGTAGTTAAATTCTACCTCCCAGTTGCCTTTATAGTCTATCCTTTCTTAAGAGTCCTTGTATTGTTTTTTTTTTTTTTTCTTCTTTTTTTGCGGTACGCAGGCCTCTCACTGTTGTGGCCTCTCCCGTTGCGGAGCACAGGCTCCGGACGCGCAGGCTCAGCGGCCATGGCTCACGCGCCCAGCCGCTCCGCGGCTTGTGGGATCTTCCTGGACCGGAGCACGAACCCGTGTCCCCTGCATCGGCAGGCGGGCTCTCGACCACTGCGCCACCAGGGAAGCGCCTAGAGTCCTTGTATTGTTTTTGTTGGGAGACTCAGGGCCTTCCTCCAGGTGTCCCTGAGGTCGGAGACCATAATGTCTGCTGACCAAATCTAGAGGATGGAACAGACACAGTGTGAAAACTCAGAAGCTGGATTTTGCCTAGGTCATGACTTACATTTCTGTAAGAAGTAAAAAAAAAAAAAAAAAAAAAAGCAGTTTTAAGAGTACACCATTTAAGTCCAAATCAATGAAAGTTGAGTAAAACTGAGGGTGGGGAATGAAAATCAGGGTGAAAGGTATAGTATAAAGAGGAGTTAAAGTAGAATTATCTTTAAAAAAAAAAAAAAGTAAAGGTATCGATGTAAGTTTTATGATCTGGTTAATACAGTAAGCGATGATAAGTGTTTACCTAATGTAACTGAGCATTTTAATACGTGTAGAGTCTCTTACATTCTAGTTAGTAATTTGACATCATCAGTTCTATAAGGCATTTTCTTAAAATTTCTCCTCAATTTGTAAATCTCTTAATAAAACAGATTATAAATATTTGTACCTATGATCCCGAGAGAGAAGCTATTTCGCCATTTGGGACTACAGTGATGGCACCTCATGTCATCCTTTTGTAGTAACGCATAGAAATTAGTCTTATGTTTTTTAATGATTCCCTGAACTACAGAAGTCTGTCATAGTTTGATAGATACCTACCTGCCAGTTATTGATCCCATACCTGAGACCTGTTCTGGAGAAATACATTATTATTAGTCTCACAGCTTCATTATTTTAACACTATTCTTACCATATCCAAATACAAAAATTAAAAATGTAGGGGAGCACTGCTTCAGGAAACTCTTGTTTCTCTGTTTGCTCTTCTAGTATTTAGGTGGTATGGCTTCTGGCAGGCAGCTTCTAAAGCCAGAGACTCGCTGCCTTAGCCTGGCTCCGGGTGTCCCATCCCCAGGGTCTCCTGTAGGTGTTGTGGGAATGAGAATGTTTACAAAGCTTTTCTAGAAACAGGGATGAGGTGAATGGAAGAGGCATTGGGATAAGTGTTACTAGACCTGGTTTCGATTTTATTCTGTAACTAACTTGCAATATAAGCAGGTCTGTTAGCTTCTGAGCTGACTTTTTTCAACTGTAAAAGTTGGAGGTTAGACTAGATCTTCAAAATCGTTCTGCTCTGATTCTTTGATCTGTATTTTGTCGTATCCTTCTGCCCTTCACCAGACTCTCTGTGTCTTCTGTCTGGTGATTCGATAACTCCATGTGTCTTGGTTCTTAGAACCCGATTCTCTTCATTTTACCTTTACCGTGATATTTACAATGTCAAAAACAACGAAGATGCAGTCTAACATTTCTCCTTAGGGGCTGCCATCTTACACATGATATATTTACTCTAGCCTGAAAGTGGTTCATGCTCAAAATGTTAGGTTCTGTAAAATGAATTAGTGCCGTAATTTATCAGTGTAAGCCTGAAGTTTGGGGAAATAAATTTCTTTAAAATGCAAGATCCTTATTTATTTAAACGGCTGGAAGGGAAAGGGCAAGGCTAATTGAAATCTAGGAGGTACTTAATGCAGTGAGAAATTTTAGAAGATATGAAGTAGTGATATGAGAATGTTTATGTTTACAGGACAGTGACCGTCAGTAATCGAAGAGATTAGTAGGTGGTGTTCTCTTGATGTTTCTGGACGCAACCTAATGTTATGTTGGTTAATTGTCTTCATTAGGGACTTTCAGTAAATCAGAAGGTCCTCAAAATTAACAAAGTAACTACACTTTAACAGGCTTAGCTGGCACTCTGTTGATATACAGACAATGTCTAGTGAAGATAGCAGCTATCAATTAAGTGATCCAATTTCTTGATAACAAATATGTCAGCCAGGTAAATCTATTAATTTACTGATCTTTGGAGATTAGCTTGTTGGACATGAGCTAAGACTGTAGTTTCTGCAGTGTTTTTGGGTTTGGTATGTGTGTGCGCATGTGTGTGTTTAACTTTGGAGATGTGGACTTTAGAGAATTGGACTCCTGGGCCCATATTACTACATAGATAAATTTAGCCTTTGGTGCAATGTTTTGTTGCCTTTTCTCCCTTTCAGAACTCTGCTCTGTATTCTAGACATGATTCTTTATTGTGAGAGTTTTGGAAGCTCTCAAATATGTAAGCTTGATTTTTATGAAGATGAGTGATCTCTCCAAGAAAGAGCACAGGGAGGGAACTAAAGAATGACTATGGCAACTGGAAGAGGAGTTTGGCTTCTCAGAGTGCCGTTAGTTGCCTTTATTAAGAATTTTACCAAACCAAGCAGGCTAGTAAGGAAGAAGTTAGATTTGGGGTAAGGCGGTATATCATAGCTTATATCACATAGGTATAACCTATTCATATGTAGATAAGGATGGTTATATCCACAGGTGTCTGGGTTTTTCTCTTTAGTGTGATCCTTAATTTTGTGTGTGTATTTATGGTTTTGTGAAAGAGGGACTATTTTCAAAGTGAAGGTCTTCTTTCTTGCCTTCCCCCAGGTGTTAAATGTGATGCAAAAAGAATAGGAGGTTTTAATTTTGTGGACTGAGCCCTTCTGCACAATGAGTGTCAGTGTTGTTTTAATACATGAACCACCAGATGGCAACAGAAAAAGTATTTATATAGGATGTAATCTCTAGTTTCCATAGCTATTTTTTTCCCCCTTCCATGGTACACTGCTTTTCAGCCCTTCATGCAATATATAAAATTCTTGTCTATGAGCAAGGTGAGTTTGTAATACCTTACAATGGAAATCACAACCAGGAAATAGAGTAGTGGTAAAGTATTACTAGAAAAAGACATTTTATTTACATGAGTGCATGTATAAACTGTTCCCAGAGGGAGTGGGTTTCCAAGGATGCAACTTTATGATTTATGTTATCGTACAGTCATGTTTTTACTACTAATTTTTAATTCAGCATTTAGCTCTACAGTAAGCTGTGATGATTTGCAGAACATAAAACATGGCTCTTACCCTCCAGCATTTTATGTAACACCTTTAAAAGGAGGAGATACATGAGTTTACAAACATTGAACATATTTATGTATTTTCTGGCCAAAGGTATTTTTACTTTATGTGGAATTTGTTTTATTTTTGCTGTGTAGGTATGTCCCCTTTTTCTAAGTGTGTCTTCTTGGCTCTTCTAAGGGTTTTATTTTCTCCCCCTTTGCTAAGACTCTCTTGGTTGCAAACTAGAAACTTAGTCTGAATAACATTTTTTTTTTTTTAAAAATTTTTATTGGAGGCATCTTGGGGTATCAGTGTAACAAGAAGAATACTTTGAAACTTGGCAGATGTAGGACTCAGCTCCATCTCAGGGGTAACTAGAGCCAAGTATTTGAAACCCCTCAGGTGCTGTCCTCTTTGTCATCATCTCTGCTTCTGTTCCTGTGTTGGGGTCCTTCTTGACTCTCACTGAAATTGCCTTTCTCTTTGTGACTAAAATGGGGCTATTGCCAGCCTTTACATTCCTATTGCTTCAGATCCTGAAATAAAGATTGACTTAAAGCTTTGGTTGTGAAATTTGTGAAATGGTCAGGTTTGCATTTTTAAAAAAATTTTTAAAGAGATGTTGGGGGTAGGAGTTTATTAATTAATTAATTTTTGCTGTGTTGGGTCTTCGTTTCTGTGCGAGGGCTTTCTCTAGTTGTGGCAAGCGGGGGCCACTCTTCATCGTGGCGTGCGGGCCTCTCACTGTCGCCGCCTCTTGTTGCGGAGCACGGGCTGCAGACGCGCAGGCTCAGTAGTTGTGGCTCACGGGCCTAGTTGCTCCGCGGCATGTGGGATCCTCCCAGACCAGGGCTCGAACCTGTGTCCCCTGCATTAGCAGGCAGATTCTCAACCACTGCGCCACCAGGGAAGCCCAGGTTTGCATTTTAAAAGCATTATCTTGAGAAGAAAAGAGCACTTTGATTGCAAAATCGAGAAGGGGATGGGAGAAGCCAGAATGACTGTAGACAAGTTAAACTGTGTCATCTGTTGAGAGAAAGTAGTAGCTTGAGCCAGGGTGGTAGGGTTGGAGGTGGAGAGAGGAGGGCGGATGGGTAGGGAGAGAGACAGGGGAAAAGATGGACAGGACTTGGCAGTAGGTTCTATATGGAGGGTGATTGAGAATATGTCATGGGTGGTATCCAGGCTTCTGACTTGCATGACTGGTTGATTAGGGGAGTCATTCACTGAGGTCAGACCACCTCAGTTTGGGCAGCAAGATCATGATTTTGGGTTTGAATGTATTAATGTGAGGTACCTTTGAGGCATCCAGAGAGACCTGTCGAGAAGATGTTTGGGTACATGGGTTTTGCAATCTGGGCTTTTGGTATAAATACTTGTGGAGATAGTATGTTTAAGAGGATGGGCTTGGCATAAAATAAAACTGATTCACAAAAGCTAGCTGTGCTTCCTTGGGTGGGCTGCTTAATCTTCTTCAGGCATTATTTCTCATCCCTGAAGTATAATTGTACAATTTTACCTTCTTAATAATTGTACCTACTTCGTATAGCTATTCTGAGGATCAGTTCATACGATCGCAGATAAGGTATGTAGCACCTTACCAAGTACACAGTATGTAGCTAGTAAGTGTTAGGTGGTGGTATCGTTGTTTACACTTCTGTGAACAGGAATCGTGCCTCATTCATTTTGTCTTTTCTCGTAGTACTAGGTATTAATAAGCCACTAGGCCAGAAGGGGGAGTGTGAACAGTTGATGTGTAGTCATGTTAATGTGGCAGTGACTTACTGGATAAATTGAAGGAGGAAGACATGGATTGATGCGAGTGAATTTGATATGAGGACCAAGGAAAGGCCATTGGGTTTGTTGATAAGGTGGTAAATGTTGATCCTTTTTAGTATAATTTCACTAGAGTTGTAGGACTATAAAGCAGATTGAAGCTGATTAGAGAATGAATGGTCAGTGAGAAAATGGAGTCAAGGGGCGTTTTTCTCTTACTGTTAAAATTCTCAAGAAAAGAACTGTGAAGGCATTTGAAGTGTGTAGTGACAAAATGATCTTGAAATACCTTGGGAATATTTTAAAAACAATTTAAAAACTGTTCCCGAGGCTGAAAAAAAATATGGGCTGTTGTCATCTGGCAAAATTGTGAGTAATCATCACGATTCTCTGAAGTGATCATTTCACAGTTTCCTATTCTGCAACTCCTGGAGCCGTCTAGTGACACTGCTGCCAGAACCGTTAAGAGAGGACTTCCACTCCCACCTGCTGCAGACGCATCGAAACTGCAGACGAAGTAGAACAAGGGAAAGCAAAAGTATTCCTGAGCCTGATAAACCAGGAAATCCCAGGTGCCACAGGTGAAAAGAGAATTCAAAGCGAGGCTGTAATTGGGAACTCAAGGCCTGTGGTGGTTTCAGATCTGAGTATAGGCCCCAAGGGCATGGACCTGAGGGTCTCATGGAGAAACAGGAGACGTGGTCTTAGGTCTGTGTAAAGAAGGAAGGTGGAGTTGGTGTCCTCCTGTACAAAATCTTGAAGCTGTCCGATCTGTGAAAAGAAGACTAGAAAAGCCTTGCCCACTGGTCTGAGGGGGTGCAAAGGAACGTGCTGTCCTCCTGGGACTGTGCATAATTAGGAATAAGAAAAGAGAAAAGCTGTGCCTCACACTGGTGGTAGGTTAAAAGTTTACACTTCTCCCAGTGCAACTAACCCTCAAGCCAAGAAGTTAGCATAAAATCTGGCCCAGAACTATGGGGGCCAGTGGAGCCCTCAGACGTAAGTGTACAACTGTCCTGCAGAGCAGATGAGCCTGGGGACTCTCACAGAAGAAACAGCTCATGCTAAGGGTGGACTTGCAATAAAACATTGCAGCCGCATGAGGAAATGAATCACTGTGGAGGAGCTTTGGCAGATGTTGCAAATAGGAGAAAGGTGCTCCTGGGACATAGGACAGAAGTCATTTGGTTAAAATTACTAGAGATAAAAGGGGTAAGACTGCAATGAACAAACACCACAGGTTGTAAAAACACATGGATTTGGAAAGGAACCAGATGGAATTTCTAGAAACCTCAAGCAAACTCAACAGACAGGTTAAACAGCTGAGTGGATATAAATGAAGAGAAAACTATTGATCTTTGAGGAGTTCCGAGGAAATTGCTTGTAATTCAGTACTGAGAGATAGGGGTGGAAAATGAGTGGATAAGACCCACTTTAGTATGAGAAAGTTCACCATTACCGATTTCTGTGAGCTTCCTGAAAGAGGAAATAGAGTGGGAGAGTTACTCTCCAAAGATATAATTGTTGACAGTTTTCCATCATAAACGCAAGGCTTGAGTTTTTAGGTCCAAGAAGCACAGTGAACCCAAGCAGGATAAATAAAAACAAATCCACACCTAGACACATGGTACATGAAACGTTGGAAACGAGACAGAAGCAACCCGAAGAAAGTCATTGTCTAAATATCTGGAAGACATTTTGTTGGTAGCAGAAGATGATAGAATAATATCTTAAATGCTTTGGGGGAGAAACAAACATCAGCCTGGCATTCTGTATCCATATGAAGTAATATTCAAGAGTAGAAGTGAAATGAAAGCTTTGTTGATAAAGACAAAGTTGATCGCTTGTAGACTTTTGCTGAAGGAACTACTAAAAGATGTATTTCAAGACGAAAGAAATTGAAAGTCGAAGGAAGGAGTGAAATACAAATAGTGAAGTGCAGACAGGGTTCAGAACCTAGGAGATCAGCTTAAACAGAATCCTAGTAGGGCTACAAGTAGGCAGGCCACGTTAGAGTCTGGGGATTTGGCTTAGCACTTGGGATCGCAAAGATGAAGGATTCAGGTAAAGGAAACTGAGCAATAGTAGATAATAACAAGATTCTTGCCAGATAGAACCAAATATCAAGACCTTCATGTTTAGCCAACACATTCCAAAATGACCTCCTTTACATTCCGAATTGGGGTCTTAGCTGTGGAAAAATAGGACTTGGATCTTAGCTATCAGAGATTCAGTGCACAAGGGTAAACTACGTTTAACAACATTTGAGGGAAAGCATACATGTTGAGGGAGGACAGTGGTTAAGATACGAAAAAGTTCAACAGATGAGGATAAATGGCAGATGAGAATGTAGACATTTGCTGTTTTGTGTCAACTTGATGTGATTGGCTAGTTGTTTTTGACCAACTCCTGGACTTTGAAAATTACTTACATCTAGTATCACAGTAGTATAGTTAGACAACAGTCATCTGCATCTCTAATTTTACTGTTCTCTGTGGGATCAAAAGTGTGAAATGTAAGTTGTGGTATGATTCTATTTAGATGGATACTTTGTAGCAATTTAAAATCTACAGTTTAGCATTTTATTATCTGAAAATACAGCTTAAGAGGGTTTTTAAAAACTACGGTTCTTTGCATTAAAACTTGCTCTTTCTTGGGCAAATAAACTGAATTTCATCATAGATACTATTGACAATAAAAAAAACATTAAAAAAAAAAACCCCACAAACAGCCAAACCCCATTTGCCCTGTGACTTCTCCCAAGTCAGCTATTGAGGAAACATTTGGAGTCTTAACCTGCTCTGACTCCCATTCCCCCCGTTTAGGGGACAAGTTGGTTTGGTTGGAGTCTCTGCCCTGTGTGTAAGAGTTAGCAGCAGGTGACACTGACCAAAATGGTGAGGTTCTGAATTTTTCTGACATCTTTTCTAGTGGCTGATGTAGCACATGAGAAAACTACTGTACTATGCTGGTATTAAAAAGATGTTGTAGAAGTGGATCTAATTGACATGGAAGGCTGTTCAGAATATACTAGGTGAAAAATGAGGCTATAGCATGGTTTGTACAGTGTAATAGTGTGTCTTTATTGAGTGCTTCTCACGCATCAGGCACTGTGCTAGGGTCTTTCTATGCAGTATCTTATAATCTTGTGACAACCCTATTTTATAGATGAGGAAATTGTGGTACAGAGAGTTTAAGGTCACCTACTTAGTAAGTGGTGCAGCTGGGTTTTCAATGCAGTGCCGGCTGACTCCAGAGTCCCTGCTCTTGGTCCCTACACTGTGCTGCCCATTGTGTGTGACATGAGCACATGTGGTGGGAAATTTCTGACACAGAGTCATCCATGTATAGGTCAATAGAAAAGGGTCTGGGAGGTGATGCACCAGGATGTTGATAGCAGCCGTGTCGTGGTGACTTTTTTTCCTTTTCTCTAATTTCTGATTTTCTGTAATGGGCTTAGATTGCTTTTGAAAAGTGTAATAGATTAAAAAAGTAATGGGGATATAATTTTAAGTCAGAAATGGATAAGAAATTACTGTTTTATAATATATGCAGCAAGTACGGTTGAAGGAATAGACCAGCCTGCTTAAAGTGCTTATCTCTGTGTTATGGGAAATTTTTCTTTTTTTCTGAAAGTTCTAAGTTTCAAGCAACAAGCATTTATAACTTTTAAAAAATTGTGAAAGCAATTGTTATTTACCATAATGTGATATTAGTGGATTTTAGGAGGAATATGGTATTAAAGTAGTTTAGTGGTTCAGGCTGAGATTGCAATAATGGGGACTTGAGATTTTGGTGTGTTTTTTTTGTTTGAGGAAACTTAAATTACTGTTTTGGGCCTTATTTTGTTCATCTACTTGAAAAAGGCATGCAGTATCTAAAATACAGGCTCATTGTAAGAACAAAAACTCCTTTGAAAGATGGGTTGATGAACACATTTGTACTATCGATTTTTAGTTAGTGCTATTTAATCTTTGTTTTATGATTCTGGTGTCACATTCTCCCAATAACAGCTCTGATATCACATAAATTTAATAAGTTCAAGTTTTAATGATATACAAAAATTTTGAAGCATGTAGTTTATAAATGAAAATTAGTGATTTTAAATTTGTGTTTTAAATAAATTATGAATTATTAATAACTTTATATTAAATATAATGTAAATGCAAATTAGGAGAGTATTATGTATGAATGAATGCAATAGTGTACAAAAGGTGCCATTTTCTGAGAATGACCCTGGTACACAGCAGGGGCCCCCATTAGCCATTTCTCTGCTATGTCATCTCTTGACTTGTTTTCGTGGAATTCTACAAGTCTTGCAGCCTCAGAGCTTCTCTGGTTCTTGCTGATCCCGAAGTGTGGATGTTCAGCTTTTCCTCAAGTGTGTTTTCCAGTATGTCTCCCTTTTGCTTAAGCTAGCCAGACTAGCTTTTTCTTCGAGCAAACGACATCCAAACCTTTTAAAATGGGAGGGCTTAATAAGCACTGCCAATAATTTTGAATTGTATTATAAATAATAAAAAATTGTAGAAGTTCCAAAAGTAAATATTTCAAGACAAGCAAAGAAACATATATTGATTCTGAATGGGAGTATTATTCTTTGAATTACAACAAAGGGGATTGGTCTCTGCGTGTTTTGATGTTATTTTCATCTTACCACTTTCCAGACTGATTGGGAAGTGAGAATGCCTTTCCCTTACCTTGCTTAAGGTGCTTATGTGCCTTTGTCTTCTTTGCCCATTTCTATGGCTTGGCTTCGTTCTCTGGCTGTGCTTCCCAGGGCTCGTCAGGAGTGGGCTTGCCTCTGCCTATTCCTGTCTCTCTCGGCTTACTGTTTTTGAGTGGCCGTTGTTCTTCCCTTCCTCACCACGGTTTCCTACCTGCAGTCTCTCCTCCCATGTTCACCAGCATTTCTTTCTATGGGTGGCAACATGTGTGGTCCACATTTAGGATGTGAGCAGTGTTAATAGGTACCCTTTCCTTGTGGAAACATCTAGAAAAGATGCTTTATTAAAATAGATGTGGCTTTGTGGTTCTTAAGCCTCTTTATTTTATTTAGCTTTGGTAAGCGGGGAGGCTTAAGGTATCCTTTCATGACAGGATTTTAGTCTACAGTTATATTTTATTATGTAGCACTTATTCTCTATGAAAAAATACATGAGTGGGTTAAAAAGTTGTATCATACCAAAGTATATGTATGAAAGGGATCTACTTTCCTGATCCCCATTCCCCTGGTCCTTTCTACTTGAGGTCATCACTGTTCGCTGTTTTGAGTCTTCTTTCAGTGATATGTGTAATGCAACCATATACATATATCCTTTAGCTTTATACAGATGGTGGCCTACTGGTACATACTTTGGAGACTGGCCTCAGCATAGTTCTTTTTTCACTTAACGATGTATCTTAGATATCATTTTGTATTGGCAAGTACAGATATATCTCGTTTTTAAATACGTACATAGAAAAGGTGCTTTTAAGCCATTGGCTGTGGTGTATTGGCATTATAACACGATGGTGTCTTGAGTCTTAGAGCTGGGTACAGATCCTGGCTCTGCCATTTATAAGCTGTGTGACCTTGGGCAAGTTACAGAACCTGTCTGTTTCAGTTGCTCATTTATAAAATGAAAAGTTAATATCTCTTCACAAGGTTTTTGTAAGGATTAGAAGAGATAACGTATGTAAAGTGTTTAGCACAGTGTCTTGCTTAATAAATCATAGCTGCTATTAGGTTCATGAATTTATCAGATCACGTGAACCCCTGATGTGTTTCTCCTTCCTCAGCTAAAATAAAATACACAGAAGGCATTACATGTTTCTTGACCTCATAACTTACCTTGGTTGTCCTTTTCTTCCAGTCTGTTGTTTATAGTCTCTCCTTCTTCCCTCTTCACCCTCTCCCCAATAAATAATATTCTTTTGCTTTTGAGGTTTCTTGGCTTGTTGATGACTTTACTGACGGATCATATCCTCCTGCCATTGCATTGGGTACCATCAGTTATGGTTTAGTATAAACCTCAACAGAGAAGGGATATTTCTGTTGATGATACTCTGGAATGAATTGAATATTGGCAATCAAATTTAGTCAAGTCACTAGACAGGATGATTCTTTTTGTGGTTGGGATTTCGGCTGGGATAGAAATGAGATTTGGATACAGATGGCAATTGGCAGAGAGAGTTAAGTGTGGGCCCAAGATGCCACAGGAGCACTTCAGCTGTGGGCCTGTCTGGAAGCGCCTAGGAGGCTGGTCCACGGGGCTAATTATGAGGGGGCGTGTGTGCGCATAGGTGGGGGGTGTGCAGTGACACATTGTTCATTAAAAACTGTCAGGATAAGTCAGAGGCGGTGGGTCCTCATGGGGAATAGTACGCAGGGTGTGGTGTGTTTAAAAAAAATTTGGTGTGCATAAACTAGATGACCTATCTTACTGAAATGTTTTAATGTTCTTCCTGAGGGTACAAGCAGTCTAGCTGTGGGAAGCCCCAGCCTTTCCCACAGGGTAGGTGTGAGTCTCACTTGATGCGGTCTGCCAAGCTGTGATGCTTGGAGGACTCAGGATTGGTGCACCCGGGAGTTCTGGTGTAGGGCCTTTCCAGGGAGTTGAGCGTCTGGAAGAGCATCTGGGGGCTTAGCTGGCTAGTTGAAGGTATTAGTTCATGTCAGTGTGATTTCATCTATACCTACTGGCTGGTGTGGCCTAAGCAAGCTGGCTTACATTTGCGAGGTTTCTTTTATCCTCTCTTCAAGATTGTGTTTTCTGGCTTCTTGGCCTTGATAGGTTTTCACTACTTGGATGATACGTATGTGTACTGTTTGATCACCTTAATGTTTTCGTCCCTACTGAGTTTCTATCATATGCTGTGGTGACGAGTGAGGATCTATTACCCACTCCCAAGGTATCTGGTGATGGTCTGCATGTCCTTGGTCTGTGTATTGCCAGCTGAGCCTTTCTGCCGTAGAACTGTAATCACTGAAGGCATTATAGAGAAATGTGGCACATGAGAGCACGATTGAGATGTTCCGTTCAAGGAGTTCGTTTTTGTTACTGTTTCTTTATATTGAAAATCTGATTTCCTCCATTTGTCTAGATATGTCCCGTTCTTACAAGTCCTTTTTTCTTTTCATTTACTTTTCTGAAAGTTTGAACATTTAAAGAGATGACGGCTCAACTCTGCACCAGCGTTGCCTGAGAAAGTGAGGAAATGAATCCCACCTCAGCCTCGCTCAGAAATGGTGGAGGGTGTGATGTGGCAGAGCCACAACTCTTCTGCCTTTTGAGGCAGTTCCTTCGGGTTCATTTTCCCTGCCACCCATCTCTGTTCTGAGGTGTGGTAAGAAGCGCCAGAAGGTTCTGCTTCATACACAGTTTCCCCTCTCTCCCTCCTCACCCCTCATAGTTGCACGTGTACACTGGAAGAGTTAGGCGTTCTAGCTCCAGACATCTGTGCCCTCCTTTGCAGTTGGAAGTTTGCTCCTATCCCACCTTCTTACTTTACAGGCAGTACCTTGGACTCTATAGAGAAAGCTACAAGTAAAATCAAAAATAGGTATTTTTGGTACACAGAATAAGCATTCAGAGTCAGAGTTCCTTCTTTAAAAAAACTGGCCTTGTTTTACTGGTGTTTTTTTTTTTTTTTTTTTTTTTTGGCCATGAGGTGCGGCATGAGGGATCTTAGCTCCCCGACCGGGGATCGACACTATGCCCCCTGCTTGCGAGCGTGGAGTCTTAACCACTGGACCACCAGGGAAGTCCCAAACTGGCCTTGTTTAATATTGATTTTTTTTTTGGGGGGGGTCTCAGTTGGTGTATGAACACCCTAAAGATAGAGGAAGCCTTTTGACTAATTTTTGTTCTTTACAAATAAGTCATCAGAAATCTAACTGAATCTGTGGTGCCAGTCTATGGTTTTTGTAGATTTTTGTCAAATATTTTACATATTTTAAGCAATTTCTGTTTAAATAGTAATTACAACTATCCCAGAATAAGTCCTTCTTGAGGTACAGAATTTCTTCAACTACTTATCTCTGTTAAGAGAGGAAATAAGACCTTTCATATATCTTTTGCTACTTATAGAATAAGACCAAACTTTATATATAGTATTGAACTTGACAAAATATGTTTAAAATAATTTTGATCTCAGGAATTAGAAAAATTAGTACCTTGGTACTGAAAGAACAGTGTGGCTTAAAAATATCAGCTAAGGCTAAGCAGTCTTACTTTTTTTTGTGGTACGCGGGCCTCTCACTGTTGTGGCCTCTCCCGTTGCAGAGCACAGGCTCCGGATGCGCAGGCTCAGCGGCCATGGCTCACGGGCCCAGCCGCTCCGCGGCATGTGGGATCTGCCCGGACGGGGGCACGAACCCGTGTCCCCTGCATCGGCAGGCGGACTCTCGACCACTGCGCCACCAGGGAAGCCCTAAGCAGTCTTACTTTAAACCTTGTACTTCATAAAAATTGAATGTAGCCTATAGACTTTGACAGAGAAGATCACAAAGTTCTTGAAGTTTCTCTATTTTTCTTCTGAAATGTAACTTTTGCTAACGTAACATAGGGTATAGGGATATCTTGCTGTGCTAAAATTTTCAGATATATCAGAGCACGTCTACTGAAGGCTCTTGAAAACTATTAAGTATTTATTGTACATAAAAAATCTTTTATGAAACTCAAAAATCTTAAAAAACAAAATCCGGAAGAAAGATGATACTACAGAATTTTCTGACAGATTGCTTAGAAGCCTCAAAATCAAAGTCAAAATGAATTAGAAAATCATCTTTGATTTTCCTGGGTCATTTAATTTGTGTTGATTTCTTTGTCACATGTAAGCTTTCTTACAGTGCAGTTCTAATGATGGGGTCCTGGGTGGTTAGGCTGCAGGCAGTGAGCTTTGGCCTGTTCTGCTACCCCTGGCTCTGGAGGCTCAGCCCAGGAATGTGAATCGATCGGGTGAGGATATCAGAACCTGTTGTTAAGAAGAACTCAAAACCATCTTTTTTTAAAGGTATTATAAAGGTCTTTGGTATCTGAAGAAGTTTATGCAAAGAAATACTCTTCATGTTGTGACAAAGGTTATTTTTTAAACCTTAGATTTAATAAAGTGAATGTGGAGTTGTTTTTGACTACTTTGTGAGCATATTACAGGATTCAAAGGTCAAACCATGTAGGAGTGTAGAGAGGTCTTGCTTATACTCTTGCCCTCCAGCCTGTTTGCCCCCTCCTCCTGTCACAGGAAACCATATTAGCTTCTTTCTTTTAAAGGTAATTTTTAAAATTGAGGTAAAATTTACATAACACAAAATTAACCGTTTAAAAGTGAACAATTCAGTGGCATTTAGTACATTCACAGTATTGGGCAGTCACCACCTCTACCTAGTTCCAAAACATTTTCATCACCCCCAAAGGAAACCCATTAGCAGTAGCAAACCCCCGGGCCCCCCAGCTGTCCCCTCCCCATTAATCCGCATTCTATCTATATGCATTTACCTATTCTGGGTGTTTCATGTAAATGGAGTCATACAATATGATAACTTTTACATATGGCTTATTTCTCTTAGCAGTGTTTTCAGGGTACTCCATTTCTTTTTATGGCTAAATAGTAATCTGTTGTATGTATGTGCCATAACTTGTTTATCCATTCTTCCATTGATGGACATTTGCATTGTTTCCACCTTTTGGCTATTGTGAATAATGTAGCTATGAACGCATGTACATGTGTTTGAGTACTTTCATTTCTTTTGGGTATATTTCTAGGAGTGGAATTGTTGGATCATGTGATAATCCTATGTTTAACTTTTTGAATATTTGCCAAATTGTTTTCCAGAGTGGCTGAACCATTTTACATTCTCACCAGCAATGTGTGAGTTTTCCCAAATCTTTGCCAATCCTTATTATTCTTTCTTTTCTTTGTTCCTTTCCCTCTTTGAAAGGTCGACTAAGATGTATTCTCCTTGATGAAATCTTCCCTAATTTACCCAATTTAGAATAGTACCCCAACTTTCGTAGCATTTTTGGCAACTTCCCTATAGTACCCATAAGTTCCATCCATCTAGTATTGTAGTTATTGTACACATAAATTCGTATTGTATTATGTAGAATCTTTGAGACTGGAGAGTGTATCTTTCAGAACAGTGAACTTACATCATGCTGAATCAGTTGTAGCTGAGCATTTTGAGTGAATTTATGTATAAGGTTTTACCTCTCCTTCCTTCTTAACTGCATAAGTGTAGATGTTCCCCAGGGTTTCATCTTTGGCTTTTTCTTCCTTTTCACCTTATCTACTCTTTGTCAGCTGTCATTCCTAAACAAATGACTTCATCTGTATCTCCCCATTCCAGCCTCTGATCTGAGCTTTGGGTCTGATTCATCCCACCAGAACCTCAAATACAGTAATCCTTCAAGCCAGAGTTGACATGGCATTATCTAGTACCATATCTGACCTCTATATAGCAAGCATTTGTAGTTTTGGAATAAATGTATAACTGAACACATTTTTTTCATCTTTTCCTAACTTCCTTTTAAAAAATGTTACTCAGACCTTGCTTTGCCTATCTGTAAACAAAATAAAAGTGAAAGAGAAATAACAAATGATACCACAGAGATACAAAAAATCGTAAGAGAATACTATGAGCAGTTATATGGCAACAAATTGGATGACCTAGAAGAAATGGACAAATTTCCAGACACATACAACCTTACAAGACTGAACCAGGAAGAAATAGTCTGAACAGACTGATTACTAGCAGTATTAATGAATTTGTAGTTCATAAAACCTCCCAGCAAACAGAAGTCCAGGATTGGATAGCTTCACAAGGGAATTCTACCAAACATATGAAGAAGAGCTAATATCTGTCCTTCTCAAACTACCAAAAAATTGAAGAGGCTGGAACACTCGCAGATTAATCCTATGAGGCCACCATACCATGATACCAAAACCAGACAAAGACACTATGAAAAAGAAAATTATAGGCCAATATCTCTGAATATAGATGCAAAAATCCTCAAAATGTTAGCAAACAGAATTCAACAATATAGAAAAAGGATCATACACCATGATCTAGTGGGATTTATTCCACAGTTGGAAGGATGGTTCAGTATTCACAAATCAATCAATGTGATACACCACATTAACAAAACAAAGGATAAAAATCATGATCATCTTGATAGATGCAGAAAAGCATTTGACAAAATTCAACATCCATTTAAGATTAAAAACTCTCATTGAATTTGGTATTGAGGGAGAATAACTCAACATCCATTTAAGATTAAAAACTCTCATTGAATTTGGTATTGAGGGAGCATAACTCAACATAATAAAGGCCAGTTATGACAAAACCACAGCTAACGTCATTCACATTTTCAGTGCTGAAAATTTTCCCTCTAAAATCGGGAATAAGGCAAGGATGCCTACTCTTGCCACTTATGTTTAACATAATATTGGAATTCATAGACACAGCAATCAGACAAGAAAAAGAAATAAAAGGCATCCAAATTGGAAGGGAAGAGTGAAAATTGTCACTCTTTGCAGGTGACATACTATATGTAAAAAAAAACCGTAAAGTTGCCACCAAAAAGCTATTAGAACTAATAAATTAGGTAAAGTTGCAGGATACAAAACTAATATACAGAACTCTGTTGCTTTTTATATACACTAATAATGAACTATCACAGGAAACAAAACAATCCCATTCAAGATTGCATTAAAAAAGAATAAAATACCTAGGGATAAACTTAACCAAGCAGGTGAAAGACCTATATTCTGAAAACTATAAAACATTGAAGGAAATTATAGATGATACAAAGAAATGGAAAGATATTCTTGGATTCGAAGAATTAACATCTACACTACCCAAAGCAATCTGTGGATTTAATGCAATCCCTATAAAATATCTATGACATTTTTCACAGAACTAGAACAAACAATCCTAAAATTTATGTGGACCCATAGAAGACCCCAAATAGCCAAAGCAGTCTTGAGAAAAACAGCAAAGCTGGAGGTATCGGTATCATGCTTCCTGACATCAAACTATACTGCAAAGCTACAGTAATCAAAACAGCATGGTACTGGCACCAAAAACATGTAGATCAATGGAACAGAATAGAGAACCCAGAAATAAATCCACGCACTTATGGTCAATTAAACTATGACAGAGGAGGCAAGATTATACACTGGAGAAAAGACAGTCCCTTCGGTAAGTGGTGCTGGGAAAACTGTACAACTACATGTAAAAGAATGAGATCGGAATGTTTCCTCACACCATATACAAAAATAATACCACTGTTTCTACATGGAAATATTTCATATACATCCCCTGTTTTTCTACTGCCTCAGCCTGAATGTGGACTCCACCTACTGACTGGGCTATTATAATGACTAAGAATTTTTTCAGTGAATACCTTGGGGATTACTTTTTAGTCTTCGAAACTTTATTCGGCTCTCCAAAGCTGACCCAGTTGAGCCTAGCGTTAAAAGCTCTTCACCTCCCTCTAGATGTCACTAAACACCTTTCCAGCCTGTTCTCTTATTCTTCTGTAACCTAGTCAGTGTTTCAGCCAGTATTTTCTGTGTCTTGGTGTCACCATCATCCACTGAGTCACCTCAGCTAGAAACCTGAGACTCATCTTGAGTCTACCTCTTCCTTCCTGACCCTTCCCCTGCCATATCCAGTTAGTCAGTTTTGAAATTCTGAGGGTTTTACTTCTCTAAATATTTCTAAAATCTTTCATCATCCTTACTGAATTTTCTGCCCAATTCTTGGTCAAATCCATCCTCCACATAGCTTCCAAAACATGAATCTCACCGTGAGTCTCTGCTTACAGTGGCTCTTATTGAGGCATTTGGAGATCATAATCTGAGCCTTGTTTTCCTCTGCTGTGTAATCTCTTCCTGGGTTTCATTTGGCACTCTCAGAGCACTGAATTGCCAGTAGTTCCACTCCTTTGCTCCCTTCTCCCCAACACACTGTGTTGTTTTTACCTCCTTGCCTTTATTTTGCAAGTCCCTTTAGCCCTGAATGCTGTCCCCTAAGCCCCCTCTCTCACCCCACCTTTGGCCAGGCAAACTTCAGCTTATTCCTTGAGTCTCAGCTCAGGTATCACGGCCTCCTTGTAGCCTTTTGGATTTCTGTGTCCTCTACACAAAGAATCGTCTTGATTTCCACAGTATCCTGTGCATCTCCCTATCTTTGTACCTTCCTCATTATAGTTTATTATGTCAGTCTCTTTCACCAGTCTGAGAACCTCAGAAGATATGATTGTTTTATTTTATTCATTGTTATAGTCCTTGCACCTGGCACAGTGCCCAGTGTATAATAGGAACTTGATAGATACCTGTTGAATGAATGAATACGTTGTGTAATTTTTCCTTTATCACCATTTATGCCTGCGCTTATTGAATTTCCAGAGCTTGCTATAAAAGATAAGAAAAAATATGGCTAACATGGGCCAGCATTTGGGTGGCTCATAATATAGTTGGAGATTCTAGAGGAAAACCCACTTCCAAGTTCATTCGTCTGTTGATCAGGTTCAGGTCCTTGCATTTGTAGGACTGAGGTCCCTATTCCATGTTGGCTGGGGCCACTCTGCTTCTCGAGGCCTGCTTTCTCACAGAGCCCCTCCATCTTCAAACCAGTAACAGCACCCCGCATCCTTCTAATGCTTTGAAAATCTTTGACTACTGTTTTTAGCCAGAGAAACTCTCTGCTTTTAAGGGCTCATGTGCCCAGATCACTGCCTCCTTGCAGGGATAGTCTCCCTGTCTGAAGGTTTAAATGTGCCATATGTCACAGTATTCACAGGTTCCAGAGATTGGGGTGGGACATTTTTGGAATTATGCCTCCTGCAATGCTCAAAGTTTTGTGATGTTTTGACAGGTTGGGTAAAGGTTCTGCTTTAGCCAGTAAAATACGTCTTTCCCTGCCTTTTTTTTTTTTTTTTTGGGGTACTCGGGCCTCTCACTGTCGTGGCCTCTCCCGTTGCGGAGCGCAGGCTCAGCGGCCATGGCTCATGGACCCAGCCGCTCCGCGGCGTGTGGGATCTTCCCGGACCAGGGCACGAACCCGTGTCCCCTGCATCGGCAGGCGGACTCTCAACCACTGCGCCACCAGGGAAGCCCTTTCCCTGCCTTTTAACTTGAGGGTTTATATGACCTGTTTCCATTTCTTCAAGCCCTTGGTCTCATATTGCTGCATAAGGATTTTAATCATGTGATGTATCTCATAATGTAGAAATAAGCTCGAGAGAAGTGAGTTTAAATGGACTGTTGGTCCCCATAATGAAATCTAGTATGTATTGTTCTGAGGAAATGTGATTCATGTTTCTCTCCTTTCTTCCATTGCAGTTTTAGGTTCAGATTGTTTTTCTTGCCTTTCTTTTCCTCTTTTATCTTAGCATTTGAAATCATTGAGGAGATTGTTTTGATTATAAGCATAATATTGATTATAAGCATAACATGGTTTTTCTAAAGTAAGTTTCTTATTGAAATAGACATACAGAAAGGTACACAGATAATAAATATATCACTTGATAAATTTTCACAAATGGAACACATGTAGTTAATACCCAAATCAAAGCATTAGAACATGTATCAGTATTCCAATGAGCCTGACTATCCTATGGCCCCTTTGAAAGCAGTGTTTTATTTGCCTATTAATTTGATGAGCTTTTTGTTTGTTTAATCCTTAAAAAAATTTATTAAAGAAGCAGGTATGAAAGATAATCCTTAAACTGCTTGGAGCGTGGAATATGAGTAGTTAGGAGGTAGCTCTTGTAAGTTTGTTTGCTACGGACAATGGGACTTAGTGACCAAAGGTGATGTGGGGCTAGATTCCTTATCTTCTCAGTAATAAGAAATAAACTCTCATTGTATAACTAACTTTTAGTTATAAAAATGAGCTTTGCACTCAAAGCAGTAGTAGGCTCTTTTGCTGCTAAAATAGAAACTGGAAAACTGTTCTTTAGGAAAGTCAACATAATGGGGTCAATTTGAAGTGGTGGTTGGTTTTATATTTAAGACAAGAGATTTTAGTTTTTCTCTTCTATAATTTTGTTAAACTTGTGCCCAGAAAATAGTAAAGGGCAAGATTACAGAATTTATACGTTTGAAAGTTCTTAGGGGCCAGCGTTCAAAAGGAAGTCCTTTTTCCATTTTTAATTTTTCTATTTTAATATATGGCAAGTTTTCCATGTTGAACTTTTCTTTTTTAAGAGAACAAGCTTTAGGAAGCTGTATTCAAGCCCCGTATGATGTGGTAGACTTTGCTAATGGGATACCTATTCGTTTGTGTCCTTAGACACCATTACCAAAAGAATCCTGGACCCTTTGGGAAGGACAGCTTCTTAAACTTCTCTGCCTATCCACAGTTGGGTGATGCTTGAGTCTTATGGATCCATCTTAAAACACAGATTCTGATGTGGTATTCTTACATAGAAATTTGACAACTTAAAGCAGTAGACCATGTCATACATACTGATACTCGAGGGTGCATGGTCTGAGCATCAATAGCCTGTTTTTCTAATTACATATATTATAACATTCCCAATCTTATGTATAATATCCTAACCTTTGTATGTATCATCTTAACCTATTACTCTATTTCTCTAACCTCATGAATTTTGCATATATCTATACATAAGTAACTTTACTTATTTTCATTAATACTCAAAGAATACTAACTTTAAAAGGAGAAGAATATGGATACATTTTAAAATGTGAATTTCAACATTACACCTAAAACTCTTTATTAAAATCATACGAAGAAGCTCGTTTTATGTAATCCTGGTTCCTAGGGACCAAAATGATTTTTATTGTAGATGATAGAATGTGAAAGTAACTATTCTATCACGAAACCATCTTAAGAGATTAAAGTGCATATCAACAAAATAAACTAGCTTCTCGTAAAATTATTAATATTGCTAAATGATATAGTTTTATATATCTTTGAAAGTGTACTAGAACCATTGCTGAGTAGTCTTACACATTTTTAAAAAAACTACATGAATAGTCTTCAGACTGCTTGAATTTCTGTTTTGTTCAACTAATTTTTCGTGAGCAGGATGATCTTAGAGATGGTGGTTATAATAAAAGTGGCAGGCTTTTAGAAATCATGACTAGATTGCATGAGTCAAGTACATCCCCTTTGAGAGACCTAGGAAAGGCCACCTCACTTGATTGTATCCATACACATTCTCATTGTGAGAGGGAGCCAACCAAAGAAAAGATTACATACTTAGACATTTGTATATGTTGTTAAACGTCTCTTAATATAATTCCAATATGGTGATTTGTTTTTCCCTCCCAGTGGCTTAGGATTTGTGAAAATGTTACTCGTTCATTAAAAAATGTAGAGTGTAGAAAACTATAAAGAAAGTAAAAACTAAACTGGGAAAGCAATGGGTGGTGATTGGTTCAAGATGGTGGAGAAGAAGGACATGCACTCACTCCCTCTTGCGAGAGCACCGGAATCATAACTAAGTGCTGAACAGTCATCGGCAGGAAGACACTGGAACTCAGCAAAAAAGACACCCCACATCCAAAGACGAAGGAGAAGCCGCAATGAGACTGTAGGAAGGGCACAATTGCAGTAACATCAATTCCCATAACTGCTGGGTGAGTGACTCACAAACTGGAGAACATTTATACCACAGAAGTCCACCCACTGGAGTGAAGGTTCTGAGCCCCACATCGGGCTTCCCAACTTGGGGGTCCGGCAACGGGAGGAGGAATTCCTAGAGAAGCAGACTTTGAAGGCTAGTGGGATTTGATTGCAGGACTTTGACAGGACTGAGGGAAACAGAGACTCCAGTCTTGGAGGGCACACACAAAGGAGTGTGCACATCAGGACCCAGGGGAAGGAGCAGTGACCCCATAGGAGTCTGAACCAGACCTACCTGCTAGTGTTGGAGGGTCTCTTGCAGAGGCGGGGGGTGGCTGTGGCTCACCCTGAGGACAAGGACATTGGCAGCAGAAGTTCCGGGAAGTACTCCTTGGCATGAGCCCTCCCAGAGTCTGACATTAGCCCCACCAAAGAGCCAGGTAGGCTCCAGGGCTGGGTTGCCTCAGGCCAAACAACCAACAGGGAGGAAACCCAGCCCCACCCATCAACAGACAAGCAGATTAAAGTTTTACTGAGCTCTGCCCACCAGAGCAACAGCCAGGTCTACTCACCACCAGCCCCTCCCATCAGGAAACTTCCACAAGCCTCTTAGATAGCCTTATCCACCAGAGGGCAGACAGCAGAAGCAAGAACAACAACAATCCTGCAGCCTGTGGAACAAAAAACACATTCACAGAAAGCAAGATGAAAAAGCAGAGAGCTATGTACCAGATGATAAGGAACCAGATAAAACCCCAGAAAAACAACTAAATGAGGTGGAGATAGGAAACCTTCCAGAAAAAGAATTCAGAATAATGATAGTGAAGATGATCCAGGACCTCAGAAAAAGAATGGAGGCAAAGATCGAGAAGATGCAAGAAATGTTTAACAAAGACCTAGAAAAATTTAGAACAAACAGAGAGGAACAATACAACAACTGAAATGAAAACTATACTAGAAGGAATCAATAGCAGAATAACTGAGGTAGAAGAACGGATAAGTGACCTGGAAGAAAGAATGGTGGAATTCACTGCTGCGGAACAGAATAAAAAAGAATGAAAAGAAATGAAGACAGCCTAAGAGACCTCTGGGACAAAATTAAACGCAACAACGTTCGCATTATAGGGGTCCCAGAAGGAGAGGAGAGAGAGAGAGGACCCGAGAAAATATTTGAAGAAATTATAGTCAAAAACTTCCCTAACATGCGAAAGGAAATAGCCACCCAAGTCCAGGAAGCGCAGAGAGTCCCAGGCAGGAGAAACCCAAGGAGAAACACACCGAGACACTTAGTAATCAAATTGGCAAAAATTAAAGACAAAGAAAAATTATTGAAAGCAGTAAGGGAAAAACGACAAATAACATACAAGGGAACTCCCATAAGGTTAAGAGCTGATTTCTCAGCAGAAACTCTACAAGCCAGAAGGGAGGGCATGACATATTTAAAGTGATGAAAGGGAAGAACCTACAACCAAGATTACTCTACCCAGCAGGGATATCATTCAGATTCGACAGAGAAATCAAAAGCTTTACAGACAAGCAAAAGCTAAGAGAATTCAGCACCACCAAACCAGCTCTACAGCAAATGCTAAAGGAACTTCTCTAAGTGGAAAAAACAAGAGAAGAAAAGGACCTACAAAAACAAACACATAACAATTAAGAAAATGGTAATAGGAACATACATATCGATAATTACCTTGAACATGAATGGATTAAATGCTCCAACCAAAAGACACAGGCTCACTGAATGGATACAAAAACAAGACCCATATATATGCTGTCTACAAGAGACCCACTTCAGACCTAAGGACGCATACAGACTGAAAGTGAGGGGATGGAAAAAGGTATTCCATGCAAATGGAAGTCAAAAGAAAGCTGGAGTAGCAATACTCATATCAGATAAACTAGACTTTAAAATAAAGGATGTTACAAGAGACAAGGAAGGACACTACATAATGATCAAGGGATCAATCCAAGAAGAAGATATAACAATTATAAATATATATGTACCCAACATAGGAGCACCTTAATACATAAGGCAACTGCTAACAGCTATAAAAGGGGAAATCGACAGTAACACAATAATAGTGGGAGACTTTAATACCTCACTTACACCGATGGACAGATCATCCAGACAGAAAATTAGTAAGGAAACACAAGCTTTAAATGACACAGTAGACCAGATAGATTTAATTGATATTTATAGGACATTCCATCCAAAAACAGCAGATTACACTTTCTTCTCAAGTGTGCATGGAACATTCTCCAGGATAGATCACATCTTGGGTCACAAATCATGCCTCAGTAAATTTAAGAAAATTGAAATCATATCAAGCATCTTTTCTGACCACAATGCTATGATACTAGAAATCGATTACAGGGGAAAAAATGTAAAAATACACACAGACACATGGAGGCTAAACGTAGTTACTAAATAACCAAGAGATCAGTGAAGAAATCAAAGAGGAAATCAAAAAATACCTAGAGACAAATTACAATGAAAACACAATGATCCAAAACCTATGGGATGCAGCAAAAGCAGTTCTAAGCGGGAAGTTTATAGCAATGCAAGCCTACCTGAAGAAACAAGAAAAATCTCAAACAATCTAACCTTACACCTAAAGGGGACTAGAGAAAGAAGAACAAACAAAACCCAAAGTTAGCAGAAGGAAAGAAATCATAAAGGTCAGAGCAGAAATAAATGAAATAGAAACAAAGAAAACAGTAGCAAAGATGAGTAAAACTAAAAGCTGGTTCTTTGAGAAGATAAACAAAATTGATAAACCATTAGCCAGACTCATCAAGAAAAAGAGGGAGAGGACTCAAATCAATACAATTAGAAGTGAAAAAGAAAAAGTTACAGCAGAAATGCAAAGCATCCTACTACAAGAAACTCTATGCCAATAAAATAGACAACCTAGAAGAAATGGACAAATTCTTAGAAAGGTATAACCTTCCAAGAGTGAACCAGGAAGAAATAGAAAATATGAACAGACCAATCACAAGTAATGAAATTGAAACTATGATTAAAAATCTTCCAACAAACAAAAGCCCAGGACCAGATGGATTCACAGGTGAGTTCTATCAAACATTTAGAGAAGAGTTAACACCCATCCTTCTCAAAGTCTTCCAAAAAATTGCAGAGGAAGGAACACTTCCAAACTCATTCTATGAGGCCAACAGCACCCTGATACCAAAACCAGACAAAGATACTATAAAAAAAAAAGAAAATTACAGACCAATATCACTGATGAATATAGATGTAAAAGTCCTCAACAAAATACTAGCAAACAGAATCCAACAACACATGAAAAAGATCATACACCACGATCAAGTGGGATTTATCCCAGGGATGCAAGGATTCTTCAATATACGCAAATCAGTCAGTGTGATACACCATATTAACAAATGGAAGAAGAAAAACCATGTGATCATCTCAGTAGATGCAGAAAAAGCTTTTGAGAAAATTCAACACCCATTTATGTTAAAAACTCTCCAGAAAGTGGGCATAGAGGGAACCTGTCTCAACATAATAAAGGCCATAGAGGACAAACCCACACCAAACATCATTCTCAATGGTAAAAAACTGAAAGCATTTCCTCTAAGATCAGGAACAAGACAAGGAAGTCCACTCTCACCAGTATTATTCAACATAGTTTTGAAAGTCCTAGCCATGGCCATCAGAGAAGAAAAAAAAGGAATACAAATTGGAAGAGAAGAAATAAAACTGTCACTGTTTGCAGATGACATGATATACATAGAGAATCCTAAAGATGCCACCAGAAAACCACTAGAGCTAATCAATGAATTTGGTAAAGTTGCAGGGTACAAAATTAATGCACAGAAATCTGTTGCATTCCTATACACTAATGAGGAAAAATCTGAAAGAGAAATTAAGGAAACACTCACATTTACCTTTGCAACAACAAGAATAAAATACCTAGGAATAAACCTACCTAGGGAGACAAAAGACCTGTATGCAGGAACCTATAAGACACTGATGAAAGAAATTAAAGGTGATACAAACAGATGGAGAGAAATACCATGTTCTTGGATTGGAAGAATCAATATTGTGAAAATGACTATACTACCCAAAGCAATCTACAGATTCAATGCAATCCCTATCAAATTACCAATGACATTTTTTACAGAACTAGAACCAAAAGTCTTAAAATTTGTATGGAAACACAAAAGACCCCAAATAGCCAAAACAGTCTTGAGGGAAAACAACAGAGCTGGAGGAATCAGACTCCCTGACTTCAGAGTATACTACAGAGCTACAGTAATCAAGACAATATGGTACTGGCACAAAAACAGAAATATAGACCAATGGAACAGGATAGAAAGCCCAGAGATAAACCCACGCACCTACGGTCAACTAATTTATGACAAAGGAGGCAAGGATATATAATGGAGAAAAGACAGTCTCTTCAATAAGTGGTGCTGGGAAAACTGGACAGCTACATGTAAAAGAATGAAATTAGAACACTCCCTAACTCCAAACACAAAAATAAACTCAATGGATTTGAGACCTAAATGTAAGACTGGACACTATAAAACTCTTAGAGGGAAACATAAGAAGAACATTCTTTGACATAAATCACAGCAAGATCTTTTTTGATCCACCTCCTAGAGTAATGAAAATAAAAACAAGAACAAATGGGACCTAATGAAACTTAAAAGCTTTTGCACAGCAAAGGAAACCATAAATGAGACGAAAAGACAACCCTCAGAATGGGAGAAAATATTTGCAAATGAATCAACAGACAAAGGATTATTCTCCAAAATATATAAACAGCTCATGCAGCTCAAGATTAAAAAAACAAACAACCCAGTCAAAAAATGGGCAGAAGACCTGAATAGACACTTCTCCAAAGAAGACATACAGATGGCCAAGATGCACATGAAAGGATGCTCACTATCACTAATTATTAGAGAAATGCAAATCAAAACTACAGTGAGGTATCACCTCATACCAGTTAGAATGGGCATCATCAGAAAATCTACAAACAACAAATGCTGCAGAGGGTGTGGAGAAAAGGGAACCCTCTTGCACTGTTGGTGGGGATGTAAACTGATAACAGCCACTATGGAGAGCAGTATGGAGGTTCCTTAAAAAACTAAAAATAGAATTACCATATGACCCAGCAATCCCACTACTGGGCATATACCCAGAGAAAACCATAATTCAAAAAGACGCATGCACCCCAATGTTCATTGCAGCACTATTTACAATAGCCAGGTCATGGAAGCAACCTAAATGCCCGTTGACAGGTGAATGGGTAAAGAAGATGTGGTACATATATACAATGGAATATGACTCAGCCATAAAAAGGAATGAAATTGGGTCATTTGTAGAGATGTGGATGGTCTAGAGACTGTCATACAGAGTGAAGTAAGTCAGAAAGAGAAAAACGAATATCGTATATTAACACGTATATGTGGGACCTAGAAAATGGTACAGATGAACTGGTTTGCAGGGCAGAAATAGAGACACAGATGTAGAGAACAAACGTATGGACACCAAGGGGGGAAGTGGCGAGGGGGGGGTGGGATGAACTGGGAGATTGGGAGTGACATGTATGTATAAAATGGATAACGAATAAGAACCTGCTGTATAGGGCTTCCCTGGTGGCGCAGTGGTTGAGAGTCTGCCTGCCGATGCGGGGGACACGGGTTCGTGCCCTGGTCCGGGAGGATCCCGTGTGCCGTGGAACGGCTAGGCCCGTGAGCCATGGCCGCTGAGCCTGTGCGCCCGGAGCCTGTGCTCCGCGGCGGGGGAGGCCACAGCAGTGAGAGGCCCGCGTACTGCAAAAAAAAAAAAAAAAAAAAAAAAACCAAAGAACCTGCTGTATAAAACAATAAAATTCTAACATTAAAAAGAAAATAAACTGGGAAAGGAATGTAAACATCAACAGAAATCTTCCTCCGCACAGACAACTGTTGTTAGCATTTTGATGAACTGGTTTCTAGAAATCTCTCTGTACTTCCATTCATATGTAAAAGTATACATATCCCCAATGAAGTGGGATCAAGTTGTGTCCTTTTTTGTTACCTTTCATCTATCAATCTATTTTCAAATCTGTAAATGTAGACATGCAACCGTCATTTTCAGTGGATGGATGCATACTCTTCCAGTGTGAGTCAGATTTTCCGTAACTCTCCGATCAATAGACATTGAAGTTGTGATAGTTCTTCATTTTAAATCATGATGTGATGAATATGGTTAGGTATTCATCTCTTCCTACTCATCTGATAATCACCTTACTTCGGGTAAATACCTTGGAGTAGGTTTGCTGCATCCCAGAGTATTTCCATTTTGTTCCCTATCACCTGGTTGCTCTTGAAAAATGTAGTGTTAATTTATACGTCACTAAGTGAAGTCATCATTTCCACATCTTCTCACCAACACTGCTTTGTGGTCTTTTTAAATTATTACAGATCAGAAATAGGCAAACTGATGGCTTCTTCTTTTACACTTTTTCTTTTTTTATTGCTTTAACTTTTTATCATGTAAAATGTAAACATGTGCAACATTAGAATATGCACCCATCATCCAGTTTTTTCACCTAGTGATTTCATCTCATGGCTAATCTTGTTTCGTCTGCATCCCACCTGTTTCCCTTCTGTCAATTCATTTGAAGCAAGTTCCAGACATTATCATTTAATCTGTATCAAATTATTATATAGTACCTCATTTTTATTTACATCTCTCTATTACTGAGAATGAGTATCCTTTTATATACATATTGGGTACAAAGTGTTTATACGTTTTTATTTAGTAGTGAATTAGTTGATCATCTCTCTGATTGTATACCAATTGCATTAGTGTGATTTAGCACTTAGGTTTAATAATCTTAAGATGTTAGATGTAACGATAATACTCAGTTCCAGGAAAGTAACTAGATTTTGTGCTGGTCAGATAACACCGGCATTTGGTCCTGGGCGTGACATTTTCAGAAGGATATTGACAAATGAGTATATCCACAAGAGAATGATCAGTGTGGGAGAATTAGGGAATAGTGTCACACAGAGGATGGTTGAAGGAGCCTGGTGGGGATCTTTAGTTTGGAGAAGGCAAAACTGAAGAAAGAGGGTGATGAATGGGGGCAACATGTGTCACGTGGAAGGATTTCAGGGAGATAAAGAGGAAGAAGCTGCTAATTAAGTAGCAATAAATTACATCTCCTCTCTGGGTCTCATACTTAGATTTTACTGATTTTGTTTATATACAGCTGATGAAAGCAAGTGATTAGTTATGTGGCGCAAATGATTCCTGAGGTGATCTTTGTCAGGTTTTACTCCACACACCCATCTCTCCAAAAAAGGATTTAACTTTGAGATTTAAAGTGATTTTGTCATACAAGAAAATACACTTGAGTAGAAAAAAGTAATTTTTCCAGCTAGAAAACTGCCCAGTGTAGGCCCAGAATCTAATATCTGTTACTTCAGAATAGAAGTTCTAAAATGTTTTTATAACTCATTGGAGGCAAAACTTTACCTGCACAGGTGTGTCTTTCTTTACCCCACTTGGTGTGAATATTCATACATTTCTTTGCAGAAAGAGTAATGTGTTAGAGTATATTGTGCTTTGCCATACCCTAGGGGGTGTTACGTAGTGCTGTATTATTACTGTTCTAAAATCCAAAGAAAGCTGAATTCTCAAACACTTTTGGCCCAAAGAGTTTTTGTACCTATAATATAATGGTTGTTTTTTTCATACGTTGAATGATATACTGTGTATTTTGATACCTGATCACTATGCATATATAAAAAGAGGATAATAGTATCCCCATTTATCCCTTTGGAGGCTGTGAAAATAAGGTTAAGATGTAGATAGAACATTCAGAATAGGATTACCTAAAAATAACGTGTTATAAATATAGTAGTATTCTGTACATGTTTAACATTCCTTCTGAAAATGGGAAGAATAAAGTTGAAATGTATAGTTGAAATATTACAGGTGTTGAGCAAAGAGATGTCTTCTAGAGGCAAATGACATATTTCAAAATGCTTTCACTTCGTCTTATTTGACTAGTACATTATAATGTTATTTTGAATTGTTTGAATTGAAGTAATGTATCATAAAACAGAATCAGGCCTATTTTAAGGTCTACATTTATGAGCTCTTTGAATTTGCTTTTAGGCATATATATTGAAGTTACTTGTAAATGATGATGGTGATTTCATTTTAGATCATGCTAACATCCTAGTTCAAGTAATCTAGCTTGTTTGTATTGTAAGCCACACCCCAGATGTCACACAGAAAGGCAGTATGGTTTAAAAATTTATTTATAAAAACAACAGCTCACTTGGTTGAAAAAAAATCAAACAGCCAAAAAATGTATTACGTAAAAAAATATCTCCTTACCCTAATCTTTCTACCCAAAGGTAACTGCTACTAAAATACTTTGTGTGTTTTTAGCCCCGAAAATCTTTATTCATGTTAGTATATATGTGTATTTTTTAAAAAGAGATACAAATAGGATTGTATATTCTCTATACTGACCATCACTTTTTCACATGTGTCTTTTAAGATCTTTCTATAAGTGCACACACTGATCTTGTAGTCACTGTGTAGTATTCTGTGTATATCATAACTTCTGTGACCAGTCCTTGAGGGACCTTTAGGTTGTTTCTTTTTTGTTATTAGACATGATCATGCACTGGCTATATGTGTAGTTCAACATATTTTTTTTGCAAGAAAATCCAAAAAGTTGACTCCTACCATGGAAATGCTAGATATGTACATTTAAACATACTGATAGTGTTGAATTACCCAAACAAAAGGTCTCACCGATGTATCTTCTTATTGTGTTCATGAATGCTATTTATCCCCTCTCGCTGCTGCTAGGTATTATTTATGTAGGTATGTTTTACTTTTTTCATTTAAATTAATTCATATTTTGTTAATGCCAATTTGAAAAAATTTACATTATGAGCCATGTTGCAGACAGTGGTTGGTACTCATGTAGGTTCTCAGCTCCCATGCCTTTGGACTACCTTCTTGAGGCACTCTTATGACATTGGGGAGAAACAGATTCTTTGTCCTCTCTTCGTTTTGAGCTCCTTGTTCATATACTTCTAAAATTAAATAGCTTTATTGAGATATAATTCACATACCACATAATTCACTCATTCAAAGTGTAAAATTCAACAGCTTTTAGTATATTCAGAGTTGTGCCACCAATCAACAGTCAATCTTAGAACATTTTCATTACCCTTAAAAGAAACCTCACACTCCTTAGCTATAATCCCTTCATCCTTTGAGTCCTGGGGTGGGGGTGGGGTTAATTATTTTAACCCCAATCTCATCTAATTAGCAGTTAGATTAGCCACTAATCTACTTTCTGTCTCTGGATTTGCCTATTCTGGACATTTAATATAAAAGGAGTCATGTAGCATGTGTTTGGCCTTTTGTGTTTGGCTTCTTTCATTTAGTATCATATTTTCAAGGTTCATGTACCTTGTAACATGTATCAGTACTTTATTCTTTTTTATAGCTGAATAGTATTCCATTTCATGGATATGCTTTATCCATTCGTCAGTTGATGGACAAATATTTGGATTGTTTTTACCTTTTGGTGGTTATGAATAATGCTGCCATACAACTTTTTGTATGGCTCTGTTTTTGTTTCTGTTGGGTGTATACCTAGAAGTGGAATTGCTGGGTCATATGACTCTGAGGAACTGCCAGACTGTTTCCAAGTGGCTGCATCATCTTATATTCCCACCAACAGTGTATGAGGGTACTAACTTCTCCAAATCTTTGCTAATACTTGTTATTTTACATTTTAAAAAAACTATAGCCATCCTAGTAAGTGGGAAGTGGTATCTCATTGTGGTTTTGACTTGTGTTTCCTTGATTGCTAATAAGGTTGAGCATCTTTTCATGTGCTTATTGGCCATTTACATATCTTTAGAGGAATGTGTATTCAGATTCTTTGCACATTTTAAAATTATTTAGTTTTGAATTGTAATGTTTCTTAACTAGTATATGATTTCAAAATATTTTTTCCTATACTTTGGGTTTGTTTTCACTTTCATTTTTTAAACAAATTTATTTATTTATTTTTGGCTGTGTTGGGTCTTTGTTGCGGTGCACGGGCTTTCTTTAGTTGCAGAGAGTGGGGGCTACTCTTTGTTGTGGTGTGCGGGCTTCTCATTGCGGTGGCTTCTCTTGTTGCGGAGCACAGGCTCTGGGCGCGCGGGCTTCAGTAGTTGTGTCACGTGGGCTCAGTACCTGTGGTTTGTGGGCTCTAGAACACAGGCTCAGTAGCTGTGGCGCATGGGCTTAGTTGCTCCGCGCCATGTGGGATCTTCCTGGACCAGAGCTTGAACCTGAGTCCCCTGCATTGGCAGGTGGATTCTTAACCACTGCACCACCAGGGAAGCCCTATTTTCACTTTCTTGATGGTGTTCTTTGAAGCACAAAAGTTTTACATTTTGATGTACAATTTCTTTTTCTTTTGTTGCGTGTGCTTTTGGTGTCATATGTCAACATACATTTTTAGATGATGAATTTGCTTGATGAAACACCTTTCCTTTGGATTCTGGTGCAACATGTTATCTCAAACATTCCTTGAACATCTCAGGTGCAGGCTATTTTAAGGCGGCATCAACTAAGTTGACTTAGATATTTTACTTGGCAGTGTTTTAAAGGCGTTTTCATAAGAAAATTAATCTAGGTTTTATAATATGTGACCTTGCAATGTAGTTCTGTATATTTATGGTAAAACACTTGTTGTTACTTACTTTATAGGTACTAAAAAAAAATCTGTTTTCGGCTTAAGAATGCGGCTTTCTCATGCCTTGTTTTGATTAGCAGTAAGCCTCTTTTTTAAGCTAAGAAGATGGTGGTTAATTTATTGCAGATTGAAAACCACTTTATCCAAACTATTATGTTTAAAGTTAATATCTCTAACTTTTTTGAGTAACACTAATTGATACTGAAATCGTTTGAGATTTTAAGTTATTTTTGGTCATCCACAGAAAGTTAAAATTTTTTTTTCTTTATTGTAGCTTTAAATCTCTTTCTTCTGGATAATTAACGCACAGGGCATGGCTTACTGATAAGTATGACTAAAGTTGTACAAATGAATGCTAGCAGGGTTCCATCCTTTAATGTCAGTGCTGTAAATTGTTCTCACATTCTTCCTGTTATTCTGACGTTATATCTTATGTAGATATAAATTCTTATTTTGTGGGTATAAAGGGATATGGGTCAATAGGATTCAAGAAGTTGATAATTGCCCCCCTTCACACTTCTAATAAGTAATAACTCTTTTAAAGTGAAGTTAGAGTAATTATAAAGGAATGATAATGTCATCTGTTACCTATTTGGAAAAACAAATTTTATAATAAATGTAAATGGCTTACCATTTATTTTAGAAATAATATATTTCTAGGCCCTAGAAAGACTCTGCATTTCATAATTAAAGTTAGTAGAAGCGGGAACAGTTTCTGGGAATGTCATAATAGGCTGTAGAGACAGTAATACTTTTAAAGATTCTGACATTTAGCCAATAAGTTGTTTGTATTTCCAAATAACTCCCCCTCCCCTAAATAGGTAAGAAGTATTTTCGGTAAATCTGTGAAGCTTTTTTGTGGTACTCATTGTATCATTGAAGGTGCCTAAATAATAATAACATTTTAAGTTAAACAGTTAATTCAGCTTACCACTTTGACATTACCACTGATTAGAACCGAAGGCTAAATTGAGGCTGGGGACTGGGTTTCATTGTCCAGAAAAGGCTCTTATATTTCTCCTTGTCAGTATGTCATCATTTTTTTTTTTTTTCGGTACGCGGGCCTCTCACTGCTGTGGCCTCTCCCGCTGCGGAGCACAGGCTCGGGACGCGCAGGCTCAGCGGCCATGGCTCACGGGCCCAGCCGCTCCGCGGCACGTGGGATCTTCCCGGACCGGGGCACGAACCCGCGTCCCCTGCATCGGCAGGCGGACTCTCAACCACTGCGCCCCCAGGGAAGCCCTGTCATAATCTTTTATAAGAAGAAAAGAAGAGGCTGCTACTTCAGGCAGTATATTTGACTGTGTCATTCTCAGGGGTGGGCTCTCTGTGAGTGAGTTCAGGTCTCTTGCTTAAGAAATTGGGAGCCTTTGTTCTGTTGCTCTGAGGGTGGCTGATTCCTAATGAAGGTCAAAATGCACTGAGCCGGTGGGCCCGGTTACTGGCAGAATCATGATACTCAGAATCTACTTGTGGGATGTCTGGAATTTCTTACTTTTTAAATCTCTCCGGTCATGCTAATCCCTAACCCAACATAAACTCATGTTATCCGCTCTTGTGGCCACATTGCTCAGCACTTTGGGGTGAATTAGAACAACTTTGAAGACTGTGTTGGTTAGGGTTCAGTTGTAGAAAATAGGATCTAATTCTTTCTACTTTAAACAGAAAGGGATTTATTACAGGGGATTAAGTGTCTTTCTGAATTGTTAGTAAGTAGACTGGAGTAGCTTTGAGTGAGTCGATCTGCAGTATTTTTCGTAGGTGTGTGGATTCTAACCATAGCTTGTTCTTCAAAATTGCTGTACTGTCCTTTCACTTGTCCTTGATTGGGTGATTCTTCTGTTCCTTAAAGTGGCAATTCCTACTCTACTTCACTCTGGTCCCTTTTAATTTTAGCAGATACTACAGCCCAGGCATGAAAGAAAAAGAAGCTGTGGTGTGAACTCGACTTAATCATTCTTATACCTTCTTTCCTGTCCCTTTCAAATTACTGTGAGTAGCTTGCAGTACTTAAGGAATGTAGGAAAAAGGAAGCAAGAGTCAGCAAAGTTCCTAAGGACACAGAGACTCTTGGAATTGGGGTCCAGGAAGTGAGAAGAGTAAGTATGAGGAGGAAAATAAAAACATTCTAGAGACTCCAAAAACAGCCTCTCAGGAGCATTTGATACCATCATATTACTCTTTGCTTCTTGACGACCTGTCTTCAGAGTCTAGGACATCCCACTCTCCTGTCTCACTGACTGAAACCATTTCTCTTCCCTTTTTTGAATCCTCTCCTTGCCTCAGGGCTCAGTCCTTTCTTTTCTTCTCTCTTTGTGGGTAATCACCTGCCTAATTTGTCTCTAGCCTCAATCTTCCCCAGAGGTCTAGATTTATATTTTCAGTGGCCTACACCGATCTCCTCTTAGACATTTAATAGGCCTCTCAAATCCGTCTAAAACCAAACTTTTTTTCCTGCTCCAGCTCTGCCCTTTACCCAATGTCCTCTGTCTTAGTAAATGACATTATAATTTACCCAGTAACTCAGGCCCAGAACCTTGGCATTATCCTTTGTCTTCTCTTTCACATTCAGTCCATTAACAAATTCTGTTGGCTCTACCTTCAAACTAAATCCTGAAACTGACCACTTGTTTTTTTTTTTTGTAATTAATTAATTAATTTTTGGTTGCGTTGGGTCTTTGTTGCTGTGCACAGGCTTTCTCTAGGTGTGGCAAGCGAGAGCTACCCTTCGTTGCGGTGCGCAGGCTTCTCATTGTGGTGGCTTGTCTTGTTGCAGAGCATGGGCTCTAGGTGCATGGGCTTCAGTAGTTGTGACACGTGGGCTCAGTAGTTGTGGTTCACGGGCTCTAGAACACAGGCTCAGTACTTGTGGCGCATGGGCTAAGTTGCTCTGTAGCTTGTGGGATCTTCCCAGGCCAGGGATCGAACCTGTGTCCCATGCATTGGCAGGCGGATACTTAACCACTGTGCCACCAGGGAAGTCCCTGGCCACTTGTAATTGACCGTACTATTGAAACTTTCAAATATGCAATCCAGTATTATTTTTTTTTTTTTGCGGTACGCGGCCCTCTCACTGTTGTGGCCTCTCACGTTGCGGAACACAGGCTCCGGACGCGCAGGCTCAGCAGCCATGGCTCACAGGCCCAGCCGCTCCGCGGCATGTGAGATCTTCCCGGACCGGGGCACGAACCCATGTCCCCTGCATCAGTAGGCGGACTCTCAACCACTGCGCCACCGGGGAAGCCCCAGTATTATTAAATATAATTACCATGCCATACATTACAACTCCAGGACTTTTGACTGGCATTTTGTATCTTTTGACCACCCTCATGCCTTTCATCTACTCCTTATTCTCATAGATGTGTATTTGTGTGTGTGTGTGTGTGTGTGTGTGTGAGATTCCATATACGGTATTTGTCTTTCTCTGATTTATTTCACTTGGGCATAATGCCCTCAAGGTCCATCCGTGCTGTTGCGAATGGCAGGATTTCCTTTTTTTAATGGCTGAGTAGTAGTGTATATATACCACATTTTCTTTATCCATTCATCCATTGATGAACACTTAGGTTGTTTCCATGTCTTGGCTATTGTAAATAATGCTTTAGTGAACATGGGTGTGCAGATATCTTTTTGAGTTAGTGTTTTCATTTCCTTCAGGTAAATATCCAGAAGTGGAATTTGTGGATCATATGATGGTTCTATTTTTAATTTATTGAGGAGCCTCCATACTCTTTTCCATAGTGGCTGCACCAATTTACATTCTTGCCAGTAGTGCACAGGGATTCCCCTTTTTCCACATCCTACCAACATTTATTTCTTATCTTTTTGATAATAGCCATTCTAATAGGTGTGAGGTTATATCTCATTGTGGTTTTATTTGCATTTCCCTAATGATAAGTGATGTTGAGCACATTTTTCATGTACTTGTTGGCTGTCTAGTTGTCTTCTTTGGCTATGTCTATTCAAGACTTTTGCCTGTTTTTCAATCTAATTGTTTGGTGTTTTTGTTGTTGAGTTAAATGAGTTCTTTATATATTTTGGATATTAACCCCTTGTCAGATACATGATTTGCAGATATTTTCTACCATTCCGTAGGTTGCTTTTTCATTTTGTTGATGGTTTCCTTTGCTGTGCAGAAGCTTTTTGGTTTGATGATATTCCACTTATTCATTTTTGCTTTTGTTGCCTTTGCTTTTGGTGTCAAATTTAAAAAGCCGTCATTAAGACCAATGTCAAGGAGCTTACCACCTATGTTTTCTAGGAGATTTACAATTTTAGGTCTTATGTTTAAGTCTTTAATCCATTTTGAGTTGATTTTTGTGTGTGATGTAAGATAGTGGTCCAGTTTTATTCTTTTGCATATGGCTGTCTAGTTTTCCCAATATCATTTATTGAAGAGACTGTCCTTTCCCCTTTGTGTATTCTTGGCTCCTTTGTCGTAAATTAATTGTCCATATACGTGCAGGTTTACATCTGGGCTCTCTATTCTGTTCCATAGATCTATGTGTCTGTTTTTGTGCCAGTACCATACTGTTGTGATTACTGTAGCTTTGTAATATAGTTTGAAATCAGGATTCATGATGCCTCCAGCTTTGTTGTTCTTTCTCAAGATTGCTTTGGTTATTTGGGTTCTTTTGTAGTTCTGTACAACTTTTAGGATTATTCGATTTCAGTGAAAAATGCCACTGGAATTTGGGTAGGGGTTGTGTTGAATCTGTAGATTGCTTTGGGTATTATGGACAGTTTAACAATATCCTTCCAGTCCATAAGCATGGAATACCTTTCCGTTTATTTGTGTCTTCAGTTTCTTTCATCGATATCTTAGAATTTTCGGCATACGTGGCTTTTACTTCCTTTGTTAAATGTATTCGTAGGTATTTTATTTTTTTGATGCAATCGTAGATGGGATTATTTTTAAATTTCTCTTTGTGATACTGTAGTTGATTAGTATATAGAAATGGGACAGAATTTTAATATTTTTGTACCCTGTGACTTTACTGAATTTATTCTAACAGTTTTTGGTGGAATCTTTAGGATTTTCTATATATAATGTCATCTGCAAATAGAGACAGTTTTATTTCTCCCTTTCTGATTTGGATGCTTTTTATTTTCCTTGCCTCATTGCTCCAGCTGGGACTTCCAATACTATAGTGAATGAAGGAGGTGAGAATAGGCACTTGTCTCATTCTCCATCTCAGAGGAAAAAACTTTCAGCTTTTCACTGTTGAGTATATTGTTAGCTGTGGGCATGTAATATATGGCTTTTATTATGTTTCCCGTATACCCAGTTTGAGAGTTTTTATCATAAGTGGATGCTAAATTTTGTCACTTGCTTTTTCTGCATCTATTAGATGATCATGTGATTTTTATCCTTGATTTTGTTAATGTGATGAATCACATTGATTTGCAGATGTTGAACCGTCTTTGCATCCCTGGAATAAACTCCACTTGATCGTGCTTTTAATGTATTGTCGAATTTAGTTTGGTAATATTTTGTTGAGTATTTTTACATCTATGCTCATTAGGGATATTGTATAATTTTCTTGTAGTGTCCTTGTCTGATTTTGGTACTGTATTAGGGTAATGCTGGCCTCATAAAATGAATTTGGAAGTGTTCCTGCTTCTTCTGTTTTTTTGGAACAGTTTGAGAAGGATTGGTGTTCTCCTTCAAATAGTAGAAATCTCCAGTGAAGCCATCTGGTCCTGGACTTTTGTTTGTTGGGAAATTTTTTGATTACTGACCCAATTAGCTTTTGAAACCTCAATCAGAATTTAAAAATTAATAATATTAAAATTTGTGGAAGTTTTGCATTTCTAGAGATGGAGCCCGAGGTCACCTTTGAGGACAAAATGCTGCTTTGGGAAATTCACTTAAGTAGGTCTTCTGGTTACGTAGAAGAACACAAGATCTTGTACTGGAATGTGGAGCCAAACTGTTTCGCATAGTAAAAGCTAAGGGCTTTTCCTCCCAATTCCCCCACTGGAAGAAGTGTTGCCCTTCTAGATTGTTTTCTGTAGGTCTTTAGGGATATCAGAGTACTGGATTTCTGGAATATAAACATTCTTAGAGGTTTGGTAAGACTGGGCTTCCCATAACAAGTGGAATGTGGACTCTGAGCAATTGCGTGTCTATGGCAATATTCTGGTCTTTCAATAGGAGTAGAAGAATTAAAACCATGCAACATATAAGAACGGCAATATTATTGAAGTAAGAGACTGTCTTAAAAGAAAGAAACCTAAGAATAGTGAGTACTGGTAAAGAACAACCAAGCCGTACTAAGTAAGGCTAGTTATATCTTTGTTAGAGATCAGATATGGCAAAAATATTAAAGGAGAACATTGATAAGAACATCAGAATCAGTAAAAAGAAGAAAGCTGGTGAGACCATACATGGAAAGAATTAGGGGTAAAGCTGGGAGAAATCTTTATTCTTCTTTACTGAAGAAACTGGAGAAAGTTTCACTTTAGATAACGAAGTCTGCAGTTAACTTTTTTACTTGCTACTCCCTGAAAGACTGTGAACGCTGAACCTAGAAACTAAAAGTTGTCAGCATCTGTGTGTAGTTTTCTTAATGTCCAAATTTTTGATAATTCTGTATTCCAGAGATCTCCAGTATTTTTGAAAATTTTCCTTTCCCTAGCGGCTAGTGATCATCTAAATGGGATTAGGAAGTAAGTCTCTGAGCTAAAGGGGGAAAAGATCATTCCTGCTGGTGGCAGGAGAGTGTACCTTGACCAAGAAATCTGTGGATTTACCAGAAACAGGGTATTTACATGACGGTTTTAGTTCACAGGCTGTGGTCCCTGTTTTCATTTACTTAGAGCTCTGGAGACCAGCTGAGCCTATAGTTTGACTGTGGGCTAGACATTGAAGGAAATTTGAGGCTCAGACAGGCGGAAGTAGATTATTTCTAGTTCCATATTTAAACGATGGTAGCAGAGGCACCTGTAGGCCTTCAGAGATGCACGAGTTTGGGATTTAACCATCCCTTCCCATGTCCGTTTCTGAGGATAAGAGAGAAGAGGCATTTCAGATTATTACTGATTGTTGGTGATCTGGAGAAACTCCCCCATCCCCCCTTTTCTTTTTAAAAAGAAAAAGAAAAAGAATAACATGAAAAGATTCAGGGATTCACTACTTCTTAAAAGGAAATGAGTTCTGGCCTATGTTTTGAAAGAGTGAAGATCTGAAGTAGGACAGACACGAGGTTGAAGAACTAATTTGTCATGTCATGGTTGCAGGAACACACTATACATGGAAACAGCTTGTTGAAATAGGATTTGCCTTGAAAAACAAGGCATAGAAGGGTAGGTTAAGTGTCAGGTGGATACATGCGTTTTCCGGTGATTATATCCCATTGGCTCATTAGTTTTTTGTTTTTAAAAAATTTTCCACATTATCCCAATTTAGAGTTTCTTTTCCTGAGGCAGTTTCTCTAATTTGGACCCTGTTATTGTTACCTGTTTTGAGTAGAGGCTGGATATCTAAGTGATGCAGATGATGGCATGGAAGAATTCAAGACCATGAAGTAGATTGCAGTTGACCCTTGAGCAACACTGGTTTGAACAGTGCGGGTCCACTTATATGCAGATATTTTTCACTAAATACATGCTACATTACTACACAGCCTGTGGTTGGTTGAATCACAGATGCAGAACCACATAGAGGGCCAACTGGACTGTAAAGTTAAACGCAAATTTTCAACTGTTTGGGGTTGGTGCCCCTAATCCCTGCATCGTTTAAGGGTCAGCTGTATATCCTCTTTTACTCTTCTTAAGGTGCCTGGCTTAATCTTGGATTGGTGCTTACACATTTTAGTGAATATCTTTCATTTGGGGGTTGTTTTGAAAATTGCTGGCATTTAGAATAAAAGCTGATAAACTTAGACCACATTTGTATTTATAAAATGTACTATGACTCCCAATTTTTGAAATAATCATAATTAAAAAAAATTAAAACACAAATTGAGAGGTTAAATTTTACTACTACTTGGAATTAACAGCTTAACCCATACTCTGTTTCTACTCCATAAAATTCAAAAAGTATGTAGCTCTAATTAGTTGTGCCCTTTGTGTAGTTTCCTTAATGGTTCACCCAAGAATTGGCTATAGTCCATTTCTGAATGCCCAGTGGGGCTGCCCACCACTCCCAGACCTATTGCAAATATTATCACTCTGTCATGAATGGAAACCACAATAGCTAGGTTAGCATACACAGACCATGTGATTCGTAGTTACACGGGCCATGTTTGTCATTGTTGGGTGAAGGACCATTCACAGTGGACTCCATACAAATGATGAATGGAAGCATCAGTCTGATGTGCTTGAGCAGATCCTGTGTCAGCCTCTGTGCAGAGTGCTTTTCATAGGGTGGAAAGGGCATAGGGTGCCTTGTGTAGTCCTTACAGTGATCCCATGAGGTTGAAGATAGGGAGCCAGCCCACAGCGAGGTTGACCAGTTGCCCAAGTAACACATTCTGTGGTAGAATTGGGTTCTGAATCAACATTTTAGACCACCGTCCATTTCACCAAGGTTCAGATTATTTTTTTAAGACAAAAAAACAGAGCTGTGAACAAATCAGGACAGTATGACTTCATTTTATGTCATGTTTATGCCTGCATAAATGAATATAAGGAAGAGGTCTTTTAAAACAATGTTTTTCACTGGTAATTATCATTTTAGAAATTAATTTTCTGGGGAAAATGTTGGTAAAAGCAACATCATAAAAGTTAAATTTAACAGTCCTCACATTTCATTTGCAGGAACATTTTTTGTATCATTTAATGCTTTAAAAGCTCCTGAAAAGAATTAACTCAAATGATCAATCTATATTTTTTCATGCATATCAAAACCACACATTTATTAAATCACATACAGTTAATTACATTTCATTGGCTTTCACATTGGCTTTGTAAGGCTGGCTAGACTGTTGAGCTCTGTTAGCTAAGGCATTAACCCTTGCCCTTATGAAAAACATATCCTGAAGGATAAGGGCAAAATATTATTGACTATATTGTGCTTAAATATCTCAAAACGAAATAGACTGAAGCAAAGTTAAATGAAGAAACTGTTGAACTTAACTATATTTAGTTGACTACGTTAAGGAATTCTCTCTGCTATGTAACTATAGATGCTTAAAATAATTAACCAAGCAACACTTAATGTATGTGATAGTGGTTTAATTTCTTTTATCTATTGGGAAGTTCTAATTATATGATTATAACTAAGTTTCAGTTAGTTTATTTCCTCATTTTCTTTGATTTAAATTGGAAGGGACCTATCTGGCCAAATCTAGTCCTTTATCAGTCATGTTATGTGATAAATCCATTGATGTATTTTATTAAGATATAAGGTTTTTAAAAATACTAAGGTAACTGAAGATTTCAGAATATCTCATATCTAAAATTTGATTTTGAATCTTCTCTGAAATTAGGGCTAAAAATCTTTGTTAAAATATAAATGAGTCATTCATATCAATAATGGAGTTCTTTTTTAATTTTTAATTTAATTTTATTCTTAAGTTTCATTGGGGTATAGTTGGTTTACAATGCTGTGTTAGTTTCAGGTGTACAGTAAAGTGAATCTGTTATACATACACATTACTATATATAAAATAGATAACTAATAAGGACCTACTGTATAGCACAGGAAACTCCACTCAATACTCTGTCCTATATGGGAAAAGAATCTCAAAAAATAGTGGATATATGGATATGGAGTTATTTTTAAAATATAGGCATCCATTGGTGAAAATGTACTCTTTGCCATTTGCAAATTTAAATCTTAAAATTTCCACTATGTTTCCAGTCAGCTTTCTCTTCTATTCTCTACGTCAACTTTACCCCATCCTTCTCAGTCCCCTGGTGTCTCCCTCCTCACAGGTGTCCTTCATAGAAGAGATAGAAGCCATTAGTGGAAACACCCTTGACTTCCTACCCAACTGTCCACATGTTTATACTTTTAGGCATGCATCCTTACCATCTGTATTTTAAGGGCTTCTGGTCCTAATTTCAGAAACTATCCCCTGAATTCATCTATCATGCCCAAATTCATTATCCGTGAAATCTGCTGTTGTATACCTTCCATATTCTTACCTGCACGTCTTGAGAGGACAGGACATAGACCTTTGCAGCACATCCCAGAGTCCTCCCTCTGGAGTGAATTTGATCCAATAATTAACTCCCTTTATGTCTGGTTCTTCAAAGTTAGGAAATTATACAACAGTTCCAACATTCAGGGCACTTCTCCATCTTACCTTCCCCCACTCCCTTACCATGAGGGCTGTACTGTATGAGTAGGACACCTCATAGCTCTTACAAGCTGTAGTTGCTGACAGGTAACATTGTTGTGAAAGGAGGGTCTCATGGCCTTGTAGTGTATGAATTCCCATGACATCTTCATTAGCTTTTACAAACTATTCTCTTAGTTTGTAAGACTCTTGGTAGGGATTCATATTAAATATATCTAGCTATAGTTCTTGAAAGCATTTGCCCTTCGCCAGCCATCTGGTACCTCTTAAATTTTTTAACCTTTATTTTGTGTGAAATACAGCACATAAAATAGTGCATAAAGCTGGTGTGTACAGTTCATCCAACTGTAAAATAAACAGCTGTGTAGTCACCACTGAGATCAAGAAGTAGGACACTGCCAGCTCCTAGAAGCACTCACATCTGTTACCTCTCTTGAAAGATTAAGGCAGGTATTCCATGAGCTCATCCATAAGTTCCTACGTTGTAATTCATGCAAGTTAGGAGGCTGCAGTTTATTTAGAGTATCTAAGATTCACTAATTCACTGTCTTCACCAATCTTTGGATTTTAGTTTTCCTTTTTCCAGTGTTTAGTTTTCTGTATGTATTCTGAAGATTATTTTCTTTGACCAAGAAAGTATTTGTAGAGTTACGTTTTCTGTAATTCTTAACAGTGTAGCATAACTAAATGGAACTTCATTTTTTACAAACCTCATCTTATTCTGAGATTGTTTCCTGATAATAATTCTAGAGATTCATGCTATTCTTTTATACACGACATGTCTTTGTCTTTTGAACATTTCTGAGCTTATCAGAAAAATACCTGCTTGATCATGTTAATCTCTTTAAGTATCTCTTCCATTTCTTTCTCCTTGAAATCATGTGTCTGTAGTCAGAATGTAGTCTCTCTTTGAGAGACTCGGGACACTCTTGTAGTTGATGTACATGTGGATACTCGTGGTCCTAGAAAATGTGATGTTTTTAAGTTTTTTTCTCTTGCTTCCCCTCTTTATCAGGCTCTTTCCTCTTTCTGTTTTTTCCCTCCCTCCATCTCTGTCCATTTCTCTCTCCTACCTCTTTCTTCCTCTTACTTGAACATGATACAGAAACCAGAAAACACAGAACCAAGTTTTAAAATATAATGGCACAGGTGCTAAGATGACATAGGTGTCACATAGCTCTGACCTGAGGGACTGAAGAGAAAGCAAACAGATATCAATGAGTTAAGTTTTAGCACGTTGAGGATGGTCTGAGAGGTGCACATATTATTATCTGACCACTGGGCAGATCTTCTATGATGACAGTACCTTCTTAAAAACAAAAAAGATGAGCTGAACTTTCTCTGCTGCTGTAGTTATGATTTGTAATTAAGTGTATCTTTTTTCCTCCTCTTTCACACTCTGTTGTAGTTATGGACAGATGTACTTCTCAATTATATTTGCTTTAAAAACTATATTTAGTAACACAGAATGTAGCTTAATAAAACTTTAAATCATTAGTGATGTTCATAGATTGACGTGTAAGTGTACCTATTCATTTCTGGTGCTAGAAATGGTGATCTTTGGCAATGTGTTTCATTAGTAAGTTACTTTAATGAGGGAGGACATTTGGAGCAATTAGCTAATCTGATCATTAAAATGTTCTTTCAGGCTTACGGCATAAGCTAAGGTATGACTCAAAAATTTTTCTATAAAAGCAACCTCAAAATGTTGTCTGGAAATACTATGCAGCTAGAATTTTCTGTAGGTTTGAACATTCTAGTAGCTCTGAGCACTGATATTGATTTTGAAAATTAAACCAATTGGCAGTCATCCCTGGAGGACTTGATTTCTGAGACCTTTATATGTGCTTGCACTACAGTAAATACGAATGCATCCTAGATGGAGCCAAAATGTGGTGGGTTTTAAGCATTTAATAAAATCATTAAACATTTTAACTATTTAATTTCTCTTTGCAATTGCAAATAAGGGTTAAATAATGATTGTTCTAGATAGGACTATGGTACAACATTTCTAAGGCATGGTTTGGGACATTAGTGCAGCTTTTCCCCAAAAACATCTAAATTAGAGCCCTGGTTTTCAGACTGCTCCTCAGAACTCCAGGAGTTATGGGAATTCCCTCAGGCATCAATCTGGGGGTAAGGGATGTATGTAGCGGTGGGGGGAAGACACTGTTCCTCCCCATTTTCCATCCAGCTCTGCTTTTCTCTCTTTGTTTGCCCTCTGTACAAAAATAAAATGTAAGATTTAACTTGAAGAAAGGCTTACTTTTGTAAAGATGAAAAGTTGAAAAGTTGGGTACAGTGGGCTATGGCAGCTATAGTTTTCTATCTGGAATGGTTTTCCTTCTGTCTTGTTGTTTTGCAAACCCCCCTTTTTCCCACACTGCGTGCACATGCCTGAACATAGTTCTTCGGTGGAAGCTCTTGGTTACTGTCCCCCTCACGCCGGCCCCCCTTCCTCCCGCAGAACTGTCCCCTCACGCCGGCCCCCCTTCCTCCCGCAGAACTGTCCCCTCACGCCGGCCCCTCTTCCTCCCGCAGAACTGTCCCCTCACGCCGGCCCCTCTTCCTCCCGCAGAACTCTACAGCATCATTGTGGAGACACAGCGTGAGTTCAGGGGATGGGCATGTGGTCCACTAGGTCGATTGGCATCCCGTTTGGTACTTTTCTGCAGGACTAGCAAGGCAAGACTGCCTTCTCTTTCTGGATTGCTGCTCGTATGTGGGCTGCCAAGAGGCTGCCTTCTTGGCTCTATGGGAGAGCTCCTCTGAGGAATGCAGCACTTGGAGGGAGCAGAGCCCAGGGACTCAAGCCCTGATGACACTCTAGGAATCTGGGTCCCTTACAGGTAAAAGCCTTCCACTCGGGCTTCCCTGGTGGCGCAGTGGTTGAGAGTCCGCCTGCCGATGCAGGGGACGCGGGTTCGTGCCCCGGTCCGGGAAAAAAAAAAAAAGAGAATGTACCCACAATGCAAGCAAGTAGCCCTGGAGTGGAAGGTTTTTTTTTTTGCGGTACGCGGGCCTCTCACTGTTGTGGCCTCTCCCATTGCGGAGCACAGGCTCCGGACGCGCAGGCTCAGCGGCCACGGCTCACGGGCCCAGCCGCTCCGCAGCATGTGGGATCTTCCTGGACCGGGGCACGAACCCGCGTGCCCTGCATCGGCAGGCGGACTCTCAACCACTGCGCCACCAGGGAAGCCCTACGTTCTCTTTTTTGTTTAAGCTATGCGATTTTTTTCCACTTAGAATTGAGAACTATGAACAATACTAACCTAAGGAAGATGGAAAATTAGGAATGGTACTGTCAGGCCGTTGTGGTTGTTTTATTGAAGTGTGGTTGATTTACAGGGTTGTGTTAGTTTTAGGTGTACAGCAAAGTGATTCAGTTATACATATATCTATTTTTTCATGTTCTTTTCCCTTATAGATTATTACAGAATATTGAGTAGAGTTCCCTGTGCTGTATACAGTAGGTCCTTGTTGGTTATTTTATATTTAGTAGTGTGTATATGTTAATCCCAAACTCCTAATTTATCCCACTTCCCCCGTCCCCTTTGGTAACCAGAAGTTTGTTTTCTCTATCTGTGGGTCTATTTCTGTTTTGTATATAAGTTCATTTGTATCTTTGTTTTAGATTCCACATATAAGCGATATCATATGACATTTGTCTTTCTCTGTAGGGCTTACTTCACTTAGTATGATAATCTCCAGATCCATCCGTGTTGCTGCAGATGGCATTATTTCATTGTTTTTTTACAGGCCATTGTTATTAAAAGAATCATAGTCTAGGCTTTTAGGTTTTAATTTTTAAGTTTATCATTATATATATATATTTAAATTTTATTTAGTTATTTACTTATTTTTGGCTGTTTTGGGTCTTCGTTTCTGTGCATGGGCTTTCTCTAGTTGCGATGAGCGGGGGCCACTCTTCATTGCGGTGCGCGGGCCTCACACTGTTGCGGCCTCTCTTGTTGCGGAGCACAAGCTCCAGACGCGCAGGCTCAGTAGTTGTGGCTCACGGGCCCAGTTGCTCTGCAGCATGTGGGATCTTCCCAGATTGGGGCTCGAACCCGTGTCCCCTGCACTGGCAGGCAGATTCTCAACCACTGCGCCACCAGGGAAGCCCTATCATTATATTTTTTTGCTCGTAATGAGTGAATTTACATCTGGCTAGGAATACATTTAAATAAAACATTTTGGATACCTTCTCAACACAAGATTACTGTGTGGTCCCTTAGTGCTGACATTCTACTCCAGAGGATTTGGGGGCTCCCTGTTTGGAATACTGTGAGAACCATAGAGAAGAGGCACCAGTTCCACAGCAGTTCCTGCTGTCACTCTTCAGTTTATGAACCTCACTTTCAGGAGTTTAGCAATTTCAAGACAGTATCTTGAGGCTTCATGGAACTCTTTGGGGGATGCTACTATTCAGGGCACTCTGGAGGTTACTGTAAAAAGGAATCATACTCAGTAATTAAGCCCTGGAGATAGGAATTTATACTGCAGCCATGACTCTTTGGGTCTTAGGGCAAATCGAGGAAGGCTCTTTGGCTGAATGAATGTTGAGGCTTCCGCTTTGCCTCTTGAACAATAGATACTTTCATAAAGATATTTTCTAAGCAAGGTATTACCACACTTTCTCCGTTTTACTTCTGGCTCTGCCATTCTGCTGTCATCTTTGCAGGCCATATAACATCAGGGGCTGGAGGGGAGGTGTTCCTTCCTCTTTCACGGCCTCTTAGAATGAAGCAGCCTTTAACATTCCCACCACTTCTGTTAGTTTGTTTCTTCAGTGTTAGAATGTAAACTTCAAGAGGACAGGGGACCAGTTAGTTTTGTTCACGATAACGTTCTTCACTAGTTCCAGTGGAGTGCCTGGCACAGCAGGTGCTCATTATACAATCTGTTGAATAGATGAATGAAGCTCCTCAGTTACCTAAATCTCAGTGGCTGGTGGGGCTGATTCTCATCAGACCAGTGCAGAAAACAACAGGTATTTTAAAGCAGTTAGACCTTAGAGAAGCACTGTCATGCAGATGTGTAGCTCCCGGTAGCCTCTCAGATGCCAGGCTCCTAATGTTAGTGAATGAAGGGGGGGTGTTCCGGGGGCAAAACAGATTTTACTCTCAATTCTTTATCAATATTAGGTCTCCTTAGGGTTACTGACATTCTTCAATGGGAATAACTGCTGAAGATTCCTGTTGAGACATAAGCTTTTCTTTGCTATGTGTTTTAGAACATGTCAAGAGTATGTGACAAGTTAGTGTTGGGTTGATTGTCCCAAGTTTTGTAACCCTGGCCCAGTGCTCCCTCCACAGCCCCAGTCACTAGGCTGCTCGATCCCGGAGCAGTGGGGGGAGAAGCCGCCAGGTTAGCTACATGAGAAGCCCCCGAGGAAGGGAAGTCTGTCCTCTGCTGTGAAGCTGTGAGCCCACCGGGAGGAGGGGCGGGTTTTGCTTTGGGGAATTTCCATACTGGAAATGGTTCTGCCTATGTGTTACTCCATGTACTTACATGGAGCAGCAATTCAGCACATTCGAATAGTAAGGCCTGCCGTTGCCATTTATAGCAGATGTACTGAAGAAACAAAATGATGAGTTGGCAATCACATCTGCCATCTTCTCGCTTTGGTTGAATTTTAAAGTGACAAACGTTAAGAAATTTAATAGGATCAAAAGATAATCTTAAACATATAACAAAGTCGTAGAAAATAATATGTGGCCAGGTATCTCTGATACTGTCGTTATTTCCATAATTACTTAATTGAAAAAACCTTTATTGAAACTAGCGCTAATTTTCTGGATGTTTGTGGTAAGAATATTTGTATTTCTTTTGTTGTACCTCTGCGTTACTTATTCTTTGGGTCCATTTTATGTCCCACCTACTAGTAGTAGTAGGTTCTCTTCTCACTTTTTCTACTTCAATGTCCAGGTCTGGTCTTTTCTGCATTTCCGTGTATGTCTTCCTTCCTCAGGTTACTTCTCTCACATCTTCATTTCCTCATCTTCTCTGTTTATCTTTTGCTTTTGATTCACTCCATTTAAATCTACAGTTTCACAATCTCTCATTTATTTTTTAAATTATTCATGAGTGTCAGTAGGAGGTTTCAGATAGGCTAAGAGCTACTATGCTTCCTGACCACCTACGCTGTGGTTGCTTCCTTCTTAGACTTAACTGCTGGCTGGAATTCTCCTTTGGTCATGCAAAGTATATAGGCCTTTACTTAATATTTATTAGAGGAAAGATACGTAGCTGGGCAGGTTTCTAATCTCAATCAATTAAAAATAACTAGTGAATTTTTCAGGGTGATTATTTAAAGTGCTATACTGATAATAGATACTGAAACGAAGCCATATGCACAACCTGGCATTTTAGAAAGTCTGTTTTAAGTATTCTAGATCTATACCTTGGAGCAGATTAATTTTTCAATGACAGGCCTCATCTTGTCTACATTGAGTTATGACTTGGTACCACGCTTTATTGCAAAACTCTCAGACCTAAAGGATTTAAAGTTTATTATTGCAATTTTAGAGCAGGTTAGAAAGGAAAGAAAAATAACTTTCCTGAGTGAAAGGACCTAGTTCTCACAATAGCATTTTGATCTGAGGACTATACCGTGATAAATAACTCTCACTGTAGAACCTGGATGAAATTAACCTTGAGAGAACTTATATACCCCTGAGGCATTAGGTGTCTGATTATGACTTCGTATAATCTGTTTTCACACAGCATAGTACATAAATATGTGTGTGAGCTGAGTGTAAATGCAACCTTCCTTTACTTTTTTTTTTTTTTTGACTCTGGTGACTCCTTTTAGAGAGAGGATTTATTGAACACTGCTTGAATCTTCTCTTTTTATCATTGTGGTAATCTTATTTGAGTAGGATTTTGATGACTGTGTTTGAACATAAATATACAGCAGTAGAAAATTTATACACCACCAAATTCATAATCGTGCTTGGATTTATTATATCTAAAGAAATGCCATCTTTAATATTTTCTGGTATCTTTATAAACTCCATTAGAATACTAAGGTTTAAAAAATTAAGCATAATTACTTTTTTCTTTTCAGACTATTGAAGGAATACACAAGATTTAAAATTCATTAATTTTTAGAAAATAAAAAATTTGCATTTATTTTTTAAACTAACACTCTGCAGTGTAAATTATAGTGTTGAAATATATAATTAAGAAAAACAGTACTTATTAACAATTATATGCATACACAACTGGTTTTTCTCCCTGGGAGACTTTTTTTTTTTTTTAACTTTTCATTTTGTGTTGGAGTATAGCTGATTAACAATGTTGTGTTAGTTTCAGGTGTACAGCCCAGTGATTCAGTTATACATATAAATGTATCTATTCTTTTTCAAATTCTTTTCCCATTTAGGTTGTTACAGAATATTGAACAGAGTTCCCTGTGCTGTACTGTAGGTCCTTGTTGGTTATCCATTTAAAATATAGCAGTGTGTACCTGTCAATCCCCAACTCCTTAACTATCCCTCCCACCCACACACACGCTTCGTAACCATAAGTTCATTCTCTGAGTCTTTTTCTGTTTTGTAAATAAGTTCATTTGTATCATTTTTTTTAGATTCCGCATAAAAGCAATATCATATGATATTTGTCTTTGTTTGACTTACTTCACTCAGTATGGCAGTCGCTAGGTCCATCCATGTTGCTGCAAATGACATTATTTTATTCTTTTTATGGCTGAATAATATTCCATTGTGTATATATATATATACCACATCTTCTTTATCCATTCCTCTGTCAACAGACATTTAGTTTGCTTCCATGTCTTGTCTATTGTAAACAGTGCTGCAGTGAACATTAGGGTACATGTATCCTTTCAGGCCATGTTTTTCTCCAGACATATGCCCAGGAGTGGGATTGCTGGGTCATATGGTAGTTCCATGTTTAGTTTTGTAAGGAACCTCCATACTGTTCTCCATACTGTTCTCTGTACCAATTTACATTCCCACCAACAGTGTAGGAGGGGTGCCTTCCCTCCATACCTCTCCAGCATGGAAGACATTTTCATGTACTGTCTAAAAGGTACTTTAGGGGATTGTTTATAGTTTATACTTTTCTTTTACGGTTTTCTATGCTTGTTTTACTAGACTTCTAAGAAAAACTTGGGTAATTTTAGGAAATTTTAGGAAATAAACATTTGTGTCTCATTTACTTAATTTTTTATTTTGAGATAATTATAGATTCATATGTTGTTCTAAGATACTGTATAAGGGAGATCCTCTGCCCCTTTTACCAGGTTTCCCTCAATTGTAGCATCTTGACAACTATAGAACAATATCATATCCAGGATATTGACATTGATACAGTCAAGATACAGAACATTTTCATCACAAGGATCCCTCTTGTTACCCTTTTATAGCCACACCCATTTTCCTCCTGCTGACCTCAATACTACCCCTGGCAACCACTAATTTGTTCATTTCCATAATTTTACTTCAAGAACTATAGAAATGGAATAACACACTATGTAACTTTCGGGATTGCCTTTTTTCACTCAGCATAATTCTCTGGATATTCATCTAGATATCACCAATTCATTTCTTTTTAGAAATGAGTAGATGGTTTGCTAGAGAATGGTGGTAGTAGAAATGCCTCTTGATTTTAAGGACCTTTGAAGACTTTAAATGTTTCATTTATTTTCAGTTTGGATATATTCTGTTTTCATCTTGTTCTTTTCCAAGACCTAGAGCCAGCCTTCTCTCCAAGAAGCCCTGGTTTCTTTTAGGGGAGAATGATATTTAGAAACCGAGATCTGGGCTCTATTGTGACAGGTGGCCATTGCTTCAAAATAGCTAGAAAAAACAATGGTCAGAGCTAGGAAATGAAAATAATTATGAGTTCACATTAATATTTCAAAGTCAAATTTAACAGCAGATGGTTTTTAACTTTTTAGCTTCTTTCACTTTATATTTCTGTCCTTTTTCTCTTACATTGAAAATAATTGTTCCTTAATAATAAGTTATTTGCTTTATCCTACAATATACATAAAGCATTTTAAAATTACAGTACCAATATTATTAAGAATAAAACTACTGAATAAAGTTCAAGATTTTTTGTAGGTGTTTTTTTAAGGTTAGAGTCCTTTCAGTGTATACTACCAAGGATGTACAGAGAGAGTACTGAGTTGAAAATTTTCTTCAAACAAATCAGTGTGTAGGTATTTTACCAATTTGATATAAATATTGGTTTATTTAATTCCATTTCTTTACATATTTGTTTTGATTTAATTCTGTATATATATCTATATGTATACATATATACACAAGTACATAGATGTATATTTGTATATATGTATGTATAGATATATACACACGTATATATCAGTACATTAAGTTCAAAAGTCAAAATTAAATAAAAAGCTGTCTTTAGAGATGGCTCACTTCCATTTCTAACCCCTTCACCCATTCCCAGTGTCTCCTCCATTTTTATTAATTTTTGTCATACAAATAAGGAAGTACATATTTTCTTATACGAAAGGTAGTATTGTATTCTCTCTGTTCTCCATCTTTTTAAAAATTTCACAGTATATCCTGCAGATTACTCCATAATAGTACATAAAGATATTCCTTACTCCTTTTTATGGCAGCATAAGTACTGGATAATTTTGCATGTGTAATTTTATTAGATATTGTAGGCTTCCCCTTTATGGGGATTTTATTTTATTAATCAACAGTGTTTGCCATTTTCAGTTACTTCTCAACCTTGCCAGGAGAGAAGGTTGTTGCCAGGTAGGTTAGAAGTAGTGTTTCAGTGTAGTTTCACTTTACATTTCTCTTGTGAGTATAATTGAGCATTTTAAAAATATTTAAGAGCTTTCTTTTCTGTAAACTGTTGGTTCATCTGTGTTGCCTGTTTGTCTATCAGATTTTTGATACTTACTGCTTCTATTTTTGAAGAAAAAGAAAGATTCTCTCTTTGGGAGATGAATTGTGACTGTTGTATTCTGGTTTTCCATTTGTTTTAGGATTTTTTTTTGGATGTATAAGGTTTTTTTTTAAGGTTTATTATTTATTTATTTAATTTATTTCGGCTGCGTCAGGTCTTAGTTGCGGCATGTGGGATCTTTCGTTGCAGTGCGCGGCGTTGCGGTGCATGGGCTTTTCTCTAGTTGTGGCATGCGGGATTTCTCTTCTCTAGTTGTGGCACGTAGGCTCTAGGGCACGTGGGTTCTGTAGTTGTGGTGCGTGGGTTCCAGAGCACGTGGGCTCTGTAGTTTGCGGCACGCAGCCTCTCTGGTTGAGGCCCGCAAGCTCAGTAGTTGTGGCATACGGACTTAGTTGCCCCACGGCACGTGGGATCTTAGTTCCCTGACCAGGGATCAAACCCGTGTCCCCTGCATTGCAAGGCAGATTCTTTACCACTGGACCACCAGGGAAGTCCCATGTGTAAGTTTTGAAAAATACCTCTTTTAAAGTTGTAATTTCATGTGCTCTAGATCTTTATGCATATGTTCCACATAGATGGGATAGAGAAGTTACAAATTTCTTTTCATGTCTGCATTCTCTAGCTGCTCACCTTTTGGGGGTATATTTCAAACCACCTTGTCAATAACAGTGCATTATTCCAGCTCCTTTGCTGATTAATCTTCTCACCGTATACCAGAAAACCACAGAAAGCCTCTACTGGCTTTTTTCTATCATAAACTTGTCATTTGTGAAACAGTTGCCTAGTGATGTTAATTCTTTTTGTGGAACGACATTCATGCCCTTTTTCCCTCTGTATTTGTTATACATTTCCATAGTCTTGTTCTTTGCATCTCTTGCTTAAAACAGGGGTTTACAATACCTTTCTGCAAAGGGCCAGAAGTAAGTATTTTAGGCTTTGCAGACTATATAGTCTCAGTCACAATTACTCAAATCTGTTTTTGTTGTGTAAAGGCAACCTTAGACAATATGTAAATGAATGTCATGGCTGTGTTCTAGCAAATTTTTATTTGCAACAACAGGTGATGGTGGAGGGAGAGGGAGAAGAGTGGGCAGATTTGGCCCATGGATTATATTCTGCTGACCCCTGCTCTAGGCCATTATAGTTAAACTCCCCCTCATCGTGTTTAACTGCTCACTTCCTTGCCATCATTTTGAGTAATTGAAAAGCTATTAAAAAAAACCTTAACTATAAAATCAGATAGAGTCATCAACCTCCAGGGAATTTGGTATAGTGTTTGGATGATGATGGTGATAAGATTTTATTTATTTTTGATACACTATTATTATAGCACAAATATGCAGAAAAAGTTTTAAAGAAAATCAGAATAACTAGAACATGCTTTAATTCCTATTTATTGGACGCTAATGTTGCTGACAATACTCCCTTTGAGGATGAACTTTGTAGAAAGACAGTGATACCATCACACTGTCAGAACTCTCTGTAGAAGTGATAATTCTAAGAGGAAAATGATCTGCATCGGGAAGGAGTCTTGTCACATTATTGCCAGTGTTATTGTCCTCAACTAAAAGTAAACTTAGTAATAATGGCTTCTACGAGTAAAAAAAAAATCTGAAACAGATAAAATACATAAAACTTAGTTAACTATTGAGTCAGTTGTGTAAGTCCTGATCATTTCTAGGTATTACAAAGAAGAAAGTGTTCCCATGCCTCTCCTTTCCTGAAAGAGTGTCTTGTGTACCTGCTATTGACAAAGATATTTGTCTTCTTGTTAGGCTAGTGTTTAAATGAACATTTAAAATCACCTATTTCCCAACTCACTTTTGTGGGAAACATTTATTCAGTTCCAAATCTTATCAGAGGGATTGCAAATCCGGTGTCTCTTACTACCATGTTTCCATCCAGTTTTCATGGTGTTGCAGAAGGGCGGTCAGTAATAGGGTATTAGAGGATTGAGTGAAATTGACAATTTGAGAATTAAAAGCAGTATGTAAGGGTTTAGATCATGGATGGGATGGTAGAGTTGAAGGGATAAAGCAGTAAGGACAGTAGGAGAGAAGACCCACTGGAAACTCTCTAGGACTTTGACAGCCTGTTATTTGAACCCAAAGCATGTGGCATTTGGACCTTGCCATCCCAATCTTCCCTTCTATTCATTTCCACTCCTAGAAGTGAAAAGGAGCCTGGTATGACCTGGCATCTCCTCTATATCATAACACCCCGATTCAAACTTCTTCATGTTTTTATGAGAACCAAATGAGACAGTTAATGCAAAGCACTTAGAACAGTACTTGACATGTAGTAAGAGCTGAATAAAAGTTAGCTATTACATGTCAAATTTGAATAAATAATATAAATATTGCCCCTTGTTTTCTCTGTTTTATATATAAAAGTCAAGAAGTCTGTAATTCTATGAAGTCGTGTTGTCCCACATTTTTATACGTCGTTGCACTACCTCCTGCCTCCTTTAATAATGTAAATGGTTTGATTGAAGCACACTGATGCTCATTTATTTATGTATTGTCTACATCTGCTTTCACTCTACAGTGGCAGAGTTGAATAGATGAGACAGAGGTTATGTGGTTTGCAAAACAAAAATTATTTACTATCTGTGCGTTATAGGAAAAGCTTGCGAACACCTGATACATAGGGTATTCTGATCCAAAGTAAAAGTAAGTAGAAAGAACTCAATTATAGAACTTTCTGAAACCAGCATTTAGTCTTCATTTCTCTTAATCTCAAATTGAAAGAAATGATGTTGTATAAAAGAGGATAGCACAAAGTAAGATGTTTATTCAGGTTTTCATTTATGTTGCTATCAAAGAGCTGGTCTTGAATTACTGTAAATTATTGAAACATTACCAATTGCAGTAAACTACGTGAATTAATTTAAATGCTTGAAGTTCCTTTTCTTTCATAATAGATGAAAACCTGAACCTATAAAATTTGTGGTACATTTCTTTCCACTTACTAAGAATAAATACTTACATTTATGCTGTGCAGTAGTTTGCTTTCATAAGAATTAGTATTTTCAAGGCAGCACTGAGCCTCATCAGCTCACAGTACCAACTCAGAACATTAAACATGGGGAGTCAGTGGTATCACCTTCATCCACAGGAGACAGCATGTTGCTACCCATTGAGAAGGACTTTTAAACCAAACTTTGTTTTAAAATGTGTCATTACTATTACCTGAATCACTTAGATTCAAGCCATAATAAAGAGTACAAACATAGGCCTAAGATAAAATTTGAATTTAGATCTGACTTTAAATTGAAATGTGTATATGACTTTAGAGAGTATGGTTTTGATAGTGTGATCATTAATTTCTCAAAAGTGAATCTGCTTCTTGAATATGTGGGTTTTCAGAGCAGTCTCCTCACTGGCAGGGGAATATCAGACAAGTGGTGTTTTTCAGACAGCAAGGCAGATGGCTCTTTTTCTTCAGTACAGGGTGTGCCAACCAAAGGAGACAGCTACACGAATGTTAACCCCTGAGGGAGTGAGAAAACAGTTGCTGTCGGTTGTTCTTTATAAGTCTGTAGCTTGACTTCAGAACGATGTGAGAAAAGAAATCTTTTAAGAAAAGTATGCGTTAGATGCACAAGCGCAGCCTGTAATCTCAGTTCTCACTAAAACAGTGGAAGATGATATAATTTAAAAAGGAAACAAACTCCTAGGTCTGACGTTTCTGAGATAATGTGGTGGCACACTACTTGAGCCTGATACATTGCTTCCCAGTTCCTGTTAAAACATCCATGCAGATGACAAATACGGGCAATTGCACTATAAAGCCAATGCCATATACTAAGATCTGGGTAGAAGCTTCCTAAATATGGTTGGTGGGATGGATTGAGACTAGTTAGGGATTATGTAGCACATGTTCTCCTTCTGAACTGGCCTAGGGCATATGGCCCCACCCAACGTAGGACACAGTCTAAAGGTTGATTTGCACAGCACGCCTAACTTCAGGAAGCATGTGGGTTACGCTGAGTGGCAAAAGTTGGCCATTGCTAGACTTTTGTTTTTTGGGTTTTGTTTGGCTTAAAAAAGAGAAATTTATTTTCTCACAATTCTGGAGCCTGGAAGTTTAAGATCAAGGTGTTGGCAGGGCAGGTGGCTGTTTTCTCCCTATGCCTTCACACGATCTTCCCTCTGTATGTCTGTGTCCTCATTTCTTTTTCTTAGAGGGACACCAATCATACTGGATTAAGGCCCATCTGAATGACCTTATTTAACCTTAGTCACCTCTTTTTTTTTTTTAACATCTTTATTGGAGTATAATTGCTTTACAATGCTGTGTTAATTTCTGCTTTATAACAAAGTGAATCAGCTATACATATACATATGTCCCCATATCTGTTCCCTCTTGCATCTCCCTCCCTCCCACCCTCCTTATCCCACCCCTCTAGGTGGTCACAAAGCATGGAGCTGATCTCCCTGTGCTATGCGGCTGCTACCCACTAGCTGTCTGTTTTACGTTTGGTAGTGTATACATGTCCATGCCACTCTCTCACTCTGTCCCAGCTTACCCTTCCCACTCCGTGTCCTCAAATCCATTCTCTAGTAGGTCTATGTCTTTATTCCCGTCTTGCCCCTAGGTTCATCATGACCATTTTTTTTTTTTTTAAGATTCCATATATGTGTGTTAGCGTATGGTATTTGTTTTTCTCTTTCTGACTTCACTCTGTATGACAGACTCTAGGTCCATCCACCTCACTACAAATAACTCAGTTTTGTTTCTTTTTTATGGCTGAGTAATATTCCATTGTATATATGTGCCACATCTTCTTTATCCACTTATCTGTTGATGGACACTTAGGTTGCTTCCATGTCCTGGCTATTGTAAATAGAGCTGCAATGAACATTTTGGTACATGACTCTTTTTGAATTACGGTTTTCTCAGGGTATGTGCCCAGTAGTGGGATTGCTGGGTCGTATGGTAGTTCTATTTTTAGTTTTTTGAGGAACCTCCATACTGTTCTCCGTAGTGGCTGTATCAATTTACATTCCCACCAACACTGCAAGAGGGTTCCCTTTTCTCTACACCCTCTCCAGCATTTATTGTTTGTAGAGTTTTTGATGTTGGCCATTCTGACCAGTGTGAGATAATATCTCATTGTAGTTTTGACTTGCATTTCTCTAATGATTAATGATGTTGAGCATTCTTTCACGTATCTGTTGACAATCTGTATATCTTCTTTGGAGAAATGTCTTTTAGGTCTTCTGCCCATTTATGGATTGGGTTGTTTGTTTTTTTGATATTGAGCTGCATGAGCTGCTTGTAAATTTTGGAGATTAATCCTTTGTCAGTTGCTTCATTTGCAAATATTTTCTCATATTCTGAGGGTTGTCTTTTTGTCTTGTTTATGGTTTCCTTTGCTGTGCAAAAGCTTTTAAGTTTCATTAGGTTCCATTTGTTTATTTTTGTTTTTACTTCCATTTCTCTAGGAGGTGGGTCAAAAAGGATCTTGCTGTGATTTATGTCATAGAGTGTTCTGCCTATGTTTTCCTCTAAGAGTTTGATAGTGTCTGGCCTTACATTTAGGTCTATAATCCATTTTGAATTTATTTTTGTGTATGGTGTTAGGGAGTGTTCTCATTTCATTCTTTTACACGTAGCTGTCCAGTTTTCCCAGCACCACTTATTGAAGAGGCTGTCTTTTCTCCACTGTATATTCTTGTCTCCTTTATCAAAGGTAAGGTGACCATATGTGCGTGGGTTTATCTCTGGGCTTTCTATCCTGTTCCATTGATCTATATTTCTGTTTTTGTGCCAGTACCATACTGTCTTGATTACTGTAGCTTTGTAGTATAGTGTGAAGTCCGGGAGCCTGATTCCTCCAGCTCTGTTTTTCTTTCTCAAGATTGCTTTGGCTATTCGGGGTCTTTTGTGTTTCCATACAAATTGTGACATTTTTTGTTGTAGTTCTGTGAAAAATGCCAGTGGTAGTTTGATAGGGATTGCACTGAATCTGTAGATTGCTTTGGGTAGTAGAGTCATTTTCACAATGTTGATTCTTCCAATCCAGGAACATGGTATATCTCTCCATCTATTTGTATCATCTTTAATTTCTTTCATCAGTGTCTTATAATTTTCTGCATACAGGTCTTTTGTCTCCTTCGGTAAGTTTATTCCTGGGTATTTTATTCTTTTTGTTGCAATGGTAAATGAGAGTGTTTCCTGAATTTCACTTTCAGATTTTCATCATTGGTGTATAGGAATGCAAGAGATTTCTGTGCATTAATTTTGTATCCTGCTACTTCATTGGTAGCTGACTTTTGAGCCAGTCAGTCAGTGTCCTTAACCTGCCCCCTTTCCCCATCTCCACTGGTTCATTTCCATTCGTTTTCCTCTGAAAGCTAACTCCCAACATGCAACCCAGTAGCAGGAGCTAGAGGGAGATGGATGAGGGTGCCCTACACTCTTGAATGCATGTCACTTAAAGAAAAGCTTTTTAAGTAGGAAAAGCCGTGGGTGCCCATGTGTTCCATGTATTATGTACAGTGCGTGTGACAGCTGACAGGAGTACCTATCAGAGCAGGAAGAGTTTCTCTCTCCACATGCTCACATTAGAAGGAATGTCTGTCACACATCAGCAGTTGAGCTGAGAGTAGAATGCATCTCATTTCAATCTGAATTTCATTCTGAGAGGGAGAACCTGCCAACATTTAGCGGGCATCGAGGAGACTAAAGACAAGTTACCTTGTCTACAGAAACGTTAGATTTAAATAGCCCTCTCCTCTACAAAACTACGTATAGGGAAGATATCTATCATGTAGATTTGAAAAGATTCTCGAAAATAAGGGAAATGAAATAATGACTTTGAAGACACAGTGTGTCTCCCCAAAAATGATTGCATGTAAGGAACACATTTAGTATAAATTTACAACAAATTTAGTGTTAAGTCTCCTGGGATCTTAAAAGATCATGGCCTCGGGCAAAAAGGAAACCAGAGAGCCCTAAGGAGAAACAGGATGAGATGAAAGCAGAAGTGTCAAAGCTGGTTGAAATAAAAGAATGCAAGAAAACCAGAATTGCAATAAAATTTAAAATTAAGGCAATCAAAAGAATACTTGATATGCCAAAACAGGGAAGTGTATCATGGATGACAGGCTTGAGAACAGAATGCAGAGAAGAAAAGGATAAAGTTATGTAAATATGAAAAGTAGATATGGAGGACAGATAACACCTCTTCAACCCAAGAGGTGTTCCATAGCAGGAAACGAAAGCATTAGGCAGGGAAATCATGAGTGAACTTTCCCATGCCAGAGATAGTGTGAGTAGAGATCAAAAGGGTGTCCTGAGCACCAGCCAACAGTAATGACTAAAGGTTCTTACCTAGGCCTATTCTGGCAAACTATTTGAACTTTAAGGATAAAGCAAACCCAGGAATAAAGCAGGTTACCTACAAAGGAACATACTAAGTCTGTGGCTCAGTAATTGTGTTCAGCTGAGTTTACATATATATAAAACCTTGTTTGTAAATGACTGTTTTCAGATGTAAAACAGCAGCATTCATGTTGCACCCCTTAAAGAGCTGCTTAGATACATATTTCATCCATGGAGGAGACCACTCTTGGGTTTTAGCTTATTTCTCTGACTTTGAAAGGAGAGCATGGAGTTGTATAGCTTCCTGACCTTTTGGGAAGTTGGAATATATTTATGTGTCATGTCCTTTGATTGGAGGTTAGCAGTATAGGCCGTCAGACTAGTCTAGCTCAACTGGAAACCCACCAACCAAACACAAAACCAAAAACAATCCAGCTATATTTCCTTTATAAAAGCTATGTGTCAAAGACTTTGAGTCATAGCCTATGTGTCAAAGGCTATGACTAAAAGGCTTTAAGGAAAGAAATTGGTAAATGCGAACAAAGAGAATAGAAGTTCTGTTACCCTAAGACAAAGCATTAACATGGGACAAAAATAATCATGAAGGTGAAAAGTACAAGCCACAATAAAGTAATGACATTAATTTTTATGGGATAAATTACATCACAATAAACATTTATCGCTGGGAATGGAAAGGAAAACAAAGAGTAACAAGACACTAATGTTTATTTTTGACAGATCGTTAGACAAGAAGTCAGGACGATAGAGGGCATGAATATTCTAAGGGTGATCTAAGATACATGTTGAGAGCTTTACCCTGAAAATAGAGATGATTCCTTCTTTTCCCAGGGCCCCAGGGAATTCTTTTTCTAGATCATAAAACCTAAACTTCCAACAAACTGAATATAATAGAAAATGCATTCTCTAACCACAGTGAAATTTCAAAAATGCTGTACATGAAAATTTAAAACAAAAAGCGCCGATTTCCCCTCCCCCCCACTCCAAGCCATCTCATAAATAACTCTTGATTGGGTCAAAGAGAATAGCAAAATTAAGATTAAAAAATATCTAGAAAAAAGTATAATGGAAAGTGCATATTAACACTGAGATTTAGTCAAAGCAGTACATAGAGGAAAATTAATGTCCTTAAATAGTGACATTTCATAGCAAGAGGGAATAAAAAGCATTTCAGCACAGACATAAAAGAAAATTATTAGAAAATATGTGCTAGAAAACAGACAATTGATAAATTTATGTTAGTTCATTGGGAAAAATGCTCCAGTATATAGGTAAGGCTTTAGGTAACCTAATTGAGACAGAACAAAATACGAAAAAGGGCAAAAATATATATATTATGACTGTATTAATAAATTTGAAGCCCAAATGAAATGGATGCTTTTCTAGTAAAGTGTAAATTACCCAAATTGACTGAAGTAGAGGAGAAGAACCATAAGGATAACAATATTAATAGCAGTAAGTGAGGGTTGTTGGAGAGTTAGCCCCACGCACTCCCAACACAGAAATCTATACCCAAACAGTTCGACTGGTGAATTCTTCCAAACAGATCATACCTACAGTACATAAATTGTTCCTAAACATAAAAAGATGGGAAATTTTTTTTTTTTTTTTGGCGATACGCGGGCCTCTCACTGTTGTGGCCTCTCCTGTTGTGGAGCACAGGCTCCGGATGTGCAGGCTCAGAGGCCATGGCTCACGGGCCCAGCCACTCGGCGGCATGTGGGATCCTCCTGGACCAGGGCACGAACCCGTGTCCCCTGCATCGGCAGGTGGACTCTCAACCACTGTACCACCAGGGAAGCCCCGGGAAACTATTTTAAACCTCTTTACTGCCCTATTGGTTGCCTTTTCAACGTCTATTTGTCCTTGCCATCCTTTAAAAAGTTTTCTGATTTTTGTCAGGGATCCATTCCATCTTCAGCTCCATGGGGTGGTCTGTGATTAGTCTAAGAACCAATTAATGGGAAAATAATTGTCCCAGTGCCATTTGTTATAAAGATTGTTCAGTGGGAAAGAAATAGGCTTTTCAACAAGAGGGACGATTGGATATCCACATGCAAAAAGATGAATCCAGAGCTGTGCCTTACACCATACACAAAAGTTAACTCAAAATGTATCACAGACCTAAATGTAAGAGCTCAAATGACAAAACTCTTAGAAGAATACATAGCTAAGAAAGCATTTGCCTAATCCTATGTCATGAAAAGCACAAGAGATAAAAAAATTGATAAATTGAACTCCATTGAAATTAAAAGCTTTTGTGCTTTAAAGCACACCCAGTTGCATTTTACTACCATTTTGCAACTGAGGTTTTTTTTTTTCTGCTGGAAATTTTTTTAAATTTAAAAATTTTATATAATTTTTAAAGATTACTTTCCATTTACAGTTATTACAAAATATTGGCTATATTTCCTGTGTTATACAATACATTCTTGAGCCTCTTACATGCTATGGTTTGTACCTCCCACTCCCCCACCTCTGTATTGCCCCTCCCCCTTCTAACTGGTAACCACTAGTTGGTTTTCTATATCTGTGAGTGAGTCTGTTTTGTTATATTCACTAGTTTTATTTTTTTTAGATTCCACATATAAGTGATATCATACTGTATTTGTCTTTCTCTGTCTGCCTTACTTTACTTAGCATAATGCCCTCCAAGTCCGTCCATGTTTCTGCAAATGGCAAAATTTCATTTTTTTTATGGCTGAGTAGTAGTCCATTGTGTGTGTGTATGTGTGTGTATGTGTGTATGTGTATAATCACATCTTTATCCATTCATATATTGATGCAAACTTAGGTTGCTTCCATATCTTGGCAATTGTAAATAATGCTGCTATGAACATTGGGGTGCATGTATCTTTTTGAATTATACACCCATATACCCAGGAGTGGAATTGCTGGGTCATTTGGTAGTTCTATTTTTAGCTTTTTGAGAAATCTCCATACTGTTTTCCAAGAATATGAGTTCTTGAGAACATCATTTGGCTCCTGAACAAAAGAACCCTAAAACTAGCTCTGCCTCTGTAGTGATCATTATAGGAGATGGTCAGTTTACTTTTTGTGAAAGTTTGAGTTGGAGTTTTTGTTACTTGCAGCCGAATACATCCTAAGTGATAAACAGTGAAATGAAATAAACTAACCTCCGAAGATAGCAAATGATGTAGGATGGTATACGTTGTGGGCTGTATTGGCAGAATTGCAAATGTATTAAAGGGATGGATTTTATTTCAAAATACAGAATTACCTAAATTCTAACATTCTGGAAATGTCCTTTTATGTTTTGGTTACATTCCCAATTTAAAAATACTATAATAAGAAAACACACGAAAAATAAAATTGCAGGATTTTGATGATGAAAATTAAATTTTGGAAACTAGAATTCGACAGTTAATTTAAAAAATATCAAGTGGAATTTATTATTTGGTATTAAGAATATAATTGAAGTTATGAATAAATCAATGGAGGAAAACCATATGGTCTAAATAGATATTGTGAAGTTATTTGATAGTTTCACATTTATTCCTTATTTTAAAAAGGAAAATCTTTAGTAATAGGAAAAGAAGGATTGAAGGGTGCTTTCCGATCTTAACGTTGTTAAAGATGTCTCAAAGTAATAGTTTAACATCATTTATTATAGTGGAAATTCTAGAAACACTTATTTAAAAAACCCAAATCAGGGTGTTATCAATTCCATTAAAAAATGTTTCCTTTTGGAAGTGTGACATAATGTTATTTGACACTGAAAAATAAGTGGTAAATGACAGGAGGAAGCAAAATTATTGTAATTTTGAAGATATGATTAGGAAAAAAAAGGAAAACTGACAAACTATTAGAAGCACTTTACTAAGGTGCTTATTTACAAGTTAAGTGTGTAAATTTCACTTTCTTTTACACCAACAGTAACCATTTAGAATAAATAACAGAGAAAACCCCATTCACAATCACAAACCCCGAAACTTGAAATACACTTGCTAAGAATGGTATATGATTTATGTGAAGGAAACCATAAAACTTTTTAAAGGGACAAAAAGACTTGAAAAAAAAGTCACACCTTGTTTTCACATGAGAATAGCCAACTTTGTAAAATGTCAGTTTTCCCTTGGTCTGTAAATTCAGTGTAATCCCAATTCAAATTGTAGTAGAATTTTTTTTTTAACTTGATGTTATGATACCCATGGAAATTGGAATGATGAAAGTCTTTAGATTCATGGCCACTTATTGGTAGCTAGAGGCTGGATGATTGGGGGAGATTATCTGAGCCTGGTATCAAGAATCCACTATTGCCTTAAGTGGTTCACTCTTTAGGAGCAAGGCCACCTATTAACTGGTCTTAAATTCTCTACTTGGGACTTGTTAACTCTCTGGAAGGTGTATGACCTTTTCCCCCCTAGTTGTGTACAGGACAGATTGTCATCAATTGACTTTCTACCTTCATCCTACTCTCTTTGGGAAGTTTAGCTGCCTTACTTTAATGTCTTAGCCAATCATAACCCTGGCACCAATACAGTCTAGCTCTTTCTCTGAAAGTTGAGGCAGTTTGCCTCAAAATATTACCTGAGGCAACATATGATCTTCCTCTCGCCTACTTCCTTGGCCGCTATACTTCTCAGGTCACCCCACTCTCCCTACAATATAGCTTTACTGGCTTTTTTTTTTCAGTGCTTGGAACAAGTCAAGTTCTCTTCTCATCCCAGGACCTTTACTTATGGTGTTCCCTCTGTCTGGACCAATTCCTGACCATTCTCCTCTCCCTGTCTCCCCACTCCCTCCACACACATCTGGTCAACTCTAATTCACCCTTCAGGTCTCTGATTAACTCTGCAGAGAGACTTCTCCTGACCTTTTAAGATTGAGTAGGTCCTGTTGTTATGCTCACTGTTTTGGTCCCTGAGCTTTTCTTTCATAGCGCTTAACACTTTATCATGTGTTTATTTTGTTTATAGTCTGTCATGCTCGTCAGAGGACAGAGACTGTGTCTGCTTAGTTCACCATTTTAGGTCCAGCACCTAGATGGTACCTGCCACGTAGTAGACATTCAGTACATATTTGGTGAATGAATAAGTGTACAATAACTTAAAACATGTTTCATGAGTAGCATAACATGTTTAATGATGCTGTATAAGCATTTTACTTACACAGCTTCTACAACAACTCTTAACACTATCACAGAGGCCAATCTGTCTCTCATGTCTAATAAAGTAAATTGGAAGTTCATTTTCAAGAATAGATATTTGTGAGTTGTTGAAAAAAATTTTAGAAAATGAATAGTAATGAGGGCAGACTTGCCTTTACATGTAATAAAATTATGATAAGGCTGTGATTATTAAATCACTGCAATATTGGCCCAGGAAGAGACAGAAAAATGAAATAAAGTCTAGAAGTAAACCCAAGTATATATGGGGTTTTAGTATAGGTCCAACATATTTCATTTTAAATTAGTGGAAAACTGAAAAGTGGTAACCAGCTTATAAAATGGCCCCCAGTGATCCTTGTCTCCTAGTATTGTCATCCTTCTTAGACCCTCTGACATTGGATAGGGCTGACCTACATAACCTAAAGAACATTTTAAAAATGACAGTGTGTGCCCAAGGTTAGGTCATAAAAGACATTGCAACTTCTGTCTTGTGTTCCCTTGGATCATTTGCTCTGGGGGGAGCCAACTACCATGTCATGAGAACACTCAAGCAATGCTATGGAGAGGATCATGTGGAGAGGAGCTGAGATCTTGGTCAGCAGCCACCATCAACTTGCCAGCCATATAAGTGGGCTCTCTTGGAAGCGGATCCCACCGCCCCAGTAAGGCCTGTAGATGACTGCAGATCTGGGTGACATCTTGCCCTCAACCTCATGAGGATCACCAAACCAGAACCACAGAGCTAAGCTGCTCCTGAATGCCTCATCTAAAGAAGCTGTGTGAGATAATGTTTATTGTTGTTTTAAGCCAGTAAGTATTGGGGTAATTTGTTATACAGCAATAGGTAACTGATCAGATGGATTCTTAAATACATGGTGTTGGGATAACCAGCCAGCCAGCCAGTATTTGGGGAAAAAGATAAGTTGCATTCTTACTATATTTTTTTTATCAAGAAAATTCCAAGTGGATCAAAGATTTCATTGTAAAAAATGGAACTATTAATGTATTTAGGAGAAAATAAAGCTGAATACTTTTATACTTCTGGGGCAGAAAAGCATTTCCTAATTATGAATATGAAGTTTCCAAACCATAAGGTAAAATTCAGAACTTTTTTTTTATGACAAAGAAACCTTATAAGCAAGGGTAAAAGGTAAACTATGAATTAGGGAAACACGTTAGCAAGCTGTATTATGAACGTTTTTATCTCTTAAGTATTGACAGCTCTTGAAAATCAGCAATAAGAAGATTCTCTCTGTGATGGGTTGGCCAATAACATGAATGAGCAGTTCACAAAGTAGAAATGCTAATTAATGCATGAGTAGTTATCTGAGAAATGTAATTAAGAGCAGTGAACAATCACATTTTACCTATCAGATTGGTAGAGATTAAAAAGATTCCTTTATCTGCAGGAAGGTTAGAAAATGTGGGTGGGGATATAGATTTGTCTGACTCTTTTGGAGGGCAGCCTGACGTGTCTCAAAATGGAAATAAAAAACATTTCTACTTGCATGAGTTTATCCTCAGGTACAGAAGGATGTATATATTATGAAATCCCCAAGCCTGATCTGTGGCCTAGTCAAATTTCCTTCTGCCTTTGTCTCTATCTTCCATCTCTAGGAATTCTGTTTCCTGTTCAGAAATTCCTATTGAGTCCTCCTGTATCTACTTTCTGCTTCTCAACATTATGCTCTTATTTCTCAAATGTTTCTTCTCTATATTAGTAATTTCCTTAACTTTTAACTACCATGTTGCCAACTCCTTCTTCTTCCATGTCTATTGTAACATTCAACCCTGCTTTGAAGATTTTATTTTGGCAATTAGTTTTAATTTCCAAAAATACTTTATTGTCCTTGATAAATTGTTTTTTCTAGGAGTCTATTCTATGATGGGTACAATAGTTCTTGAGTGTCTCTGAGGATGCCATTTAGAAACTTTTTAAAGTTCTCTTCAGATTTCTTGATTATGGCTGTTCGTTCCAGAGTTAGTTGTGTGTATTCATCTTGCTCCTTTCTTCCCATGCTATTAGACTATCTCCAAGGCCTGGTGCTTCTTGGCTAACTACTTGTACTTGTGAGTGAAGGACTGGGTGAACTGGTGCTGGAGCTGCTCCAGGTTTCCTCTTCAGGTGAATAGGTCTGTTTTCCTTTGCGTGGGAGGGTTTACTGCAGCCTCCACATGGAGTGGGGACTGTGCTGCTTGGCATGCTTCCCTGTTGGGTGCTGTGTGGGTGGGGAACCAGGCAGCAAGCTGGGTTCCCTCCAAGTTGTCACTGTAGGAAGGGCTTCACTGTGTCATGGGGTGTGTCGGTGTTTATGTTATGAGGCAGAGCTGCTGCTCTCCCTCCCCACTTTTCCTCACTGCCAGTCCCTGTCTTTTCCAGAGGTTCAGAGTTTTCTTTCTCTGTTCTTCTCTCTTACATTGTAACATCCACACTTGGAGCTCTCCCCAGGTAAACCATCTACTTTGAGTTTCTTTTTCACTGCTACACGGAGGGCAGGGGGTTATGGGTGGGGTGCTTATGAGTCCAGCTATTCTCAAGTCTCCTTTGTAATCAACTTATTTGTCGAGCTACTCTTGCTTTTCTGTACTGTTGACTCTGAGCTGGAAGCTTCTCTTGGATACTTTGGGAATCCTCTAGTCTTCTGTTTGGGGCCACAGTGAACACTGCTCTGTCTTCCGGGAGTCCCTCGTATTTTTGGTCCTGCAATTTTTCTCATTTCCAGGCATCCTATAAAATATTTAATCTGATGGCACCATTTTTTGTGTCCAGGACTCTTTAATTTTAAAAACAAGAGTCTTTTCTGTCAGTGCATGAGGCCTTGGGTGGGAGGGGAAGTAGACACTTTTGCTCATATGCCCTGGTTTTTGGTTTTTTTATGGGTGTGTTATCTCCTTGAAGTTGTCTAAGTGTGATTATTTAAAAACTTGTTCTGCTTTTACTGTGTTAACAGTTTAGTGAGGGGTTAGGAGTGTGCACGTCTCCCTCTCACACATGAGGAGACACTGAAGTCACCGTTAGGATTCAGACCAGGCTGGCCGAATTCAAGGCCCATCCTTGTAACTGCTTCACTGTCTTTTCTGGGTGTTAGTTAGGTGCCTCTCTTTCATGCTATTTGATTACCTCAGACATCCAGTGTTTCTTGTATTTCTGTTCACATTTCTAGGTAAGGATCTATGATGGAGTGGATTTCTTCAGCTCAAGTGAGAATTCCCCCCACCCCACTGGCCAGTGTAGGTTCAGTATAGGAGCTTGACTTCAGATGACTTTTCAGGGGCAGGTAGGGGCATGTTTTGGGGCAGGGTATTCACTTAGCTGTCCTGCTGGGTGAGGCGGCTCTGCTCCATTTTGTCTGGCCCTTTGTGGGCCTGGCTGTCTTCCCTGTTAGAAAGCTGTGCTCATGCCCGCCCACCCCTTCCCTGGAGCAGACGTCAGAGTTCAGCAGTTGAAGTAGGGGGACTAACTCAGCACGCCCACCGTCTAGTTAATTATTTGGCCAATTGTCTGTGGCCAGCTCCCTCCCCTAGCCTGTGCTGTACTGATAATGGGATTATTCTGAGCTTCTGCTGGGGAAACTTGTCAACTGTCACAGGTTCCTTGTATTTCCTTGGATTTGCCATTGTGCTACCATCAATCTTAGTTTTTCCAGAAGTTCACTCATCTGTTGCACAAATGTTTATTGTGGAGGGCAGTGTGCTGAGCATTAGAAAATAAAGGTGAACAAAGAGAGAAACAGTGCATCGTGATGGAGTTTATACAGGTCATGTGGGGGACGTAGGCATTAAACGACCGCCTCACAGAAAAGGTCATGCTCTGTGATGAAAAGTTGCATTGTGCTTTGGGGACATATGGAGGGGCTACTTAGTGGAGGAGGGATTGTCATGGAATTCTACCTGGAGTAAGTGACAGTTGACCTGAGCAATGGGAAGAGAAAGAAGGACCGGGAGATGAAGAGTGAGGACATGTGGAGGGAACAGGAGGGGAGGAGCCCTTACAGATGAAGGGGAACACGGTCTGCTGGGTATTTACTATTGCTGCCCGTTTGTTTTCATTATATATTTATTCTCCCATTTCATGGAGTTTGGGAGGGAGAAAAAGTTAGATCAGCTGTCTTGATTGAACCAAGAAGCCTCAAAGAATAATAACCTGGGAAAAATGTATGATATAAGCAATAAATGAAAAATCATAAAACACTTACATATTATATGTGTTATGCCATATATATATATATATATATATATATATAAGTATGAAGGCACTATACCAGTACCAATAATGTTATCCTTGGGAGGTGGGATGGCATGATTTGATGACCTTTTTTATGCTTCTATTTGATTTTCAAATTTTCTGTGAGTGTGGATTGCTTTTATAATCAGAAAAAAATTTTCTTAAAAGAAACTAATGTTTAACTTACGGTTTGGCTTATAATGATATGTAAAAAGAAATGCAGTTTGTGAATAGGTCAAGGGAACATCAACTGCAGTGTCATGAAGATGTTAAGAAGGGATGACTGAGAGTGGTAGGAGGGTGATCACCTGGTGGGTGTGGTGTTTTCTAAGCCTGAGGAGAGGCAGGAAGACAGTTTATATTGCCCTGTGTGCTGGTGAGTCCAGTATGCCAGGAACTGAGGCAGGGACTTGAGGTTTGGCAAAAGGAAGCCGTCGGTGGCCTTGCAGAAAGCAGTTTCAGTGGTGGCGGTGGGCTATGGAGTGAAGAGGGGTTAAAGTAGTGACAGTGAAAGTAAATGACACTCAAAGGGTTCTAAGTGAAATGGAGGGGCAGGGAAGGGAGAGGAGTGATTGGAGGGAGGTGTGCGTTCGAGAAGTGATGTGATCCTAGAGCATGGTTAAAGGTCGAAGATACTTAGAAATATTTTCCATGGAAGAATTATATTTCTCAAGGGACATGGAAGGTGTTGAGATCCAGAGCCCAGGGGAAAGGGTAAGCTTTGAAGGAAGGAAAGGTATATGGACACAGAGGGACTTTCATAGTTTGGTGGCAGGGATATGTGAGAGAACCTTCTGATGGCTTCTGTCTTTTCTAGGAAATGAGAAAAGACATTATCCTTTGCGTTAGGAGAGAGATGGCAGACGTGGAGACTGAGGAGGATGGAAAAGACCATTGATAAATGTTGTAGAGAATTTGGGAGAGTGAAATGTGGGGGTAGGTGGGTTGCATTAAGAGCCCAGTCATGGTTAGGGAACATGAATTAAATTGAGTTCAGTAGTACCAACCTGTGCAGTGCTGTTATCTTACAGGGAAAGTATTTTTAAAAATTTAGCTGACATTTCTGACTGATACCTACAAGCACTTTAGAGGTATAGAACCATAGATTTGTACAAAAAGCTGTTAGAACATGTTTAATAGTTTTCTTTGTCTCTAAGACAAGTAATTTTTAATAATAATAACTGACATTTATTGAGGGCTCCACTCTGTCCCACATGAAAAGGTAAGCACGTTACCTGCATGATTTATGCAAACTTCACAAGAAAAACCTAGGAAGCTGCTATATTATTGTCGCCATTTAAAAGATGACAGAACCTAGGCTCAGGTAGTTAAATAACATGTCTTAGATCACAAGGCTAGTTAGTAGTAACAACAGGGTTTGACCTGTGTCTCATTGACTCCAGAGTGGTGCCATTAACTAGTGTTGTGTGGATTGAACCATGTAAAATTGCCTGTTTTGTAGGTTAAAAAATGACAGAAGATTGGCAATTTGATGGTTCAACCCAGTACTCAGTACTTACCCAAATAATTGCCAAGGTCACTGGACTGCTTTGTTCCAGGCGTTGCCCTAAGTATTTTAATTGTCATAGTCTGTAACATTCTGAACTATTTATAATCTTAATTATCCTCATTTTTAAAATCATCACATTAGTGCTAATTTTTGAATAACATCCTTAGTTTTACGTTTTTTTTGGCCACGCCACACGGCTTGTGGGATCTCAGTTACCAGACCAGGGATTGAACCTGGGCCACGGCAGTGAAAACACCAAATCCTGACCACTGGACCACCAGGGAACTCCCCAGTTTGTTTTACTTTAAATGAGTACATTTTGTTAGTGATGTTACATAAAATGGTATTTTGTGGTGTTGGGGATCTGCTGGGAATATTGGCAAAAGTATAGAAGAAAACAAACATTACAAGTTTAATTTCTCACAACATAAAAATTGACTGAATTGGAATAGGTGTAAGCCTGCTTATTTAGTATTCATTTCTATTATTTATTATCTATATCCATAATTTATCTATTGTATATGAATGCATATAAAATCATTATAAGCCAAACCACAGAATAAATGTCAGTTTAAGACCTTTTTTTATTATAAAAGCAATCCATGCTCATATAAAAGTTAAAAATCAAATATAAAAATTATATATAATAAAATACGTATAAATTATATATAATCAGATATTATATATATATATATAAAAGTCAAATAATTATATATTTGTATTCTCCACAACATCTGATTCAGTGAGTGGCAGTCACTCAAACGTGGATTAGTTTTTAATTCAGTAGGTTTCCGACTTACTATGTATTTGTTGACTGATCAACCTGATTCTTTATGAAGCTTGTTTTGGGTAAAGGGAAGAAATTCCTTCCTAACTTCTCACTTCGTCTCCAATTTGCAAACACCCACAGGTACCAATGATACTAATTAAATCACCCACTCTCTCATACTAATAAAATATTAGTTCTTAAATTGTATTGTTACACTTCAGTTAAAAATTCCAGTTTAAAATTATGAGCTTAGGAATTGGATGATTACTTTTTTCAAATTAAAGTCTTAGTTAAAAGGCTAAAAAGTTATGCTTGTGGCAGTGTTTGGTTTACCAAGCTGGTGGAGGATATTCGACCTCTTTTATCTGCTTCCATACGTAATCAGTTAGATTGCATGCATATCGAAGCACTTTAAGGTACTAATTGTACTCCATGTTGGGGACCTGATCTTAAACTGTACAGCCTTAGTATTTTCATATAACTTTTAGTTCAGGTACAAGAATTTTTAAAAGATGGCATGGGAATTAATTATGTGACTGAGAAAAATAATTTCCCGCAAGTTAATTGCACAAATGACTGTAGCCATAAAAGGTCAATGATTGTCAAATATCTTTGATGCATGGAACCTATTAAATGCCATATCATTTGAATAAGTAGCTAGACTAGTCCTTCTTGGGCAAATGGTCCTAGTCAAAGGACAACGGTACATAGTGCTTTTTTTTTATGTTTCAGAGAAACATTTTTTAAACTCCTCAGGTAGAGAACTTAAGTCAATCTTATGAGCCACAATAGATTCTTACATTTCAAATTAAGACAGTTTACATTTCAAAAGGTAATTATGATCATTTATTATCCACACTGTACTTCATAGAACTGCTGAGTCATTACTTGATGTTTATAAATAAATTTATGCAGACTCAGCACAGGCCTTAAAGAATTAGGTAGAATTAATGCACAGTTATTACAGTGGATATCTGAAATGAAACTTCTTTTGCAGCTATTTACAGAAGAAAACTTTAATATTATATGGTTAATATTTTAATTTTATTTTAAATGCCAAACTTCATTATGTGTTTCTTAATCTTTGCCTTTTAATCTTTCCTTTTAATGTATACTTTTTAGTGTTTTGCAGTCATTAGCCAGTTCCAAAGGAGTTAACTGGAATGTATTTTTATCTTGAATAGCAATATATCCTAAAGGACAGTCTGAAGAATACTAATTCCTTTAAGAGATGCTTTTCCGGAAATGATTCCATGCTTCAGTAACTTTGGGAAAGACTGCATACTATATCCTCTCCTTAGAAAGGTCACAAGGTACATTAACATACTGAAATATCTGAGAAAATCTAGAGTAAATAAATAAATAAATTTAGCACCGTCGAATTCAGTGTTTCCTAAACTTGATGACAGAAACTTCTTTTGTAAAAAAAAAAAAAAAAAAAAAATTATTGAAATATAGTTGATTTACAATGTTGTTAGTTTCAGGTGTACAGTAAAGTGATTCAATTATACATATATCTATTCTTTTTCAGATTCTTTTCCCTTATAAGTTTGTTTTCTATGTCTGCGGGTCTATTTCTGTTTTGTATATAAGTTCATTTGTATCATTTTTTTTAGATTCCACATATAAGTGATATCATGTGATATTTGTCTTACTACACTTAGTATAACAATCTCTAAGTCCATCCATGTTGCTGCAAATGGCATTATTTCATTTTTTATGGCTGAGTATTATTCCATTGTATATATGTACCACATCTTTATCCATCATCTCTCGATGGATACTTAGGTTTATAAATAAAGATAGAATTTTTAATAGTATGCATGCTACACATATATTTGTATATCATATAAATATAATGTAGTATTTATGGAATATAAATATATAATTAAAGGGAATTCTGTCATATTCAACAAATATTATTGAATACATACTGTGTGTCAGGCACCACGCTGGATGCTGCAGTAGAGAATGGTAAAGAGGAGGTAACTTGCTCAAATGGAGTTTACGTTCCAGTGGAGAAAGCAGACAATCAACAAGCAAACCAATGAGTAAAGAAAATCAGTAGAAGGTGTGATACCTCCTGGGAGAGCAATAGAGCAACATGCTGTGATAGAGAATCACTGCTGTGGTAGAGATGGGTCAACTTTTAGATAGAGCAGTGTGGAAAGGCCTCTCAGAGGAAGTGGCATTTCAGCTAAAAGCTAACAGAGGGACAGGAAGGCGCCAACTCTAGGAGAAATGAGGGCAGAGGGAAAGGATCCGGGGGAGAAGAGCTAGGTGAGTGTGGAAGGTTGAATAATGGCTCCCAAAGGTATCCAGGTCCTCACCCCTGGAACTTGTGAATGTGTGATTAAGTTGAGGATCTTGAAATGGGGAGATCATCCTGGATTATCTGGGTGGGCCCCAAGTATAGTGTCCTTATAAGAGGCAGATTTGACTTCAAAAGAGAAGAAGGCCACGTGACAGAAGCAGAGGGAAGTAGAATCAGAGACAGAAGACGGTACACCCCTAGCTTTGAAGATGAGTAAGGGGGCAGGAAGCCAAAGAATGCAGATCTAGAAGCTGGAAAAGGCAGGGAAATGGATCCTCCCCAGGAGGCTCCAGAGAGAGTGAGGCTCTGGCTGACTTTTGCCCTTTTTTAAAAAAATTGTTTATTATTTTATTTTTTATTTTTTGGCTGTGTTGGGTCTTTGTTGCGGTGTGCAGGCTTCTCATTGTGGTGGCTTCTCTTGTCGTGGAGCACAGGCTCTAGGCGCGAGGCCTTCGGTAGTTGTGGCACGCAGACTTAGTAGTTATGGCACGCAGGCTCAGTAGTTGTGGCTTGCGCGTTCTAGAGCGCAGGCTCAGTAGTTGTGGCGCATGGGCTTAGTTGCTCCGTGGCGTGTGGGATCTTCCTGGACCAGGGCTCGAACCCGTGTCCCCTGCATTGGCAGGCAGATTCTTAACCACTGTGCCACCACGGAAGCCTGACTTTTGCCCTTTTTTACTCATATATTGGACTTCTGGCCTCCAGGACTGTTAAGAGAATAAATTGCTGCAGTTTTATGGAAAGCAGAACTTGTGATGAACTTGAGTATCTAGCTGAGGACATTTCCGAGCAAAGTGTTGAAAGTGCTGTTAGGTTTTTTCTTGCTGCTTATGGTAAAAATACGAGAAGAAATTCTGCCTGTGGACTGCAGCTTCAGTGCATGCCCTAGAGTTCCAGCCTGCCCTTTCTGACAGCCTGCCCTAACGACCATACTTTGAATAGCAAGGTTGTGGAGAACCATGTTTGTTTATTTAGAGTGTCAAACGTGTCATATGTACAAGAGTTTGGATTTGCTCATCAGTTTTCAAAATGTTTACCACCGACAATAACGTAACTGATGTAATTACAGTGATCTAAGCCAGTATATAAAAACTATGCCTTCTCATTTTGAAAAGCTTTTTGGTGTCTCTCCTGTACTAGGTGGAATAGTGCTCCTCCCTCCACCCCCCAATTCATGTTTACCCTGGAACCTGTGAATGTGACCTTATTTGGAAATAGGGTCTTTGCAAATATAATGAGGTTGAGATGAGGTCATACAGGATTAGGTGGCCCCAATCTAGTGACATTCCCCTATACAATGAGGGGAATTTGGACCCCAGGGACACACAGGGAGAATACCACATGATGACAGAAGCAGAGATAGAAGTTATGCTGTCACAAGCCAAGGAACACCAAGGATTGTTGGCAGCCACCAGGAGCTAGGAGAGAGGCATGGAGAGATTCTTCTTCTGAGCCCCCAAGAAGGAACGGACCCTGCCAACAGTCTTGATCTTGGACTTCTGGTGTCCAGAACTGTGAGAGAATAAATTTCTGTTGTTTTAAGCCATCCAGTTTGTGGTATTTTGTTATGGCAGCTCTAGGGAATGAATTCATCTTCTAACAAGTAAAAATTAGATAAGGGACTCTAGCAAATTAATTTAAAAACCCAATAGAAAATGTTACTCTTCCACAGAGCCAGTGCCTACGATGGCTGTTTTCCAAATTTGGAATTCTGGAGGTTTAAGTTAGCTATGATAGCTCCGTGGGTACTTCTTAAACCTTTTGTGCCAGGTGAGATTTAGAATGGAGTGAAAAGACCTTGAACACAAAATCAAACTTAATATCAAACTGAGAAGGGACAAGAAAGAGCTAGAAGGAAGGTTGCATACAGTGGCACCATGTCTTTTGCAATTTGTTTCTTGTAATTTTTGCCCTGGGCTGGCCAGGGAAATAACAGACTCTACGGAAGTCAGCTCTTAAAATGTCTTTCCTGTCATTCTTTTCCTCTGTCCTGTCAACCCCCGCATGACCTTTATTCCTTGTGCAGGACTTAGAAATGCACTTTGAATATAAGCAGTTTGCTTATTGCAGTGTTGGAGCTAAAAGGATGCCTCATTTTGTGGAATAAAGTTGTCCCTTGAAATTCTGCTTTTAAGTACATTCTATGAAGTGAAGCTATGTTTTCTTCTTTTTAGTTTTTCTATTGTAGAGTAAAAGATTTCTTCCCACAAGGAAATAATTGTACCCAATATGTATTAAAAAATATTTAAAAGTAGATATGTATCCAATAAAAGAACAATAGAAATATTTTGTAAAGAATATTCTATATTCAAGATAGCATAATATATATATTACCTAAGGCTAAATTAAAAAGAAAAACATGCAAAGCCTTCACAAAGACATAAAAGGAGACATCAGTAAATGCACTGATGTACCATATTCACCATGGAAAGTATCAATATTACAGAGATGGCAGTTGTCCCCACATTAACCCATAAGTTCAGTTCTAATCGATAACTGAGTAGTTACAACATTTTTCATAGCAGACATTTTCAAACTTTACAGAAGAGAATGGTATAGTGAACCCCCGTGTACCTATCATCCAGCTTTGATAGTTACCGGCATTTTGGCAATATTGTTATAATTGCAGGAATTTGAGGGTAAGAGTGTGTTTTATTTTCCTGGAGAATTTTAAAGCAGGACTAGAAATCATCATGCCATTTTGTCTGTAATTTCTTCAGTTTTCATCACTAAGTACTTATTTTTTAAAAAACATAACTACTATTCCATTATCATACCAAAAGAAATGAATAGTAACTCCTTAATATCATTAATTTTCCATCCACATTCAGACGTCTCAGGTTGTATCCAAAGATGGCTTTTTCCACTTGGCTTATTTGAATTAGCATGTAAACAAAAGTCCTTACATTGTATTCGATTATGTCCTTTAAGCCTCTTCGGTTGTATAATGGCTTCCCACTTTTTATTTCCTGCAGTTTATCTGTTGTGTGTGCTTTTGTGTGTGGGGTCGTGGGGATGTGTTTGGCAGGTGTGCGTGTTCCAGTGGTATGTGCCTAATCCCTTCTCTTAAAAACCTTGCACCTGAGGTTTTATAGTCCGCTGATGATTATTGCCTAGAGCCATGATTTCCTCAGGGGTTGAAAAACAGTGCATTTCTAATGATATCATTCTTTATGCTTTTATTAGCTAGAATTCTTCCCTCATCAGCTATATAGTTACCCTGAAATAGTTATCCTAGAAGGGCAGCTAAATGCTTGATTTTTTTCCTTTATCAATTTTCAGAGTAATAAGCGGATGCCTGCTTGGTTATCTGCTGCTGCATAACAAATTACCCCAAAACTCAAGGGGCATAAAACAACAACTGTTTTATTAAACATCGTTATTTGATAGGTCAGGTATTTTGGAGGGCTTGGCTGGTAGTACTGTTATATGTGGAAGAAGGTGGATGGGCTGGTCTGGAGGGTCCAAGACCGATTCACACACGTCTGGCACCTTGGGATAGGCTCACCTGGGACTACTTATCAGAGAGCCTAAACATGTCCCCTTAGGCATGATGGTCCCAGGGTAGTGTTGGGCTTTTTCCATGGTAGCTCAGAGTTCCCAGAGGGAATGTTCCAAGAGTCCCCTGTGTAAGCTGCAAAGCTTCTTATGTTTTAGCCTTGAAGTCTCAGAATTTTACTTCTATTGCATTCCATCAGGCAAGTAAGTCACTAAGGCCAGTCTGGAATTAAGGGGAGGAGCAGGAAAGAATTTGCAGCTATCTTAATCTACCATAATACCCTAGCAAATTCTACTGGTGAACAGTGATTTTAAAAAATCTAATAAGATTATTGATTCATGAATTTTTATGTACTTGGTGTTTATTCCATGTCACTCATTAGTTTTTACTGACACTCAAATTGTCACATTTTTTTGGCTAGTTGGGCCCCTTTAAGTTGGATCTTGTGATCCAACTTTTGGCGAGACTCAATTAGTTTTTTAAAAAATTACCTTATGGTTTAAAAAACATATAAAATATAAAATTTGACATCTTAACCATTTTTAAGTGTGTAATTCAGTGGCATTAATTTATATTCACAATGTTGTACAACCATCACCACTATTTATTTCCAAAACTTTCTCATCACTCCAAACAGAAACTCTATAGCCAGTAAGCACTAACTCACCATTCCCTCCTTCTTCAACTTCTGGCAATCTCTTATCTATTTCCTCTCTCTGTGAATTTGACTATTCTAGATATTTCATGTAAGTGGAATCATACAGTGTTTGTCCTTTTATGATTGGACATAGCATAATGTTTTCAAGGTTCATCCATATTGTAGCATACGTCAAAATTTTGTTCCTTCTTTTGGCTGAATAATGTTCCGTTGAATGGGTATACCACATTTTGTGTATTCGTGCATCTGTTGATGGATAATTGGGTTGTTATCGCCTTTTGACTGTTGTGAATAATTCTGTGAATGAATATTGGTGTACAAATATGAGTCTGTTTTCAGTTCTTTTGAGTAAACACCTAGAAGTGAAATTGCTCAGTCATATTGTAATTTGATGTTTAGTTTTATGAAGAACTGCCAAAACTGTTCTCCACAGTGGCTGCACCATGGTAGTACACTCCTACTAGCAATTTCTCCACATCCTCTCCACTTGTTAATTTTCTTTCTTTTGTTTTAAACTATAGCCATTCTAGTAGGTGAAGTGATATCTCATTGTGATTTTTGACTTGCAGTTCCCTAATGACTAATGATATTGAGTATCATTTCATGTGCTTATCAGCCATTTGCATATCATCTTTGGAGAAAAGTCTATAAGTCCTTTGCCCATTTTTAAATTAGGTTGTTTGTCATCTTGTTTAGGAGTTGTTTAGATATTGTGGATATTAAACCCTAATCAGATAGTGTATTTGCAAATATTTTCTTCCATTCTGTAGGCGGCTTTTTTGCTTTCTTGATAATATCTTTTGAAGCACAAATTTAAAAAATTTTGATCAAGTCCAGTTTTTTCTTTTGTTGTTTGTGCTTTTGGTGTCATGTCTAAGAATCCATTGTTAAATCTAAGGTCATGAGGATTTACCCTTATGTTTTCTTCTAACAGTTTTATGGTTTTAGCTCCTATACAGTATTTAGGTTGTTGATCCATTTGAGTTAATTTTTGTACGTTATGTGAGAGAGAGGTCTAACTTCATTCTTCTGCATGTGGACATCCATTTGTGCCAGCACCGTTCGTTGGAGAGACAGTTCTTTCCCCATTGAATAGGATGTGGAAACCTTGTCAAAACTAACTTGGCTGTGGAGATACGGATTTATTTCTGGACTCTCAGTTCTATCCCATTGGTCTATATGTCTGTTCTCATGCCAGTACCACACTGTTTTAATTGTTGTTGTGTTGTAGTACGTTTTAAAATTAGGAGTGTGAGTCCTCCAACTTAGTTCTTCTTTTTCAAGATTGTTTTGCTATTTTGGGTGCCTTGCAATTCCTTATGAATTTGAGGATTGACTTTTCCATTTCTATAAAAGACTCCTGGCATTTAATAGAGATTGCATTGACTCTGCAGATCACTTCAGGTAGTCTTGATACCTTAACAGTATTAAGCTTTTTGATCTATGAATATGAGATGTCTTTCCTGTTATTTAAGTCTTCTTTAATTTATTTCAGCAATATTTTATAGTTTTTAGTGTACAATTCTTGCACTTTCTTAATGAAACTTATCCCTAGGTATTTTATTCTTTTAGATGCTATTGTAAATGGAATTGGTTTCTTTTTTTTTTTTTTTTTTTTTTTTTTGTGGTACGCGTGCCTCTCACTGTTGTGGCCTCTCCCGTTGCGGAGCACAGGCTCCGGACGCACAGGCTCAGCGGCCATGGCTCACGGGCCCAGCCGCTCCACGGCATGTGGGATCTTCCCGGACCGGGGCACAAACCCATGTCCCCTGCATCGGCAGGCGGACTCTCAACCACTGCGCCACCAGCGAAGCCCCTGGAATTGGTTTCTTAATTTCCTTTTCAGATAGGTTATTGCAGATGTATAGGAATGTAACTGATTTTTCCATGTTGATTTTGTACTCTACAACTTTCCCGAATTTATTAAGTTCCAGTAACTTTCTTATGGATTCTTTGGGATTTTCTGTATACAGGATCATGTCATCTTTGAATAGAGAGAGTAGTTTACTTCTTCCTTTCCAATTTGGATCCCTTTTTTCTCGTCTAAGTGCCCTGGCTAGAACTTCCAGTACCATGTTGAATAACTGTGGTGAGAGTGGGTATCCTTTTCTTATTCCTGATCTTATGTGGAAAGCTTTCAGTCTTTCACCATTTGGAATGATGTTAGCTGTGGGTTTTTTATAAATGCCCTTCATTATTTTGAGGAAGTTTCCTTCTATTCCTACCTTTTAAAGTATTTTTATCATGAAAGGATATTAAATTTTGTCAAATGCCTTTTCTTGTCAATTGTGATGATCACGTGGTTTTATTCCTTTGTTCTATTAATATGGTGTTACATTGATTTTCTTACGTTGAAGCACCCTTGCATTCCTGGATAAATCCAATTTGATCATGGTGTGTAATCTTAATATGCTGTTGGGTTCAGTTTGCTAGTGTTCATTTTGAGACCCCCATTAGTTTTTGGTAGTTTTGTGGGTTGCTGGAATAACAAGTGTCTTAGTCTCATGTACATTTTGTCACCTCACTGTGGAATCAAGCGTTTTGGAAAGTAGCTCTTGTTCTCTTTAGTGGAAACAATGTTTAAAAACCACAGTTTGGGTTATTGCTTTTTGGTGTTTACAGTGGTTAGAGCCAGGAAATACAAATACACACATACCTATCTCTGAGGTCATATATACACACGTAAGTATTTTTAGTAATATGATAAGCATATATTTATTTTAAAGTGAAAAACTTATGCTTCTAAATTAAATGCAAGAGTACTAGCTCTTCTTTGATTTTATATTGGAAAGTCTGATACTACTCATTTGATTTATCCTATGATATAACTATGATAGTTAAAAAACAATGATACCACAGTATTTCTATTTACAAAAAGACTATAGAATGCTATTTGATATTTCTTTGCAGTTCTCTTCCTCCCCACACCTGCTCCTTCTCCTCCATCCCCCCGCCACCGCCCCACCACTGCCTTAGGCTGTATCCCTCTGGAGAAATGTGTGGTCAACATTCAGCATTTTTTTTTTGGCCGCATCACACTGCTTGCAATCTCGCAGCTTGCAGGATCTCAGTTCCCTGACCAGGGATTGAACCTGGGCCACGGCACTAAAAGTGCCGCATCCTAGGCACTAGACCACCAGGGAACTCCCCAAATTCAGCATTTTAAAGTAACTTGAAGGAATTATTTTCTCTGTGTGGTTATGCCACCAACCTGATGTGCAGGTTAGTTCATTTTCTATTCGGTGACTGCCTTTTGCTTATTTTTGTTTAATTTTGTTTTTAAATTACATAATAGGATTACATGGTTTCAGTGTCAACATTGTAAAACAAGACATATCCAAAGAGATCAGCCCATGTTCCCTTCCTGTTTGTATTATTTTTACTTTCTCATCTAAGTTGTTGCATTTGTTGGCATAAAGTTGTTCATAGTATTTCTTCATAATTCTTTTAATTTCTGAAGAGTCAGAGGTAATCTTTCATTCCTGATTTTTATGGTCTGTATTTTCTCTCCTTTTTCTTGCTAAGGGTTTGTATACTTAAGGGTTTGTTAATTTTGTTGGTATTTTTAAAGAACTTACTTTTGGTTCTTTAAATTTATCTTAGAAAATTAATTTTTCTGTTTTATAGTTCTTTAATTTCCACTCTCATCTTTATTATTTCCTTCTTTATGATTGTCTTCAATGTGTTTTCCTTTTTTCCCCCCCCTACATTTTGAAGGGAAGTGCTTAGATTATTGATTTGAGGTCATCTTCTTTACTAATATAGGCATTTAACACTATAAAGTTTCCTTTAAGTCTTGCATTAGCTGTGTCCCGTGCATTTTGACCTGATGTGTTTTTATTTCTGCTGATATCAGAATCCTTGCTAATTACCACTGTAATTTTTTTCTTTGACCTATTGTTATTTAGAAATGTGTTGTTTAATTTCCAAATATTTGTGGATTTTTCTAAATTTTCTTTTATTGTTTATATCTAATTTAACTCCATTATGGTTGGTGAATATGCTTTGTATAATTTCAATCCTTTTAAATTTATTAATGCTTTTTTTAAAATTGGCCTAGCATGTGGCTTATTTTGGAGAATGTACTATGTGTACTTGAGGAGAACGTCTCTTTTTTTGTTGTTGAGTGGAGTGTGCTATAGATGTTTGTTAAAGTAAGTTGGTTGGTAGTGTTTTTCAAGTCTTCCATTTCCTTGTTGATCTTTCTGCTTGTTTCTATCCATTGTTGAAAGTGGAGTATTGACATGTTCCACTATTATTGTTGAATTGTCTATTTCTCTCTTTAGTTTTGTCAGTTTTAGTTTCGTGTATTTTGGGGCTCTGTTATTAGGTTCATAAACATTTATAATTGTTATCTTTCCTTCTGAATTGACCCTTTTGTCACAAAATTTCCCTTTTTTTCAGTAACATTTTTGTCTTGAAGTCTTTTTTTGTCTGATATTAGTATAGCTCTACTTTGCTTACTGTTAGCGTGATTCATCATTATCCTTTTGTTTTCGACTTGTGTCTTTCAATCTAATTTGAGTCTCTTTTGATAGCATATAGTTGAGTCATTTAAAAAAATCCATACAGTTAATCTGGTTTTTGATTTTAGTGTTTAATCCATTTACATTTATTATAATTACTGATAAGGTAAGATAAATGTCTACCATTTGTTTTCTACATGTCATCTTTTTGGTTCATCCATTGCTCTCTCATGCCTTTTGTGTTAGGTAGATTGTTTTTTCTCCCATATATATGTTATTTTCTTAGTTGTTATCTTGGGGATTACAATTAACATCTTAATTTAAAACAGTCCGGTTCATATTAATCCTCACATAATTTCAGTAGTACAGAATCTTGCTCTAATATAGCTCTAACCCTTTCCCCCACCCTTATGCTATTTTTATTTTACAAATTACATCTTTATACATTATAAGCCCATTAAAGTCTTTATAATTGTTGTTTTATACAGTTGCCTTTCATATCAAATAGATGAAAGTTGTTACACTTTCTATCCCCCCAAAATATAATTATTGTCTCTTATATTTACCTTTATAGTTTCCTTTACTGGTGTTCTTTACTTGGATTTGAGTTTTCATTTAGTTTCATCAATGAAACTGCCATTCCTCCCCCCCTGCCATATGGGTGAATTTTAATAGCAAGTGAAACAATAAGTCCATGAATATTACATATATCATGTACCCATTTTATAAACTTAGAAACAACTAAAAGAACATAAATGCACATAATATACATAATACACACACACACACACACACACACACATATATAAAATATTTTCATCACCCATAAATACATGAGTAGTTCCAGATAGTGGTCTCCTAAGGTGGAGGCAGGCCTAGGAATGGGATGGGGGTACATAGGAATATGTATGTTATAAATAAGGGCCAGTTTTATTTTGGAATAATGGGTTCATGGGGTTTTATTACATTATTAAAAACATATACACAAACAAAAAATTTTATGGTTGTGGTTACTTTCACACTAACACATGAGATGGGGAATCTGTCAATATTATGTAATGGAGTTTCATGAAAGAGTTTGACCTCAGCTTTCAAAGCCATTTTTATGACCAGAGGAATTACTTAGGGAGGGTATCTCTGCCCAGTCCCACATGGGGCTGCCTCAGCTTGCCCAGACTCCATTATCAGGACAAGATGGGGTAATGATGAAAGAAGTGATGGCCATACTGCTGCTTTGAGACAAATGGTTGTCTCACACTGCCCCTCCCTAGGTCCCTGCCACCATCTGCAATCTCACAGCTCTCATCTCCATAATGTGCTCTGAGGGGTTTAATAAATATATAGGAGCTGTCAGCAAGAGTCCAATAAATATACAGGGAATTCTGCCCTCATTAAATCCATATTTAAAGCATGATGTTCTCCAGTTGCTCAGGCATTCAAGAGATTTTTTAGAATAATCAAGTGGAGATTTGGGGAGAACACCCAAAGCTGCCATCAAGATGACTTGAGCATAATATCGTGCAGACAGGATCAGAAGGGAAAGGAAACTAAGAAAATGAAAATTTAAGCAGTTGTAGTTTTTCTCTTTTACAGAATGACTTTTCAAAATAGAAGTGTCAGCACAGAGTGTTGATAATGGGAGTACCGCCGCTGGGTAATTTATATTACTGGAAAACGTTTTTGAGAGGCAGTATTGGTAGAGTCAGGTGGTACTCCCAGACCTTTTCATGTGGGATGCAGAGAAAATGGCAATTTTATGGTTTGTTGGGAAAAATAGCAAGGCTGCTCATGGCCACAATAGCTTGAACCAGCCACAGTTCACTGGTTGTGAAGACCCAACTTTGATTTCTGGATTTACTTCTTATACTTTGGACAGTTACATTACTCCTCTGAGCCTTAGTTTACCTATCTGAACTATGGGGATAGTTCTGCCAATTTGTAATGATTTTGTATCTACTAGTTTTAGAATATAACAATTACCCCTTAGTTTCTCAAATACTTAAAATGTAAAATAACATTTGAATATTGACCAAAGTCAGAGCAAATGGCATTTGTACAAACACGTAGCCATTCAATTTTTATTTAACTATCTGGATTTGAAAACCAGTACACGGTGTTTGCTAGGAATTGATACTGATGCTCTCATATATTTGTGTGGTTGTCTTTACCACTTTTGTCAATTAGGAGGTATGAACACCTGCTGTACATGTACCTTGTACCAGCTATTGTGGGAGATATAAAGAAGCAGAAAACTGGGTCCTACCCTCATGGACCTCAGTCTGGCGCATGATCTATTGCTTTTAGGTGAATCATAAATGACAAAGTTGTGTCATTTACAGAAAATAATATTCAGAAAATAAATGTAAAAAGACCTTAAAGAAGGGAAAGCTCCATGTGGCTTAGTGTCTTGCACTCAGTAGGATATGCAGGGGATATGTGTAAGGTCTAACTGAGATTCTTAGGAAAGGATTTAATGAGGACTGAAGAACTGAATGATCAGACATAAAGGATGGTGAAGTCTGCCTATTCAGAGAGTTTTTGTTGTGTCTTCCCAAGAAATTTACTTGGAAGCACAGTATTCATTTCTGAAGAGACAAAGACTAAGTTTGAGAAAAGAAATTTCTCCTAGATACTATTATAAAGTTTGAGTATTTCTGTTATGATTTTATTACTTCCCATCTGTGGTAGATGTTTTATTGAAATTATTTGGATGTTATCAAGCTGTGACAATGATGCTTTAAAGGTCGTACGTGAAACACAATTAAATTTTCCAAGTGAAATAAGAATATGCATTGTGAAAGGCAAATAATTTGAAGTAGTTTTTTTTTTTAATGGGCCATTTTATGATGACATTTTGAGGTGTTTAAATAGATCACTATGTTGTTTTCTTCTTGATTGCAATTTTCCCTTCACTATTTGTGTAGCTTAAAAATAGAAACCAATGTGTTTAAGTTTCGACATTATTGAGTCTTACAGTTAATATAAACTATTCTAAATTCAATACTAGATTCTATTATAACTCTGGAAACTTACTAAAATTATTTTGTTCTTATGTAAATGTGATGGCTTCTGATTGATAATTATGTACACTTTGGTTTATTATGAATAAGGTAAACCAACATTTCTGTATCTCTGTCATTAGGAGATCCCTAAGATTCCCTCTGTCTAAAATTTTGTGAGTTTATTTTGCTTTACTTTTCTCCCGATAATAATAATGAATGATTGTTTCTTTCAAATGTTTGGAAATTAATACTGGAACATCTTTAGTTATTATTGCCTACTGTAGGTTATTTTAATACTATGACTATTTGACAGTGTTTTCTGTTTGATTTGTGGTGCTGATCATAAATGCCACTGGAAAAAAGGTTCTAATATAAAGAGCAATTGTTTAGGTAGCAGCAAAATGACTTAGGTAAACAAACATTTCTTTGTACTTATGGGCAAAATGACAGATGACACCTATCTGAGTAAAGTGTGAAAAGAGCACAGGTATATTAAAAAAGGGAGACTCAATATTATATGTTTTTTGATGTAAAATAGCCCAGTGGTTATTCTCTGTTAAAATAGTCTGATACTGTTGTGTGTTTCCATATGGAATGCTCACTGGTGTGCTCTTGCTGAGAGAGCACGAGTACTACACATCTGTGTGGGTACTGGAGTTGTATATTTCAGGTTGAGTTAAGGCGATATGTGTGTGTGAGTGTGTGTATCTATATCTACCTGTTTATCTCAGGTAATAGAGAATTGATAGCACTACTGTTAACAGAGTCTGTTGACTTTTGTTTATCTAAACAACTGATTAGGCTGCTCTTAGGCTTGGCATTATTTTAGGGATACAGTAATATTCAGTGGAAAAGGAGTTTGAAATCATTAAAATTATTAAATACTTCTGAACTGGTTTTGAAAGCTTCTCTCGGCTGAAAGCCAGTTGATTCTTGTCAGTGTTTTTACATGACTGAGTTCAGTTACTTCAGAGCTAGAACAATTGCAGCCTTGGCAAATGGTTTAATTCTGCCTGGTGGTACAATATAGGATCCTTTTAAGTGCTGCTGTAATTGGTGTTTAAATAATGTGTTTTGACTGGACAAGAATGGAAGAGCTATTTTGGAGTATTTTCAAAGGTAGAAATTCAAAATAAAGTAACTTGTTAATTTAGTGTTCCGTAATGTATATAATAAGATTGAGGTTTCAATGTTTATCTTAAGTAAATGAAAATATTCAGATGAGCCTTTTATATAAGAGGAATTGCCTATATGTGAAACTTCCTGAGCAAAAACGGTTGGATTTAAAAAATTGAACCAGTTGATAAAAGGCTTGGGTTCTGATCATGGCCTACCTATAAGCAACCTTTATGACTTTGGGAAGTTTTAATATCCTCATTGTTAAAGGGGATCTGTTCCAACTCTCTCATTTGTAAAACTTTCCTCAGTCCTGGAATTTCTTTTTGAAAGAAATAAGTGTGGTATTAGTGGCTGTATGAGTATTCTGCTATCATGGGAGCTTGAAGTTTGAGGGAGAGGGTAGAGTAATTAGGAGTAAAACTTGGACATGCCACATCCAGAGGACCCAGAGCCTTATTGCTAAACAAGGCTGTACAGATTTTACACCGTAAGTGCGCAAATTAGAAACAAGTAGCCAGTGGGCTGACCACCGGTTTTAATGCTTATCCTGAACATTGTGTATCAAAACACCCTTACAGGTGTATACCCTCTCCATTCCCCACGATTTCTACCTTTTCTTAGTCTCATACTAGACTGTTGTACCTGCCTTTTGCCTTTGAAATTTTTTGAGTTTATCCCATGTTGGGGTAATATGTAGACATAGAAGGGTTTTGAGAGGAGAGTGACATCATCAGATATGCTTATAAGAAAGCTTACTTTAGCGAAACAGTGCAGGGTTGATAGCGCAGACTGAAGGGTAGTGGCTGTGTAGCTAACCCTGTAAGAAACTTAATAGCAGCATGTTTTATTTTGTTTCAGTACTGTTTTCCTCAGAATAGTTTTGGATGTTAAAATTTTCAAACAAAATATAGAACAACTTAATCCAGAAATTTTTTGCTCTCGTTTAAAAGCTGATGAATTGAAATACGAACTCAGTCAATTACCATCTCACTGTGCTTATCTTGGCATAGAACTCGGATGTGTGTATTACACTGGACTCTTGGCTTAAATCTCTATTAAAGATATATGTATAGATATATCTGTATATATCTACATAGATATATCTGTGGGAAAGTTTTTCAGATAGCCCAGGCAGTATAAATAACCCTAGATTTGTACTTAAGTAGCAAACGTGTTTCTCTCTCTCTGTACTGCTTGTGTCTGAGGAGAACTGCTAGGTTATTTTTCCCTCTCCTACTGCACTGCCTTGGTGTGTTATTGTCAAGTCAAGATCAGATACTCCGGAGTCAGACACACCTTGTTCAGATCTCTCCTGTCTCTCTTCCTTGGGCCAGTTCATTAATGTACCTAAGTTTTGGTTTTGTACTTGATTTGGCTTCTTACTTGATAGATCATTTTGTGGACATCGTAATAAAAGCATTCAGCTTTACCATCCGGCCTAGGGTACTAAACAAGGATCTAAGCCAATCTCCTGGTGTTTGGATGTGTTTCATAAGGAGAGATATTTAAGGGAAAGTCATCAAAGACTTTTTGAATGATTGAGAAACCACACACGACATCCACATATAAACACACACACAGAAACATAAGGAGATTTGTGTGTGCGTGAATACAAGCATTGATATAAACGCAGAAAGAAAGTTAATGAACGGAGGAGCTTCCGTTTTGTAGAATAAGAGCAAGCAGTTCGTTTGTAATGTAATACTAGCACAGAAAAGCAGAAAGTACCCTCTTCTAACTTTACCTCTTTGTGGGCAAGGTTGAGTAAACTGCAGAGTTGCTGAGGCACCAGAGAATTGGCTGCCAACAGGATCAAGAATCCTAGAGGAAAGGGCAGAGATTATCCTTTCACCTGAAACTGCTCTCTCTCTCTCCATATGGGTAGAAAAAAACAAAAACAAAACACACAATGAACAGAGACAGGGCATACTGTCTGCACTAATGACGCTCAGGGTGAAAGAAGTCCTTACAAGTTGGCTTTTGTTTCTCCCTTAGTTTATGACCTACTCAGAATTCACCGGACTTCCTGGAACTTCATATTAAAATTTGCGTAGATCACAGAAGGAATTTTCAACCAGCATAATCTTTGCTGATAGCCATTACCAAACACTTGTTCTTTCAATGACTGATTGAAAACAAAGCTTCTTTGAGCCCTTTTGCGCGGTGCCAGTCTTCACAGATTTTTGCATCCTGCTAAGTGGTATTTTTTGTGACCAGTGCCATGGTTGATTGGCCTCAGCAACCTGCTTAAATACCTGTGATTAAAAGATGCGAATGAAAGAACAGATAAATGGAGGAAAAAACAAACATAGTGACAATATGTTTACATACAGAAATAAGTTTATTCCAGTGTGTGTCAGTCTCCTTTAATAAAGGAGATTTATTTTCAGGAAACCAGCTTTATGTGAGTGATGTATATCATAATAATTTATTTACCTATATTATAAAATTTCAAGCTGGATATAAATTGAAAATGAAAATTCTTCATTTAGCAAACATTTCTTGGGTGTTTATATGTCAGGCACTGTTCTAGCATTGGGTATGCAGGGATCTGTAAGAATTGGTCCTTCCCTTCAAGGAGCTTCTACTTTTGTGGCATAATTGTAACAAATCCTACAACTAGTCCTTATTGAGTGACTACCATGGGCCAGGCATGGTACCAGGCTCTGGAGAAAGAGGCCGACATAGTCGTGCTCTCAGCCAACGCTATCAATGTTCTGAGAAAGGTAGAGGCAAGGGGATGGGAAGCACAGACAGAACCTACAAAGAATCAGCTCAAGGCCAGTGTACTGTGATGACTTGGAGAATGCCGTAGTTCATATTTTGGCTCAAATAAATTCACTTTATGGCTAAAATGTTACTTTCCCTCTATTTAATATTACTACTTATCAATCCTCAGTCTTTAATTATGAGCATTGGCTTTATTGATTTTTAAAAAATATACTCTGGTTATTATTTCTAAAGGACTTTATGAACAGATTCCATACAGCATGCCATTTGACAAATAACTGAAAAAATAATATTTAAATAGTATATTTGAGTATCTCATTAATCTTGTTATTCAAGGAGGTTTTAGCCAATTACTTTTTGTTTCCTATATGTTGAATTGATCATTCTTTTTAATTACCTGTTTGTATAAGCTTATCGATTTGACCTGTACTTGAATCCACTGCTTACATTTAATATGTTGGAGAGACAGTACTATGGATCGCTCTATTTATGAATTGTAAGTTGTTTTATTTTAATACACATTTCTAAATTCTGCTTTTAGAACTTTATTTGCTTTTGCATACTCAGCTATATTCACTAACATTTGATAATAGTAATGCATTATAGAACGGCAGTGCCATTTATTTACCAAGGCTTTACAATATTTATCTTGCAGTTTCGAGTTTTGAAATAATTAAGCAGGGCTGATGTACGGTTCCCATTGCATTTCCAAGACCTAGCTAGTTAATTAGCTTAAGTGATTCTGTCAGCCCTAGTGGCAGCTGGAGGCACACAGTGCTGGCTTGTCAGGCTGCTAAAATGGAACCTGTAAGAATGGAGTTACCGTGGTTAGCTCCGTTCCCTCCCTACCCTTGAGAGATGAGTTGGCTTTCCTTTTCACGACATAAAAACAGAACCAGATAATGTAAGCTGACGCTTCTGCCCATGATTAACATAACGTGGGCCTTTTCATTCAGTGTGGGTTGGTGGTTTTCCAGTTCTTTGCCTGGCTGAGGTCTCACCAAACCTCATGTCCTTCATCCCACCTTTCCCATATGATGGTCTCTTTTAAGATTTTATATGTGTTTGTTTTGGGTGCGTTCAAGGCCATTTGGATAATACTCATGGTCACTCTGAGAGCATGAGTGTTATAATAATATTCAAGGTCACAGTCTGATCACATATTTGCCCTGTGTGTGCCGTCTGGTTGCCTGTACAGTCGGGTAGGTGGTCTTGTTCTGCTGCTTCTCCTGCCGCGTTGCCTTTCAGACATCCTTTGTGGGTGGGGTTTGAGGTGTTGCTGCTTCCTGTTTTCATCAAACTTCATATAAATTATGGAATTCCAGAGCATACATTGAGTACAGTTTGATTGGCTTCAGAATCTAGCACTTCGGCAGGACAGAGGTGAAGGAAGTAGAAATGGAGGGAAGAGGAGGGGTACAAGTAGGGAGAAACCCAGACTGGCGCTGGACTGAGACAGAGCGGGACAGCAGAGCGTCAGGGCGACTGTGACTTGAACCCCGGCAGCTGCCGACCTGAGAGGCATGGACAGGAGAAGCAGGCTTTATGTTGGGCTGGGCCGGGAGGAGGGGAATGGAATGTGGAGTTTGATTCTTGATATTCTTAGGTTTATGTTGGTGAGACACGGTGTGGAAGTCCCCTAGCAGAGTTTAAGTGAATGAAGGTATATATTTGGTGGGATGTGTGTTTGAGAGTCACAGCCTAAAGGTAATCATAATAGCAGCCCCTGTTTATTGAATGTTTGTTAGCTGCTGTGATAAGGGCTATATAAACAGGCTCTCTGAGCCTAAATTTTCTCATCTGTAAAAAGGGTACAATAGCATTCTTGTGAGATTTAAATGAGTTAATATGTGTAAAGTGCTTAACAGTATCTAGCAGATAATAACTAATATTTAAATGCTAGTTATCAAAAAAAAAGAAAAAAATGCTAGCTATCATCATCACAATTTAATCCATCATTTGTTTGGAAAGGTATTTTTATATAGTTGACCCTTGAACAATGCGGAGGTTAGGGGAGCTGAACCCCTGCTCAGTCAAAAATCTGCATATAACTTTTGACACCTCCCCCAAATTAACTACTGATAGCCCACTACTGACTGGAAGGCTTACCAATAACATAAACAGTCGATTAACATATATTTTGTGTATGTATTAAATATTGTATTCTTACAATAAAGTAAGCTAGAGAAAAGAAAATGCTTTAAGAAAATCATAAGAGGAAATACATTTACAGTACATATATGTACTTACCGAAAAAAAACCCTGTGTATAAGTGTACCCATGCAGCTCAAACCCATGTTTAAGGGTCAGCTGTACATATTGTATAGAAGAGGGATCTGTGGTTCAATCAACTTAACTACTTAACTGCTCTGCTCGAGGTCACATAATTAGTAAGTGGTAGAAGAATTTGAACCCAGGTCAAACCGTATTCCTAACTTCGCTTGTCTCTCTCCTTCCTTTGCGAAAATAAACTCTTCAACAGAGGCTGTATGGTGTAGAGAAAAGATAGAGGACAAAATACCTAATGCACAGAAAGTTGTTTTAAGTATTAAACGGGCAATGCCCTTCCAAAACACTCTAAGGAGAGCTTTTTAATAACAGTTATTGTAAGAGAGAAAATCTTACAGAAAGATGCAAATGAAGCTTGGCATTTGAGAACTGCTGGGGAAGAATGAAGGGGAAAAGGGAGAAGATCGTGTAGGACAAAGCAAAGTCAGAGAGAACGAGAGAGTAGAGAAAGGTCATGTAGTTTCTGCTACATGTCTTTTGTCTTTAGGGACAAGAGAGCTTAAAAAGTACCGGTTGGTTGACATTGTCAGGTGCTGCATGGAGGTCAAGGAGAATGAGACCTGAGAAAAGGCAGTCTGAATCACTCTTTGGTGTTAACAGATTAAATTTATTTCCCTTTGAGCTATAAACAACTGACTAAAAATACAGTGATAAGAAACAGAAATATAGGATCCAATGATGTAGATGAATCAGCTAAACTTTGGAGTTAGATTTATTCTTTTGACCCCCCCCCCCTTTCCAGTTCATAAGTTGTATCAGTAGAATATTCTAGTAGCATACATTGTCTGACATGTATCAGCTTAATTAGAGATCTAGTTGGAAAACTCAGCTATCTCATGCATCTCTGATGGTTCTCCACAAATCTGAAATGCAATAGATACACTGCCATGAAATGATGAACACTGTGCTAATGGTAACCTGGAGAAGCTCCCTTTTAATGCAGCGATTACTCTCATTCATACTAATTCTTCCCATTTTCTCTTAATTCTTTGTGTCTGCTTTCTCCACAATCAAAAAATTGTGAGATGACTTGACCGTGTTTTGAGAGCAACAGGCAATGAACTCTGCAGTTTGACTTGTCTCACATCTATGAGGGATTGATGGGGCTGGAGCTTTGCTCACCGTGTATGAACCCATTGCCTAGAATAGTGTCCGGAACATAGTAGGTCCTTAATCAAGGTCATTTAAATAAGGAATGAATGAACTCTCCTTGGAGCTTCATAGTCACAAAATTGACAAAAAATTTATGTCACAATATAATGATGTACATAATTGGTGTGCTTCAAAATTAACCAAAAATAGAAAACAGACTATGTAATTTTCCAGTAAGTATAATTTCTTTTAATATAATAAAATGAGGCTTTTCCACAGTTGAGATTGTGCATGTGTGTGGGTGGTATGTGGGAGGGTTATGGAGCCAAGCTCAGGACCCTCGGCAGGGCAGGGATTGTAGACCCCCAGCCTGACTGAGCTCCCTGGGACCCATTCTTTGCAGATTTTCAGACACTGTTCCTCAAGTATTATAATTTGGCACACTATGACTATTCACTTGACTTATGATAGGATGGCCTCCACCCTCTTTAATAAGAACTACATGTCATCTTACTGAAAGGCAAAGATTAGATAAGAATTGGTATAGTCTAGGGATGAAGTTTCCAATGAACTTCGAGTGATGAGTGCCTGTAATATTCCTGGTGCCCGTGATATTGATGTAGCAGATATAACTTGAGAACCTACTGTATGCAGAATATTTTGGGGAGTGCAGAGCTGTGTAATGCACATTTTGTATCCTGGGAAAGCTTATAGCTTTGAACCTTTTTGAGATATAATTAAAATACCGTAAAACTCACCATTTTAAAGTACACAGTTCAGTGATCTTTAACATATTCACAAGTTTATGCCAACATCAGCGCTATCTAATTCCATAAGATTTGCATTACCTCAGAAAGAAATCCCATACTGATTAGAAATCACTCTCCATTTTCCCTCCACCTCCCTCACCTAGTCCCTGGGAACTACAAGCGTGCTTCCTGTCTTTGTGAATTTGCCTATTCTGGGTATTTCATATAAATGGGGTCATACAATGTGTGGCATTTTGTGACTGGCTTTTTTCACTTAATGTAATATTTTCAAGTTTCATCAATGTTGCAGCATCTTTCACTACTTTCTCTCATTTTCATTGCTGAGTAATATTCCATTGTATGGATATACCGTTCCCCATTTTATTTATTCATTAGTTGAGGGACATTTGGGTTGTTCCTACTTTTTGGACATTATAAATAATACTGCTGTGAATCTTCGCGTACCTGTTTTTGTGTGAACGTATGTCTTCACTTCTCTTGGTTATGTATCTAGGAGTGGAATTGCTGGGCCATATGGTAACCTGTGTTTAACTTTTTGAGGTTACGTAGAACTTTACAAAGTGCTTTGTATCCTTTATTTATCACAGTGACTGAGAAAGGAAACTGAAGATCTGAAAGATTAGGTGGGCTAGAGAAAAGCTTGCATGTGTCACAAAAATATATTTAAAATGAGGTTCAAAATATATTTCAAATGAGGTTACTTTAGGGCAGAACTGAAACCTAAATATTGGTCAGGAAGGGTAAATAAAATGTGTGCTATTCACATAGTAGAAGACTGTTGCAGATAGGTTTGTGTGTATAGCATTTATCTGTATAGCAGAAAAAGAATATATACACACATACAGCTCAACAGGAATAGATTTAAAACCGTAGAAGAACATAATGCCCAGTGAAAAAATGAGTTGCAGAATGATAGATAGTAAGGTAAGAAAACCTTTACTGTACATTGTTACCCACATGCAAAAGTATAAAAATGGGTATGGGGGACATTCATCAGTCTGTGTAGCGGTTGCTTTGTGTCCCTACTTCTGAGCTTTAAAATTCCTGCCATTACTCCTTCCTATCTATTTAACAGATTCTTTCCATTGCAAGACTGCCAGTCTCTTTAGAATAGGGCCTTGTTTTCTCCACTGTTGTATTTGCACTGTCTAGCACACTGTGCCCAGCACACGGGCAGAAAAACATGATTTTGAATGGCTAAGCAGTTGAACACGAGGCCACTTAAATTATTTTGGGAAGAAGGTAGGGCAAGACAAATTAAATTCGCCACTCTCCCTTTCTGCTTATTGTCTCTTCTTTACCTTCATATTCCCCTAGTGTGGTAAAATGAGGCCTGCAATTACAAGAGTAGTTCTTTGTGACGTGACATGCTAATAAAGCAGATGGTGTGTGCAAATAAGCAGGATTAAAGATATCTTTGCTGCAGAAGTCATTGCGGTCTCCTTTAAAGTATGGAGTATTTTATGGTATCTCAGTAGATTTTATCTTCCTTGTCAAGGTAATGATTATGTATCCTATAAATCTTGATGGCTTTGTTGTATCAAGTGTCAGATTACACAGCTTACACAGTCAGGTAGTTGTAGAAAGATAGATATCTGTGATCAGACTTGGATGTAGTATTACTAATATTTTTGCCTTTCAGGAATATGTTGGTTTCACTTCTTTGTGTCTATATGCAGGAAGACAACTCTGCTTCCACTTAGGGTCTGTGCCTCCTTTCTCTTTATTATCTTCTCCCCACGGGAAAAAGAAGGACAAATTGTAAAGTTGGGAGCTTGACAACAATATGGGTGAAGTTTCTGGTCTCCATGTCTCTGTTCTGACTCTCTTTCATGGAGTGCTTCGTGGTGGTAAAGATGTTCTCTTCTCCCTGCCTGCTTCACAGTACTGAAAGCAGAACAAGGGGGTTGGCCCTGTGAGGCCTAGACTGATCTGCACATGTCTGGTCCTGTCTCAGCTTCCCTGGGTGAGTAAACCAATTAAGCCTCTCTCTGTGAATAGGGAGCCTCATTTTGACCTTAGGCTCAAGCTACATTCTCCAGCACAGTTTACCAGAAGCTGTGAGGGCATTGTAGGTAGCTAACGCTCATGCTTTGATCCCCATCTGTCTATTGGTGGTTATGCTCAGTTGTTTAGAACCAGGAAAGGTGGTAGAAGTGAGCCACATGTTTCCTATGTATACCCCCCTCCCCGCCCCCGTAATGATGATAGTCTTGATTTTCTCCATCCTTTACAATTGTTGGAACTTTTTTCTTTATGTCTCACAGGACCTTCAGCCAGCATCTTGGCATTATAGGAATTTACTCAGCTTTTTAGAAGCAATTTGACCTATCTGAACCCATCAAAGCAGTTAAAATCCTAAGGGATCCTGACAGAGCACATTGTTGATAGTTGTTTTTATGGTGGTGAAACCTTTTATTTTTACTTGTGAAAGTACCAAAACAGTCTATCTTCCTTCAGACAAATACCTACTTAGCACAGGAATGTTTTACTTAAAAAATGTAGCTTTTGTATTTAATTAAATCTAAGATGTCACTGATTTAAAAAAATGCACTGTTTTATGTCTCACTAAAAAAGATGCTGCCGCTTGGTATAAGATGCTCCCCCCACTCCACAGTTACTACAGTACGAAAGAAAAAAGGGGTATGGGATAAATGATTTAAAAATGAGTGACTCTTCATTTGCAGAATACTTCCGTAGGGGCAGGTTGGTGTGAAGAAACATTGAATGGTGAACTGAATGTCTGGAGACTGAGATTCTAGTTTTGGCTACAGGAGAAAATGTATATAATTTTACTTTTAAAAGGATAGAGCTCATAGAGTTTGGAACAAGTCTGGCCTCTCCCTGCCTCCCCATCATCTTCTCGTGACACTTAGTTTGACCTTCTTTTAGTTTTTCAGGCTCACCAACCTTCTTTCATCCTGTGTCCTTTGCATATGCTGTTTTCTCTGCCTAAACCGTTTCTGGCTCCTTCCTCTGGTCAAGTCCTACTAACTCTTCAAGCTTGCCCTTAAATATTACCTTTTCTGACCCTCCAGGCTAGGGTTTCCTGCTGTAATACACTAAGGCGAATATACTGAGTGTATGTACTAACTGCCCCTTGTGTTTCTTGTTAGTCACACTTGTCACGATTGTAATAAAATATCTGTGCAGTTATTTTCTTGTTGCCTTTCTGCCTTTCATGATAGTCTTGTTCATGCTGTACCCCCATGTGTTTTCAGTGCCTGGCACATGTTCCTGTGCCTAACAGAGATACCTGGAGTGAATAAAAGGGCAGAGCGTCCAACGGTGACATATACTGCTGAGGAGGGCAAGCCAAAGTCTGAGAGGGATCCACTGGGTGTGGCAAGTAGAGGTCACCAGATATTTTAGAAGGCATAGCTTTAGTAGAATGGGGGTGGTGGACAGAAGCAGGATTGCACAATATGTTAAAAAGAAAAGCAAGACTTCACTATAAAACATTGGGACACTTGCAAATAATTTCTCCACTGATAGCACCTTTTCTTGAGTTTTTCTAGTTCAGTAAACACTGTCAGAATCCTCCAAATTATAATAAGATAAAAAATAAATCCCAAGACATCCTACTATGGTTTCTTTTCTCAGTGGATAATGGATAGAATGGATGATTCATTTTAGTACAGATAACCACAGGCAGGCAGTTCAGAGCATTCTGCTCCAGAAGAGCAGAGAGTAACCCAGATGTTTCTCATCCCCTCTGCTTGTCACTGAACCAAAAGTACTGTCTTGTTTTTTTTTTTTTTCAGTACCACTGGCATTAAAAAATATGTACTCTTTCATTGCTGTGCTCAATAGAACTTGAAACAGAACCTTAGAAGACCAACTCTTCACATAAGCATGAAGTAATTTGAAAATCCTTATATGATGGAAGTGGCCTTGTGAAAACATTTATTGTGAAGATCTTCCAGACTGTATTGTGGAGGGTACTATGGGCAGATCCATGGGCAATGCCGTGCATAGTCCTGGTGTGCTCTACTTCTGAAAAGTAATGAGTAACAAATACATGCAACACTTTGGGCAAGTCACCTGTTCTAAGCACTTTACGTATATTTACTCATTTAATCTTCACAACAAATCCTATGAGGAAGCTGCCCTTATTCCTTTTTTTTTCTTTTATCCGTCAGGAAACTGAAGCTCAGAGAGCTTCAGTAGCTTGCCCAAGAGGGCAGAATTGGCATTTGAACCCAGGCATTCTGGCTTCCGAATCCACGTTCTCCCCTATTGTAATGTGCCTCTGAGGGCACTAATTATGAAGTCAGGACCTAGAGTTGACTGCCCTTCCCTTTTCTGCCTCCGTCCTGCCCTCTTGCTGAGCACATGTTCTTTCTTCACTTCTAGTGTGAGTGTCTAGAGAAACAGCAATGCAAAGGCTTCCACGCTTTCCCACCAGGGCAGTCACTGTTTTGGAACGTATTAGGCTCCCCGGACACCGTCACTGACTCTGTATGATTCTTTTGCAGTAGGGGCTTCATTGTGGATTCAGTCGATTTTTGAATGCTGGTCACGAATCATAGTCAACCTTCACAGTGTTGATCATACGGGAAAATATGTTCCTAGTTCTGTTCCTAGTTTTGCATGTACGCTTTTGGAACATAATCTGTTTTGAAGTTGATAACTACCTGGGTATGCATTAAGTACTGAAGTTCCCAGTGTTCAAGAAATGTACTACGCTATTAAAAAAGAATTAACAGCTTTCTCTAAAGAACAGAACTAAGCTCAGTGTGGTCTGGTATTAATCCCTGCCTAGAAGTTCCACAATCAAAAGGGCAAAATGTGGAAAAGCAAAGATAAATAAATAAAATTGGAAAATATGCAAAGCTGTTAGAGATGTGCCAGTGACTCAGAAGTAGATAATACAAAGAAATGCATCCAACCCCTGGGCTGTGAACGTGTCACCAAAGCATTGGGTGTTTGAAGTATTTCTGTGACACTCAGACCTCTTTGTCAGTGGCAAACTGTAGAGCCTTCCAGAGTTATTGCAAAGAAAAGCAATGCCCTAGAGTGAAAACAAAACAGAATGCTATTTAATATTCAATTTGGTATTCTTTACATTTAAAAGTGTTAGTAGTAATATTATAGCTGGATTAACAATATTGTCATATTAGTGTTAAAATTTTCCCATTGGTTTTTTGGCTTGGTGAATTTGAAAGTATTGTTTAACCTAAGAGATTTTTAAAGGTTAGATGAAATAGCATTTATTTTGCACAGTTTGATGGATTGCCAGCAGCAGGGAAGGCTTTACAGCTCAGATGTTTTCAACACCCTTCTGATCCTCTTTTTGCGTTTTTCCTTTCTCATTAATTTTTCTTTCAGAGCAGTGACCATATTTTACTTTTTGTAGAAGAGATGCTTAAGTAGTTAGGTGTTAATGAACTTCTGTGTATTTTATGTCTGTGTGTCTGCTTTATCATAGCTCTTAATAGCCTTGCTAGTGTTTTGGGGAGGGATGGGAGAGGTTTTGCTTAATTTTGTGATACACTTTGTCTTTTACAGAGTTTGGTATATGGCTCAAGAATAAGTAGGATTATAATAAATTACTGTTTTAGAGAATCTGAATGTTATCTCATTGTATTTGTTTTAATATAAAGAGAATCTTTATGGGAGAATTTACCACATCTCAGGAACAATTATTTTTTAAGCATAATACTTGGATTGCTTTACTGCATTGTTGCTTAAGTGGTAGTCCAAAGGAGAAAGACTTTTACCAATGATTTTTTTTTTTTACAAGAAATTTCCTTCTCTGTACTCCCACCTTTAGTTGTTACAATGTTAAATTTAGTGTTTGTCACTAAATAATTGTGATGTTCACAATTACTAAAGCTATTAAAATTGCATTTTCACATTTGCTACTTTATGATAGAAAACCTTTTGACCTAAATATTTTACGAATACTTAAAAATTTCATATTATTGATTTTAGTTTAGATGTGTAAAGTTTTAATTTTTAGTACTGAGCTACCATATGTAAATTGATTATGTTGAGAAATGAAATCAATGGAGAATTGACATCTTCTACTTTACATGAATGTCCAAAACTAAAGAACACCTCTAGGCAATGAGGTGTAGCTTTCCATGTCTACACCTCATTTAAATGTCACCTTTAAATTAGGGGAAGGGAGAGTTGTCTTTTGTTATAACATCCATTGTCAAGTTGTGAGAACCTGCTCTCAACCTTAAATAAATAGAACTGCTCCAGGAGCTTCATCTTTCCTTTCTGATTTCTGGGTACTTGAGACTATTTTGGAAAGTAGGCAAAGTTTTTCTTAAGGTAAGTTGACTGAATTGATAAGTTAAGATCCCTAGGGTAGTGGAGCTTCTCCTGTAGAATCTAAGTACTACTTCCTTGCCTCCATAGAGCTTCCCTAGGTTTTTTATGACTAGCCTGAAATAAAAACTAGATGGCTTAGGTCTTAGTATACAATGTAGATCTAAACTTCAGGAATAACATTTAAGCTGAAACCTGATAACTAAGTTTTTAATGAAATTTTCAATGTGCTAAATCTACAAGAGACTGATAGGAAAAATAATCTGAGCATGGAAGAGAATTCTTGGAGATGTAAAGCATGGTTGCAGATTAGAGGAATTAAATAGACTGCATGGTGCTCAAAATCAAATAGCAAATCAGGAGACATAATGCCTGATTAACAGTGGTAGCAGGGATATAATGAGATATATGTATATATCTATATTAAGATTTCTGAATTTCAAAACAGAAAATTCTACAAGTATCTAATCAGTTTTATACATGTTAACTTCAAGTGGAAGACAGTCAGACAGACCCAAGGATTCTACACCCAGGCAAACTACTATCAATTAAGTGGTTAAAAGATCAATATTGGCAGACATGCTGTTGTTTTAACTATGAATCCTTTCAGAAAAAATTAAGAAAATATTGAAGGCAGTGGCAAAATCAAGGGTGAAAAACGCACACACCATTGTAGAAAAGAAACAGTGGCTTGTATGCAAAGAATACCTAGAAACAAATGACAGCGGAGACACGATGACCCAAAACCTATGGGATGCAGCAGAAGCAGTTCTAAGAGGGAAGTTTATAGCAATACAGTCCTACCTTAAGAAACAGGAAACATCTCGAATAAACAGCCTAACCTTGCACCTAAAGCAATTAGAAGAACAAAAAAACTCCAAAGTTAGTAGAAGGAAAGAAATCATAAAGATCAGATCAGAAATAAATGAAAAAGAAATGAAGGAAACGATAGCAAAGATCAATAAAGCTAAAAGCTGGTTCTTTGAGAAGATAAACAAAATTGATAAACCATTAGCCAGACTCATCAAGAAAAAGAGGGAGAAGACTCAAATCAATAGAATTAGAAATGAAAAAGGAGAATTGACAACTGACATTGCAGAAATACAAAAGATCATGAGAGGTTACTACAAGCAACTCTATGCCAGTAAAATGGACAACCTGGAAGAAATGGACAGATTCTTAGAAATGCACAACCTGCCAAGACTGAATCAGGAAGAAATAGAAAATATGAACAGACCAATCACAAGCACTGAAATTGAAACTGTGATTAAAAATCTTCCAACAAACAAAAGCCCAGGACCAGATGGATTCACAGGCGAATTCTATCAAACATTTGGAGAAGAGCTAACACCCATCCTTCTCAAACTCTTCCAAAATATAGCAGAGGGAGGAACACTCCCCAACTCATTCTACGAGGCCACCATCACCCTGATACCAAAACCAGACAAGGGTGTCACAAAGAAAGAAAACTACAGGCCAATATCACTGATGAACATAGATGCAAAAATCCTCAACAAAATACTAGCAAACAGAATCCAACAGCACATTAAAAGGATCAAACACCATGATCAAGTGGGGTTTATTCCAGGAATGCAAAGATTCTTCAATATACGCAAATCAATCAACGTGATACACCATATTAACAGATTGAAGGAGAAAAACCATATGGTCATCTCAGTAGATGCAGAGAAAGCTTTTGACAAAATTCAACACCCATTTATGATAAAAACCCTGCAGAAAGTAGGCATAGAGGGAACTTTCCTCAACATAATAAAGGCCATATATGACAAACCCACAGCCAACATCGTCCTCAATGGTGAAAAACTAAAAGCATTTCCACTAAGATCAGGAACTAAGACAAGGTTGCCCACTCTCACCACTCTTATTCAACATAGTTTTGGAAGTTTTAGCCACAGCAATCAGAGAAGAAAAGGAAATAAAAGGAATCCAAATCAGAAAAGAATCTAAATAATTATTAATAGGTTGTGAAGCTAAGTGGATTCATTGTATGGAAAATACTGTAGAACAAAGCCAGTTTTATTTTCTTAATAACACTGGAGTTCTTTTACAAAATTCAGATTATTCCTTTCTATAGCTCTGAGTTCACATGAATTTCTAATTAATTGAAAAATCTACTCTGGCAAAACCTGGGACCAAGGGGTTGAAAGGTGGGGGTAAAATGGGGATATTTAGACTATGGGAGAGGAAATGATACAAATACGATAGACTGTGAATTCCAGGGAAAAATACCAGAAACGATCTGACTTTCAAAAGTACTCATAAAAATAGCATTTATTAAGTGTTGCAGGGTCTTGTTTTAAGTACTTCATTTTGTTATCTCTTTTTACCCTGCATATTATCAGGGATATTAATGGACAGGCCAATCTTATATACCTGCTAAAGTGTAAAAAGCATTCATTAATATTATAGACACCTTAATTTTAAAGTCTTTTTTTTTTTTTTTTTTTACTATTTCCCCTTTACTTTTTTTCAATTAATTCTTTTTATTGGAAAAAATACATAAAATATACCATCTTAATCATTTTTAAGTACACAGTTCAGCAGTGTTAGCTATACTTACATTGTTGTCAAACAGATCTCCAGAATTTTTTCATCTTGGAGGAACTAAAATTCTGTACCCATTAAACAACAGTTCTTTTGCTCCCTCCCCCCAGCCCCTGGTAAGCACATTTTACTTTTATTTCTATGAATTTGACTACTTTAGTTACTACATATAAGTGCAATCATACAGTATTTGTCCTTTTGTTGACTCAATTCTTTCTCTTTTTTTAAACTGTCAAGAGCTAATCATAATCAATAAGGAATTGAAGGAAACTATTGTAGATGCAGCATGTAAAGAGAAAATAAATTGGTTGGTGAGAGCTGTCATTCTTTCCATGAGAAAATTTAAGCACAGACGATGCCAATAATTTACATTTTTTATTATGGCACTATGGTTGGCCTGGCTTACATCAGATGGCAGAGAAGAGTAAACTTTTTATTGAGGAACCAGGAGACCCGAGTTTTCTGGCTTTAGGGAAAAAAGAATATGTAGTTAATCTTCATGATCCCTATCAAAAGAACAATGAACTTTTGAACAGATTGGCTGAGCAAAGGGAGTACAGAGCAAGGCTCATTGAATCTTCAACAGGGAGAATTTCTGGAGATAAGTAGGTTTCTGTGATTTCATATGATGGGTTTTTTTGGGCAATGAGAACATAAAAACAGTAAATTCCTGAATGAAAAGTTAATCGATAAAGACCCTGAATTGTGTTTTAATCATGGAGTCAATTGTTTTCTATACTTTTTTGCTTTTATTTTCCATACAGAGAATCCCAAATACAAAGGAAATATATTTCTAGGTGGTATTGTATTATAGAGCTCAGTAATTTGAATTGAATTTACTTTTGCTTTCGTTATCTGAATGGATTAGGAAAATTCCTTTTGAGCAGCCAGGGACCAGATGATCAGATACCATGTCATCTTCTTTGCTATGAAAATTATAATTCAGCCTTGTGAAATTTTTCTAATGTTATATTTTCTGTAAATAATATAGAGAGTAAAAGTAAGTAAAACCATTACTCTGTTTTTCTCCCTACACATTCTGAAAATAAACAACTGGTTCTTGGCAAATACATATTAATTTAATTTTAAGGATGTTATTTTATAGTTCATTTTGATCAGAGGTGTAAAAAGATTCATTATTTTGCGCTCAAACCTGTGCTAACCGAGGTAATTTGCTGTAGATATTTGGTATCTTTTCATAAATACCTATGTTTAGATAAGTCTTCTCTCTGGAATCATGTCCTTAAACATTTAAACCTAGACCACCCTCAAGTATAAGGGATTTATGAACCATGTGGGATATTTCAGGAAATCTTTTCACACTGATGAAAACAAGAGACTAGTATTATTGTGGAAAGGAAAAAAATGGGAGATTTATGAGTATATGTTTCATTTATGCATCAAAATTTAATTTTTCTTTTTTCTGATAGTCTGATAAGCAGTTTAGTTAACCTTTCTAAGAATTTCCCTTCAAAATTAATCAAACCTAAAATATTTAAGATGAACAGAAAAATATTTTTCATTGTTTGAAATGGCCGTGGCTGATTAAAACTATTTCTAGCTAAATCAACTGTATATTAATTATTTAATATAGTTATTACATCCTCTATATGGAAAAGGTATCAAAACCTTGAGGCCTTTGATTTTCCATTCTTGTCAGTTGTAAGATTGTCAGCTTTTTGCAGGTGGTAGAAGAGGTGTAGGAGCTACGGAACTAAGAATTACCTTTTCTTTTTACACATAAGCTGCTGCTCAGCAGCTGGGTGATCTCGGGGAGGCTGGCCTGTGTTACCTTCGTGTGGCAATGATGTACACTTTTATAGAGAGCAAATTTATGGCCCTTATCTGTGGAAGACTTTTATGAATGACTGGTGTAGATCAAGAATTGAATGACTTTCTCTTTGAGCATAAATCTATGATTTGGAGATTGATTTCTCAGTAACTTTTTTGTAACCCATTTGAATTACCATTTTCGACCAATTTTCTATATTTTGGCATAAACTGAATAACTAAAATATAACTTAATACCAGTGACAGATCTGTTTTTTTTTTTCCTGTTAGGTGTATGTTTTCTCATATAACTCAATAAATAATCTCAGTTAATAGCGTAGAAAACAAATTTATAATATGTAGTGGGAATCCCATGCATGGGATTGACCAAAGCAACCATGTCCACTGTTTAGGTGGGAGAGGGAAAATGAAATATATGTTGAATTTTAAAGGTACTTATGATAAAATGTGCCATTAATTAGGGAAAATAATTAGAAAGAAAAAGTCATTTCTGGGACATTTGCAGAGTAAATAACTTCTATTGAAAGTCCTAGACAAGTGTAAAAAAATGTTAGCCCACGATATTTTGAACACACTTTCCCAAGAGGCTTTCCTTCAGGAAGAGTCTTTCTAAAAACAAGATGGGAGACGTAGGAGCTCAGATGGAAGGGAAAGCTAGAAATCAGGTGGGTTAAAAAACAGTTTCATGAACACTGTTGTCCTCACAAAAAATTTTGGTCTGTAGATGGTAACCTGTAGATGGAGGGATTACAAACTTTGTGAAATTATATTATTTTCTTCTCAGATAAATGCCCCTTTCTTTATCTTCCTCTTGTTCCATGCAGCTGTATGACTTAAAACAGTTAACAACATGGAAGAAATGGTTGGTCAGGAGATAAGCAGTTGATCTTGGCTGTTTTAAAGGGACTTTTCACTACAGTAAGAAGAGAAGGACAGTGCTAGTCACACAGTGGGTGCTTAATAAGTATTTGATGAAGGACAGAAGGAAGAGAAGCAGCCTGGTGGGAGGGATGACACCAAGAGAGGGCTCTAAGTGCAGTGACGGGGCCCTGGGTGAAAAGAGGGTGGGTGACCCACGGGATGAGTGGGTTGAGGATATGTTCAGATTGGCTCTGGAGTTGGACAGCCTGACCCCAGTTCCAGCAACATCACTTATTACCTGTGTGACTCCATGCCTCATTTTCCTTTCTCTAAATAATGGTAATAAGAGAACTTACCTCCTAAATTTGTTAGGAGGATTGACTGAGTTAATACATAGTTGTAAAGCCCCTAGGACAGTACCTGGCGCGTGGCATTCAACAAATGGCAGCAGGTATTACCTTGGTTAGACATATGCAGCCGTCCTCAGCTCCGTCTCTCGTTAGTCATCACCTTTGGTCAATTCTGCATTTAAATATTTCCTAAAGATGGGTTCTCCATCCAAGGACCATAGTCTTAGAGACTCTTAATCTCTCAGATTAATTCAGTTACTTTTTTCAGTGAGAATTTCCTAAAATCCATCCTGCTCAATACGACCAGTTAAAATGCAGATCTTGCCCTAACAATTCCCTCAGCCCTTTCAATGGTCCCTTGTCATACTTAAGGAATTTATAATTAATCTTTAGCATGCAAGATTCTTCAGAATTTGCTTTGTTTGCCTTTCCAACCTCATCTCCCAGCAGATACTTTATGAATGTCATATGATTTAATTTTACTACAACCTCCCAAAGGTTGTGCAGGCATCCTCACTTTGCAGGGCAGTGCAGGACTGTAACAACAGCAGTGCAAGCTGGACCCACGCAAAGCAATCTTAATAACCAATGGGAGTGTATATATGTCCATTATACACTACCAAGCGTAAAACAGATAGCTGGTGGGAAGCAGCCGCATAGCACAGGGAGGTCAGCTCCGTGCTTTGTGACCACCTAGATGGGTGGGATAGGGAGGGTAGGAGGGAGACGCAAGAGGGAGGGGATATGGGGATATATGTATACGTATAGCTGATTCACTTTGTTATAAAGCAGAAACACAACATTGTAAAGCAATTATACTCCAATAAAGATGTTAAAAAAAAAACCAATGGGAAAACTTACGGTGGTTTCAGGACCTTTAAAACTTTTTGTTAAAGCACTGAAAACTCTTACTCTGTTATAAATGTGTAGGGAAGTGAAAAAATAGTAAAATGAACATTGATTTAGTACACTGAATGTAAAACGTTGAGAAATAAAAACTTATCAAGAGCAGTGTGAACATTTTCTCCCTTCATCTTGTTGTGTGACATATGGAGTACCTTCTGTGCCTTGGTGAATTGTCAATACTCCTTTCTAAGTTTGGATCAGCTTCCAATATTTTATCCCTTGTGCTTTCGTGGTTGTGAAGTATCTCCTGGAGTTCCTTCAACCTGAAGTTTTTCACTGGTATTACTTCCTCTTGGGCATCTTCCTCCTTTTGCTTGTTTACCTAGATAAGTTGCCTCCCCAACTCCCTGTGGCTGCACATCCAGAATCTTTCAAACAGCAGTGGTGCCAATACTTGCACGGTCAGCAGCCTCTCTATAACCCCCATTTACGCTAGATTTAAATTTCACTTCCAGCTTTACCACTGTTTGTTTCTTTGCTGCACTTTCATCTTTGTTTTGGCCAATACCCTCGTTGGGTTACCAATTTTTGTAAGATGTCCAGTGCATTTATCATTGGGAGACAAGGAGGCAAAACTGGGACGCACTTTGCTGTCTGTGCGTGAACGAACAGATGCACAGTGACCAATCACTGACAGGCTTTGAAAGAAGTGACCTAATTGGTCATGGATCATGATACACATCTGTTACTTACTTAACGACTTGTGGACTGAAGAGCTAGTGCAGAAGTTTGTGCTTTATGTAATTATTCACGGTTAACATGGTATAGTAACTGACATTTGAACCCTGTTACTAAGGAAATGGTGTTATTTAACTAAAATGTGGTAACTGACATGTGCGCATATTAGAACCATGCAAAGCAGGGGCTGTCTGTACGTTATAGTCATTCTGCAAGCTAAGAACTTGAGCTTTGGAAAGATTAGGTAACTGCCTAAGGTCACGTAGCTAAGAAGTGTCAGCAACCCATGAACAAAACTTTTTCATGTCTCTGGATTTTAATGCTATAAGGATGCACAACCTGTCTATTGATGTTTCTGTCAGCATACTGATGGAGCTTGAATTACTAATGGATTGTCTTCAAAAACTCATCTGCACATCTAATCAGGCCTGCGGCCCTCTAGGAGCTCTGTCCCTGCTTAGCTGGGCGGACCATGTAGTATTGCCAGGGCTTGCCTGAAGAATGAAGTATTGTACAGTGATTATGCGAAGCTTCTGCAAGCTAGTGACACACTTGACCTTACATGAGATTGTTTCTTGGAATGAATCAAGAGTCCTTAGTCTTAGAATAAAGGAGAGACCAGCTTAGAACAAATGAAACATCCCTGAGGAGGAAAGGAACATCCCAGTAATTGAGTGGAGAGAAGTGGGCTAAACACTTAGCCGTTGAGATCCCTGGTTAGGTTGGGAGATAAGCAGGGTGGGTAGGGATGTTAAGTGACCGACCTCACCTTCAGCTTCTGGGATTCAGGGATGGCTTCAGCGTAGTCTCTGCTTCATTCATTGGCCAGCTGGTAGCAGGAGTCCACACTGAGTAGTTAAATCTGAGTGAGTCTGATTCTGAGATACAGTCCAGCTTCTAAAACTGAGGAGGTCCCGTTTGGAGCATTTAAAGTTATTCAGGGTAGAGGAGAACTATGGTACAGAGATGGACTAAAAGGATTAATACTAGGCCTGGAAAGATGAAGGCTGAGAAAAAATTTGATTAAAGACAAAAACTGACATTATTTAGTGCCTCTAAAATGCCAGGACTTGTGCATGGCTTTTACTTATTAATTGCATGATTATAAAAATCTTGTCAGCAGGCATTGCAGAGGTAAGGAAGCTGAGACTCAAAAAAGTTAAGTAACTTAAGTACTAGGGCTAGTAAGTGGTAAAGCTGAGGTTTTCTTTTTAAACCCAGACCCATTTTAATATATCACATTGTTCTTAAGTAAAAGATACCAGACTAAAACATTATTAAAAGTAAGTAAGACATTTAGGGAGTATATGTCTCATCTTTGATCTTTTTTTTTTTTAACATCTTTATTAGAGTATAATTGCTTTACATTGTTGTGTTTCTGCTGTATAACAAACTGAGTCAGCTATATATGTACATATATCCCCATGTCCCCTCCCTCTTGCGTCTCCCTCCCACCCTCCCTATCCCACCCTTCTAGGTGGTCACAAAGCACCAAGCTGATCTCCCCATGAGATGCAGCTGCTTCCCACTGGCTATCTATTTTGCATTTGGTAGTGTGTTTATGTCCATGCCATTCTCTCACTTCGTCCCAGCTTACCCTTCCCCCTCCCCACGTCCTCAAGTCCCTTCTCTATGTCTGCATCTTTATTCCTGTCCTGCCCCTAGGTTCATCAGAACCTTTTTTTTTTTTAAGATTCCATATGTATGTGTTTCATCTTTGATTTTGAACGAAGCCTGTTGTAGGGACTTCAGAATCCATGTTTCTGTAGAAATAATGTTTTAAATTGTGATGTTACGTGGGCCATACTGCAAAAACCTATTTTATATGCATAACTCTATGTTTCTGTGTTTCAATATGTATTTCTTTAAATATAGCTTTCTGTGCTATTTAAAATACATGTAATTATTATATAAAACAATACATTTTTGAGGTACAACTTAGGAACCCTAGGAACTCCGCTGCTCATCCGGAGGGCAGCCCTTCCTGTCAACAGCACTGTTGAGGAGTAGGGGCCCTGGTGAGTTGTCAGATGTTTACATCTGTGCAGGAATGGCAGCTGTCTTCACCTCTGTGTTCATAAGAGAAGCAGCATCTCCAGTGAATCACTTCTCCGGTATTCTGAATTAGAGAATAAACGGCACTTACTTGATACATTCTATGTTCCCTTTTTCTTACCATGGGCGTATTTTTTTTTTTTTTTTTTTTTTTTTTTGGGGTTCGCGGGTCTCTCACTGTTGTGGCCTCTCCCGTTGCGGAGCCCAGGCTCCGGACGCGCAGGCTCAGCGGCCATGGCTCACGGGCCCAGCCGCTCCGCGGCATGTGGGATCTTCCCAGACCGGGGCACGAACCCGTGTCCCCCGCATCGGCAGGCGGACTCTCAACCACTGCGCCGCCAGTGAAGGCCCCTGGCGTATTCTTAATAAATCGTTTTTTTGTATCGGGACTTGTCTTAATTAGTAATTAAAGTTCTTTTGATAGCAAGTAACAAAAACAGACTCTAGCCTACTAAAAAAGACACTAATTCTAAGGCTACAGTGGGTATTTTCACATTTGGAATCGCAAGGTCCCCAAGGACCAGAGACTGGAACTCAGACACAGAGGAGCTTCTCTCTTTCTCAGGCTCTGCTCTGTCTCTACCTTTGCCTCTCTGGTTTTCAGGTCACTTGAAGCAGCCTTTCCTTTGCTTGTTGACTTCCTTCTCTCTCTCCGTTCACTGGCTTGATAAAGGCCTCTGAGCACACGGTCCTACATGATTGCCTCCCTGCTCATGGTTTCATATCTTCTCAGTTTCAGTGATGAGTAGATTCTAGCCGGTCTCTGAGACCTGATTCCAGAATCCCAAAGACAGAGTGACTTTGATTGGCCCACCCTAAGTTAGGTATCCATCGCTAGATAGGTATCCATGTGATGCCCATGGTGTGGGGGGCTGAGTCCTGCCCTCCCCAAGTGCTGTGGCTCAGTCCTCTACTGGAACACGAGCAGAGGGCGATTGGGAGGTGCCTGATATGGTGTGTTACTCATTAATTGTATTTGGCTTTTTTGCTTCTGGCTTTCTGTATTTTACTACTTTTAAACTAAGGAAACAATTATCACCACATATTCTGTATTTTCAAATTAAAATTCACATCCGAAGTATGCCTAGTAATAAAGGGCTCCCAAAGAACTGTGATTAGACCAAGGACCAGGAGCAGACTATTCCGAAAACTAGGGGAGATACTTTAAAGCAAACTTGTCTATTTTACTTAATCACAAACCTACTAGCCTGCTGATTGTTTAGGTGAGTAATCTGAAGACACAGACAGTGGTTTGGTCTGTGAGTAAGACTGTGCCTTTTAGTCACATTCTTTACTGCTTCATTGCAAGGAAAAATACCAAGGTGAACGCCAAGTCACCTTTTCAGTATTGTACTTGCAGAGGCAGTCCATGAAGTGGTCAATGGAAGAATCAAACTTTTTTTTTTTTTTTTTTTTTTTTTTTTTTGCGGTATGCGGGCCTCTCACTGTCGCGGCCTCTCCCGCCGCGGAGCACAGGCTCCGGACGCGCAGGCCCAGCGGCCACGGCTCACGGGCCCAGCCGCTCCGCGGCACGCGGGATCCTCCCGGACCGGGGCACGAACCCGCATCCCCTGCATCGGCAGGCGGACTCCCAACCACTGCGCCACCAGGGAAGCCCAAGAATCAAACTTTTATGGTAATCTTTTATTGTAATCTATTTTCAGTTCAGTCCGAGAAGCAGCATGGCCCAGTGGGCTAAGGGGAGGACGGGGAATTTGGAGCTGTGAGATATAATCTGTTTTGTAACTGACTAGCTTTGTGACCTTGAATAAAAAGCACATTAACCTCTGTCTATTTCCTCATATGTGAAATGGGATCTACCTGATAGAATAGATCAGAATATAGGTACATTCTGATTTGAGCAAACTGAATAATAAGAAAGATTTTATAAAAATCAGGAGTGACTTGTTTTCATATCAGAAGACTGTGGTTTATAAAAAGATTCTCCCTAGAATTCATTTAAGATCCAGCCTTTTCTCAGTCTTTTAAATTGTGATTACCTGACAAAAGTTAAGTTTATATATATGAGTTTAAAAAAACACCCATTGGATAGAGTGAGAAAAAAAAATTCTGGTAGGGTTATGATAAAAACTCAGTAAATCCATGTGAAATACTTCAAAAAAAATGTTTTGCAGGCAGCAGTAAACAAAGAATATTCTCATAGCTTAGATTTCAGGGTGAATTTTCCTCAGTCTGAGAATGGCGTTAGTGCCAGTTCTGCCATGTGTTTGCTACTGGTTGACACGGGCATCATCGTGTTGGTCTTGGCACGCTGATGCTGGTGCTGAGTCGACACTCACACTGGCACCGTGTCATCTTGCTCTAGTCAGGAATGGCCGTAGGCAGTTTTAGTTTATCTGCTGCTACGAGAATTTTGATGTAGCAGGCCTGGAGGTTCAATTTGTACTGTGGCAGTCTTATGCCTGCTTGTGAATTTCTTCTCCAGAGGGCAGAGTATCCTATTAGGGTAACATGTAAAACAAGCTCAAAGGATTAAAGTAGTAGGAAGAAATACATAATAGATTGTTATATATTTATGTTGAATTTACATAACAGTCTTAGTTATTTAGAAGTATATTTTGTAAAAACTTAGTTTGTAGTATCACAAAAGCTTGTATATACTTATTTAAAAGTATATTTTGCCGGGTTTCACATAAACTCCTGAAGTTGAGAGATTCAGTGGCTAGAGACACAGTATCCGAATCTTATTAAGAACCCAGGTTTGTTACCTTCCCAGTCCAGACTGCACCCTGAACTGCCTGTCATAGAAGGGTGTTGGTGGATTGGTTTGTGAAACAGAATGCTGTTTGCATTTGAGTTGCTTTGGAAGGAGTCGCCTCCCCATAGGGTAACAAAATTTTCTTATAACTCCCAAATAAAATGGTTTCCTCCAGCTAAAAGAGACTCTCCCAAACCAGTCTGAAGACGGATACTGTGCTGCCACCTTTTCCAGAAAGAATTTCATGGCTGAGCCTCCCTGTTGTATGGGTTCATAGCATGTTATTGCTAATGTGGAAATATTCATTTACAGGAAATAGTGACTAGAATCTTGGAGTTCTTTTATACTGTTGTTGAGATTTCTGAGTTAAAGCTAGTTTTCCATTCATTTTAGAGGAAGGTTTTCCGCAAAGTTTCATCTTGGTTGCAAAACATATCCCCAGAGATTCCAGTCGACATAACTCGTGCTGACTGGTTGATTCCAAGTGTGACAGCACCGTGTTCAGCAAGTCCAAGTGAAACGAGGTGGAGGCCAGAGAATATGTCTTTTGCCTACGTTATCTGGTTAACTGCTTTGATTCTCAATTTCATCTGGCATCAGATGAATGTTAAACCAGAGATAAATTTTGTAGCCTTTTGTGATACTTACAAATGTTTTGCCATTGCAGTTATTGGTTCATAGTCACACATTGGTTCATAGTCACACTTCAAAAAGTGCGTGCCAGTTGATGTTTGGTTTAGTCATTTTAATACTTGGGAGGAAGGGTTAGTTGGATTAGATTTCTGTTACTTCTTTTCTCTTGAGAAAGGTAAGGTAGGTTCTCAGATTATTGTATTCAATTGATAAACTCCCCTCTCCTAAGGATCCCATCGCCATCTCTTTCTCTGTTTCTATCTCTGCTTTCATTTTTATTTTTTAAATTTATTTTATTTAATTTTTAAATTTTTGGCCGCATTGGGTCTTCAATGTTGCATACGGCCTTTCTCTAGTTGTGGCGACTGGGGGCTACTCTTTGTTGTGGTGCGTGGACTTCTCATTGCAGTGGCTTCTTGTTGCAGAGCACGGGCTCTAGGTGCGCAGGCTTCAGTAGTTGTGGCATGCGAGCTCAGTAGTTGTGGCTCATGGGCTCTAGAGCGCAGGCTCAGTAGTTGTGGCGCACGGGCTTAGTTGCTCCGCGGCATGTGAGATCTTCTTGGACCAGGGCTCGAACCCGTGTCCCCTGCATTAGCAGGCGGATTCTTAACCACTGCACCAGCAGGGAAGTCCCAGATATGGAAAGACTTTGAATTGCATCCAAAAAATAAGACAGATAGATGGAAGGATAGAAGAACATGTAGATGAATAGAGATGTGTTAAAGCAAATATAGTAAAATGTCAATTCTAGCATTTAGGTAGGGATGCCCTCTGTCTTCATTTGTATCTTCATCGCTTCTTTTTATCTCTTCTTCCCTATTTCGTCTCCCTTTTCTTTAGGTGTATATTAAACAGAAAAAAAAATTTCCAGCACGATGACTGAGCGAATTGCAACATTAAAGATGGCTTGGCCAAGAAACTATTACTCTTTGTATGAAAGCCTTTAGGGACCAACATCAAATACAAACATGTTAGAAATCTTTTTTGCCGTTCCAGCTCAACTGACCCAGAAAAATTTTACGAGCAATAGTCAGTGCTTAGCAGAAAAAAAAGAGATACTATTGTAAATTTGAAAAACTCTCATCTTTAACACGGCTTTTAGGTATCACAAGCTTGACAACCTTATAGATTACATGTATGCTCCAGTTGACTTCAAAAATTTATGTTTTAAACACAATTTTACTCACAGTTTTCTGGGTACTTAGTGATTTATTAATAAGTTTAACTTTTGATAAATAGGTTACTTTACATATAAATACTACAGTGCATTAAGGAAGAGTTAAGAATTGTTACTCCATATATCTGACAATTTAAAGTGGTGTTCCTTTTAAGCAGTCAGTTGAAGGAAGTTCAATAAAGGAATAATAACAGAAAAGAAGCAAAAACCATAAATGTGGGTCTATCTTATAATTTGTTTTTGCTGGTAATTTTGGCCTATTTTGTGATGGACTTTTTTTTTTTCTCTTTGAAGACCTAGAGTTGGAAACTATGCGTGCTGGGCTTCCCTGGTGGCGCAGTGGTTGAGAGTCCACCTGCCGATGCCGGGGACACGGGTTCGTGCCCTGGTCCGGGAGGATCCCACATGCCGCGGAGCGGCTGGGCCTGTGAGCCATGGCCGCTGAGCCTGCGCGTCTGGAGACTGCTCCGCAACGGGAGAGGCCACAGCAGTGAGAGGCTCGCATACCACAAAAAGAAAAGAAAGAAACTATGCATGCTGTGCTACTCACCTTACCAGGAGAGAACCAGCATGATGGAGAGAAGATTAGGAAATCACGTTTTCAAAGACTCATTTAATGAAGATTAGTATGTTAATTTGATTTTTCTTTTATCAAGGATCTGTAAGAGAATTTGCACTTTGTTCCCCTTGATTTTGGTGTATGAGGTGGAATTTTTACTCAAGTCCTCTTTTTGTTAGTTTTGTTGAGGGATGAATGGCCTGGCTGTGCCACCTTGCACTTACCTTGAGGAAGTTTGCTTAGCCATGAGTGCCACCCAGTTCTCTTGGAGAGGATGGTGTGCCGTAACTAGAGCTACCATTTATTGAAGACCACATGTTTCCCCATTTTAATTCTTACAACAACAAAAGTATTTCCATTTCATAGATGTCGAGTAGCTTATCCAAGGTCATTTTTTCCAGTCAAGTGACCAAGCTGGGATTCCATCCTAAGTCAGCTGACCCAACACAGATGGTCCTCGCCATGAGGTGTGACTTGCTATACCATCACCAACCCAAACTGACTGCTTTGGGGTTCTGAATTGCAACACCTTCTGGGTGGTAGTTCTGGCAGCAGAGTAGATGGGAATCAAGCACATCCTGGTGGAGCCTCCCATTGCTTCCATGTTGACCCTTGGCAAACTCAGATACACGTTAGAATTGACCCATTTCATAGCACTGATTATTTTATGTTCTCTTGTTTCATAGCTGATTTTTCTGGAGTAAAGATGATGGGCTAAAATTATAGATCAGTTTTTGAAGGCTTTTCCTAATTGTTAAGTCTCCACTTGGATCCCACTGATAAGATATGAAGTTATATCCCAAAGAATAAAATACCAAATTATATAATTCTTACTCTGATCAGTTAATTGCAATCTATTTGGCTTCATGTGAATTAAAGATTTCTAACTTATAATCAGTTTATTTTTGTGATTCTTAATACTTCTACAAAAGACTCTGTATTATTATTGACATAAATATTTTGTTTTTCTCACTATTTTATGGAAGGCAATGACTGGGAGAAAACCAAAACAGATTACATTAAGAATCTTCTCCAGTTTGAGTTACAATTCCACGTGTTTTGACACTTACTAAGGGGGATACTATTCAAAGAGGGACTCAAGGGTAACTGATCTCTGTGCTATTCTACATGCTCCCTACCCTCACCCTTGTCTGTCTTCTGTAGGTGTTTTCTGACTAGTTCTCTGTTTGTTCCCTCCCCTCCCTTAACCTCCCCTCTCTCTGTATTCATTCTCTGTGCACCTCATCCTTTCTCATGGATTTACGGTGATTACCCCCAAACATAGATTTCTAGGCTGTCTCCCCTATATTTACTTGTTAACCACGACATTGTGTAGCGAAACTGACAGAGTTTTCTCTCCACTAGAAATATGAAAAAAGGACTGTTGCCCTTGGCTAAATGTTAGCTTTGGAAATTAGGTCTGAATTGTGTTTCAGGTCGTAAATGAGCTGAGCATCGTGTGGCTTGCACACTAAGTTATTTTAAAGAGTTAGTCCCGAAGGAATTATAGACGGCGGAGTAGAAGGACGTGCTCTCACTCCCTCTCGCGAGAGCACCGGGATCACAACTAACGGCTGAAGAGTCATCGACAGGAAGACACTGGAACTCACCCCACATCCAAAGACAAAGGAGAAGCCACGAAATGGTAGGAGGGGTGCAATCACAATAAAATCAAATCCCATAACTGTTGGGTGAGTGACTCACAGACTGGAGAACACTTATACCACAGAAGTCCACCCACTGGAGTGAAGATTCTGAGCCCCACGTCAGGCTTCCCAACCTGGGGGTCTGGCAACAGGAGGAGGAATTCCTAGAGAATCAGACTTTGAAGGCTAGCGGGGTTTGATTACAGGACTTCGACAGGACTAGGGGAAACAGAGACTCCACTGTTAGAGGGCACACACAAAGCAATGTGTGCATTGGGACACAGGGGAAGGAGCAGTGACCCCAGGGGAGACTGAACCAGACCTACCTGCTAGTGTTGGAGGGTCTCCTGCAGAGGCGGGGGGTGGCTGTGTCTCACCGTGAGGACAAGGACACTGGCAACAGAAGTTCTGGGAAGTACTCCTTGGCTTGAGCCCTCCCAGAGTCCGCCATTAGCCCCACCAAAGAGCCTGGGTAGGCTCCAGTGTTGGGTCACCTCAGGCCAAACAACCAACAGGAAGGGAACCCAGCCCCACCCATCAGCAGACAAGTGGATTAAAGTTTTACAGAGCTCTGCCCACCAGAGCAACAGCCAGGTCTACCCACCACCAGTCCCTCCCATCAGGAAACTTGCACAAGCCTCTTAGATAGCCTCATCCACCAGAGGGCAGACAGCAGAAGCAAGAAGAACTACAATCCTGCAGCCTGTGGAACAAAAACCACATTCACAGAAAGAGAGACAAGATGAAAAGGCAGAGGGCTATGTACCAGATGAAGGAACAAGATAAAACCCCAGAAAAACAACTAAATGAGGTGGAGATAGGAAACCTTCCAGAAAAGGGATTCAGAATAATGATAGGGAAGATGATCCAGGACCTCAGAAAAAGAATGGAGCCAAAGATTGAGAAGATGCAAGAAATACTTAACAAAGACCTAGAAGAATTAAAGAACAAACAAACAGAGATGAACAATACAATAACTGAAATGCAAACTACACTAGAAGGAATCAATAGCGGCATAACTGAGGCAGAAGAATGGATAAGTGACCTGGAAGACAGAATGGTGGAATTCACTGCTGCGGAACAGAATAAAGAAAAAAGAATGAAAACAAATGAAGACAGCCTAAGAGACCTCTGGGACAACATTAAACACAGCAACCTTCACATTATAGGGGTCCCAGAAGGAGAAGAGAGAGAGAAAGGACCCGAGAAAATATTTGAAGAGATTATAGTTGAAAACTTCTCTAACATGGGAAAGGAAATAGCCACCCAAGTCCAGGAAGTGCAGAGAGTCCCATACCGGATAAACCCAAGGAGAAACACGCCAAGACACATAGTAATCAAATTGGCAAAAATGAAAGACAAAGAAAAATTATTGAAAGCAGCAAGGGAAAAACGACAAATATCAGATAAGGGAACTCCCATAAGGTTAAGAGCTGATTTCTCAGCAGAAACTCTACAAGCCAGAAAGGAGGCTATGACATATTTAAAGTGATGAAAGGGAAGAACCTACAACCAAGATTACTCTAAGATTACTCTACCCGGCAAGGATCTCATTCAAATTCGATGGAGAAATCAAAAGCTTTACAGACAAGCAAAAGCTAAGAGAGTTCACCACCACCAAACCATCTCTACAACAAATGCTAAAGGAACTTTTCTAAGTGGGAAATACAAAAGAAGAAAAGGACCTACAAAAACAAACACATACTAATTAAGAAAATGGTCATAGGAGCATACATATCAATAATTACCTTAAATGTGAATGGATTAAATGCTCCAACCAAAAGACACAGGCTTGCTGAATGGATACAAAAACAAGACCCATATATATGCTGTCTACGAGAGACCCACTTCAGACCTAGAGACACATACAGACTGAAAGTGAGGGGATGGAAAAAGATATTCCATGCAAATGGAAGTCAAAAGAAAGCTGGAGTAGCAATACTCATATCAGATAAAATAAACTGTAAAATAAAGAATGTTACAAGAGACAAGGAAGGACACTACATAATGATCAAGGGATCAATCCAAGAAGAAGATATAACAATTATAAATATATATGCAGCCAACATAGGAGGACTTCAATACATAAGGCAACTGCTAACAGCTATAAAAGGGGAAATTGACAGTAACACAATAATAGTGGGGGACGTTAACACCTCACTTACACCGATGGACAGATCATCCAGACAGAAAATTAATAAGGAAACACAAGCTTTAAATGACACAATAGACCAGATAGATTTAATTGATATTTATAGGACATTCCATCCCAAAACAGGAAATTACACTTTCTTCTCAAGTGCGCATGGAACATTCTCCAGGATAGATCACATCCTGGGTCACAAATCATGCCTCAGTAAATTTAAGAAAATTGAAATCTTTTCTGACCACCACAATGCTATGAGATTAGAAATCAGTTATAGGGAAAAAAACGTAAAAAACACAAATACATGGTGGCTAAACTATACGTTACTAAATAACCAAGAGGTCACTGAAGAAATCAAAGAGGAAGTAAAAAAATACCTAGAGACAAATGGCAATGAAAACACGAAGATCCAAAACCTGTGGGATGCAGCAGAAGCAGTTCTAAGAGGGAAGTTTATAGCTGTACAAGCCTACCTCAAGAAACAAGAAAAATCTCAAACAATGTAACCTTACACCTAAAGGGACTAGAGAAAGAAGAAGAAACAAAACCCGAAGTTAGCAGAAGGAAAGAAATCATAAAGATCAGAGCAGAAATAAATGAAATAGAAACAAAGAAAACAATAGCAAAGATCAATAAAACTAAAAGCTGGTTCTTTGAGAAGATAAACAAAATTGATAAACCATTAGCCAGACTCATCAAGAAAAAGAGGGAGAGGGCTCAAATCAATAAAATTAGAAATGGAAAAAGAGAAGTTATAACAGACACTGCAGAAATACAAAGCATTGTAAGAGACTACTGCAAGCAACTCTATGCCAATAAAATGGACAACCTGGAAGAAATGGACAAATTCTTAGAAAGGTATAACCTTCCAAGAGTGAACCAGGAAGAAATAGAAAATATGAACAGACCAATCACAAGTAATGAAATTGAAACTGTGATTAACAATCTTCCAACAAACAAAAGTCCAGGACCAGATGGCTTCACAGGTGAATTCTATCAAACGTTTAGAGAAGAGCTAACACCCATCCTTCTCAAAGTCTTCCAAAAAATTGCAGAGGAAGGAACACTCCCAAACTCATTCTTTGAGGCCACCATCACCCTGATACCACAACCAGACAAAGATGCTACAAAAAAAGAAAATTATAGACCAATATCACTCATGAATATAGATATAAAAATCCTCAACAAAATACTAGCAAACAGAATCCAACAGCACATTAAAAGGATCATACACCACGATCAAGTGAGATTTATTCCCGGGATGCAAGGATTCTTCAGTATATGCAAATCAAGCAATGTGATACACCATATTAACAAATTGAAGAATAAAAACTATAGGATCATCTCAGTAGATGCAGAAAAAGCTTTTGACAAAATTTAACACTGATTTATGATAAAAATTCTCCAGAAAGTGGGCGTAGAGGGAACCTGTCTCAACATAATAAAGGCCATAGAGGACAAACCCACAGCAAACATCATTTTCAATGTTAAAAAACTGAAAGCATTTCCTCTAAGATCAGGAACAAGACAAGGATGTCCACTCTCACCACTATTGTTCAGCATAGTTTTGGAAGTCCTAGCCATGGCAATCAGAGAAGAAAAAAGGAATAGAAATTGAAAAAGAAAAAAGAAAACTGTCACTGCAGATGACATGATAGTATACATAGAGAATCCTAAAGATGCCACCTGAAAACCACTAGAGCTAATCAATGAATTTGGTAAAGTTGCAGGATACAAGATTAATGCACAGAAATCTGTTGCATTCCTATACACTAATGATGGAAAATCTGAAAGAGAAATTAAGGAAACACTCCCATTTACCATTGCAACAAAAAGAATAAAATACCTAGGAATAAACCCACCTAGGGAGACAAAAGACCTGTATGCAGAAAACTGTAAGACACTGATGAAAGAAATTAAAGATGATACAAATAGATGGAGAGATATACTATGTTCTTGGATTGGAAGAATCAACATTGTGAAAATGACTATACTACCCAAAGCAATCTACAGATTCAATGCAATCCCTATCAAATTACCCATGGCATTTTTTACAGAACTAGAACAAAAAGTCTTAAAATTTGTATGGAGGCACAAAAGACCCCAAATAGCCAAAGCAGTCTTGGGGGAAAACAGTGGAGCTGTAGGAGTCAGACTCCCTGACTTCACACTATACTACAAAGCTACAGTAATCAAGACAATATGGTACTGGCACAAAAACAGAAATATAGATCAGTGGAGCAGGAGAGAAAGGCCAGAGATAAACCCTTGCACCTATGGTCACGTAATCTATGACGGGATGCAAGGATATACAATGGAGAAAAGACAGTCTCTTCAATAAGTGGTGCTGGGAAAACTGGACAGCTACATGTAAAAGAATGAAATTAGGGCTTCCCTTGTGGCACAGTGGTTGAGAATCTGCCTGCTGATGCAGGGGACACGGGTTCGAGCCCTGGTCTGGGAAGATCCCACATGCCACAGAGCAACTAGGCCCGTGAGCCACAACTACTGAGCCTGTGCGTCTGGAGCCTGTGCTCTGCAACAAGAGAGGCCACGACAGTGAGACACCTGTGCACCGTGATGAAGAGTGGCCCCCGCTTGCCACAACTAGAGAAAGCCCTCGCACAGAAATGAAGACCCAACACAGCCAAAAATAAATAAATAAATTAATTCAAGTACCCTTAATTTAAAAAAAAAAGAAAAAGAATGAAATTAGAACACTCCCTAACTCTAAACACAAAAATAACCTCAAAATGAATTAGAGACCTAAATGTAAGACTGGACACTATAAAGCTCTTAGAGGAAAACATAGGAAGAACACTGTTTGACATAAATCACAGCAAGATCTTTTTTGATCCACCTCCTAGAGTAATGGAAATAAAAACAAAAATAAACAAATGGGACCTAATGAAACTTAAAAGCTTTTGCACAGCAAAGGAAACCATAAACAAGACGAAACGATAACCCTCAGAATGGGAGAAAATATTTGCATACGAATCACTAGACAAAGGACTAATCTCCAAAATACATAAACAGCTCATGCAGCTCAATGTTAGAAAAACAAACTACCCAATCAAAAAAGGGACAGAAGACCTGAATAGACATTTCTCCAAAGAAGACATACAGATGGCCAAGATGCACATGAAAAACTGCTCAACATCAGTAATTATTAGAGAAATGCAAATCAAAACTACAATGAGGTATCGCCTCACACCAGTTAGAATGGGCATCATCAGAAAATCTACAAACAAATGCTGGAGAGGGTGTGGAGAAAAGGGAACCCTTTTGCACTGTTGGTGGGAATGTAAATTAATAACAGCCACTATGGAGAGTAGTATGGAGGTTCTTTAAAAAACTAAAAGTAGAATTACCATATGATCCAGCAATCCCACTACTGGGCACATACCCAGAGGAAACCATAATTCAAAAAGACACATGCACCCCAGTGTTCACTGCAGCACTATTTATAACAGCTAGGTCACGGAAGCAACCTAAATGCCCATCGACAGATGAATGGGTAACGATATGGTACATGTATACAATGGAATGTTACTCAGCCATAAAAAGGAACGAAATTGGGTCATTTGTAGAGGCGTGGATGAATCTAGAGTCTGTCATATAGAGTGAAGTAAGTCAGAAAGAGAAAAATATCGTATATTAACGCATATATGTGGAACCTAGAAAAATGGTAGAGATGAACCAGTTTGCAGGGCAGAAATTGAGACACAGATGTAGAGGACAAACGTATGGACACCAAGGGGGGGAAAGCGACAGGGGGCGTGGTGGTGTGATGAATTGGGAGATTGGGATTGACATATATACACTAATAAGAACCTGCTGTATAAAAATATTAAATAAAATTCAGAAAATAAAAATAAAGTAAAAATAGAGTTAGTCCCATAATGGTTCCAAGGGATTACATCATTTTATTTTCTGTATAGTATGGATTTTAATTGTAACATGACCACTGAGGACACGTTTTACTCACGTTAAGTGATTTGATGAGTTGAAGTGAGGTGACATATGATGGATTCAGTGGAAGTTTAGATCAATTTGCATGTCGGTTGTATTTTATGGCTGACTTTAGAAAACTGTTTTAGATAGGATTTCTTGGTAAGTTAAAGGATTTAGGGGGATGATTATGAAATAATTGATTAAAAAGTATGCAATATTAGTTTTCACTGAAGTTAAGCTTGTATGAGTTCAATTTAAAACCTAATTCAATACTTTTAAGGTTTTATATTTCCCTGAACTTCTTTTGAAGTATTAATTTTGTCATGCTTGTCATTCTAATCTAATGATGATTTAATGTTTGCAAACCTGAATAAATTTGTAGGCAAGGAGTTCTGTGGTTTTAATCAATGAAGATTAAAATTTGGCAACTGAGATGATAAAAAATGAAACTTTTTAAATAGAAAATGAAAATAATGATTATACTTTAGCAATTATTTTATTAATATTCTTGTCTGTGACCAACATAATATCTTTCTCTTCTTCTTATTGAGTAACATTTAGAAGATGATTGAACCTTAAGCGAAGTAATTATTTCTAAATTGTGAAGAATATTTAAATTAGAACAGAATCTTTGTGCTCACATTCTTCCCCCTTTCCCTGAAACCTGTAATCTAGAGTTGCAAATAAAAACCAGGAAAATGCTAGACTACTTTAAAAAAGTCATCTACCCCTCCCCAGGAACCTGCACAGACAATAAAATTTTCTCTAAAGAAAGTATATCTTTACTTCATTATTACTTATTGATAGAAAAAATGTAGAGCTTAGAATGTCTATTAGATCAGTTACATGAAAAATGTCCTGGGTTAGATATCCAAGGGGCAGCAGCCCCTCTTCCAGGAGAATCCAGGAAGAGAATCCCCTCTTCCCCAGCAATCCAAGAGAGCCCAGTGTGGTATAACATTGCTTTTCTTTCTCAAAGATCTCATGACACTAAAAGACAATTAATACAATCCTTAAAAATGCATACAAGACATTTTATTGTAGTCCTTCACCTTTATTGCTCAGTGCCCTTCAGGGGTGAAAGGAGATATTCCAATGCAAAAAACAGATCTAAAAACCTAACTGAATAATAAGTAATAAATGATTCTTTAAAAAAAAAACTTCTATAGTTATTTCTCAGAATTGAGAGGTGGCTTTGGAGGTGGAATAAAAGATGAATGTGACATTTTCAAGGCTAAAATTTGACTTTTTAAAAAGGATGATTTAGCATAAAAACACAAATGTTTAATAGTATATGAAAAGTAAAACTTAAAAAATATGGAAATTTATGAAACCTGAAGTTCCCTGTCAGATGTCAGCAGTTAAAATTAGATATGATTAATTCAAAAAGAGGCATGTACCACAGTGTTCATTGCAGCACTGTTTACAATAGCCAGGACATGGAAGCAACCTAAATGTCCATCGATAGAAGAAGATGGAATATTGCTCAGATGGACTATTACAATGGAATATTACTCAGCCATAAAAAGAAACGAAATTGAGTTATTTGTACTGAGCTGGATGGACCTAGAATCTGTCATACAGAGTGAAGTAAGTCAGAAAGAGAAAAACAAATATCGTATGCTAACACGTATATATGGAATCAAAAAAAAAAATGGTACTGATGAACCTAGTGGCAGGGCAAGAATAAAGACGTGGACATAGAGCATGGACTTGAGGACCCAGGTGGGGAGGGGGAAGCTGGGGTAAAGTAAGAGTAGCATCGACATATATACACTACCAAATGTAAAATAGATAGCTAGTGGGAAGCAGCAACATAGCACAGGGAGATCAGCTCCATGCTTTGCGATGACCTAGAGACGTGTGATAGGGAGAGTGCGAGGGAGGTTCAAGAGGGAGAGGATATGGGGATATATGTATGCATATGACTGATTCACTTTGTTGTACAACAGAAGCTAACACAGTATTGTGAAGCGATTATGCTCCAATAAAGATCTATTTTTTTAAAAAAGTAAAAATTGGATATGATTAAGCAGAACCAAAAATTATTCACATAGGTTTGAGAAGCTTTGGCTGAATAGAAGCTTCATCTTTTGTAGTACTGGAAGTTACTAGTGAAGAAACCACATAGTTGACACCCCTGAAAGAGGTAATGTGTTGACAGTTGAGAATACCCCCTTACAAATGTGTGAGAGACTTGACAGTTTTCTTTATCATCTCATTTGATCTTCTCAATCGTGAAATATTGTTAGGGCAGGTGGAATTATTCTACATTTTACAGATGAAGAAATAGACTTAGCATAATTGTTATCCAAGGCTACATGGTCAACATTTGCAACTAACCTTCCCTCCAGATCTTTTGAAACCCTCCTTTTCCCCACAGTACTTTTAAGGTGCTGCATTGTATAGTCTTTTGATTCCTTTGATTTTATGCGTCATTAACACTAAGCCAAAAATTTGCTGCTAAGATCTATATGGCATTGTTATTTCATTTTCTCAATGAATAATCACTTCTGCCTAAAACATGTAACGAGGGTTATCATTTTATAGTTATCTGTCTTCCAGCTAAATTGGATGCCTTCATTTAAAGACAGAAGATAGAATGTGCCACGTATTCTGAATAATTTCTCTTTCTTTAGTCATAGCATATTCTAGACCCTCAGGTTTCTATATGAAAGAAGCCTCTTAAATGTGTGTGTTTCCTATTGTTGCTGAGTGTGTCCTTGCTGCCTGTGCCATCTGTACAATGTGGTCAGCTACAGAGACAGCGCCAGCCTCATGAAATGTCTGTTGGGAAGGCTGCTAGCCCATATGTTGGTTTAGTGTCGTGATCAAGAGTCTGGCTCTGGAGCAGGCTGTGTCTGGGTTCCACTCCTAGCCTGGTATTTGGTTGGTGTGGGGCCTCTCATCTTTACTGCCAGTGCTCATCTTTGATTTTTTATTTCCCCCCTCAAATTCTTAATCTTCCTCTCCAAAGAATCTTTTCCTCTCCCCTCAGACAACCATCATATCCCTGTTCTGAAAAGTTTATTCTTCACTGATTCCCTCATTGGCAGCAGTCCTGTTTCCCCTTTGCAGTAATTGTTGAGCCTTTTGACTGTGTAGTTCATGGTAGTTTTCAGTTGAGCCTCAACTGGTTACATACAATATAGTGAACCCATTTTTTCAAAAGATAAATAACGTTAAATTTCCCCTGAGTAAACATTCCATCCAAAACATATGTCACTTTCTTGCTTAAAAAACGGTAAAACTAATGTTTCTGCAGCCATGATTATACGTGAGGAACATGCAAGCTCTGGATCCAGCTTCCCACTAGAGACCACGATTACACTCCTTACAGACCTGTGGGGAAAGTCATGAACAATATCAGATCGTTTGGGGTGTAGTCAATCTTTCCCAGGACTGACTCGGTGGACAGAAATCAGTTATGTGCCAAGATACGTAAGCGAAATCCAAAATTCCACATGTCAATACTCAAACTGAATCTGTACAGGAATGCTACTGTGAGTCAGTGTGGCCAGGAATGTCCTGTGTTGGCTTAGTTACTACTTTCCAGTGGGGTTAAAAAAAATGTTTATCCTACTTTTAAATTTGTTTCTTAATGATCTGACACACTTTTGGATGAGTTATCAGAGTTTGCTTTATAGAACAGAAAAAAAATTTTTCATACATTATTTTTATTATCATGACTTAAACCTATCCGTTTTGTGAGAAGACGACTGTCAGAATGGCCAGCACAGCTCTAACTACACACATGAAGACCTCCTTCCCTACCAGAAGGCCCTTTTCTTATGCCAGAAGCATCTGAGGTGGATCAGAATGGGACATTAATTAAAATAACTCCTAAACCTATAGTGTATATTTTTTTAAGTTACAGCTCTATTGAGGTGTAATTGACATACAGCAATCTGAAAATATTTAAAGTATACAATTTGGTAAGTTTTGATATGTATACAATCATGAAATCATCACCACAATCAAGGTGGTGAACATATATATCCCTCCCCTCAAGTTTCATTGAGCTGAGTTGTAATCCCTCGAGCAGGTTCTTTGCACATTTCCCCATCATCAGACAATCACTGATCTGCTTTTAGTCACTGTAGTTTGCATTTTGTAGAGTTTTATTTAAAATGAAAGCATGTGGTATGTCTTCTAGCCTGATTATTTTGAGATTCATCTCTTTTGTGTGTATCAACTGTTCATTGTTATTGCCGTGTAAATATTACGTTGTGTGGATATACCACAATTTGTTTATCAGTTCATCTGTTGATGGATATTTGGAGTATTTCCAGGTCTGGGGTAGTACAAATAAAGCTGGTATGAACATTTTTGTATAAGTGTTTATTTGGACTTAGGTTTACATTTTTCTTGGGCAAGACATAAGAATGGGTGGTGGGATCATATGATAAGTATACTTTTTAAGGACACTGTTTCCAAAGTCTAGTTTCTTCACATCCATGCCAACACTTCATATGGGCAGTCTTTTTAATTTTAGCAATTATAATAAATGTGTAGAGGTATCTCGTTATGGTCTTAGTTTGAATTTCCCTAATGACTAGTGATTTTGAGCATCTTTTCATGTGCTTGTTTGCCATACATATATCTTCTTTGGTGAAGTATCTTTTCAAATCCTTTGTCCAGTTGAAATTGGGTTGTTTGTTGAATTTTGGAAGTTCTTTATTTATTTTAAAAGCAAGTATATCAGGTATGTACTTTGCAGAAATTTTTTTCCAATCTGCACCTTTTCATGTTCTTAATGTCTTTTGAGGAGTAGAAGTTTTTAATTTTGATGTGGTCCAGTTTTCCAGTTTGTCCTTTATAGATTGTGCTTTTGGTATCATATCTAAGAAACCTTTGTCTAACCCGAGATCACAGATATATTCTCCTAAGTTTTATTTTAGGATTTTTTTAGTTTTCGTCTTATGATCCATTTTGAATTAATTTTTGTATACAGTGTGAGGGATAGATCTTCCTCCCTCCCTCCCTCCCTCCCTCCCTCCTTTCCTCCCTTCCTCCCTTCCTTCTTTCTGTCCTTCCATGGCTATCTTCTCGTTCCAGCACCATTTGTTGAAAAGGCTCTCTTTTTCTCCACTGAATTGCGTTTGTACTTTCTGAAAACCATTTGTGCATGTGTGTATGGGTTTATTTTGGGACTCTCTATTTTGTTCCATTGATCTATTTGTCTCTCTGTATACCAGTACTACAGTGTTTTGATTACAGTAGTTTTACGATAATTCTTGAAGTTAGGTTGCGTTAGCCTTCTGGCTTTGTTCTTCTTTTGTACTCCTTTTCCAGAGTTGTTTTGGCTATTCCATATGAACTTTTAGAACCAGCTTGTCATTTTCTACCTAAAGTTCTGGTAGGATTTTGATTGAGATTACATTGAATTTATAAATCAGTTTGGGGAGGATTGACATCTTAACAAATATTGAGCCTTTCAAATGATGAACAGGGTCTCTGGATCTCTGAAATTTAAAACAGGTATCTGAGTTTAAAATGTAAAACACTCAGGATCACTGATCAGGAGACAAAGCAAAGGGATACCTTGGGTGCCTCATAGTTAGATTAAACAGGACATTGGGAATTGGTCTTTTTTCACCTTAGTTTTGTTCAGATATAATTGACATATAGCACTGTATAAGTTTAAGGTGCATAGTATAATGACTTGACTTACATCATGAAATGATTACCACAGTAAATTTAGTGAACATCTATCATTGCATATAGATAAAATTTAAATAATAGAAAAATATATTTTTTTCCTTTTGATGAGAACTCTTAGGATTTACTCTTAACAACTTTCATATGTAACATACAGTAGTGTTAATTATATTTATCATGTTGTACACTATATCCCTGGTACTTATTTATCTTATAACTGGAATTTCATACCTTTTTTTTTTTTTTTTTTTTTGCGGTACATGGGCTTCTCACTGCTGTGACCTCTCCCATTGTGGAGCACAGGCTCGGGACACGCAGGCCCAGCGGCCATGGCTCACAGGCCCAGCCACTCCACGGCATGTGGGATCTTCCTGGACCGGAGCACGAACCCGTGTCCCCTACATTAGCAGGTGGACTCTCAACCACTGTGCCACCAGGGAGGCCCAGGAAGTTCATACCTTTTGACCACCTTCATCCAATTCCTCCTCCCCACCAGCTTCTGGTAACCACAGATCTGATCTCTTTTTCTATGAATTTGTTTGTTTGTTTTTTGAAGTATAATTGACCTACCTCACTATGTTAGTTCCTGGTACATAACACAGTGATCTGACATTTCTGTACATTTCAAAATGCTCACCATGATTAGTTACCACCTGTCACTATACAGAGATATTACATAATTGACTGTGTCCCCCACACTGTGCATTTCATACCCATGACTCATTTATTTTATAACTGGAAGTTTGTACTTTTTAATCTCCCTCTCCTCTGGCAACCACTTGTTTGTTCTCTGTATCTGTGACTCTTTCTATTTTGTTATGTTTGTTCATTTGTTTTATTTTTTTAGATTTCACATGTAAAGTGAAATCATATAGTATTAGTCTTTCTCTGATTTATTTCACTTAGCATAATGACCTCTAGGTCCATCCGTGTTGTCACAAATGACAAAATTTTGTTCTTTTTTATGGCTGAGTAATATTCCATTCTTTATCCTTTCATCTATTGATGGGCACTTAGGTTACTTCCATATCTTGGCTATTGTAAATAATGCTGTAGGGAACATGAGGGTGCAGATATCTTTTCAAATTAGTGTTTTCATTTTCTTTGGATAAATGCCAGGAATGGAATTGCTGGATCACATGGTAGTTCTGTTTTTAATTTTTTGAGGAATTGACATACTGTTTTCCATAGTGGCTGCACCAATTTACGTTCATTTATGTTTACGTTCCCACCAACAGTGCATGAGGGTTCCCTTTTTCCACATCCTCACCAACACTTGTTATTTGTTGTCTTTTTGGTAATAGCTGCTCTGACAGGTGTGAGGTGATATCTCATTGTGGTTTTGATTTATGTGGGAATTGGTCTTTTTGCTTAATTTGCTTGACCAGTTCTCCACAGAATTTTCATTTAATATGAAATGTCTAAATATTCGCTGTCTTACTCAGTAGAAACCTCAAGCCCTCCACAAGCATCCTTGTCCCACAGATGCCAGTCACCCATACATAAATAGGTATACTCAACTAGCCTGCTGGTACCACACCAGATGGTGAGTGTTTTGGGTGAGACTAAGAGGGATTTAAGCCAGAGATCCAAGAATATTCAAATCCTCCCTTGATCAGCTACCTCTCTTGGGAATTTCCTGCAGGAAAGGCAAAGGAATACATGCAACAAAGATTAATTATTATTAATAAGAGCAACATAATTCTGTTTATGAAAGAAAGAGGTCAGATACCACAAGTATTTAGATAACCGTGCCTTTTATAGAATATAGCTTTTCATATTGGGGCTTCACATTTTTCTGAAGGAGTGTTGATTATAGTATGAGACTAAGCTGTGACTCAGTGGGATTGTTTATCACCACCATAACTGGTACCCACAATCCTGCTTAGTCAGTTATATAAAGGTAACAAATGGAATGGTGACTGGTCATTGCAAATTAACCACAAGTTCTTAAAGGACAGGTCAGAACCTATTTGTTGTTGAATATGTGCTTATGCTGTCCTCTTACATGTAGAATACATCTCTTCGAACTAGGGTAGTGTTGTGGTTGAGGGCATGAAGTTGGCTTGCCTGGGTTCAAATTCCATTCTGCCTTTGTGCATTGGGGAGTCAGTTTCTCTATGCCTCTTTTCTTTAAAGGATACAGAAAATTGTAATCATAGAATGGAGAGTTTAAAAGTGAATATTTGGGTTTAGTGTGCTTGGTACATTTTGTGTTTTTAGCACAATATATTTTTTCAACTTTTTATCTTTCATTTTGTATGTTCTTGTTGCCACTGACTACCTCTGAAAATGTGAACTGCGTGTTCTGTGAACGGCTTTTGCTTTACTTTCTGTAAATTATTTGTTCTACTCACCCTGTCTCACCTGTTATATTCCCTCTTACTTTTTTGACCTTTTCACCTCAGTCAGCCTTCGCTTTCACTTCAAAACTAATTTCTTCTAGGAAGCCTGCCCTCCCGTACCACAAATGACTTATAGATTAGAGTCTATGCTATTACTTACATAACCACACAAACAACCTATCCATATCCAACCTGTAAAAATAAAAAGCCAAATGCTTTTTTTCTACTCCAAAGCAAAGAGAAAAGTTTTAGGGTTCTATCCTTAGCATGTAACGTAGAGTTCAAAATATTTTTTGTCCTATATAGTAATGCTGAGAGTATTTAATAAACATTGACAAAAAATTAGCCATGTGGTAGATAGTTTTCTGCCAATTAATAATTTATTTAGCTGCAGAATGAATTGTCAGTTTAAGAGCTAACAGTACTTATTTCTGACAATTTTAAAATAGGAATAAGACAAAATACTAAACAGAGGTAAGAGTAGCTTGAAACCCCTTGATGTCAAATATGTTAAATTTGAAATAGTTGAAGGCTAGAATCCAAATTCAGAAGTAATTAAGCAAAATAGTTGACAGATAATCAGCCATGCTAATAAAATTTGTATACCCTGAATATTTTCCAGCTTGTAAGTAACTGCACAGATGATGTGATCTGATTTTGTCACTAACTGCTGGTTAATGAAGGAGATAGTGACTAGTTACAAAATCCGTAGTGCTAGATGAATACCGAGTTTAAGTATTTCCCATACAGCTCGCATAAATAAGAGCCCTGATACTAGTGTGATTTGTGTTATTTTCTTCCTCTGTGATTGTCAAGGGGAAAACTGAATTTGTTAAGTTCAGCTTTGAGTGACCTTGAAGATAGTAAATCTATTTCTGTTTTTTGCTCAGCAAGCATAATGACTTTTATTTTTAGATTCTTTTCTTATAAATGTAGTGTCATCAGGCTAGGGGTATCACCATTGGAAGTTTAAAAGAAAGTGCAAACAGATAACGTCAAGTTCAATTAAAGCTAAGCAGAACATGATCTGCCAATATGACTTGAAGACCTGAATGCAATTAACATAAATAGTTTAATAACAAAAGAGCATTATTCATTATCTTCATATAACGTGGCATTTACTTTGTTTTTTTGGTGGTTTTTTTTTGCGATACGCGGGCCTCTCACTGTTATGGCCTCTCCCGTTGTGGAGCACAGGCTCCGGACGCGCAGGCTCAGTGGCCATGGCTCACGGGCCCAGCCGCTCCGCGGCACGTGGGATCTTCCTGGACCGGGGCACGAACCCGTGTCCCCTGCATCGGCAGGCGGACTCTCAATCACTGCGCCACCAGGGAAGCCTGGCATTTACTTTTAACACAGAAGAGAAATACTATTCGGATGGTGAGTGAAATTCCAAGCATGAACCAAAGGCTGTATTAGGTGTTTCACTTCAGGGCACGTACTCGCTAGCCATCATGAGCCCTTGCTTTGGGTGTCATTCATCTGTTCTATCAGCCAGTGATTATTGAGAGCTCACTGTATGCCAGGCACTAAACTAAGTGCTGGGGATGCAGTAGTGAGCCAGAGGGTTCCGTATCTCTAAGCAGCTAATACTCTAGAGGGAGGTGGGCAAGTAGTCACTCCAGAGATGCTAACTGTGGTGGGTGTTGTGAAGGGCTGGGACATTTTGTTGTCATTGCTGCTGGAGGTCCAGAAAGGGTTTCTTGAGGATGGACCGCTTAAATTGCAATCTGAAGTGGACCAGGTGAAAAGGGAGGGAAGAGTGTGCAGGAGAGGAACAGCTCACGTGGAGTCCTGTGGTGGGAGAGAGCAGCCAATGCACTTAGTATCTGAGGCACTTACCTGAGGCACTTAGAGAAGACCGGTGAAGCTCGGAGCAGAGAGCAGGTCAGGTACAGATGGTTCTGGGGAGTTAGGTAAGGCCCTCAGCCTGCAGGGCCCAGAAAGCCAGTTTCAGGAGATGTGTCTTTATGCTGTAATAAGGGCAAAGGGAATCCATTGGAAGGGTTAAGGAAAGGAGGGAACATGATCAAACTTGAGTTTTGATAAAAATCTCTATGGCTGCAGCTGGAAAATGGATTGAAATGAGCCAAAGTAGATGTGGACTAGAGCAGTTAGGAAGCAATTACAGTTGTTCTGGCAATAAGCATGGAAGCCTGACAAGAAGCAAAAAGATTCAGGAGATGCCGTTGTGCAGCCTTCCCATCCGTGTCCTCTGTCTCCCTAATAGGCTGCTGTAGCGCTTTCACCTCTGCAGAAATCTTTACCCTGCGCTGCTATTCTCCTACGTACTTTCTCCCCTGGAAAGGACAACTTGGTCTAGTTCTGCCCTGATTTATAAGATGGAGATGATTGATATCTCCTGGGCCCAGGCCCCAGCTCTTTGCTTTTTTCCTTGGGTGGGCTCTCTCTGTCTCTGCAGTAGAGGAGTCCTCCAGTATTTATGCTTGTCTGCCAGCGAGTTTTGCTTGTTCGACGTCTCCACGTGGATGTCTCCCCGAGCTCTCCAGCTTCACGTGTGCTTAGTGCCCCTTTGATTTTCTTTTTCCCAAACTGGTTTCTCTACCTCCTCCTCACCTTTTCTCTCTTACTCATTTTTTTTTCTTACTCATTTTTGTATTCCTGTGTTTAGGGTAATACATATTCGTTGACTGAGTGGCTGAATTCAACATATAATTTCAGTAGTAGGTAGTTCTAAGAAGAGGGTAGGCTCTTTCCTTACTCCATCCAAGAATAAGAAAACTCCATTCATTTTACCAGAAAACTGTAGTTTTCCAAAGTTCTTTTAAAAGTGTGCCACTCAGAACTGGGCACACTCTTATTGTCCCCTGCTCTCCTTGGATAATCCCACTTCCTTGCTCCCCTCCCTAGCTGTGTATATTTCTATTCTACAGTCAGTTGTTAGATTGCTATCCTTGATGGATATTCTATTTTCGATAGGCCAATATCCAGCTTGATTACATACAGCCTTATGTAAAGCAACGATCCCCATTTGCACAGATGACTCATTGAGGGGAGGCTGGAACTTGTTACTGCTGAATGGTGAGGAAAGTCTTTTGTCTTCTCTGAGACCACCCCAGAGGGATGGGAGGAATGGTACCATGGTACAGGGCAACAGTGGCAATCTAGGCAGCCCACTTGGCTTCTACTTACAGGAATGTGGTTTGTGGGTTTTTTTTTCCTGAGGTATTTTGCCGGAGTAGAGTGGTTATTGTCTAAAGGTTTTCTGTCTTGTTAGGTTGTGTCCTTCCTTGTGCTTTGGTATTAGAGATAAGATTTTCTTGGAGACTTTTTTGTCTACTCCCGTTGGTTTTTCTAGGTTACCATCTTCAGCGTCTGATCTGGGATGAGGAGAAAAGAAAACCAAAAGAATATACTGCTGTGTCATTCTTTGGGTCCTGGGGTCCCTAGCCAATCTTACTTGTTCTTTCCACCTTTCTGGGGCTTTTATGATTGTTTTCTATATTAGGTTCAGAGTTTTTAGCTGCACTTAGCAGGAGGAATAGGGAAAAGTATGTGTACTCCATCTTGGTTTGGAGCTGGAGGTCAGGAAGCTTTCCTTAATTGTATTTCTTTTAAATAAAGTTTGCACATTAAATCAGAATATACTCTTAGGGTAAAGGAATGTTCAGCCAGTTTAACTTATACATGTTTTATGCATATTTGTGTGTATTTTGTTTTGTTTTTGGAATTTTTAATAGCCTCGGTATAAATCTGAAATTTTGCTAATAATCACAGTATCGGTTACTATAATTCATGGTGCACCTGCTATGTGCTTGACATGCTGTGTGCTATCTCTAATCTTCTCTAGACCTCCATGCATTAGGTTGTATTATCTCTGTTTTGTGCATGAAGAGCTGAGGCTCATGGAAGTAGATTAACTTAGCCGAGGTCACAAAATGAAGAAATGGTTGCATTAGGTACAGACCAAAGTTTGTCTAATTCTAAAATATTTGCCCATTGCCTTTATCATACAGTTGGAGAAAATTGGATTAAAATCTTAGAGTTAGCAAAATTTCCACTAGCCTTCCTCCCCCTCGAAATTAAAATTACTTTCTCAGTGCTTTGTTTGACTTACGATTAAAGTAGAATTTAAAAAGGAGTAAAAAAGAGAGTATGAGTGAGAACAACCAACTTCCAGAAACTTTATCAAGTTAAATATTTTGGATCCACTCAAACTCTATCAAGTCTCTGTTTTTAATTTTCTCTAGTAGATTCCTGACATTGTATTGTAAAATAGCATTTGTAGAACAAGTTAACAATGACTTTAAGCAATACCTGTTTTCAAACAAGATTAAACTGTATTTGAACTCAGTCCTTGAGGAATAAATAATATTAAATCAGTGGCACTGTGTAGGATTAGGTTAATATTCCAGGGTATTGTTTAAGCTACAAGTACAGTATTTTTGGATGTTAAACTCTACCGTCAAGTGTATTTGCTTATGAGATTATTGCTTTACCATGAATTTATTCTCTTCAAATTCTTTTTCAGACTTACAAAAAGTCTTCATGTGGCTCATCTTTTTAGAGACCATGTAATCAATAGAACAGCTTTCAAGAAAAAAGTTGAGAAAAAGATGAATTTCTTGAAGGGACAGTTAATGAAGTGATGTGAAATATGAATAAATCTGGTGTGCTGGGTTTTAGGTCCCTTTTTTGTGCAAGTGACAGGTGACAGAGCTCTGAACTTGAAATCTTATTTAAATCTTAGAGGATGGAGATAGACTCAATCTCATTTTAAAAGTGTTCTCAGCAGGTTTGTAATTCACTATTAGTTATATCTGTTTTAATATATTAAATATTATATATTAAACTACATTAGAGGAAACAATTTTTATATTTAATATTTTCTTTAATTACAAGAGTGAAATAATTGTAACATTTGAAGCGATTAACATATAATGAAGGAAAAGTTACTTTTCCCCAGCAGCCTCCTCTTCACCCTCTCTCCCTCTCCCCAACTAATGTTAACATTGGAGGGTTTATCTTTCCATATCTTTCTCCATGTTCAAGTACACACACACACATACTTACTTTCATATACCCATATACATTTCAAATGTATTAGACTTCATTAATAGTAATATGTAAAATGGGATCATTCTGTATACATGAGTCTTCAGATTGCCTTTTTCATCTCCTTCTTCCGGGACAATAGATATACATCAAAGTTTTTAAAAATTAACTACAGTATATGGTGTCTGTAGTATGGATGGTCGGTTTATGCAGTCATTCCCTATTGTTGGACATTTCAGTAGTTTCCTGTGAGATTTTCATTTTTGCTTTAAGTGACATTTTCTGACTGTTCATCATGTTGAACATCTCCAACATTTTTTATTGGCCACTTTAGTTTGGTCTGTGAATTTCCTCTATGTTATTTGCCTATTTTTACATTGAGTTGTCTTTTTCTTTTCAGTTTGTGGGAGTGCTTTCTGTATCAGGTATTAACTCTTTGATCATTTATTTTGGAAGTATTTTTTACCAGTATATAAATTTTTGAAGTGGTTTGTTATTATTTTGCTATAGAATAAATACAAAAAATATGTTATCACAGTTATCTATCTATATTGTGGAGAGTTTCCTGTCTTCCCTAGTTCTGCTCCTAAATTCTCCTAGTCTGAATGTTACTGTCTTATTTTTTTGATATGGAAATCTTTAAGTCATCTGGAATTTACTTTTTTAAAAAAAAATTATTTTTGGCTGTGTTGGGTCTTTGTTGCTGCGTGCAGGCTTTCTCTAGTTGTGGCGAGCGGGGGCTACTCTTGTTGCGGTGCATGGGCTTCTCATTGCAGTGGCTTCTCTTGTTGTGGAGCACAGGCTCTAGGCACACAAGCTTCAGTAGTTGTGACACGCAGGCTTCAGTAGTTGTGGCTCATGGGCTCTAGAGCGCAGGCTTAGTAGCTGTGGCACACGGGCTTAGTTGCTCCGCGGCATGTGGGGTCTTCCCGGGCCAGGGCTCGAACTCATGTGCCCTGAATTGGCAGGCGGATTCTTAACCACTGTGCCACCAGGGAAGTCCTGGAATTTACTTTTATGTATGGTGAGATACAAGGGCCAACCTTTGCCTTTTTCTTGATAGCTAGTCATTTATTATGCTAATGGCTTTTACTAAATAAACCATCCTTTCCCCCTCTAAATTTAAATGCCATCAGTGTTCTTTTAAAATACTTAAATGATTACATTTTTTCTCCAGCTTAACCCATTTTCAGAAAGGTAATGACTTTTTAAAAGCATGATTTAGTAAATTGGAAAGGTTATTTCTCTGTGCTCAAATGTCAAATGCTACCTGATAACTCTTTATTGTTGCTGACTAAAATTGCAAGCACAAGAAGGATTACTGCTGTGAACAAATCCACTAATCAGGATGTAACTTAACAATTTAAAGACCCTGGGTAACAAAGGGAAAATTTGAGCTATTCATTCAGTGCCTCTACAAAAGCAGTAACACATAAGCACAGTAAAGAAAATAATTTATTCAATATAAGAATGAAATCTCTTTTTTTCTTTTCACACATACACAGAGAAGTTAGGTTCACAGAAGCCTTTCTCTTCTTTCATGGCATAAGCTACGTAGGGATGGCTCTCCAAGAAAGACGGTTGCGGTTTGGGCTCGGGGCACCTCAAAGCTGCTCCTCCAGAGGGTTCTGAAGGCAAGCCCTCTACCCCCAGTTCTATTTGGGCTCATCTTTTAAGTGTGCCCTGCACAGAGAGGTCAAATCTGGGCATCTGTTACTTTCATTCATTGTAGAAATAAGTCCTTGGACTTGGTGCTACCACATCATGCTTTCTAAAATCTTCCTGCTGAGGAATGCTGATTGGATTTATCCACCATCATACAAGGAATGAAAGAGAGGCAGAGGTGACTTCAGTATCTCTAATCAGGAGGCAGCAGCAAGAATCATATCAATTACAGATTTGAGAAGATTTGGTTATATATTACATTATTGTGATAGATCATCTTTAATTAGAAGTAGACTGTTGAAGTCTGTTCAGAACACTTTACTGAACAGCTTAACTATCTGGCAGTAGGGACCTAAGTAAATAGAATACACTATATTCCTAGATGGAACAGTATGTAAGTATTAAATATTATATTTTTGATGAATATTTATAGTTGATAAATATTCTCACAATATTATTTTTCATGATAAATTAGCATCTACAGTAGATATCCAGCATTTAAGCTCAAAAGATACCAAGTAGCAAAGAGACTTGTGTGACTAATTTGTTCATTTTCATTTACTAAATAAAACTGACTGAAATGGAATAGTCAGAAAGGTAAGAAAATAGGAGGAGAGCAGTTTTTTGGAGGCCAAAGGAGGAGAAAGTTTTCCAAGGGGAAGCAGTAGTTAGTGTGGTCATTTGGCTCAGAGAGTTCACGTCAGCTCAGTCCTTAAAGGTGTCTGTTGGATTTGGCAACAAAGAGGTTATCAGTGGTGTAGGCCAGACCAGGTTCCTGAAGTGGCACTGAAAGATGGTAGCTTAAAGGGACTGTATAGAGGATGGGAGATGAAGTGGAGACAAATATACTAGTATTTTATTTCAGTAGGTTGGCTATAAGAAAAGTGGACAATACAATAGCAAGAAGGAGATGATGTAGGGCTGAGGGAGGGGTGTGTGTGTGTGTGTGTGTGTGTGTGAGAGAGAGAGAGAGAGAGAGAGAGAGAGAGAGAGGGAGAGAAAGATGAACAAGACTTGAGCAATGTCCTAAGTTTCGGGAATAGAGAGTGAAAATAAAGGAGATGACGGAGGTAACTGACACAAGGTCCCTAAAGAGATGAGGGAGCATGGAGCTCTATTAAAAAATAGGGGCCCCTTTCCCACTGTGTCTGCAGAGACAAATGAAAAGATGAGCATGTAAGGTGCAGGCAAGTTTGAGTCAGAGGCGAAGTAGGCAGGAGGAAGAATGAAGACAGCTGCATTTTCTTTTGTGAATTAAGAGATGCCATCTGAGGACAGAGAGAGGAGAGATGGAGGGCTTGGGGACTCTGGGTCAGGGAGGGGAGCTGCCTAGCAAACGTGCCTCAGCACAAGATCTGTCTCCTCGGTCCTGTTGATGTATTGACGTGGAATCGGAATTAAGTAGATTTAATTTAATTTCCATTATCTTTCACTGCATAAGATGTTTGCTAATGAGAATTTATATTTAATGTAGGACTGAGTAATTTACTGAAATTTAAGCTAAAGTAAATATTTGATGAACAAAACACATAAAATTAAATAGTTCCATCAGAGTTCAGGAACTCTGCTCTACCTGATTACTTTGCGTTTTCCAATATTAACAGTTTTTCTCTCTAACTATGAACCAACTGTATATGGCCAGTCAAACCAGTGCAGTAGGGAAGAAACTTGGGTCAGTATATGAAGACATTGCTTTGGGCAGTTGCCAAGAAAATGGGCCCCAAGCAGGGGTGTTAACACAGTGTATAGGTGTTTCTGCTTATGAGCTGTGAATAATATTGATTTTTTTCATATATAGTAAAAATAATTTGTTCAAAACTCATTACCGTTAGTAAACTGGTGTCTTAGAACCAGGAACAGAGGACTAAACTTTTTATTGAGTTAAACTGTGTAAATTTGTCAAGGGTCATTGAAATGGACTCAGATGATTAAAATTAATTGTTACAGACATTTTTATATCTTATCTGTTTAACATATTTGGGGCCTTTGTCATGTCAGCTTTCTTTAGAACAGGTGGAATGTCATCTAAGCTCTTCAGAATAAGTAGTTACTTTCCTAAGGATTCTAGAATGATGTTGCCATCTCAGATTCTTAGATGCTGGCTGTACATTGCTTTTGCTAGGCATCTGGTTTCTTTCTGCCACTTTTTAGAAGCAGGTGATTGATACTAGAAACTGGCAGGTTGGGAGTTATGTACCTATGTATCAATAACATAGATTTATTAATTCATTTTGAATCATAGGGAAGTTCTTACAGTAAACATCCCTGGAATAAAGTTAACCTTGTGATTGTTGTATCAAAAGTAAAAAGCAAGAAAGTTATTTGGAAAATGCATTAATAACAGAACAAAACATTTACTACTAAAATGTCACATTAAGAAAACTCTTAATTTTGTATATATTTGCTTCAATACTTAGAGCTCATAATGCTGTCTTGCAAGTATTAAAATAATGAAAATATTTGCCAACCTGCTGTGTTATATTAGAGAAACACTTCCTACAGTATTGTCCTATTTATGGTGACATTTAGAATTCAAAGGAATACATGTAGTTATGTGAATTATCCTTCTTGTGGGAATTTCCCTTTCTTCATCCATCACCCTGTTAGAACTTCCCATTGTTTACTTTTTCCAAAAGTCTTGTAAGGTTTCTGATGAATCAGATTTCTGTTGCTATTCCTGCTGAGATATCCCTTCCTTCTCTCCCTGTTTTTGTTTTCTGGCTATTTCTGTTTCTGTTTTTTCCCAGCACAGAGCACGGTTTCATTGTGAAGCCCTTATTGATGTCAGTTGCCTCATTCAACCATGAGAAAACTACACGCGACTGTTATTTTTAATGCCACCACTCCCTTTGTCCCAGCATTGCTTCCTCAGCTCCATCCTGACCCCATGATAGAACTGACCCTGTGTCCCTGCCCCTCTGTCCACATCCTACTACTGGTGTCTGGAACTGTGGCAGGGCTTAGACCCAGTGTACTCTGCCCACTTCTTCCAAACTTGCTGAAGCCCCTGTACCAGTGCCTGAGTAGGGTGAGTGCCTTGGTGCTGTGGGAGTCCTCTTTCCTAGTACTTAGGACAGTGGCTCTGAAACTTGACTATGCATGAGATTTGCTGGCATGTAAAGAATGCAGATCCCTGTTCCCCACAGTCAGAGATCCTGATTCAGTAGCTGTGATAGGCTGAAAAATGTCCCCCCGCAAGATATCCCACATCAGATCCCCAGAATCTGTGAATTTTACCTTATTTGGAAAAAGGGTTTTTGCAAATGTGAATAAATTCAGGATCTAGAGATGAGGAGATCACTCTGGATTATGTAGGTGGGCCCTAAATGCCATCACAAGGTACTAATAAGAGAGACGTACAGAGAAGACAGAAGAGGGGGGTAGTGTGACCAGGCAGAGGTTAGAATGATGCTACCACGTGTAAAGGGCTGAGAGCCACCAGAAGCTGGAAAGGGCAAGGAGCAAAATTTCCCTTAGAGCCTCCCTTAGAAGGAGGGCAGCCTCCCTTAGAAGGAGGGCAGCCTCCCTTAGAAGGAGGGCAGCCTCCCTTAGAAGGAGGGCAGCCCAGCCAACACTGTGATTTCAGACTTCTGGCCTCCAGAAATCTAAAAGGGTGCATTTCTGTTGTCTTAAGTACCCAGTTTGCGGTATTTGTTATGGTAGCCACAGGAACTGATATGATAGCTTTGGGTAGAGCCCAGGAATATGCATTTTTAAGCAAACACCTGGGTAATTTCAATGCAGGTGTTCATCTCACTACACTTGACACATGTTGGCTTAGGAAGGACTATCAGCTTGTGTTCTTTGACCTTCAGCCAGTGTAAGATGATGCCTTGCATCTCAGGTGGACATTGGGACTGTGGTATTTCTTAATAGAGCTGAGAGACAGTGGTGTACTCGACAGTTCTAGAACTGTAATTCAGGTACATTTGGATTAACGTATATTGGATTAGTCTAGATCTATAAAGTAATTTCATTCATTATTCAATTTTGCTACAAAGCATGGCTGTGAGATAGGAGAGGAAGAAAGGGAAAATTTAAGAATTTTAGGTTATGTGGCTTTTTTATGTTGAGAACTTTGTCATTTTCATTAAAATGCTAACTTTTTCATTATAATTTACTTCTATTTGTAGTAATTAACAACTGCTTTCTTATTTATTATATAAATCTGGAGCCAGGGTTGGTTGGTTGTCATTTATTTATACATGTTTTTCTGCAAAACTCTGAGGCAGTAAGAATATGTAAATACAATATGCATAAGAGAAAACCAAGTCCCAAGATAAAATTGATATAGCTAGATCATAAAAATCAACTCACTTTCTAGAGTTTCATCTTTATCATGCTTTTTGATGTTAAATTTATTGTTTTTTTCTTTTAATTTTCCCTTTAAAAATGAACTTTTATTGGTATTAATAAATGTATTTAGATTTTTTCAAGCTTCCCCGGATTTACTTGTCATTTGTGTTGTGTGTGGGTGCGTGCACGCACGTGCGCACATTCTATGCAATTTTATCACAGATGTAGGTTTGTGTTTCTGTAGTCAAGATACATAGTTCTATTACTACAAGGGTCCCTTGTTGTGCTTTCATAACCATCCCCTCCCCAATCCCTAATCCACGGCAATGATGAATTTGTTTTCCATTTCTGTACGTTGTCATTTCCAAAATGTTATAGTATGTAACCTTTTAGGAGTTTCTTTTTCAGTCAGCATAATTTTCTAGGAAGTCATCTAAGTTGTTGTGTTTATCAATAGTTCATTCCTTTTTATTGCTGAGGAGTATCCCATGATATTAATCTGCTATGGTATGTTTAACCATTTGCCTGTTGGCGGACATCTGGGTTATTTCTAGTTTTTGGCTATTGTCAGTAAAGCTGCTGTGAACATTTATGTGCAGGTTTCTGTGTGAACGTAACTTTTCATTTCTCTGGGGCAATGCCCAAATGTGCAGTTGCTGTGTTGTATAGTAGTTGCATATTTAGTTTTATAAGACACTATCAAACTATTTTCCAAAGTGGCTGTGCCATTTTAGTATTCCACCAGCAATGTATGAATGGCACAGTTTCTCTGCATTCTTGCCAGTACTTGGTATAATCATTTTTTAAATTTAGACATTCTGGTAAGTGTGTAGTAATATCTTATTGTGATTTCACAGTGTTCTAATGGTTATTGATGTTGAACATCTTTTGATGTCTGTTCATGTTGTTTGCCCATTTTATGATCAGGTTGGCTTTTTTTTCTTTTTATTGTTGAGGATTTTTTGGTTTTTTTTGGCCCCACCGTTCAGCTTGCTGGATCTTAGTTCCCTGACCAGGGATTGAACCTGTGCCCTCGGCAGTGAAAGCGCAGAGCCCTAACCACTGTGCTGCCAGGGAATTCCCTACTGTTGTTCTTTATTGGATATGTGGGTTTGCAAATATTTTCTCCCAGTCTGTAGTTTTTTTCATCCTCTTAACAGGGTCTTTACAGAGCAAAAGTTTAAAATTTTGATGAAGTCCAATTTACCAGTTTTTCCTGTATGGATTTATGTGTTTTTAGAATCAAGTCTAAGAATTATTTTCTTACCATTAGTTCTGGAAGATTTTCCCCCTATTTTTTCTAAAACGTGCAGAGTTTTAAGCTTTATACTTACATCTGTGTTCCATTTTTAGTTAATTTTAGCATAAGATGTGACACTTTAGGTTGAGGGTCTTCTTTTTTTTTTTTTTTTTTTAAACCCATGGTTGCCCAATTGTTCCAGCTCTGTGTATTGAAAAGACTGTTCATTCTTTCATTGAGTTGTTTTTGCATCTTTGTCAAAAGTAAGTTGGGCATAGTTATGTGTATACATTTCTGGGTTCTCTGTTTTGTTCCATTGATCTGTGTATCTGTCCTGCTGCCAATACCACACAGTTTTGATTAATGTAGTATTATAGTACAGCTTAATATTGGGTAATGTGATTCCTTTCATTTTGTTCTTCTCTGTCAAGATTATTGTAGTTATTCGCCTTTTCATGTAACTTTTTGAATAATCTTGTCTATGTCTGCAATGTCTGTTTGTACTGGGATTGTGATAGAAGTCATGTTAGACCAATAGATCAGTTTGGGGGAATTGATTGACATTCTTCAAGAAAAGGTTTATTAGTGATGAATTCTTTCAGTTTTCCTTTGTCTCAGAATGTTTTTATTTTTTCTTCATTTCTCAAGGATAATTTTGTTGATATAGAAGTTATGGTTGACAGTTTTTTTCTTTCAGCACTTGAAAAATATGTCAGTTCCTTCTGGCCTTCATGGTTTCTGCTGAGAAATCTGTCATTTGAGTTGTTATCCCTCTGTAGGTAAGTGTTGTTTCTCTCTCACTGATTTCAGTAATTTTTAAGTTTTCATTAATTTGTCTTGATATGGACTTTTTGGCATTTATCCTTTTTGGGATTCATTCAGCTTCTTGAATCTGTAGGTTTTATGTTTTTTTGGCTAAATTTGGGAAATAGTCATTATTTCTTCATATACTCTTTTCTGCCCCCACAAGCTTTCACCTCTCCTTCTGGGATTCCAATGATACAAATTTTGTATCTTTTGTTATTTCACTACAGGTCCTGAGTCTCTGTCATATTTTTCCCCTGGTGTATTTTTTTTCTCTCTTGTTCTGACTGGTAAATTGTGCTGTTTTATTTTCAAGTTCACCAGTTCTATCCTGTGATCCACGCTGTCCTATTAAGCACTTGCAGCAAGTTTCTTTTTTCATTTCTATTATTGTATTTCTGTTGTATTTCTCTTATTGTATTTTTCAATTCTGTAAATTTTGTTTGGTTTCTTTTTTATAACTTCTATTTTATTTTTTGCTGAGGTTATCTTTTCTTTTTTTAAAAAATTTGTTCCAAGAGAATTTGTAATTGCTTATTGATGCATCTTTATGATGGCTACTTAAAAGCCCTTGTTAGGTAATTCTAACAAGTGCATCTTAGTGTTCGCATCAGTCAGTAGTCTTTTCTCATTCAAGTTGTGACTTTCCTGGCGTTTGGTGTGATGTATGATTTTTAATTGTGTCTTAGACATTTTGGATATCATGTTGGGAGACTCTTGGTCTTGCTTAAACCTTTTTTTTTTTTTTGTGGTACGTGGGCCTCTCACTGCCGTGGCCTCTCCCGTTGTGGAGCACAGGCTCCGGATGTGCAGGCTCAGCGGCCATGGCTCACGGGCCCAGCCGCTCCGCAGCATGTGGGATCCTCCCGGACCGGGGCACAAACCCGTGTCCCCTGCATCGGCAGGCGGACTCTCAACTGCTGCACCACCAGGGAAGCCCCTAAACCTTTTATTTTAGCCAACAGTCACCTTGTTTAGGTTCATTCAGCATTCAGATTCTAGTCTACTTTTTTTAGTGGTTCCAGTGACACCTTAATTTTTAGAGCCTTGGTCTTGCTGTTTCGATCTATTTTGTTCTTCTGATGCCTGCAGGACTTGCACTGATTCCTGCTGGTGCCTACTGAGGGTACAGAAGGTGTTTCCCCAGTCTGGGCTTCATGGCTGCTTTGGGGAAATTGAGGGGGAAGAGGAGCATTGCTTCTGGCTGCTTATTCTCAGTGAGCTTCTTAGTTGAAGCCCCTTTCTGGTGTTGCTGTGCTTGCCTGGTGTCATTGCTGAGATTCTTACTGACCAAGGGAAGGAATGAGCCTACCTTAGCTGCCTCCTTTGCTAGTTTAGAGATCGGGAGACACCAGGCCTGGTTTGTTTTTATCCGTTAGGTGGGTGTTCATAGCATGCGCTGCCGTTTTGCTGTTCCTCCAGTCCTGGCATCCCTAACCAATTCGTTTCTTTTTATCTTTCACAGTTCTTGTGGGGTGAGGATTTAACTCCTTTAGCCGATTCTTGTGCCTTTCCCCAACCTGTTGCCACACGTATTGTACACATTGTCCTCTCCCCTCCTTTCATCCTCCCAATTTCATGACTTTTGGTTGAATCTGAACGTGGTGCTTACATTGTTATGACTATAATTACTGTCCATAGCTGGCCCACACAGCGTACTAAGGAGGATAGTTCTTTTCTTCACAGGTTTTCTATGTACCTGTTACTGGTTTGTCCTTGAACTCTATGAAATTCAGCTTAATACAGGCAGACACATCAGGAGGCTTATCAGTTCCTTTTTCATCTTAGAGATGTTCCCCCAAGAGCCAGACTTCAACCTGAGCTGGTGGTTTTCTGGGCCTTCTGTGCAGCTCCCAGCTTAGAACTTCACATCACCACCACTCCACCCTCTTCCTTCACCCGTCTCCTTTGTTGTCTCTAGTTCACGGGATTCCATGTCTCCTTTGTTGTTTTGCTTCTTGCTTGTTGAAACATACCCTCTAGGAGTTCCCTGAGAATGCATGTGTGAGATGTTCATTTTTAGACCCTTTTGATCTTTGAAAATACCTGTTTTACTCTTACACTTGTCTAGGTATGAACTTCTTAATTGAGAATTATTTTCCTTCAGAATTTTCAAAGTGTTGCCATTGCCTTCCAGCCTCCAGTGATTATCTTGGGAGATCACATGGTGTTCTGATTCTTGTATTTGACATATAAGAAGATTAATACTTTAAGATGTCTCTTTATCTTTGATGTTTTGAAATTTTGCATTGATATACCTCAATGTGGTGTTGTGGCATTGGGCTGGGTCTTGGTGGGCTACTTTAATCTGGAAACTGTTTTTCTTCCCTGGGAAAATGTCTAATATTATTTCTTTGGTAATATCTTTCCTCTTGTGTCTCTCTTCTTACTTTATAGAACTCTGCCAGAATATAAGCTCTAAAACTAGAGTGAGTTTTCTCTCTTTTTTTCATTGTTTTATCCCAAGTGCCTAGAACACTGTCTTCACAGTGTTAAGTACTCTGTACAATAAATATTTGTTGAATGAAGGAATAAATGAACCTCTCCTATATTTCGGTTAAATCTGGATTTATCTTCTAGCTGTTTTTCCTCTTCTTTTGTACAAGTCTTTTTCTTTTTGTTCTGTATACAGGGAGATTTTCTTAATCCGTCTTCCCACTCACCTGTTCTTTTGTCTGCTAATACAGTATTATTTTCAAGAGCCCTCCCTCCTATTTTCTTCATTTTTGTTTTTGTAAATCACCTTTATGAAGAGTACTGATGGGAAATAGAATAATCTACAAGTATACAGTCTACCTGAAATTTGTTTTTATATATGGTATGATATAGAGTACAAGATTTATATTTTTCCACGTGTATGTCTGTTTGGCACATCACCATTATGATCATCTTGTCTCCAGTGCACTGCAGTGTCAACGTTTGTCCTAAATCAAACGACTGTATATGTGTACGACTCTTTCTTTTTGCTCAAGCAAATAGGGATTCTGTTTCATTGTTCTCTTTTGTCTGTTGTTGCACTATTACCATGCTATTTTAATTACTGTAGTTTAATAAGTAGGATTTACACTTGAAAATGAAAGTCTCTAAATTTGTTCTTTAGTTCTTTTTTGATCATTATTGACCTTTCTGTATTTTCATGTAAGTTTGTAGAATCAGTGTGTCAAGTCACACACACAGAGACATACACACACACAAATACTCTGCAAAGATTTTGAATGGGATTATATTGTCTACAGATCAACTTGGGGACAACTGACATCTCTACAGTATTGTATCTTTTAATCCATGACTTTTGTATATTATTGTTTCTATTGTAATTTTCGCATTTAATGGTGGCTTAGAAACCTGAACTTTGACATATTGCAGGTATGTGGACCCCATAGTTCCTCTTTTATCCCACTCCAGGCATCTGAAAACTCAGGGCCATTTTCCCCATCTTTGGAGCTTTTGGACTCAGAGGGCCATGCAGATGTAAAATGTTCCTCTCTTTTTCTGGTAGCTTTAATCTAAAAACAAACAAATGCCCTTTAGTATGTTTTAACTATGACTTTTTTTTTTTTTTTACCAATTGTAAAAATCATTT